>NC_141874.1:377496806-378746806 GCF_056163025.1 Triticum urartu | reverse complement strand
CATCTGAATTGTCAATAAGAATTATGAAAAGTACACCAACAAACAAAGGCATCATGATTATCTTGATGGGAACTAAACCAGGATACCCGAGAAAAAAAAGCATTTCTTCATTTAACCAGTGATAGTATTAGATTAGCAGCAGCAATAGGAGCATATGGACAATGACCGCACAACCACCATGTACTTTTTGTCGAAACAACATGTATACCTCCACCAAGGCATAAATCAAGACAACTTTTCGAGTGGCATTTCCTCTATAATAGTAGGTGATGTTGGACCAGCCGACGAACCCTAGCTACTATACATGGGGAGCTGGGGAGTAGTCACATAGAAGAAAACCCGCATGCAACAACCTGGGGAGCTGGACCAGTACAAGAAGTTATACCTCAGGTGGGCGAGATGTCGCTTAGGCGGGCGGGCACGATCTGCCCACACGACGGCAGCGAACAAGGGCGCGGAGGACCTTCGTCCACGCCAGCGCCAGCTTCGAGAGGACGATGCGCATCGGCTTCCTCCATCGCTGATGGCGACAACGTCAATGTTGCACCTCCTCACCTCCCACGGCGGACGGGATTCGGCCAGATCTGTGACCACCGATGAGGAGAGAGATAGTGTGGACACTGTCATCTTGTTTTGATATGGAGAGGGTGAGAGAGCGAGACTCGAGAGACTCTATCGAACAAGAGGCTATAATGGAGTACAAAAATCTCTCCATAGCAGTGGTTTTAAATATAATACACGCGTTCCCGGAAAAAAGAAACGAAAACTGGCAGACAATTGTTAACGTACCAAGAAAGAAAACTCGATCAAAAACACGCCCCCGCTTCCAGGTCACGAGAGTCATCGCGCACACACACATAGACATAGACATGCATATCCGTGTTTACATAAAATTCCATTTCCATCTCCATATCCAATCATATTTGTCCAACTGGCACATTATTTACGTTGTTAATTATATCGCGGCAATATTAACGTACATCATCTCTCGTTTGCGGGCGTCCGGACCGCTGCCACGGCCGCTCCTGACCAACCCGAACCCTCTTCATCACCCGCGCGTGCTTCTCGCCCGAAACGGTCAATGCCGCATTCATGCCCGGCTAGAGCGGACACGACCTCTCACTGGCGTCGGCATTGAAGCGGCGCACCGGCCGAGAGAGCATCGCCCGCGCTGCTTCCTGGTGCACGTGACTGCTCCGTGTTCAAAGGTCGCAATAGCCGGCCACAACATGCATGTAAAAAGTTCTTGGGAGTCCATGCTACAGCTAGCTGTCCTACCCCAACTCGTCAATCTCTTCTAGTAGTACTAGTACTCCATGGTGCGATCCATCAACAAGCAGGCGGGAAAGTTATCGTATACTCAGTTTGCGGTGAGTGGCATGCCGAGCGACCGTGCGGGGTCGAGCCATGGAGGAGGGTGAGACATGAACGCGACAGACGTGATTTAAACGTTGGTTTTGCTCGATGGCGCGATCCAACGAAACGAAACATTGGTTTCTCTCTGTTTCCATTTTTTCTCCGGAAAAACGGAAACTTTCCACTTCATTTTCATTCCTACTCCAAGGTTGCCCCGTTACAACATTCCATCAAATACAAAGGAAAACTAACACGCATGCTGATGCATCTCAATGATTCACAGATCATAGACAATATTTACTTCACAACTAAAAGTTGTGAGAGCGTGTACGAAAGAAAAACTACTAGTGGGGTCACTACGACTTAAACCCTAAACCCTAAACATGATTTAATTTCCTGACCAGGTAGAACCTGACGAAGGAAAGACGGTTGGCACCCTCGGATCATACGATACTTTTGTGCAGTTCCACTAAAATCGAGCTGAGCATCCCTGATGGCAAAGATATTGAAGAAGTGTGATTAGAATAATAGTACTGGCACTAGTTCATGAGACATAAACTCATCACAAGTAGAAGCCCGTAGAAGTAGAGAAAGATTGACATGGAGATGAGGCTACGTGGGGAGCTGCGGCAGTGGAGCAAGCCGGCTCCAAAAGGAAGATGGAGTACCTGGGACGTTGGGCTGTAGCTAGAAGGGCGGTTGGGACGCGGCATCGGCCCATACCGCGGTGACCCCCGATTGGGATGCACCGACTGTGGATTTTCTCCCTCGCCGATGTCGACCGCGTCTACGCAGAACATTGTTCCCTTCCCCAGCTGCGGGATCAGGCCGGATATGTGACCAGCGGTGTGGCCACCGTCGTTCTATGGTTGTGAAGAGAGCAACCCAAGCAAGCAGGCTTGTAGCTTAGGCTCCTGCTAGTGTATATATAGTCGTTTTCTTTTTCTCTCCATATCAACCATTTTATATTACGTACATGTCATTGAAGAGTGAAATGATGGTTGCTTCTTCCAACTAACTTACCGTGTGATATGACTGCTCCTTTAGTGGCCCCTACACGTACTCCCCCTACGTGTATGGAATAGTCACAAGTACACATTGACGCAAAAATGCGTGCGACGCACTAATGCATGCATGTTCGAGCACACGATGGAACACACACGGTCATGCTTAAGTGCTCAACCTACATGTGTATGCACACACATACTCAGCCAGGGTGAGCTAGTGATCGGATAAACACCGGAAAATGTATATATTGGGCGCAATGAGCGTATTATGAAGTCCACTGACCGTATTTTTACAAATATACAGTGGCAGACAGTGTATTTATCTCATTTGAAATTAAGCCGTATTAACCGGAGAGGAGGCAATATGGACTAGCATTACTTTGCTGTGTCCCGTCAACTTGCCGAACGAGGAGAAGCTTGCAGGACGGGAGAAGCTTGCGCGTGGTGGCTCGTAGGACAAGGAGAAACTTTTGACTAATGCAAGCTCTCCCTCGCTCAGGCGGTGGACGTGCAACAGTTAATTCGGTGTTAGATTGCCATAAGCATACACTATACTAGTACTATTATTGTTCGACTTCCCGAAGAGGCGAACAGCCAAGCGCAAAGTTTACTAGTACTAGTACTACTACTATAGTCTATAGAGGTATGTACTATACTAGTACTAGGAACCGGATGGAGGAGCGTCTGCACTCTTATTATATTTTTAAAATGCGATAAAGCAATCTTCAACACATTTGGTTCTCTTCGAGGGTTCTCGCATGTGATAATGGAAGTTGATTGCATGGAACACTCGCCACAATTCTCGCTTAAGTCTGGCTTATATCCTGTTACAAATAGGAGTGCTCGGTAATATTTCCTCTTTTTTGTTATTCAGCATGTAAACAGGTCAGCAAACCTTGCAGCGCATCTTTGTGCGAACCGTGCTTGCTGAACTTTGAATGTGGCCGAAAGCCGGCTTGATGAAACACCTCGCTTCCTACTTCTTTTTTTGCGGGGTGCCTCACTTCCTAGTGACCAGTGTCTTGGCTGATCGTCCTAAGAAGGCTTATATATGAATAAAGCTCTCTCATTTACCCACAAAAAAGATTAAGCCATATTAACCAAAAAGGAGGGAGTATGGACTAGCACTACTTTTTGGTGTGTCCCATCAACTCGTAGAACAAGGAGAAGCTTGCAGGACAAGGTGAAGCTCACTTACACCTTTTGACTAATGCAACCTACCCTCGCCCAGGCGGTGGACATGCATCAGTTCATTCGGTGTCAGATTGCCAGAGGCATACACTTTAGTACCAAACATGCGGAGTACCATCATTGTTTGACTTCACGAAGAGGCGAAGAGCCAAGCGCAAGGTTTAGTAGTACGAGTAGTACTACTACTAGAACCGCATGGTGGAGCGTCTGTACTCTTATTTTTTATCTCTGATAAAGTTCACATTTATTCCGGAGAAGGGCGGAAAACGGCAGCCCAACATGTAATGATGATATCGATCAACCATGCTCGAATATATCTTGGCCTCCGTGCGAGCCCGTCTGTGTGTTCTCGCTCCTCGTCTCTCTCAAGGAACGGCGGGTTGGCCATTTTGCCGTCAAATGAGATTGGTTTTCTCACACTCCGGTCCCACATGTCAGTGATATGCCAAGAGGAGGTGCGTTGACCGACTGGCCATACGTGTACTTGGTTTTGCACCTTCATACTAATCCTCCCTCTGTCACAGTTTACAGGGTGCGCTTCATTATGATGCATTTCTCTCAATGCATTTCCACCACCAGAGAGACTTTAGACGCATTTGGTTTAATGCTCAATTAATTAGGGAGTGGTAACCGCAATCAAGTCCACAATTTTCTCTCGATGTACTATGGAGTGGAGTAAGTGCATGCATCTGTGTACCCGGGGTGGAAGCACTGCATGCGTGTGTGTACGCATTATTTCCTCTAGTAATAGACGTCGTGCTATAACTACTAATGCTATTTTTAGGGCCGATCACTAGTCACCTTGGTCCCAGAGATTTTTTCTTTTACTGAAGCACGCTTTATAAAAAGTGACAGATGGAGTAGTATGAGCGGATTCAAAGAAGAGTGTATTGATGGTTGCTTCTTCCGAGCAACTTACAGTGGGAAAGGTGGGGCTTATGATTTGACTGCTCATTACTCACTATTAATGCAGCGCAACGACCAGGCTGAGTCTCCCATGCGGCCGTGCACTACCCCCTCGGTTCTTAAATATACTCCGGAGTATTTGTCTTCCTAGAGATTTCAACGAGTGACTACTCAAATATTTGTCTTTTTAGAGATTCAAATGGACTACTACATACGGATGTATATAGACATATTTTAGAGTGTAGATTCACTCATTTTGCTCTGTATGTAGTCACTTGTTGAAATCTCTAGAAAGGCAAATATTTAGGAACAGAGGGAGTACACATACGAAGCAAAATGAGTGAATCTACACTCTAAAATATGCCCATTTTAAATTTGTAAAAAGACAAATATTTAGGAACATAGGAGTATAATTTTGTGCATGGCACATGGACCCAGATGCCGAAGAGGCTTCTGGCAATGCTATGAAGCTTCCAACATTTGTTTACATAATTGACCTACTATACAAATAATTTTCCAGCGGCATGAAATTGTACAATGGTGTGAGCTTTCAGCTTTTGTTTCGTGTGTCTTGCCAACGATCCTCTTTCGGAAACAATAAAAAACTAACTTCCTTGCTAATGCATCTCAATTATTAGCAGATCAAAGCTAATATTTACATCATAACTGAAGACAAAGTTGTGAGAAGGTGTTAAATTAAAATTGATCCATGCTTTCATTGGCAGCAACGTCCCCCCAGCTCCGTCTAAATCAACAAGGCATGTTGGGGAAAAAAGTAGCTGTCTAGAGCATGCAACATTCCGATCATTTTGTGTAGTTCTACTAAAATAGAGCTGAGCGTCCCTGTTCCAAAGATATTAAGTGTGATTACAATAATAGAGGACTGCTGATGAAACAATAAACACACAAATAGAAGCCGATCACCATTGTAGTCTCTCTTAAGACTAACTAGTTGGAGAAGATTAGGCTCGGAGTTGGATGAGGAGGATAGAGAAAAACGAATCTCCCTTTGTGCAGTCGCACTGAAATGTAGAGACGTTGCCCGTGTGACATTTTAGTACAACTGCACAAAACACTCTTAAGAAAAGTGATTTGTGCAGTTCACCAAAAGGTCGCAATAGCAACAAGGTGAAATGGATAGCCCTGTTTGCAAAAAAGAGGTAGAAAGGAAACAATTACTGGCCAATAACAGTTGATGACACATGCGACGACAAAAAAGAAGCATATTCCTTGTCCTAAGGGAAGATAACAACACAGTTGTGTTTGTCTAAAACGGTTTGAGGACGATATTGCAATATGGAAAGTACGCCGGACGAGCTACATTTTGGGCAAAGAACTATGGAAGATCCACATGCAGCGACGTGGGAAGACGGGCAGTGGAGCAAGGCCAGAGGGGATACCTGGAGGTCGTCAGGATGTAACTAGGTGAGCGGCGGCGGGCGGAATCTACCCATACTGCGGCAGCGAGCAGGTGGCGTAGGCCCTAGCGCGCTGGAGCTTGGTCAGAGAGAACGGCGTGTACCGCAGATCGGGACGTGCTGTCGCGGCGCCGTCTAACGGACAAACGATGCACGTCCTCCCTTTCCGCCGGCGGACGGGATGCGGCTGGATCAGTGACCAACAGTGAAAGAGAGAGAGAGAGGCCACCGCAGCCTTGTGTGAGATACTCTGAAGAGAGACAAACCAGGCAGGTAGGCTCCATTGTATATAGTGGAGCGGACTACCTTTTTCTCCATAAAAATCGTTTTATATTATGTGTACGTGCCATTGAGCGATAAAGCTTTATTTAAAAATAACGCGCCAAAGCATCAAGTCGAACTTTGTTTCATGCATGCATGATACACGACTTCCGTAGGTAAACAACTACTACACGCGTTCAAATTAGCACGTGGGCTACCATTTCATACAGAAATGAGCTCCACCATGTACCCGCGCGGGTGTGGCTGGGCACGAAGCCTGAGTACGTGCACGGTGCACCTATTCTCTTCTTGTATATGTACACCACCTACGTGGAGTTGTGTGAGAGAGATACAAACGTAGTGAGATATAGTGTGTGGGTTCGTCAGAGTTTTGGGGGGGGGGTCAATCAAAAAATGTAACATATGCAATGTGTGTGAAATAGAGTCCTAGATATATCATATATATAGAGGGGGCGATCCACGAGAAGAGAGTAGAGGTATCATCGGCTTAAGGTGCCCACAGAATCGAAGGGAGGGATGATGTGTGTGTGTGTGCGCGTGCGCGATCGATAAAGAGTGCCATCGAATTTGTGTGTGCCTACGTCAAAGATATAGAGTGGCTGGCCTATTGGAACGTGAGAGGGGACATGTGCAGTTTGTCTCTGTGGCATGGATACCTACCTACAGTGCTCGACTATCGGTGTGTGGTGGGGGGAGGCCTAATTAACTATAGAGGTACAATGGTTGTTATATGTGTGGAGGAGGAGAGAGGCCTACCTCATGTATTAAGGGAGATCAATCTACCTCATGTATTAAGGGAGATCGATCGGCATCCATGCACATGTGTAGGAGAGGAATAAGGTTGGGAGAGAGACAGAGCTAGAGTGTTGGAGGGGGTGGTATTGGAGTTGCTTCTAACAAATGGTGGGATAGGCTTGCTAGACAACCGGAGGGCACACCTGCAATATCAATAAGAGAGGGGATGGCTGCCTGTCTGTGCACGTGCGTGTGAGAGATGGGTCAGGAGGCATGCATGAATGATGAGGGGGGCGATATGGCTGTGGTAAGTAGACGTAACTACATACGAAGATCAATCGTCCTTTGTCGGAGAAAGGAGAGACATAACTTGTGACGTACGTCGATCGATGGGGGGGATAGTTAAAGTCGACCTAGGTATATGTTGGGAGATCGATAAGTATACATGCATGTGTGTGTTAGAAGCAAACGAGGCACATGGAGAAGGATAGAGAGAGAGGGATGCATCTAGGAGGTGGTGCGAGAGTCATACTATATCGAGGGGGAAGGAGTGTGTGAGTACGAGATCGATGAAAAGAGTGGTGGGAGTGAGGCATGGACGGTGATAAGAGAAGAGGGGAAGCTTGTGCTTGTTCTAGGCACACCTGGCTAGAGAGGCATATCGATCGATGTGTTCCATAAAGAAGGAGCTGGGCCTACACACACCGTGGGTGAACGACCTAAAGTGAAAAGACGAATTTGCGCGATTGAGCTAGAGAATGCTGAGGGAGGGTGAGAGGGATGCGCGCATGTGCATGCACGAGAGAAAGTTAGCGCTAGCTACAAAGATAAGAGGATTGTGTGGGTATAAAAGATGAATAGAGATCATACTTCATTATAAAAAAGCGAATTCGGATATTTGAAGAATTTATCATAGTGTTTTAAACCGACGCATGTGTGAATATATATAACAGTGATACACATGGTGTGGTTATGAACATGTTATACTACATATAATATGTTTTTATCTCTACTCTTATAAAAACGGAGTTGTTGATGATGGTGTGCCTGCCATCCTGCAATATAGGCCGTCCGATTTATATCCGACGGATAGGAAGGAAACTATGGCAATTTTGAGAGAAGATACCCACACCCCTCTCCATATTTGCAAATTAGGCCTCCCCTTGATCATGTCGATATTCTGTGGAACGCATGGGCACCTTGCTAGTACTACGTATAATATATAGAACATTGATCATAATTTGGGCTAATGTGTGGCTTTTGCAGCTGAGGTCTAAATACTTGTCATAATGTAAGGGGCGGGGCACTATACTATGTGTGATAAACACGGTGTATGTATCGAACGTGGTTTAGATTATGAATATATAGTTGGTACATCAAATGTACTATTATTTGGAATCAACATCAAGTGTATTCAAAAAATACAATTCGAGTTCATGTAGTACACATACTTCATATCTATCTCTATAGTAATCATGTGGTGTGTTATTAAGGTAATACACGAATAATGGTTGAAGTTGGCAACAATCATGATTGTAGATTCCTATTGAAATAGAGAAATGAATTGAAATTCAGTTCGAATTGCAGCGGTAGTATAGACATTTGGAATGCACTAAAATGTTGGTATGACTAGGTTACATGCATCATACAACAAGCGAAAAAAATTAATTGGACATAACATGGATTCATACTCCCTCCTCCTTCCATCTATATAGGGCGTAATGTGTTTTTTAAGACCGCCTTTGACTATTGACAAGATTAATAGTACATGACATGCACAATGTGAAAATTATATCACTGAAAGAATCTTTCACAGACGAATTTAACGGTGTGCTTTGTGTAAGTTGCATGTCATATATTATTGCTCTAATATTTGGTCAAAATTAGCATCAAAAAATGCATTAGGCCCTATATAGATGGAAGGAGGGAGTAGCTTTGAATAGCATTTTTATAGTAAAATGGGGCAAGACTCTCTCTTTGTGTGGTGCAAATAGTTTTATTTTTTTCGTTTTCTGTTTGGTTGAGGGAAGTGCGAATTGATTTGGTACGTGCAAGTACAATGTCGGGGGTTGGGTGCGACATATGCCAAAGGATGGCTTATCATGGTGGGGGCGAGTAGAACGTCGCCGGTGCCTGGAAACGGGATGAGGTGAAGACATGCACGCCCGCGAATCTTACCCAGCTTCAGGGCTCTCCGGGGAGATAATACCCCTACTGTTGCTCTGCGGGGTCTCCGCATGATCACTATGGCCAAGTGTCTACACGATCGCTCCTTGAGCTGTTTCCTGGAGGTAGGAGATGGCAAGGCTAGCTCTCTCCCTCCTATATCATCTGGTCTAGAGCTAATGGATTCCAACCCTTTGCATGGGTGCCCTAGGGGGTTTATATAGGCCTACCCCCCAGGGGTACAATGGTAATCCGGCTAGGCGCAGGCCCAGCCGTCAGTGCCTCCGGCCTCCGTCTTCTCCGCCGACTGCTGGGCCCCGCCGACTGCTGGGCCCCGCCGACTGGCTAGGTCGGAGCCGACAGGCCGCGTCCGCCGCGGGCGGGTCTTGCCGGCTGCTAATTACTGTAGCCGTGCTTCTAATGACGCGAGCTTCGTCATGGAGTCGTGGCAACAGCCCCGCCACCTGGCAGGCGATCACTATTGCCACTCTCCATCACATCTGGTTAATGGCGTGTGGGCCCCGAGGGAGGAGCCAGCCGACTCCCGACGGGTCCGACTTGTGGCGCACTGGCCGTCTTCTGGGATCCCGCTGGCCGGTGGGACCCGCCGCCCAAAGGTCGTATAGACAAGCTGTCGTGGGCGCAGGATTCGGTCCACCGGTGCTGATGTCAGGGCCGGCATGGCGACAGTGCCACGCCGCACGGAGATCTCCGCGGGTACGGTGTACTATGACCATGCTTGCCTTTGGAAAGGGGTGGGAGCAGTCTTCACTGTAGCCACTCCCTTGTCCTGTCCCTCTTGATGAGAACATGGGGTTTGCTGGAGTCGTAGGCCGACTCCCCAAGGCCGGCTTCTCTGGAAGTCGTCAGTCAGGAGTCGGCTTATCCTGAAGTCGTCCCTGAGACTCGGCCGCGAGTGGGCAGTCGGTCACCTTGCCGCCGACTTCTTAGAAGGCGGCTCTTCGTCCTGGGGTCTTGAGGGGCGCAGCCTGCCCCGATGTCTTGGAAGGTTCTGGGGCTCGGGTTAGCCTACCCGTGGCCCATTACTCCGACAGTAGTCCCTGAAGCTGGTGAGGCGCCGCGGACGATCGGCTGAGAAGCCTCAGCAGTTTCTCTTTCCGGGTGCTCGACACATGGTTCTTGCTTGATTTCCGCCGGGCCGACTAGAAGGAGTCGGACCCGCCCAACTCTGACTTGCACAGTATTTTGAACGTCATGGCGGGATCCAAGTGGCGTGTGGGCTAAGCTTCTAGGCCGCCGCCCGTTCCGGGCCTATCACGTGGCAACGCGCGGCCGGGCCTGTCTGCCAGCCTACGTGCGTGACGGGACAGACCCGTAGGCAGGGTCCCGCCACTACCGTGCCTCGGCACCCGAGCGGATCCGCTGTGGCCCAGGCGGACGGTTGGGATTCCCGTGGAGTTACTGCATGCAGTAACTTGGTCGTGGAAACGTGGGGGTCGTGGGGCCATGGGCGTAGTAAATCCCACGACCGCCCCCTTGGCTTCGCAGCCCATGAGGCTATAAGTAGGGGGAGGAGGGGGGCGCGGCAGAGCACGTGCGCCCCTCCTTCCCACTACTCCTTGCCCTTCTTCTTCTTCCTCGCCCCGCCGTGCGCCCAAGCTCTGACGAACGCCACGGTGATCAGCTCACGATGAGTTCTTCTTCTGCCGCTGCGCCTCCCTCGGTGCATTCCGGCACCTGGGACGGCTTAGAAGTTCACGACGACCATATCGAGTTCCTTCGCAAGACTCGTCGGCTCCTCGGCGAAGACTACGTGCGGGTGCGTCTTGCACCGAGGGAGGAGATTTCCCCAGCGCCGGAGGAGGGCGAGCGGGTCATCTTCCGCTCGCACTGCCTGCGCGGATTGGGGCTGCCGGCGAGCAGCTTCTTCCGCTCTTTTCTGGAGTTCTACGGCCTCCAGCCGCACCACCTCACGCCCAACACGGTGGTGCTGCTGTCCGCCTTCGTGGCCTTGTGCGAAGGATTCCTCGGAGTCCTCCCCACCCTCGAGCTCTGGAGGGAGTTCTTCTACTGCAAACTCGGCACCCAGGCTGCAGGCGTGCCGGCTCAATGCGGCGCGTTCATTGCCGGGCGGAGATCGGGAGCCGATAACCCCTTCCCCACCATCAAGCTGATAAAGTCAGTGAAGATGTGGCAGCGATCATACTTCTACGTGAAGAGTGTCTTCGTGGGGGGCGATTGGGTCAACCTGCCGGCTTTCGAAGCCGGCCCGCCGGCTGGGAGACTGCCCAACTAGTCGTACCGGGCCAAGTCGCTGACGCTTGCGGGAGCCGGCGCCGTCACACGACTCCGAGTATTGACACAGTCAGAGGGCCTGACTGGTCCGGACCTGCTGGCCGCCTTCGTGGCGCGCCGAGTTCTCCCGCTCCAAGGCCTCCCCCACATGATATGCCAAATGAGCGGGCGCCGTGACCCGAGTCGGATGTGCACCAAGGACATGCCTCATGACGAGGTGGCCTACATGGTGAACTACCTCTCAGATAGCAAGCTGCTGGAGGACTGGCGGTTCGGCAAGGAGCCGTACTCCCGCGCCAACCCCCCCACCTACAGTGAGTTGCCCTTTCTTTCTTTCTTCGAGTTGTCTTCTTTCTTGCCGAGTCTGTCTTCTTTCTTGCCGAGTCTGTCTTGTGCGACCTGACCAGTTGGCTTTCGTCAGAATCCCCTCCTCCATCCACCAGCCGGCACCTCGGGGCCGGCCCGCGAGTTCCTTACCGATCGAGCGGAGAGCGACATCGACGACCCTGATCTGGGGGGGCGGCTTTGGAAGACGACGCCGAGGGAGGAGGCGGCCCGCGGCTCGGGGCCAGTCTAGAGGACTGGCCTGACGATGATGAGGAGGTCGCCCCCCGCCCCTGGCCAGGAGCCGGCCATCCCGGCGCAGGCTCTTCTGCCACGCCGGGTGCTCCAGGCGGCGGGAAGAAGCGCAGGGCCGTGCCGACTTTGTTTGGCAGTCGGCCGAAGAAGCCCAAGAGTTCGGCTGCGGCGACCCGGCAGGACGAGGCGGCTACGAAGGCCATTCGCTTCTGTAAGGAAGTGAAGAAGCCACCACTGGTCTCCGCGTGAGTATTCCGTCTCAATGCTTTATTCTTTCTTTGTGGCTTTGTCTGAGTCTTTTACTTGCTTCCCTTGCTTTAGGGCTCCCCTCACTCTTGAGAGGGTCGTCGCCGCCTCCGTCATGGGGTCAGCGGAGACGTCCGCCACCACTCGGCGGATTGACCCCGCTGCTGACCTCCGGGAGGCGACGGAGAGGAATGCATAGGAGAAGCGCAATGAAGAAGAGGCCGCCCGCCTGGAGAAGGTGGAGACCGATAAGGCGGAGGCCTCCGCCAAGAAGAAACTGGCGGAGGCTGAAGCCGTCGCCGCGACGAAGCGGCGGGCCGAGGAGGCCGCGCGCCGCCAAACGATGGTGTTTGTCACCCCGCTGAACTCTGCGCCACCGCCTACGGAGTTCACGGGGCAGATTGGGGAAGCCGGCCGCGAGAACCCCGTCATGGAGAAGGAAGGAGGTGACTCCTCCACGCCGGACGTGATCGTTCCGCCGCCGCCTCCGCCGCCATCTGGGAGCGTGCAAGGCAAACAGCCAGCGGACCCTCCGGTGCCGCCGACTGAAGACGAGGCCGTGGCGAGGCTACTCCTTCAAGTCGGCTCGCCAACGCGCCGCCGTATTGAGAAGGCGACCTCGGCGCCACGCCCCCTGGAGACCGGCACCGCCAGCTCGGCGATCCCGGATGCCGAATCGACGAGCGCCGCGCCCATTGGGTGGGTGCGGGGAGGCGGCACAGGGCCGCTGAACCAGGCGCTTCTGGACGTCCAGACGAAGCTTCGAGCTGAGGGCGACGCCATCCAGAACTGCACCAAGGCGTACCTGGCATCGCGAGTAGCCGTCCGTGTATGTTTTCTCTTTGGTCCTTGTTTTCTTGTTCCTCTCTGTGGGGGCGCGCCAGTGCACCCACTGGGTGTAGTCCCCAAGTTTCGGGTCGGCTGCTGAGCAGGCGGCTCGGAACTCTAATTGGTGAGCTCCGGGTACTAACTTTTGTCTGAAATATTTGTCGCAGGACTACCACAACCTCCGCGTTACTGCCTTCAACCGTAACGTTGAAGAGCTGGGCAAGCGGACCGCCGACTTGTCGGAGAGCCGGAGTAAGTCCTTTTTCTTCTTTGCGGGGGCGCGCTGGCGCACCCGCGGGCTGTAGTCCCAAAGATTCGGGCCAACTGCTGAGCAGTCGGGCCGGATCTCCCCGGTGACCTTCTTTATTGATGACTTAACACCTTCTTTCTTCCTTCTCTTCAGAAGCCAACGCTGTTCTTCAACAGCAGCTGAGCGAAGCCAACTCCGCGTTGCGCGCCAAGGGGGAGGAGTGCAGCAAGCTCGCCACAGAGCGCGATCTGCTGGCCACTCAATTGGCAGAGCAGAGGGAGCTGCTTGCGAAGACGCAGAAGGAGGCGGAAACCGCCCTCCTGGCCGAGTTCGCGAGCGAGCGCTCCTCCTGGACTGACAAAGAGGCAATGCTGGCCTCCGGCTTCCATGAGATTGAAGACATTGTTGATGGTGAGTCTCTTTTACTTTCTTTCTTCGAGCTGCCGATTATAAATCGTGCCGACTCCTGATTTTTGACTTGTTTCTTTGTTTCTTCTATCTTGGCAGACTTCTTCCCTGGGCACTCGCAGGCTGCCATCCAAGCCATCGAGGCTGACCGTGAAGGTCGGAGGGCGGAAGGTGCAGAGATCGCTGCCGACGCTCCCCGAACCCTTGATGAGCATATCCTGAGCATCGAGGCTCACCTTCGGCCGGCTCACCGGATGCTGCGCCGGCTTCAACGTGTCGGCGCCCAGGCGATTGCCGCCCTGTGGCCGGACATGCAGGCTCCGCGCACCCCCGGTCGGACTGCCGACTGGCTGGAGGTCGCGGCTAGTTGTCTTGAGGCCTGGAAGGGTTCCTCGGCCCGAGCTGGAGCGCGCCGGGCCTTGGAGTTCGTCAAGGCGTGGTATCCGGGGCTGGACTTAGACCGGCTGGCCACACTCCGGTCGGAGGCCCAGCCGGAGCTGGCAGCTGCGGAAGACGCCCTCGTCAAGCGTGTTGTGGCGATCGCCGAGTACACCGACACCAGCGTCTTCGTCCCCGAGCGGTCTGAAGACGGCGAGGAGGTAGCGCTAGAGTGGTTTGTGATGAACCCAGACTACGGTGAGGACTCGGCGGAGGTGATCGGCTCCAGCGTCGAGGAGGAAGGCGAGGCGGGGGACGGAGGCGAGACGGAAGAACCAGAAAACGGAGCGGACGGCCAGCCTCAACTCGACCATGCCTCCAGCAACAAGCCGCGTGCGACTGAGCCGACTGCCGCCGGGGGCGATCGAGCCGAGACTACCCAGCCGGCCGCCCCAACGCCTGGCCCTGCCGTCTCCTCCGAACTTCCGAAACCGTCTGCTGCATCCTAGGCTGCAGCCTTATCTTTATTTTATCTGCTTTAGTAGTCGTTGAAGAAGTTGTTAATTCACACAATTCCACCCGCGGGGTGTATTTTGAACTTCTGCTCGAAGATTCGGCCAAGGGCCTATGCTATGTAAATATTTATCCGAATTCTATCTTTTCTTGCTCATTGCTCTTTTGGCCTTTTCCTTTGCCGCTTTCCCTTAGTTGCCTGTCTTGCCAGTCGGACAGCCGCTCTGTGGACTGCCGTTGGATCAAATGCTTGGCTACTTTGGGAAGGCAAGTACTTAGCCTTTTTTAGAGTTTTTGAGCAAGTTGAATAGAAGGCGGCAAGCCGACTATTCAAGAGTCGGTTTGTGAAAAAAAAGGCTGGAAGCCGTCTTAAGCTATGTTTTATGCTTTGAGTCCTTAGCCATTTTTCATGCGAACGCCCATTCCACCTTACTCCTGCCCACCATACAGTCGCTCTGCGAGCTGCGGCTTCTGACAGGAGATGGCTTAGGCACCACACACTACTTGTCCGGCCGCAGGAAGCATTTCATAGTGCAAGGCAGCAAGTCCCCGGGCCGACCTGTCGAGCCTGGTGCCAAGCGGCGTAACAAAGAGTAATATACTCGTAGGCGTAATTTTTATCATATAGACAAAAGAGGGCAGTCCCCGAGCTCGTCTCGGGGGGCCCGAAGTCTTGGTACTTTAATACAAAAGGTAGCGTGGTACATACTGCATCAACTATAAAATCTTCGGAGGAGATTTGCATTCCATGTACGCTTTGTCTCTTTGCCGGAGTCGTCCCTCTTGCGTGCTCGGGGCTTCTGAGCGTCAATCAGGTAGTAGGAGTTGTTGCCCAACACTTTGCTGATGATGAAAGGGCCTTCCCAAGGTGTAGACAGCTTGTGCTGACCGGCTGTTCGCTGGATCAGCCGGAGCACAAGGTCGCCTTCTTGGAAAGATCTTGGCTTGACCTTCCTGTTGTAGTATCGACGCAGGCTCTGCTGGTAGATGCTAGACCGGCTGAGTGCAACAGCCGGCCCTCTTCCAGCAGATCGACGCCGTCTTGACATGCTTCTTCTGCTTCCTCCTCGGTGTACATGGTGACTCGCGGGGAGTCGAACTCTATGTTCGTTGGGATGACGGCTTCGGCACCGTAGATGATGAAGAAAGGTGTGAAGCCGGTTGACTTGTTTGGAGTCGTGCGCAGACTCTAGAGGACGGCTGGCAACTCATCGAGCCAGCAACCAGCCGAGCGCTCCAGAGGCTCGACCAGCCGGGGCTTGATGCCGGACCGGATGAGGCCGTTTGCTCGCTCCACGTGGCCGTTTGACTATGGGTGGGCGACGGACGCTAGGTCCAGTCGGATGCCATGTGTTGCGCAAAAACGGGCCAAGGCGCCTTTGGCAAAATTTGTGCCGTTGTCGGTGATGATGCTGTGTGGTATGCCGTACCGAATTGTGATATCAGAGATGAAAGTCACGGCAGTCGGACCGTTCAGTTTCTTGATTGGCTTCGCTTCTATCTACTTGGTGAACTTGTGCACTGCGACAAGTAAGTGAGTTAAGCCACCTCATGCCGTCTTGAATGGTCCCACCATGTCTAGACCCCAAACTACGAAAGACCAGGCAATGGGGATGGTCTTGAGTGCAGAAGCCGGCTGGTGCGGCTTGGAGCTGAACTTCTGGCACCCTTTGCATTTTTGGACCAATTCCTTGGCCTCTTTTAAGGCAGTCGGCCAGAAGAAACCATGTCGAAAGGCTTTGGCGACGAGTGCTCTTGAAGCCGCATGGTGTCCGCACTCGCCTTGATGGATGTCTTTGAGAATTGCTTGGCCTTGCTCTGGCTCTGCGCAACGCTGGTAGACACCAGTGACGTTGCGCCTGACCAGCTCTCTGTTGACTATGGTGTAGGCTGCCGCTCGGCGTTGTACTTGCCAAGCTGAGGTCTCATCAGTCGGCAACTCTTTGCTCACCAGGAATTTGAGGATGGGTTGGGCCCATGAGGGTGCTGCTATTTCTTCGACTGCCAGAACTGCGACTTGGACGAGGGTGGTTGGGCTGGGAGGCGGCGGGTTGGAGTCAACAACCGCTTGCTGGGTTAATGAAGTCCCCAGGGCGACTGGCGCGGCTCTTGGGCCGAGTTCTGGAGTCTTCGAGCCCGCCGCCGCAGTCCCCGGGCCGGGTACTGCAGTCCCTGGACCGGCTTCGACTGTGGCGCCTTTGGAGCCATCTGCCAAAATCCCCGCACCGTCTGCCGGGGCTCTGGAGTCGGATCTGACTTCTTCGGGAGGAGCCGACACGAAGATGGTGTCTGATTCTGGTGAAGGCTTGACTGACGGCTTGAGGAGGCATTGAAGGGCGACGCCGGATGGTATTGCTTGGTGGGTAGAGCCGATTCGTGCCAAGGCGTCTACTTGGTCGTTGTCGTTTCTTGGCACATGGAGGAACTCGCACCCCTCGAAATACCCACTGAGTTGCTGCACGAGGAAACGGTAACTCGACATGTTTGCATATTTGGCGCCCCAGTCGCCGGATGACTGTTGGACCACTAAGTCCGAGTCGCCATAACACAGGATCCGGCGAATGCCAAGTTCTTTGGCAAGCCGGAGCCCGTGAATGAGCGCCTCGTACTCGGTGACGTTGTTGGAAGCGGCAAAATGGATTTGCAGTGCGTATTTGAGCTTGTCGCCTTTAGGGGAAGTGAGGACGACGCCGGCTCCCAAGCCGGTGCGCATCTTGGAGCCGTCGAAATGCATCCGCCAATGGGTGGAGTCGGGCGCTGGAGGTAGGTACTGGGTCTCGGCCCAGTCGACGAGGAAGTCGGCCAGCGCTTGTGACTTGATGGCGGTGCGGGGCTGGTAGTGGATGGTGTAGGGAGCCAGCTCTATGGCCCACTTGGCCACTCGGCCAGAAGCGTCTCGGCTTCCGATGATCTCGGCGAGTGGGGCTGTGCAGACCACGGTGATTGGATGCTCTTGAAAGTAAGGCTTCAATTTCTTGGCGGTAAAGTGCATGCCATAGCATATCTTCTGGTAGTGGGGATAGTTTTTCTTGGAGGCCGACAGTACTTTGCTCAGGTAATATACCGGTCTCTGGACAGGTAGTGCCTTGCCTTCCTCCTTCCGCTCCACTACAATGACCGTGCTGACTACCCGGCTGGTGGCGGCGATGTACAGGAGCATAGGTTCCTTAGGAGTCGGAGCCGCCAGAACGGGTGGAGTAGTCAGCATCTTTTTCAACTGGAGAAAAGCTTCGTCCGCCGTGTGGTTCCACTCAAAAAAAGTGGTCTTCTTCATGAGTTGGTATAAGGGGAGAGCTTTCTCGCCCAGCCGACTGATGAATCGGCTGATGGACGCCAAGCAGCCGGTGAACTTTTGCACGTCCAGCAGTCGGTTGGGTACCTCCATCCTCTCGATGGCCTTGATCTTTACAGGGTTGCACTCTATGCCGCGTTCAGAGATTAGGAAGCCAAGGAGTTGGCCGGCTCGTACTCCAAAAACGCACTTCTCGGAGTTGAGCTTGATCTGGAATCAGCGCAGGTTCTCAAAGGTCTCCTTGAGGTCTTCCAACAGTGTTCCATGCTTTTCCGTCTTCACCACCACATCGTCCACGTAGACGTGGGCGTTTCTCCCGAGTTGCTTGAGGAGGCACTTCTGCATGCAACGCTGAAAGGTGGTGCCAGCATTCCTCAAGCCGAACGTCATGGTGAGGTAGCAGAAGGCTCCAAACGGCATGATGAAGGCGGTCTTCAGTCTGTTAGCCGGGTTCAGCTTGATCTGGTGATATCCTGAATATGCATCCAAAAAACTCAACAGCTCGCATCCGGCGGTGGAGTCTATCACCTGATCAATTCTTGGCAGAGCAAATGGGTCCTTGGGGCAGGCCTTGTTGAGGCTCGTGTAGTCAATACACATTCGCCACTGCTTGTTCTTCTTCAGTACCAGGACCGGATTTTCTAGCCACTCTGGAAAGAATACTTCCATAATGAAGCCGGCTGCTAGGAGCCGGGCTATCTCTTCTCCGACAACTCTTCTCTTCTCTTCTGATAGGCGGCGCAGGGGCTGCCTGACCGGCTTTGCATCAGATCGGACATGTAGCTTGTGCTCGGCGAATTCCGTCGGTACACCTGGCATGTCTTTGGGGGACCATGCGAAGATGTACCGATTCTCACAGAGGAAATCGACGAGCTCGCCTTCCTATTTGCTGTCGAGGTTTGCGCCTATGACAGTGTACCTCTCTAGGTGCTCGGGATCCAAGGGTATCTTCTTTGTCTCTTTGGCCGGCTTGAACGAACCCTCAGCCTCTGACTCCTTCGGGTTAGGCGACACTTCTGTCTGCTTGCCGGCCATCGCCACAACCCGTTCAAGGAGCCGCTTCTCGGCTGCGGTCACCAGGGACTCAGCTAGCCGACTGTTCTCGGCCACACAGGCGGATGACTTCTGGTAGTCGCCGGCCACGGTCAGAATTCCCTTGGAACTGGGCATCTTCATTTTGAGGTAGGCGTAATGGGGGACCGCCATGAACTTGGCCAAGGCGGGTCGGCCGAGTAGTGCATGGTATGGGCTCTCAAGGTCCACCACCTCAAACCAAACTGACTCTCGGCGGAAGTGATCTTTGTCTCCAAAGAGGACGTCTATCAGGATCTTGCCGATTGGTGAGCAGGAAAGCCCAGGGACAATGCCGTGGAACACAGTCCGGCTGTTCTTAAGCTATCTTTGCTTGATTCCTAACTTCTCCATGGTGTCCTTGTACAGGATGTTGATGCTGCTGCCTCCGTCTATCAGAACTCGCGAGAAACGAGCAGCTCGTCTATCCGTGGCAAAGGTGGCATCTAAGACCAAAGCATAAGAGCCTGGACTCGGCATCACCTCTGGGTGATCAGCTCTGCTCCAACTGATAGGCTTCTCGGACCAGTGCATGAACTCTGGTGTCTTTGATGCTACTGTATTCACCTCTTGTCGCTGCAGCCGCCTGCTGCGTCGATCATCAGCCATGCCGGTAAACACCACGTAGGCTCCGTGCTCTTCGGGGTATTCGTCTTGTACTGCACCAACTGGCCTGGCAGCCGGCTGTTGGGGCGGAGGCGGAGGCGGCTGCCCAGTAGGCGGGGGAGGTAGGAGGTCATCTCCCTTGGCGATCATGGTGAGCCAGTGGCACTTCTGGGTGGTGTGATTTGACGGCTTTGCGCCGCTATGGAACTTGCAAGGACCATCCAGAGTCTGCTCGTAGGAGAAGGCCGGCAACCAGTTGGGCTTGCCACCTTTCTGTCGCTTGGGTGGAGGCTGCCCATCTGGCAGGTGGGCTTCGACTGTTGCAACCTGCCAGCTGCTGAAGCTGGTTGCGGGGCCTTGTGCTTGTGGTCGCTCTGCTGTTGCCGCCGACTGGCATCTCCTGCCGGAGTTCTTGGAGCTTGAGGGGCCACTTTTCCAGTTGCGCTAACTTGAATCTCCGCCTTCATGGAGGAGTCGGCCGTGGCGTACTTGTCTGCTATGATCAGCAGCTCGTCGAGGGTTGCTGGCTCGTCGCAAAGGAGCTTGTGCTTGAGGAGGGTGCCTTCTCTGCACCCGGCGGTGAAGTACTCGATAGCCTGCACCTCGTGCACGCCCTCACAGGAGTTCCGAAGCTCGGCCCAATGCGTGAGGTAGTCGCGAGTTGACTCGTCGGGACCTTGCATGCACAAGGAGAGCTGACGAGGCTTGGGAGGACGCTTGTAGGTGCTGGTGAAGTTGCGTATGAATGCTTTGGTGAAGTCGACCCAGCTGTTGATGCTGCGGGGCTTCAGGCTGTTCAGCCATGTCCGGACCGTGCCCTGGAGCATGAGCGGAACGTATTTCACGGCGACGCGCTTGTTGCCGTTTGCTATGCTGACAGCCGTGGAGTAGTCGACCAGCCAGTCTTCCGGCTTCACGGAGCCGGTGTACATGGGCATGTCTCTTGGGAGCGTGAACCCTTTGGGAAAGGGCTCGTCTCGAATGCGGGGCCTGAAACAAGGCGGACCCAACTCGTCTTCTTCTTCCAGCGCCAGGGATCGGTGAAGCCGGTCGATCCGGTGGCGGGCGTCATTTTCCCCGACTCCCTCTCGGCGGCCAAGGCGGTCGCCAAGAGTCGGATGATCAACAGGCGGCGGGGAGACTCGCCTTTCCTTGCCAGGAGGAGGAGGCGGACAGTCGTCCCGTCATTCCACTGCTCTCGGGCGGCCGTCTCGGTCACGCTCTATGGTAATGTGAGTCCGACTGTGGCTGACAGTCGGATCCTTGTCCTTTTTTCCTCGGGCGCCGCCAGTCGGCGTCCGAGACGTCGCGCCTTGGTCTCGGCAAAGGTCGTCATTTTGCCGCTGCGGCGCCTCTATGCGGGAGCCAGCCTCGTTCTGCGCGGCAGCCGCGTCGAGGAGCCGCTGGACTCGCTCCATCATCAGGCGGCGCTCTTCGCCGTCGAAATTGTCCAGCTCGTCCGCCGCCGCCTGTGCGGCTCGAATGTTCTTCGTAGGTGTAGCGTACACAGGGCGTCTTGCCCCGAACAGGTCGGCGATGGCTACGCCAAGGCGGCTGGGCCTAGCTGGGGCTAGCGAGCCGCCAACAGCGTGATCCATCTCTCGCTGGTAGGCTTCTGACAAGCGTCTCATGCTAGCCAGCTTCTTCGCACCTTCGACGAGCTGAAGGCGGCGCGCCTCCAACGTCTCTGCGTCAACGTCTTCCAGAATGGGCGTAGTCAGGTCTTGTAGCGCCGCGCCAAGCGGATCATGCGCTCCTCCGCCGGGGAGCTCATCATGACTGATGACGAGTACCTTGGTGACGGTGCTTCCGTCGCTCTCCGCGCGAGGGAGAGGTTCGTTGTAGACCACCACATTAGTGGGGAATGCGTCGAGCGACGCGGTGTCGGAGTCGACCAGCATCGCGTCGGTGGAGCCTACAGACTCCAAGTCCATGGCAGGCTTGCCGGAGACGTGGAGTTGATTGAGGAGGCCCACGAGGAGGCTCTCGGAGCCACTCGTGCCTGTGTTGGATGCAGGTTCGTCGGAGAGGCGAACCTCGCTGACAAGTTCGGCGAGGCAGCTGGCTGTGCAGGCGATCTCAACAACGTGCAACGCGATCTCAACGCCGTGCAGCGCGTCGGCGCAGACTCCGTATGGCGTGCCTAGCTGGCTGCGCTCGCCAGGGAGGAAAAGGGTTCCCGTCCAGAACAGGTCTCCGGACGGCGGTGCACCATGCCCCACGGTGGGCGCCAAATGTCGGAGGTTGGGTGCGACATATGCCAAAGGATGGCTTATCATGGTGGGGACGAGTAGAACGTCGCCGGTGCCTGGAAACGGGATGAGGCGAAGACATGCACGCCGGCGAATCTTACCCGGCTTCAGGGCTCTCCGGGGAGATAATACCCCTACTGCTACTCTACGGGGTCTCCGCATGATCACTATGGCCAAGTGTCTACACGATCGCTCCTTGAGCTCTTTCCTGGAGGTAGGAGAGGGGAAGGCTAGCTCTCTCCCTCCTATATGATCTGGTCTAGAGCTAATGGATTCCAACCCTTTGCATGGGTGCCCTAGGGGGTTTATATAGGCCTACCCCCCAGGGGTACAATGGTAATCCGGCTGGGCGCTGGCCCAGCCATCAGTGCCTCCGGCCTCCGTCTTCTCCGCCGACTGCTGGGGCCCGCCGACTTGTGGGCCCCGCCGACTGGCTAGGTACGGAGCCGACAGGCCGCGTCCGCCGCGGGCGGGTCTTGCCGGCTGCTGATTACTGTAGCCATGCTTCTAATGACGCGAGCTTCGTCATGGAGTCGTGGCAACAGCCCCACCGCCTGGTAGGCGATCACTATTGCCACTCTCCATCACATCTGGTTAATGGCGTGTGGGCCCCGGGGGAGGAGCCGGCCGACTCCCGACGGGTCCGACTTGTGGCGCACTGGCCGTCTTCTGGGATCCTGCTGGCCGGTGGGACCCGCCGCCCAAAGGTCGTATAGACAAGCTGTCGTGGGCGCAGGATTCGGTCCACCGGTGCTAATGTCAGGGCCGGCATGGCGACAGTGCCACGCCGCACGGAGATCTCCGCGGGTACGGTGTACTATGACCATGCTTGCCTTTGGAAAGGGGTGGGAGCAGTCTTCACTGTAGCCACTCCCTTGTCCTGTCCCTCTTGATGAGAACATGGGGTTTGCTGGAGTCGTAGGCCGACTCCCCAAGGCCGGCTTCTCTGGAAGTCGTCAGTCAGGAGTCGGCTTATCCTGAAGTCGTCCCTGAGACTCGGCCGCGAGTGGGCAGTCGGTCACCTTGCCGCCGACTTCTTAGAAGGCGGCTCTTCGTCCTGGGGTCTTGAGGGGCGCAGCCTGCCCCGATGTCTTGGAAGGTTCTGGGGCTCGGGTTAGCCTACCCGTGGCCCATTACTCCGACATACAATATTACACGTTCGGCTTGTCCCTAAAATTCAACCCGCTCCTTGTTATATCCCGAAAATTCAGATATCGTGGTCCCAAAACTGGCGCCTTCACAACCCGCGCCTTGCTATCCCGAAATTATAATGCGCACGAAAACTCCCTCCAACTGCCAAATCCGGACAGGCAAAATCCCCCTTCTAACCCTGAGCCGAAAGGGCCGCTAGTTCAAATCGGTGGGGGGTACTTTTGTAACACACCCTACATTTTGGACAAGCGTGTCCCTAAGTCGTGGTTCACCCCCTCCCATCGCCTCCTTTTTGCCATTCAAAATCCCAGGCCGCCATAACCTCTCCACTCCAGCCATGAAACCCCACCCTCCTCCCTCCGCCACCTCACCGCTGCCCAGCCGGAGCCTCTTCCCCGACGACATCGTCCACCGCAACAGCTCGACGTCCCTCGTCCACCTCCCCGGATGAGGATCCGTCGTCCATCTCATCGTCCCGTCGGTTCAGCCGCCCCATCCTCCACCTCTAAGGAGCTGCTCCCGATGATCGCCTCGTCTATCACGGGTGCTCCATCCCCACAGCGTCGCCTTAACCTGCTCCACCGGACCGGCAGCATCCTCACCGACTCCTCGGACAAAGCCGAGGCCTACTCGGCGCCACCAAAGAGGTTGTACACTCATCACATCGCACCTTCACCTTAACTCGACCTCCCGGCGCCGACGGTGCTCCATCCCGCACCCCCATGGAGCAGCTACGTTGAAGCCGACGCCGCGGGCGACATCTCCACGGTGGCTCTCCCCAGTGCGAGGCCCCTCCGGCGGTGGTGTCCATACCAGCCGGATCTGCTGTTGCTGCTTCGGCTCTCGCTCTCTTGCTTGCTCGCGTTGCTGCTGCTCTGGCTCTCGCTCGATCCCTCGCTCACCCAGCTGCTGCTCCGGCTCTCGCTCGCTCGCTCGCGCTACTACTGCTGCTCTCCCCCTTGCTTGTGCTGTTGCTCTGCTTAGATTTAGCTACACTTAAGTCGACTGAATCGACTTTTGGGTCAGTCGATTTTTAGGGGGTGGGGGGGCTCACCGGAGTTAAGGAAGAACCACTAGCAGCAGGGACGGGGGCTTGCCGGAGAGGTGCCCCACTATCTATCTTAGGGTTCAGGGTGGGGACGGGGGGCCTAGAGGGCTGGCCGGGGCGGGGGCGGACCGGTGATGGGGAGTTGTTTCGGGGCGGCGAGGTGGCGCTGGGGCCGGCAGCGAGGCCGATGGTGGCTGGCGGCTCAGGGGGGTGCAGGTTGAAGATGAACTGCAGGCCCTCCCTAAACTACATGTCAAGTGCCTCTCTGCTACCATTGCGTTCAGTTTCGACAGTAACATTCAGATTCCACAGTAACTTTCAGTTTCGACAGTTAAGTTCAGAGTCAACAGTTTTTACCTCATCTGTTGTAGTCAGGTGGTTTTTGGTTATGTAAATTTTACATCTATTTTACATCATCTATTGGAGATGCTATTAGAATCCCACTTGAGATTGATGATGTCTGTCTTGTGCTGCTTCAGCCTTGACGTCCTATTCACCTCTTGGACTGCAAGTCAGGTCCAAATTAATGTTCAAACTTGAGTTCTAAATTAGTTGTGGGCACATATCGAGGAAGCAATGAATAGTATCTCTGTCTAATATCTGGTTCACCTAGGGTATGCCTATGTTGTTCATCTTGGGTGGGAAACAAATAGTAAAGCAATCATCATCTGTCTTTTTATTAAATTAAAGCAATCATTAGCCTGTATCATTATTTTTGGATCCATCCACTGGTTCTTACCATCACTCTAAATTTCTGCATGCTCTCCTTACATAATCTCACCATATTTTTTTTGTATGCATGTCAAAAATTGTACACAGTCATGCTGAACATGTAGAGAAAAAGAGAAGAGTTTTGCGCGGCAATACAATGTCATGCAGACATCGCTCCATGGTGGGTTCAATGACAAACCCTCCCCACCCCTCTCCAGATTATAATCCAGAGGAAGATATCTGTTCTAAGGCAGATTCAGACGCCGCTGACCACTCCTATTTACCCCCAAGGTGTTTTATCTACCTTGGTATGATGATGTTAGTCATATCAGGCATATGTTGCCTTGAAGTGCCTACTTTTGACATCATATATGCCATCTGCTTAGTTTAGACATGTTCCGTAATGACACCTGTTTAGTTTCTATATCATATATGGGAATTATGCAGTCTCATGTCTTTTAGCCAGCCATAATATATGTGAAATGTGCAATGCCGTCCTGTTTAACCAAGCATCATATATTTGAATGATATCTTGCCCATCCTTTTCTTCATTACATTTCCATTTGTCGACAATGTTTGTATATTAAACTACTCTCCCTGTGAATCAGCCATTTGGGTGGGAGATTGAAAAATCTGGAGTGAAAACAAGGCCTTCAGAGCAGACAGTGCTACTTGTCGAAGCAGATCTCTTGTTGGGTCCCGATAGCTCCTCAGAGATGGATTCAGAGACAGATGACCAGTCCTATTCCCCCACCGAGGTGTATGCTCTAACTTGGCACGGTTATACTGCTCATATTATGCATATGGTGTCTTGCATTTACATAGTTTAGACATCATATACACAATATTCAACACCATGTTCTTAGTTCAGACATCATATTGAATGCCCTTCGTTTAGCATGTAAATCACATATGTGAATTAAATGATGCGATCCTGATTACTTAGATAACATGGAGGTGAATTATGGCATGCGACCTGTTTAGTTATTCATCATATCTTTGAATTATGTTATGCTATGCTATCTAGTTTAGATAGACATCATATATGTGAAATTATGTCATGCTATCGGTTTTAGTTAAACAGTATACATGTCAACTATTTCATGCCCTCTTTTTTCCACACTATCTATTGCATCTGTCTCTTATACAATGTTTCCTGTTTATCAGCCATTTGAATTGGAGCGGGTGATGCCAGTATCTAGCGGACTAAAAACACGATCTTCAAATAAAACAGTGCTACCTCTTGGTGGAGATAGCACCCCGGTTATACATGCACGAGAACCAGCCCTACCACACATAACCCAAACTCTCGCAGATTGTACCCCTACTGCGATGGACAGAGAACCAGCTTCACCCAATCTAACCCCAACCCCAGCAGATAGTAACCCAGTTCCTGTTGACACAACACCATCTCCACCACAGAGCTCCCAAACAAAAGAAGTTAGTAAGGCAGCTCTAGTGCCCAAAGGGCCAGTACTACCACGGTGAACCCCAACTCCACCAGTTAGTACGCCTATTCCTGTGGAGGAAGCACAACCAGCTAGTCGAAGTTTAGCATCTATCGCATTTGATGTTGTTAAATCGTATGTGTGTATCTTCCCATCTTGGAAATATTATACTAAAGATGAAGGAAAATGCCAGTTGCAGGTGTTTTTCTAGGAGTTATGTGTAAGTAATGTTATTCAGGGTAATTACTTTGCTTTGTCCCATACATCCTACCTCCATTATGGTTATAATACAACAAATTTTCCCATTTTTCTCTGTAGAGAAGGACCGATTTGGAAACTCAAGATGAGGTAACCTGTGCTAATACCTCTGCTATGTTCAAGAATGCTTGGTGGCAGTATCGGAATTACCTGAAGAAAACGTACTTCACCGGCAAAGAAGCTCATCAAATTCCCTTACGTTCTCCTGAGACACATTTACTGGACGATGACTGGGAATGCCTTGTTCTGTACTGGTCCCGAACCAAGAATGTGGTAAGGTCTATGAGCTCATTTTCTATTTTTAAGTACTATATTCTTGCGTCTTACTGTACTCTATTCATGTAGAACAAGTGCCTAAACCTGAAGAACAACTATTCTAATTTAAGATTCCATTGCTATCATAGTTCAAAAAAGCGCTAGGCATTAATTGTGCATCTTGCCACCGCCTTGCGCTTTACTGACCAAAGCACATGCTTATGCGCAGTTATGCACAGATTAAGCATAGTTATGCGCAATGTGTTTTGCCAATGCCTAGAGCCTAGGTGCGCTTAAGCGCTCACTTAGGCGCGCCTTTTTAACTATGATTGCTATCGTGCATACTTCTTTGCTCTTGTATCACTGTATTTACTCATACAAACTTATTTTTAAATTGAAGGATCCAATTGAAACTCCAATGGCACAGCAGGTATGTTCACGCTGTTTCTTTAACAGGTTTGCTCTTATCAATAGCTCTGTTGATTTCTATTTTAATTGTGTATACAGTTGACTTCTCATATCATGCACATTACTAGCATCATAACAGAGCTAATAGTGTTGTTGTACATGTAGACCCGTGGTACCCATCTGAAATCTTGTTGTGCCGTGTAGTTTCCCACGCTTTGTATTCTTTCACTTTTGCTTTGTCTTGAACTGATATGATTTGAACCGTGTCTCTATTTTGATTTGGCAAGACAATGCAGTGACCATAGGACATAGATATATGTTTGTTTGATTCTTTTATTATGTACTAGTACTTGGCAATAGAAGACTTGGTAGTTTAATCCTGTCCACCTTACTAATGAACTGGTTCACCGAAATGAGTTTCATATACTAGTACATGCTAAACCTGTTATGTGCCTGCTTGTTTCTTCTTTTAGAATGCTGACAGAATATTGGGGAAGAGTGCCTTATTAAGCAATGGTAGAGGAAGTAATGCAGATAAGGTTCAGGATAGTGACACATCCTTGTTGGTCTCCAACAAAGCTGATAAAACAGCTAAGGAAGACTATCTCAAAGACAGTGAGACAACCCTAAAGTCCTGTTGTAACACCCCGGATGTAACTTTCCCAATTTGTACTCCAACTCTTGCCGTTTCCGACATTAAGTTATTTTATTTTTCTCGGGTTCGGTTCTTTGTCTCCGTGTGTTGTTATCGTTGTCATGCATCTCATATCATGTCATCATGTGCATTGCATTTGCATACGTGTTCCTCTCATGCATTCGAGCATTTTCCCCGTTGTCCGTTTTGCATTCCGGCGCTTCGTTCTCCTCCGGTGGTCATTTCTAGCTTTCTTTCGTGTGTGGGGATTAAACATTTCCGGATTGGACCGAGACTTGTCAAGCGGCCTTGGTTTACTACCGGTAGACCGCCTGTCAAGTTTCGTACCATTTGGACTTCGTTTGATACTCCAACGGTTAACCGAGGGACCGAAAAGGCCTCGTGTGTGTTGCAGCCCAACACCCCTCCAATTTGGCCCAAAACCCACCTAAGCCTTCTCCATCATCTAGAGCGTTCGATCACGATCGCGTCGCCGAAAACCGCACCTCATTTGGACTCTCCTAGCTCCCTCTACCTCTATTTATAGACCCCTCTCGAAATTCGGGGATCCCCCTCTCCGAAATCCTAAATTTTCCACTTCGCGCGCCGCCGGACAAACCTGCCACCGACGGACACGTCCGGATCCTCCCATCCGCCGCCGCGTGTCGCCCCCTCACTCGCCATCGCCGCCTCCCTCCGCCGCCGGCCCGGGAAGCCCGGATCGGGCCCCCGCGGCCCAAGTCGGTGCGCCGCCCCGCGGCTTCGTCTCTCCCATGGCCGAGCCGCCACCTCGCCGGCCGGCGCCGCCCGGCCGCCCCTGCCGCCGCCTCGCCCGACGCCTCGGCGCCGTGTCCGAGCTCCGCGCCCGCCGCCTCCACCGCCTCGCCCGCCGTCCGCCGCCTCGGCCATCACCGCCGCCCGGCCGTCTCCCCCTCCTCCGGTGACCTCCTCCGCCGTCCTCGTCCCCGCCGGTGAACAGTGCACCGCCGCCTCGGGTTGCGTGCCATGAAACCCTAGATCCGGAGGTTGATTTTTCTTCTAAGTCCCTAAGAATTCCAGATCCAAGTGCTCCTGTTCATAGCCTCGTAACTTTGCATCCGTAGCTCCGATTCATGCATATAGCATATCAAAATGTTCATCTCAGAGAGTACATCATTTCATTCCATTGCATCATTTTCATTTGAGTTCATCTTGATGCCCGAAATGCTGTTAGAAGAGGGCTACTTGAGATAATTGTCAGATCTGCTACTTCATTTAGCTTTTTGTCATTTTTGCCATGATTAATGTGTGCATGATATGCCCTGATGCTCTACATATGTTTTGTTAAGGGTTTTGTCATCTTTCCAGAGGTGCAATCCATGTATTTTTGTGATGTGTGTGGTGACTAGCACAAGCTTGCAAAGTGGTGCACTTGGTAATTCTGTTTTCAGGGACTTAGCATTTCCACCAAGTCCTTGGGCCGCTTACCTCATGTTGTCATATGTTCATGTTGTTTCCTAGTGATCCGTGCCTCTTTTGAGGATGATCAGTAAGGATGTTTTGTTAATCTTGTAGTGCTATATCCATCCATGTATTTTTTTGCAATTATGGAGCACCCTAGCTTGAGTCAATCGAGCTCTACTTTTGCTACTTTGTGAATCTGGGCAGATTGTCAGCTTGTTTGCAATTTTGCCGATGATGTTGTGGTTGATCCGTGCATGCTATGCTATTGTTCTTGCCATGTCTAGCTTGAATTTTGTGTGTTCTTGATGGATGTATGCTTAGCTTGTCATTACTTGCACCGTAGTGAGTGCATCGAGCTCGTAAACATGCCTACTTGATATCTGTTTTCAGCATGCTCCGGTTTTCACTCAGTTTGTGATCTGATTATGTTTTTGCTATGTTCACATGCTTGCAATTGTATTTTCTGATCCCTTTTGGCTCAAGGTCACTAAGGGACTTTTGTTAAGCTCTTTGAGTAGCTCCATGCCATGCTTTACTTTGCCATGTTCAGATCCTGTAGCATGTAGTTTGTGGCTCCGAAGAGTGCTACCAGATCTGAAATTCCAGACAAGTGATAATTTCACTAAGTCTGAGATCTGTTTGCCATATGCATTTTTGCCATGCTTGTTTGAACCTGTTAATGGATGAATTGGCTGTAGCTCAGTGCTAGACTTTTGTTAAGCATCTTGCATGCATCCCTGCCATGTATTTTTTTGTCTTTTTTGGGTGCAGTAGCATGTTCATCTCGTTGCATTTAGATGGCTACTTGCTGTAAATCGCAGACCGGTGTCATTTTTGAATCGCTTGCCATTTCTAAACCGTAACCCCGATTCCGGCGTTCTTTATATCGTTTTCAAGCGATTTCATCTCATCTTTCCAGTGGCACACTTGGATTTCCAAGTTGAAGCCAGGTTCTTGCATTTCCTGTCACATCTTGCATTTTGCATCCCGCATCGCATCCCGCATAGCATATCATCATTGCATCATATTGTTTGATCCTTGCACGTGGTTGATTGTCTTCTTGTTGCTTGTTTGTCTTATTTGGGTAGAGCCGAGAGATGAGTTCGCTAACGAGGAGCCCGTTGAGTTTGCTTTCGATGATCCAGTCAACTCTGACAACTGTGCAGGCAAGATGATCATACCCTCGAAATCACTACTATCTTTGCTATGCTAGTTTGCTCGCTCTGTTGCTATGCCAATGCTACGATGCCTACCACTTGCTTTCAAGCCTCCCAAATTTCCATGTCAAACCTCTAACCCACCATGTCCTAGCAAACCGTTGATTGGCTATGTTACCGCTTTGCTCAGCCCCTCTTATAGCGTTGCTAGTTGAAAGTGAAGATCGGAGGCCGTTCCTTGTTGGAACATCTATTATCTTGTTGGGATATCATTATATTGCTATGTTATCTTAATGCATCTATATACTTGGTAAAGGGTGGAAGGCTCGGCCTCTCGCCCAGTGTTTTGTTCCACTCTTGTCGCCCTAGTTTCCGTCATATCGGTGTTATGTTCCCGGATTTTGTGTTCCTTACGCGGTTGGGTTATAATGGGAACCCCTTGATATTTCGCCTTGATTAAAGCTTTTCCAGCAATGCCCAACATTGGTTTTACCATTTGCCACCTAGCCTCTTTTCCCTTGGGTTTCCGGAGCCCGAGGGTCATCTTATTTCAACCACCACCACCACCCCCCGGGCCAGTGCTCCTCTGAGTGTTGGCCCGACCGAGTAGACTGTGGGGCCACCTCGAGGAAACTTGAGGGTTGGTTTTACTTGTAGGATGTCTCATCTGAGTGTGCCCTGAGAACGAGATATGTGCAGCTCCTATCGGGATTTGTCGGCACATTCGGGCGGTGTTGCTGGTCTTGTTTTAACCTGTCAAAGTGTCTTAAAGAACCGAGATACCGAGTCTGATCGGAACATCTTGGGAGGAGGTCTATTCCTTCGTTGACCGTGAGAGCTTGTCATGGGCTAAGTTGGGACTCCCTTACAGGGATTTGAACTTTCGAAAGCAGTGCCCGCGGTTATGGGCAGATGGGAATTTGTTAATGTCCGGTTGTAGATAACTTGAACCTTAACTTAATTAAAATGAATCAACTGAGTGTGTTACCGTGATGGCCTCTTCTCGGCGGAGTCCGGGAAGTGGACACGGTGTTGGAGTAATGTTTGCGCAGGTTGCTCTCTAGTTTCTCGCTCGCGCTTTGCCTCCTCTTCTCGCTCTCTTTTGCGAATAAGTTAGCCACCATATTTTGCTAGTTGATTGCTGCAGTTCCAAATATTTACCTTGCCTTACCTATTAAGCTTAAATAGTCTTGATCGCGAGGGTGCGAGATTGCTGAGTCCCTATGGCTCACAGATTACTATTACACCAGATGCAGGGCCCGATGATACCGCTCCAGCAGACGCGTATGAGCTCAAGTGGGAGTTCGACGAAGACTCTCAACGTTACTATGTTTCCTTTCCTGATGATCAGTAGTGGTGCCTAGTTGGGGGTGATTGGGACCGTGTCGCATGTTGGGTTCTCTTTCATTTTGGCGCCGTAGTCAGGCCATGAGAGTTTGGATGATGTAATGTTATTTTTGTACTTGATTGACGTGGCGAGTGTAAGCCAACTATGTTATCTCCCCTTTTATTATCATATTACATGGGATGTTGTGAAGATTGCCTAACTTGCGACATATGCCTTCAATGCGATTATGTCTCTAAGTCGTGCCTCGACACGTGGGAGCTATAGTCGCATCGAGGGTGTTACAAGTTGGTATCAGAGCCTTCCCCGACCTTAGGAGCCCCATTGCTTGATCGTTTTTAGCGGCCGAGTTGTGTCTAGAAAAATGTTTTGAGTCAATTAGGAATTATATAACGGAGAGTTTAGGAATTCTTTTTACTTCCCAGTCTCCTCATCACTCTGGTAAGGCATCCTGACGTAGAGTTTTGACTCTTCTCTTCTCAAATTTCACTAAAAAAAATTTTAGGATCACGCGGGTATCTTGGAATCGTTCCGATGGTTTTATGATGAGAACATTGTCTTGGTGCCTCCTGTCAGGGGTTTTGTGGAAGTGTCCCGGGGAGTTGAGCTCTGAGGTGTTGTCATCATAATTTTATCGTTGCAGTTCTGGAATACCTGAGTTTAGTACGCCGACATCGAAAATCTCTTTTATGCAGTTCGTTGGTGAGATAACCTCGACGCCACCCAGTACTGGGGCGGGAGTTCGGGAGTATCGCCATAACTTGTATAACGGATGCTTTTCGAAGGTTGAGGTAGATGGTTTCCGAAGGTTTCTTGGTTATGTGTTGAAGGATGGATACAATTGGATGTAGGATTTGCTAGTTTTGGGTGAGATATTATGCTTCCCCTGTATCCCCAACACCTGATTGCATAACCAGAAAGGTTCGGGAGTTTCATAGGTGGGAATTCTAGTAGCTCTAGTTCTTCTTCCACGGATATTGGTTTGAGATTGGGATTTCTTACTGATTATTTGTTCTTGATCCGTACCTTGTTCATTTATTTCTCTACCTTAATTCTAAGTGGCTTCTCAATTTAGGGATATGTGACCATTTCAAGAGGAATGCATTCGTTCATTTTGTTCGGATGTGAAGACTATATGTTGCAATTTTCATTCCGTTGGATTCAGCTTCAATATTTGTCTATCAAGGTGCTAATGGATGTCAACCTCTTCAGGATGGCTCCTCCAACGCGCACGACTCTGAATCCTAATCCGCCACCACCTCCACCTCCTCCGGAGGCATGGCAAGCTGTGATGGCCGCAACTAATGCAAACACACAGTTGAACATGCAAATTCTCCAAGAGCGCAATCAAGGCAACCAAGGGAACCAAGGCAACAATCAGAATCACTTTGCTTCACTCAACCAGTTCCTTGCTAACGGGCCAAAGACTTTCAGCAATTGTGTTGAGGCAACCGATGCTGACGATTGGCTTGTGGATCTGTGCAAGCATTTCGAGTGCAGTAATGTCAGGCCTGAGGACTTTGTTAAGTTCGCTTCCTTCCAACTCAAAGATCAAGCTGCAAAATGGTTCCAGCAGTACAAGGACTCCAGAGGTGGACGTGTTATCACTTGGGATGAATTCCGTCAAGATTTCCGAGCTCATCATATTCCCCAGAGCGTGGTTGAAAGCAAGCATGAGGAATTCCGCAACCTGAAGCAAGGCTTTTTGTCTGTCTATGACTACAACAAGTTGTTTCAGAAGCTCGCCCGCTTTGCCAAGCAGGACGTACCTGATGAGAAGAGCATGATATACCAGTTCAGGGGTGGTCTCAGAGAAGAAATTCAGCTAGCTCTTGTCCTCTTTGAGCCCTTGAGGTACGATGAGTTCTACAACATGGCACTGAAGCAAGAGGCTGCTCAGTTGAGGTGTGATGCTTCCAAGAAGCGAGTCAGAGATGTTACTCCTTCTTCCTCTACTCAAGTGGCCAAGCAGCAGAAGTATTGGCTTCCTCCTCCTCCGTTCCGTCAGCCGTATCAGCAGAAGAGCAAAGGTGGCAGTGGATCTTCCCATCGACCCAACCCTGGCTTTCAGAACAAGACTTCGTCTCAAGCTCCAAGATCGAGTGCTCCGTACCACCATCCACTTTCAGAGGTCACGTGCAACAAGTGCCAACAGAAGGGTCACTATGCCAACAAGTGTTTCAACCAGAGGCGTCTTCCTCCTCCTGTGAGATCGGCAAGTACAGCTATGGTCAAGCATAACCCCAAGCATGCCAAGGTCAACTTGATGAATGCAGCTCAGGCAGAGGATTCATCAGATGTGATCATGGGTAACCTTCCTATTAACGATGTTCCTGCAAAAGTTCTTTTTGACACTGGTGCATCGCATTCCTTTTTGTCATGCCCTTTTGCATCGAAGCACAATGTTGAGACTGAGATCATGCCCAAAGTCATGCAAGTTGTTTCTCCCGGCAAGCTTTTGACTTCTAGTTTGGTTGCTCCCGATATCTCTATCACATTGGGTGATTACAAGTTTCTCTCTTCTCCGGTGGTTCTTGGTAACTCGGATATTGATCTTATTCTCGGAATGGATTGGCTTTCTAAGCACAAGGCTCAGCTTGATTATGCAGCCAGGCAGATTCAATTGACTCATTCGTCTGAGGATGTAATTGTCTTTGCCGCTCGTGATGATACTATCCGTCTGTTTTCTCTCAATGAGAAGGGTGAACTGGATGCTATCTCGCAAATTCCAGTCGTTTGCGAATATCAAGACGTCTTTCCAGAAGAGCTTCCAGGAATGCCTCCGCACCGGCCAGTTGAATTCGTTATTGATCTTGAGCCTGGCACGAAACCTGTGTGCAAACGTCCTTACAAGCTCGGACCTGAAGAGTTGAAGGAGCTGAAGAAGCAACTCGATATTCAAGAGAAAAAGGGTCTCATCCGGCCTAGTTCTTCTCCGTGGGGTTGTGGTGTTCTTTTTGTGAAGAAGGATGGAACGGGCCGACTTTGTGTTGATTACCGTCCAGTGAACAAGAAGACCATCAAGAACAAATACCCACTTCCCAACATCAATGAGCTATTCGAACAACTCAAAGGTGCCCAAGTATTCTCCAAGCTTGATCTCTGTATGGGTTATCATCGGATTCGAATCCGTGAGCAAGATATTCCCAAGATGGCTTTCAGGACAAGCTATGGTTCATATGAATACACTGTCATGTCTTTTGGTCTTGTCAACGCTCCTCCGACGTTCTCTCTCATGATGAACTTCATCTTCAACGCCTACACCAATGACTTCGTTTTGGTCTATCTCGACGACATTCTGGTTTTCTCCAAGAACAAGGAAGATCATGCCAAGCACTTGCGTTTGGTTCTTGATAAGCTCAGAGAACATCAGTTCTACGCCAAGTTCTCCAAGTGTGAATTTTGGCTCGATGAGGTTCTTTATCTTGGTCATATCATCTCTGCCAAGGGTATTGCCGTGAATCCTGAGAAGGTGTCTGCAATTGTGAATTGGGAACCTCCTCAGAACATGAAGCAACTCCGTAGCTTTCTCGGTCTCGCAAGCTATTGTCAAAGATTCGTTGAAAACTTTTCTAAGATCACGAAGCCTCTCTCTAATCTTCTCCAGAAGCACGTCAAGTACGTTTGGTCTCCGGAGTGTGACATTGCTTTCAACACTTTGAAAGAGAAATTGATCACTGCTCCAGTTCTGACTCCGCCTGATGAATCCAGGCCGTACGAGGTCTTTTGTGATGCCTCTCTCCAAGGTCTTGGCGCAGTGTTGATGCAAGAGAAGAAAGTTGTTGCTTATACTTCTCGCCAGTTGAAGCCTAATGATAAGAACTACCCCACTCATGATCTCGAGTTGGCGGCAGTTGTGCATGCTCTTTTGACTTGGAGACATCTTCTATTGGGAAGAAAAGTGGACATTTTCACTGATCACAAGAGTCTCAAGTACATCTTCACTCAGCCTAATCTCAACCTCAGGCAAACTAGATGGATCGAAATGATTCAAGAGTATAATCCGAGTATCGAGTATACTCCAGGCAAGGCCAATGTGATTGCTGACGCTTTGAGCAGAAAAGCTTATCGTAACAGTCTGATTCTCAAACCTTATCAACCCAAGCTTTGTGAAGCTTTCCGCAAACTTAATTTGCAAATTGTTCCTCAAGGTTTCCTCGCCAACCTTCAAGTCTCTCCTACCTTAGAAGACCAGATTCGCCAAGCCCAGCTTCTTGATGCTATGGTGAAAAAGGTGAAGATTGGGATTGCCAAGAGTCAACCCAAGTACAAGTGCTACCGCCTTGACGACAAGGACACTCTTTTCTTCGAGGATCGTATTGTTGTACCCAAAGGTGATCTCCGTAAAGTGATCTTGAACGAGGCTCACAATTCTCTCCTCTCCATCCACCCTGGGAGCACGAAGATGTATCAGGACCTCAAGCAAGCTTATTGGTGGACTCAAATGAAGCGCGAGATTGCTCAGTTCGTGAATGAATGTGATGTCTGCAGAAGAGTGAAGGCAGAACACCAAAGGCCAGCGGGTCTCCTCCAACCTCTTGCCATTCCAGAATGGAAGTTTGACCACATTGAAATGGACTTCGTGACTGGGTTTCCAAAGTCCAAGCGTGGCAATGATGCTATATTCGTTGTCATCGACAAACTCACCAAAGTGGCTCACTTTCTGCCTATCAAAGAGTCGATCACTGCAGCTCAATTGGCAGAACTCTATACCTCTCGTATTGTCTCTCTGCACGGTATTTCACAAGTGATCTCTTCATACCATGGTAGCATCTTTACCTCCAAGATTTGGGGATTCTTTTCAGAAGGCCATGGGCACCAACATCCACTTCAGCACAACTTTCCATCCTCAAACTAGCGGTCAAGTCGAGCGTGTCAACCAAATTCTTGAAGATATGCTCAGGGCGTGTGTGATCTCCTTCGGCATGAAGTGGGAGGATTGTCTTCCTTATGCTGAATTCTCCTACAACAACAGTTTCCAAGAAAGTTCGGGCAAGGCCCCATTTGAAATTCTATATGGCAGGAAGTGCCGTACCCCTCTCAACTGGTCTGAAACCGATGAACGTCAGCTTTTGGGTAATGACTTAATCACAGAGGCAGAGGAAATGTGCAAAGTCATTCATGATAACCTCAAAGCAGCCCAATCCCGTCAGAAGAGCTACTATGACAGTAAGCACCGTGATTTGGCTTAGATCGGAGATCATGTTTACCTCCGCATCTCTCCTATGAAAGGTACTCGTCGCTTCGGTATCAAAGGGAAGCTTGCCCCCAGATACGTGGGACCTTTCAAGATTGTCAGCAAGAGAGGCGACCTCGCCTATCAACTCGAGCTTCCTTCAAACTTTGCAAATGTTCATGACGAGTTTCATGTCTCTCAGCTTCGAAAGTGCTTCAAGACTCCTGACCGCACCATCAACTTCGAGGACATTGAGCTCCAAGAAGATCTCTCTTATCGTGAGCACCCAGTTCCTATTCTTGAAGAGACTGAACGCAAGACTCGCAACAAGTCAATCAAATTTCTCAAAGTCAAGTGGTCACACCATTCCGACCGTGAAGCTACCTGGGAACGCGAGGATCACCTCTGTTCTGAGTACCCGGCGTTCTTTCAGTCCTAGATCTCGGGATGAGATCCTTTCGTAGTGGTGGAGTGTTGTAACACCCCGGATGTAACTTTCCCAATTTGTACTCCAACTCTTGCCGTTTCCAGCGTTAAGTTATTTTATTTTTCTCGGGTTCGGGTCTTTTTCTCCGTGTGTTGTTATCGTTGTCATGCATCTCATATCATGTCATCATGTGCATTGCATTTGCATACGTGTTCGTCTCATGCATTCAAGCATTTTCCCCGTTGTCCGTTTTGCATTCCGGCGCTTCGTTCTCCTCCGGTGGTCATTTCTAGCTTTCTTTCGTGTGTGGGGATTAAACATTTCCGGATTGGACCGAGACTTGTCAAGCGGCCTTGGTTTACTACCGGTAGACCGCCTGTCAAGTTTCGTACCATTTGGACTTCGTTTGATAGTCCAACGGTTAACCGAGGGACCAAAAAGGCCTCGTTTGTGTTGCAGCCCAACACCCCTCCAATTTGGCCCAAAACCCACCTAAGCCTTCTCCATCATCTAGAGCGTTCGATCACGATCGCGTGGCCGAAAACCGGACCTCATTTGGACTCTCCTAGCTCCCTCTACCTCTATTTATAGACCCCTCTCGAAATTCGCGGATCCCCCTCTCCGAAACCCTAAATTTTCCACCTCGCGCGCCGCCGGACAAACCTGCCACCGACGGACACGTCCGGATCCTCCCCGCCGCCGCCACGTGTCGCCCCCTCACTCGCCATCGCCGCCTCCCTCCGCCGCCGGCCCGGGAAGCCCGGATCGGGCCCCCGCGGCCCAAGCCGGTGCGCCGCCCCACGGCTTCGTCTCTCCCGTGGCCGAGCCGCCACCTCGCCGGCCGGCGCTGCCCGGCCGCCCCTGCCGCCGCCTCGCCCGACACCTCGGCGCCGTGTCCGAGCTCCGCGCCTGCCGCCTCGCCCGCCGTCCGCCGCCTCGGCCACCACCGCCGCCCGGCCGTCTCCCCCTCCTCCGGTGACCTCCTCCGCCGTCCTCGTCCCCGCCGGTGAACAGTGCGCCGCCGCCTCGGGTTGCGTGCCGTGAAACCCTAGATCCGGAGGTTGATTTTTCTTCTAAGTCCCTAAGAATTCCAGATCCAAGTGCTCCTGTTCATAGCCTCGTAACTTTGCATCCGTAGCTCCGATTCATGCATATAGCATATCAAAATGTTCATCTCAGAGAGTACATCATTTCATTCCATTGCATCATTTTCATTTGAGTTCATCTTGATGCCCGAAATGCTGTTAGAAGAGGGCTACTTGAGATAATTGTCAGATCTGCTACTTCATTTAGCTTTTTGTCATTTTTGCCATGATTAATGTGTGCATGATATGCCCTGATGCTCTACATATGTTTTGTTAAGGGTTTTGTCATCTTTCCAGAGGTGCAATCCATGTATTTTTGTGATGTGTGTGGTGACTAGCACAAGCTTGCAAAGTGGTGCACTTGGTAATTCTGTTTTCAGGGACTTAGCATTTCCACCAAGTCCTTGGGCCGCTTACCTCATGTTGTCATATGTTCATGTTGTTTCCTAGTGATCCGTGCCTCTTTTGAGGATGATCAGTAAGGATGTTTTGTTAATCTTGTAGTGCTATATCCATCCATGTATTTTTTTGCAATTATGGAGCACCCTAGCTTGAGTCAATCGAGCTCTACTTTTGCTACTTTGTGAATCTGGGCAGATTGTCAGCTTGTTTGCAATTTTGCCGATGATGTTGTGGTTGATCCGTGCATGCTATGCTATTGTTCTTGCCATGTCTAGCTTGAATTTTGTGTGTTCTTGATGGATGTATGCTTAGCTTGTCATTACTTGCACCGTAGTGAGTGCATCGAGCTCGTAAACATGCCTACTTGATATCTGTTTTCAGCATGCTCCGGTTTTCACTCAGTTTGTGATCTGATTATGTTTTTGCTATGTTCACATGCTTGCAATTGTATTTTCTGATCCCTTTTGGCTCAAGGTCACTAAGGGACTTTTGTTAAGCTCTTTGAGTAGCTCCATGCCATGCTTTACTTTGCCATGTTCAGATCCTGTAGCATGTAGTTTGTGGCTCCGAAGAGTGCTACCAGATCTGAAATTCCAGACAAGTGATAATTTCACTAAGTCTGAGATCTGTTTGCCATATGCATTTTTGCCATGCTTGTTTGAACCTGTTAATGGATGAATTGGCTGTAGCTCAGTGCTAGACTTTTGTTAAGCATCTTGCATGCATCCCTGCCATGTATTTTTTTGTCTTTTTTGGGTGCAGTAGCATGTTCATCTCGTTGCATTTAGATGGCTACTTGCTGTAAATCGCAGACCGGTGTCATTTTTGAATCGCTTGCCATTTCTAAACCGTAACCCCGATTCCGGCGTTCTTTATATCGTTTTCAAGCGATTTCATCTCATCTTTCCAGTGGCACACTTGGATTTCCAAGTTGAAGCCAGGTTCTTGCATTTCCTGTCACATCTTGCATTTTGCATCCCGCATCGCATCCCGCATAGCATATCATCATTGCATCATATTGTTTGATCCTTGCACGTGGTTGATTGTCTTCTTGTTGCTTGTTTGTCTTATTTGGGTAGAGCCGAGAGATGAGTTCGCTAACGAGGAGCCCGTTGAGTTTGCTTTCGATGATCCAGTCAACTCTGACAACTGTGCAGGCAAGATGATCATACCCTCGAAATCACTACTATCTTTGCTATGCTAGTTTGCTCGCTCTGTTGCTATGCCAATGCTACGATGCCTACCACTTGCTTTGAAGCCTCCAAAATTGCCATGTCAAACCTCTAACCCACCATGTCCTAGCAAACCGTTGATTGGCTATGTTACCGCTTTGCTCAGCCCCTCTTATAGCGTTGCTAGTTGCAGGTGAAGATGGCCGTTCCTTGTTGGAACATCTATTTACTTGTTGGGATATCATTATATTGCTATGTTATCTTAATGCATCTATATACTTGGTAAAGGTTGGAAGGCTCGGCCTCTCGCCTAGTGTTTTGTTCCACTCTTGTCGCCCTAGTTTCCGTCATATCGGTGTTATGTTCCCGGATTTTGCGTTCCTTACGCGGTTGGGTTATAATGGGAACCCCTTGATATTTCGCCTTGATTAAAGCTTTTCCAGCAATGCCCAACATTGGTTTTACCATTTGCCACCTAGCCTCTTTTCCCTTGGGTTTCCGGAGCCCGAGGGTCATCTTATTTCAACCCCCCCCCCCGGGGGCCAGTGCTCCTCTGAGTGTTGGTCTGACCGAGTAGACTGCGGGGCCACCTCGAGGCAACTTGAGGGTTGGTTTTACTCGTAGGATGTCTCATCTGAGTGTGCCCTGAGAACAAGATATGTGCAGCTCCTATCGGGATTTGTCGGCACATTCGGGCGGTGTTGCTGGTCTTGTTTTAACCTGTCGAAGTGTCTTGAAGAACCGAGATACCGAGTTTGATCGGAACGTCTTGGGAGGAGGTCTATTCCTTCGTTGACCGTGAGAGCTTGTCATGGGCTAAGTTGGGACTCCCCTGCAGGGATTTGAACTTCGAAAGCCGTGCCCGTGGTTATGGGCAGATGGGAATTTGTTAATGTCCGGTTGTAGATAACTTGAACCTTAACTTAATTAAAATGAATCAACTGAGTGTGTTACCATGATGGCCTCTTCTCGGCGGAGTCCGGGAAGTGGACACGGTGTTGGAGTAATGTTTGTGCAGGTTGCTCTCTAGTTTCTCGCTCGCGCTTTGCCTCCTCTTCTCGCTCTCTTTTGCGAATAAGTTAGCCACCATATTTTGCTAGTCGCTTGCTGCAGTTCCACATATTTACCTTGCCTTGCCTATTAAGCTTAAATAGTCTTGATCGCGAGGGTGCGAGATTGTTGAGTCCCTGTGGCTCACAGATTACTATTACACCAGATGCAGGGCCCGATGATACCGCTCCAGCAGACGCGTATGAGCTCAAGTGGGAGTTCGACGAAGACTCTCAACGTTACTATGTTTCCTTTCCTGATGATCAGTAGTGGTGCCCAGTTGGGGGTGATTGGGACCGTGTCGCATGTTGGGTTCTCTTTTATTTTGGCGCCGTAGTCGGGCCATGAGAGTTTGGATGATGTAATGTTATTTTTGTACTTGATTGACGTGGCGAGTGTAAGCCAACTATGTTATCTCCCCTTTTATTATCATATTACATGGGATGTTGTGAAGATTGCCTAACTTGCGACATATGCCTTCAATGCGATTATGTCTCTAAGTCGTGCCTCGACACGTGGGAGCTATAGTAGCATCGAGGGTGTTACACCTGTCTTGGCTTAGTGTTCGTGTTACTGGCCACTACCACTTGTACAAGCTATTCAAACTCACTGTCTGAATCAGTTCGGTTTCTTGAGTCTCAACTACAAGCTGAAAGACATCGATCAGTTGTGCTGCGACAAGAAGCGGAAGGACTACGGAAGTCCCTGGAGCATTTAGATGCATACTTTCTGGTGCAACAGCAAGCGTTGGAGGATTTTAGCGCCAAACATGACAAAGATATTAAGCTTGCTATGCTTATTTCCAGCATGGTGGATACCCAGGATAACATTTCTTGAGCTCTTCTGAAGTTGTTTCAGTTATGTCTTGTTTTGCTGCCGCATTTATTTGCACTGGTGGCCACTTTTGACGGCCAGTGTATGTAATATGCTGCTTTGTTCCCTATATTTGCACTGGTGGTGAACTTTGATGCCCAGTGGATGTAATATGTGTAATAGCGGTAATAGGCTAGTGTGAATTGCTTGCTTATTTATTTCCTTATTGTCTTGTTTACTTGTTTGCTTGTAGTCAATGCATTTCTTTTTATATGTTTTTCTAGTGGCCACAATAACCTATTTTCGGAAACTAGGCCAAAATAATCATGGCAACACACAGACTGTTGTAACCATGGGCCTCCTGCGGGCCGTATGATCCATGGGCCTTCTACGGGCCGTAGGATCCATTGGCCTTCTATACGGGCCGTAGGATCCATGGGCCTTCTACGGGCCGTACGATCCATGGGCCTTCTACGGGCCATACGATCCATGGGCCTTTTACAGGCCGTAGGATCCATGGGCCTTCTACGGGGCGTATCATCATTTCACCAATCATGGGTCGTACTATTCATGGACCATAACGGGCCGTTAATAGGCTGTATTTGATAACTCTATGAAAACAGCCCAACGGGTTTATTTGACATGAAAACGGCCTGACGTATTAACGGGCCACAAACAGGCCGACTGTGACCACGGGCTGAATTTGGCCCACAGGCAGAAAATGACAGTAACGGGCCGTAAGTAAGCGAATGCTGGAAATGAGCCCAAGAATAAATGGGCCCTGAAAAGGCCGAAAGATAACCTGGGCTGGAAACGGCCCAATGGAATAATGGGGCGTTAATGGGTATGAAGTGATACACTGTTCATTACGGGCGGGCCAGTTTCACCACGGGCCGTTAATGTGCCAAGAGTTACAAAGGGCCTCATATGGGCCGAAAGACGTCATGGGCCATACATGGGCCGTAAGTTAAAACGGGCTGGAATCATATTGGACAGCCCAGATGAAGGTACTGGGCCTAATTCGGAGAGGTCGTAACGGGCCCTGGGTTAGCGGGCTGTAAATGGGCTATATGCGACCAGACCGTTAACAGGCTTTCTGTGGGCCGGCCCGCCACCTTTTGACCAAGTCAAACGGGCTGGCCTTTTCACAGGAATGGGCCTCTCTTGGGTCGTGCCGCGTGTTGACGTATCATTGGCGCCTTGGGTCCAATGAGTGGATGACATCTGTCCCAACGGTGAGCCGACACATGTTTCCTCCAGCCAATGATGATTTTACATGTGGAAAATCCCCATTGGTCGGGGCTGTTAACGGGTTATCGGATCCAAAACCGGACCCGATAGCTTAACGGCGTCCCGTTACGGTGGATGCCACGTGTCGGTCACCCTTGACAAAAACACTACTGTGACGCGCGATTTATCGTCATGGAAGTGGACACTTCCGTGATGATAATTTTGGTAATGTCATGGAACACTTCTATGACAGCACAGGTATGACTATCTTGATTTTGTCATAAAATCGTCATGGATGTACATGCATGACAAAAAATGTGACCTACTGTACAAACATGTATCATCACGGAAGTGTATTTATTTTGTAGTGGTTACTTACTCTGCCTTGTTATCTCCCCTGGAAACCCAATGCATGGAGCACAACTACGCATTGATTAGTCAAGGAATCAAAGCCGGCTCGCATGCGAGTTAATACGTGGCCCTGCATGGTAGCTAAAACAACATCTCTTAATTGTTGTGATTAATTGTTGCGTTTAGAGAGAAAAATCAGGTTTCTCCTTCTCCTCCTATATGCTTGCACCTTGGTCCCGCTGCACTAGCTAATGGCTATAAGAGACCATCATGTCATCATAGCCATCATTTATATGCACTCATACAATAATGTGGGCTATAAGGTTGGCTATTGCATTAGTAATTTTTCCATCTTCTCTCTATCTCTTTCTTCACATTTATTACATTTACCTAGGAATGTGCATATAGCTAGGCTCTTGCATGAGAGCCCACTCCCCTTACTTTTTCACATCTCTCTCCTCCACATAGAAAAAAATGCCACATAAGCGGGTTATAAGCCCACTATTGTACTTTCTCTAACATGACTTATACACCTAGACGGAGGGAGTAGTACGAGATATGGTGGCACACTGACTTAGGCCGAATGCAAGTGCCCAAAATTATTGGAAGAGAGCAAAGTGTACATACAAAATAATTAAAATTGAATTTCTTAGTTTTTTTGAAACGGAGGCAAAAGATCTTCCTCATCCATTAAATAAGAGGAGAATAGTGTTTGACAGTTTGCAAGAGACCGTACAAATAAACGCCATCGCAATTACTCTCAATACGCCCTAGTTTCTTAGCACCCGTTGTAACCCTTAGTACATATTGTGCCACAGTGACTTAGGACGAATACAAGTGCCAAAAATATTTAAAATTGGAGGATGGTGCAGCCCACCTTTCCGATATTTTGATCGTGTGTGGTTCATTTGTTGCTTCGGAGGGTCGTGTACCACACGTGAATGATAGTAAGTGCGACCGGGAGGCGTGGAGCGTTAATTTCGAATTGACTAGTATTTTTCTTCACTAGTACTCCAACTATATACGTTGCAGCCTCAGCGCTTGTTTTCTAGGGTTTGCTCTCTTCACAATAAAGAGTTCTGTTTCCTGCACAATTTAAAACGATTTTTATGGAGAGAAAAAGAAAACCACTCCAACTATATATGTTGCAGCCTCAGCGCTTGTTTTCTAGGGTTTGCTCTCTTCACACTCTCTCTCCACTATATATATACACGCCGGAGCCTTGGCACTTGTAGTTCCTCTCTACACACACTCTCACCCTATCCAGATCTAAACAAGACTGTGTTGGCCTCTCCTCTCTTTCTCTCCCCTCACTACTAGTCAAAGAGCCAGCATGATCCCATCCGTTGGGGAAGGCAAGGAGGCTTAACGCTATCGCCGTCAGCGAGGGAGGAAATCTACTGCCAGCATCGTTGTTCTCTTTCACCCAGCGGAGGAGCTGGAGGGCCTCCGACCCCTTCTTCCTCGCCGTCGTACATAGTGTGGGCAGATCGGCCTCCTGCCGCCCATCGAGCCACACCCCGAGAACCTTAAGGTATAATTTTCTTAATCCACAGGCATTGCTCTAGCTGCATGTGGAATTTTTTTGCTTTGGCGCTCGAATCTAGGTGTTGGATCAAACATGAAAGTAGTGGGGAAAGTTGTATAGCATGAATCTAGGACGTGGTTCAAAGAGGAAAGGAATGGGGAAAGTAGTACAGACTGGCTATCCAACACCTATGTTTGTCGAAAAGGAAAAACAATGACAAACGCAGTACACACATCTGTAAGGAACTGATCTTTCTGTGGGTGGGGGACAAGACTAGATTTGCTACCCTCACATAGGGAAAGGTGTCTAAAGATAACAAAAATGGGACCAACACAAATATGTTCCTTGGTTGTTTTTTGCAACAGACTCTGCTTCACCCCTTTATACATCGGTAGATGCACATGGTGCTTGTGCATCCACTATCCCATACAACTCTTTAGCTGTTGTTAATCTAATAATGCCATTGGAAAATTGAAGCAATGCCACAGTTAAAAGAAAATTACATGTTTAATGAATTTTATTGTTAATGTAATCTCTCTGTTAATATGAATCAATTCCACTGTTTGAGAATTGGTACTGTCATGTGGGCTTCTGTGTAAATAGGGTAATCTACTTCTTTTTGTGGGCTTCTGTGTCATCCATCGTTATTGACTAGTAATTGTTTCCTTTGCACCTCTATGTAAACAGGGTTATGTACTTCACCTCGTTGCCATTGCGACCTTTTGTTGCACTTCACAAAACACTTTTGCTTTAAGAGTGTTTTGCGCAGTTCAACCAAAATGTCACACCGACAACATTGCTTGATTGCTTGATCTTAGCGGAACTACAAAAGAGGAGATCTGACTTCCTATCTGTGTTAGCAAATTTGTTTTAGATCTTCTTCTTGTGAGTTGTTTGAACTCCGCATCATGTGAGGTCAGTAATGGCCTTCTTCCACATGATTGTGCAGTGTGCTTTCATATATAGTGCTACTTATATAGTAATGTTGCTTGATTTTAGTGAAATCCACAAAAGGAGACCAGACTTCCAATCTGTATGTGCACCATAATATCCCATTGAGGTAATATAATGATATTTCACAACAGTTGGCCTGTATTTTTCTACTGTCATTAAAAAAGTAATGTTGTTATTTAGTTCTATACTTGTGATCCCTAATTGTCATGCCAAATCTTACATTGAAGGCGAAGCTTGTCTTTTATTCAACCAAATGATGAAGGGGAATAACAAGCGGATGAGGAACAAAAATCAACTCCCGGTGTTGTAATGAAGCACTGGAACTATGATGACACAAGTAATGATATAGTGCTGCATCTTAATTTATTGCTATGGCTAGAACGAGCAATTGTTTTGCCACTGTGATTTGATGCCACTCTTAATGTAATATGTAACTATCTCTACTTGTGCAAACGGGGATCTTGTTTGAAGATAACATATATTTTAGTGGAACTGCACAAGAAGATGTTGGAAACATTAAACTAATAGAGGAGTTTATAGTAAGCATGGAAACCATAGTAGATAATAATGGATGGTTCCAGAGAAGTGCTTCATCTGCATGCTCTACACAATAAGCCTCCTGACAAAGGTTGGTACCGTCCCACGGATTTCATCCATATGATTGAGCTTTGTCATCTCTATTGGTGTTGTGCTACTGTTTAGCTACTCTCATGAGAAAGTGGTCATGTTTCGCATGTTAATCTAAGGCTGCTAATAAATTGATGCACCGGTTTGCCACCGTTATAGCCATTGATAAAATTAAGTAATAATACAGTTCAAGTTGAGCTGTTGTGTTTGGTATCATATCATTTCCTATGAGGATAAAGAGGATGCATCTCTTTGTGACTATACATTTCATTAGTTACTCACTTTGTTAATGTAATGGTTGTTTTAAATATTTCCTTTCCTTTTTTGAGCAAACAGGGATGCTAGCATTTAGTTCTTATCTTGTCTTTGCACAGCAAGATCATCCTCCCCTAAAGAAGAATATGGAGTACGTGAAGTGCCTAGTTTTGATTATGCTAGAATGAAGAAGCTCAATCTATCTTCTCATCAGAAGGAGGAGTTGAAGGATGGTTACATTACTCCCCACAAGACCAAACTAACTTCAGCTCAGAAGGACTCATAGATTTCTATCTTTTTTGCTGTGATGGGCAAGTACTATGTTGTTCTAGCATTCTTTCTGGTGAGTTCCATTTTTTAAAATGTGTGCTCTGCATGGACCATGTAGGTGCTTATTTAAACTGTAAATTCATAATTGGTTTGCTTTACTAATCACTTTTTTGTATTTATGCCGGGGCGGCGGCCCTGGTGGTGAGTCCGCGTGGTTCTTGGGCAGAGCCCGGGGCTTGGTGCTGCCCGGTTTCCACGGCCGTGCAGGCGGCGTGGTAGCCGGGGTATGGCGTTCGGTGGTGGTGAATGGTGGTCGGGGTGAAAACCTGCTCTATCTTCGGAAGGACCGGCGGCGGCGAAACTTGTTCCCTTCCTGAAGGCGTTGTCGCGGCTCTCATTGCCCGTCATGTTGCTCTAGAGGAAACTCTGATCCTCAGATCGGGCGGTGCCGGCACTCCGGTGGCGTACCCTTCCTGAAGGCGCCGCCTTGGAGCCCACGGTTCGTCATATGTGGCTTTACCTCTTCACGTAGTGCTAGGGATGGTGTTGGTGCGCTCGGCGTCTATGTATCCTGCCTTGGGTGTGTGTGTGCGTTTGTGGTGGGGGTGTGTGTTTTACTAGGTACTGTTGATTTTTGCTTTATATAAAAAGCGGGGCGAAAGCCTTTTTTTGGTATTTATGCAAACATGGGTGCTTAGCTTGATTTCAATGAAACTGGACAAAATGTTATGATGGTTCGTGCCCATTATACTTCATCATGCACAATACATCGAATGTTCTCGAATCATTCATTTCCACCTCCGGCCACAAAATTAGCTACAAGAAAGGAGGTGCCGATATGTTCAAGGTGTTGCAACATATAAAGGCGAAAGCATACAAGCTACGTGCGAATTTGGTTGATTTTGGTGTTATTGCACAAAAAAACAGTTGGTTTATTTAGCGCGAGGTGCCATGTCAATGTCTGAACTAATGGAAAACCCCGCCCATTCCACAATAGAAGGCATTTGATATTTTGGAATGGGAAAACCTTGTCAAAGTTTGCTCATTGATGTACGCAAAAAGACACGCAATTGATATTTTGGAATGGGACAACCTTATCCAATTTTGCTCATTGATGTTAGCAAGAAGACATGTGTTTGATATTTTCGAATGGGACGCCCTTTGTTTTCAGCAGCATCGATCAATTTTTCTTTACTCTTTAGCTGTGAAGTAAATACTGGCTCTAACATGAGAATCACGGAGATGCATAATCATCAATTGTTTTGAATATTCTCTATGAATTGCTAGGCATGTGAGTTTGATTGCAATGTACAGGCATGCTAAAAAGCTGCTCAAACTTTTTGTACGTGTGAAATTGCTACAAACGAGATGATCACCGTCTGTCCTAGGAATAATTCTATTGCGTTGTAGCGACCAGACCTCAAACAGTCTGATCTCTGTGCTCCGGTGTCACCCCTGGATCAGTAATGCTGACACCACATAGTACTCAGAGGATTTATAGCAGAGTAGCAATCACACACTTATTACATCGAATGTCTCAAAAGAGAACTTATTACAATAAATATGGCTTAAGGCCATCTAATAACGATAACAGCGGAAGGCTTGGAAGATAAGTGAGTCCATCAACTCCAACGGCATCACTGAGTATAGAACCACGACCTAAAAACTCCTTAATCGTCGTCTCAAAAGTCCGCAACATTAACGTTGCAGCCCGAAAACGGGTCAGCACATGGAATATGCTAGCAAGGTAACACATAGAGAGTAATGGAATGAAACAGCTATACTATATGCATATTTGGCTGGTGGAAAGCTCTATGGTTGCAGTTTTGCGTAAAGCCAATTTTTCCCTACTTCAAAGGAATAAAATTTTAATTACTATCAAGGTGGTTGTTAAACATTGAGAATGGTTGACAGCATTCTCAATCCCAATTAAGCATCATCATTAAACATAACCCAACAAAATTAATTTAGAGTAACATGTTGAGATTCACATGATAATCCAAGTACTAGATACTCGAGATGTCCATAATCGGGGACACGGCTAACCATGATTAGTTTGTTACACTCTGCAGAGGTTTGCGCACTTTTCCCCACAAGACTCGATCGCCTCCGTTTGTTTTCTCGCACTACATGGTGTTTGAGAAGACGGATGACTAAGACATAGTCTTTCAGAAGCACTAGCACCTTACGATCGGGTAGACCATACCACCTACATCCCCTACATCTGCTAGTCTACCACTGTAAGAGTTCGCACAACTTAGTCAACTATGCTAGAGCCCATAATAGGTTGTGGCTGCACACGGAAGTTTCTAGTATGAATAGTCTCATGATCCCTTTGAGCCTGGGTGGCGGTCCAAAAGAAAACAGGCAAGTCCTGGAATACCCAGGTGCCTCAATCCACCCAGATGTGTGTTTAAGTTGCCACCTTAGATAAACCATTAATTATCAATCTCACATCTGTCATGGATATCACTCACCCAATCCACGTCTACTAGCATAGCATGGCATAATAAGCAAACGTAGAAGTAACTCCCAAAGGTTTGATAATAAACAGGTAATAGGTACTACCTCATCTACTTCCCATCCCACAATTTAATTAGATCCTAATCATGCAATGTGTGAGGATTGATCTAATGCAATAAAACTGGGTAGTAGAAAAGGTATGATCAAAGTGTTACTTTCCTTGCTGATGATCTGGGAAACCTAGCGATTCGAAGTAACAGGCGGCGCACTCCGGATACTCTATCGCAGACAAACAAACAAGCATACAATAAGTACTCAACTAATGCACAGGTAAAACTCAAATAAGAGATCTAACCAGAAGGTTCAACTTAAGAACTCCGGTTGGCAAAAAGAATCAAATCGAACGAAGCAACGAAAGTCAAACGGCGGAAGAAAACAACTTCGTTCTAGTAATCTGGATCTAGGGCAAATTTTACAGTAGCAAAATCTTGTTTAAGTTGGTTAAACGGATAGAGGGTTTCGAGACGAAACTCTAGGCACTTGAATCGCCTGATTCCGATAAACGAGCGAAAAGTTAAACTAAAACGAAAATTGGATCAGGAATCGCGATCAGAAAAATCGCGGATTTAATCCGAGAAAAAGAAAAACGACGAACGCTCACTAAAATAAATAAACCGGAAAAACCGATCTATTTAAAAAAACTGAATCTATTAAACCGACGAGAACCGATTGGTTTTTCTTTTCTTTCTTTTTTTAAAACCGAAGGCACGAAAAACGAGGCGCGGCGGCGAACCTCGGCGGCGGCGGCGGCGCCCGGCGACGGCAGCGCGGGGCGGCGCAACGGCGGGCAGCGGCGGCGGCGGCGCCGGCGGGCGGCGGCGGCGGGACCGGGCGGAGGCTAGGGTTGGGGCTGGGGCGGCTAGGGTTGGGGCTGGGGCGGCTAGGGTTCCCCGGGGCTGGGCCTCGGCTTATAAAGCCTAGTCGGGCCAGAGTCCTAGTCGGACACGGCCCGTTAGGTCGGTTCGTTTTTTTTAAATTTATTTCCGCTCGGAAAAAAAATAAAAAGAAATACTAAACGGACTCCAAAAATCCCGAAATAAATTTTCCCAGGCTTCTAAAATCAAGCCCGACAAAGTGAAAATTTATTTGGGGCCTAAATGCAATTTTTAAAAACGCACATTTTTCCTAAATTCAAATAAAACAACGAAAAACTCCAAAATAAAATCTTGTTTGATTTTATTATTAAATCCTCAATATTTCTCTATTTTGGGAAAGTCATTTTATTCCCTCTCTCATATTTTTGTAATAGAAATAATTGATGATAAAATAAATAAAACCAAATGATCCTATTCTCAAAATTTGAGAAAACTCAAATATGAAAATAACGAAATCCCCAACTCTCTCCATGGGTCCTTGAGTTGCGTAGAATTTTCTAGGATCAACCAAAATGCAAAAATAAAATATGATATGCAATGATGATCTAATGTATAACATTCCAAATTGAAAATTTGGGATGTTACAAACCTACCCCCCTTAAGATGAATCTCGCCCTCGAGATTCGGGTTGGCTAGAAAATAGGTGAGGGTGGTCTTTGAGCAAATCTTCCTCTCGCTCCCAGGTGGCTTCATCCTCCGTGTGGTGGCTCCACTGAACTTTGCAAAACTTGATAACCTTGCTGCGAGTAACTCGGCTGGCAAACTCGAGGATCTTAACTAGTTTCTCCTCGTAGGTCAAATCGTTATCCAACTGAATAGTTTCGAAAGGCACTGTATCTCTCAACGGTACGTCAGCCATCTCCGCGTGACACTTCTTTAACTGAGAAACGTGGAACACATCATGTACTCCTGACAATCCTTCGGACAATTCCAACTTGTATGCCACTTCTCCCATACGTTCCAAAACTCGATATGGTCCTACAAATCATGGCACTAACTTCCCTTTAACTCCAAAACGCTTTGTTCCCCGAAGTGGAGATACTCGAAGATAAGCTCTATCTCTGACTTCGTAAACTGTCTCCTTGCGTTTAGAATCTGCATAACTCTTATGTCTGGACTAGGCTATCTTGAGCCTATCACGAATCAATTTCACCTTCTGTTCAGACTCTTTAATCAAGTAAGGTCCAAATAACTGGCGGTCTCCGACTTCGTCCCACGACAACGGTGTCCTGCACCTCCTTCCGTACAAAGCTTCGAAAGGGGCCATCTTCCAACTAGTTTGGTAACTATTGTTGTAAGAGAACTCTGCATGTGGCAAATTATCGTCCCAACTAGATCCATAATCTAGCGCACAAGCTCTCAGCATATCCCCCAAAATCGGATTTACTCTCTCGGTCTGTCCAACTGTCTGTGGATGAAAAGCTGTACTGAATTCTAGCCTGGTACCCAAAGTTTCGTGCAACTGCTTCCAGAACTTTGAGGTAAACTGGGTTCCTCTATCTGATATGATGCTCCTCGGAACTCCATGCAGACATACTATTCTGGTCATGTATATCTTTGCCAACTTAGCACTGGTGTAAGTGGTCTTTACTGGGATGAAATGAGCTACTTTCGTCAATCGATCAACTACAACCCAAATTGAGTCATAGCCTGAACGAGTCCTGGGCAATCCCGTGATAAAATCCATGCCTAACTTATCCCACTTCCATTTGGGTATCGGCAATGGTTGTAACAATCCTGCTGGCTTCTGATGCTCTGCCTTTACTCTTTGGCATACATCACAAACTGCTACATACTCCGCAATATCCTTCTTCATTCCTGTCCACCAGAAAATATCCTTCAAATCCAAATACATCTTGGTATTTCCTGGGTGAATTGAATAAGGTGAATTGTGTGCCTCTTGCAAAATCAACTTCCTGATCTCCGGGTTATTGGGCACGTAAACACGGTCTTCAAACCATAGGGTATCGTGCTCATCCTCACGAAATCCTTTAGCTTTTCCTTTGCTCAGTTTCTCCTTTATAGCGGCAATCTCTTTGTCAGTTTTCTGAGCTTCTCTGATTCTATCCATCAAAGTTGACTGAATCTCTAGTGCTGCTACATAGCCTCTCGGAACTATTTCCACACATAGTTCATGAAGATTTTCTGCTAACTCCTTGGGTATCCCTCCATTATTAACGTATTGACATGGCTCTTACGGCTTAACGCGTAAGCTACTACATTAGCCTTTCCGGGGTGATAGTGCAATTTCATATCATAATCTTTGATAAGCTCCAACCATCTCCTTTGTCTGAGATTCAACTCCTTCTGTGTGAAAATGTACTTCAAACTCTTATGATCCGTGTACACCTCACAATGGTTTCCAATGAGGAAATGTCTCCATGTCTTCAATGCATGCACTACGGCTGCTAACTCCAAATCATGCGTGGCATAATTCCACTCATGGGGCTTCAGTTGTCTTGAGGCATATGAAACAACTCTCCCTTCCTGCATAAGCACTGCTCCAAGTCCTCGACGTGAAGCGTCACAATACACCTCATAATCTTTGCTCTGGTCTGGCAAAATCAACACTGGTGAGGTAACCAAGCGTTTCTTCAACTCCTGAAAACTAGCCTCACACTCCTCCGTCCATATGAACTTGGTATCTTTCTTCAACAACTCCGTCATAGGCTTCGCAATCTTTGAGAAATTCTCAATAAACCTCCGGTAGTATCCTGCGAGTCCAAGAAAACTCCAGATCTCTCCAACTGTTGTTGGGGCTTCCCACTTGGTCACGGTTTCAACTTTAGCGGGATCTACTGCTATACCTTCTCCGGATATAACGTGTCCGACGAATCCTACTTCCTTCAACCAAAACTCACATTTGCTGAACTTGGCATATAATTGGTGTTCTCTGAGCTTTCCAAGTACCAAACGCAAACTCTCCTTATGCTCCTCTTCATTCTTCGAATATACCAGGATATCATCAATGAACACTACGACGAACTTATCCAAAAACTCCATAAACACTTTGTTCATCATGTTCATAAAATAGGCAGGCGCGTTAGTCAGACCAAATGACATAACGGTATACTCATACAGCCCATACTTGGTGGTAAAAGCTGTCTTCAGAATATCCTGTTCTCGAATCTTCAACTGGTGGTATCCTGATCGCAAATCGATCTTGGAAAATACTTTAGCTCCTTGCAATTGATCAAACAGATCGTTGATCATTGGTAGTGGGTACTTGTTCTTGATCGTTACTTCATTCAATCCTTGATAATCAACAATCATCCTTAACGATCCATCCTTCTTCTCCACTAGAAGTACTGGCGATCCCCAAGGCGATGAACTTGGGCGAATATATCCCTTATCCAGTAACTCCTTAATCTGCTTCTTAATTTCCACCAAATCCTTTGCTGGCATCCTATATGGTCTCTTTGATATTGGCCCAGTGCCTAGCAATAGCTCAATCAAAAACTCAATATCTCTATCTGGTGGCATGCCTGGCAACTCTTTTGGAAATACATCAGGGAAATCCCTTACCACTGGTACTTCCTCCTGCACAACTCCTGTTAGGCAATTTACTTGGGTCCTCTTTGGCACATGCCGGGATACATACTTGATCCTTCTCCCTTCTGGTGTGGTAAGCAAAATTGACTTACTAGCACACTCAATATTCCCTTCATACTTTGATAACCAATCCATGCCTAATATCACATCCAATCCTTGAGATTCCAATACTACTAGGTCTGAGGGAAAAACATAGTTACCAATCCTTAATGGTAACCGATCACACCATAGACTAGCCACATACTCTTCTCCTGGCGAGGTTACTAACATGGGTGACCTAAGGGCTTGGGTTGGTAGGTTATACTTATCCACAAATCCCCTTGAGATGTATGAATGTGATGCACCAGTATCAAAAAGAACGAGTGCAGTAAATGACTTAACCAAAAACTTACCTATTACTGCATCGGGCTGAGCTTCAACCTCCTCCACGCTAACGTGGTTCACCTGTCCCCTGTTGAAAGGGTTCGGCTTCTTCCCAGAACTTCCATTGCCATTTTGGCCTTCAGGACATTCATTGGCATAATGTCCTGGCTTCGAACACTTATAGCAAGTGACTTGGCTCAAGTCCTTCTTGGCTGGGGTTGATGGGTTGGTGCGGTTCTGGCCGTTGCTTCCTCCATTGCCATTACCATTCTTAATGCCATTGTGATTGTGCGAGCTACCTCCCCCATGGGTATGCTGAAAATGTCCTCCCGGTCTAGGGGTAAAACGTGGCTTCTGCTGAGCTCCTGAATTGTACTTTCCTTGTCCATACTTCCTCTTGCGATTCTCAATTTGCTGCTGCTTCCCTTCAATCATAAGAGCACGATCTACCAACTCCTGGTAGTTGTTGAAGGTGGCTACCATCAACTGCATGCTCAACTCATCATTCAGTCCTTCCAAAAACTTCTCTTGTTTAGCTGCATCCGTAGCAACGTCATCTGGGGCATAACGTGCTAGCTTACTAAATTCCTCCACATACTGGCCAACTGTCCGTCCTCCTTGGCGCAAGTTGCGAAACTCACGCTTCTTCATGGCCATAGCTCCTGCTGAAACATGGGCAGTACAGAAAGCCTGCTGAAACTGGTCCCATGTGACAGTGTCGACTGGGAAGGTGGCTGTGAAATTCTCCCACCATGATGCTGCGGGTCCTTCTAACTGATGTGCGGCAAACTTCACCTTCTCCGCATCTGTGCATCCTGCTGTGGTCAACTCCCTAGCTGTCTTGCAGAGCCAATCATCTGCTACTATCGGCTCGGTGCTACTGGAAAACACCGGCGGATTCAGCCTAAGAAAACGGGCTAAGTGGTCAACAGGTGGTGGTGGTGGTGGGTTGTTGTTGTTGTTCCCCTGATTTTGATTCTGGACTAGCAACTGCATCAATGTGTTCTGTTGCTGGATCAACTGGGTGAGCTCCGGTGGAAAGGCAAATCTGGGGTCACGTCTCGGAGGCATTGAGGGTTTAGAAAAGATGAGATATAAGCATAGAGAGGGTCTAAAGAGAAAACACTACCCATATGCACATGAGGCAAAAGCAAACAATTCACTTCAATCAATCAACCAAAGGCATACAATCGATCTAACTATCGCAAAAGTGCTCGGACTACTATATTTACATGGTGGACTACTACTACTGGTGAGGTGGTCTATTAGAAATATTCTACGGTTGTTGACTCCATAATATCTGCTCCAGCTTCATCAACATAGTCATCATCGCTACTATCTGCTTCTGAGTCGGTGTCGTCGATGATGATGTAGTCTTCCGGGCTAATCTCCTTGGGTTCTTCGTCTTCCTCTACTGGCGTCGGGCCTCCCATAAATATTCCAATCTTCTTTGTTAGGTCGGCATTCTTATCCACCAATAATTCAATTTCCTCTTCATAATCCTCATGTGTAGCCTTGAGTTCTTCCTCCAGTTCCTTGATTCTGGTCTTAGCCTTCTTCAGATCTATTATGTCGGCGCACATCTGGTTCTCCTGTCATCGAATGTGCTGGTTTAACTCTTGGATAAAAGCTGCAATTGATCTATCATTCCTGGTGCTGATCATCTCCCAGTGTTCATCTCGGCGCCCACAAATCTGGTAGATAGTATCCCTGAGATCCTTGCAGTAGACTTCTCCAATGCGTCCCATGGTGATGTGAGCTGCCATGCTCTTTCCTAGACTCCAAGTTGGTGCATCAAAAGAAAATTCTATGGGCTCAGTGACTGGCATGAACGTCCTTCCTGAAACTTGAACTTGAATCATCCAGCGCTCTTCTTCAGGTAAAGTGGCGTTGTAGGTTCCCGTGAAGCTTGGTACTCCTATGTTCAGGTATCTAGTGACTTCCTTCAAGTGGCGTCCAAAGGGTGCATCTTCATCCGGTTGCGTAAACTTGTTCCTTGCATCCGCCATCCTAAAGAATAGAAAAGATGAGAGGTCAGAAGAGAAGAGAGTGAGTAGTGATCTAGGTCTTTAGCTTAGTGGTCGTGTCCTATAGTCAGCGTGTGCTCTGATACCATCTCTGTAGCGACCAGACCTCAAACAGTCTGATCTCTGTGCTCCGGTGCCATCCCTGGATCAGTAATGCTGACACCACACAGTACTCGGAGGATTTATAGCATAGTAGCAATCACACAGTTATTACATCGAATGTCTCAAAAGAGAACTTATTACAATAAATATGGCTTAAGGCCATCTAATAACGATAACAGCGGAAGGCTTGGAAGATAAGTGAGTCCATCAACTCCAACGGCATCACTAAGTATAGAACCACGACCTAAAAACTCCTTAATCGTCGTCTGAAAAGTCTGCAACATTGACGTTGCAGCCCGAAAACGGGTCAGCACATGGAATATGCTGGCAAGGTAACACATAGAGAGTAATGGAATGAAACAGCTATACTATATGCATATTTGGCTGGTGGAAAGCTCTATGGTTGCAGTTTTGCGTAAAGCCAATTTTTCCCTACTTCAAAGGAATAAAATTTTAATTACTATCAAGGTGGTTGTTAAACATTGAGAATGGTTGACAGCATTCTCAATCCCAATTAAGCATCATCATTAAACATAACCCAACAAAATTAATTTAGAGTAACATGTTGAGATTCACATGATAATCCAAGTACTAGATACTCAAGATGTCCATAACCGGGGACACGGCTAACCATGATTAGTTTGTTACACTCTGCAGAGGTTTGCGCACTTTTCCCCACAAGAGTCGATCGCCTCCGTTTGTTTTCTCGCACTACATGGTGTTTGAGAAGACGGATGACCGAGACATAGTCTTTCAGAAGCGCTAGCACCTTACGATCAGGTAGACCGTACCACCTACATCCTCTACATCTGCTAGTCTACCACTGTAAGAGTTCGCACAACTTAGTCAACTATGCTAGAGCCCATAATAGCTTGTGGCTGCACACAGAAGTTTCTAGTATGAATAGTCTCATGATCCCTTTGAGCCTGGGTGGCGGTCCAAAAGAAAACAGGCAAGTCCTGGAATACCCAGGTGCCTCAATCCACCCAGATGTGTGTTTAAGTTGCCACCTTAGATAAACCATTAATTATCAATCTCACATCTGTCATGGATATCACTCACCCAATCCACGTCTACTAGCATAGCATGGCATAATAAGCAAATGTAGAATTAACTCCCAAAGGTTTGATAATAAACAGGTAATAGGTAATACCTCATCTACTTCCCATCCACAATTTAATTAGATCCTAATCATGCAATATGTGAGGATTGATATAATGCAATAAAACTGGGTAGTAGAAAAGGTATGATCAAAGTTTTACTTGCCTTGCTGATGATCCGGGAAACCTAGCGATTCGAAGTAACAGGCGGCGCACTCCGGATACTCTATCGCAGACAAACAAACAAGCATACAATAAGTACTCAACTAATGCACAGGTAAAACTCAAATAAGAGATCTAACCAGAAGGTTCAACTTAAGAACTCCGGTTGGCAAAAAGAATCAAATCGAACGAAGCAACGAAAGTCAAACGGCGGAAGAAAACAACTTCGTTCTAGTAATCTGGATCTAGGGCAAATTTTACAGTAGCAAAATCTTATTTAAGTTGGTTAAACGGATAGAGGGTTTCGAGACGAAACTCTAGGCACTTGAATCGCCTGATTCCGATAAACGAGCGAAAAGTTAAACTAAAACGAAAATCAGATCAGGAATCGCGATCAGAAAAATCGCGGATTTAATCCGAGAAAAAGAAAAACGACGAACGCTCGCTAAAATAAATAAACCGGAAAAACCGATCTATTTAAAAAACCGAATCTATTAAACCGACGAAAACCGATCGGTTTTTCATTTTTTTAAACCGAAGGCATGAAAAACGAGGCCCGGCGGCGAACCTCGGCGGCGGCGGCAGCATCCGGCGACGGCGGCGCGGGGCGGCGCGGCGGCGGGCAGCGGCGGCGCGGGCGGGCGGCGACGGCGGCGGCGGGACCGGGCGGCGGCTAGGGTTGGGGCTGGGGCGGCTAGGGTTGGGGGCTGGGGCGGCTAGGGTTCCCCGGGGCTGGGCCTCGGCTTATAAAGCCTAGTTGGGCCAGAGTCCTAGTCGGCACGGCCCGTTAGGTCGGTTCGTGTTTTTAATTTATTTCCGCTCGGAAAAAATAAAAAGAAATACTAAACGGACTCCAAAAATCCCGAAATAAATTTTCCCGGGCTTCTAAAATCAAGCTCGACAAAGTGAACATTTATTTGGGGCCTAAATGCAATTTTTAAAAACGCACATTTTTCCTAAATTCAAATAAAACACCGAAAAACTCCGAAATAAAATCTTGTTTGATTTTATTATTAAATTCTCAATATTTCTCTATTTTGGGAAAGTCATTTTATTCCCTCTCTCATATTTTTGTAATAGAAATAATTGATGATAAAATAAATAAAACCAAATGATCCTATTCTCAAAATTTGAGAAAACTCAAATATGAAAATAACGAAATCCCCAACTCTCTCCATGGGTCCTTGAGTTGCGTAGAATTTTCTAGGATCAACCAAAATGCAAAAATAAAATATGATATGCAATGATGATCTAATGTATAACATTCCAAATTGAAAATTTGGGATGTTACATGCGTATTGTTTTGCATGTTCATCTAGTGCCAGTGATACAAGAATTTGAACTAATCGAACTAAATTTGTTCATACACAGTCGAATTTCATGTAAACATGTCGGATTTCATTAAATTTCATACATTCTTCAACTAAAAAGGGGTGCACTGGAGATATAATTAATTAACCTAACCTATGATCTCTGACGTCCATTTACCATGTCTGGCTGAGCCGAATAGAGGCTTATTCTCCAGCACAGCTCTGTGACTCCACGCTGCCGCCAAGAAGCTAATCGGCCATCGGTGTTCAACCCGTCAAGCTTGGCTTCAACCAAAGGGTACCAGTGGTGGCCTTACTTGGACCTGAGCGGCGGCGACCTGCCGTGTTCTACTATTCCTCATTTTCTATGTGGCGCGGCCTCGTTGGCAACGGGGTGGGGCCTCAATGGAGCCGGCGATGTACTCTGTCTTGTTGCCGGCGGGGTGGGACCTCGGCGGAGCGGGGGAAATCCTCCATGAGGGAGTTATGGACTAAGGGGTCCTCGGGACGTCGGCCCATTGAATACGGGCCGGATTAGTGAAACTGTATAGCGACGAGAGGTCTATGAAGACGTGGGGTGCCCTCCAAGTCAAGGATAGGCAGGATCTCTTTATTCCTTATTGTAATCTATCTCTGGTAACCCTAACCCGACTGGTGTTTATATAAATGAAACACCCACAATGCGGCTATATCTCCCACATGTCGGGGCACGACTTAGAGGCATAGCCGCATGGTAGGTTTGTCGCAAGAGGGGTAATCTTCACACAATCCCATGTATTGAATAGAAAGGGATAAAGAGTTGGCTTACAATTGCCACTTCACACAAATACAAGTTAAACATACATCATCCAGAATACAAACAAGGTCCGACTACGGAACCAAAATAAAAGAAGACAACCCCAAATGCTAGATCCCCGATCGTCCCAACTGGGCTCCACTACTGATCAACTTGAAATGAAACAACACAACGAACACAATCTTCATCTAGCTCCCTCTTGAGCTCAGTTGCGTCACCTGCACTGGTATCATCGGCACCTGCAACTGTTTGGAAGTATCTGTGAGCCACGAGGACTCAGCAATCTCACACCCACGAGATCAAGACTATTTAAGCTTATGGGTAGGAAAGGGTATTAAGATGGAGCTGCAGCAAGCACTAGCATATATGGTGGCTAACTTACGCAAATAAGAGCGAGAAGAGAAGCAACGCAACGGTCTGAACTAGAAGGGATCAAGAAGTGATCAAGAAGTGATCCTAAAACTACTTATGCTCAAGCATAACACAAGAACCGTGTTCACTTCCTGGACTCTGCCGGAAAGAGACCATCACGGCAACACACGCGGTTGATGCATTTTAATTAAGTTAAGTGTCAAGTTCTCTACAACCGGATATTAACAAATTCCCATCTGCTCATAACCGCGGGCACGGCTTTCGAAAGTTCAAAACCCTGCAGGGTGTCCCAACTTAGCCCATCACAAGCTCTCACGGTCAACGAAGGATATTCCTTCTCCCAGGAAGACCCGATCAGACTCGGAATCCCGGTTACAAGACATGTCGACAATGGTAAAACAAGACCAGCAAAGCCGCCCGATGTGCTGACATCCTGATAGGAGCTGCACATATCTCATTCTCAGGGCAACACCGGATTGTCCAAATTTCTGATAGGCCAGCCCAGAGTTGCCCCAAGTGGCCACCGGCGGCTGACAGGTTCAGACCAACACTTAGACAAGCACTGGCCTGGGGGGTAAAATAAAGATGACCCTTGAGTCTGCAGAACCCAAGGGAAGGTGATAGGTTGTTAGGCAAATGTAAAACCAAGGTTGGGCCTTGCTGGAGGAGTTTTATTCAAAGCGAACTATCAAGGGGTTCCCATAACACCCAACCACGTAAGGAACGCAAAATCAAGGAACATAACACCGGTATGAAGGAAACTAGGGCGGCAAGAGTGGAACAAAACATCAGGCATAAGGCTAAGCCTTCCACCCTTTACCATGTATATAGATGCATTATTTAAATCAGAGATATTGTGATATCCCAACATATCCATGTTCCAACATGGGACAAACTTCATCTTCACCTACAACTAGCAATGCTATAAGAGGGGCTGAGCAAAGTGGTAACATTGCCAAACAACGGTTTGCTAGGAAAGGTGGGTTAGAGGCTTGACATGGCAATATGGGAGGCATCATAAAGCAAGTGGTAGGTATCACAGCATAGCAATAGAGCGAACAACTATCAAGCAAAGATAGAAGTGATTTCGAGGGTATGGTCATCTTGCCTGAGATCCCGCAAGGAAGAAGAACGAGTCCATGAAGAAGACAAACGGACGTAGTCGAACGGATCCTCACAAACACGATGTTATCGGAACTAACCCGAAGAAGCATCACTGAAAAGAAGCAAACAACATGCTAAACAACCATCACATAAACATGTCATGATGCACAACCAAGTATGATGCATGTCCGGTTTAATGAAACATGGCATGACAAAGTGCAACAAACAACACTACAAATTAAGTGGAGCTCAATATGCAACGAGTTGCATATTGACGAAACACCACATCAATTATTTAGTTCTCTCCCGTTTATGTACCCAACAATTTTAAATGTTGTTAAACATGGCAAGAGGTGAAACATGAGTAAAATACACAGTTAGGCATTTTAAATGAGGCCGGAAACATCAAACAACAATTCCGGTAAATCCTCATGTGCATTTAGCAATATAATGCAAACACCAATTTTAACCATTTTAAATGTTATTATCATGATGCGAATGACATGTGCAAGTTTTATGCAGTATTTATGAAAATGTTGACATGAGAAGATATGAGGCATTTGTCATCGTGGCGGAAACGAAAGGGGTGCCATGGCAACGAATCTGAAAATGATGCCATGACAACATTCCGACGATCCGGTAGCTCACAGGGATACCGGTGCAAAAGGAAGTGGGTGTAAGTGTGCCATGCAAGAATGGTGGGTGGTCCCGAATACCGGGCTCCCGCGAGTCAGCGACAAGGAAACAAGGGACAATGCGAACATGGTGCAAACACGAGTATCTCATACATCACACATGCATTCGTACACGGGCGGTCGTCTCGGGGTTATACCTTCCACTGGTGCATTCTCGGAGTGGTTCGGGTTCGTAGAGGAAGTAGTTGTTCTCGCGACGGTAGTAGAGGTAGTGGTACATGTTTGTTTTCGGAGAGGTACTTGACGAATCCAAAGTTTCCAGGGGTGACGGTAGTAGAACTTGGCGAATCCGAGTTCTTCGGAGGTCGTCATCGAACTTGGTCAAATACATGATGTGGGTAGACGTTCACTCGACGGCCTTCGGCAACGGTAGTAGTCTTACAACATTTTCGTAGATGTTCGGGGTCATCGTGGAGGTGCTTGGCATAACATAGGTCTCCGGAGTCGTCGGGTACACGTTCACGAAGTAGTCGTACATGTCGATGGTAGTTGTACACACGACGTTGGGGTACTTGTCGGTCCGGTCTTGACGGAGTATATGTACACGTTGTCGGGGTACTTGTCGCATCACCGGGTGTAGTCGTACACGTACGGAGCGGAACTTGGCGTGTCCATGTACTTGGCAGTCTCCGACTTCACGAAGCTATAACAGAACGACGATGGTAAGTGCAGTGTGATCCCCGGGTCTACCGAGGTTTGGGAAGAGCCAACCGAAGCAGTACCACGTCCAGGTTTTGGCGGTCAACGAAGAAGGCGGGTCAGCATCGGTCTAGCGGGCAACAAGGGAAGGAGCAGGGGCTCGCTGGACCTTGGCGCCGGTTGCAGCCCACGTCGAAGCAGAGAGGAGACGAACGACGTTGTGGGGTCGGACCAGAGGACGTGGTCGCGGGGGGACTGGTCCATGTCACCCTGACCTTCGGTGCACAACAGGGCGGCGATGAGGAGTCTCTCCGGCGAGATGTGGGCGGCCAATTCTCGAGGAGAGGCCGAGGAGAGGCCGCGGGCGGCTGGATTCGGCCGGAGGCGACGTCCTACAACGTGGGGATGAGGTAGTGGTGGCGGGAGCTTCGAACTCGGCTGGCTGCAGCCATGGAGGACGGCGATGCTGAGGCGGGGCGACGCGTGCACAGAGGCATGTAGTGGCGCGACGAGGAGGCGCAGAGAGGTGGGGAATAAGAAGGGGCTTCGCCGGGGGAAGGCTCGGCCGTCGTCACGGCGCTGTGAGGAAAGGGAGGCGGGGCGCGGGGCTCGCGTGTGCTGGGGGAACTCCCCTCCCTGGCGATGCGTGTGGGACCGCGGGGATAGGGCGCGATGCGGGTGTGGGTGGCGCTGGGCAGAAGGAAAGAGAGGAGGAGATGGTATCGGGGAAAAGGAGGGAGATGGCGGCGGCGTGGGAGGACGAGAGGAAGAGGGTGAGGGGATCGGGCCAAGGGAGATGGTTAGGTTAGGAATAGGTGGGCCTAAAGGGCCGGCCTAGTAGAGACGAGGGGCTTAGGTGGGCCGACACGGATGATTGAGAGTCCCAGAAGGCCGGCGGTGCAAGCTCTCTCTCTCTCCCTTATCTTTTTCCATAGCAGAAAAATAAAAGCAAAGAAAGGAAGGAGAGAAAAGAAAGGGTTAGAGGAAGGGCTTGGGCACGCGGACTATATTCCCGGACTCGCAAAAATGTGTACGATCCAGGACAATGGAGTGGGCATTTTTCAAAGTTTAAATTCAAACTCATTTGATTTAAATTCAAATGGTTCGAGTAGGAAGTGAGGGTTAGGAAGGTCCAAAAATGTTCGGATTTTGGTAGAGCTCTGGAAAGTGAAGAAAGAATTTAGGGCAAAGTTTGGAGACGAGGAATTTAGTAAGAAAAGCATGGAATATTTTGCAAGTGTGTTGTGGTAAATTCCAAAGGATGGAATATTTAGTATAGCCCCCTAATATTGGGAGGATATGTTATAAAGAGAATCACCATGTGAATATCCCTTGATTTAAATGAATCGAAGATACATACAATTTAATTGGATGAGTTTTAAGAAGAGGTGCAAGAAGACAATGATCCAATGCACATGATGCAAAAAAAAGAAAGAAACGAACCAAACAAATCACATGACGAATCTCGGAAACCATGGAAGGCATCTGATGCTCCGATCTTGGGGCGTTACAACACTCCACCACTACAAGAGGATCTCGTCCCGAGATCTAGGATGGCACCGGAGGGAAAACGGAAGAAGAAGAGAAGAGGTAAAAGTAAGTTTCTTCTTTGACAAACGAATGAAACCAAAAAACCTTGAGAGGTTGAGCAAATTGAAATAAAGAATGCAACGAAGATGAACAAAGTTAAAACACTCCGATATAAAAGAGGAACAAGGAACCTTACTAGAACCTTGTAGGTTGAAAGACATAAGAAAAGGGTTGCAATGGACAAGAAGTACATGCAAGCACTCCGGTTGAAACGAGATGTACAAGGAACGATAAAGATCAATTACGACAACACTCCAGTTAGAAATGGAAGGCAAAAATATGAACTTGGCAAAATGAAACCACTTGGATGAGAGTCCGGTTAGAAGAGGAATGATAGACACAACACTCCGGTTAAAACAAGATAGAGAAGGAATAAGAATGATATAATTTGGACAGCACTCCGACTGTAAATGGAAGGACTTGAACATGAATTTGACAAGATGAGAGGATACTTGACGAAATCAACAACACACTGCCTCCGGAACTATTGAAAGAATGGCACAAGGGGTAAGAAAGGTTTCAAACAGCACTCTGGTTGAGAAGGGAGGCAAAACTTGATAGGATGAAAAGGACTTGAGCAGAGGACACAACACTTCAGATAAATGGATAAGCACGAAAAGAACACGATCCTCACAACTTGAGATGATGAGAGAAGAGAGAAACATCACAATGCCTCCGGAAGAAGAAAGAATATAGATCATTGAAATGAAAGGATGGAGAAGAAAAGGCCAACTGATGCCATAAGTGAGCTTGGAGATCACCCTTCCAAGAAAGTTATAACGGAGTTGTTGGAAAACCAACAACGAAAATGATAAGCTTGATGTGGGCTTATAGAAAACATCTCAAAATTATGAGGTGACAACTTGCCACTCACAGAAAAGATTTGATTGTGAGCTAGAAAAAGATAGAAATCTTCTTCCACCGAGCTGATAAGAAAACTTGGTTCATAGGTATACATTACCAAGAGCAACATTCCCAATGGATGACTTTAGGTGAAATATGGCACAAGATAATCTCCATAATGGTATCTTGAAGAACAATTGAAGAATGAAAAGAATCCTTGACGAACCACCATGTAGAAACTCTCAAAGAACTCCGGTAATAAAAGAATGATCAAACGAAAGGGAAAATTGAAAAGAACTCCGGGAGAAGCCTTGCAATGATTAGATGAAGCTTTGAAATGATATAACCAAGAAAACTTGGAACTCCGGAAAAGAAAGATGAGCTATTGAAACCAAGAATTTTTTATGAACCTCCGGAATAAGGAATTGAATTTACTTGATGAAACAAGAATAAGAATTACATTATGCTTATCCTTCACCAATTTAAATTGATGACAAGCAACGGATTTGGCATACTACTCATTCTCATTGGAAAGGATTGCGGAAAGATATAACGCAAACTTGAGAAGGTCTTCGACGAACCACCGGTAGGATTGAAACAACGAATAAATTGATATGAAAACAAAGGAAGAGAAATCTTGAACGAACCACCGTAAGAATTGAAAATGAACGAAGAAAATATAAAGAAAACACCAGGAAGAATTAGAGAACGAAGATACTTGAGAGAATTTATATATAAGTGAACGAAGAGATACCGAGCTGATTAGAGAATATTTAAATGATGCACCGGAAGAATTCAAGAATGAGAGCTGAAAGCTGGAATGAATAATTCTGAGAAGATGGGCTCCGGAGAATCAAACTGAAAAGACTCTTGAATTGCTCCGGATGGATGAAAAGAATTCTCAAAATTGAAAACAATTATGAGAGGATGGCATGAAGCTAGAACCATGATCTTGAGAGAACGAGTAAGATTTGGAGGAAAAACTCTTCTTCGGTCTTCAAATGTTGAGAATGACGATGAGAAATACCACCATGAATCATTGAGATACTCCGGGATGAATATTAGAAAGGTTGAACCGACGATGAAAAGAATTTGAAAGATCTTGGAGAAAGACATTTGACTGATGACAAATTATTCTTACGTCAAACTTAGAAATGAATTTGAGAATAGCTCCGGGAAAATTAGAAGAGTCAGGTAAGATCCTAGGAAAAGACCTGTGGATTAGGGACCACTCAAAAGAAACACCATTGAACGATTACTTGAAAAGAGAGATTGCACCGGTTGAGTTAAATAGCTTGAATAAGGCAAGACCTCGAAATAGCTTGAACGGATGCAGAGTGGAAACACGAATCCTCGAGATATCTTCAGCACTCCGGAACAATTGAATAGCAAGCGGGGAATGATTAAGAGGTGCACCGGCATGAGAAAGCATTTGCAACAAGGAAAAGATATGGTTGGCAAAGCTTGAATTGAATTCACCGGAGAAGAAAGAGAACAAATAATGATGAACTTGAGGCTCCGTTAGTATCTTCCTGAGAATCACCGGATATGAACATTGACTGAAAGAATGGAGAGGCTTCACATCCATAAGATGGATACTTGATTAAGAAATCTTAGTCCTTGAATAAAAAACGGTGGGAGGGCGGGAAAACAAAGGCAACTTGGGGACGGATGAAATGAGCAACATTGGGAAAAAACTGAGAGGTGATCTTGCGAATGTTGAAATGGTCGGATCCCCTTGAAGAGAAACACACTGGTTCCGAAGAAATTGAGATGGCAAACTCAAAGATCAAGAAGGGTTAGTATTCCGGTAGAAATATGAGAACACCACTTGGGGAAGGTATGGAACCAACACTTGACATTGAAGCAACTCGAATACCACAACTCAAAACAAAGCAAAGGTTTGGCTTGCAAAATAAGCCGGAAACAAACATATGATAGATCCCATATCGTATCATGTGTCTGTTGGAAAGATATCCTACGAGATACTTGAATTCCCACTTATAAACTCCCGAAACTTTTTGGTTATGCAATCAGGTGTTGGGGATACAGGGGAAGCATAATATCTCACCCAAAACTAACAAATCCTACATCCAGTTGTATCCATCCTTCAACTCATAACCAATAAACCTTCGGAAATCACTTACCTCAACCTTCAAAAAGCATCCGTTATACGAGTTATGGCAATACTCCCGAACTCCCTCCCCAGTACTGGGTGGCGTCGAGGTTATCTCACCAACAACTGCATAAAAGAGATTTTCGATGTCGGTGAACTCAGGTATTCCAGAACTGCAACGATAAAATTGTGACGACAACACCTCAGAGCTCAACTCCCCGGGACACTGCCACAACCCCTAAATGTCAGGAGGCACCAAGAACAATGTTCTCTTCACAAAACCATCGGAACGATTCCAAGATACCCGCGTGATACTAAAAAATTTAGTGAAATTTGAGGAGAGAAGAGTCAAAACTTCTATGTCAGGAGGCCTCACCAGAGCGACGAAGGGACTGAGGAGTAAAAAGAATCCTACTCTCCGATATATATAATCCTCAGACTCAAACCATTTTCTTCTAGACTCAACAACGTCAGCGATTCGATGAAGCAGGGGGCTCCTAAGTCGGGGAAGGCTCTGATTACCAACTTGAAACACCCACAATGCGGCTATATCTCCCACGTGTCGGGGCACGACTTAGAGGCATAGCCGCATGGTAGGTTTGTCGCAAAAGGGGTAATCTTCACACAATCCCATGTACTGAATAGAAAGGGATAAAGAGTTGGCTTACAATCACCACTTCACACAAATACAAGTTAAACATACATCATCCATAATACAAACAAGGTCCGACTACGGAACCGAAATAAAAGAAGACAACCCCAAATGCTAGATCCCCGATCGTCACAACTGGGCTCCACCACTGATCAACTAGAAACGAAACAACACAATGAACACTATCTTCATCTAGCTCCCTCTTGAGCTCAGTTGCGTCACCTGCACTGGTATCATCGGCACCTGCAACTGTTTGGCAGTATCTATGAGCCACGAGGACTCAGTAATCTCACACCCGCGAGATCAAGACTATTTAAGCTTATGGGTAGGAAAGGGTAGTGAGGTGGAACTGCGGCAAGCACTAGCATATATGGTGGCTAACTTACGCAAATAAGAGCGATAAGAGAAGCAACGCAATGGTCGTGAACTAGAAATGATCAAGAAGTGATCCTGAAACTACTTACGCTCAAGCATAACACAAGAACCGTGTTCACTTCCCGGACTCCGCCGGAAAGAGATCATCACGGCTACACACGCGGTTGATGCATTTTAATTGAGGTAAGTGTCAAGTTCTCTACAACCGGATATTAACAAATTCCCATCTGCCCATAACCACGGGCATGGCTTTCGAAAGTTCAAAACCCTGCAGGGGTGTCCCAACTTAGCCCATCACAAGCTCTCACGGTCAACGAAGGATATTCCTTCTCCCAGGAAGACCCTATCAGACTCGGAATCCAAGTTACAAGACATTTCGACAATGGTAAAACAAGACCACCAAAGCCGCCCGATGTGCCGACATCCTGATAGGAGCTGCACATATCTCATTCTCAGGGCAACACCGGATTGTCCAAACTTCCGGTAGGCCAGCCCAGAGTTGCCCCTGGTGGCCACCGGCGGCTGACAGGTTCGGACCAACACTTAGACAAGCATTGGCCCGGGGGGTAAAATAAAGATGACCCTTGAGTCTACAGAACCCAAAGGAAGGTGATAGGTTGTTAGGCAAATGTAAAACCAAGGTTGGGCCTTGCTGGAGGAGTTCTATTCAAAGCGAACTGTCGAGGGGTTCCCATGACACCCAACCGCGTAAGGAACGCAAAATCAAGGAACATAACATCGGTATGATGGAAATTAGGGCGGCAAGAGTGGAACAAAACAACAGGCATAAGGCCGATCCTTCCACCCTTTACCAAGTATATAGATGCATTAATTAAATAAGAGATATTGCGATATCTCAACATATCCATGTTCCAACATGGGACAAACGTCATCTTCACCTGCAACTAGCATTGTTATAAGAGGGGCTGAGCAAAGCGGTAACATAGCCAAACAACGGTTTTCTAAGAAAGGTGGGTTAGAAGCTTGACATGGCAATATGGGAGGCATGATAAAGCAAGTGGTAGGGATCGCAGCATAGCAATAGAGCAAACAACTAGCAGGCAAAGATAGAAGTGATTTCGAGGGTATGGTCATCTTGCCTGAGATCCCGCAAGGAAGAAGAACGAGTCCATGAAGAAGACAAACGGACGTAGTCGAACGGATCCTCACAAACGCGACATTATCGGAACTAACCCGAAGAAGCATCACCAGAAAGAAGCAAACAACATGGTAAACAACCATCACATAAACATGTCATGATGCACAACCAAGTATGATGCATGTCCCGTTTAATGAAGCATGGCATGGCAAAGTGCAACAAACAACACTACAAATTAAGTGGAGCTCAATATGCAACGAGTTGCATATTGACGAAACACCACATCAATTATTTAGTTCTCTCCCGTTTATGTACCCAACAATTTTAAATGTTGTTAAACATGGCAAGAGGTGAAACATGAGTAAAATACACAGTTAGGCATTTTAAATGAGGCCGGAAACATCAAACAACAATTCCGGTAAATCCTCATGTGCATTTAGCAATATAATGCAAACAACAAATTTAACCATTTTAAATGTTATTATCATGATGTGAATGACATGTGCAAGTTTTATGCATTATTTATGAAAATGTTGACATGATAAGATATGAGGCATTTGTCATCGTGGCGGAAACGAAAAGGATGCCACGGCAACATTCCGACGATCCGGTAGCTCACATGGATACCAGTGCAAAAGGAAGTGGGTGTGAGTGCGCCATGCAAGAATGTTGGGGTGGTCCCGGATACCGGGTTCCCATGAGTCAGCGACAAGGAAACGAGGGACAATTCGAACATGGTGCAAACACGAGCATCTCATACATCACACATGCATTCGTACACGGGCGGTCGTCTCGGGGTTATACCTTCCACTGGTGCATTCTCGGAGCGGTTCGGGTTCGTAGAGGAAGTAGTCGTTCTCGCGACGGTAGTAGAGGTAGTGGTACATGTTCGTTTTCGGAGAGGTACTTGACGAATCCGAAGTTTCCAGGGGCGACGGTAGTAGAACTTAGAGAATCCGAGTTCTTCGGAGGTCGTCATCGAACTTGGTCAAATACACGATGTGGGTCGACGTTCACTCGACGGCCTTCGGCAACGGTAGTAGTCATACAACGTTTTCGTAGATGTTCGGGGTCATCGTGGAGGTGCTTGGCAAAACATTGGTCTCCGGGGTCGTCGGGTACACGTTCACGAAGTAGTCGTACATGTCGACGGTAGTTGTACACACGACGTTGGGGTACTTGTCGGTCCTGTCTTGACGGAGTATATGTACACGTTGTCGGGGCACTTGTCGCATCACCAGGTGTAGTCGTACATGTATGGAGCGGAACTTGGCGTGTCCATGTACTTGGCAGTCTCCGACTTCATGAAGATGTAACAGAACGACGACGGTATGTGCAGTGTGATCCCCGGGTCTACCGAGGTTTGGGAAGAGCCAACCGAAGCAATACCACGTCCAGGTTTTGGCGGTCAACGATGAAGGCCGGTCAGCCTCGGTCTTGCGGGCAGCAAGGGAAGGAGCAGGGGCTCACTGGGCCTTGGCGCCGGTTGCAGCCCACGTCGAAGCAGAGGACGTGGTCGCGGGGGGGGAGACTCGTCCATGGTGCCCTGACCTTCTATGCACAACGGGGCGGCGAGGAGGAGTCTCTCCGGCGAGCTGTGGGCGGCCAATGCTCGAGGAGAGGCCGCAGGCAGCTGGATTCGGCCGGAGGCGACGCCCTACAGCGCGGGGATGAGGTGGTGGCGGCAGGAGCTTCAAACTCGTCTGGCTGCGGCCATGGAGGACGGCGGCGCTGAGGTGGGGCGACGCGCGCGCAGAGGCGGGTAGTGGTGCGACGAGGAGGCACAGAGAGGTGGAGAAGAAGAAGGGGCTTCGCCGGCGGAAGGCTCGGTCGTCGCCGCGGCGCTGTGAGGAAAAGGAGGCGGGGCTCGCGCGTGCTAGGGAACTCCCCTCCCTGGCGATGCGCGTGGGAGAGCAGGGATAGGGCGCGATGCGGGTGTGGGTGGTGCTGGGCAGAAGGAAAGAGAGGAGGAGATAGTATCGGGGCAAAGGCGGGAGATGGCGGCGGCGTGGGAGGACGAGAGGAAGAGGGTGAGGGGATCGGGCCAAGGGAGATGGTTAGGTTAGGAATAGGTGGGCCTAAAGGGCCGGCCTAGTAGAGACGAGGGGCTTAGGTGGGCTGACACAGATGATTGAGAGGCCCAGAAGGCCGGCGGCGCAAGCTCTCTCTCTCTCCCTTATCTTTTTCCATAGCAGAAAAATAAAAGCAAAGAAAGGAAGGAGAGAAAAGAAAGGGTTAGAGGAAGGGCTTGGGCACGCGGACTATATCCCGGACTCGCAAAAATGTGTACGATCCATGACAAATGGAGTGGACATTTTTCAAACTTTAAATTAAAACTCATTTGATTTAAATTCAAATGGTTCGAGTAGGAAGTGAGGGTTAGGAAGGTCCAAAAATGTTCGGATTTTGGTAGAGCTCCGGAAAGTGAAGAAAGAATTTGGGGAAAAGTTTGGAGACGAGGAATTTAGTAAGAAAAGCATGGAATATTTTGCAAGTGTGTTGTGGTAAATTCCAAAGGATGGAATATTTATTATAGCCACATAATATTGGGAGGATATGTTATAAAGAGAATCACCATGTGAATATCCCTTTATTTAAATGAATCGAAGATCCATACAATTTAATTGGATGAGTTTTAAGAAGAGGTGCAAGAAGACAATGATGCAATGCACATGATGCAAAAAAAGAAAGCAACGAACCAAACAAATCACATGACGAATCTCGGAATCCATGGACGACATCTGAAGCTCCGGTCTTGGGGCGTTACAACAAACCGGGGGTTGTAGTCTTTAGGGCTAGAGCCATATACCACCTCATTCCCTTAGGGTTTTGATCATACTGATCTCGAGGTAGATCCACTCTGTAATCATATACACATCCAATATAATCAAGCAGGACGTAGGGTATTACCTCTTCTAGAGGGCCTGAACCTGGGTAAACACTATGTTCATCGTCCCTTGTTACCCATCGATCCCAGATCCATAGCTCGGGACACCTACCCCGAGGTGTGCCGGTTTTGACACCGACATTGGTGCTTTCATTGAGCGTTCCGCTGTTGGATCGCCAGAAGAATCGATGGCCCAACCGGTCATTAGAGACCACACCCACACCGAGGGCCTCGCCGCCCCCGGTCATCTCCTCATCTTCGGCGACATATTAGTGCACGCTGTTGGGGATATAACTACTGAGTATAAACCGCCCAAGAGGGGCCGGGTTATACCTGTAATGAGTTATTCATATTGAAGCCCATGAAGACAAGGAGTATGGCGCTTTAATATAAGAGATCTAAAAGCACCAGGGCCCAAAGGCGGATTAGGGCCCGTAGACATAAACCGCCATAAGGTGTGTAACTTGTGTTGTAAGATAGGAAAGAGTAGAAACCAAGCTGCACACGTTTATGAGCCGGCCGGGATTCTGTAAACCGCCGGGCGCCAACCTGTGTATATAAAGGGACGACCCGGCGGCAGTTCAAGGACAAGAAACAACAGATTGAGAGCCAGGAAAAGTGGATTCGCTCCCTGGTCATCGAAACCTTAGCAATTTCACCACAACTGATTAGGCTTTTACCTTCACCGTAAGGGGCCGAACCAGTATAAACTCCTTGCGTCCTTTGTCCCTCTTTAACCCCTTTAAGATAACCTGTCACGATGGCTCCACGACTAAGTCCTTACGCTAGGACATCTGCCGTGACAAAACCACGATAGTTGGCACCCACCGTGGGGCCATCGCACGATGGTTTCAAGTTCTTAGAGGGCAACTTCGAAGGGCTCAAGGGGTACGTTGTGGGCCAGATGACCAAGAGTCGTCGCGGCAAGCTCTACATCAACGATGCAGGCTAGGGCCCCGAGGCCGGTTCAATTGAGTATGGTTATCGGGTCCCCTTCAGCGGTATTCACATTTTCATTAGCAAGATCGGCGAACCGAGCCCTGAGCTGGACATCTGCACCGACATCGTCGAGACGGCTCAGCATGCGAGATCTGCCCGGGTTTAGCTTGCCATAAAGTGTGCCTTCGTGGGAGTCATCCACGAAGTGGAATCTGAGGATAGATCGGTATCTAGTGGTGAAACCATCGTTTACTCTGATGACGACTCATTTACCGGAGAGACCGAGTCATTGTACCAACTGCAAGATGGCCGGTTTGGGGGCTGTTCCGATGGAGACAGTATTCCAGACCCCTTTGATCCGCCGAGCTGAGTTGCGATATTCATGGCCAGTACACAGTCAGCGCAACATTCTTCAACCGCAGCAGCAATGATCTCTGGTTTAGCAGCAGCGACAGCAGCCGGGGCAGGAGGCCCTGTGCAACCGCCAGCTCAGGTTTTGTCCAATTTATTTGATACTTTGGCAACATTGCTGGCGGCTGAAGTTAACTCGGCGAATCAGGATCAGCACAACGCGGAAGTCGCGAAGGTAAAGGATCAGATAGCTCAAGCCAAGGCAGACCTGGCAGCCGAGAACACCAGAATGGCTGCGGAGCGGGCCAAGTTGGATGCACAGGCTTATCGACTTATGTTGGATCAGAACGCATCAAATGATGTAATGAGGAGAAGGTACCGGTCCCACCTGCCTCCAGTTTATGAGCCAAGGAATCTCTTTAACACGCTAGGAGCAGGAACCAGTAATCAGCCAGTGGTAAACCGGGTAGAAGCACCTGGAACAGGGGCGCCGGTTCAACCGCGCGCAATGGATCCGCCTCGTCCGAATATCCCGCCGCAGCACGTGTCAATGCCTCTGGGTCATTACTCCAACCCCCTGGATAACATAGTCGCTGCCGCTTCATGATTGGCAGCCCTCCCAGTCGAAGGTGAGTCCCCCATAGCGGTTGAGACGCGACGGGCCAGGGAGCTCCTTCAGACAGCTTTGACTCAGCAGCAGGCGTATCCATACACCCGTAAGAGGATCATTCCACCCCCACCCAAGCCGGAGTTAGAGTAGGCACCTGGATGAACCGACCGTGTCAAGCAGTGCACAGGACCGTAACCCGCCCCGAGGGAATAATCCGGCAGGTGGTGGTACTAATGCTCAGGATTTGATGGATCAGGGTAGAGCATGTCGAGAAGCCAAGTTAGCGACGCAGTACGCGGCCCGTCAGCTTACTCCGCTTCGTCCAACAACTTTGGTGGAGCCAGGAGTTACCTCCAGCTCTTTGGGGGTGTTGTGTCTCACCCCGGCTCTACGTAATGTATGGCTGCCCAAGGATTTCAAAGGTCCCTGCAAAGTGCCCAATTATACTGCCGATTTACCCCCCGAGTCATGGATCGAAAGCTATGAGATGGCAATGGAGATGCTGGATGTGGATGATGCGGCATGTGCTAAATACTTCACCATGATGTTAGAAGGAACAACTCACACTTGGCTGAAAAGTTTGCCAGCTAACTCCATTGGGTCATGGGCTGTGTTAAAGGCCCGGTTTATCCAGAATATCAAGGACACGTGGAAGCAGCCCATGTCAATTGCGAACTTAGCCGCCTGTGTCCAAGAAGAAGGTGAATCGACGACCCATTGGGTGCGCCGGGTTTCTGAAATGTTGCATTCATCAGACCACATTAATGCCGATTCAGGAGTCTTAACGTTGGAGGGCAATTGCCAGTTCACGCCTTTGAAGCTGAAATTGGGACAGCTCAAGCGTCACTGCAATGACATGGGAACGCTTATGGCAGCTCTGGTTAAGTATGTCGACTCTGATAGTACCAAGGACCCCGAGTTTGATGATGAAAAGCCGGGGAAGGGAAAGAAGAGTGGCAGTAAAAAGGGGCAGCAGCACAACCCGGCGGGTCATGGAAACAACGGTAAGCGCAAAGCGGATAACATCTTGGATTTTGTGGCTAACACCAAACACAGAATAATAATCAACGTCGTAAGGGTAAACCGCCCCCGCAGAGTGGAGGATCAAGTGTCAATCTTGAGCGCCTATTAAACCAGCCTTGTCCAAGGCACGGGAAGCGAGAGAGATCAGCCACGTACCTTTGGAAGGATTGCTTTATTATATGGGAGTTTAAAAACTCGGATCTTTTCCAATACGATCATCGACTGCCTGACGGTTCAGGAGGTAGTTCTCATGGGCCGGTTATGGTGGAGGCAGTTCTGGTTCGGGATTTCAAGGCAACCAAAGCGGACATGGCAATCAAGGCAGTCAGGGCAACCAGGGTGGTTATAATCATCAGGGGAGTCAGCAGCAGCAGCAATCGGGTTACCAGAGCAATCCGAAGCAGTTGAATAGTGGGCAGTATCATGTCTTCACCACTAGCTTATGCAAGCATGATCAGAATCTTCATAAAAGGGTAGTAAACTCCGTTGAACCGGCAGTGCCCCGATATCTACGCTGGTCTGAACAATCCATTTTATGGTGTCGAGAGGATCATCCACCCCGGGTAGATAATCCGGGTCATCTGGCATTGGTGGTGGCACCTCAGGTTGGGGGGTATAAGTTCACCAAGGTGCTCATGGATGGAGGGAGCAGTATCAATATCCTTTATTATGAAACCTTCCGTCACATGGGGTTAACAGATAAAAATCTTAAATCGTCGAACATTGTTTTCCATGGTGTGGTGCCTGGTAAATCGGCGTACCCAGTTGGTAAGATAGCTCTAGAGGTTGCTTTTGGAGATGATCATGACTCAAGATCAGAGACATTGACTTTTGAAGTAGTGAAAATCAAGATCCCTTATCATGCCCTATTTGGACGGCCGGCTTATGCTAAGTTCATGGCAAGGCCCTGTTATGTTTATCTGCAACTCAAGATGTCGGGTCATAAGTATACCATCACAGTACATGGGAGCCGTAAGATTGCTCTGGAATGTGAAGAAGGTGATGCGGCCTATGCTGAGTCCGTTTGTGCAACAGAGGAGTTGAAGTTCTACAAGGACAATGTTGATCTGGCAGATATGACTTCTTTGAAAAAGCTAACTACAGAGCATGATCCGGCCTTAAAGTTTAAATCGGTGATGAGACTAAGCTGGTTGACTTTGTTCTTGGCGATTCATCCAAGCAGTTCAACATCAGCGCTAACCTGGATCCGAAATAGGAAGGCGTGCTCATCGAGTTCATCCGTGAGAACCGGGACATCTTTGCATGGAAACCTTCTGACATGTCAGGTGTACCGAGGGAACTCGCTGAGCACACCCTTAATATCGATCCCAAATTTAAACCGGTCAAGCAGTTTCTCCGCCGCTTCAATAAAGAACGGCGCAAGGCCATTGGTGAGGAGGTAGTCCGGCTCTTAGCAGCAGGGTTAATTGTGAAGGTCTTTCACCCTGAGTGGTTAGCTAACCCGGTGCTAGTACTTAAGAAGAACGGCACTTGGAGTATGTGTGTGGACTACACAGATTTGAACAAGGCTTGCCCAGCTGACCCATTTGCTCTCCCTCCTATTGATCAAATCATTGATGCTACGGGAGGTTGTGAGCGTTTGAGCTTTTTGGATGCTTATTCAGGTTATCATCAGATCAAAATGGCAGTTAAGGACTAGGAGAAGACAGCTTTTATAACTCCTTTTGGAGCCTTCTGCTATGTGTCTATGCCTTTTGGGCTTAAGAGTGCCCAGGCGACTTATCAGCGCTGTGTGCAGAATTGTCTTCATAATCAGATTGGGCGCAATGTTCATGCTTATGTGGATGATATCATGATGAAGTCTAGAAAGGAGGAGACGTTGATAGATGACTTGAAGGAAACTTTTGATAATCTCCGGGTTTATAAGATGAAAAGATCAAAGCTATTACGTCTCTGGCTAAACCAGCGTGCATTACTAGAAACTACGATTTTACCTAGGGTCAAGGTCTTTACCTAGAGCTCATTTGCCTCCTCAAGGGAAAGAAAATCTATAAACAGTATACTCTAGGGGAAGATGAAGTTCCATGTGAAAATAAAAGGAAAATAAAGTTTACCTATAGTTTTTTTCTTCCTCTAGGTAAAGACAGCCACGTTGACAACACTGGACAAAATAAAAGCACCTATACGGCCCCACTGTTGCCGCGAGGATGGCCTCCCGCGCATTTTTTTTCATCAGCGCGCTCTATTTTTTGGCGGCCTACGCCATATTTCGGTGTGGGCCCACTACGCAGTGAGAAGGGCAGAAAGAGATGGCTGTTCGCATTTGGTCTTCTTCTCCCTCTCTCCTGAAGATGAGCGCCGCGTCGCCGCCCAACCCTCTCCCTCCTCCCTTCCCAGATCTGCGGCCCAACACGCCCCGCCTCCTCTCCCCCCTGTTGACGGACACTGGACCTTCCGTCGTCTTACCCTGTCCAAGACCAAACTCGTCTTCTCATCTGAAGCCGATCTAGATCTTGCTCTCTGACCGGTTCCCAGGCGGGCGTCCCTCTGCTTCCTGTCCTTGCACTTTGACGGGTACCCAGGTGCGTGTCCCTGTTCTTTTGCTCCGACGGCCAGCTGCCCAGAAGTTCCCCTGCTTCCTCTTCGATTGGCAGCCAAACGGCACACAACTGCGAGCATGGTAGCGTGTGAAGGTATCCCTCTCCCTATAGATTTGTTTAATAGTTTATAAGACTATTTTGGATGAACCGATGTTGAAATCTTTGTGCTATAGGGTATAGTTTAATGAGATGTGTAGGAAGACTAGTTGATGAGTAACAATATGATTTGAGGCTAACACTTTTTTTGTTTCTGAACATCTGATTTAGTACGAGGTTGATAATTGATAGGTACAAGACGGTCTTTGCAAGACATCAGGCTCTGCTCCAGCTATTGATATCCATTTTCAGGTGAAAAGAAATGTCTAAGATGGTAATTAGTATCCAAGGTTATGTTTTGGGGAACAATTTGTTATCAAAAACATCTCTGCTAAATTTGTGATCATGTGGAGCACATTTGATTTCGTACAAAATACAGGTCACGGGATTCTGAAAGTTCTATCGGACGAACCAATGCTAGTGCAATATAGTTGTATTACTGTTTACAGATGTGATCGTCCCGGTTGTAGACTTAACATGATTTTAAATAGCTAAACTGAAGTAGCTAGCTCGGTATGCACATATAGTTAGGAAACTGACTAGCTATCTGACATGTGTTCCCTATACATTTAATGTGCTCCGTTAGCTACTAACTGGTTCCAGCTGATTTACTTCGTTTTGTACACAAGAAATACTATCTTGTTATAGATAAATCGCAAAACAAACGATAATGCAATATTTGCCCACCCCCTTCTTATATAGTTGATTGGTTCACAGAGATAACAATCTTGTCGTCACAACTGCCCTGAAGAACTGAGAAGTGTCATGGAACTTACATATTTCTTTTTTATAGAACTGTTGTTTGCTCTATAAATACCACATTATCTTGCAATTCTTACAGAGAATCGTACTTTGCTTTATAAATACAACATAGTCTTGCAAGCAGTCGATTTAATATCATTCTGTTGCTATGCTCTTGAAGCACTTGAATCCGCTTGGATCACGGCAAGACAGATAGAAGCAGGACGAAGAGCAATAACATGATATGCACGTCGTGGTGGAAAAATATGGGTACGTATATTTCTCGACAAACCGGTTACACTAAGACCCACGGAAACACGTGTGGGCTAGGTCCTGGGATTTCTTACCATCAAGTTGGTAAAAAGCCTCAATTTATTGGCAATTGCTAGAATTATCTTTGAATCGCAATGGCAGGGACATTATTTAGTTCTATGTTACTAGCAAGCCAAGTGTATTATTTTTGTCTAACAGAATTTGTTCAGGAAGATAGCAAAACTATCATAAACTGCAGGTTACAGCTATCCTATTTGGGACACTAAGCTATACACTTATCCTAGTTTTCTATTCAGAATGGCATAGCTTCTCTGGTCATACAATATTTTGCTTAAATTAGAATTTTTCCTGCAAGCAATACATTTAATATTTTACTATGCAAATCAGTTTCAATACAAGGGATAGTACGTTTTCCTATGCATCTGCCAACCACCACTTCTATCTATTTTGTCTAATTAATTTTCTTTGTTATCTCTACAAGGTTTACCAAATCAGGTGATAAGGTAAAAGAACTCTTCTTGTATTTCATAGTCGGCACTCGGGTTGCGACTCGTAGACTAGTCTGTCGACTAGTCGATCGGCTCGTAATCAGTGGAGAGAACACATACCAGCATATGTTTTTTCCCATTAAATCCTCTTGGGGAAGGCATTATAAGTTTAGCTAATTCCATGTGTTGTGGAGAAGAAGAAAAGTTGGTCGAGCCCAACACCAAAATAGCAATCTTTGTACCTTTGTCTATTGATTAGCACAATGAACTATATCAATGAACTTGATCATATTATTTGCTTGAGACAGAGTTAGTGCAACGAAGTATATCAATGAACTCTTCACTTATCATTGAATTATCTTCTTTCTTTGCAGGAACATATTCTTACGGGTGGTCATGGTCTGCTGGTTGATGGGCACAAACAAGTAATTGAGGCTCTCGCTCAAGGTCTTAATCAGAGTTGTAGATATTGTAGATACTTGGCCTGACCAACTCAAGGTCTTGACACCCCTCTTAATCAGAGGTGTAAATATTTTGCCTTACTAGAGTAGCAGATAATTGTCCTAACCAACAACACATGTACATGCTGACTTAGGTGTTCTGCTAGCTGTACGAAACATTAGCTATGTTTACTTCTTGAATTCTGGCTTGAAATTGACCATGAGTCTGTAATTGAACAAGAATCTGATGTGTACATTGAATTTTAGCAGCAATTTATAATTTTGAATTATGGCACAGAATTTAATTATTGGAATTATGGCATATATGAATTTAAATTCGAATTGAATATTTGTATACGGTAGATATGGATATGATATGTCCCCACCATCTTTCCCTAGAGCCAAATGTTGTTGTAGGTAAATCACCTTTCCACGCTGGACAACGCTGAGATGAATTCTTTCCCTAGTGCATAGGGCCCTAGGTAAAGAAATGGTTTCCCTAGAGCTTGGCAGGCACACCCTAGGGAAAGACCTCTTTACCGACTATACTTTACCTAAGGTTCTTTACCTAGGGCAAGCTCTAGGTAAAGTCTTTACCTAAGGTTTTTCGCATTTCACCTAGGGTATATGGCTCTAGGTAAAATCGTAGTTTCTACTAGTGGTGTATTAATGATGTTCGGTGTCTCGCGGGTCGTATTGCAGCGTTGAGCCGGTTTATCAGCCGGCTGGGAGAGAAAGCTATCCCCCTATATCAGATGATGAAAAAGATAGATACTTTTGTCTGGAGGGATGCTGCTAATGCGGCGTTTGAGGACTTGAAGAAACATTTAGTTGAGCCACCTGTCCTTGCTGCTCCGGTTGATAAAGAGCCATTGTTATTATATGTGGCAGCCAATGCCCGGGCTGTCAGTGTGGCCATTATGGTAGAACGTAAACAGGCTGGCAAGGAGTATCCGGTTCAACGACCGGTTTATTATATCAGTGAGGTACTTATTGAGTCTAAGCAGAGGTACCCGCATTGGCAAAAGCTGGTGTATGGAGTTTTTATGGCGAGACAGAAGCTCAAGCAGTATTTTCTAGGTCATCCTATAACTGTGGTCAGTTCTGCCCCTTTGGGAGATATAATCCAGAACAGGGAAGCAACTAGCCGGGTTACCAAATGGGCCATCGATCTTGGACCTCATGGGTTAAAGTATATGCCTCGTATGGCAATCAAGTCCCAAGCGCTTGTGGATTTCATCAATGACTGGACAGAATTACAGGCGCCGAAAGAAAAGCCAGATAACACTTATTTGACTATTCATTTTGATGGATCCAGGCAATTGGAGGGCTCGGGGGCTGGAGTCGTGTTAACTTCCCGACGGGGTGATAAGTTTTGTTATGTTCTCCGTTTAATGTTTCCTTGCACTAACAATGCAGCTGAATATGAGGCCTTACTTCATGGTCTTCGAATGGCTAAGGAGATGAATTTAAGCCGGGTTAAGTGCTTTGGTAATTCAGACCTGGTAGCTCAGCAAGTGTCTGGTACTTGGGATTCCAAGGATCCGCTCATGGCGGCGTATCGATGAGAAGTGGACATAGTGGCTGGTCATTTCAAGGGTTATCAGGTTGACCATGTGGACCGGCGAAAAAATGAAGCGGCGTACTTTAAGCCGTTTGGGCTCTCAATGTAAACCGGTGCCACCCAATGTTTTTCTGGATGTTTTGCATAACCCGTCGGTCAAGCTACCTACAGAGGAGGATTTGGCTGTTCTTGATCCGGAGGCTCAGTTGCTGGTAGCTCTTCACGTTATCCTAGATTGGACAGTCCCATAGTTGGCGTATATGAACCGGGGCAAGTTACCGGAGGATGAAACTTTGGCTAGGCAGATAATCCGGCAATCCAAGTCAATGACCATTATCAACGGAAAATTGCATCATTGCAGTGTAACAGGGGCGTTTCAGCATTGCGTATCCCCTGAAGAAGGCTGTGAGATTTTGCGTGAGATCCACGAAGGAGATTGTGGTCACCACGCCGGTTCAAAGTCCCTGGTATCTAAGGCTTTTCGTCACGGTTTCTATTGGCTGACGGCTCATGCTGATGCTGAGGATTTGGTAAAAAGGTGTGATGGTTGTCAGAAGTTTTCACGTCGAGCTCATGTTCCGGCTCAGGAATTCAGGAAGATTCCAATCACTTGGCCGTTTGCAACTTGGGGGCTGGATATGGTTGGGCCCTTTAAGAGGTCCAAGGATAAGAAGACCCACCTTCTGGTGGCGGTTGATAAGTTCACTAAGTGGGTGGAGGCAGAGCCAGTCGGTAAGTGTGATGCAGCCATGGCGGTTTAATTCATCAAGAAGGTGATTTTTCGATTTGGTTTTCCACACAACATCATAACTGATAATGGTACTAATCTGTCCAAGGGTGCTATGGAAGAATTTTGTCAACGTGAGCACATCCGGCTTGACGTGTCATCAGTGGCTCACCCCCAATCTAATGGTCAAGCGGAGAGATCCAATCAAGAGATCCTACGAGGTATCAGGCCCCGGCTTATGGTTCCCTTATAGCGGACGCCGGGTTGTTGGATGGAGGAGTTATCTTCTGTGTTATGGAGCATCAATACCACGCCCAACAGATCTACGGGTTATATACCTTTTTCATGGTTTACGGAGCAGAGGCGGTTCTCCCTAGTGACATCCGTCATGACTCACCCCGTGTGGCGGCTTATGCTGAAGCTGACAATGAGAAGCCACGTCAGGAAGCACTTGACCTATTAGATGAGGAGTGTGATATTGCAGCAGCGCGTTCGGCGATTTACCAGCAAGATCTGTGTTGTTATCACAGTCGTCGGGTTAAAACCAGAACGTTTCAAGAAGGGGATCTGGTGCTCCGGCTCATTCAGGATCAGACTGATATGCATAAATTATCCCCGCTTTGGGAAGGACCTTTTGTGGTCAGCAAGAATCTGCACAACGGGTCGTACTACCTTATTGATGTTCGAGAGAACAAAGACTCACGTAAATCGGAGGAGGAGACCCACCAGCCGTGGAATATAACTCATCTTCGGCCTTGCTACACCTGTGCCATAGGCTCCTCTTATGCACATATTATTGACAATGTATATATTATGATGATCAATATAATAAACCAGCATCCTTGCTAAAGCGGGGCCTCCGCCGTTATTCCTTACAAGGTGTTTGGTTACATGGGGGCTTCTGTTTATAAAGCAGAGTTCTAATTACCATTGATCCGGCTCATAAGCCACACATTAAAAAAACTTGGGGGCTTGCTACCCAAATTCAAAGGAGCCAAAGAGAGTTTATTGCAAAGCACAACTCAAACATAGGCACCCATTGAGCACAGCTCAAAATATTACTTGGGGGCTCTTTGCTTCTACAAGAACAAAGAGTCTATAACCTCGTAATAGGCTATAAAATCCAGGCTTGGAAGCCAGGTGTATTCACCTAAAACCCCGGGTTATCCTGCCTTTTTAAGTAAGCCACTCCGCCTAGGTAATCCTGGTAGACCCATCGAACGTTTGACAAGTCAATCTTATAAAGACCCTGAACTTGTCATAGTTAAAATGACGATTGGTTGATGTGAGGTCCATATTATAAGGCTTTGTAAAATGGTTTAACTCAGTGGCCTGGTAGCCCATGAAAAGCCTCGCCTTTTATATATTTTTTCTTCTGAAATGTTTCTTTTTGATATTCCTTTTTTGAGGCGGTTTATACTAAACCGGTGTTTTTTGACCCGGCCTGGCTGATTGACTATAAGTCGACCGAACAAATTGAGAATATTGCTGGTATCTATTGACCTGGCTTCGCTGTTGATTATAAGTCGTCAGTATACAATCAGATATAAACCGATGTTGATTGACCCGGTCTGGCTTCGACTACAAGTCACCAGTATGATATACGAATAATCCGGTGTTTATCACAACCCGGTACAACTGTACTATAAACCAGCAAAACAGGGAGGAGTTATCAGTACTCAAGATTTGGGTTATCACCCTTACTACAGAAAGTTGGTGAGCCAACGATGTCATTCAATGTCACAGATATGATATATTTCATATTTGATTGTCCTTCAATACAGCCTGGTTATAAACCCAGATTATATGTTGGGCATTATGACCCGTCAGGCGATAAACCGCCATGACACTTTCAACTTGTTATATGCAGAAACATGTCAAATAAAGCTACTAAGGATCATAAGCAGTCATAACATAAATCATGGCGGATTAACAATATCATGCAAAGTGAATATGCACGATGGCATAGCAGACCAAGTGTTTAAACTAGCCTATTACAAGGGTTTTGATGCCCAAAAGGATAATTGTCTTTTCAGCAAGGATTGCGGTATGCAGAAGGCTAAACCGGCCTCCGGATCATGATTCTTCGTCGGGCTGACTCCATGGCTGTGGATCCTCCTGCGCCGGTTCATCCTCCTCCTCTCCACCCAGCGGCTGGAAGTCAATGGTTGTCCAGTCGATTCCAGTTAGGGCCTTGAATACAGCTTCGTCGCTTATAAGGGTGGAGGGGTCAACATCAGGGGCATATGTATGCTTACGGATTGGCGGGATAAGATTTTCCACATCATGAGTTGGCGCAGCAAGTCGTTTGTTGTCAGCATCATAAACCACCTGATAGTGAGAAAGATCTATTTCGTCAGCCAATTTGCTCGCTAATGGGTGCATTTCCTTTGTCAAAGCTCGAAGATCATCATTATCAAACTCTGACCCGTCTTCCTTTATGCTAGGATAGCCGCGTCCTATGCCAGCCGAGTCAAGATCTAGTATCCAGGCTTTTGCCCGGATTAGCGCAGTCAGAGCACCTGCCCTTGCAGCTGATCTTTTTAACTCGTCCAACCAGGCAGGCAACATTGACAACTTTTCTAATGTTTCCTTGATCAGGGTTGGGGGCGGTTTGTTATGAGCAGAAGTACAAATGATCCGTTGTGCGCCGGTATATAACGGCTCTATAAGAGTATAGGCAGCCTTCAACTTGTTCTGCATATCAGAGCCCAGATGGGTAATGCGAGATCCTGCATCATTGAACATATTCATGAACCGGCAGTTTATGGGATAATACATGATGAAGCTTATCATAAGGGTACTTACCAAACACAACAGTGGCCATGGCATTGATTTGCCGCTTCAAGCCAGCCAGTTCTTCTGCTACCGGATTAAGGGTTGTTTCAGCGTCCTCCGCCCGTTTTAGCAGCGCTGCTTTTTCAGCATCCCATCCTGCCCCGTTCACTTTTAAAGCCTTCTTTCAGTTGTTCCATGGTCATTAAAGCGCCAGTCAGCTCTTCTTTAGCCTTGGAAGTTTCTGCTTGCTGGGACTTAATATTTTCCTGAAGGTCCGCGATTTGAGATTCTTTTTGGCTTAAATCAGCCTGCAAGAGACATTTAATGAGTTAGTAGTGCATATTTGAAGTCCCAAGCACATAACAGGTTACACACTTGGCACTTGCGGGCTAATGCATATCGCTTTTATCAACTGACATTTGAAGTCCCAAGCACATAACAAGTTATATACTTGGCACTTGGGGGCTAATGTATATTTGCTCAAGTCAAAGTTACGGATTTTTTCTTCCTCAATCGCTTTACAAAGATGGTTATCAAGAATTTTGGAAGCTTCATGACAAAAAAGTACTGATTCATCCTAAAGGTATGAACCAGTCCCTGTGGGCTACACAAGCAAAAATTGCAAGATTCATACTTTAAAGTCCCGGTTCATCCTGAAACAATAAACCGGCCCTTGGGGGCTACGCAGGCAAAGTTGAAGTATTACGAAGTCCCGGTTCACGTTGATATCATAAACCGACCCTTGGGGGTTGATGGAATTGATATTAGAAATTGGACACAAGAGAAACAATTATGAAGAGTTAACAGCGGTTACCTCATATCGCTCCTTCATCAGGCCCACTAAACCGGCCTCATAGTCGCGGCTTGTATACAGGCGGTTTAAGAAGCTGGAGTGAATCTCTTGGGCGTTGAGGTGGGCATAGCTAGATAAATCGGTTTTCCACTTGCCCTTATCCATAGCATAAAATTCTTCCTTGGCACTATGCTTTGATAAAGCGACATGATTGCCAGGGGTGGTGTGGCCGACGCGAGTGACAATGACATCGTCTGATTGGTCATCAGCCGCTTTGGCTGGGCTTGGCAGTTTATTTGCATCTTTGGCAGGACTTGGCGGGTCAGTACCATGGCCGGTTGGATCATCTTCCATCGGTTCAGCAAAGGTTTCATACTGTTCTAGTGGTGGATCATCATGTATAGCGTCAGCATTCGGCTCAAATTATTCTGGGATCTGTTCGGTTCAGTGGTCGGGTTATCATCAGCCGGTCTATTCAATTTGGCCTTTTTGCCGAGCCTGGCCTTGGCTCTGAAAGGAAAAGACATAAAGGTTAGTATAACAAACAAGTATAAAGCGTCAAGAGTTAAGTTTAAAGTGCTCACCCAGGAACAATCTTGAGAGGAGGGAGTTGTGTGGCGTTGACTCGCCGGATGATGAATGAGGTGTTCCCTGATAGTTTGAATCAGACGGATTAAGAGGTTGCCTGAAATAACCCGCCTTGGGATAAGGAGTCTGAGAAATATATGAGACCTCTGATCGATGTTTCTGGGTTGGAGTGTTCGGTAAATAGGCCGAAGTAATTACATGGCCGCTGTGCCGGGTTGTGTGGCGAGCTTCCTGCTGCCGTTTCTTCAAAAGAAAGTTGGGATCCAGATAAGCTAGAGGGTGTGAAAATCTTACTTTTCGGATTCCTTGATGGGTTTTCTGTGTTGGCAGAGGATCTGAACTGGAGGAAAGAATAATTACCTCTACATCATCAGCTTGGCTGGCTTCAGCGTCATCCTGATAATAGTCATTCTCAATGAGGTGTATGAAAAAAGAACCAAGAGAACCAAGTTCTACCTCTGATTCCGGATTATCCAGATCATCATCAACTTTTGGTTCAGAGGATTCAGCGGTTTTCTTCTTTGCAGGTTTTTTGGTAACCTTAGTCTTGGGGCGAGGTGTCTTTGCCGGTTTATCCTGTGGTTTTTTCTTCCAGAGCGGATCATCACCGGGTCAAAGATTGATAACATTTTGAGGGAATATGTAAGAGGATTAGGTTAAAACAGAAGTTATATGATTCTTACAGCTGGTGGTTTATTGGAAGCACAGAAGGGACTTAGCCCTGTTTTGCTACAGACAGCCTCTGGTTCATTTAGTATTTTCTTGACAGCCTCAGTAACTTCAGCTTCTGTTAGCTGAATGTCCACATGTCGTTGAGGGTCTTTTAAGTCCCATGTGTACTCGCACATTAAACCGAGGCGTTGGCTTAAAGGCGGGATACTCTAGGAGATCTAACAGCGAACAAAATCAATGCCTGTTAAACCGTTTGCAACAAAGGCCCGAAGCTTTGAAAGTTGTGGAGCATACTTGGCTCGTTCTTTGGCGCTAAGTCCTTGGGGAAACAGATGTGTGTTGGTAAGCCGGTGAGGACGATGACTCGGCAGAGGATTCTCATCAGTTGGAGACGTATCTCGGCAGTAAAACCAAGTCTGATTCCAGTCCTTGGTGTGACTATGATGCTTCGCGTGTGGGAAACTAACATCTTTCCTCTTCTGGATTGAAACCCCGCCAAGTTCAGTATTGGGCCCGTCTACAAATTCAGTACGCCGGTTTAAATACAAAAAGTCCCTGAACAGTTCAACGGTCGGTTCTTCTTGCAGATAGGCCTCGCAAAACACTTGAAAATTACAAACATTGGACATAGAGTTAGGTCCAATATCTTGAGGGTGGATCTGGAAGCTAGCAAGCAAATCACGAAAAAACTTTGATCCGGGAGGTTTGAAGCCACGGTTCAGATGATCAACAAACATAACTATCTCGCCATCCTTGGACCCAGGAGGTCTTGACCGGGGGCTCGCCAGTGGACTTCATTCTGTTTTGGTAAAGCGCCAGTTATAACACATCCTTTCAAATCTTCTTCCGTAATCCGGGATGGAACCCAATTACAAGCATAAAAAGTCTTGGCCATTTTTTGGACAACCTGAAGGAAGGTTTGTGCCGTTTTAAGAGTCATTGTTGACAAGCATAAAGCGTTGCAGGTTAAGAGATAAAAGGTATTCGGGCATGCAAAATTATTAAACCGGAGGTTGATGCTATTATAAATGATACAACGATTGGCGGGTTACAAGGGGACTAATGGTATATGGCAAGCTATTTTCTAAAAGATAAACCGCCTACATGGACAGTGAGAGTATAGATCTGAAGCCAAAAAATGACGAAGTGAGGAAGAACAAGTTTCACAATTTCACATTAGAATTTCAGATCTACCACATGTCAGGAAAAGAAAAATATTTAGACCTAAAGGTTGGTGCTTGAGCAGTTCATGAAGTTCCAGATCGGGTTTTTATACACAAAAGAGATGATCTGATGGCAAAGGAAGGACTATCATTGCTACCGCACAAGAGTATATCAGGTTTGAAGTCTATCATATAGGATCTAATGAAGAACAGGGGAAGAACACCACGAAGCTTCCATGAGTCCGTGCAAACCCTAAACGGATCTATAGAGGAAAGGAAGAAGAACTCGCCGAAACTGTTGGGCGCCGCGATTCTCTGGTACGTTCAGGGTGATGCAGCGGCCAAGGTCGGGGTAGAGGCGAAGGTCGACGGCGGCGGCAGCGCTCGAGTACTGAGGCGACGCGAGCTGGAAGAAAGACGAAGAGGCAAGGGGAGAAAAGGAAAGGGACCATCGGCCCTATTTATAAGATGAAGGGATAAGCGACAGACACGGGAATCCAGGAGCCCAAAAAATGGATATGTGATAGAGTTGTCGCCTCGATTTTCGGAAGCTCATTAATAAAAGTAAGGTATATATGGTTTTTTAATGAACAGGTGACGTCATGATGGTTTATTATAATACTGGAAGATGACGTCATGGCGGATTACAAGGTTTACTTGAAGGTGCTGAAGAAGAAATTTTCCTAAAGTGTTGAAGATTGACATGAACAGGTTCAAATCAATCGGGGGCCTAATGTTGGGGATATAACTACTGAGTATAAATAGCCCAGGAGGGGCCGGGTTATACCTGTAATGAGTTATTCATATTCAAGCCCATGAAGACAAGGAGTATGGCGCTTTAATATAAGAGATCTAAAAGCACCAGGGCCCAAAGGCGGATTAGGGCCCGTAGACATAAACCGCCATAAGGTGTGTAACTTGTGTTGTAAGATAGGAAAGAGTAGAAACCGAGCCGGACACGTTTATGAGCCGGCCAGGATTCTGTAAACCGCCGGGCGTCAACGTGTGTATATAAAGGGATGACTCGGTGGCGGTTCAAGGACAAGAAACAACAGATCGAGAGCCAGGCAAAGCGGATTCGCTCCCTGGTCATTGAAACCTTAGCAATTCCACCACAACTGGATTAGGCTTTTACCTTCACCGTAAGGGGCCGAACCAGTAGAAACTCCTTGCGCCCTTTGTCCCGCTTTAACCCCTTTAAGCTAACCCATCGCGATGGCTCCATGACTAACCCCGGGCCAGATCGAAGGCTTCGCCCCCATGGAGGGACTTGTTGGCTCGGGAATACCTGCCCCGGGGCCAGCAGACCTACGAGAATTAAGCGTCTCCCAGAGTCCGGCCTTGAAACCTGACTGTGACAAACCACCCATTGGGTCCCCCACCGAATTGTCGGAGTGTCTGGCACCTCCCTGCGCCCGGCCGGCAGATTACTTGGCGAGTCTATTCCGCGTGATGGGAATCTCCGTCATCAGGCCCACAGACTATGATCTGATCGAGCTTAGACCCGATGACCGAGAAATCAACACCCTCCAGTCTCGCACCTTGTCACCACCGTCGAAGAGGCCCAGGAGGGGCCACAGCCCTACAGGCTAAGAATGGTGTACACTTGAGTCTCCAGCTCGGAGTCAGACACCAGCCCAGACGGACGTCCGGACTTGATCCCCGTTGCAAGATCTGGCCTAGAGCTAATCCAGCCTAATTGTAGTCCGGATCCGAGCCCTGCATGATGATACGTCCATTTTGTTTCATGCTTTTATATCAATATTTATTGCATTATGGGATGTTATTACACATTATGTCAGAATACTTATGCCTATTCTCTCTTATTTTACAAGGTTTACATGAAGAGGGAGAATGCCGGCAGCTGGGATTCTGGGCTGGAAAAGGAGCAAATATTAGAGACCTATTCTGCACAGCTCCAAAAGTCATGAAACTTCGCGGAAGTTATTTCCAGAATATATAAAAAATATTGGGCGCAAGAAGTACCAGAGGGGGGCCACCCACTAGCCACGAGGGTGGGGGCACACCCTACCCCCCTGGGCACGCCCCCCTGCCTCGTGGGCTCCCTGGTGGCCCTCTGATGCCCATCTTCTGCTATATGAGGTCTTTCATCCAAGGAAAAAAAATAAGCAAGCTCACGGGACGAAACTCCGCCGCCACGAGGCGGAACCTTGGCGGAACCAATCTAGGGCTCCGGCAGTGCTGTTCTGCCAGGGAAACCTCCTTCCGGGAGGGGGAAATAAACACCATCGTCATCACCAAAGATCCTCTCATCGGGAGGGGGTCAATCTCCATCAACATCTTCACCAGCACCATCTCATCTCAAACCCTAGTTCATCTCTTGTATCCAAACTTTGTATCCAAACCTCAGATTGGTACCTGTGGGTTGCCAGTAGTGTTGATTACTCCTTGTAGTTGATGCTAGTTGGTTTACTTGGTGGAAGATCATATGTTCGGATCCATTATGCATATTAATACCCCTCTGATTATGAACATGAATATGCTTTGTGAGTAGTACGTTTGTTCCTGAGGACATGGGAGAAGTCTTGCTATTAGTAGTCATGTGAATTTGGTATTCGTTCAATATTTTGATGAGATGTATGTTGTCATCCCTCTAGTGGTGTCATGTGAACGTCGACTACATGACACTTCACCATTTTTTGGGCCTAGAGTGAAGCATTGGGAAGTAATATGTAGATGATGGGTTGCTAGAGTGACAGAAGATTAAACCCTAGTTTATGTGTTGCTTCGTAAGGGGCTGATTTGGATCCATATGTTTCATGCTATGGTTAGGTTTACCTTAATATTTCCGTTGTAGTTGCGGATGCACTACAAAAAAAGACACATCCGTGACATTTTGGGCCGAACGAAATTTTTTCTGTCATACTTATGACACTTCTATGACAATAATTATGACAAAACACGGTATCATCATAGATGTGGTGGGGTCCTACTTCTATGACAAAAAATCATGACAGAAAATGGGCTTTTCGTCCTGGGCGGGCCGCAGACGCAGCTTCATGACATTCTTTGGGCCGTCCATGACGAAAAAAACCCTGGTAGAAGCGAGGGCAAGGAAAATATCGGGGTGTTCCCGGTTACGGTGGGTGGTCGGGGCCGAGCGATGCGCGTTTCTCTCGTACATGCACGCACATGGGTGCGAGGCGTTGGGCTCTAACTGAACCCGAGCGAGGCGTTGGGCTCTAACTGAACCCGAGCGATTACACTGCAGGCTACGCGTTACTGAACCCGAGCGATCGATCGATGGCTGTTAACTGAACCCGATCGAGCGATTCCTTTGCTACTGCTGCTAACTGAACCCGATCAATGCTGCCTCTGGATGAATAGTGAGCATTGCTGGGGGGGGGGGTTGGATGAATAGTTCCCGGTGGGGGTGGATGAACATGATCCTGTGGTGTTGCCTCTGTATGAACAGGACCCCGATCGATCGAGCCGGTTGGGGCTAGATGAACAGGACCCCGTGGAGGGCAGGATGAACAAGACCACCCCGTGGAGGGCAGGATGAACAGTAGACGGTGGTGGGCTGGATGAACAGTAGCCCGTGGAGGGGTGGTTGAATAGGAGCCCGTGGAGAGGGTTGGTTGAACAGTAGCCGTTGGAGTAGCGTGCGGTGGAGGCTGGATGAACAGGAGCCCATGGATGAATAGTCGCAGGTGGAGGCTGGAGGAGGTCGACGATGGATGAATAGTAGCCCGTGGAGGCTAGAGGGGATCGATGGTGGAGATGAACAGTACCCCGTGGAGTCCCGTTTTACGGTACGCCACACCCCTCCCGATGAACAGGACCCCCGTTTCGACCGTAGGGCTCCAACACAAGTCCGTTTCCTCCGTTTTGCGGTACGCCACACCCCTCCCGATCAACAGGACCCCCGTTTCGACCGTAGGAGGTCTGTTTCCTCCGTTTTGAGGTACGCCAGACCCCTCCCGATGAACAGGATCCCGTTTCAAACGTGGCCGGTCGAACACAAGGCCGTTTCCTCCATTTTGTGGTACGCCAGGCCTCGTTTCCATCGGCTGTTCCGTCCAAGCCCTCCCGATGAACACGACGACGCATTCCGTTCCGACCCAGCCGGTTGGCTCCCCATGAACACGACGATGATGTTGTTTCTCCGTTCCGACCCAGCCATGTACACGAGCCCTGGCCGTACGTATGCGTGAGTAGGCGTTCGAGACCCTGCCCTATGTACGTACATGGCCATATTTTCTTTCTTGCACACTGGTCGTTGTATGTACGTGTACATGCTACGTGCGCGCCTCTACTACGATACGTGCACACCTCTACATCGACCAGTATGTACATACACGTTCGTGACCAGAATGACAACGCTACGTACGCTTCGACCAGGTGGGTCCCGACTGTCAGGCACTTCCTTGCCTGCAAAGTTGTAGCTGGTGGGTCCCAGCAGTCAGGGGGCGAATCATTTTTTGGACGCACTTCCTTGCGTGCGAAGATGTTGCTGGTGGGTCCCAGCAGTCAGGGGGAAATGTTTTTTTCATGAAATACTGTGGCCCATCCGGTGGGTCCCTGTTGTCAGGTGGAGGAATACTTATTTTGCGCGTAATAAGGAGGCACTTCCTTGTTGTAGCCGTGGACCCAGCTGTCAGCCTCTCCACATACAGTCCATGTCCGATGGAAGCTGTTCCTTGACCACGTTGACCATGCCGTGCCAAGAGAACCAGGGCGGTGGACAATGGCGAGGCCTAGGAAGGGGACGACGCGGAGCCGGGGAAGACGCGGCAGTGAATGCCCAAGCATAGAGGAGTACGAGGGTTCACTGGTTCGCTGCGGTGTGAGGCTGCCGTCGCCGCAGAATAACAGGGGGTGTGGGTGAGTAGAGGGATGGCCTGGCCAGCGGTGGGAGTAGTAGGGGGCGGTGAGGCCTCCACCGCATCGCAGCCGGCCACGGGAGGCAGGAGCACAAGGCACGACCGGCGCTGGTTTGGGCGGCTGGAGCAAGAAGACCAGAGGTTGAAGAAGCTCTACGGCTGTTGGATTGACATCGTACGGTCACTGGAGCTAGAATCATTCATATTGACTAAGTTGACAAAGCACTCCGTCCCCGTCAACTTAGTAGGCCCTCAAGTCAGTCTCCCACCAAGGTGGGTCCCAACTAGCAGGGGGAGTATTCATTTTTTTGTGCGTAATAAGGAGGCACTTCCGGTGGGTCCGAGCTGACAGTGGGGGGACGTTTTTTTCATGAAATATCGGTGGCCCGTCCGATGGGTCCCAGCAGTCAGGGGGAAACATTTTTTCGCCAAATACGGTGGCCGTCCGGTGGGTCCCTGCTATCAGGTGGAGGAATAATTATTTTCCGCGTAATAAGGAGGCACTTCCTTGCGGCTGCCGTGGACCTAGCTGTCAGCCTCTCCATGACAGTACTCTTCTGATGGAAGTCGTTCCTTGACCACATTGACCACGCCGCACCGAGAGCACCAGGGCGGTGGACGACGGCGACGCCTAGGAAGGGGACGACACGGAGCCGGGGAAGACGTGGCAGTGGATGCCCACGCGGAGAGGAGTACGAGGGTTCACTGGTTCGGCTGCGGTGTGAGGCTGCCGTCGCTGCAGAATAACAGGGGGTGTGGGTGAGTAGAGGGATGCCCTGGCCAGCAGTGGGAGTAGTAGGGGCGGTGAGGCCTGCACGGGAGGCGGGAGCAGGCGGTCCTGCCGGTGCTGGATTTGGCGGCTAGAGTAAGAAGATCAGAGATTGAAGAAACACGACGGCCGTTGGATTGACATCCAATGGTTACCTCTGCTAGAATCGTTTATTGACGTATATAATAACTAAAAAAAATCTTGCATAAGCGTCAACTTAATAGGCCCATAAGTCAGACCATTCCCTCTTTTTTTAATAATTTATATATAGCTCATTGCGACTTCTTATGCAATTTATTGCAGTCCGTTTTTTGGTTGGCCAGGGCCAATTTCACATATTTCTGTGGGTTCCAAACTATTTTTAATACCGAAATGTCGAGCCAGATTTAAAGTACTTTGAAGATATATTTAAATTAGGTTAATGCCCAGTGAAATAGGAATATGAAAATGTGAAAAAAATCAGAAATTATAAAGTAATTGCCGATTTGTCATCTGTTTTTATATTTACAACCCATTTCATATTACTTTCAAGATTTGCAGGCGTCTTGAAAGAGTTGCAGCCCATCAGGGCGTAGAAAAATAAGTAGGCCTGGATTGGGTATTCTTCAGAAAAAATAAACTGCGCTCATTTTCACAAAGAAAAAAATAGTTGGGCTAGTCACATGGTGAACATAAAATATAAACCTGGGCTAGACGGGCCACAGCCCAGTTCAAACCCTGCTCCGTCTCAACAATAACAAAAAAATACTGCTCGAGCTGCTACGTCCCAGGTGTCAGCCGATCTTGTGCTGTTCTCTTGTCTATTGACTATATACGCTCACAATGTCATGGGTCCCAGATGTCAGGAAAACACTAGGAGGAAGCTTTTTATTTTTCCATACATTGACATGGTGGGCCCTAATGTCATCCTCTCCACGTACTTCTGCCGATTCCTGTTGTTTGTTGACCATGTTGACAACGTGAGAGGGCAGTGCTGTGGCGAGCGCACCAAAGCGCGTGGAGGACGACGGCGAGGCCTCGGACGTTGGTGTTAACGATCTAGGAGACGGTGGGGCGGTGATGCGTGCACTGAGGCGCAGCCAGCCGTGGGAGGCGGAAGCAGGCGGGCCCGCCAGCGCTGGTTTGGTTTTGGCGGCTGGAGGAAGATAGGACTGAAGAAACACGACAGACTGTAAAAGCAGCAGGAGTACTTAACAACCTTAACTGAAACCAGCAGGGGCACTTAACAACCATAGCTGAAAGCAGTGTGAGTACTTATACAGGTTCAACCGTACAAAGCACGCCTCGAATAGTGCTACTTTGCCTACAGTTAATCAAGGGTGAGGCCGCCAAGCCCCAGGACAAGGCCCAGGCGCCACCCCGAGCATCCACAACATTCTGAAAGCGACTTCATATCGCAATGTGGTCAATAAATAGGATATTCTCTTTAGATCCATGGAAAAGCAGGAACATAATATTCTGTCCTATTCTCCAAGATGGACGAGCCTTCATTATTTGAGACCACCCATGAATAATTATATTTTCACCTCCAAGGGGAATGGAGTAGGTCGACATAAACATCATGTTGTGACCAAGCACAAGTCTGACCCGACCATAGTTAGACATCTATATAGGAACAATAGAAATGGGCAGTTTCTGTTTCAAGAAGATCATAGCTATAAAACTATGTATAAGCAATAGTTTATGGACAACATATATGACAGAAAATAGCTCGTACCATAAGTTTCTCGACACAGTTGGACATGTTCAACGAGTGCAGCAGTGGCACACATATCCCACGTGGCCTCCCACCATTGAAACGCCCCACAAGGACCTCAAGACGATCAATAAAGTGTAGGAACTTGTGGATGTCGTCCCAGTCAACTTCAGTGCCATTAGTAATAGCTGAGTTGTTACAGAATAACAAACGAGCAGCCTGCTTAACTCTGAAAAAACCTACACATGCCACCAATTATAAGAAAATATTAGTTAGAAGTAGCATCTTCGTGAGAGATTCGTTGCTACTTCTAAAGTTAAATTGTGATCAGTTAGACAGAATAGGTGGATTAAGAAGTAATCGAGGCAACAAGCAAGAACGAGATACAAAACTAACATGGATGAAAAATTGGAACGACATCGGGGTGGAAGATCGCAGTGAAGATGAGACCAGGTTCTGCTATTTCCATCAACATTCGTGCGCCAACTTTCCGTCCGTAACACTCGAGAAAGTTTATCCAAGTTCGGCCATAAAAAAATGCAGCGATCTTCTTGGTTCATGAACCCAACTCGAAACTTATATCCATGGATTGTCTTCACTATTACCATTAAACTGGTGTATTCAGTTATGGCAAGGTCGAGCATCTTAAGTACATGTGTTCTGGCAGAGCAAGGAATGCACTGCAGGAAAAATAATATGAGAACACAATGTATTCCCTCTATCCAAATCTAGAAATACTTTCCTCCTTCATGTCAGTGTTGACCATGGTACTAGTACCTTTTATCCAAATATAGCAATCCAAATTTCCAAATTAGTCGACATCATGTTCAAAAAACCCCAACCTCCCGCATAGAAAAGAGGATTCTAGGAACATACTGTGTGTGTTTTAAAATCATGTGTTAGGATGAGAAGGAACAAGTGTGGTGTCTCACCGAGGGCGCAGAAACCTGTAGGGTCCTCGCACTTTGTGCACTGCAAATGAAACACACTAGATTCAGCAGTAAGAAAAATGCATCAACGGCGGCGGCTGCCATCCTAGGAGTACCCGCGATCAAGGGACTTGGATTTATTGGGGATGGATGAAGAATTCATACCAGGTTCTCCATGAGAAAACCCTATGCAATCGCCGAGCGGGGGTTTTCTCTGAACAAGTAGACAAGGGAGAAGGGATTCAGGCCGAGTGAAATATTGCCGCTTTGTCCGTCCAGCTTACTGCTAAAGCTAGAAAGGTGGGTTTTTTGTTGTGATTTGACGGCTCATTGGTCATTAATGCGGCGCTACGACCGGGGTGTGTCTACCGTGCAGTTGTGCACTCTAATTTGATGCATATGGCATGTGGACCCCATTGCCGGATGCCCCACATATCAGCGCAAGGAAGTAGAAAGACATGAGTAACTAGTTATTACACATAAATATATTTTTGACAGAGAGATATTCCCTTTGTAAAGAAATATAAAGTTCTTTTATATCACAACTTTATACATAAGAAAAATCAAGGGGAATATATATAACATATATAATTATAAAAAATAGAGTTTTTTAACACGGTATAGACGAGTTGGTGATGATGGTGTGCCTGTCATCCTGCAATATAGGCCGTCCGATTTATATTTGATGGATAGGAAGGAAACTATGGCAATTTTGCAAAAAGGTACCCACACACCTCTCCGCATTGGCAAATAAGGCCTTCCCTCATTCACCCTTTTCTCGCACAAGATAAAATACTCATACAAATGCATCTTGATGTTACGTGCAACGCACAAGCATTATGGGGGTTCAGCAGAGAAATACTCACACAGGCTCACTATTCTGGACTTTGGGCCACAGGCCGGTGGGCCTGCATGTTTGGGGGCCCATGTGTTCTACCTTGGCGCTTTTCATATTGCAAGCGGTTGGTACGGTGCTGGTTTTAGATGATGTTGCAAGGCGAATACACAAAATTGAATAAAGCACAGCAGCTGTTGGAATGAAATCAAACGATAGTTCCTAACCAGCAATCAGAGTTGCAATTCTATCAATGATACTGTCGTACTACTTATACACACAGGACACTTGTTTCACCATGCCAGAGTATTACATGAAAATCTCTTGGCGGATAGATCAGTTCGGCAATACTGAAGAATTTCAAGTTGATTTGGACCAGCTCTCCTTGCCGAGAAAGTTCGATTTTGACATCATCCCCTACCGCAAGATATGATTTAGATTTGAACCTTGACCATCCTTTAGCATCAATCATCATGTGACCATCCGTTGTACTTACGGTATATTGAGCAGGTTCATTCACACCAAGGCTGTGCATGGTAAGAGAAACTTGGCCGCTGTCGCCCGGATTGTTGAACGGCTCCCTAGTTGCTCTAGGAGTTCTCTGTTTTCAAACAAGAAGACATACCCAAACAGTTAGATCAACACCGTGAATCATGCGAAACAACATGGAAATAAAAAAGAATGAAACACTTGGGCGGCCAATGCTTACCAAGAAGGTGGACATGTCGGTTTTTGTAAGGACTTTGGTATATGAAGTGCGAACTGCAGCCCAGTCTGTTGCTGGTGCAACTGCTCGTTCGGTTGCCGTTGCACGGGCCGGATCAGGTGTAAGTGCAAGTGTTGGTGCAGGTGCCGAAGCTGCTGCTGCTGCCGGAGATGGTGCTCCTTGTAGAGCTGGTGCCGGTGTCGGAGTAGGTGCCGGTGTCGATGCCCGATCCTCTGGTAGATCAGCCTGATCCGCTGAAGCGGTCGGTGCCCAATCCTCAGCTGGATCAGACTGAGCTGCTACCGCTGTTAGTGCTAGAGCAACTGCCGGTGCTCGATCCGTTGCTGAAGGTGGTACCGATGTGCGAGACAGCGGCGGTCGTGTCTGGTCTGCTATGATCAGCTTTCTAACTTGACTAGGCTTCGTGACCGTGATCCAGTTTTTTCTTCATTTCTTTCAAACGCGACAAGGACTAATTGTGGCGTTTTTGTTAAACCAAACTGCAGTTCATCATAGGGATTCAACTTGTACTCAGACAACAAACTGATCCAATTTTTTCCAGTAATATAAGTGATGGATAGTGCCTTCATTGCTGACACGACATAAGAAGTGAAACCTGCAAAAATAGCCATCGTAGAGCAAACCAAACGGTATATTCTGTGATGAATGTCACATGGCAAAACCTACATCATAAAATTGCAGGAAAAGAAAGAAAACATGACATTAAATCAATAAGATTTAGACAGTAAATCAATAAGATTTACTTGATGTGACACGAGTGAATCCTTACCAGGAAATCACTATGTTGAAGTACTAAACAGAAGATTGATCGTCCAACTATGGGTGGCATGCAGGGCCCCCTCCTACTCCCACAAGCAAGACAGTCCAAAGGTCGTGACAAATCGTATGGACCGAACATCCATGGGACTGAAAATCCTAGTGGGTGTGATAAACCCTGCAATGCATATAGATATTGGAGTGTAACCATAATTGATAAACCGTCCTCACAAAAAAGATGATCTAGATACTTCAAAATATACAGACTGAATTGAGTGGACAGACATTAACATAGACCGTTCTCAGGACTGACCACACACCAAAAGAGGCAGTACTAATAAACAATACAGGGTTCACAAACACAAATCAAGTACTGAACAATAGTACTTACTACAGACAAGCAAAGTTGCACTAATTAAACTCTGCAGACTATTTCTTGCCACCGACCTACGGGATGAACCCCGCATAACTGACTAGGCCATGGACTTCGTGAGAGATGTCTACATGCACCATCACCATCTTGTCAACCTTGGAGAACCTAACGGAGTGGTCTTTCCACTCATAAACATGATCATGAAGACAGGCCGCATCAGATTTGTTGGGAAGCTTTACAAGAACCACACCCTTCGTAATCGAAGGCACATCCAGGAAATTGTTGTGGTCAAGTACAGCCTCGAGAACACGCCTGACAACAATGCTACAGGAAAACACTAGTTCAGGACACGTGGCGACAAGGACACAGCAGCTGGATTGTTTAGCAGTAGAACTCATCCTCAGGTCTTCCAGTTCACACAGCATGACTTTGAGAACTTCATCTCCACCGCGGCCCTGGTTCTAATTCAAACAGAAACCATATTTTATTACTACCTCCATTCAGAAATATAAGATGATTTTCGATATTATACTCCATATATGACTACATATACACACAGAAATGAGTGAACAAAGACACTAGAACATGTCTTCAAAGGCATGAGAGCAGAGGGATTACTTGCAATATCCATAACACAAGTTACTGAGGCAATTATACCCTCTTCAAAGGTAGCGTTGATGTTCATAAAGTACTCCCTCTGTCCCGAAATTCTTGTCTTAGATTTGTCTAGATACGGATGTATCAAGTCACATTTTAGTATTAGATACATCCGTATCTAGACAAATCTAAGACAAGAAATTTGGGACAGAGGGAGTAGTTCAAAGTAATCTATAAGAAATCAGTGTCAACCTCTCGCATGTTTTGGTCAAAAGAGGAATATAGAACCGTCATTTGGCACACAAAAATCACATGCAAGATCACCCAGAAAGTTGTACTACTAGTACTAGTACTGCGTGTTAGATGAAAAAACACGATCAAGATCGAGAAAAAGATCGTCAAGAAGAGATATTACCTGGACTTGCTTAATGAGGGATCCCCGAGAGGGGGGCTTGGACAGGGCGATGGCTTTGAGCTTGTCTGCGGTAGTATCGGCGGGGTGCTTGGGCTTCTTCGTACCATGAGCCTCGACGGTTTTGGCCAGAGCCATAGACATCACTTCGGCCGGTGCTCCAGCGTCCATCAAGAAACTGTTAAATAGAAATAAAAGAAAATAAACCATAATCACAAACCCAAAAGAAGAAAAGAGAGGGAGTTATAGGATCAGTCTCGGGGTTGCAAGACCGAGCCTTGGCCAGAATCAACACCATTGATGCGCTCACCTTTCCTTCTTTGGGAGAGAAAAACAATGGCAGAAGCAGGTCGGGGTTTTCTTGAAGAAATGAGGAACAATATGAGGGAGAAGCGAGGGTTGGGTAGAGAGGAAGCTGAGAGAGAAGAGTGAAATGATGGTTGCTTTGTCTGTCCAACTTACTTCTGGAAAGGAGGGGGGTTTGTGATTTGACGGCTCATTGGGCATTACTTCGGCGCTTCGATCGGGGTATTCTACCATCACTCTACTACGGAGTAGTTTAGTGCATGGCTGGTGGACCCCGATGCTGGTTGTCCCACACATCGGCGAAAGTGAGTAATTTAGTGCATGGCTGGAGGAGGATCCGCATGGTAGAGCATGTCCAATGTTTTTCTGAAGAAAAAAATGATTACAGCAAGCGTTTCCACTCTTATGATAGAGGAGTGCGAAACACGGCAGCCACTTGAACATACGCAGTGCTCCTACTACTAGGCATGTGCAGTGGTTCATACGTCGGTACTACATAATCTTGTTGCTAGTGTAGTAAGATATGACGACAACAAATGATGTTGTGCGCATGTCAACTATATGAACAGTAATGTAGTAACATAGTACCGCTTTCTCGACTGTCCAGTCGAGAATGAACAGTGAGATCAATGTTAACAGAACTAGGTCTACAGCGCACGGAGAGTACGGTGCTACAGTACTCCATGAAACATGAACCATATGATGCACGAATAGTGTTAGGTAGGGTGTATGAAGGGTGCACAGGATGGGAGCAAAAGTTCCCTTCTCGACCCACTTTTGGGTGTTTGGTAGAGTGCATGAAGGGTGCATGAGTCCACACTAGTCGGTTAACACAAATACACGTAGAGGAAACAACTACTCCGTCTAGGTGTGTAAGTCCTCTTACGTTGTGCACTGCGACCAAGGTGGAGAGGAAAACGAGAAAACTTAATGTCTTTTTTGCTAATTAATAGCATTGCATGCAATGAACTAACCACTGCATGTCATGTTTATTAGTCTCAAGTCATTGAAAGCATGCACGGCCCACGTCTCTTATTGGTTGATATGTCACAAAACAAGAAACAGGGAGGGAGTTAATGTACTGTGACTAAGTGTTTTGGGATTTTTTTTGGTTTTTGTAAGGTGACTTACACACTATATTGAGATGAGAATGCAACCAAACACACCCACATGCTTTGTGCTATAGTGACTGATCTGCACCGTCTGAGTTTGATCCAACGGTCATGTTGCGCCGAAACATGGACATGCCCATGCAGAGGGCGCCTAAACACCACCGAAGTCCCTCTGCTTCTTGAGGCGCACGGCGTTTATGATGCAGGGGGTGAAATGACTGAAAGGCAATGCAATCTACGGGAAGGCGGAGGGAGCCAGCCGAGGAGCGGGGAATCTTTTGGTTTTCACCATGGAAAAACACCATTCGACGACTTCTCACATCAGGGAGCAGTGGGTTTTACAGGCGGAGTCATCATGACTAATTGCTGTCGCGCCTGCTCCCATCAATCGCATGCTCCCGTCAATCAAAAAATTAAAAATCCTGTCACACTCAAACACCATAGTAACACCGCGGTGGATGTTTAAATTTACCTACCGGCAAGTAGATAAAAAAGGGGTGAAAAAACAAATGTGGCGGCGGCCTAGTTAATCGGCCGAGCTAGCCCAACTAGCTAGCCACCGTGCTTCACTGATGAACTCGGCGGGAAAAGTGGTCTTTCATGATTTGACGACTCATTTATTTACTTGCTTCGGCAAAAACGCGCGGTAGGGCGTCCCACGTTAGGAAGAATATATGCGTGCACCACCCGGGAGGACCCCGAAACCGCGCGGTAGGGTGTGCCATGTCTCAGCACGGAGGAAAAATGTGCATGTAAAAATTTACTGTATCAGACGTAGTACCTATGGTTCGACCTCGGGACCCAGCCAGTCGGTCGAAAACACCCCACTAGCCACACAGCTTCATCATGCTAACATGGCACGGAGGATAGGTGTGGTTAGCTCCGTCTCGACCAGCCACAACGTCTCTTGTTCTAGGCGATTCTTCTATTTTCCAAGCTTTTTTTAGTTGTAATAACACCATGGCAAGCTAGCGCCGCTCTTCGTGTGTGCCCATGCAAAGGTTAGACGATGGAGAGAAGAGAGAGATTGCAGACCTGGGACCCACCAGTAAGTGAGTCAACGGTCATGCACGTGTAGACGAGGCACTCCCTCTACTCTACTCAACGTAATACTATATAAAATCAAGTTATGGGACAAAGCCAACAACCGTTGTTGTTTCAGGCTATCGACTTATGCTTTGTAGTCCAAGTTGCCAGTTCAAATCTCGTCTTTCAGATTTGTTAGTTTTATGTCCAAATTTGATTAATGACAAGTGGGACCCCCATGTGTTGTTCCGATATTTTAGTGTAGGATGGTTTTTTTTGAGCAAACACTTTGTGCAGTTAGACAAGTAATGGCACAAGTTATACGTATTTTGCAAGTTTCCAAACAAAAATGATAGCGGCATAGAATATCACATCCACCCTGCAGCTTAGATACTATGGTGATATGAGTTTTTACACCATTGGAAGTGAGATCCAATGGCTTGGGAGTAGTCTTTGTAATTATGCGCAATTTCCAAACTCTCCATAGGTTTTTTTGCAAATAAAACATTCAGGCCTTGTGTGTGCTGCTGCATCTTGGATCCAACGGCTCCCTGTTGCTCATATTAGGTGATCCCCGTAGCTTAATTACCTGCTACGGTGATATGAGCATCTAGGTCGTATGATCAGATGGCACATGCATAGTACTTGTACTTTCTACGCAATTCCCAAACTCTCTCAGTAGTATATTGCAAAAACATTCAAACCTCCTAATGTGGGCCGTTAGATCTTCGTGAACTCATATCACCATAGAATCTATGGTGCGGGAGCACCTCATATTCTCCCGTGCGAGAAAACATAATGTGCTCTCGCAGCTTGGATGCTATGGTGATACGAGCTTCGAGGTCGTTTGATCTGAGATCCAATGGCATCAGAGCAGTCTTTGTGCTTGTAAGCAGTGGCCTAACTCTTTGGGGGCTTTTCTGCAAAAAACCATTCGAACCACCAAGGAGGCATTGGGTCACAAATCCAACGGGTCTGAAGAGCTTGTATCACCAAAGCATCTAAGGTGTGGTAGCACATGATATTCTTACGTACAGGAGAATATGATGTCCTCCTTCATCTTAGATGCTACAGTGATACGAGCTTCGAGGTCGTTGGATATGGGATCCAAGGGCATCTGAGTAGTTTTTGTACAAATTGTGTGCAATTCTCAAACTCATCAAGGTTTCTGTAAAAATATTAAGACATCATGTGAGCTGCTATATCTCAGATCTACAAGCTCCAAGCAACTCGTATCGGCATATAACATCTAAGGTATGGGGGAGGAGGGGTGGGGTGCACAACCAATCGGTGTTGGGAGGGTGGGGACAAATATAATATAAACAACCCTAAACAGAGATTCACAATTTTATCTAAGGTCGAGGGGGTGACCCCCGACAATCATAGCTCCGCCTAATTAAACACAACATTTGCATGTACTGTAGTACTAGACTTAATATTCATGTTTCAGTTTCATGTTCGTTTTAAATGTTGAATTCAGGACCATGCATGTCTTACATTTTACTCCCTTCATTCCTAAATATTAGTCTTTTTAGAGATTTCAAGTGGACTGGCACATACATATGTATATAGACATATTTTAGAGTGTAGATTCACTCATTTTGCTCTGTATGTAGTCGCTTGTTGAAATCCCTAAAAGAATAATATTTAGGAACAGAAGGAGTATTTTTGAATTTGTGTCATACATGCATAGTTTGGAAAAATAGATGCACTATACTTATTGGATTGTTGTTGTGTTCGTGTGTGGGTGTCTGTGTGTGTGTGTGGTCATATGCTTGATACATACAAAGTTTTCTCACCTCCATATTGTTCATCTTTTAAATTTGAATTTGCATTGAAAACTTTAGTAGGGATACCATGAAATGTGAAATCGACGTTGAGATCACTATATCACAAACTCACTCTAATTCAACCACTCGTCTTAAATCAATTACAATGTTGAGATTAGTATTTGCAAGGAAAATACGGGCATTGTAATACACATAGATTCGTTCGGCAACTTAAAAGGTTCCTTTCGTATTCTCGAATGGTAGGACCCAACGGTGTACCAGCCAGACCTTGGCTCGTGTTGATCCTAAAAAAATCGGGCTCGTGTCCTTCTGGTGGCGTGCGTGGTACGCACATTAGGCAACCCCAACCAGTCGAGCCTCCGTGTTTTGAGTCGAAATATATGGCGGCCAAAATTCCAGCCCTAGGAAATTCCCCTCATGCCCCCGGTCCATAATGACTACCGATGAACAACGGAGGGATGCTTTAGTAACTAGACAACGTTGTGTTCAAAAAAAAGTAACTAGACAATGTTACCTACGGTGCCGAGCACGGTTCAATTCCCTCGGTCGCCGCTTGCCAAGGTCACCGATCAACTGCATTGCCTAGTACTACTACTACTACACCAGGATGAGCACAGAATTGAGCCCATTTTTTCCCCGTTTGTTCGTGCCTAGTACTTGAGTTAATATATCAGGCAATGCACTGGTACGGAGGGATTATCCTTTTGCTCTGCATATATAACTTGTCTGAAGTCTAACTCAGCAAAATGTTTGACCAAATCCTTTCTTAAGAAATACAACAGGACAAATGTATGACTTGAAAATTTATTGCATGATGCAGGTTATGATATTGTTCCGAATCCCGGATCTTAAATTTCAGAAAATCCAAAAGTGACCATAAATTCTTGAAACTGAGCATGGTCATGTGATATGGCACAAATATTACTTCGTAAGTTTTCCTTCAATTTGAGACAAGCTGCTTCTGACAAGTTGCACAAATGAAGAGCCAAGGTATTTTGGAACAAAGACCTGTCATGTTAAGGCGAACGCTTTCACTATTGAAACTGTGGGCGTTTACGTGCCACCACGAGTCCCGTTTCTCATCGGCAGGTGCTGTCCGAGCAAGCATGTGAGTCGACGGGAGGCGTGCGAGCAGACCGCTGCGCCGACTGACAGGGAGGCGTGCGTGCAGACCGCTGTGCAGGCTCACCGGGAGGCGAGCCCTTTGACCAGGCTCCGCCGCGCACCTTCGTCCCAACTGCTCCCACTTTTAATGTCGCCGGCACCGCAGTTTAAAATCAACCCCGCACTACCCGGTATCGCTACAATATTCTCTCTTCCTCTCCGATTCTCCTGTCATCTACCTCCAACCAGCCTGACCTAAATGTTTGCCATGCCGCATCACGATGGTCTGCCCTTAGTCTTCCAGTTTCCTGAGGAAGACACCCAACCGGAGTCTCAAGAACATAAGGCGCTTTGGGACAAGCTTGAACTGGCCTTGCGGGAAGACGCCGCGTCTGTCCCTAGTTCCGTTCCGGCTCCCGTAGCCCCGACTGCGCCAGCGCCCATCCCCATGGCATTGATGGGCCGGGAGCCGCACATTGTCGCTGAGCTTGATGCCACGGGGTTCCACGAGGTCCCGCCGACTTTCAGGCGCCCGTGCACCTGCCAGCGCATGCGCCTGCACGTGCACTGACGCGCACACCCATGCCAGTGCCAGTGCACCTGCCAGCGCATGCGCCTGCGTGTGCACTGACGTGCGTGCCCGTGCACACGAATGTCTCCGCCACGCCGTTGACGGCGCCTGTCCCCGCGCGGGTGCCAGTGCCCCCTCAGCGGCATGGATGGCCGCCGTCGACTGCTTCCTTGCACAAACACCAGTCACCTCCTCCCGTCAGTTGACTCGCTCCTAGACACCGAAGTCCAGAACATTGTGGCCTTCCTTGAAGCTAGGGCCAACATCTAGGAGTATGCCAACAACGGTGCAAGACGCCGCCGTCGCCGTCGGTCAGTGGCCCAACGACACACAGAGCATGGCAGAGGAGCCACTTCCCACCGCAAGACGCCCCTGCTGCCGCCGCGTAATCTAAATTTTCCATGAAAAATGTTCGGATTGCCATGCTTAAAATCCGAACATTTATCATTTCCGTTTATTTTAGATCAATCGTCGTATAATTTAAAGTTGGAGTCAGGCTGATCGAAATCTATGGTTTGATCGATTGAATGTTCTGCTAGAGCCGTATCAAATTAAATATAAAATGTCATCAAGCCACATGTATTCCTTGTCATCCAACGACCTAGACTGCTTCAATGTCGAGCGCTCAACACGTTTAGCGTGCAGTTAATTTCATGCCAAAATAGTGCTAATCACATAATAACACACAAATAATATCCAACTAAATATCCGCATGCACTTAATATACTTCCAAATTAACGTGCATTGCACGTACACACTGACTAGTGCTACTAGCACGTGAAACTGGTGCCGCAACTTGTGAATGCGTCCAGATATGGTCAACGGCAACATCGCCCGTGAGTTCTTCGTGTTTGCCCGTGCGTCTAAACGCAGAAGGGGAGGAGAGACAGCACATATGGAACGCACTAGTAAGTGAAGGCGAATAGTACTAAAAATAATATTACATGTTATCAATTAAATAGGTTGTGGTAATATAAAAACATTATGTGAACAAAGGGAGGTACAATAAACATTGTTGTTCTACGTATGTTGCCTATTGACGTGCGGCTTGAAGGCCCTGGTCGCATGTTCGATCCACGTCCTTTATTGTTTAATTTGTATATGGGTCCGAATTTTTTTCATGACATGTGGGCCCCTCGGTGTGTAGTTTGTAGCACTTTAATTTGTGTGTCCAAATTTGTTCCATTCCAAGTGGACTATCGGTGTGTAGTTTTGTAGCTTATTTATAATAATTAAAGAGAACAACCGAGTTTTTTGCAATAATACCATGGTGCGACGTTGAAGGCGAGAAAGGACGTGCGAGAGAGCGATGACCGAGCCAGAGGGAAATCAACTAGGGGAGTTGCGGGGGTTGCAACGGTGTTTCGAGTAGTTGTGGGCCGAATGCTACAAAAATATAATCTAAACCGACCGGAATAAATGCCTACACAGATTAATCCAAGGCCCCTTGCAATGTAAATAGCTCTGGCTTTGCGAGGGATGGAGAGGTAGCTTCAATGTGTGGAAGATACGATGTGAGAAAGTGAGGTCAATCGAGAGACATATAGATAGAGAGACAAAGTGAGTGTGGTCCGACATTCATGGAACAAATATATATGCTCTGGAGAGATATTGTCCGATTGAGCTTTTGGCAAGGGTGAGTGCTGTAAGATAGAGCTTGAGAGATGATCCAGTCACAGACGTGTAGATATATTTTGTGCATGGGAGGAAGCAAGGTCGATCGATCACATAGGGTCGTCGTGCGATCGAAAGAGTGAGACGGGTTGGAGAGAGTGACCTAGATATACAATGTGCGTGAGAGAGTATACAATGTGAATAAGTCGAATTGGGCTCAAACATGGTGATATATCGTTTTTGTCCGAGAAAGAGTGAGGTCAATTGAGACATACAAAGAGAGAGAGAGAGAGAGCGAGCGTGGCCCGCCATGAGGTCGAAAGAGTGGGGGCGGCTTCGATGGACTGACCTAGATAGACAATCTATGTGAGAGAGTATAGAGTGTGTCGATCGAGGCCCGAACAGGGAGATATATCATTTGTGTGTGAAAGAAAACGAGGTTAAACGAGACTCAGATAAAGAGAGCGAGATTGAGCGAGTGTGGCCCGCCGTGCGGAAGAAAGAGTGAGACAGTCTCGAGGGAGTGACCTAGATAGACAACATGCGTGCGTGCGCACGAGAGGTTGGGGGGCTAGATAGGCAATGCATGTATTTAGCGCGAGAGGGTGAGAGGGAGAGGGAGAGAGAGAGCTCGGCATGGGGTGCAATGGCGGGTGTGTGAGGTAAATACATTTCGTAACAGAGTGGAAAAGGGGGGTTGTGTAGTTGAGAGAGTTAGAGATCGAAACATGGAGAGAAATAATGGATGTCTGTTGGAAACCGATAGCTTCCTAAGGTGGTTAGGAGAGGAAGATTGACCGATATAGGAAGTATGTAGCGTGTGTGCGGGGGGGGGGGGGGGGGGGGCTAAAAACAACATTTGAATGTAGATAGTACGAGACTTAATATCGATGTTTCAATTCGGTGTACATTGTAAGATTTGAACTGAGGACCATGCATATGGGTAATTATTTCGAATTCGTGCCATACTAGGTTTCAAAAAGTTGACATTGACTCGATTTGTTGTGCTGTTTTGTAGTTCATATGTTTGAATCCATCCAAAAGTTTTCTCACTACCATGGTGTTCATCATATACATATGAATTTGTATTAAAAAAAGTAGCGTGGATACAGTGAAATGCGAAATCCACATTAGAATTGGATATCGCTATGTGACACACACTCTAATTCAAATAACTAATTATGTGACACACACTCTAATCCACGTTAGCGTGGATATCGTTTTGATTTTTTTTTCAAATAACTCCTCATTAATTAATTTATAGTATCTTGTTTCGAATGACTAATTATTGCAAGGAAATCACGGGCATGGTAATACATGCAGATTCGTTTGCAAATGAAAGAAGATTCGTTTGCATTCTCAAATGTAGGCGCACCAGGGTCGTGTCGTGGTGGTCGCGTGTGTCGGACGGATGCGTAGCACCCAGCCACCCACCCCCCAAAAAAAGGACGACGAAAAAATAAGTTCGTGCTTCCACGTTTTGGATTGAAATATCTGGCGGCCCTAATTCCAGCCCTGCAAAATCTCCCTTCTCCACCGTCCCCTTCCGCGCCCAGATTGCTCAAACCCCTAATTCGCCGCCAACCCAAGCAAAGTTCGAATCGCCCCTCGTCTCGTCTCTTTCCCCACCTCTGTGCCAGACGACGACGACGAAGATGACGGTCGCGCTTCACCACCACACCGGAGCTACCTCATCTACGCCCTCGTCCACCGCACTGGGTGGTCCACCGACAACCTCGGCCACCGCAACCGACGTGCCTCACAGACACCGACTTCCACCGCATCAGGTGCGCTTCACCAACGCTGTCTCCCAGCTCACCGGGGCTACTTCACCGAGCACATCGTCGCGCCTCCGCCCCCCGAGGCAGCTGGGGCTTCACCAACGGTCTCGTCCACCGCATCATAGCGCTCCGCTGCCACTCAAGATCTGCATCCGTGCGTGGCCAGCCAGCGCATCACCCTCAACGGCTCTGAAGTGACCCGCACTCTAGCTAGGCGAGCATGCCCAAACGCCGGCCCGAACTAGGTATCCACACATCACTCCCTTGTGCACTATTCCAACGATGTTTGGATATACTTTCACTGCTCTCTTAGCTTACACGCCTATCCAACTTTGACTTTAACTCTTATTTCTTCTGGGGATATCATCTGAAACAAGCAAATCCATTTTTAGCGAAGCATGACGGTGCTACGGGATCTGGTACACATCCCGCACACCCGTATAACCTTGTAAGTATCCGTCCTCCTGTACAACAGCAAGGTCGATTCCTCTTATTTGATCAGCCATTCGCCATGTCAAAAATGCAGAGGGGGATGCAAGGAGCACAAGGCCTGCACATCCAAGCAAGTGGTAACATGGACTTGTACATGGAACATCCCAAGCGCAAGCTGAGCTGCAGTGAGCCTGTACAACGAGCTAGTGTAAGTCCCTGCATTTCATTTAATTCGTACTGGCATTTGTGTATGATTTGTGTGCAGTGGCGGATCCACGAATTCAAGTTACCAGGGGCGAACATTTAACTTAAATAATACGAAGGCACTTGCACTCCGGAAATCAACATAACTTGAGAAATGTGAAGCTACATGCACTTTGAAAACCAGCTAATGATCCAAAGTAGTTCAGATTATAAACAATAAATGATGCAAGCACCAAAAAACACAAAATGCAACATGGTGTACAAGGACTACAAACATGGTCTGTACCTGCTTGAATTATTCATTCTCTGGTTGAAAATATCAAAGTGTAATTGCACCTATAACCAGTGCGCAAACTGCATATCAATATATCTATCCTACACAAGTATGCCAATAGTTTCAAACAATAGATTAGAAAAGTATTTATGCTACGTTGTCATGATACGGGGACTTTCTGGTAGATGGCCTCGACGTTTCCTCAAGCCATGAAAATGCACTATAATTTGCTTGTCATCAATGCTTGCAAATCTCTATGTCTCTCTCAACATAGCAGATCATCATTAGACACTAAATCCTTCAATGGGAGCTTGCAAAATGCTTGCATTAGATGCCTCATTAGACACTATATGTTCATCACCAGGAGCATGTAAAATGTTTGCATCAAATCCTTCATTAGCAGTCTGTTCATTAGACAGTTCAGGCTCAAGAACAACATGAGCTTGGATGTTTGCACCGGAAACTTGACTAGATACATCAGATTCAGTCAGTTCAGTATTGATTGGGGGAGTTATAAAATAAGTAGAAATTGGTTTCATTTTCTCATAGATTCCCTACATACAAGCAGTTTTACAACATCGTCAGGTTTAATTATTGGCCAGAAATTGAAGAGTTGAATTAGATATAATCAGGGATGTGATGTGCCTGCTCGTTGCGCATGCTACTCTTGCAAGCTGCGACTGTCCATTTGCGCAAGCTTGATGCCATGCCCATGCTGCCACCGCTGCCTCCAACGCAGGCTACACCCAGGGTTGGATCTTCATCTTCTTGTCCTTCCGTTCGCTTGAAGCCCGGTGACCGCCCTCCACCTAGGGCGCGAGGAAGTGCTGTGTCGGTATGTACAGCGGCGGCTAGGTTAGGAGCAAACCAGACTATAGGCTGGAGTGGATGAATTGGGATTTTTCCTACTGTTGATCGATATGGGAGGCGCTCGTTTGGGCCGCGAACCTACTATAGGGCCTGCCTTGCACTTATGTTATTGGCCTATCCAAATTGAAACATTTTCTTCATTTTTTACATTGTCTGCTCGTGCGTTGGGACGAACAAAACTAGCCTGGGCCAACCTGGACGACTCTAACTAGGTGCACACTTTCGAGCCACCCGAGGCGGCCGCACATACCAGCCCCTATGGCGGCGTCGCTCCTTTTGCGTGTATGATAGGGGTAGTGAAAAATATTCCAGTGGCGCTTTTGATTTACCCACAGAATGGTTGAATTGCTTGTTTCTATGAACTGAGTTCGCCAATAATGTGAAGGATGCCAGTCTTTTCATCCTATTGTAGATTGCTTAGATCTCGATATGCCAAAAGTAATCGCATGAAATATACAGTAAAAGCCAGTGTGATGTGTGTGGCTACAACTAGTCTGACTACACGTCCTCATATAACATATCAAGGACGCACCATCTTACCAGATTAACCATTCGACTTACCAATGTAGTGTGGGAAGAAAGAAGTATTGGGACTGCGTATCTAAGCAATTGATGCCATGGATTCCTTCGTACAACCTTGTAAGCGAAAAAGAAGTTGCAGTGTGCCTGTACAAAGAACTAGCGTAAGTTTAGTTACCTGCTTCTCGGAATTTTAGTTAGCCACTTACTGCACAATTGTTCAATTACGTTGCTTGGCTTAATTTAGTTTGCTACTGATTACATAATGCCACAGCCAGTTAATCCTACTATAGACTGCACCTATCTATGTGTTTTATACTTACTGTTAAGAATTACCTGTTTGCCTGAACTTAAATAGCTACTTGTTCGTTTAACTGCTTTACTGCTGCAACAATGGGTTACAATGATGTTAATAACTACTTTTCAGCATCGAATTGAAACTCTTTAATTCCTTGTTTGTTTAACTGGTTTGCTGTTATAACTCCCAGTTGAGATGTTTTGCTAACTTGAACTTTTCTGAATCCAATCAGAACTTTAATGGCAAAACAGGTTAGCCCAAGATCAAAGAGCGAGGTCCCCATGAACGTTGTATCATCCCACAGCAGTGGCACCGGCCCAATCGTGCATTATGAATTGCCAACTGTTGATGCTCTAGAAGCTAAACTAGTGGTAGAAAGAGATTCTGCTTCTACACTTAGAGATGAAGTTGACATGTTGAGGAAGCAAACAGCACAATCAGTAGCAGTACTCAAGACAACCATTAAATATTTGGTGGATTTCAAAACGAAGCAAGCAGAGACTGACCACATTGTTAAGGTCCTTAAGGAAAAAAGGAAATTAAATTCCCACTTGGTAAATCATAGGTGAAATGTTCTTTCCATCGTTGAATAACCTTTTGTTCATGTAATCAATCAAACCATTTGTTTTGGAGATCATGTAATAATTGTTTTTTGTTTTTTGGTTTGTAATTTTATTTGAGCACAAGTCTGTATTAATTGATAAGGCTCGGAGACATTTCATTTTGATTGCTGTGCTAGACCTACAAATATGCCAATCGGGCTGAATGTGCATTCAGCAATAATAGTTGTATAGATGGACCATAAGTGGCACGCATCGGAAAGGGCCAAGATCCTGTAGTAGCTTGGCTAAAAAAGGATGTTGTTGTAGCAAAGGAAAGTACATCGGCCTGGCTTATGTATGTTAGGTGATATCATTGATCCATATAGTCTATAAGTGTTTATATGTCTATTAGTTCTGTACATTCTTGGTTGATTCACTCGGTATTTGAATCTTGATACATCGCTTGTGTACATATCTAAATGGGAGTACACATTATGTTGCGTGTGACATTTGAGTGGGACATGAAGTGTTCCAAATATTTGAATTCACCTTAAACTGGATTCTAGCTTCTGAATTTGAGTATCGGCATTTGTAAATCATATTCATATATGACAGTGGAATACATCTTTGTCGTCCTTTTGAAGATATATAAAAACACATAGAATGATTTATAAAGATTCGTATAGGAATACAAAATGGATTTGAATGTAGTTGCCAGGGTAAACGTGGATGCTTATTGTCCCAAAATTCGAAAGAAGCGGCAAAATGTCCACTCCCACGTCGGCTGCCCGAAGCCAAGTGTTTGGGAGATGGAAATTACTGCCTACCCATTACACGAACAATCCATCGGCCCGATTTCCACTGCTCTAAATAGGGGCAGGATAGTAACTTCAATAAGACGTGACACGACCGCCTCTGAGCCCATTCCGACATGGTGGGCGCCAAACATGGGCGTCAAAACACATTTGATTCAAGCTCGTCTGAAATACCTTTGTTTCTCCCTCCATTTCCCCATTCATACATGGTGGGTGGCAAAACAAACTCGACTCGGCCGAAATCGATGTAGGCAAATATTTTCAACAGGGGCAAGTGTGTAACTTCACTCAGACGTGACACAACCGCCCTACCTGTCAGCCCCGTTCATACATCGTGGGTGCCAACCATGGGCGCCAACCACCCTCTCCTCGCCTGAAATCGTTCTGGGCAAATATTGGCGAGATGCGAGATTACCGTCGTGTCCCCAACCGACGAGACGTCCAAATTTAAACGGGGGCTAAGTTTGTAACTTTCCCATATTTCAGACAGGCGCGTCCCAAAAACATGGTTCCCCGTACCTCTCCCTCCATTTTCCCATTCATACACCGTCCACGCTAGAACACCATCCCACACCAGCCTCCGTCCGCCACCCCATCCATCGCTGCCGTCCTCCACCACATCCATCGCCGCCGTCCTCCACCACATCCATCGCCATCGTCCTCCACCATGCCGGAGCGCCTACCAAGACCGCGTCGTCCACTGCTAGAGATGGACGTTTCTCATCCACGGCGACGGACCAAGAACCTTGCATCACGTCCTCTCGCTTCATTGGCGGCGGCGTCCTCTTTGTCGGGGCCGCTCACACGACATTCTCTTCCACCGCAACGGGACTTATCCCCCGATGCACCCGTCTACCGTCGCATATCTGCTTCAACGCCACCGACAGCCATCGCACCCCCAGTGCCTACACGGCGCCGCAAGAGAGGTGGTACTTCATATCTCCTCAACTTTTTGATCTCAACCAGAAAATAGATCTTAACTTGGTTACTCTACTTTCTTTTCAGCTCTTAGAATTTAGTTCTTAGTTTGAAGCAAACAATGGCTGCTAAATATCATTTCTCCGGTTTCCCCCTTTTATGATCACTATACAATCATAATACGTGCTTCATGTCATAATAGCACTACTCGACCCATCAAGCTAAACAAGCTTACTTGTTCAAATATGAATCTGATATGATTAAAACAGATTCGTTTAATTGGTCAGCTAAATGTTCCTAAATTAGTTTTGAAAATGCATGTTTGCTGCTCGGGTGTGTATCTCTATAGGGTGCCCACGGTGGGTCGGCCCACCCTGGGATTTTGGGTCGTCCCAGGCCCCGATTCCCCTCTGTTCTGCTGCGCGCTTCCGATCTCTACTCGCCCCCAGCCGCCTGCCTCACCGGCGACTTGCCGTCCCTGGACGACATGACTCTTGGAGGAGACGCCGGACTAACAGGAGGTCAGGAGCCGCTCGCCCAACAGCATCACTGCTGCCCGGGCGCCCCACCATGCCTACCTTCCCAGTCCGTTCAGGGCTTAAGCGTGCAGCACCCACTAAGCCAACCTGATTTATCCTGAGATAAGTCCTCAACACTCAGCAGCCACTCCTCATCACCCATTTTCTAATTGATTCATAACTCATTACGTAGGACTGTCATTAGGGTTTGTTGTGTTCTCAATGCTACCTACACTTAATGGTTCAGATGTATTTCGGTAATCTTTAGTACCTGTAAAGTTCACAGGGTTTTCAAAATTCCGGCCCTAGGAACAAACACTAGTCATTTTGGATTGTTGGTCATAGTGACATTGACCCAGATTACTACTGCAAGCCAGGTTTGTTGAAAATTTTACTTGTCTTTCTTACTCATTCAATATAATATCCAATTACTCACGTCGATTAGTTGCAAACAATAAGTGCTAGACAAACTTCTTGATTTAGATTTTGGACGGTCTCTTACTGTAGTTACAATTCTGCATACTTGTCCTAGTGAGCTCACAAGTAAATCGTTGATTCGCTACATCTATGCTTGCCTTGTCATATTTGTTGTCAATATTATTTTAGGGTGGACCACCCTGTTTCTAAATACTGCAACCGTAGACATGAGTGAATAGTATTTCTCTATGTGATCTCTTCCATCATGTGTGGGCAATGAACACTACATTGTATAGAAAGAAAGTGTCATTTCCAGCTTTTACATAGGCTTCGATCTTTTACCTGGAATACAATCTGCCTACTTGCTTTGGGTCGCACTACCAACACTCCACCCTTGAAGCTAAACATTATGCCACTCTTAATTCCTTAGTTTATTTGTTCAAATACGAATTTCATATAATTCTAATGTTCCTACTTCAGTTTTGAAATGTGTGTCTGCCTATTATAGAAACATAAGGGGTTTGTATTTCTGTGTGTGGTCTGGTCAGCACGGTTGGGGGGTGAACTTTGCATATGCTGGGGTTTAAAGGGAGACACTCTTCGAGTTGAATCCGCAATGCATTCCATATATAATCTGACTACTTTTTATGTTTTCCTGAATCACAGATTCTAAACAGCGTCATAATGATTATGAGCTTGCGCGCATGAAAAGAATAAAGCAGAACAATGACATGGTTGTCAAACTTGGCATTAAGGGACTGAAATCGAGTCTGGATGCAATGAAAACGCTCTCCACCTATAGATTCATGCTCATAATATGATCCTAACGGTGATTCTGAGCTAGGGGGAGACCTAAGTCAATGTAGCTCCCTAGTCGAGGAGTCAGAGGAAGATGCCCTATCTTATTCACCCATCAAGGTGCTTGCTCTAACTTTCCAAGGTTATATTTGTCGCACATATCTTGCAACTTATGCTTTGCATTGCTTCTACTTTGTTGAACTTCCATTAGCTTAGTTTACACATTGTGTATGTTAATACGGCCTGCCTATCCATTTTCAGTACATATTCCATCTGCCATCATACCATATTTATCCATTCAAATGTTGTTCTTGTGTATCAGACGTTCAAAAGGAAGAGGGCGATTGTTGATCGTGGAGGAGCACAAGCAAAGTATTTGGAAAAGGTAGTGGCACCTGATAAATCAAATAGCCCATTAGGTGTAGTTGCAATATCACCTGACCCACAAAACACCCCAACTCTAGCAGACTCTAGCCCTACTACACTGGTCATTTCTGATGCCCCAACTCAGTAGCCCCAACTGCAGCAAACATTATGATTACGCCAGTTGACATAGCACCAGCTCTACGACGCAAAACCCCCATTCCAGCAAAGAGTACACCAAATCCAGTTGCCAAATCCCTTTTCGAACCAGAGAGAGCTCCAATTGCAACAAATAGGACCCCTGTTCCATTTCTTCCCAGTTTAGAAGACAAAGCTTATATTGTTGTCAGGAACTTTGTGCGCATCTTTCCTTCATGGAAAGATTATACTGCAGACACAGAACAATTTCCAGTCTGCCTCCGCAACTTACGTGTAAGTAATGTACTAATGTTATTCATGGTCATTACTGCATATGTTTCTGCTGACAGAAGACACAAGATTTCATTCTTTTAAATAGGCGAGGACCAAACTGGATTGTGAAGATGAGCATGTTTGGGGAACGTAGTAATTTCAAAAAAAATCCTATGCACACGCAAGATCATGGTGATGCATAGAAACGAGAGGGGAGAGTGTTGTCCACGTACCCTCGTAGACCGAAAGCAGAAGCGTTAGCACAACACGGTTGATGTAGTTGTACGTTTTCACGATCCGACCGATCAAGTACCGAACGTACGGCACCTCCGAGTTCAGCACACATTCAGCACGATGACGTCCCTCGAACTCCGATCCAGCCGAGTGTTGCGGGAGAGTTTCGTCAGCATGACGGCATGGTGACGATGATGATGTTCTATAGACGCAGGGCTTCGCCTAAGCACCGCTACAGTATTATCGAGGTGGACTATGGTGGAGGGGGGCACCGCACACGGCTAAAAGATCAAACGATCAATTGTTGTGTCTGTGGGGTGCCCCCTGCCCCCGTATATAAAGAAGCAAGGGGGGTGCGACCGGCCTAGAGAGGGGCGCACCAGGAGGAGTCCTACTCCTACCGGGGGTAGGACTCCCCCCCTTTTCCTTGTTGGACTAGGAGAGAGAGGGGAAAGAGGTGGAGGAGAAGAAGGAAGGGGGGGGGCGCCCCCCTCTCCTTGTCCTATTCGGACTAGGGGGAAGGGGCGCGGCCCATGCCCTGGCCGCCTCTCCTCTCTTTCCACCAAGACCCACTAAGGCCCATTAAGTCCCCGGGGGGTTCCGGTAACCTCCCGGTACTCCGGTAAAATCCCGATTTCACCCGGAACACTTCTGATACCCAAACATAGGCTTCCAATATATCAATCTTCATGTCTCAACCATTTCGAGACTCCTCATCATGTCTGTGATCACATCCGGGACTCCGAACAACCTTCGGTACATCAAAACATATAAACTCATAATATAACTGTCATCAAAATGTTAAGCGTGTGGACCCTACGGGTTCGAGAACTATGTAGACATGACCGAGACACGTCTTCGGTCAATAACCAATAGCGGAACCTGGATGTTCATATTGGCTCCCACATATTCTACGAAGATCTTTATCGGTCAGACTGCATAACAACATACGTTGTTCCCTTTGTCATTGGTATGTTACTTGCCCGAGATTCGATCGTCGGTATCTTAATACCTAGTTCAATCTCGTTACCGCCAAGTCTCTTTACTTGTTCCGTAATACATTATCCCACAACTAACTCATTAGTTGCAATGCTTGCAAGGCTTGAGTGATGTGCATTACCGAGAGGGCCCTGAGATACCTCTCCGACAATCGGAGTGACAAATCCTAATCTCGAAATACGCCAACCCAATAAGTACCTTCGGAGACACCTGTAGAGCACCTTTATAATCACCCAGTTATGTTGTGACGTTTGGTAGCACACAAAGTGTTCCTCTGGTAAACTGGAGTTGCATAATCTCATAGTCATAGGAACATGTATAAGTCATGAAGAAAGCAATAGCAACATACTAAACGATCGGGTGCTAAGCTAACGGAATGGGTCAATTCAATCACATCATTCTCCTAATGATGTGATCCCATTAATCAAATGAAAACCCATGTCAATGGCTAGGAAACTTAACCATCTTTGATTAACGAGCTAGTCAAGTAGAGGCATACTAGTGACACTCTGTTTGTCTATGTATTCACACATGTATTATGTTTCCGGTTAATACAATTCTAGCATGAATAATAAACATTTATCATGATATAAGGAAATAAATAATAACTTTATTATTGCCTCTAGGGCATATTTCCTTCAGAGCAAGGGGTTGGTTGCGCTTTTCAAGCACTCATTGATGAAGTACCGTTCCTACCTGAGGCAAGCGCACTTGGATGGTAAGCCTCTAAACAAAATTTCTGTAAAGTCTCTGGTGCTACATTTATCCGACGGTGACTGGAATAATCTTGTTACACATTGGTCTCGGCTGAAGTGTAAGGTACTATCTATGATATCACATCACAATTTGAACTACATTTCTGCATTTGCCTTAACGTCTCACTTGTATGAAAATTGTTAGCAGAAGAACATTGGTTCTCAAGGGACCACAGAATCTCACAATTATACTGCACACTGCATTGCTCTTGTGAGTACCTCTTGCCCTGTATGACCATACTTACTTTCATAGTTGTTTGATTATGTAGCATCACTACACATGTTAGCCTCGTTATCGTCCATTTGGTGGACATTATAAGATCTGTATGGACTCTTACATAAATTTAGAATCAACCTAATGCTTTGGAAGAGGTTTAGCTCTGCAGTCCTCTTGTAAGGACTGAACGTCGTTTATCACTGTATTTACATTAACAGCTACTCCCTCCGTCTCTTTGGAAGAGGAATTAAGAACATTTTGTATAGTACACCAGTGTTCAAAACACTCTTGTATTATGGGAAGATGGATTGGTTCATTGTGTAGCATTCTGCATCTTATCTCCCTCGCCCACCATTTACTAAAAAAGATCAGATCTATATTTAATCTTACCAAAAAGTAGAATACACAAACAATGCCAGTGCAGAAGTGTAGCCCATTGCTCTTGTCAGTACATTTTGTCCTGTAATGATTGTACTTCTAGGTATTGGTAGTTGATTATGTAGCATCAATATGCATCTTATCTTCATTATCCTCTATCCCTTCCAGTATTATCATATCTATAATTACTCTCTACAAAATGTAGAGTATAGGCAATACTTATGAAGAAGATTATGTGCTGAAATTCTTGAGTTATCCTTCCCTTGACATGGAGAAGGGCATTATAAAGACGGTGTTAACTGTTAATGTAAGTCAGTCCTTCTAAAGCCTTTATCCTCAACTGCTGTTTAATTTGCTCATACTCCCTATCATTTACTGCTATTTAGTTTGCTGTTTCTACCGAAATGCATGTTCGCAAGAACCGTAAGTTCTAAGTTTTACTTGTAAAACCAAATTCCTTATTCATACCATGCACATTACTCAATACTCCCTATATGTATGCTTGTTTTTGTGGATCTATAATCCAGTGTGTGGTGAAGCAGCCTAGGTTTGCACCTTGTCATCTCCTGTTTTATCTTACTGATGTGGCTGATGATATGAACAACATGCCATTCACATTAACCAAAATAGATACAATGATTTTCTTTGCCCTTCATCTATGCTTGTTATGTTGACATGGTAATCCAGTAGTGTGGTGAAGCTCCCCACATTATGAACAATGCCAAATTATGCTATTGATATTTTGAACTTACTCTTTATTTTCTAATTTGAAATTGGATGGAATTGACAGCACAGTTATCATCTTTGTTTATACACGTGCAAAACCTGTCATCTCTCTGCTTTGTTTCAGCGTGATATGCCTGAACCATGCACCAGCCACACTACTCCTCGACCCCGTCGTTGATGGCTTTTCGGCTAACTAAAGTGTTGATGGATGGAGGTAGTGGCCTCAACCTCATTTATGAGGATACTCTCGATAAGATGTAGTTCAACAGGTCCCGCATCGAACGTAGCCACACCAGATTCCGAGGTATAATACCCGATAGGGAGGCACAATGCTCGGGACGCGTAACCCTGGACATTGTGTTCGGCACACCCGATAACCACAAATCTGAACCTGTGCTATTTCACATTGTGCCCTTCTGTAGCGGATACCACGCCCTTCTGGGGCGCGAGGCATTCTCAAGATTTCAGGCAATACCACATTACGGGTATATGAAACTCAAAGTGCCAGGGCCCAACGGGTTAATCTCACTTAAAAGCGACCCGGGCAAAGCCTTGCGAGCCGAAAACAAGATGGCATACCTTGCCCTAGAGGCACTATCCAAAGCCCTCATGGCCAAAGAATTGACAGCGTTACGCACTACAGTCAATAGGTACGACGTGTGCCTCAGCAAAAGGAAAAGGTCCACGGCATTCAAGCAAAAAGATGAAATAGTCAAATTTCAAGTGCACCCAACAGATCCCAATAAAACGGCATCTATAGGAGCACAACTGGACCTCGTAGTCGATGAGGCTCTAAGAGAATTACTGCGTGAAAACTGGGAAATATTTTTCTGGCACCCCTCAGACATGCCAGGAATCCCATGTAGGTTGGCAGAGCGCAGCCTAAACATCCTCAAAGGCTTCAAGCCGGTGAAACAGACTCTACACCAATTTTCCAAACCTAAACGACAAGCCATGGGCGAGGAACTTGCAAAACTTCTAGAGGCCGGATTCATCCACGAGATCAAGCACCCTGAGTGGTTATCAAATCTGGTCATGGTACCCAAGCAAGACAAGTCCTGGAGGCTCTGCGTCGATTTCAGAGACCTTCACAAAGCTTGCCATAAGGACCCTTTCCCTCTTCCAAGAATAGACTAGATCATCAACGCCACCGCTGTACACGACTCTTCATGCTTCCTTGACACATATTTTGGATACCACCAGATTAAGATGAAGGAGTCTGACCAGGAAGCAACCGCATTCATCACCCCTTACAGGCCTTTCTGCTTCAACACCATGCGCATACCAGCGCATGATTCAAACATGCCTCAAGAGTCAAATCGGCAAAATGGTTGAGGCATATGTAGACGACGTGGTTGTCAAAACCAAAAACATAGACCAACTAATAGACGACCTCTGCCAAACATTTGACAACTCGCGAGCTTATGATATACGGCTCAACCCGGAGAAATGCGTCTTCAGGGTTCCGGCCAGAAAATTGTTCGAATTCACCGTTTCCAATAGAGGAATCAAGGCCAACCCGGCCAAAATCAGCGCGCTATCCCAGCTCACAATACCAACAGAGCTCAAGCATGTCCAAAAATTGGCCGGATGTGTGGCACCTTTAAGCCGCTTCATATCTCGCCTCGAGAAGAAAGCGCTCCCACTCTTCAGACTGCTCAAAAAGACCAAGAACTTTTAATGGACAGATGAAGCGACTGTGGCGCTGTAGGAGATTCAAACATTTCTTGCCGGAAACCCTATCATGGCCACACCAAGCGTCGGCGAGCCTATGCTACTATATATTTTGGCCACCAATCAGGTGGTCAGTACGGTGATCGCCGTCGAATGGGAATCCGAGGGCAACAAGTTCCAAGTCCAAAAGCCGGTCTACTACGTGTCTGAGGTACTTACGCCATGCAAATCACGATACCCGCACTATCAAAAGTTTGCCTACACCATTTTTATGGCATCCCGAAAGCTACGACACTACTTTCAGGAATGTTCGGTCACAGTGGCATCGGAAGTCCCCTTGAATGATATAATCAACAATGGGGATGCCACGGGCCGCATCGTCAAATGGGCCATCGACCTCCTTCCTTCCGAAATAACATACAAACCATGCGGAGCTATGAAATCTCAGGTGCTGGCCGATTTCATAGCAGAATGGACTAAAGCAGAACTATCCTGGGAATATAGTACATATTCGCACTGGACGATGTACTTTGATGGCTCAAAATGCTAGCCGGACTAGGGGCTGGGGTAATTTTATTACCCCCCACAGGCGACACCATTCGGTACGTCCTACAAATAATGTTCATGGACTCCAACAATGCAACCGAATACGAAGCACTGCTACATGGTCTTCGGATGGCCACACGTCAATGGGGGTGTAGCGCCTCGAAGTAAGGGGAGATTCAAACTTAGCAATCTCAAGACCTCTTCTGGTCTGCTACTATTTTCTTCACTGTTTCAACAATCAACCTCATGACCTTGAATTTCTTAGGAACATCAAACAAGTAAAGCATATTGATGGAGTGACCACGAATCATCCTATGATCTCCTGACTTGGGCAATGGAGTGTGCCTCAAGATGGTGTTCATGGTGGTCAAGCTAGCAAGCAGATAGTATATGGAGTCAAGCTTGTGTGTCTCCAACGCTTTGTCAGGAATTGGCTTGTACATATTAGCCATGGAGTTGTGATCCTTCCTAGGCTTGTTGTACACATCAAGATCATCCTCTTCTTCCTTGGGGGCATTGATCAACTTGGCCCATTCACAGATTGTAGACTGATATCGGGTTCCTTCTGTCATCCACACTATCTTACCATCCGAGTAGAAGTGAGCTGTGGAGTAGAATTGCATTATCATTTCATCATTCCACTTTATCAATTTCTGACCAACAAATTTGTCGACACCATTCATCCTGAAACTCTCATGCACATGAGGAAAGTAATCTTCATTGGAGTCAATGTATTTCTAGTCTACCCACTTCATTTCACATGCTATGGGCTTCTTATAGGACAGTCTCATAGAAGTCCTACTTTTCTTTGGTGTGAAAGCGATAGTCCATAGAAGTCCTTCTCCTAGTGGCATAAGGATCATTCTTCCTCCATTGTCTCAGACCTTCAGCCTTTCTCAACGTCATGTTCTCTGCCACAGGATAATCATCATTATGATCTGGGATCTTGGTCTTGAGTTTCCTGAGCACTAGTGGCTCTTCTTTTTCTTGAACTTCAGGCACTGGGGCCTTGTTCTTCACTGCAGCTGAGATGTCCCTTGACGATCTCTTTCAAGCTGTTGTCTTGGGAGCTTGAGCTGGAGCTGTGGGCTTGGGTGCAGCAGGTTTGGGAGAAGACTTGGGATTTGAAGGAGCAGCCCTAGTCCTAATAGCATCCCCCATCAGTTTTTGAGTCTCGGCAGGAGGTGCAGCAGGCTCTTCCTCCTCCTCATCATCATCTTCCATCATGGAAGGTCTTCCAAGCACCTTAGCTGTTGTAGTTCTGGCCCTCTTCTTCTTCTTACCATCTTCAGCATCCTCATCATCAGATTGTTCCAAGGTGAACTTCATAGTTTCCTGGGTTGAGGCTCTGACTTTGGACATTGGAGCTCTCCTAGGTGGAGCTTTCTTCTGTAGTCCAGGCTTGGTAGCAGCAGTAGCAAACTCTTTCTTGAGCACTTTCTTCTTGGAGTTCACTTCCTCCTCGATCACAAAATCTTCATCTTTAGATTCAGATGTCATTTTCTTCCTTCACCTAGTGATGACCCACAAGTATAGGGGATCTATTGTAGTCCTTTCGATAAGTAAGAGTGTCGAACCCAACGAGGAGCAGAAGGAAATGATAAGCAGTTTTCAGTAAGGTATTCTCTGCAAGCACTGAAATTATCGGTAATAGATAGTTTTGTGATAAGGTAATTTGTAATGGGTAACAAGTAACAAAAGTAAATAAGGTGCAGCAAGATGGCCCAATCCTTTTTGTAGCAAAGTACAAGCCTGGACAAACTCTTATATAAAGGAAAGCGCTCCCGAGGACACATGGGAATTATCGTCAAGCTAGTTTTCCTCATGTTCATATGATTCGCGTTCGGTACTGTGATAATTTGATATGTGGGTGGACCGGTGCTTGGGTACTGCCCTTCCTTGGACAAGCATCCCACTTATGATTAACCCCTCTTGCAAGCATCCACAACTACAAAAGAAGTATTAAGGTAAACCTAACAATAGCATGAAACATATGGATCCAAATCAGCCCCTTATGAAGCAACTCATAAACTAGGGTTTAAGCTTCTGTCACTCTAGCAACCCATCATCTACTTATTACTTCCTAATGCCTTCCTCTAGGCCCAAATAATGGTGAAGTGTCATTTAGTCGACGTTCACATGACACCACTAGAGGAGAGACAACATACATTTCATCAAAATATCGAACGAATACCAAATTCACATAACTACTTATAGCAAGACTTCTCCCATGTCCTCAGGAGCAAACGTAACTACTCACAAATCATATTCATGTTCATAATCAGAGGGGTATTAATACGCATAAAGGATCTGAGAATATGATCTTCCACCAAATAAACCAACTAGCATCAACTATAAGGAGTAATCAACACTACTAGCAACCCACAGGTACCAATCTGAGGTTTTGGGACAAAGATTGGATACAAGAGATGAACTAGGGTTTGAGATGAGATGGTGCTGGGGAAGATGTTGATGGAGATTGACCCCCTCCCTATGAGAGGATCCATGGTGATGATGATGGTAATGATTTCCCCTTCCCGGAGGGATGTTTCCTCGGGAGAACAACTCCACCGGAGCCCTAGATTGGTTCCGCCAAGGTTCCGCCTCGTGGTGGCGGAGTTTCGTCTCGAGAGCTTGCATATGATTTTTTCTCGGACGAAAGACTTCATATAGGAGAAGATGGGCACCGGAGGCCTGCCAGGGGGCCCACAAGGCGGGGGCACGCCCAGGGGGATAGGGCGTGCCCCCCACCCTCGTGGATGGTGGGTAGCCCCCCTCTCGTGCTTTGTTCGCCAAATTTTTTTATTCTGAAAATAACTCTCGTGGAGTTTCGGGACTTTTGGAGCTGTGCAAAATAGGTCTCTAATATTTGCTCCTTTTCCAGCCCAGAATTCCAGCTGCCAACATTCTCCCTCTTCATGTAAACCTTGTAAAATAAGAGAGAATAGGCATAAGTATTGTGACATAATGTGTAATAACAGCCCATAATGCAATAAATATCGATATAAAATCATGATGCAAAATGGATGTATCAACTCCCCCAAGCTTAGACCTCGCTTGTCCTCAAGCGGAAGCCGATATCGACAAATATGTCCACATGTTTAGAGATAGAGGTGTCGAGAAAATAAAATACGGACATAAGGGCATCATGATCATTCTTAGAACAGCAACATATATATATATTGTCATATGATTTCTTATGCTAAAGTAACAATTCATTCACAATTTCAAGTATGAATCAGAAACTTCATTGAAAACTAACAAACTATAATCTGAGTCATTGAGGCAATTGCAATTTATCATAACATCGGAAAGAGTCAATATAAGAGCTTTTCAGCAAGTCCACATACTCAACTATCATTTAGTCTTTTACAATTGCTAACACTCACCCAATATTTATGGGTATGAAGTTTTAGTCGGACACAGAGAAAGATAGGGGCTTATTGTTTTGCCTCCCAACCTTTTACCTCAAGGGTAATGTCAACAATAATAGTTCATGAAAACTCACATCCAATTAGCTATATGTATCAGGATCTTTCCAACACACAGTGCTTGCCAAAGGATAAAATGTAAAAAGGAAAGGTGGAGATCAACATGATTCTTGTATGAAGTATAAGACAAGAAAAAAAGGTAGGCCCTTCGCAGAGGGAAGTAGAGGTTGTCATGTGCTTTTATGGTTGGATGCACAAAATCTTAATGCGAAAGAACGTCACTTTATATTGCCACTTGTGATATGGACCTTTATTATGAAGTCTGTCGCTTTTATTTCTTCCACATCACAAGATCGTATAAAGCTTATTTTCCCCACACTAATAAATCATACATATTTAGAGAGCAATTTTTATTTCTTGCAAAAATGACAACTTACTTGAAGGATCTTACTCGATCCATAGGTAGATATGGTGGACTCTCATGGTAAAACTGGGTTTAAGGATATTTGGAAGCACAAGTAGTATCTCTACTTGGTGCAAAGAATTTGGCTAGCATGAGAGGGAAAGGCAAGCTCAACATGTTGGATGATCCATGACAATATTTATTTCGGATGTAAGAAAGCATAACCCGTTATGTTGTCTTCCTTGTCCAACCTCAACCTTTTTGCGTGTCATATTTTAATGAGTGATCACAATCATAAAAGATGTCCAAGATAGTATATTTATATGTAAAAACCTCTCTTTCTTTATTACTTCCTATTAATTGCAACGATGACCAAAACTATGTTTGTTAACTCTCAACAACTTTTATTCATCATACTGTTTATATGTGAAGTCATTACTCTCCATAAGATCCATATGATCTCTTTATTTCGTTTTTATTCTTTCTCTTCTCTTTTATTTTATTCCCTCCAAATCATGGCAAAATAATCAGGCTCTTGACTCATAACTAATATTTATTATATAGCTCACGGACTCGATTACATAGAAGGATCATAAAGCAAAACTCAAAACTAGATCAAACTAAAACTTTATTCTACTAGATCAAGATATTACCAAAAGGACCGAACTAAGAAAAACGGTAAAGATGAAAGTGTGATGGTGATACGATATTGGGGCACTCCCCCAAGCTTGGCAGTTGCCAAGGGGAGTGCCCATACCCATGTGTTTATGTCTCTTTCTTCGGGGGTGGTGATGTGATATTCTTGGCAATGATGCCCCTTGGGATACGATTCTCTTCCTCGAGCTTACTGACTTGCTGCCTGAGGTCCTTTATTTCCTTACGGAGCTTTCCCATGACGGCTAAAGATCCTTTCACCCAAGGATGTTGCATAGCTGCGGGACAACAAGTAACACTCTTTTTCATATTTTCATTAGAAAGAAATCTAACGTTGGAAGGGATGACCGAGTTTGGAATAGATGAGCTCTGTAGTTCCCCCATCGTGAATCCGGCTCGGAAACAAGAAGTAACTTCTTGATCCTCCTCCATGGCATCCATCCTTTTCAAGTCGGCCTCCATCTCTTCCTCAGTTGATGGACCAAAGTGGCCAGCATCGCTGTTTGCTCTTGGCCCCGGTATCGGATGAGACACCTGGCTCTCCCCGACTGGCTCTTGAGAAGACATCTTGCTCTAAATCTGCAGCAGAAACAACTCGAAACAAAAACAGAGGATATTTGCGTGGTACGGTGGTCAAAAACTTCGGGAGAATATAAAATGAATTTTTACCGACCGAAAGAAGTATCGTTCAAGAAATCGGAGTCCGGAGAGCACACGAGGTGCCCACGAGGCAGGGGCGCACCCAGGGGGTAGGGTGCGCCCTCCACCCTCGTGGATGCCTCGTGTCCTTCCCGGACTACTTCTTATTTTCCTATTTTCTTAAATATTCCAAAACGGAGAAAATTTTCTATTAGAACTGTTTTGGAGTCGGTTTACTTACTGTACCACATACCTCTTCCTTTTCGGAGTCTGAAACATTCTGGAAAGTGTCCCTTATGTATTCCTCCGGGGTTACGGTTTCAATACATTAGTTTCAACATTTATGGGATTACCTGAGATATAATGTTTGAGATATAATGTTTGATTCTTTGACCGTTCACCACCCTCGGATTTGTGCCTTCGAAGTTGTTGATTTTTATGGCATCGGAACGATAGACCTCCTCGATAACATAAGGCCCTTCCCATTTAGAGAGGAGTTTGCCTGCAAAAAGTCTTAAACGAGAGTTGTATAGCAAAACATAATCACCTACATTAACCTCACACTTTTGTATCCTTTTGTCATGCCATATTTTAACTTTTTTTAAAAAGCTTGGCATTCTCATAGGCCTGGGTTCTCCATTCATCAAGTGAGCTAATGTCAAAAAGCCTCTTCTCACCGGCAAGTTTGAAATCATAATTGAGCTCTTTAATGGCCCAATATGCCTTATGTTCTAGTTCGAGAGGTAAGTGACATGCTTTTCCATGAACCATTTTATACAGAGACATACCCATAGGATTTTTATATGCATTTCTATAAGCCCATAATGCATCATCAAGTTTCTTTGACCAATTCTTCCTAGATCTATTAATAGTCTTTTGCAAAATTAATTTAAGCTCTCTATTAGTTCTACTTGACCACTAGATTGTGGGTGGTATGGAGATGCAATTCTATGATTAACATCATACTTAGCAAGCATCTTACGAAAAGCACCATGAATAAAATGTGAACCACCATCAGTCATTAAGTATCTAGGGACTCCAAACCTCGGAAAATTAACTTCTTTAAGCATCTTAATAAAGGTGTTATGATCAGCACTACTAGTTGGAATAGCTTCTACCCACTTAGTTGCGTAATCAACAGCAACTAAAATATGTGTATACCCATTAGAGGAAGGAAATGGTCCCATATAATCAAAGCCCCAAACATCAAATGGTTCAATAACAAGTGAATAATTCATAGGCATTTCTTAACGTCTACTAATATTACCAATCCTTTGACATTCATCACAAGACAAGACAAACTTACGGGCATCCTTGAAGAGAGTAGGCCAATAAAAACCGGATTGCAATACCTTATGTGCAGTTCTATCTCCAGCATGGTGTCCTCCATAAGCCTCAGAGTGACACTTGCGTAGGATATGTTCATGTTCATGCTCAGGTACACAACGTCTAATAACACCATCTACTCCTTCTTTTTAAAGGTGTGGGTCATCCCAAAAGTAATATCTTCAATCATCGAAGAACTTTTTCTTTTGCTGGTATGTGAAACTAGGTGGTATAAATTTAGCAACTATGTAGTTAGCATAATCAGCATACCATGGAGCAGTACGAGAAGCATTTATAATAGCTAGTTGTTCATCAGGGAAGCTATCATCAATAGGTAGTGGGTCATAAAGAACATTCTCTAACCTAGACAAGTTGTCTGCAAAGGGGTTCTCAGCTCCCTTCCTATCAATAATATGCAAATCAAATTCTTGTAGCAAGAGAACCCATCTAATAAGTCTAGGTTTAGCATCCTTATTTTCCATAAGATATTCAATAGCAGCATGATCAGTGTGAACAGTTACTTTAGTATCAACAATATAAGGTCTGAACTTATCACAAGCAAATACAACTGCTAAAAATTCTTTTTTAGTAGTAGCATAATTCCTTTGGGCATTGTCTAGAGTTTTACTAGCATATTGGATAAAATTTAATTTCTTATCAACTCTTTGTCCTAGAACAACACCTACAGCATAATCACTAGCATCACACATAATTTCAAAGGGTAAATTTCAATCAGGAGGCTGAACAATAGGTGCAGAAATCAAAGCTTTCTTAAGTATTTCAAATGCTTCTACACAATCATCATCAAAGACAAAAGGAACATCTTTTTGTAAGAGATTAGTCAGAGGCCTAGAAATTTTAGAGAAGTCCTTAATGAACCTCCTATAAAAACTGGCATGACCAAGGAAACTTCTTATACCTTTAATGTCCTTAGGACACCACATCTTTTCAATAGCATCAACTTTAGCTTTATCAACTTCAATACCTCTTTCGGAAATTTTATGCCCTAAGACAATACATTCATTAACCATAAAGTGGCACTTCTCCCAATTCAAGACAAGATTGGTTTCTTCACATCTCTGCAAAACTCGATCAATGTTGCTTAAACAATCATCAAAAGAAGTTCCATCTACAGAAAAATCATCCATGAATACCTCAACAATCTTTTCGCAAAAGTTAGAGAATATAGCAGTCATACATATTTGAAAGGTAGTAGGTGCATTGCATAAACCAAAAGGCATATGTCTATAAGCAAAGGTACCGAAAGGGCAAGTGAAAGTTGTCTTTTCTTGATCCTCTTTTGACGCAGGTATTTGAGAAAAACCAGAATAATCATCTAGAAAGAAAAATGTGTATGTTTGGATAATCTTTCTAGCATTTGATCAATAAAAGGTAAAGGGTAATGATCCTTTTTATTAGCTTTATTTAATTTGCGGAAATCAATTACCATTCTATAACCTGTAACAATTCTTTGTGGGATCAATTCATCCTTATCATTAGGAACAACAGTAATACCTCCCTTCTTAGGGACACAATGGAAAATACTTACCCACTGACTATCAGCAACGGGATAAATTATACCTGCCTCCAGAAGCTTTAGTATTTCTTTTCTTACCACTTCTTTCATCTTAGGATTTAACCGTCGTTGGTGATCAACAACCGGTTTCGCGTCTTTCTCCAATTTTATTTTGTGCTGGCATAAAGTGGGACTAATGCCCTTAAGATCATCAAGAGTATATCCAATAGCAGCACGGTGCTTCTTCAGAGTTTTCAATAATTTCTTTTCTTCATGCTCTGAAAGGTTAGCACTAATAATAACATGATATATCTCTTTCTCATCAAGATAAGCATATTTAAGAGTATCAGGTAAAGGTTTAAGCTCAAACCCAGGATCACCCTTAGGTGGAGGGGGATCCCCTAGGATTTCAATAGGAAGGTTGTGTTTCAAAATAGGTCCCTGTTTAAAGAATACTTCATCTATTTCCCTTCTTTCGTTCATAAACATATCATTTTCATGGTCTAGCAAATATTGTTCTAAAGGATCAGTAGGAGGCACGGCAATAGAAGCAAGACAAATAATTTCATCTTTACTAGTCAATTCTTTAACATGGGGTTGTCTACGAAATTTAGCAAAATTAAACTCATGAGACATATCCCCTAAACCAACAGAAACAATATCCTTATTGCAGTCTATCTTAGCATTAACAGTATTCAAGAAGGGTCTACCAAATATAATGGGGCAAAAGTTATCTTGTGGGGAACCAAGAACAAGAAAATCAGTAGGATATTTAACTTTCCCACACAAGACTTCAACATCTCTAACGATCCCAACTGGTGAAATAGTGTCTCTATTGGCAAGCTTAATTGTAACATCAAATTCCTCTATCTTAGCAGGTGCAATATCATGCGTAATTTCTTTGTATAAGGAATGAGGTATTGCACTTGCACTAGCACCCATATCACATAAGCCATGATAGCAATGATCTCCTATTTTAACAGAAATAACAGGCATGCCTACAATAGGTCTATGTTTATTTTTAGTATCGGGTCTAGCAATTCTAGCAGCTTCATCACAGAAGTAAATAACATGCCCATCGATATTATCGGCCAAGAGATCTTTAACCATAGCTATACTCGGTTCAACTTTAATTTGCTAAGGGGGTGTAGGTGTTCTAGTGTTACTCTTATGAACCACCGTTGAAGCTTTAGCATGATCCTTTATTCTAACAAGGAAAGGTGGTTTCTCGATATAAGCGGTAGGAACACTAGGATCAACATTATAAGTGATAGTATTTTCTTCAACTTTAATAGGTTCAACTACTTTTACTTCAATGGGAGGATTATATTTAAACCACTTCTCCTTAGGGAGATCAACATGAGTAACAAAGGATTCAACAAAGAAGCTACTATCTCAGAGTCAAGTCCATATTTAGTGCTAAATTCTCGGAAAACATCGGTATCCATAAAAGATTTAACACAATCAAACTTAGGTGTTATACCTGACTCCTTACCTTCGTCGAGATCCCAATCTTCAGAGTTACATTTAATTATTTCCAATAAATCCCATTTGAATTCAATAGTCTTCATCATAAAAGAACCAGTACAAGAAGTACCGAGCATGGAGCAATTATTAAGAGAAAGCCGAGCACAAAATTTTTGAATAATAATTTATCTTGAGAGCTCATGATCGGGGCATGAATATAGCATTGACTTAAGCCTCCCACAAGCTTGAGCGATACTTTCTCCTTCACGAGGCCAAAAATTATATATATAATTACGATCACGATGAACCAGATGCATAGGATAAAACTTCTGATGAAATTCCAATTTCAATCGGTTGTAGTTCCATGATCCCATATCATCACATAGCCTAAACCATGTCAATGCCTTTCCCTTCAAATATAAAGGGAAGACCTTCTTCTTCATAACATCCTTGGGCATACATGCGAGCTTAAATAATCCACAAACTTCATACACATAGATTAGGTGCAAATCGGGATGTAATGTTCCATCTCCTGTAGAAGGATTTGCCAGCAGTTTCTCTATCATACCCGAAGGAATTTCAAAGTAAACATTTTCAGTAGGTTCAATAGGTTGTGGAGAAACTCTTTGCTCTACTGGTCGGGGTGAAGATACCCCGAACAAGCCCCTCAAAGGATTATGTTCCATAGTAACAAGTGATAGTAAATTTCAGCACACTATATAAATTTTTCCTTACCTAACTCCACCTACCAAAGGCGCTTCACTCCCCGGCAATGGCGCCAGAAAAGTGTCTTGATGACCCACAAGTATATGGGATCTATCGTAGTCCTTTCAATAAGTAAGAGTGTCGAACCCAACGAGGAGCAGAAGGAAATGATAAGCAGTTTTTAGTAAGGTATTCTCTGCAAGCACTAAAATTATCGGTAACAGATAGTTTTGTGATAAGGTAATTTGTAACGGGTAACAAGTAACAAAAGTAAATAAGTTGCAGCAAGATGTCCCAATCCTTTTTGTAGCAAAGGACAAGCCTGGACAAACTCTTAAATAAATGAAAGCGCTCCCGAGGACACATGGGAATTATCATCAAGCTAGTTTTCATCACGTTCATATGATTCATGTTCGGTACTTTGATAATTTGATATGTGGGTGGACCGGTGCTTGGGTACTGCCCTTCATTTGACAAGCATCCCACTTATGAGTAACCCCTCTTGCAAGCATCCTCAACTACAAAAAGAAGTATTAAGGTAAACCTAACCATAGCATGAAACATATGGATCTAAATCAGCCCCTTACGAAGCAGCTCATAAACTAGGGTTTAAGCTTCTATCACTCTAGCAACCCATCATCTACTTATTACTTCCCAATGCCTTCCTCTAGTCCCAAATAATGGTGAAGTGTGATGACCCACAAGTATAGGGGATCTATCGTAGTCCTTTCGATAAGTAAGAGTGTCGAACCCAATGAGGAGCAGAAGGAAATGATAAGAGGTTTCCAGCAAGGTATTCTCTGCAAATACTGAAATAAGTGGTAACAGATAGTTTTGTGATAGGATAATTTGTAACGAGCAAAACATAACAAAAGTAAATAAAGTGCAGCAAGGTGGCCCAATCCTTTTGTAGCAAAGGACAAGCCTGGACAAACTCTTATATGATGTAAAGCGCTCCCGAGGACACATGGGAATATCGTCAAGCTAGTTTTCATCACGCTCATATGATTCGCGTTCGGTACTTTGATAGTTTGGTATGTGGGTGGACCGGTGCTTGGGTGCTGCCCTTACTTGGACAAGCATCCCACTTACGATTAACCTCTATTGCAAGCATCCGCAAATACAACAAAAGTATTAAGGTAAACCTAACCATAGCATGAAACATACGGATCCAAATCAGCCCCTTACGAAGCAACGCATAAACTAGGGTTTAAGCTTCTGTCACTCTAGCAACCCATCATCTACTTATTACTTCCCAATGCCTTCCTCTAGGCCCAAATAATGCTGAAGTGTCATGTAGTCGACGTTCACATAACACCACTAGAGGAGAGACAACGTACATCTCATCAAAATATTGAACGAATACCAAATTCACATGACTACTAATAGCAAGACTTCTCCCATGTCCTCAGGAACAAAAGTAACTACTCAAAAAGCATAAACATGTTCATAATCAGAGGGGTATTAATGTGCATATAGGATTTGAACATATGATCTTCCACCAATTAAACCAACTAGCATCAACTACAAGGAGTAATTAACACTACTAGCAACCTTCTAGCACCAATCCTGGACTTGGAGACAAGAATTGGATACAAGAGATGAACTAGGGTTTTGAGATGAGATGGTGCTAATGAAGATGTTGATGGAGATTGCCCTCTCCCGATGAGAGGAGTGTTGGTGATGATGATGGCGATGATTTCCCCCTCCGGGAGGGAAGTTTCCCTGGTAGAACCCTAGATTGGCTCCGCCAAGGTTCCGCCTCGTGGTGGCGGATTTTCGTCCGAGAAGATGGCTTATGATTATTTTCCCATCAAAAGAGTCCATATAGCAGAAGATGGTCACCGGAGGGCCACCAGGGGGGCACAAGGTAGGGGGCGCACCTAGGGGGTAGGGCGCGCCCCCCACCCTCATGGGCAGGGTGTGGCCCCCTTGGTGAAGTTCTTGCATTCAATGTTTTTTATATATTTGCAAAACATCATCCGTGAAGTTTCAGGACATTTGGAGCTGTGCAGAATAGGTCTCTAATATTTGCTCCTTTTCCAGCCAGAATCGCAGCTGCCGTCATTCTCCCTCTTTATGTAAACCTTGTAAAATAAGAGAGAATAGGCATAAGTATTGTGACACAATGTATAATGACAGCCCATAATGCAATAAATCTTGATATAAAAGCATGATGCAAAATGGATGTATCAAAGTTTCATGTAGTCGACGTTCACATGACACCACTAGGGGAGAGACAACATACATCTCATCAAAATATCAAATGAATACCAAATTCACATGACTACTTATAGCAAGACTTCTCCCATGTCCTCAGGAACAAATGTAACTACTCACAAATCATATTCATGTTCATAATCAGAGGGGTATTAATATGCATAAAGGATCTGAACATATGATCTTCCACCGAATAAACCAACTAGCATCAACTACAAGGAACAATCAACACTACTAGCAACCCACAGGTACCAATCTGAGGTTTTGGGATAAAGATTGGATACAAGAGATGAACTAGGGTTTGAGATGAGATGGTTCTGGTGAAGATGTTGATGGAGATTGACCCCCTCCCGATGAGAGGATCGATGGTGATGACGAAGGTGATGATTTCCCTCTCTCGGAGGGATGTTTCCCCGGGAGAATAGCTCCACCGGAGCCCTAGATTGGTTCCGCCAAGGTTCTGCCTCGTGGCGGCAGAGTTTCATCCCAAGAGCTTGCTTATGATTTTTTTCTCGGATGAAAGACTTCATATAGCAGATGATGGGCACCGGAGGCCTGCCGGGGAGCCCACGAGGCAAGGGGGTGCGCCGAGGGGGGTGGGGCGCACCCAGTGGGGTAGGGCGCGCCACCCACCCACGTGGATGGTGGGTGGCCCCCCTCTAGTGCTTCCTTCCCCCAATATTTTTTATATATTCTGGAAATGACTCCCGTGGAGTTTTAGGACTTTTGGAGCTGTGCAGAATAGGTCTCTAATATTTGCTCCTTTTCCAGCCTAGAATTCCAGCTGCCGGCATTCTCCCTCTTCATGTAAACCTTGTAAAATAAGAGAGAATAGGCATAAGTATTGTGACATAATGTGTAATAACAGCCCATGATGCAATACATATCGATATAAAAACATGATGCAAAATGGACATATCACCTAGTAGATGCCTTAGGCCAATTGTTGGGAGTGCTCCTACTCCCCTCATCATAGCTGCTAGAGAGACTAGTGCCCTCACTGAGATTGAGTTTCTCTTCAGACATGTTTTGACTGTCACTTGCCTCTGACATGGCTACAGCTGACCCTGTGAATAGTTGGGTGTGGATAGAGTAGATGAGCATCACAAAGTACAGCTTGTTTTGCAAAATATCGAGACAAAAACTTAATTTTAGTTTTCTGCAGAAAGCATTTCGGAGCTACTGATTTGACAAACTCGGTGACACCGAAGCACTAACAGAGTCTAAACATGCAATTTTGGTCAGACCGAGATGCTATTCGGTGACTCTAACACTACTAGAATCAGCAGATTTGCCGTCTGCCCACTCTTTGTCGTCCGCTAGCGGACGGCAAAGGTAGGCTTTGCCATAAGCCAACAGAAAGCGGACGGCAAAGCCTGGCTTTGCCATGAGCCAACACTTTGCCGTCTGCTAGCAGACGGTAAAGAGGGGGTTTGGCCCACTAGCTGTCAAACCCTAACGGGCCCCCTCTTTGCCGTCCACTAGCAGACGGCAAAGCTTTCCTTGCCGTCTGTTAGAAGATGGCAAAGGTGGGGCGGATGACAAAGCTTCAAAATTGACTTAACGGCCGCGCCCCCGCCGTCGCCCTCTCTCTCTCTCTCTCTCTGTCTCCTTTCCTCTTTCTTCCTCCCTCGTGCCACCCCACCCCGCGCCGTTGCCGTTGCACCCTCCCCGCGTCGTCGCCGCCCCCTCCCCACCCCTTTGTCGCCCCCTCCCTGCCTCCCCACCCCCTCCCGAGCCTCCCCGCCGCTGCCTCCCCGCCGCAGCCGCGGGTCGACCGCCCCCGAGGAGCGCCGCCCGTCGCTGCCCCCTTCCCGCCACGTCGCCACCCCGCCTCGCCACTACCCCGTCGCCGCCCCCCACGATGAGCCCCTGCCACCCCCTCTCCTGTTTTCTTTTATGTTTTTCTTTTTTGTTTAGTTTAAGTTTTTTAGTTTAAGTTTTTCAGTTTAGATTATTTAGTTTAATTAGTTTAGGTTTAATTATTTTAGGTTATTTAGTTTAAATAGTTTAGGTTATTTAGTTTAATTAGTTTAGGATTTTTAGTTTTGATTTAGGTTTAATTAGTTTAGGTTATATAGTTAGCTAGATTAGATTAGATTATGTTAGATTAGTGTTAGGTTTTAGTTAAATAGTCATAATTAAAGGAAGTAAAAAGAGGAGGAGAAGAAGAAGAAGAAGAAGAAGAAGAAGAAGAAGGAGGAGAGGAGGAGGAGGAGGAGGAAGAGGAGGAGGAAGAAGAGGAGGAGGAGGAGAAGGAAAGAAGAAGAAGTTTAGGTTAATGGGTGGTTTAGGTAAGTGCTAGCTAGGTCGAGGGGTCGAGGATCGAGGGGAATATATACTATTAATTAGTCCATGTTATTAAAAATTTGTTATGTTTATTTTGTACTAATTTCATTTACTCTTTGTCATTGCAGGTGTTGATAGATGGTGGGCGCAGGTCGAGAGCGCTCCAAGCCTCCTTCCTCGGCGCATGCTAGGAAGGGTGCTATTATTCCACCCCAGCACCTTCGGAGAGTGCTGGTAGACAACATGCACACACCGGCGGGCCCTTCTTCTTCGGCCGGGAGAAGTCGGGGGAAGACGAAGAGGGGTGCAGCTAGAGGTGGACGTGGCGGCGGGAGAGGTAGGAAGGTTGTTGCGCCTGAAGGAAATATGCCCTAGAGGCAATAATAAAGTTATTATTTATTTCCTTATTTCATGATAAATGTTTATTATTCATGCTATAATTGTATTAACCGGAAACTTAGTACATGTGTGAATACATAGACAAAACAAAGTGTCCCTAGTATGCCTCTACTTGACTAGCTCGTCTATCAAAGATGGTTATGTTTCCTAACCATAGACATGTGTTGTCATTTGCTGAACGGGATCACATCATTAGGAGAATTATGTGATGGACAAGACCCATTCATTAGCTTAGCATTATGATCGTTACAGTTTCATTGCTACTGCTTTCTTCATGACTTATACATGTTCCTCAGACTATGAGATTATACAAGTCCCAAATACCGGAGGAACACCTTGTGTGCTATCAAACGTCACAACGTAACTGGGTGATTATAAAGATGCTCTACAAGTGTCTCCAATGGTGTTTGTTGAGTTGACATAGATCGAGATTAGGATTTGTCACTCCGTGTATCAGAGAGGTATCTCTGGGCCTCTCGGTAATGCACATCACTCTAAGCCTTGCAAGCATTGTGACTAATGAGTTAGTTGCGGGATGATGCATTACGAAACGAGTAAAGAGACTTGCTGGTAACGTGATTGAACTAGGTATTGAGATACCGACGATCGAATCTCGGGCAAGTAACATACCGATGACAAAGGGAACAACGTATACCGTTATGCGGTTTGACCGATAAAGATCTTCGTAGAATATGTAGGAGCCAATATGAGCATCTAGGTTCTGCTATTGGTTATTGACCGGAGACATGTCTCGGTCATGTCTACATAGTTCTCGAAGCCGTAGGGTCCGCGCGCTTAACGTTCAGTGACGATCAGTATTATGAGTTTATGTGTTTTGATGTACCGAAGGTAGTTCGGAGTCCTGGATTTGATCACGGACATGACGAGGAGTCTCGGAATGGTAGAGACGTAAAGATCAATATATTGGAAGCCTATATTTGGACATCGGAATGGTTTCGAGTGGTTCGGGCATTTTTCCGGAGTACCGACAGGTTACCGCATTGTCATAACGCTTCCGCTTATGGTCTACGAGGGTACATAGACGATACTCTCCCCTCTCATTGCTATGCATCACCATGATCTTGCGTGTGTGTAGGAATTTTTTTCAAATTACTGTGTTCCCCAACAACGCCTTCCTCGCCGCCACCCCCAGCTGATTCTCCGGACCACCGGAGTGCTCCATCTCAAGTGGACCCGTCAGACTTGGACCCATCTCGGACTCCAGTCCACGAGCCTTGTGTCGCCGAGCCTTCGTCCCAAGAGACTCGGGCCCTAGAGTATTCATCCCACGAGACTCCGGTCCCGGAGTCTTCGTCCCACGTGACTCCGGAGACTAGTGGCCATGCTGATGGCGAGGAGACCTGGTCTAACGATAGTTTTAGCGAGGGCGAGCTGGTTGAGCAGGGCAAGAAGGTCTACCAGCATGGTGGTACGAAGCTCCCAGCCGTGCCGGCTACCCGCGAGCATAGGTGGTTGGTTGAGCCTAATGGGGAGAAGTAAGTGCATTTACTCTTTTTTAACCTTTGTCCTTCATGTTTCTTCAAATTAATATCTAATGTGTTGGCCTTGTCATATTGCAGGGGTTGGATACATGCTGATGGTGTCCACATGCCCAACCAGGTCCTTGGTGTGCTTTGCTGGCACCACTTCCCGGGGTGGGTCACGTTGCCCGGTGAGGGTCAGGTTCCATAGCTAGCACTGAGCTGGGAGCTGCACGTGCCTGTCCTAGCCCCGCCGGAGGAGAGGGTCGACGGTGTCTTGTGCGAGACGGTGGCTGCTACATCTTGAGCACTGCATTGGTTTTCCCTTGAAGAGGAAAGGGTGGTGCAGCAAAGTAGCGTAAGTATTTCCCTCAGTTTTTGAGAACCAAGGTATCAATCCAGTAGGAGACTGCACGCAAGTCCCTCGTACCTGCACAAACAAATAAGAACCTCGCAACCAATGCGATAAAGGGGTTGTCAATCCCTTCACAGTCACTTACGAGAGTGAGATCTGATAGAGATAATAAGATAAATATTTTTGGTATTTTTATGATATATATTGAAAGTAAAGATTGCAAAGTAAAATAGATTGGAAACTTATATGATGAAAGATAGACCCGGGGGCCATAGGTTTCACTAGTGGCGTCTCTCAAGATAGCATAAGTATTACAGTGGGTAAACAAATTACTGTCGAGCAATTGATAGAAAAGTGCATAATTATGAGAATATCTAGGCATGATCATGTATATAGGCATCACGTCCGTGACAAGTAGACCGAAACGATTCTGCATCTACTACTATTACTCCACACATCGACCGCTATCCAGCATGCATCTAGAGTATTAAGTTCATAAGAACGGAGTAACGCTTTAGGCAAGATGACATGATGTAGAGGGATAAACTCAAGCAATATGATATAAACCCCATCTTTTTATCCTCGATGGCAACAATACAATACATGCCTTGCTGCCCCTGCTATCACTAGGAAAGGACACCGCAAGATTGAACCCAAAGCTAACCACTTCTCCCATTCTAAGAAAGATCAATCTAGTAGGCCAAACCAAACTGATAATTCAAAGAGACATGCAAAGATAACAAATCATGCATAAAAGATTTCAGAGAAGAATCAAATATTGTTCATAGATAAACTTGATCATAAACCAACAATTCATCGGATCTCGACAAACACACCGCAAAAAGAATTACATCGAGTAGATCTCCAAGAAGATCGAGGAGAACATTGTATTGAGATCCAAAGAGAGAGAAGAAGCCATCTAGCTAATAACTATGGACCCGAAGGTCTGTGGTAAACTACTCACACATCATCGGAGGCTATGGTGTTGATATAGAAGCCCTCCGTGATCGATTCCCCCTCCGACGGAGCTCTGGAAAAGGCCCCAAGATGGGATCTCTTGGGTACAGAAGGTTGCGGCAGTGGAAATAGGGTTTCTTGGTGCTCCCGGATGTTTTCGGGGTAGATGTATAAATATAGGAGGAAGAAGTAGGTCGGTGGAGCTGCGAGGGGCCCACGAGGGTGGGGGCGCGCCTAGGGGGGGCATGAGCGCCTCCCTACCTCGTGGCCTCCTCGCTTCTTTCTTGACGTCTACTCCAAGTCCCCTGGATCACGTTTGTTCCAAAAATAACTCTCCCGAAGGTTTCATTCCATTTGGATTCCGTTTGATATTCCTTTTCTGCGAAACACTGAAATAGGCAAAAAACAGCAATTTGCACTGGGCCTTGGGTTAGTAGGTTAGTCCCAAAACTAATATAAAAGTATATAATAAAGCCCATTAAACATCCAAAACAAATAATATAATAGCATGGAACAATAAAAAATTATAGATATGTTGGAGACGTATCGAGCATCCCCAAGCTTAATTCCTGCTCGTCATCGAGTAGGTACAGAATCTTTTATGTGGAATGCTACCTAGCATAATTCTCAATGTAATTTTCTTCATTGTGGCTTGAATATTCAGATCCGAGAAATTCAAGACAAAAGTTTAATATTGAATAAAAATAATAATACTTCAAGCATACCAACTAAGCAATCATGTCTTCTCAAAATAACATGGCCAAAGAAAGTTCATCCCTACAAAATCATATAGTTTGGTCATGCTCCATTTTCGTCACACAAGAATTCCCTCATCATGCACAACCTCGATGACAAGCCAAGCAATTGTTTCATACTTTAGTAATCTCAAACTTTTTTCAATTTTCACACAATACATGAGCTTGAGCCATGGATATAGCACTATGGGTGGAATAGAATATAATGATGGGGGTTATGTGGAGAAGACAAAAAAGGAGAAAGTCTCACATCGACGTGGCTAATCAACGGGCTAGGGAGATGCCCATCAATTGATGTCAATGCAAGGAGTAGGGATTGCCATGCAACGGATGCACTAGAGCTATAAATGTACGAAAGCGCAACAAAAGGAACTAAGTGGGTGTGCATCCAACTTGCTTGCTCACAAAGACCTAGGGAATTTGAGGAAGCCCATCGTTGGAATATACAAGCCAAGTTCTATAATGAAAAATTCCCACTAGTATATGAAAGTGACAAAACAAGAGACTCTCTATCATAAAGATCATAGTGCTACTTTGAAGCACAAGTGTGGAAAAAAGGATAGTAGCATTGCCCCTTTTTATTTTATTTTTTTTATTATTTGGCCTCCCTTTTTTATTTTATTTGGCCTTTCTTTTTTTATTTGGGACAATGCTCTATTAATGATGATCATCACACTTCTATTTGTTTACAACTCAGTGATTACAACTCGATACTAGAACAAAATATGACTCTATATGAATGCCTCCGGCGGTGTACCGGGAAGGGCAATGAACCAAGAGTGACATGTATGATGCATGATGGCTTTGCCACAAATACCATGTCAACTACATGATCATGCAAGGCAATATGACAATGATGAAGCATGTCATAAATGAAAAGGTGGAAAGTTGCATGGCTATATACCTCGGAATGGCTATGGAAATGCCATAATAGGTAGGTATGGTGGCTGTTTTGAGGAAGATATAAGGAGGTTTATGTGTGATAGAGCGTATCATATCACGGTTTTTGTATGCACCGGCAAAGTTTGCACCAACTCTCAAGGTGAGAAAGGGCAATGCACGGAACCGAAGAGGCTAGCAATGATGGAAAGGTGAGAGTGCATATAATCCATGGACTCAACATTAGTCATAAAGAACTCACATACTTATTGCAAAAATCTACAAGTCATCAAAAACCAAGCATTACGTGCATTCTCCTAGGGGATAGATTGGTAGGAAAAGACCATCACTCGTCCTCGACCGCCACTCATAAGGAAGACACTCAAATAACACCTCATCTTTCAAATTTGTTACACAACGGTTACCATACGTGCATGCTACGGGACTTGCAATCTTCAACACAAGTATTTCCCAAATTCACAACTACTCAACTAGCACAACTCTAATATCACCATATTTATATCTCAAAACAATTATCAAGTATCAAACTTCTCATAGTATTCAATGCACTTTTTGTGAAAGTTTTTATTATACCAATCTTGGATGCCTATCATATTAGGACCAATTTTATAGCCAAGGAAAATTACCATGCTGTTCTAAAGGACTCTCAAAATAATATCACTGAAGCATGAGAGATCAATAATTTATATAAAATAAAACCACCACCGTGCTCTAAAAGATATAAGTGAAGTACTAGAGCAAAATTATCTAGCTCAAAAGATATAAGTTAAGCACATAGAGTATTCTAATAAATTCCAATTCATGTGTGTCTCTCCCAAATGGTGTGTACAGCAAGGATGATTGTGGTAAACTAAAAAGCAAAGACTCAAATCATATAAGACGCTCCAAGCAAAACACATATCATGTGGTGAATAAAAATATAACCTCGAGTAAAGTTACCGATGGACGAAGACGAAAGAGGGGATGCCTTTCGGGGCATCCCCAAGCTTAGGCTTTTGGTTTTCCTTGAATTTTACCTTGGGGTTCCTTGGGCATCCCCAAGCTTAGGCTCTTTCCACTCCTTATTCCATAATCCATCAAATCTTCACCCAAAACTTGAAAACTTCACAACACAAAACTCAACAGAAAATCTCATGAGCTCCGTTAGTATAAGAAAACAAACCACCACTTAAGGTACTGTAATGAACTCATTCTTTATTTATATTGGTGTTAAACCTACTGTATTCCAACTTCTGTATAGTTCATACTCTCTGATACTAGCCATAGATTCATCAAAATAAGCAAACAACACACGAAAAACAGAATCTGTCAAAAACATAACAGTCTGTAGTAATCTGTAGGTTTCCAATACTTCTGTAACCCCAAAAATTCTGAAATAAATTGGTGGACGTGAGGAATTTTTCTATTAATCATATTCAAAAATAATCAACCTAATCTCACTCTCCAGTAAAACATGGCAGCAAATCTCGTGAGTGCTAAAGTTTCTGTTTTTTTACAGCAAGATCGCAAAAACTTCCCCCATGTCTTCCCAAAGGTTCTACTTGGCACAAACACTAATTAAAAGCATAAAACCACATCTAAACAGAGGCTAGATGAATTATTTATTAAATAAAAGCAAGGAAAAATATTGGGTTGTCTCCCAACATGCGCTTTTCTTTAAAGCCTTATAGCTAGGCATAAGATTTCAACGATGCTCACATGAAAGACAAGAATTGAAGCACAAAGAGAGCATCATAAAACACGTGACAAACACATCTAAGTCTAACATACTTCCTATGCATAGGCATCTTATAGGCAAAAAAATATCAAGGCAAGCAAAAACTAGCATATGCAAGGATGCGGAAAGAAACAATAGCAATCTCAACATAACGAGAGGTAATTTAGTAACAAGAAAATTTCTACCACCATATTTTCCTCTCTCATAATAATTACATGTAGGATCATAATCAAATTCAACAATATATCTATCACAAAACATATTCTTAACACGATCCATATGTATGCAAAGTTGACACTCTTCCAAAATAGTGGGATTAACATTAACTAAAGTCATGACCTCTCCAACCCCACTTTTATCAAAAACTTCATAAGATTGAACATTCTCGAAATATGTGGGATATAAAGTTGACACTCTTCCAAACCCACTTTCCATATTATTGCAAACATTATTATCAATCTCATATTCATCATGGGGCTTAAATAAATTTTCAAGATCAAAATAAGAATCACCCCAATCATGATCATTGCAACAAGTAGTAGACATAGCAAAACTAGCATCCCCAAGCTTAGGGTTTTGCATATTATAAGCACAATTGACATTAATAGGATTTATACTATCATCATTGCAATCATACTTTTTTCAGAGATGCATCGTGGATCACTCCATAAAGTAATTCATCACAATTTTTAGATTCACGAATTTCAAGCAAAACTTCATAAAGATAATCTAGTGCACAAAACTCACTAGCAATTGATTCATCATAATTGGATCTCTGAAAAAGATTAGCAAGCGGATGAGGATCCATAGATCTTAGTTTCTTTATTTAGCAACAAATAAACAACAATTCCAACCAAATGAGCAAACGAGCCAAGTAAGACATCAAAGCAAACGAAAAAATGAATGGGAGAAGGGTGAATAAAACGACAAAGGTGAAGTGGGGGAGAGGAAAATGGCAAATAATGTAATGCGAGGCATAAGAGTTTGTGATGGGTACTTGGTATGTCTTGACTTGTGCGTAGATCTCCCCGGCAATGGTGCCAGAAATCCTTTTTGCTACCTCTTGAGCACTGCGTTGGTTTTCCCTTGAAGAGGAAAGGGTGATGCAACAAAGTAGCGTAAGTATTTCCCTCCGTTTTTAGAACCAAGGTATCAATCCAGTAGGAGACTGCATGCAAGTCCATCGTACCTGCACAAACAAATAAGAACCTCGCAACCAACGTGATACAGGGGTTGTCAACCCCTTCACTGTCACTTACGAAAGTGAGATCTAGTAGAGATAATAAGATAAATATTTTTGGTATTTTGATGATATAGATTGAAAGTAAAGATTGCAAAGTAAAATAGATTTGAAACTTATATGATGAAAGATAGACCCGGGGGCCATAGGTTTCACTAGTGGCTTCTCTCAAGATAGCATAAGTATTACGGTGGGTAAACAAATTACTGTCGAGCAATTGATAGAAAAGTGCATAATTATGAGAATATCTAGGCATGATCATGTATATAGGCATCACGTCCGCGACAAGTAGACCGAAACGATTATGCATCTACTACTATTACTCCACACATCGACCGTTATCCAAAATGCATCTAGAGTATTAAGTTCATTAGAACAGTGTAACACATTAGGCAAGATGACATGATGTAGAGGGATAAACTCAAGCAATATGATATAAACCCCATATTTTTATCCTCGATGGCAACAATATCAATACGTGCCTTGTTGCCCCTGCTGTCACTGGGAAAAGACACCGCAAGATTGAACCCAAAGCTAACCACTTCTCCCATTGCAAGAAAGATCAATCTAGTAGGCCAAATCAAACTGATAATTCGAAGAGACTTGCAAAGATAACAAATCACACATAAAAGATTTCAGAGAAGAATCAAATATTGTTCATAGATAAACTTGATCATAAACCCACAATTCATCGGATCTCGACAAACACACTGTAAAAAGAATTACATCGAATAGATCTCCAAGAAGATCGAGGGGAACATTTCATTGAGATCCAAAGAGAGAGAAGAAGCCATATAGCTAATAACTATGGACCCGAAGGTCTGTGGTAAACTACTCACACATCATCGGAGAGGCTATGGTGTTGATGTAGAAGCCCCCCGTGATCGATTCCCCCTCCGGCGGAGCTTCGGAAAAGGCCCCAAGATGGGATCTCTTGGGTACAAAAGGTTGTGGCGGTGGAAATAGGGTTTCATGGTGCTCCCGGATGTTTTCGAGGTATATGGATATATATAGGAGGAAGAAGTAGGTCGGTGGATCTGCAAGGGGCCCACGAGGGTGGGGGCGCGCCCAGGGGGGCAGGCGCGCCTCCCTGCCTCGTGGCCTCCTCGCTTCTTTCTTGACGTCTACTCCAAGTCCCCTGGATCACGTTTGTTCCAAAAATAACTCTCCCGAAGGTTTCATTCCGTTTGATATTCCTTTTCTGCGAAACACTGAAATAGGCAAAAAAATAGCAATTTGCACTGGGCCTTGGGTTAGTAGGTTAGTCCCAAAAATAATATAAAAGTGTATAATAAAGCCCATTAAACATCCAAAACAAATAATATAATAGCATGCAACAATCAAAAATTATAGATATGTTGGAGGCGTATCAGTGGCCGACATTGTGTGGCAGTGGTTTTGGGTAATTTCTCCTTTACAAAATTAAAAATCAACATTACCTAGTGATTGTACTAATCAATGATGTCTTGTTCGATTGCAGACCTTCTACAAGTGTTATGAGGAACACGAGGCGGGGGCGGCTAGGATTCTCAAAGCTGAGTGCAAGCACCTACTTCAGAAGTTACGTCATGAGGCTAGGGTGTAGGCTGTTCGAGACTACTACGTCTCGACTAACATTAGGAGGGCCAAGAAGAAGTGCCGCAGGAAGTATCTGAGTAAGGAGAAGTACATGAAGGTAATTACCTATTCTTAAGGCCTTGTACTTAGTTTCCTTGATTTCATTAGTAGGCTTAGCACTAAAATTTCTCTTTGCCAAACTTAGGTGCCCCCGAGATGGTGTGCGGATAGGATGGACTCTTGGGAGGCGTTGGTGGATGAGTGGTGCTCTCCCCAATGGCTAGCCGAACACAACAAGGCCAGGGATAAGTGCGCCCAAATGCGAGGTGTGCGACACCATCAAGGGAGATCTAACATGTTTGAGTACGAGGATCACTGGGTATGTGATTTGAGCCCTTAATGATTCATGCAATTTCATTCTTCATGCTAGCTTCAGCCCTTAACTAATATGTTGTTCCTCTATTTTAGGCAAAACGCAACAAGAAGGACGTGCCACCGCTGTACGACCTCTATGCCATGGCCCATATCGCCCCGTTCAAGAAGGCCAAGGCATTCTCTGAGGATGACCTCGATCATCCAGAGAGCTTCACCAACATCTCCTCCCACAACAAGCTCATGAGGTATTGAGACTTTGGGAAGGCGACTAAAGGGGATGACTTCAACCCGAGCCAGAGTCCTTTTGATCCAGAGATCGTGATGCTATCTGGTGAGGGGAGGAAACATGGCTCGGTAGCCATAGGGGATGGACTGATATGTTGTCCTAGAAGTCCCCCGGAGATCAAGAAGCGCCAGGCGAGGTCTCTTCTTGAGATACCGCCTCAACCACGGCCAGTGGAGCTCGCCATCGAGGCTAGGGCCCAGGAGCTTCTAGCGGAGGCAAACAGGCAGGCTAAGCAGAGGGAGATCGAGCTGGAGGAGAGGACGACTAGTCTGTTGGAGGCAGAGAGGAACCGGAACGACGCGTCTCACCGGGCCCTATACGAGCTCCTCATGGTAAGTTTCTCATGCATATTAGCCAAATCATGCACGTAATGTTCGTTTCATTACTAACTAATATGACTGACTCATGAAAACAAAATGTGCAGTCTGTGTGCGACAAAAACAGTCAAACCCCTCCGCCGATGCCCCAGATTGCTATAGCGGACACGGTGAATTTCATTTGAATGGTCATTAGTTACTACTATTCACATTTCAATTGCATCATGCTAACAAGACATTGCAAATGATCTTTGGTGCAGCATGCCTCCCGACAAGCATCAACCGATCCTTCTCCATCTCCCACTGGCGCAACCCCGACCCCGACCGGTCCTTCTCCGTCTGGCACTGGCACAAACCCGACCGGTCCTTCACCTCCATGATGACGGTATGTTTTCTCTAGTGTTTTTCTTACCAAATGCATAAAGACCTAGACTTAGCTTTATTTCCTCCAAAATTCTTACCATAATGACCTAGACTTAGCTAATCTTCGTCCAAAATGACATAATTAGCTTAGTTAGCTCCAAAATGATCTATGCTTAGCTTTGTTTCCTCCAAAATGACCTAAGTTAGCTCTAATATGCTAAGTTATCTCTAATATGCTTAGTTAGCTAGGTTTTCTCAATAATGACATACACTTAGCTTACATATGTAAAAATGGCATAATTAGCTTACTTAGGTTTGAAATGGCATAACAATCTTGGTAACATCATATATGTCATATAGTTAGCGTATTTTCCTCGAAAATGACATAATAAGCCTAATTAGCTCCAAAATGATCAATTTTACCCAAGTTAGCTCCAAAATGACCTAAGTTAGCTCTAAAATGCTAAATTAGCTCTAATATGCTTAGTTGCCTGGGTTAGCTCAATAAAGACCTATAGTTAGCTTACTTATGTTAAAAAAGGCATAATATGCTTAGTTCACTAATAACCCACAAGTTTAGGGGATCGCAACAGTTTTCGAGGGTAGAGTATTCAGCCCAAATTTATTGATTCGACACAAGGGGAGCCAAAGAATATTCTCAAGTATTAGCAGCTGAGTTGTCAATTCAACCACACCTGGAAACTTAATATCTGCAGCAAAGTATTTAGTAGCAAAGTAATATGATAGTAGTGGTAACGGTAGCAAAAGTAATATTTTTGGTGTTTTGTAGTGACGATAACAATAGCAATGGAAAAGTAAATAAGCGAAGAACAATATATGGAAAGCTCGTAGGAAATGGATCGGTGATAGAGAATTATGCCGGATGCGATCGATCATGTAACAGTCATAACCTAGGGTGACACAGAACTAGCTCCAATTCATCAATGTAATGTAGGCATGTATTCGAATATGGTCATACGTGCTTATGGAAAAGAACTTGCATGACATCTTTTGTCCTACCCTCCCGTGGGAGCGGGGTCCTAGAAACTAACGGATATTAAGGCCTCCTTTTAGTAGAGTACCAGACCAAAGCATTAACACATAGTGAATACATGAACTCCTCAAACTAAGGTCATCACCGAAAGTGGTCCCGATTATTGTCACTTCGGGGTTGCCGGATCATAACACATAGTAGGTGACTATAGACTTGCAAGATAGGATCAAGAACTCTCATATATTCATGAAAACATAATAGGTTCAGATATGAAATCATGGCACTCGGGCCCTAATGACAAGCATTAAGCATAGCAAAGTCATAGCAACATCAATCTCAGAACATAGTGGATACTAGGGATCAAACCCTAACAAAACTAACTCGATTACATGATAAAGCTCATCCAACCCATCACCGTCTAGCAAGCCTACGATGGAATTACTCATGCACGGCGGTGAGCATCATGAAATTGGTGATGGAGGATGATTGATGATGACGATGGCGACGGATTCCCCTCTCCGGAGCCCCGAACGGACTCCAGGTCAGCCCTCTCGAGAGAGTTTAGGGAATGGCGGTGGCTCCGTATAGTAAAACGTGATGAATCTTTCTCCCTGATTTTTTCTCTCCGAACACGAATATATAGAGTTGGAGTTGAGGTCGGAGGAGCTCCAGGGGGCCACGAGGTAGGGGGGCGCGCCCAGGGGGCAGGCGTGCCCCCACCCTCGTGGCTAGGGTGTGGGACCCCTGGTCTTGATCTTTTGCCAGTATTTTTTATTATTTCCAAAAATAGTCTCTGTGAAGTTTCAGGTCATTCTAAGAACTTTTGTTTCTGCACATAAATAACACCATGGCAATTCTGCTGAAAACAGCGTCAGTCCGGATTAGTTCCATTCAAATCATGCAAGTTAGAGTCCAAAACAAGGGCAGGAGTGTTTGGAAAAGTAGATACGACGGAGATGTATCAACTCCCCCAAGCTTAAACCTTTGCTTGTCCTCAAGCAATTCAGTTGACAAACTGAAAGTGATAAAGAAAAACTTTTACAAACTCGGTTTGCTCTTATTGTTGTAAATATGTAAAGCCAGCATTCAAGTTTTCAGCAAAGATTATAAACTAACCATATTCACAATAATGCTTAGGTCTCATGTTTACTCATATCAATGGCATAATCAACTAGCGAGCAATAATAATAAATCACGGGTGACAACACTTTCTCAAAACAATCATAATATGATATAACAAGATGGTATCTCGCTAGCCCTTTCTCAGACCACAAAACATAAATGCAGAGCACCTTTAAAGATCAAGGATTGACTAGACATTGTAATTCATGGTAAAAGAGATCCAATCAAGCCATACTCGATGTAAACTAATCAGTAATTAATGCAAATGACAGAGGTGCTCTCCAGCGGGTGCTTTTTAATAAGAGGAGGATGACTCGGCATAAAAGTAAATAGATAGGCCCTTCGCAGAGGGAAGTAGGGATTTGTAGAGGTGCCAGAGCTCGGTTTTGAAATAGAGATGAATAATATTTTGAGCGGTATACTTTCATTGTCAACATAACAACCAAGACATGGCGATATCTTCCATGCTACACACATTATAGGCGGTTCCCAAACAGAATGGTAAAGTTTATACTCCCTCTCCACCAACAAGCATCAATCCATGGCTTGCTTGAAACAACGAGTGCCTCCAACTAACAAGAGTCCTAGGGGGAGTTTTGTTTGCAATTATTTTGATTTGATTTGCATAAAGCATGGGACAGGGCATCCCGGTGACCAGCCATTTTCTCGTGAGTGAGGAGCAAAGTCCACTCGTCTTGAGAATAACCTGCCTAACATGGAAGATACGGACAGCCCTAGTTGATACATGAGCTATTCGATCATACAAAACAGGATATTTATTCGAAGGTTTAGAGTTTGGCACATACAAATTTACTTGGAACGACATGTAGATACCGCATATAGGAAGGTATAGTGGACTCATATGGCATAACTTTGGGGTTTATGGAGTTGGATGCACAAGCAGTATTCCCGCTTAGTACAAGTGAAGGCTGGCAAAAGACTAGGAAGCGACCAACTAGAGAGTGACAACAGCCATGAACATGCATTGAAGTTAATGAACATTGAGTCCAAGAATGAGTAGGATACAATCCACCATGAACATAAATATCGTGAAGGCTATGTTGATTTTGTTTCAACTACATGCGTGAACATGTGCCAAGTCAAGTCACTTAAATCATTCAGAGGAGGATACCACCCTATCATACCACATCAAAACCATTTTCATAGCATGTTGGCACGCAAGGTAAACCATTATAAGCCCCTAGCTAATTAAGCATGGCATAAGAAACTATGATCTCTAATTATCATCGCAAACATGTTTATTCATAATAGGCTGAATCAGGAACGATGAACTAATCATATTTACAAAAACAAGAGAGGTCGAGTTCATACCAGCTTCTCTCATCTCAATCAGTCCATCATATATCATCATAATTGCCTTTCACTTGCACGACCGAACGATGTGGATAATAATAATAGTGCACGTGCATTGGACTAAGCTGGAATCTGCAAGCATTCAATAAATAGGAGAAGACAAGGCAATATGGGCTCTTTTGTCAGATCAACAATAATGCATATAAGAGCCACTTCAACAATTTAATCATGATCTTCTCCTATCGACCCCCAAAGAAAGGAAAAGAAATAAAACTATATACACGGGAAAGCTCCCAACAAGCAAAAGAAGAACAATAAATCTTTTGGGGTTTTCTTTTTAATTACTACTACAAGCATGGAAAGTAAACTAATTAAAAGCTACAACTAATTTTTTTTCTTTTTCATAAGGTTTATCAAACACACAAGAAGAAAGCATAAACAGAGAAAATAAACTAGCATGGATGATACAATGAAAAAGTATGAGCACCGGCAACTAGCAATGAGTGTGTGAACATGAATGTAATGTCGGTGGGAAATACGTACTCCCCCAAGCTTAGGCTTTTGGCATAAGTTGGTCTAATGCGATGGATGGCCTGGAGATATCCAAAGTTGTAGTTGGGGTCGTACTGAGATGCAACAGTCATTGCATCGTGGGCTGCAGCTTGGAGGCGAGCTATCTCAGCCCTCCTCTTATACTCTTCCGCCTCCTCTCTGGTTATAAAATATCTCCCTTTTGCCTGCAAATCAAAGAAAGTAGAAGCAGGGGGAGCGACGTGATAGGTGCATTGTCTGTTAAAGATTAGTCGGTACTGGAGGAACTGATCGTTCCTCTCAACAAACTGATGACGAACCATAGCCTCATAATCCAAATAAGCGGGAGGCAACTCAATATCATCCTCACGTATGGTTATACCAAGAAAATTAGCTATGCGGGTTGCATAAATTCCACCAAAGAAATCTCCATTAAATCTATTAAGATGCAACCTACGTGCAACAATGGCTCCCAGATTATAAGATTTATCTCCTAACACAGCACTCCTAAGAATACTGAGGTCAGGGACACACATGTGACATGCTTCATCTTTACCGTTAATGCATCTACCTATCAAGAGAGCAAAATAATGTATAGTGGGAAAGTGAATGCTCCCTATGGTAGCTTGTGCTATATCTCTAGATTCCCCCGCAGTTATACTAGCAAGAAAATCTCTAAATTCAGATTTGAGAGGTCCACTAGCACTACCCCATTGTGGAAGTTTGCAAGCAGTGGTAAAGTCCTCTAAGTCCATAGTGTAAGAATTTTCATAAATATCAAACAGGACAGTTTGAGAATTGCGTGAAGATGAAAATTCAAACCTCCTCACAAAGGAACTAGTGAGATAGTGGTACTGACGACACTTTTCTGCCTCGAAGCTCACAAGATCAGCATTACGCAAATATGCGTTAAATTCTTCCTTAATTCCTGCTCGATCCATGAAGTCCTCTAAAGTCCATTCACAAGACCGCACTGGAGCGTCCCTTGGTGGCTCATCATCAGCATCACACATTGCAAGCCTGGGTCCTTGTTTCCTTGAAGAACCACCTTGGTACATTTTCCTAAACATATTTCTTCCTCTGAAAAATTTCTGAAATTTTTAGTAACTTCAAATAAAAGTAAACCAAACTCAACAAAATTGATAGCAACTACTCCTACAAGTGCCTAGAGCCTGTATCATGCATTAGAACTACTTGGAACCATATAAATTTGACATGCAAGCTCAAGAACATGGTCACCTAGGTAGCACAAATTTGCAATGAGTAAAGCACTAGAACAAAAACTAATTGGACCAATGGAGGAGTCACATACCAAGGAACAATCCCCCAAAGCAGTTGTGTGAGAGGTGCTTTGAGCAAGGAGATCGAAAATCACAGCAAAAAGGGCTAGAACTCGTGCTTGAGCGGGATAATGGTGTTTGTGGGGGGAGGAAGGAGTGTGTGGGTGCAGGAATAAGTGGAGGAGGGCCACCGTGGGCCCACGAGGCAGGGGGCGCGCCCTCCACCCTCGTGGCCAGGTGGATGCCCCCCTACTGTGTTCTTAGTGCCAAATATTCTCAAATATTCCAGAAAAAATCATATTTAAATTTTAGGGCATTTGGAGAACTTTTATTTTCGGGGTATTTTTATATTGCACGGATAATTCAGATAACAAACAAAAAAATACTATTTTTGCTTTATTTAATATAAATAACAGAAAGTAAAAAGAGGGTACAGAGAGTTGTGTCTTCTAAATTCATCCATCTCATGCTCATCAAAAGGAATCCAGTAACAAGGTTGATCAAGTCTTGTTAATAAACTCATTCCAAGTAACATGGAACCGGAGAATTTTCGAATAACACTAGGTTACCTCAATGGGGATATGCACATCCCCAACAACAAGAATATCATATTTCTTCTTGACAGTAGGAAGAGGAAATTCAAAACCTCCAAAAATAATCGATGGAATTTTTCCAATAGAATTTATACTATGAACTTGAGGTTGTTTCCTCGGAAGTGTACCGTATGCTCATTACCATTAACATGAAAAGTGACATTGCCCTTGTTGTAATCAATAATAGCCCCTACAGTATTCAAAAAGGGTCTTCCAAGAATAATAGACATACTATCATCCTCGGGAATATCGAGAATAACAAAGTCTGTTAAAATAGTAACGTTTGCAACTACAACAGGCACATCCTCACAAATACCGACAGGTATAGCAGTTGATTTACCAGCCATGTGCAAAGATATTTCAGTAGGTGTCAACTTATTCAAATCAAGTCTACGATATAAAGAGAGAGGCATAACACTAACACCGGCTCCAAGATCACATAAAGCAGTTTTAGCATAGTTTCTTTTATGGAGCATGGTATAGTTGGTACTCCGGGATCTCCTAGTTTCTTAGGTATTCCACCTTTAAAAGTATAATTAGCAAGCATGGTGGAAATTTCAGCTTCCGGTATCTTTCTTTTATTAGTAACAATTTCTTTCATGTACTTAGCATAAGGATTCATTTTGATCATATCAGTTAATCGCATACGCAAAAAGATAGGTCTAATCATTTCAACAAAGAACTCAAAATCCTCATCATCATTTTTCTTGGATGGTTTGGGAGGAAAAGGCATGGGTTTTTGAACCCATGGTTCTCTTTCTTTACCATGTTTCCTAGCAACAAAGTCTCTCTTATCACAACGTTGATTCTTTGATTGTGGGTTATCAAGATCAACAGTAGGTCCAATTTCTATATCATTATCATTGCTAGGTTGAACATCATCATGAACATTATCAGTAACATTATCACTAGTTTCAGGTTCATTACCAGATTGTGTTTCAGCATCAGAAATAGAAATATCATTTGGATTCTTAGGTGTTTCAGCAATAGGTTCACTAGAAGCATGCAAAGTCCTATCATTTTTATTTTTCTTCCTTTTAGAAGGACTAGGTGCATCTATATTATTTCTCTGAGAATCTTGCCCAATTCTCTTAGGGTGGCCTTCAGGATACAAAGGTTCCTGAGTCATTTTACTAGTTCTAGTAGCCACTCTAACATCATAGTCCTTATTCTTACTATTCAATTCATTGAGAAAATCATTTCGAGCTTTAAGTACTTGTTCTACTTGAGTGGTAACCATAGAAGCATGTTTACTTATAAGTTTAAGTTCACCTTTGACATTAGCCATATAATCACCCAAGTGTTCAAGCATATCAGCACTGCGTTTTAATTCTCTACCAAAATAAGCATTGAAGTCTTCTTGCTTAACCATAAATTTATCAAACTCATCTAAGCATGGGCTAGCAAACTTGGTGAATGAGATTTCAGCTTTATCATATCTATAGAGAGAATTTACCTTTACTACCTGTGTCGGGTTATAAAGTCCATGTGTTTCTTTAATAGGCGGTAAATTCTTAACATCTTCAGCTTTAATACCCTTTTCATTCATGGATTTCTTTGCCTCTTGCATATCTTCAGGACTGAGAAATAGAACACCCCTTTTCTTCGGAGTTGCTTTAGGAATAGGCTCAAGAGTTGGCTCAGGAAGTGTCCAATTATTTTCATTTGTCAACATATTATTCAATAGAATTTCAGCTTCATCCGGTGTTCTGTCCCTGAAAACAAAACCATCACAACTATCCAGGTAATCTCTAGAAGCATCGGTTAGTCCATTATAAAAGATATCAAGTATTTCATTTTTCTTAAGAGGATGATCAGGCAAAGCAGTAAGTAATTGGAGAAGCCTCCCCCAAGCTTGTGGGAGACTCTCCTCTTCAATTTGCACAAAATTATATATATCCCTTAAGGCAGCTTGTTTCTTATGAGCAGGGAAATATTTAGCGGAGAAGTAATAAATCATATCCTGGGGACTATGCACACAACTAGGATCAAGAGAATTAAACCATATCTTAGCATCACCCTTTAATGAGAACGGAAATATTTTAAGGATATAAAAGTAGCGATTTCTCTCATCATTAGTGAACAGGGTGGCTATATCATTTAATTTAGTAAGATGTGCCACAACAGTTTCAGATTCACAGCCATAAAAAGGATCAGATTCAACCAAAGTAATTATATCAGGATCAATAGAGAATTCATAATCCTTATCAGTAACAAAGATAGGTGAAGTAGCATAAGCAGAATCATATTTCATTCTAGCATTCAGAGTTTTTTTTAGCTTAGCTAATAATTTCTTAAGATCACTTCTATCATTGCAAGCAAGGAAGTCTCTTTTAGTTTCTTCATCCATAACATAGCCCTCAGGCACAATAGGTAATTCATATTTATTAGGAGAGCCTTCATAATCACTTTCATCAGTATTATCAGTTTCAATAATTTCATTCTCTCTAGCCCTAACGAGTTGTTCATCAAGAAACTCACCGAGTGGCATAGTAGTATCAGGCATAGAAGTAGTTTCATCATAAGTATCATGCATAGCAGAAGTGGCATCATCAATAATATGCGACATATCAGAATTAATAGCAGAAGCAGGTTTAGGTGTCGCAAGATTACTCAAAATAGAAGGTGAATCAAGTGCAGAGCTAGATGGTAGTTCCTTACCTCCTCTCGTAGTTGAGGGATAAATCTTGGTTCTTGGATCTTTCAAGTTCTTCATAATGATAAGCAGATATAAATCCCAAGTAACTCAAAGAATAGAGTTATGCACCCCAGCAACGGTGCTAGAAAATAGTCTTGATAACCCACAAGTTTAGGGGATCGCAACAGTTTTCGAGGGTAGAGTATTCAACCCAAATTTATTGATTCGACACAAGGGGAGCCAAAGAATATTCTCAAGTATTAGCAGTTGAGTTGTCAATTCAACCACACCTGGAAACTTAATATCTGCAGCAAAGTATTTAGTAGCAAAGTAATATGATAGGCAGTGGTAACGGTAGCAAAAGTAATATTTTTGGTGTTTTGTAGTGACGATAAAAATAGCAATGGAAAAGTAAATAAGTGAAGAACAATATATGGAAAGCTCGTAGGCAATGGATCGGTGATAGAGAATTATGCCGGATGTGATCGATCATGTAACATTCATAACCTAGGGTGACACAGAACTAGCTCCAATTCATCAATATAATGTAGGCATGTATTCCGAATATAGTCATACGTGCTTATGGAAAAGAACTAGTATGACATCTTTTGTCCTACCCTCCCGTGGGAGCGGGGTCCTAGCGGAAACTAAGGGATATTAAGGCCTCCTTTTAATAGAGTACCGGACTAAAGCATTAACACATAGTGAAATACATGAACTCCTCAAACTAAGGTCATCACCGGAAGTGATCCTGATTATTGTAACTTCGGGGTTGCCGGATCATAACACATAGTAGGTGACTATAGACTTGCAAGATAGGATCAAGACCTCTCATATATTCATGAAAACATAATATGTTCAGATCTGAAATCATGGCACTCGGGCCCTAGTGACAAGCATTAAGCATAGCAAAGTCATAGCAACGTCAATCTCAGAACATAGTGGATACTAGGGATCAAACCCTAACAAAACTAACTCGATTAAATGATAAATCTCATCCAACCCATCACCGTCTAGCAATCCTACGATGGAATTACTCACGCACGGCGGTGAGCATCATGAAATTGGTGATGGAGGATGGTTGATGATGACGATGGCGACAGATTCCCCTCTTCGGAGCCCCGAACGGACTTCAGATTAGCCCTCCCGAGAGAGTTTTGGGCTTGGCAGCGGCTCTATATCGTAAAACGCGATGAATCTTTCTCCCTGATTTTTTTCTCTCCGAACACGAATATATAGAGTTGGAGTTGAGGTCGGAGGAGCTCCAGGGGGCCCATGAGGTAGGGGTGCGCCCCCATCCTCGTGGCTAGGGTGTGGGCCCCTGGTCTTGATCTTTTGCTAGTATTTTTTATTATTTCCAAAAATAGTCTCCGTGAAGTTTCAGGTCATTCCGAGAACTTTTGTTTCTGCACATAAATAACACCATGGCAATTCTGCTGAAAACAGCATCAGTCCGGGTTAGTTCCATTCAAATCATGCAAGTTAGAGTCCAAAACAAGGGCAAAAGTGTTTGGAAAAGTAGATACGATGGAGACGTATCATTAACTAAAAAATGACCAAGTTTACCTATGTTAGCTCCAATATGATCCATTTTACCTAGGTTAGCTCCAAAATGACCTATTTACCTAGCTTAGCTCTAAAATGACTTACACACTTTGCATTTTTACCTAGCTTAGCTAAAAATGGCATTTTTCCTACCTTACTTAGAAGAAGAAGAAGATAAAGAAGAGGAGAGGTGACTAAGAAAGAGAAGATAAATTCTTCTTCTTCTTTTTCTTCTTTTTCTTCTAGTTAGTCTTCTTCTTCTAACTTTCATCTTTCCTAATTTGTAGATTTGCTTGCGTTCATGCAGTCTACTCTTTTCCTTGTGCTTCTTTTCTGTTCTTCGAAACTTGTTGCAAACTTGTTGTTGGATGTGTTGGATATGTCGTTGGATATGTGTTGGTATGCTTGTGTGTGTGTATGTATCTATGAAATTGAATGAATTTAAGAAAAAAACAGGGTCTATACAGGCTCTTTACCGTCCGCCAGCAGACGACAAAGACCTTTGCCATCAGCCAGCAGACGGCAAAGCTACCACGTGGCAGCTACCTGTGCAACCTGGAAGCACTGGGCTGGCCTATATGATTGCTTTATCGTCTGCTAGCCGACAACAAAGACTTTTGCATCTTTATCGTGAGCCAGTAGACGACATAGCATGCCACGTGGCAGCAACCTGGGCTGTCCTATATGGGAACTTTGTCGTCTGCTGGAAGAGGACAAAGATGCAAAGGACTTTGCCGTCTGCCAGCAGATGGCAAAGCACGCTGTTAACCCCCTAACGGACCTAACCTTCCACGTGTGCCGTCTAGGCTCTTTGCCATCTGCTGGCAGACGACAAAGACCATTTCATCTCTGTCGTCCACCAGCAGACAACAAAGAGGCCTTTGTCGTAACTTATTCAGCCGGACCTGTTGTCGTTTGCTGGCTGACGGCAAAGGCCTTTGCCGTCCGCCATGGTAGACGACAAAGTGTCTGATTCCTATAGTGTAAGATGCTAGAGTTTCACAGATAAAGTGACTTCAGTCTCACCGATCAGTACACTTTGGTCATACCGAGTTGTACTTAGTGCAATGGCCAAGGCCAATCGGTGTGACCGAAATCCCCAGATTGGTCGGTCGGAGATGGGTTCGACGGAAACCTAACCCTAAGTTTTTGCATCAAATCTATTCGAAGGAATTTACTTGTTGGATAGATTGATCTCATACGTGGGAAGAACAATGGCTATGTACTTTGTTCAAGAATCGGAGCAGTGGATAGCACAAAGGGTCGAATTCGTAGCCTAACTTGGTGACGGATCGCTACAGCGGCAACAACAGTGAAGATTCCCATTGACAGCGATGGAGACCAGTGGCGGAGGGTTAGTGGTAGAGACAGCGATGATCCGGAGACCTAGAGGCGACAGTGCTAGGGAGGCGCGGGCGAGTGTGTTTGAAGAATTTTCCAAACTCTAAGTCACGGTATATATACCCAGTCGCTGTCGGTGGCGCCAAGTGGAACGCCTTGGTGGCACCTAGATGCAAAACTGCTAGCAGTTGCTGCAACTCGGTGAGACCGAATCGTTATAATATGTAGCACCAAGATGAAAACCTAGATCAACTTAATGATTTTGGTGAGACCGAATGGGAGTGGGTTGGTCTGATTGAAAATCATTAAGAGGTTTTGGAAGTTAAACCCTTGACAGATCAGTGGCTCCGAGTGCTCCTCACCCGGAGGGTCCGAAAGTGACTTGTTCAAACTTTGTGATGTAGCATGAATAGAGTTTGAGACGAGAAAAAGCATAGATAGCTAGAGGGAGTACTTAGGCATTCTTGTCCATCCATTTGGCAAAAGAAAAAACAAGCAATCAAAGCAACAAATGGATGTCCTCGAATGAAGAAAATTATGCAACCAACATGCTCACACAATAAGATAGCAAATAAAACATGTGGCAAAGCATGCACATACACTCTAGCATCTATCAAGCAATTAGCGATGACTAGGTCATCTATATATGAGTATATTGACTGAGTCAAATGAGAACGTTTGATTGTAGGTCATACTCATCTTTTAAGCACAAGTGGGGTTACCAGTTTTACATAAAGCATTGTTGTGTTCACACCATTAGAGTTGCTTTAGCTCAATTCTTAGAGTAAAGCTCCCCCTAGATGTGATATCCCCCTGAGAGGGATGAACTAACCTTGGGTTTTGTCGATGATGACTTCATGTAGATGTTGAAGATGTGCATGCTCAATGTTGATGTAGATCATTTGGAGCAATCCATTGGAGTGTTTTGCACTTTCAATACCTACATCGGTTAGTCCCACAAGGAACATACAAGGATATCCATAGACATAGAGTGAAACACACTTATGATGATGTCCATGAAAGCATTAGGTTACCTTGTCCCTTGTCTTACCAACAAGAGGGTTTGTGACTCCATGAACTAGTGCAAGATGTGAAAGTTGATTGCAGTTGTCCTTGACAAAATGAATGTGCGTAAAGTATGTTGGCGGAGTCACTCTCAAGAACTCTCTAGTTCTTCTTCTTTGGGATCCACATCAACTTGATGGGAATCCTTGGAGTTGTAGTCGTACTTGATGAATTAGAACTTGACATAGTCTTGGGAACCCACTTGACCATGGCCTTAGGAGCTTCTTCAAATGAATCAATCTCTTCTTGAAGCTTGTCCTTGCGTTTTAGCTTGTGGTCTTGTGGTGGAAGATCATCTTGAGCTTGTGTTCCCTTGAAAGAAGTGGGATCATACTTCTCTTGTTGAGGAACAAACTTCGTCTTGGGATATTGATATTCTTCCCACTCAACTCCATTGGTATTGAACTTTCGATCAAAACCAACACCTTGATTCTTCTGGCACCTTCCTTGCTTGCGTACAATTTCCTCAAATTGCATACTTCCGGCAAGGCTCTTGTAAACACCTTTCTCTATAATTCCCTTCAATAAGCTATTTTCTTGCTCAAGTGTAACTTGGCTAAGAGAATCATTAGTGGAATCAAGAGAACTACTAGAAGCAACAATATTGGATTTAACATGATTATTGTTACTACTAGAGGAAGAATCTTTCTTGTTCTTATTGCTAGATTTTACTTGTGTCATGTAAGTAGACAAGAGGAGAAATTTGGCAAGATAAGAAGAACTCTTCTATCGAAGATCATCATTGATAGCTTTTAGGAACTAATGCTCGTGCTCTAAATTTAGCTTCTCGAAGTGCAGCTTCTCATGAGTTCTTTTGAGCTCTCTATGATGCTCTAGAGTTGTTTCATGAGCTAACTTAAGATTGTTTAGTTCTTTAGTTAGAAGCTCAATCTCTTTCTTATCATTGTCATTCGTTTCATCTTGGTTAGTGTGATTAATAGCAATTTCATCATAGTTTTCATCACTAGTGTCGTCAACAAGTAAATCATCATCACCTAGAAAATCATCTTCATCAGTATTGAAATCAACATACTAGGGGTGTGATACCTTAGGGCCTTTAGCCATGAAGCATCTTCCAATTCCTTCATTTAGTGAGTCAAATATATCATAGGAGTTGGATGACACAAGTGCAAGTCCGGCAACACCTTCATCTTGAGTATATTCAGAGTCGGAGTGATAGCTTCTCTCGGAGTAGTTCTCGGAGTCGGAGCTGGATACCCATTCACCAACGTGAGCTTGATGTCTTCATCTTGTGTAGCTCTTTGATGACTTGTCCTTCTTTTCTGAATCCTTGCTTCTACGAGAGGGTATTCGTTCATAACGATCATCTCTACTCCTCTCTCTTGGAGGTGATTCATCTCTTTTACTCCTCCTTTTTGGTGAATCTTCTCTTTTCTTGTAGGGAGCCGTACACTCATTTGAATAGTGTCCAGGTCCTCCAAAATTGTAGCAATTACGATCACGACTAGAAGATCTTTTATCATTGTAGGACCTAGACTTGGAGCTTCTCTCTTTGCTTCTACTCTTGTAGAATTTGTTGAAGTTCTCCATTAAGCTCAATTCCTCATTGGAGACTTGCTTCTCACTTGATGTTGTAGGGGCATCACATGAAGATTTGTAAGCACCACTTGACTTGTTGTGAAGCTCTTCCTTATAATGGGATTCAACACCCTCCAAAATACTGGATTCATTACTTCCTAAAGTTGACACTCTTCCAAACCCACTTTCGTCAATATAATCATCATAAATAGGAGGCATGCTTTCATCATAATAAATTTGCACATTAAAACTTGGGGGACAATGTAGCGACCCGACCACAGATGGTCAAGCCTCTCTGTATATGTGCCATCCCTGGATCGGTATGCTGGCACACACAGTACATCAATGTATATATCAAAGTGCAATCACATGTATAAATAACGTAAAACTGATATATACCTCATAAGTCTCAGCGGAAACAAACAATCGGGTGTGGAGTCCCATCAACGCCATCGGCAGGTTGAGTGTAGACCGTAACCCTATGACGTAACTCTTACTCGTCGGAAGAAACATATCTGCAACATGAGACGTTGCAGCCATGTAGGTCAGTACATTGAATGTACCGGCAAGATCACTGTAAGAAAAACAGATGATAAACTATACTATATGCAATATGGCTTTGTGGCTCTGTATCTGAGTTTTGTTTGCATAAAAGCTGGTTTTATTTTCCCTACATCAAGGGAATTATCCAGAGTCTGTACTACGGAGTTTTCTATCATGACATGGTTCCGCCAACCGATGTCTCATAGCCCAAATCATCATAAGTTGCCCACAATTAATTTATCAGTCCGGTGTTGAGAGTTCCGAGATAGATCCAAGTCCAGAGGCTCAAATTGTCCGTAACCGGGGACACGGCTAATCGATTAGGTTTTAACCCTCTGCAGAGGTTTGTACACTTTACCCACAACATTCGATCCCTCTCTTTACATTCTCGCACTTTAGGGTGTTTGAGAATAAGATGACCGAAACACTTAAAATGAATTTGATGAAATTTATCCAAATCACTATTTTGGCTGTATCTTTAGTTTTATGAAATATTTTTGATTGATTCTTTTTGCTACTGTTTTAGAATTTTGGGATGTTACAAACCTACCACACTTAAAATGAATCTCGTCCTCGAGATTCGAAGAGGCTAGCAAGAAAAGGTTAGGGGTTGGGGGTCTTCTAGCACATATTTTGGTCGGAAGGGTCTAGTGTGCTAGCACACTTAAAAGCATGGGTATGGTTCAGACAAAACTCATGTACTCCATCCTTTTGGGTTGCTGATGTCGGTGTTCTCATATACTCCGGAATAGCTCTTTCACGGGTGCTGTTCCGGTCAGGGCATAACCTTTTCCTCAAACACGTGTCCTTTCATCCTGGTGACGTTCTTCCGAGTCTGGGTCTTCTTAGCTGACTGGTCTGTCGCCAATAATAAATAACTATCGAAATTCTCATGGTGGTCAACCATGCTGACCACTTGTAACATCCCAAAACAGTAGCAAAAAGAATCAATCAAAAATATTTCATAAAACTAAAGATACAGCCAAAATAGTGATTTGGATAAATTTCATCAAATTCAATTTTAAAGTAGTCAAATTTGAAATCCAAAGGTACAAACAGAAACTTAAAAAATTTGAATCTAATGCAAAAAGAATCAATCAATTTGGATCTAAAACATAAAAGTTATAAGCATTATAAAATCAGAACTATTTTGTTTTTAAAACAGAAACGAAAATAACAAAAAAAAACTAACGGGCGCTACGGGGTGTGCGAGCTGAAACTAAACAGCGCTCGGGCGGAAAATAACCGAAACGCGTACGGGCCAAAAGAGAAAGACCGATCGGCTAAACCGATTAGATCTAAACTGTAAATAAACCGAAGCTAAACCGATCTAGTAAAAAAACCTAACTGTTCGATCTAATCTAATCACGACCGTATAATCTAGATCAGATAGACGAGGAGGGAGAGAGAGCTCACCGCGGTGGTGGTCGATGGCGAGTGCGTCGGGCGACGACGGTGGCGGCGCTCCAGTGATCTTTGGCATCAGTGGGGTGGCCAGGGAGATGAAGCAGACGACGACGAGTCCAACGGTGGTCGTGGCGCCAGTGGAGGTGGTCGGAGACGGTCGGCGGCGAGGTCGAGGCGGCGGTGGCGTTCGGGCGCCGGCGGTGGCGGCGCTCCGTTGAGTTTCGGGCTCGCGCGAGCGCACGTGGAGGTGCGGATGAGCGAGGGGAGTGCGGAGGTGGTCTTGGGAGGCGGCGAGGGGGTTGGAGTAGCTCGGTGGGGCGGCAATGGCGCGGCGGGGGCGCTCGGCTCCGGCGAGCAATTGAGAAGGAGGCGGGGGTTCTCGGAGGGGGCTTTGGGGCGGAATCGGTTGAGGGAGGTGAGTATATATAGGGGGAGGGTGCTTGGAGGAGGGGGCGGATCGAGGAGAGGATCCCGAGAAATCCGGGATTCGGCGGCGGCGTGGTTCTGGCGTGGGGAGGAAGAAGGTCGCGGGCGAGAGCGATCGGGCAGTGGGGCCCTGCGGTCAGCGGCACTAGGCGAGCGAGAGGGGAGCGGGCGACCGAGGCGAAGGGGCTCCGGGCGTCTGGCGCGGAGCTGGGCTGGCAGGCTCGGGCGCGCTGGTGGGCTGCGGTGTTGCTGGGCCTGTTGGCCTAGCCGCACGCTGGGCTTTTTTTTTGAATTAAAGCAGAGAGGGAAAAAACTAAATATAGAAAAAACATATAGTATTTTTATATAGGACATATATATATATATCAAAATGTTCATAAAAATAAATCCTAAAATATGAACATATTTTCATCTACAAATAAAATTCAAAAAAATAATAATAAACCAAACAGTGCTACTATTGCATTAAAACCCAACAAAAATCATTTGTAAAATACCAACATGATTTCAAATTTATTTTCTCCTAATTTTCCATTGAAGGGAATCATTTTACCCTTATTTCCATTTATTTAATTTGAGGAGAAAAATAATTTCATTAAAAGTCAAATAACTCCTAAATGGTTTTGAATTTGAATTTCAAACCACTTCCAACTCTATTACATATAATTTGAAGAAGTCATTTTATCTTCTCTCATGAAAATCATTGAGTTGCATAAATCTTCTGAATTTGAAATATGTCCAAAAGGAATTCAAATCTTTTCAAAACCCTTTTCGTTTTAAATGGAAGAAGTCATATTTTCTTCACTGTAGGGTTTTGTGGTGAAATAAAATTTGAATTCATTGAGATCAAAAATGCAAAGTGAAAGTCTGGGAAAGTCATTTCATTCCCTCTCATTCAACTTTCAGAAAGTTTCAAATTCCACCCAGTTTCACACAATCAATCACTCACAATCAAACAAATAATCAAAGTGAATTATTTACTATAACATTCCAAAATTTAGAATTTTGGGATGTTACAGACAAAAAATATCATCTTCATCAAACATAACATCCCCAAGCTTGTAGCTTTGCATATCATTAGCATCATGAATATTCAAAGAATTCATACTAACAACATTGCAATCATGCTCATTATTTATACCAAACATTCTATTGAATTCTTCTTTTATCAATTGAGCACAATTTTCCTTTCCATCATTTTCACGAAATACATTATAAAGATGATCAATAATATGATGCAAGATCAACTCCATTTTTATGTAGTTTTCTTTTGTAAACCGAACTAGTGATAAAACAAGAAACTAAAAGATTTGATTGCAAGATCTAAAGATATACCTTCATGCATTCACCTCCCCGGCAAAGGTGCCAGAAAAGAGCTTGATGTCTACTACGCAACTTTATTCTTGTAGACTCGTGTTGGGCCTCCAAGCGCAGAGTTTTGAAGGACAGTAGCAATTTTCCCTCAAGTGGATGACCTAAGGTATATCAATCCATGGGAGGTGTAGGATGAAGATGGTCTCTCTCAAACAACCCCGCAACCAATACAAGAAATCTCTTGTGTCCCCAACACACGCAATACAATGGAAAATTGTATAGGTGCACTAGTTCGGCGAAGACATGGTGATAAATGTGTAATATTGGTGGTATAAATATATTTTTATAATCTAAATAAATAAAAATAGCAAGGTAGCAAATAGTAAACGGGCACAAAAACGGTATAGCAATGCTTGAGAATGAGGCCTAGGGTATGTACTTTCGCTAGTGCAATCTCTCGACAATGCTAATATAATTGGATCATATAACCGTCCCTCAACATGCAATGAAGAATCACTCCAAAGTTCTTATCTAGCGGAGAACATACGAAGAAATCATTTGTAGGGTACGAAACCACCTCAAATCTATTCTTTCCGATCGATCTATCCAAGAGTTCATACTAAAATAACACCAAATAAGTTCATATTCCTAATACTCAATCCAACACAAAGAACTTCAAAGAGTGCCCCAAGATTTCTATCGGAGAAACAAAAGACGAGAACGTGCATCAACCCCTATGCATAGATTACCCCAATGTCACCACAGGAATCCGCAAGTTGAGTGCCAAAACACATATCAAGTGAATCAATATGACACCCCATTGTCACCATGAGTATTCATATGCAAGACATATATCAAGTGCTCTCAAATCCATAAAAGTATCCAATCCGATAATAACAAAATCTCAAGGGGAAAAACACAATTCATCATAATAAGATAGAGAGGGGAAAACACCATATGATCTGACTATATTAACAAAGCCCGCGATACATCAAGATCATGATATCTCAAGAACATGAGAAGAGAGAGATTGAACACATAGCTACTGGTACAAACCCTCAACCCCGAGGGTGGACTACTCCCTCCTCATTGTGGTGGCCGCCGGGATGATGAAGATGGCCACCAGAGATGATTCCCCCTCCGGCAGGGTGCCGGAACGAGGTCTAGATTGGTTTTTGGTGGCTACACAGCTTTGCGGCAGCGGAACTTCTGATATAGGTTAACCCTGATGGTTTCTCTATTTATAGGATTTTTGGCGTTTGTTTCACGCTAAGATGGGCCTCGAGGTGAGCACAACCCATCGGGGCAAGCCAGGCCCACCAGGCGCGCCCTGGTGGGTTGTGCCCTCCTCGTGGCTCTTCTGGCCCTCCCACAAAGCTTCGGGGGTCTCTTTTGTTCCAAAAAAATGTCAAAAAGTTTCAACTCATTTGGAGAACTTTCATTTCTTCACAAAAAACAACACCACGGTAGTTCTGCTAAAAACAGCGTCAGTCCGGGTTGGTTCCATGCAAATCATACCAAAACCATATAAAATTGTTGTAAACATGGCATGAATACTTCATAAATTATAGATACATTGGAGACGTATCAGCATCCCCAAGCTTAATTCCTACTCATTCCCGAGTAGGTAAATGATAAAAGAAATAATTTATGAAGTGTGAATACTCTCAAAGTGCATAAGTTTGATCAATGATAATTTTAGTCACTTTTCCTATCATCATAACATCAAATCTTTCTCATAAAACTTATCATGATAAAGTAGCAATTGAAAATGGAATTTTTTTTGTGGAATGCTACCTATCAGATTCATCATAAACTCTTTTCTTTTGTAGCATGGACATTTGGACTTTTATATGGTTCAAAGCAATAGTATTGTTTTAACATGAGGACTTTAATACTCAAGCATACCAAGAAGCAACCATGTATTTCAAAATATCAACGCTAAAATAAGTTATCCCTAGCCCATCATGCTCAATCATTGATCCATTCATGAAACACACTCGCATATTAGCTACAACCAATACTTAGGTACGATCATAGTGCCTCCTAGTTGGTGCTTTATAAGAGAAGGTGGAGACTCAAATTAATAATAAAAATTGCATAAAGTAAAACAAAGTCCCTTCACAGAGGGATGTAGGGATTTGTAGAGGTGCCAGAGCTCAAAGCGAAAATTGAGAGATAAAAAAAGATTTTGAGAGGCATACTTTTCCCACCAACAAAAATGACTTAGAGCTCCCAAACTTTCCATGCTACATATATCATAGGCGATTCCCAAACAGAAAATAAAGTTTATTCCTTTTTCTACCATACTTTCACTTTCCATGGCTAACCGTATCCACGGGTGCTCTCCATACCAACACTTTCCAAGGAATTTATTATTTTACAACATAAAGTAAATTCATTTTTCATTTTGGGACTGGGCATCCCTAATACCTTTGCCTTACTGTCGTGCAATGACAAGTGAATAAACACTCATCGTGAGAATAACACATCTAGCATGGAAAACATTGGCCACCCCTCAATGCCTCGCGAGCGGTACGAGCACACAAAAGAGAAATTTGTTTTGAAAATTTGAGATGGCACATAAAAATTTGCTTAGAGCGGCAAAAGAATACCGCATATAGGTAGGTATAGTGGACTTATGTGGCAAAACTGGTTTAAAGGATTTTGGATGCACAAGTAGTGATCATACTTAGTGCAAAATGAAGGTTAGCAAAAGATTGAGAAGCAACCAACCAATAAACAAATAATCTCATAAGCAAGCATTGAGCATAATTAACACCGAATAATGCACCACAAGTAGGATGTAATTTCATTGCACAACCATTGACTTTCTTGCTTGCATAGGGAATCACAAACCTTAACACCAATATTCTTATTAAAGCATAATTACTCATCAAGATGACTCACATATCACATCATCATATCTCAAAACTATTACAAGGAATCAAGTTTATTTTGTCCAATGATCTTCATGAAAGTTTTTATTATATCCTTCTTGGATATCTATCACTTTGGGACTAATTTTCATGTGTTGCTTTTGAAAAGCTCAAAAAAATATAAGTAAAGATCATGAGCATAATATTTATTTCTCTCGAGTTAATTTAAGTGAAGCAAGAGAGAATTTATTCAAAAATGCTAAAGCACACCGTGCTCAAAAAGATATAAGTGAAGATCAAGAGAATAGTTAAGTAAATAGGTAGCTATTTGAAGACTCTCTCTTATTCAAAAACTTTCAGATATAAGTATTTTATTAAAACAGAAAGCAAAAACAAAATAAAATGACATTGTAAGAATAGCACACATCATGTGAAGAAGCAAAAACTTAGGCTCAACCGATACTAACCGATAATTGTTGAAAAAGAAAGGTGGGATGCCTACCGGGGCATCCCCAAGCTTAGATGCTTGAGACTTCTTGAAATACTATCTTGGGGTGCCTTGGGCATCCCAAGATTGAGATTTTGTGTCTCCTTAATTCCTCTCATATCACGGTTTTCCTAAATCTCAAAAGCTTCATGCACACAAAACTTAACAAGAACTCGTGAGACAAGTTAGTATAAACCAATGCAAAAACCTTATCATTCTCTACTGTAGAAAATCACTAAAATTATTATTCGACATTGCATACTAAATGCCTCTGCATATTTAATACTCCTATCCTCAAATAGAATCATTGAACAAGCAAACATATATGCAAACAATGCAAACATAACAGCAATCTGCCAAAACAGTACAGTCTGTAAAGAATGCAAGAGTATCAATACTTCCCTAACTCCAAAAGTTATGAAATTTTACCACACTATAGAAACTTTATCAGAGCTTATTTTGCAAAAAAGTTTCAACATTTTATCACATTCGGACTTTTCTAGGGAATTTTTGCAACATCGATAAACTTTCTATTTTCAAACAGGAACATGTAGGCTTGCAAAATAAGCATAGTAAAGGCTATCATTGCCACTTTTATTGAAATAAAAGATGCAAAACATTATTCTAAATAAAATCAAGCACATCCTAACAAAATAAAATGATGCTCCAAGCAAAACACATATCATGTGACGAATGAAAACATAGCTCCAAGTGAGGTTACCGATAATGTTGGAGACAAAAGAGGGGATGCCTTCCGGGGCATCCCCAAGCTTAGTTGCTTGGTTCTTCCTTGAATATTACCTTGGGGTGCCTTGGGAATCCCCAAGCTTAGGGTCTTATCACTCCTTGTTCTCCTCATATCGACATCTCACCCAAAACTTGAAAACTTCAATCCCACAAAACTTAACGGAACTTTGTGAGATAGGTTAGTATGATAAAGAGCAAACCATTTCACTTTGGTACTGTCAAAGACAAGATTCATAATTGTTTCCACACAATGCCTACTGTAGCATATAATTTCCACAATTTATATTGAGCAATATAAGCAATAGAAACTAGAAAACAAGCAAACTATGCATTGAAAACAGAATCTGTCAAAAACAGAACAGTCTGTAGTAATTTGTACTCCAACCATATTTCTACTACTCAAAAAATTCTGAAAAATATGAAAACCTGTGAAATTTGTCTATTAATCTTATAAAAAAATAATCAGCATTTTATCATGCTTCTGTTAAAAATGAGAATTGTTTTCCTGAGCGAAAAGTTTCTGTTTTTCAGCAAGATCAAATCAACTATCACCATAAGCCATCCCAAAGGTCTTACTTGGCACTTCATTGAAACAAAAGCAATGAAACATGATTACTACAGTAGCCTAATCATGTGAAAACACAAAAACAGTAGGTAAAAGTGTTGGATTGTCTCCCAACAAGCGCTTTTCTTTTATGCCTTTTAGCTAGGCATGATGATTTCAATGATGCTCACATAAAAGATAAGAATTGAAACATAAAGAGAGCATCATGAAACACATGGCAAGCACATTTAAGTCTAACCCACTTCCTATGCATAGGGATTTTGTGAGCAAACAACTTATGGGAGCAATAATCAACTAGCATAGGACGGCAAAACAAGTATAACTTCAAAATTTTGAACACATATAGAGGAAACATGATATTATTGCAATTCCTACAAGCATATGTTCCTCCCTCATAATAATTTTCAGTATCATCATGAATGAATTCAACAATATAACTATCACATAAGCATTCTTTTCATGACACAAAAGCATAGAAAACTTATTACTCTCCACATAAGCAAATTTCTTCTCATCAATAGTAGTGGGAGCAAACTAAACAAAATAACTATCATGAGAGTGAAAATTAAATATCATGATGACAAGTTTCAAAGTTATCATTATTCTTTCTAGCATACATGTCATCACCATAATCATCATAGATAGCAACTTAGTTCTCATAATCAATTGGAACCTCTTCCAAAATAGTGAATTCATCACTAAATAAAGTCATGACCTCTCCAAATCCACTTTCATAATTATCACAGTAAGATTCAACGCCCTCCAATATAGTGGGATCATTACTTCCTAAAGTTGACACTCTTCCAAACCCACTTTAATCAATATAATAATCATAAATAGGAGTGTGACGCCCCCGATTTAATCGTACACTAATCATACACGCAAACGTGTACGATCAAGATCAGGGACTCACGGGAAGATACCACAACACAACTCTACAAATAAAATAAGTCATACAAGCATCATATTACAAGCCAGGGGCCTCGAAGGCTCGAATACAAGAGCTCGATCATAGATGAGTCAGCGGAAGCAACAATATCTGAGTACAGACATAAGTTAAACAAGTTTGCCTTAAGAAGGCTAACACAAACTGGGATACGGATCGAAAGAGGCGCAGGCCTCCTGCCTGGGATCCTCCTAAACTACTCCTGGTCGCCGTCAGCGGGCTGCACGTAGTAGTAGGCACCTCCCGAATAGTAGTAGTCGTCGTCAACGGTGGCGTCTGGCTCCTGGACTCCAGCATCTGGTTGCGACAACCAGGTAGAAGGGATAGGGGGAAAAGAGGGAGAAAGCAGCCGTGAGTACTCATCCAAAGTACTCGCAAGCAAGGAGCTATACTACATATGTATGCATTGGTATCAACTGGAATAAGGCTATTATATGTGGACTGAACTGCAGAATGCCAGAATAAGAGGGGGATAGCTAATCCTGTCGAAGACTACGCTTCTGGCAGCCTCCGTCTTGCAGCATGTAGAAGAGAGTAGACTGAAGTCCTCCAAGTAACATCGCATAGCATAACCCTAACCGATGATCCTCCCCTCGTCGCCCTGTGAGAGAGCGATCACCGGTTGTATCTGGCACTTGGAAGGGTGTGTTTTATTAAGTATCCGGTTCTAGTTGTCATAAGGTCAAGGCACAACTCCAAGTCGTCCTGTTACCGAAGATCACGGCTATTCGAATAGATTAACTTCCCTGCAGGGGTGCACCACATATCCCAACACGCTCGATCCCATTTGGCCAGACACACTTTCCTGGGTCATGCCCGGCCTCGGAAGATCAACACGTCGCAGCCCCACCTAGGCACAACAGAGAGGTCAGCACGCCGGTCTAAATCCTATGGCGCAGGGGTCTGGGCCCATCGCCCTTTGCACACCTGCACGTTGCGAACGCGGCCGGAAGCAGAACTAGCCCCCTTAATACAAGAGCAGGCTTACGGTCCAATCCGGCGCGCGCCACTCAGTCGCTGACGTCACGAAGGCTTCGGCTGATACCACGACGTCGAGTGCCCATAACTGTCCCCGCGTAGATGGTTAGTGCGTATAGGCCAGTAGCCAGACTCAGATCAAATACCAAGATCTCGTTAAACGTGTTAAGTATCCGCGAACACCGACCAGGGCCAGGCCCACCTCTCTCCTAGGTGGTCACAACCTGCCCTGTCGCTTCGCCACAAAATCCACACAGAGGGCCGTTGGGACAAGGTCCTTTCAGCCCCCAATCCGTGAATCACTCGCGGGTGCTCCACAAGCCGACCCGTCTTTAGTCACCACATGTATCATGTATAAAGTATATAGTATATACCCGTGATCACCTCCCGAGTGATCACGGCCCGATAATATAGCATGGCCGACGGATAAGAATATATGGCCACTGATGATAAACTAGCATCCTATACTAAGCATTAGGATTGCAGGTAAAGGTAACAACAATAGTAGCAAGGACAGGCTATGCATCGGAATAGGATTAACGGAAAGCAGTAACATGCTACACTACTCTAATGCAAGAAGTAGAGAGAAGAGTAGGCGATATCTGGTGATCAAAGGGGGGGGGCTTGCCTGGTTGCTCTGGCAAGAGAGAGGGGTCGTCAACACCGTAGTCGTACTGGGTAGCAGCGGCGTCGGTCTCGATGTCTAGCGAGAGAAGAGGGGGAAGAAACAATAAATATAATGCAAACAAATGCATGATGATGCATGACATGACAAAGCGTGATGCTAGGTGTGCCCTAACGCGTTACGAGGCGGTACCAATGAAGGGGAGGAACATCCAGGAAATTATCCCCGGTGTTTTGCGTTTTCGGGCAGAGGAGTCGGAGGGGAAAAGTTGTGTGTTCGCTATGCTAGGGATGCGTGGCGGACGAACGGGTTGCGTATCCGGATTCGTCTCGTCGTTCTGAGCAACTTTCATGTAGAAAGTATTTCCATCCAAGCTACGGATTATTTTATATTAATTTTTAAAGTTTTAATTCATTTTCTAGAATTACTGAAATTCTGCTAAGTCCTTAGTTTTAAACATCATTTAGCTGTTTTCTAGAGGCTATAACTAGTGTTCTATTCATCCTATGAATTGGTGCCTTATACCAATATTGATCACTTTCCTATGGTCTACAAGATGGTATCAATTGCATCATGGTTAAATCCCTGTAACTTGTTTACTTTCTGCTCCAAAGTTGCTATGGCAGTATATCTGTTTTTAGTTCTGCCAGTTAACAGAACATAGACTTTTGTCATTTTCATAGGAATTAATCCAGGCAACTTTTGGATTTGGTCCAATGGAAAGAATTGAACCTTGACAAGTGTACTACCCACACATATTTATTTTAGCTATGTTGAGGTTTGTTTAGTTCCTGTTTTGAGGCTGTTTAGGGGGCTAATCGTTGCAGTTTTAGAAAAGCTAGCAGCTGCTACAGTAACTGAATGTTACTGTAGCAACGCTGCACTTGTAGCAGCAGCATTACAGGAAGCAGCGGCACGCGCGCAGGGCAGCGATGCGGCAGCAGCAGCTATAGCAAGCAACATCAGAGCAGCGTGGGCATCAAGCAGCAACAGCGAACGCATGCGGGGGCAACGGCTCGCGAACAGCAGCAGTTCAGCAGCGATCAGCGCAGGCGCGACGAGCAGCAGCGAGGGCGCGCGAGGGAGGCGACAGGGGAGTGGCCGGGCGAGGCAGGCGTGCACGCAGGCACGCGCGGGCTGTAGGGGCGCGGCCAGGAGAGGCTATGCGCGCGGGGACACGGAGGTCCGGCCATGGCTGCCACAGGCGACGGGGCGGGCGCGGGGAGTACAGGGGCTGGCGGCTGCGGTGAGCGCGGCGGGTAGCGGGTTCCGTCCATGGCGGCAGATACGACTAGGGGACGCGCGTGAGCAAAAAGGAGTGGGGAAAACAGCGGGAGCTCACAGCGAGGTCAACGCGAGCTCGAGGAAGACGATGCGGGTCGAAGCAGTGCAGGTCGAGTGGAGGAGCGCGGCCACCGTAGTCGAGGAAGATGACCCGATTGCGGTGACTCCCGGCGATCCAGCCCGTGAGGTATCGTGTAGAGGATGAAGGCGACGAGGCGGACCTCCTGGACATGTTTGAGTAGCGCAGACGTGGTCGATGGGGTGCGTTTAGGATGGTTCCGCTCGATTTTGTGCTCAGAACGGATGAAGTCGACCGCGACGGTTCTCCTGGATGCCTTGGCGCGACGAGGGGAGGTCGGTGGCCGCGACTACTGCGACGATGAGCACGGTCACCGCGTCGAGCTCCGATCTTGATTTGTAGTAGATGAGGAGGGGGCGAGCAAGGGGATTAGGGGGAGGCTAGGGTTGACCAGGCGAGGGGGCGAGCTTTTATAGGGCGCCGAGGTCGCCTGGATGCGCGCCGTGTGGCCATCCACGCCATGGACGCGCCATCTGCGTCCACGGGGTGCGGGGAACAGGGGAAGGGGAACGAGGGGGGGTTAGGTGGGTTGGCCGGGCAGCTTTGGCCGATTGGGCCACGTGGCCCAACGGGGTGGTCTGGCCTTCTTTTTTTTCTTTGATTCTTTTGCCTTTTCTTTTCCTTTTGATTTCTTTTAATGTTTTATTTTTCTTTTATTATTTTATTTTAGTCTTAGTAAAATATACAAGCAGCATATAAATTAGTATTTCAACTTAGCTCCTAGTCACAAAAAGTCTAGTCCTCAAATAAATTAGTTTGACATTTTATTAATTACAAAAGGTATTTAAATAAGTGTTTTTACTACTGTTTTATTCATCTTATAGTACTTAAACATTTTATAAAGGTGTGGTTTCTCCACCATAATTACCTATGCAATATTTGGTTCACTCCGAACATTTTAGTTTTAATATTTGAAAACTTTTATTGCTTGCTTGATTTTGAATTTGAATTTTATTCGGTTTCGAACTAACGCAAGATTAGCATCAGTAATCGAAGTGACGTGGCGTCATTAGCAGAGAATTACTGTAACTTAATTATCCGGGCGTCACAATTCTCCTTCACTACAAGAAATCTCGTCCCGAGATTTAAGAGGGGGTCTAAAGGGAAAAGGTTTGGTTATGAAATTCTAACGAATCTTCTCGGTCTTGGTTGCTCTTCTCGAAGAGGTCAATCCATAGTATGTATGTCTTCATTCCTATGCACCAATGCATCATGAGGAAATTGTCGTCCTTCCTTCGGGAACTTCACCGTACTTACGAAAGGATAAGAGGGGAAAAACTCTATAAGGACGGATCCCAACAAGATCGAGCATCAGACGGTTAACTCAGGGAAGAAGCATAAGTATCTCTCGATTTGAAACTTAAGAAGATATCGAGAGCAAAGTAAGAAGGTACCATGAGAAGTTTCAAATGGATAGGCAATCGTACGATGCATAATCAAAAGGTGAAAGGGTTTCAGGGCAACGAGGATAGGTATTGCGCCTCATACCAGATTAGATCACTAGACAGGTGGTCCGTGAATTACTTACAAAGTCAAGCGCGAGGAACAACCTTGGGAACAGGTGGTGTACAGGAGAGTCAGGTTTCGATCCTGTGGAACTGTGGGTTATGGGCCCGCCATGTGGGATAAAAGTAGGAGTGGTGACATCTTGCATGGTCATGATAGCAAGGCATGTCAGAGGGTAGCCAGCCAGTTATGTCGGCAACAATGTCGGTACCAAGGGCGAGGGACGAAGAGAACCATTTTCCTGCTCGTTGAACGAGGCAGACCAATAGGCAAAGTTCTCGTCCATCGGTGGTTACCAGAATGTCAATAACAATAGTAACAGGGTCTTACTGACAGAGTTGTACACTGCGGTGCTTATATAAGCAGTGATGTATTACTGCTTAGATCATATAAATCTCAAGAAGGTTAAACAGAACAATGGAAAGGAAAAATGTGATTATCAGATTAAACAGATCAATGGGAAGGCAAAATGTGTTTAAACACATATTTCAGGGGTATATCCTTCCCAAGAACAAGTAGAGTATGATATCCAAGACCGGATAGAAGGTAGAAAGCCACTTAAGTAAGGGGGAGGAAGCTCATGATATTACCCATACAACGGTGTTTGGATAATTGAACAGGAAACATTTAGCATTAGCTTCAATGTACTTGTTGAAAATCAGAATACCATAGACATGCTTCGAGATAGCATTGACATGGTCAACGGGTGAAGATCAGACTCTGGAGACACAAAGGATCCATCAGGAATAACTTGAAGAATAGGTCTTACAATTTCCTCATGGAAGAAGGGATAACCTTCCTGAAAAGGAATCTATAACAACAAGTCCTCCGGCCAGGTGTGATAGGCATGACCCCACCTTACCGATATATCAGGACCAATGTAATAACTCTTGGAAATATGTTCCAACCATCATATCTGACCGAGATTCAGATCTGATTGGTGCCAGGATGCCTCAGACTCAGGATGCCTGAGAAGAAAAGGTGCAACACAATTGACAAGGCGACAATGTAAGATTCTCGGGAAATGTACTATGGAAGCGAGTTCCAAAACAAGAGTTCATCATTAAAACCAAGGGGAGAATGAAGAGGTGGCTGATGAACTCAACGACGATTCATTGAGATTTTCAAAAGATGGATTTCCACACTTAGGTGAACAAGGAGTCAACATTTGTCGGACCAAATGATATAAGGATGTATGCTCGAGGAAAACATACACAATTAAGCATTGGTTGAAAAGTGCACCCAAAATATGGTCTTAGGTAGCATGATCAATGTTAGAAAGGTGATTCAACAACCAATAGTCTAAGAATGAAATATCGACCATTAACTTGAAAGCAATAGGGTGCTAGAGACACGAACAAGTTTGTGTTGAACGGAAGGCAATAAAGTGGTCGATGATAACACAAATCATCGAGGACAAGGAGGGTACTTCTCATCATGAATTCAATTAATATCTTGGAAGGGGTCAAAATGTTGATGATGATCACGACAAATCTTGTCGAGAGGCTCCATGAGGATGCAATCGCTCGGCGATGACATCAAGCCAAGGGAATGGTGAAGCAAAAGGTTATTATAACCATAGATAAGATGCGATCTCAGAATTCAAAGTTGTCTCTCAAGACAAACAATATGATGGTGAAGGTTTGATGTAAGATTAGAGCACTGTCGGGATTGTGTCCCGAGGATGAAGGACATAGGTAGAATGGTCAAGCAGTCAGCCTGACGATGATGATGTAGTCAATCAGCTGGGAATGACACTATCGAGTACAAACTCGTAAGCATTGAAGATTACTAAGAGTTGTTGAATCGCAGTGCAGACTCGATTCAGTTATCGATGTCTCTGAGTGTTAAATAGCTCAGAGCCCACGAAAAATTGGAATCAATGAGAATGTAGCACTAGATGAAGAACTCGTAAGAAGTTATGCAGTTCCATGATAATCTTGAGATACCAGGGGGGTAATACTCGACGACAAATCAAAGTAGAGGTTGGACTGGGGTATTACTCCGCAGAAGACAAGTGCTTAAACTTGCACGAGAAATGGTATTTAAAGGAGAACATGGTCGAAACCATGATTGCAAAAGGCCAGATCCCAGATATAAGATGAACTTATACCAAAGGAATAATTAATTTAACAGAAGCTTTAATGATAAGATCTACATCGTGTCCATGGGCATGAACACAGGGTTCAAGGTCGACTCCCACTTGTTCAACGCATAACCTTTCATTCACCTCTCGTATTTCAAAACTGACATTACTTGTTGAAAGTTTTTACCTGGTGCAATACCAGATAAGTATGACCCGTGAAATCTTTTGGGTTCACACGGTTTTAGAGTAGGTATAGGTTCAACCCATAGGGGCATCTTAGGAACATATACCACAAGCTTCAATCATAAATACCACCAGCTCGAAAACAAAGCATGGTTGAGAAAACAGAGGATACAATTTACCAAAGGCATTATGTATCCAAGGAAAAGGCTCACAAGCTTATTGAATATGAAGGACGTTGTCAGATAAAATCCAACAAAGGATCTGGTGGTCCATAAGGGATCTGATGTGAGCATCGGTACTCAACCAGAAGAAGAAAGAATGCAAGGAGATAAGATTATAGAAACAACTGACTAACTCAAAGCTCAAATGCAAAGGAATTATGAATTCCTAGACAAGGGATCAGAAGCAATGCTCTGATTAGGGATGGATAAGTTGAATAGCCTTAGGGGTTAAAATCGATGGCAATTTGGTTGGTCGAGATCCAGCTCATGTTTAAAATGACGTCTGAGCCGGAAGGACAAAAATGAAAGATCTGATTAAGGATTGCGAGCATTCACAACATATTGATTCAACAGACTCAAACTGATAATGACTAAGGATGCCAATAAGATTACCGGACTTATGAGGTTAATCATAATGCAAGCAAGCAAGAATTTCAAGAGCAATAGGTTGTTGAGGATTTTCGGAGATCGAATGGTATTTCGAAGACTTTCGTGAAATACATGTATCCACTGGGGATGAGCGGATACTTGATAAGTGCGAGAAATTATTCGTAGGATTATCCAGGTTGCAAAGAACTGCAAGGGCAGTGGGCACAGGGTATTATCGGAACAAGAGAGAGAATTTCGGGGTATCTTGTAATAACAAGATTAACTGGGAATAAAGTAAGGGTGACAGGTGTAAGTATTTATCCATAGGGATATTTTGGTGGTACGGGATGGCAAAAGCAATGGGCATAAAGTCTCGAGAGAACAACGGAGAGTGTCTTCGGAATCCTTCGGTACAGCAGGCGATCATCTGTAACAAGGGGCTCTCCGGGAGAAAGTATTTCCGAGAACCTAAAGTCAGTTTTGTTTTTTAGCAAAATCATTTAACCCGAATAGAAGAGAGGTCAAAGTTCCAGAGTATAGACGAGGAATAAAAGATTCTAATACCACCCAATGGCGACGTGGGCCCATAAGCCGCACAGCCATGTTAGTTAAAAGTTTTGCAATGACTAGACTCAACTTCGGCCAAGGAGTTTGGAAGAGGGATTCCTACAGGCAGTCGGCTCTGATACCAACTTGTGACGCCCCCGATTTAATCGTACACTAATCATACCCGCAAACGTGTACGATCAAGATCAGGGACTCACGGGAAGATACCACAACACAACTCTACAAATAAAATAAGTCATACAAGCATCATATTACAAGCCAGGGGCCTCGAAGGCTCGAATACAAGAGCTCGATCATAGACGAGTCAGCGGAAGCAACAATATCTGAGTACAGACATAAGTTAAACAAGTTTGCCTTAAGAAGGCTAACACAAACTGGGATACGGATCGAAAGAGGCGCAGGCCTCCTGCCTGGGATCCTCCTAAACTACTCCTGGTCGCCGTCAGCGGGCTGCACGTAGTAGTAGGCACCTCCCGAATAGTAGTAGTCGTCATCAACGGTGGCATCTGGCTCCTGGACTCCAGCATCTGGTTGCGACAACCAGGTAGAAGGGATAGGGGGAAAAGAGGGAGAAAGCAGCCGTGAGTACTCATCCAAAGTACTCGCAAGCAAGGAGCTATACTACATATGTATGCATTGGTATCAACTGGAATAAGGCTATTATATGTGGACTGAACTGCAGAATGCCAGAATAAGAGGGGGATAGCTAATCCCGTCGAAGACTACGCTTCTGGCAGCCTCCGTCTTGCAGCATGTAGAAGAGAGTAGACTGAAGTCCTCCAAGTAACATCGCATAGCATAACCCTAACCGATGATCCTCCCCTCGTCGCCCTGTGAGAGAGCGATCACCGGTTGTATCTGGCACTTGGAAGGGTGTGTTTTATTAAGTATCCGGTTCTAGTTGTCATAAGGTCAAGGAACAACTCCAAGTCGTCCTGTTACCGAAGATCACGGCTATTCGAATAGATTAACTTCCCTGCAGGGGTGCACCACATATCCCAACACGCTCGATCCCATTTGGCCAGACACACTTTCCTGGGTCATGCCCGGCCTCGGAAGATCAACACGTCGCAGCCCCACCTAGGCACAACAGAGAGGTCAGCACGCCGGTCTAAATCCTATGGCGCAGGGGTCTGGGCCCATCGCCCTTTGCACACCTGCACGTTGCGAACGCGGCCGGAAGCAGAACTAGCCCCCTTAATACAAGAGCAGGCTTACGGTCCAATCCGGCGCGCGCCACTCAGTCGCTGACGTCACGAAGGCTTCGGCTGATACCACGACGTCGAGTGCCCATAACTGTCCCCACGTAGATGGTTAGTGCGTATAGGCCAGTAGCCAGACTCAGATCAAATACCAAGATCTCGTTAAACGTGTTAAGTATCCGCGAACACCGACCAGGGCCAGGCCCACCTCTCTCCTAGGTGGTCACAACCTGCCCTGTCGCTTCGCCACAAAATCCACACAGAGGGCCGTTGGGACAAGGTCCTTTCAGCCCCCAATCCGTGAATCACTCGCGGGTGCTCCACAAGCCGACCCGTCTTTAGTCACCACATGTATCATGTATAAAGTATATAGTATATACCCGTGATCACCTCCCGAGTGATCACGGCCCGATAATATAGCATGGCCGACGGATAAGAATATATGGCCACTGATGATAAACTAGCATCCTATACTAAGCATTAGGATTGCAGCTAAAGGTAACAACAATAGTAGCAAGGACAGGCTATGCATCAGAATAGGATTAACGGAAAGCAGTAACATGCTACACTACTCTACTGCAAGAAGTAGAGAGAAGAGTAGGAGATATCTGGTGATCAAAGGGGGGGCTTGCCTGGTTGCTCTGGCAAGAGAGAGGGGTCGTCAACACCGTAGTCGTACTGGGTAGCAGCGGCGTCGGTCTCGATGTCTAGCGAGAGAAGAGGGGGAAGAAACAATAAATATAATGCAAACAAATGCATGATGATGCATGACATGACAAAGCGTGATGCTAGGTGTGCCCTAACGCGTTACGAGGTGGTACCGGTGAAGGGGAGGAACATCCGGGAAATTATCCCCGGTGTTTTGCATTTTCGGGCAGAGGAGTCGGAGGGGAAAAGTTGCGTGTTCGCTATGCTAGGGATGCGTGGCGGACGAACGGGTTGCGTATCCGGATTCGTCTCGTCGTTCTGAGCAACTTTCGTGTAGAAAGTATTTCCATCCGAGCTACGGATTATTTTATATTAATTTTTAAAGTTTTAATTCATTTTCTAGAATTACTGAAATTCTGCTAAGTCCTTAGTTTTAAACATCATTTAGCTGTTTTCTAGAGGCTATAACTAGTGTTCTATTCATCTATGAATTGGTGCCTTATACCAATATTGATCACTTTCCTGTGGTCTACAAGATGGTATCAATTTCATCATTGTTAAATCCCTGTAACTTGTCTATTTTCTGCTCCAAAGTTGCTATGGCAGTATATCTGTTTTTAGTTCTGCCAGTTAACAGAACATAGACTTTTGTCATTTTCATAGGAATTAATACAGGCAACTTTTGGATTTGGTCCAATGGAAAGAATTGAACCTTGACAAGTGTACTACCCACACATATTTATTTTAGCTATGTTGAGGTTTGTTTAGTTCCTATTTTGAGGCTGTTTAGGGGGCTAATCGTTGCAGTTTTAGAAAAGCTAGCAGCTGCTACAGTAACTGAATGTTACTGTAGCAGCGCTGCACTTGTAGCAGCAGCATTACAGGAAGCAGCGGCACGCGCGCAGGGCGGCGATGCGGCAGCAGCAGCTATAGCAAGCAACAGCAGAGCAGCGTGGGCATCAAGCAGCAACAGCGAACGCATGCGGGGGCAACGGCTCACGAACAGCAGTAGTTCAGCAGCGATCAGCGCAAGCGCGACGAGCAGCAGCGAGGGCGCGCGAGGGAGGCGACAGGGGAGTGGCCGGGCGAGGCAGGCGTGCGCGCAGGCACGCGCGGGCTGTAGGGGCGCGGCCAGGAGAGGCTATGCGCGCGGGGACACGGAGGTCCGGCCATGGCGGCCACAGGCGACGGGGCGGGCGCGGGGAGTACAGGGGCTGGCGGCTGCGGTGAGCGCGGCGGGTAGCGGGTTCCGTCCATGGCGGCAGATACGACTAGGGGACGCGCGTGAGCAAAAAGGAGTGGGGAAAACAGCGGGAGCTCACAGCGAGGTCAACGCGAGCTCGAGGAAGATGATGCGGGTCGAAGCAGTGCAGATCGAGTGGAGGAGCGCGACCACCGTAGTCGAGGAAGACGACCCGATTGCGGTGACTCCCGGCGATCCAGCCCGTGAGGTATCGTGTAGAGGATGAAGGCGACGAGGCGGACCTCCTGGACATGTTTGAGTAGCGCAGACGTGGTCGATGGGGTGCGTTTAGGATGGTTCCGCTCGATTTTGTGCTCAGAACGGATGAAGTCGACCGCGACGGTTCTCCTGGATGCCTTGGCGCGACGAGGGGAGGTCGGTGGCCGCGACTACTGCGACGATGAGCACGGTCACCGCGTCGAGCTCCGATCTTGATTTGTAGTAGATGAGGAGGGGGCGAGCAAGGGGATTAGGGGGAGGCTAGGGTTGACCAGGCGAGGGGGCGAGCTTTTATAGGGCGCCGAGGTCGCCTGGATGCGCGCCGTGTGGCCATCCACGCCATGGACGTGCCATCTGCGCCCACGGGGTGCGGGGAACAGGGGAAGGGGAACGAGGGGGGTTAGGTGGGTTGGCCGGGCAGCTTTGGCCGATTGGGCCACGTGGCCCAGCGGGGTGGTCTGGCCTTTTTTTTTCTTTGATTCTTTTGCCTTTTCTTTTCCTTTTGATTTCTTTTAATGTTTTATTTTTCTTTTACTATTTTATTTTAGTCTTAGTAAAATATACAAGCAGCATCTAAATTAGTATTTCAACTTAGCTCCTAGTCACAAAAAGTCTAGCCCTCAAATAAATTAGTTTGACATTTTATTAATTACAAAAGGTATTTAAATAAGTGTTTTTACTACTGTTTTATTCATCTTATAGTACTTAAACATTTTATAAAGGTGTGGTTTCTCCACTATAATTACCTATGCAATATTTGGTTCACTCCGAACATTTTAGTTTTAATATTTGAAAACTTTTATTGCTTGCTTGATTTTGAATTTGAATTTTATTCGGTTCCGAACTAACGCAAGATTAGCATCAGTAATCGAAGTGACGTGGCGTCATTAGCAGAGAATTACTGTAGCTTAATTATCCGGGCGTCACAAGGAGGCATGCTTTCATCATAATAAATTTGCACATCAAAACTTGGGGGACAAAAAATATCATCTTCATCAAACATAACATCCCCAAGCTTGTAGCTTTACATATCATTAGCATCATGAATATTCAAAGAATTCATACTAACAACATTGCAATCATGCTCATCATTTATACCAAACATTCTATTGAATTCTTCTTCTATCAATTGAGCACAATTTTCTTTTCCATCATTTTTACGAAATACATTATAAAGATGATCAATAATATGATGCAAGCTCAACTCCATTTTTATGTATTTTTCTTTTATAAACCAAACTAGTGAAAAAACAAGAAACTAAAAGATTCGATTGCGATATCTAAAGATATACCTTCATGCACTCACCTCCCCGGCAAAGGTGCCAGAAAAGAGCTTGATGTCTACTACGCAATTTTATTCTTGTAGACTCGTGTTGGGCCTCCAAGCGCAGAGTTTTGTAGGACGGTATCAATTTTCCCTCCAGTGGATGACCTAAGGTTTATCAATCCGTCGGAGGTGTAGGATGAGGTTGGTATCTCTCAAACAACCCTTCAACCAAATACAAGAAATCACTTGTGTCCCCAACACACCTTTGTATAGGTGCACTAGTTCGGCGAAGATATGGTGATAAATGTGTAATATTGGTGGTATAAATATATTTTTATAATCTAAATAAATAAAAATAGCAAGGTAGCAAATAGTAAATGGGCACAAAAACGGTATTGCAATGCTTGAGAATGAGGCCTAGGGTATGTACTTTCGCTAGTGCAATTTCTCGACAATGCTAATATAATTGGATCATATAACCGTCCCTCAACATGCAACGAAGAATCACTCCAAAGTTCTTATCTAGAGGAGAACATATGAAGAAATCGTTTGTAGGGTATGAAACCACCTTGAAGCTATTCTTTCCGATCGATCTATCCAATAGTTCATACTAAAATAACACCAAATCATTTCATATTCATAATACTCAATCCAACACAAAGAACTTCAAAGAGTTCCCCAAGATTTCTACTGGAGAAACAAAAGACGAGAATGTGCATCAAACCCTATGCATAGATTACCCCAATGTCACCACGGGAATCCGCAAGTTGAGTGCCAAAACACATATCAAGTGAATCAATATGACACCCCATTGTCACCATGAGTATTCATATGCAAGACATATATCAAGTGCTCTCAAATCCATAAAAGTATTCAATCTGATAACAACAAAATCTCAAGGGGAAAAACTCAATTCATCACAACAAGATAGAGAGGGGAAAACACCATATGATCCGACAATATTAACAAAGCCCGTGATACATCAAGATCGTGACATCTCAAGAACACGAGAGAGAGAGAGAGAGATTTAACTCATAGCTACTGGTACAAACCCTCAACACCGAGGGTGGACTACTCCCTCCTCATCGTGGTGGCCGTCGGGATGATGAGGATGGCCATCGGAGATGATTCCCCCCTCCGGCAGGGTGCCGGAACGGGGTCTAGATTGGTTTTCAGTGGCTACAGAGCCTTGCGGCGGCGGAACTTCTGATCTAGGTTAACCCCTGATGGTTTCTCTATCTATAGGATTTTTTGGTGTTGGTTTCACACTAAGATGGGCCTCGAGGTGAGCACAACCCACTAGGGCAAGCCAGGCCCACCAGGCACGCCCTAGTGGGTTGTGCCCTCCTCGTGGCTCTTTTGGCCCTCCCACGAAGCTCATTTGGAGAACTTTCATCTCATTTGGAGAACTTTCATTTCTGCACAAAAAAACAACACCACGGTAGTTCTGCTGAAAACAGCGTCAGTCCGGGTTAGTTCCATGCAAATCATACCAAAACCATATAAAATTGGTGTAAACATGGCATGAATACTTCATACATTATAGATACGTTGGAGATGTATCAATGACCAAAACCACGCGGGGATTAGTTGTACTTTCAATGAACTAGAGCACCTATACAAATTACCATTGTATTCAGTGTGTTGGCGACACAAGAGAGTTTTTATTATTTGGTTGCAGGGTTGTTCGAGAGAGAACATCTTCATCCTACGCCTCCCACGGATTGATAAACCTTAGGACATCTACTTGAGGGAAAATTGCTACTGTCTTACAAAACTCTACGCTTGGAGGCCCAACACAAGTCTACAGGAACAAGTTACATAGTAGACATCAGGAGGGCGGTGAGGTTATCGTGCTCTCCTTCGATGAAGAGGTCGAAGGCAGGAGGATGACGTCACCGAGGGCATCGAGGTGGGCGGCGAGGACGAGGAGATCGACGTCGACGAGTGGAGGAGTGTCTTCCGCAACGACCCCGACGACGGCACCGGCCCGGACCCGGCTCGCGGCACACCGTACCTGACGAGGAAGGATTGGCTCGACCTCCACTTTGATCGAAAGTAGTTTAGTTTAGTTAAAATTTATGTTTTTGTTCGGTTATGCAAAACTATCTATGTTTATCTTTGAATGCATGCTACTTTCGGTTGAACCTGCTTGAACCTGATCAAATTGAAGTTTACATTGTTAAGTTTAGGGGATTGGCTAGAAATGGCCAAAAATTTCTGGAGTATATATATACTCCACTAAGCGTTTTAGTCTGTTAACTTTTAAGGGATCGGCCAGAGATGGCCTCATGCCTTGTTTATTTCAGTTCTTCACAATGTGATGCTCTATATGTGCAACTATTTGCCATGCAGTTCAATTTCATTAATAACAGTTTCAACAATACCACTATGAATTACGATATTTTGTTGTTGTTAAGGATGTTGCAGTTAACACACATTTTTTGTTTTTTTACAATAACTAGTGTACTTTAGACATGCACAATACTAGTTTGAATGACTATATTTGCTTGTTTTTAAATCTTATGCCTGTTGCGGTTAACACACCTTTCCACTTCTTGTTTTGCTTAACAGCGTGCTTAAACCTGCACACTAAAGCTGTCATTTGTAGATTATGTTGTCTACCATGGATATATTTGGTTCATGGTTAGGCTGTTGTGCTTAACATGCCTTTATATGTACTCATACAGGACAATATTGAGAACAATTGTTGCTTTCCATTGAGGTTAGTTTCATCGCATTGCTTATATATACTCACTGTTCAGGATATCGGTAGCTGGTACCATATAGCCTGGGGGTTGATAAGGGATTAATCATCGAATCGGACATTTCACTGAATATATCTTTAACCCATTTACCGGTAGATTAACTAGGGCCATATTTAATATATCCGAGGCTACATAGCAACATGCATTGTACTGAATGACTAAATATGCAATCCTAGGCTACATAGCAACAAGGAAGAGTTTTACCTTAATGTTTTGATGATGTCTATATATACATGTAATAAGATATTATATAATGGGATGGAGGGAGTGTTGTACTACATCATTTTGCAATTGATGTTTAGCTTCTAATATTAATTTGGTGCTTTTAGGTACCTATGTCACTACCAAAGATCCACACTTCGACCCTTTCTGCGTATGGGGCAATGAGATATTCATGAACCAGCATCAAGTGAGGAAACTGATAAAGATTGTTATTCAAATGGGTCAAAAGATGGCAATCAAACTATTTGTTTACACTTTATGCAAGACAACAATGAACTACAGGATAGTAAGTAAGAACTATGTAGCCTTCTTTTTACTGCCCATAATGATTTGAGTTAGAGGACAATGAGTGAATCTTTTTTCCTTTGTAGTGGATCCAGAAGCAGTTTACTCAAGATTACCTCTCAAACTACATGAATGGTGACCAGCCATCACAAGGGGTTGGACTAGAGTCGTGCGTGCCTTCTGCATCGAGGAGAGCATAATAGGGCCATTCTACTTTACCTTGTTCAACAACCAGAATGTCTCTCGCCTCTTTATTTACCATATTTAATAGTACAAGTATACAACTCTGGTTCATCATTCTTTATTTGGTGCTTATGTAATTCTCAAACATATGTACCTATGAATCGAATAATGCATTGGTTGTTTGAACCTGATGGATATGAATAAAGCTATAGCCTACTTTCAAATTCAAATTAGGTACAATTTTAAATAGCAGCAATTAAATTAGGGTGAAATTACGCTCTGTAGGTCACTACGCCGCACACGGTCTATAAAGCATAGCGTGTGTGATATACATCATAATCCGACACGGTTCACAGAGAGAAAACATGTGTAACCATGTACACAGTTGTCGTTTACAAAGCGTGTGTGATGTCAGACAATATCACAAATGGTGCGGGAAAACTAAATGTGTGTGACTGTCGACCTATTGTACACGGTTTACAATCATGAACTGTTTGTGATGTGCCAGGCATCGTAAACATAGAGCCAGTTTGGTACATTCCTGAAAAAATCCCATGCCTAGAATGTGCCTGGACTGCGCCTGGTTTTAGGTAAAACCACAGAAGTCCGACTTTGATGGGAATGCGAGCACAAACGAGTTGCAAGGATGAAGCGTTTGGGATATTCGAGATATCAAAAACAGTTTTAGAGGGACAATTGTATGCATCAAGGCTCCCTATCCCCGACGCTTTCTAGGTCATGTGGGAAGGACACCCCTATCGCACACACTCACTTGGCGATGGTTCAAAACACCGTCACGGGAAGGGGTTAAAAACCTTTTGTTGTAGCACCTTGTTGTACTAGTGGAAAGGTTAAGACTAATAATGACAGGATATATCTTTTTCTCATCAAGATAAGCATATTTCAATGTGTCTGGCAATTGTTTTAATTCAAACACAGGATCACCTTTAGGTGGAGGAGGAACTCCTTGAGTTTTAATAGGCAAATTGTGTTTAAGGAGAGGTTGTTATTCAAAGAAATTTTTATCTATTTCATTTCTCTCATCCAAGTGCATATCATTTTCATGGTCTAGCAAATATTGTTCTAGTGGATCAGTAGGAGGTATAGAAATAGAAGCAAGACCAATTATTTCATCCTTACTAGGCAATTATTTATTATGAGGTTGTATATTAAACTTAGAGAAATTAAACTCATGAGACTCATCACCAAAACTAACACTGACAGTTTGTTATGACAACCTATAGTAGCATTGACATTGTTCAAGAAAGTCCTATCAAAGATTATGGGACAAAAGTCATCTTGTGGGGAACCAAGAACTAGAAAATTAGTAGGGTATTTTATTTTCCCACACAAGACTTCAACATCTCTAACAATCCCAAGTGGTGTGTTGGTGTCTCTATTTGCAAGTTTAATAGTAACATCTATGTCTTCTATTTCAGCGGGTGCTATGTCATTCATAATTTCTTGGTATAAGGTAAAAGGAATAGCACTCATGCTATCACCTAAATCACATAAGCCATGATAACAGTGATCTCCTATTTTAACTTAGACAACAGGCATAACAACGACATGTCTATGTTTATCTTTTTCATCGTGTTTGGCAATTGTAGCAGCTTCATCACAGAAATAAATAACATGTCCATCAATATTTTCTACCAAGAGAACTTTAACCATAGCAACACTAGGTTCTACTTTAATTCACTCAGAGGGTTTAGGTGCTTTAATATTACTTTTTCGAACCATGTTTGATACCTTAGCAAGTTCCTCTATCCTAATAAGGAAATGTGGTTTTTCAATATAAGCAGTAGGCACAACTTGATCAATATTATAAAAAATAGTTTCATCTAGATCTTTAACCGGTTCTTTAATTTCTTATTTAATAGGTGGATGATCTTCTCCTTAGGGAGATCAACATGAGTAGCAAATGATTCACAAAAGGAGGCTACTATCTCAGAGTCAAGTCCATATTTAGTGCTAAAGTTGTGAAAAGCATCTGTATTCATAAAAGATTTAACACAATCAAACTCAAGCTTAATACCTGACTCTTTACCTTTGTTGAGTTCCCAATCTTCATAGTTGCGTTTAATTATTTCTAAAAGATCCCACCTGAGTTCAATAGGCTTCTTCATAAAAGAACCAGCACAAGAAGTATCGAGCATGGATTGATCACCACGAGAAAGCCGAGCATAAAAATTCTGAATAATAATTTCTCTTAAGAGCTTATGATTGGGGCATGAATATAACATTGACTTAAGCCTCCCCCAAGCTAGAGCGATACTTTCTCCTTCACGAGGCCAAAAATTATATATGTAATTCTGATCATGATTAACTAGATGCATAAGATAATTTTTTGGTGAATTTCCAATTTCAATCGATTCTGGTTCCAAGATCCAATATCATTGCATAGCCTATAGCATGCCAATGCTCTACCCTTTAAAGATAAAGGGAAAACCTTCTTCTTAGCTTCATCTCTGGGTAAACCTGCAAGCTTAAATAATCTACAAATTTCAACCACATAGATCAAGTGCATATCAGGATGTTCTGTTCCATCTCCTGCATAAGGATTAGCTAGCAGTTCTTCTATCATACCCGAAGGAATTTCATAACCAATGTTTTTAGTAGGTGTAGTAGGTTGAGAGGCAACTAATTGTGCATCCGGTTGAGGCAAAGATACCCTGAACAAACCCCTCAAAGGATGGCTTTCCATAGTAGCAAGTGACAATAAATTTCAGCACGTAGTAATAATTTTTCCTTACCAAGAGTGCTTCACTCCCCGGCAACGGTGCCAGAAAAGAGTCTTGATGACCCACAAGTATAGGGGATCAATTGTAGACCTTTCTATAAGTAAGAGTGTCAAATCCAACGAGGAGAAGAAGGAAATGACAAGTGGTTTTCAACAAGGTATTTTCTGCAAGCACTGAAATAGTCGGTAATAGGTTGTTTGATAGCAAGATAATTTGTAACGGACAAGTAACGGTAAGGGAAAATAAAGTGCAGCAAGGTAGCCCAATCCTTTTGTGGCAAAGGACAGGCCAAAATGGTCACTTATAATAAGCAAAGTGTTCTTGAGGGCACACGGGAATTTCATCTAGTCACTTTCATCATGTTGGTTCTCCGATAGTTATTTGCTCCAGTATTTTTTATATATTCCAAAATAATTCTCTGTAAATTTTCAGCTCATTTGGAGATGTGCAGAATAGGTGCCCTGAGGTAGCTTTTTTAGGTCCAGAATTCCAGCTGCCCACATTCTCCCTCTTTGTGTAAACCTTGCATACTATGAGAGAAAAGGCATTAGAAATACTCCATAAAGCATTATTATGCATAAAAAACATTATAAATAACAGTAGGAAATCATGATGCAAAATGGACGTATCACTAAAATTCCCATTTGGGACGGTGTCGGTCCACCTCGTCCCGTCAGAGACGTGGTGGTGAGAGCTCGAATGACGCGGGAGGACCGAGAGGCGCGGGAGCGCCTCGAGGTCGAGGCCGTCGACGAGGCCTACATGTACGACCTTCGCCGGTAGCACCCAGAGCTTGTGGAGGCGGAGCGGGTGATATTCGCCATCAACGGCGGCAGAGTCATCGTCATCTCTCACAAGGAGGAGGGCGGCAAGAAGGGTGGCGAGGAGGAGGAGATCGACGCCAAGGAGTGGCAGAGCATCCTCCCCAACGATGACGATGACACCGGCCCGGACCCAGCTCGTACCGAGGGTGGCCTCGCTAGGAAGGACTGGCTCGACCTCCACTTGGCTGAATTTGAGTGTAGTTTAGTTTAAGTTTCTAGTGTAGTTTAGTTTAAGTTTAAATTTATGTTGAACTTTTGTTTCATTTGGGTTGTCAAGACTATCTATGTTGAACTTATGCTTAAATGCATGCAATTTCAGTTGAAATTAGATTGAATTTATGCAAATTTATGTTTTACTCTGCTAAGTTTAGGGGATCGGCTAGAACCAACCAAAAATTAGTGGAGTATAAATACTCCACTAAGGTTTACTAGGCCAGATACTCCACTATTTTTAGGCAGTCAGTTAGAAATACCCTTAGGGCATCTCTAGTAGACCCCGCAAGCCGTCGTCCCGGAAAAATTGTTTACAGTATCCCGTAAACGATTTTTACAAGACACCGGGAGCACTACAAGAACAGATACCACATAGCGGTCCCACATATGACACAAATTTGAACAAACTACTTCGTGCTAACAACATCTCATTGGAGTTCATCAAACCAACATAACATAGCATAGCATAAGGGAGTTCATCACGCATAGCATTGGGGAGTTTTTAGTACAAGCCATAATGAAACATAGCACAGGGGAACCGAAAAGATAGCATATGGGATATACTCGTCGCCGGAATCCTCGCCGGAGCCGCTGTCGCACACGTTGCCTCCACTGCAACACTCAAAGCCCCCGCCCCTGCAACGGCCGAAGTCATCGCCGCCGCCACGCCCTGCACCCGCGGTAGACATTGCCAGAGAGATTTGGTGGCCAATGCGCTGGAAATGGTTGCCGGAAGGGAATTGGTTTCTCGCCGGAGCGAGCGGGTTCGTGAAGGAGGAGGGTTTATGATATGTGGGACATATCCTGCGGTAGACATTGCCGGAGAGATTTGGTGGCCGAATGCGCTTGAAATGGCTGTCGGAGGGGGATTGGTTTCTCGCCAGAGGGAGCAGGTTCGTGGCGGAGGACGGTTCAGGATATGTGGGACAGGAACCCTAAAAAGTGTCAGAACTGAATATATAGCGGAAATGGGGTGGTTTATGGGCCTCTAAAAGTTCTACGGGTCATGCCCTTTTTTGCGATCTGATCAGCCAGTTTTTTGGCCCGTCCCATAAACCGTCTCGTATAACGCACTTCTCGGGAGTTTTACGGTATCTGCTAGAGATGCTCTTAGAACCATTTATTGGGAGAGAACCTAAATCGGAGTATGTTTATTGGAAGAACTTTTGGGCAAGACACCATTAGAACATCACTAGCAAACCCCTTAAAATGCATGAAACTGTAAAATAACCGCTAGTTTATAGTTTTAGGCGGAAAAAGTGACCCGAATAGAACTCGTAAACGACTTCGACCTGTAATTTTTTAAGGGGCACGAAAAACATCCCCACCAAACTTGTGAAAGTAAGGATTTTGGAGCCAACCCGAGGGTGCCCTGTATATGCGGAAGACCGTCGGCGGGAGTCCAACTGCCATCAAAACCTTCATGGCTCGCTCCCGGTCGCCGCCCTGTCTGTCCACGATCATCACCCGTCTGTCCCCGACTATCGCGCTACTCATCGGGGAAGCCGCCCACCCGTCCGGGCCGCCACCGCCCCTCTCGTCCTAGCCGCCGCCCATCCCATCCTTGTCTCGCTTGGCGTCGCGCTCCTGGACCTCTCCGGCCTCTTCTTGCTGTCCGCGCTCGCTCTCATCATGGCACACTAAGGGAGTCCTGGACTAGGGGGTCCTTGGGCGTTCGGCATGTTATCCATGGGTCGTACTGATGGGCCGTGAAGACATGAAGGCTGAAGACTGTACATGTGTCCGGATTGGACTCTACTTGGCATGGGAGGCAAGCTTGGCGACCGACTATGAAGATTCCTTCTTATGTAACCGACTCTATGTAACCCTAGATCCCCCCTCCCCCGATGTCTATATAAGCCGGAGGGGTTAGTCCGGAAAGGATATACTCATTACCATAGTCATACAGGCTAAGCTTCTAGGGTTTAGCCATTACAATCTCGTGGTAGAACAACTCTTGTAACACTCATATTCATCAAGATCAATCAAGCAGGACGTAGGGTATTACCTCCATAGAGAGGGCCCGAACCTGGGTAAACATCGTGTCCCCTGTCTCCTGTTACCATCGATCCTAGACGCACAGTTCGGGACCCCCTACCCGAGATCCGCCGGTTTTGACACTGACATTGGTGCTTTCATTGAGAGTTCCACTATGCCGTCGACGAAAGGCTCGATGGCTCGCCTTGTCCTTAAAGACAACATCACCTCCGGGGGAGCTCTGGCCCCGGGCCAAACCCTCCGGCTAGGCGGCTTTACTATGATCGCCCCTTCGGCCATTGAGCCGATGATGACCTCTCGGGCCATCGAAAACCCCCTTCACATCAACTCCGAGCACTCCAAGCAGATGGATCCGATGGAGTTCTTTTCTTTGAATGAGCTCCTAGATCGCATCGCCGCTTTGGGAATAGCCATAGACTACGACCGGATCAGGCCTAAAACCGATCAAGGAGAAATCGAGACCCTACCGGTCACCCACCAGATTGCGGTAGTCGTGGAACAGGATGGCGAGTCTTCTTCTATACTGGAGCGTAACTATGTTCGGACCGTCGATCAGGAAGAGTTGGATACTCACCCGCGAAAGGATGCGACTAGCCCTGCGAACATAGCATCGGACGGCAGTCCCAAACAATCAGAAGATATTCTGGAACCCGGACTGTTAAGCCTGGAAGGTCGTCATACTCCGGATAATCGGTCAGGTCGGGGTTTGGATTTAATTCCATCCACCCACCCGTACATAGATGCTCTCATGAGCACAAAACAGCAGCCTCAGGAAACGGTCCACCACTTCTGGGCCAGATTCCTCCTTGTCAAAAACAAGGTAAAAGATTGCCGTGACGAGGACGCAATATCAATGTTCTACAACAATTGCATGGACGAAGGAATCCTCAACGCCATCAATCGCCGCCGCATATTGAAATTCGCTGACTTAGAAACCATTGTACAAAAGTACAGCGTGATGGAGAGGGCCAAGAAAACTCAGGCAGCTCGCTGGGAACCGTCAGTCCCAACTCAACTCTCCCTACAGGTGAAAAGGGCGCACCCTCATGGCACGCCCAGTCCAACAGTCAAGAAACACAAAACCGCTATGCGGCACGGCACCGTTCTGGAGGGGTGGCTCAATGTCTCATGCAAAATACATACAACACCAGATACCATGGCAACCCACAGCCTTAGAGCATGTTGGATACTACGGCAGGTAGCCAAGAGCGGCGAGGACATCCTTATCAAGGACGACCTAGAACGGCATTCCCCAGAAGACGATAACTCAAGAGTATTGACGATCTTTGAGACATTCGCTTCAAACAACAAGCGCAAAAGGGCACTTCGCGAGCTTGCCGAAGTCTGCCAAATTGCTACAATAAACCCCTAGAACGACACGGCTATAACATTCAACGCCGATGACAAACCAAAGTATAGAACAGTACAAGCGCCAGCCGCGTTAGTCCTCAGTCCTATCGTGGACGGCGGCAACAGACTAAACCTTATTTATGAAGACACACTCCACAAAATGGAAACAGACAGGAGCCGCAACAAGCAAAGTATCACAACCTTCCGAGGAATTATTCCCGGTAGGGAGGCGCGGTGCGCGGGCAAGATCACACTTGACGTAGTATTCGACACGCCAGAGAACTACCGGTCCGAAGAAATAACTTTCCAAGTGGCCCCTTTCAGTAGCGGATATCACGCCCTGTTGGGGCGGGATGCTTTCACACGCTTCCAGGCCATACCCCATTACGGGTATATGAAGCTTAAAATGCTCGGACCAAACGGTATAATCACTCTCGTTGGTGATCCGGACATAGCACTCCCCGCTGAAAACAAAACCACATCCCTAGCCCAAGAGGCGCTATCCGAAGCCCTCGCGGCTGAAGAATTAACCGCACTACGCTCCACGATGGACAGGGACGACGTGATCCTCGACAAACGCCCTAAATCCACCTCCTTCAAACCAGCAGAAGAAATAGTCAAATTCCAGGTTCACCCATCGGACCCCAAGAAGACAGCATCTATCGGAGCTCAACTGAACCCAACAGTTGACACTGCACTACGAGAATTCCTATGCGAAAACTAGGACATATTCGCCTGGCACCCTTCAGATATGCCAGGGATCCCACGCGAGCTGGCCGAACATAGCCTCTATATATTAAAGGGGTTTAAACCGGTTAAGCAAACACTACGGTGCTTTTCCGAACCCAAGCGACAAGCCATGGGGGAGGAGTTGGCCAAACTCATCGAGGCCGGATTCATTAGAGAAATCAAACATCTGGACTGGCTGGCAAACCTGGTGATGGTACCAAAGAAGGACAAATCCTGGCACCTGTGCGTCGATTTCAAAGACCTTAACAAGGCTTGCCCCAAGGATCCCTTCCCCCTCCCCGCATTGATCAAATCATCGACGCCACCGCGGGACACGACTCACTGTGTTTCCTCGATGCATATTCCGGATACCATCAAATCAAAATGAAGGAGTCCCATCAAGCCGCAACAGCATTTATCACCCCCATATGGGCCATGCTGCTTCAACACCATGCCCTTTGGGCTCAAGAACGCCGGCGCCACATACCAACGCATGATTCAAACATTCCTAGAGAAACAGATCGGCAAAACAGTAGAAGCTTACGTGGATGACGTTGTCATCAACGCTAGGCACGTCGAAACACTAATAGACAACTTGCGTCTTACATTCGACAACCTCCAGGCGTATGACATTAAGCTCAACCCGGAAAAGTGTGTCTTGGGCGTCCCCACCGGAAAACTGCTGGGCTTCATCGTTTCCAATAGAGGAATCGAAGCAAACCCAGCCAAAATCCGAGCTTTGTCACAATTGGCTAAGCCAACGGACCTTAAACAAGTTCAAAAGCTTGCGGGCTGCGTAACAGCTCTAAGCCGCTTTATCTCCAGATTGGGAGAAAAGGCACTGCCACTCTGTCACCTTCTACAGCGAACCGACCACTTCGAGTGGACGGACGCGGCAACAGCCAGACTGGAGGAAATAAAAACCCTTCTTGTGAGCAATCCAATCTTGGCCGCACCAAAAGCTGGAAAACCGATGTTATTATACATATCGACAACACATCAGGTGGTGAGTGCCGTACTCGTCGTTGAACGAGAACAGGATGGACATAAATTCCCGCTCCAGAAGCTAGTATACTACGTATACACTGTCCTTACACCATGCAAATCACGGTACCCTCATCATCAAAAAATAGCATACGCGGTTTTCATGGCATCCCGAAAGCTCCGTCACTACTTCCAGGAGTGTTCGATCACAGTGGCCTCCGAAGTACCACTCAATGACATTATAAACAACCGTGATGCTACGGGCCGTATTGCCAAATGGGCCATCGAGCTCCTCCCATTTGACATTACATACAAACCACGCTGATCTATCAAATTCAAGTGCTGGCCGACTTCGTCGCCGAATGGACAGAGGCCGAACTCCCTAAAGAGTAGGACACATACTTCAATTGGGTCATGTACTTCGACGGCTCCAAAATGCTGGCAGGGTTAGGAGCGGGCGTCGTTTTAACGTCCCCTACTAGAGACGTCATCCAGTATGTTCTCCAAATACTATGCACAGACTCCAATAACGCAGCCGAATACGAGGCCTTATTACATGGTCTCCGGATGGCTGTCTCCATGGGCATACAACGCCTAGAAGTACGCGAGGACTCAAACCTCGCAATATCTCAAATAAATGGAGATTTCGACACTAAAGATCCGAAGATGGCAGCATATCATAACACAGTCATAAAAATGTCAGCCCGGTTCGAGGGGCTCGAGTTCCATCATGTGGCTCGAGAAAGTAATCAAGCGGCGGATGTTCTTGCTCGTATCGGCGCTAAGCGCGACCCCGTCCCACCTAATATCTTCCTGGAAAGGCTCTTTAGGCCGTCTGTGGTGTGGCAGGGGAAAACGGCAGTACTAGTCCGGATCCAAACATAACCCCAGATCCTGGAAACACCGACGTCGTCGGGGGCTCGGCCACCGAAATAACACCATCGACGCATCTCATCATGGCAGTCATTGCCCCATGGACCGAACCCTTCCTGGCCTACCTTAATAGGAAAGAGCTTCCTGAGGACCAGAATGAGTCCCGCTGCATTGTCGAGCGTTCAAAGGCCTACAAGGTTCATGATCGAGAGCTTTACAAGAAAAGCGCCACCGGAGTCCTTCAACGATGTATATCCGAGGAAGAGGGGCAGCAGCTCTTGGCTGAAATTCATGCCGGACTCGGCGGTCACCATGCCGCAGGTCAGGCCCTTGTTAGCAAGGCCTTCCAAACAGGGTTTTATTCACCGACGGCCTGAGCAGATGCACAGGACCTTGTCCAACGTTGCGTCGGATGCCAACTCTTTGCCAATCAAAGCCATATGCCCCCCACTGCCTTACAAACAATCCCCATCACTTGGCCTTTTGCGGATTGGGGACTCGATATGGTTGGACCCCTTAAAGGGGGAAGCCATAAGAAAAAATATCTGCTGGTTATGGTGGACAAATTCACTAAGTGGATAGAGGATAAACCGGTCAAAACAGCTGAGTCCAGCCCGGTGATAGACTTCATATCCGGTGTGGTGCACCGTTATGGTGTCCCACACAGCATCATCACTAACAACGGCTCCAATTTCACAGCCGACGAGGTAAAAACCTGGTGTACTAATCTGGGTATTAAACTCGACTACGCCTCTGTCTACCACCCACAAACCAACAGTCAAGTCAAACGAGCCAACGGTCTTATTATGAGCGGCATCAAGCCTAGACTAGTGCAGTCTTTGAAAGAATCAGACAATCACTGGGTTGAGGAGCTCGACTCCGTACTCTGGGGGCTGCGGACCACGCCCAACCTTGCTACCAGATACACACATTTCTTCATGGTGTATGGCGCAGAGGCTATATTGCCCTGCGATATTATTCACGACTCACCTCGAGTGCGTATGTACGAAGAGAGAGAAGCTGAGCTTGATCGGCAGGACAACCTAGATGCCCTGGAGGAGGAACATGATGTCACAAAAGCCCGTTCAGCATTTTATCAACAGCAGGCTCGAAGATATCAAAGCAGAGAAGTATGGGCCAAGACTTACAACATTGGCGAACTTGTTCTACGCCTGCCGGAGAAGAAAAAGGACAAACTCAAACCCAAATGGGAGGGTCCCTTCATAATTGACGAAGTTCTCACCGGAGGAGCGTGCCATCTTCGCGATACATCAGACAACCCTCGAGCCGAACCCCTGGAACGCGGCCAGACTCCAAAGATTCTATGCCTAGCACCATACCCCTTGTTCGTCTCCTTCTCCCCTGTAGTTTCCATTATTTTTTCTCTATTTTCCGATTATTTTCTTCTTTCTTGCTTCAAAGCTTTGGTGCGGCTAGAACGCACACCATTGGCACATACATCTTTAAATATGTACGCCACTTGTACCTGGGGGCTTCTTGGACAGAGGTTCTTGTCATTCCTTGAGCATCAAGCTCCTCACATAGGAGTTTTTCCATATGTACCTTTTCTTTGCCACTATATGCATCGATATGACTTAAGTTTTGGCCAAGCTAGGTTGCCTGGCTCCTGTGCTTATGCCCTACGTTCCCGTTAGTTCGGCTAGGGCATAAAGGGTCATCCGGATGTGTACCTCAGACTGGGTGAAGCCGAAAGCTAGCGTTCTTAAGGGAATATTCGGTGGGTGAATTAAAGATGTTTTTTAAAACAAACTCACTCCATTGTGCACCCCAGAAGTTATACAAACTGTGGTGTTCACATCACAATTTAGACATGCACATTAAATGCATGCACACCCAGGGAAAGGAACCCTTAACGGAACTATTCTCTTTGGAAGATGTTTCTTATGATATCAATGTAATATAACATAGCTAGCCAGATACAACTTGTCTGTTCAAGCAACTATGACCCCTATGCCTAGTTTTCCAGGCATACCCCGGCCTATTCAGCCGCGACGGTATTCAGAAACACTTCGCACCTTCGGGTCCAGAGGTTGAAGCGAAAAGGTCTGCCATGACAAATGATATACAATTCAGCTAGATGAGGAAAGCACACAGTCACTTGGACTCGAACACTTCTTTCTCTACACCTTCCAACAGGCAATCTAACTTACAATCCTGTTGGGAATATTTGGCGGCCACCTCTACTTGGTCATATACTATACTAACAGGAATTTCTTCCCCATTCAGCCCTAGCGGTCCGACACGCGCCATGTGATTAGGATCCAGCTTGGTATATCGTGTCTTCACCATGGCCTAGGCCTCTCGCGCACCCTCTCGGTAGGCAGATATCTTCCACAGCCGGATACGCCGTCGCGCTCCCTTGAACAGCTCTACCAGCTTCTCCATGCTTCCTAGAGGGGAGTCGGATGGCCATAAAGCCTTGGCTACACTCCGCAACGCCTGCCGAGCTTGCTCGTGCAACTGCGAGCCCTTGCAGAAGATCACTTGATGATCCGGACACTTCCTCTTCGGGGCGGTTCGTCAATACACCTGCAATTACAGCTATATCAGCTATCGTTACCTCCAAACTACTATAAGATGAAAGCGGCCACGTACTGAATATGCCGCCTCGCAGCTTCTTGTTCTCCTTCATAGAGTCAGCTAGCTGCGCTCGCACATCTTTCAGTTCTTCGCCCAGTTTGGTGTTCGAATCCTGGAGTTTATTTTTCTCTTGAACGACTTTGTCAGTACACGCTCGCCCGCTGCTAGTAGCTTTTTGGCTCCGCGTTCTTCGCTTCGAGCGGCGTCCAGCTGCTCTTGTACTTGGTCTAACGACCCAACACAAAGATTAGAAACCAGATTCACACTATCGGTGTATCATTATGAATTTTTGATAGAGGAAAATATTACCGGGAGATGCCTTGTATTTCTCCAGTTCGGCATTTGCAGCAAGCAGCTGGCGCTAACACTTTTCTAGTTCCTGAGCTAGCTGGGTATTCTTCTCCGTAAGCACCTGGTTGTACATTGATCCTTAAATCAGTTTTTTCAACTCCTTTAAGTCTAGGGGGCTACTGGCATATGGTTATCATAGTCATACAAAGTGAATTTACCTGCACATCTTTCAAATGTTGCTGTGTGGCCCTGTTAATCCCATCTCGAGCAGCCCGGATGTATGCATCGGCTGAGCTGAAGGCGTTAAACAACTCTTCTGAAAAGCCAGGGTCTTGTAAAATGGCCCGGTGGCACCGATGATTCATGGCACTCTCCACTTCTGAGATGGTGACGGATACATCATCCGAGTCCTCGGCTGGAAGACAGTCCGGCGTGGCCCCTGCATCAGCCCCCGTCTTTACGGCAGGATTTGAATCCTGGCTATGGGAAGTATGGCCACTCGAACCTCCGGATATAGTCCGGCGCACCTTCCTCCTAACACATGGAAAACGGGAAGGTCACGGTTGGACGTGACTGCTCAGGTACAGGTTGGCGAATTCGTACCTCTTCGATGAAGGCACGACCGTGTCTTCGCTTGCTTTCCTCTTGGAGGGCTTGCCCAGCGCGGGAGCCACTCTCTTCGAAATCACCAAACATCTCCCCTGTGAAGAATGATACAGTGCGGTGGGTGAGGCAGAATAAGAGCACTCTCTTAGAGAAGGTGTTTCTCAATTATTTACATGTGAAGCGGGAAGAAGGCCAGGGTAGTCGGCGGTGATGGCCACTTCTATGCTGTCATAGCTTGTCTGGTAAAACACTCCCCCTGCAAGCACCACGAATATATCCGGATCCTCTTCAAACCCAGGATCTAGCTCCCGGTTGTGGATCTCCGGGTGTGGGGCAGGACTATGAAGTCCTTCGGTGACCTTCCGCCAGTGCTGTCATAACAAACAGACTTGAAATTTATCAAAAGTAATCCGGAAGGGGAATGAGTGGAATAGAGGGGTCGAAGCTTACCCAACTGGGTATTCGGTGAAGAAACTCCTCTTCCTCCCCTTTAAACAGTTCGGCCAATATTTTGGCCAGAGCGATGGGGGTATCCGGACCCTTCCGGCCATAGCGGGAGGCGTCATCCTCTCCATTGTAGTGCCACATGGGCAACCCTCTGTATTGTAGCGGCTGAACCCCTCGCGCTATGGAGGTCGCCATTACCCTGATTATTGTGAGTCCGAACTGAGCGAGCGTCTTTATCTTGCTCATAAGCTAGCAAACTTCTATGATGTCATCCTCTTCAAGACTCCGGGGACGCCAACTCTGGCGTTTCTTCAGTGGAACGCTCGCAAATTCAGGAAGAACCTTTCGAACTGGGTCAGGAAGCGCGACATCCTCAATATAGAACCATTCGGAAGGTCATTCTTCGGATGCCTTCCTTGGTGTGCCAGACAGATATCCAGTATCGGCGATACGCCATACTTCGGCTCCGCCCACTTAAAATATTAACCCCTCATGATTACGCCGGACAAGAAAGAACAACTTCCTCCACGTCTTGAAATGAGCCTCGATACCCAGGAATAGTTCGCATAAAGTGACGTAACCCGCAATGTGCAGAATGGAGGCAGGGGTGAAGTTGTGCAGCTGGAGGCCATAGTATTCCAAAAGCCCTCGGAGGAACAAATGAATGGGAAGCCAACGCCCCTTAGCAGATAGGGGACGAAACATACTCGCTCTCCCCCAGATGGATTGGGGAAGTCCTCTGCCTGAATCTCACCGTTGAAGGAATCTAGCCCCGCTCGAACAGAAACTAGATCCGCGGGGGGAAGAAATCCCTGCGTTTGCAGCTCCATCAATTGACTGTGGGACATCGAACACCTCTCCCACTGGCCTTTCTCTAGGCCGGAATGGGTGGAGGAGCTGGGGGCACTAGCCATGCTGGAATGGTTTCTCCTAAGTAGTTTTCGGGGATTTCCTCTGCGCGGTGCCGAATGGATCTAGGATCCAATCTCTTTAATAGGTGCTCTTCCTTGCATGGACGGGGTGTTATCTGTAAAAATACCCTGACCTTCCACCTTCGCTTGACACATGGGAGGCGAAGTTATTTAATGTGCAGAAGCAAAGGGGAGCGACATAGAACCGATGGCCAAATACATCACTTGGAGATCATTAAAGGAGGAACCCCCCTTGCAATGCCGAAGATAATTCGTGTGCCGAACACCTCGCTATTGAAGACTGGTTCGGGGCCTACTGAGGGAGTCCTGGACTAGGGGGTCCTCGGGCGTCCGGCCTGTTATCCATGGGCCGAACTGATGGGCTGTGAAGACATGAAGGCCGAAGACTGTACTTGTGTCTGGATTGGACTCTACTTGGCATGGGAGGCAAGCTTGGCGACCGACTATGAAGATTCCTTCTTATGTAACTAACTCTATGTAACCCTAGATTCCCCCCTCCCCCCCGTGTCTATATAAACCGGAGGGGTTAGTCCGGAAAGGATATACTCATTACCATAGTCATACAGGCTAGGCTTCTAGGGTTTAGCCATTACGATCTCATGGTAGATCAACTCTTGTAACACTCATATTCATCAAGATCAATCAAGCATGGCGTAGGGTATTACCTCCATAGAGAGGGCCCAAACCTGGGTAAACATTGTGTCCCCTGTCTCCTGTTACCATTGATCCTAGACGCACAGTTCGGGACCCCCTACCCGAGATCCGCCGGTTTTGACACCGACACCCACCGCGTTGGTGGTGTGGTGCTCATGCCGGCCAAGCTCGTCTCCGATGCCTTCCGACCGTCTCTGGCATAGCGGGCAACGGATCCAAGTCCTTCACCTCCGATCCGTTGACCCCGGGCTCATCCCATGCGACCCCGAGGAGGAGATGGCCGTACGGCTTGTGCTCCGCCGTGCCTAGGAGGAGGCCCATGCACGACAGCGCTCGGACTCCTTCCATCGAGAATTCATTGCATCCACCCAAATGGCGCATGGATCAGGCGCTAGGCCCGCCGTAGCTGCCTTGCTAGAGGTCGTGCGATTCATCTGGCATCTGAACATGTTGTTGGACGCGTAACCCCTCTGTTACCGCGCCGAGCATCGAACGCACCACGGGCCTCGTCCGACAAGAACATGGCACGGCAGACACCGGGCTCAGGAGGCGTCAGCATCCCTTGCGGTGGTGGACGTCAGCGTGGCGGAGTCGCATTCTCCAGCGCCCCATATGGCGCATCAGTTTGGGCACTGCAATCGCATCATGGTGGATGTCGGCGGCTCATCCCAGGACGGATCCGTCATTGATCTAACGTCCACCGGCACCCAACGGGTTCCAGGCTCCGACAAGGAAGAGTAGCCAGGGGAGACAACGATGACGCCTTGAGTCCCATGAGCCGACTCGCATCCCATGCCCTACTCTACCTTGTCGGCGATCGGACCAACACTCTCAGGGGCGCAGCCAGCCGCTGGACATGGCCACGGCAGAGCCCGGTGGGCGGGGAGAGGAACCGGACAAAGCTTCGCTCAAATATCGCTGTGTTGCATGTAATAATATGGATTTGAGGTTTGCAATTTGAGTCATCCGGATGTGGAACACATTTTTTGAACAGTGACCAGTCACTGTCCATGGATGCGCTCGGGCGTGTTCATGTGCCTTTGAGTGGTCGGATTTGCCAAGTCCGGTTGGAGGTGTGTCAGAGGGATTGACCACGGGTAGCCTCATCGGCACCCCATAACACTTCAAGACATCGGGGCTAGCAAAGCCCCTCGCACCTTCCGAATGAACGGCTGACTCCTTGGGCCGGCTGGTCCTGAAGGCCGGCTGCCAGAAGACGGCGAGCTCTCAGAAGGCGGCCTCTGTCGGTGTTAAAACCGGCCGATCTCGGGTAGGGGGTCCCGAACAATGCGTCTGAGGATCAAAGGTAATAGGAGACAAGGGGGACACGATGTTTACCCAGGTTCAGGCCCTCTTAATGGAGGTAATACCTTACTTCTTGCTTGATTGACTTTGATGAGTATATGGGTTACAAGAGTCGATCTAACTCGAGATCGTAATGGCTAAACCCTAGTTGTCTAGCCTATACAAATTCTGATGGCCTCTACGGACTAACCCCCTCGGTTTATATAGATACCAGAGGGGCCTAGGGTTGTAAAGAGTAGGTTTACAGAGAAAGGAAACTTTACATCCCGATGCCAAACTTGCCATCCACGCAAAGGAGAGTCCCATCCGGACACGGGGGAAGGCCTTCTACCTAGTATTTTTACGACCCATCAGTCCGGCTCTCAAGACACGGGCCGGACTCCCGAGGATCCCTTAGTCCAGGACTCCCTCAATAGCCACTAAACCAGTCTTCAATGACAATGTGTTCGGCGCGTAGACTGTCTTCGGCATTGCAAGGTGGGTTCCTCCTCCGCATACTTCAAAGTGGTCTTCTGAGCAAGAGAACTGTATCCGGCTCTGTATAATAGTTACAGCCTTCAACCACAAGGGCGTAATACTTAATCAAAATAAGGTATGTTCACTGACAGCTTTTTCGGTGAAACTTTACGTCTGGCCTTTTTATTATTTCGAACCGTTCTTTAGCCTCCCGCTTCGTGTTTCGAGGCACAGACTCTATTGACACGTCTTGTTAAAGCAAAGATCGTGCCCCCTTATTGCGGGATTCTCATCCATACATATTTGGGTTATCCAACCATGCCATTCGCATGACCCCTTGGTTTCCTCTCCACCCTTTCGTCCGCGGCCTCATGTTCTATTATGGGCTAGATTTCCACGTTCTAGCCCCAAATTCCTTCCTCCACATTTTAGCGTTCATCGTCGTGTGCGAGGCGCTCCTCCGTATCCCCCTCCCCACTTCGGCCTATGGCTTATGGTTTTCAATGTGAAGCCGAAACTAGTCGACGGGCAACATGCGGACAGCGGCGCCGTCATGGTGAGCAAGCTCCCCAACTTCACCTGGCCCAAGGGGGAAGGAAATATGCCCTAGAGGCAATAATAAAGTTGTTATTTATATTTCCTTATATCATGATAAATTTTTATTATTTATGCTAGAATTGTATTAACCGGAAACTTAGTACATGTGTGAATACATAGACAAACAGAGTGTCACTGGTTTGCCTCTACTTAACTAGCTCGTTGGATCAATGATGGTTATGTTTCCTAACCATCGACATGAGTTGTCATTTGATTAACGGGATCACATCATTAGAGAATGATGTGATTGACTTGACCCATCCGTTAGCTTAGCACGATGATCGTTTAGTTTGTTGCTATTGCTTTCCTCATGACTTATACATGTTCCAATGACTATGAGATTATGCAACTCCCGAGTACTGGAGGAACACTTTGTGTGCTACCAAACATCACAACGTAACTGGGTCATTATAAATGTGCTCTACAGGTGTCTCCGATGGTGCTTGTTGAGTTTGCATAGATCGAGATTAGGATTTGTCACTCTGATTGTCAGAGAGGTATCTCTGGGCCCTCTCGGTAATGCACATCACTATAAGCCTTGCAAGCATTCTGACTAATGAGTTAGTTGCGGGATGATGCATTACAGAACGAGTAAAGAGACTTGCCGGTAATGAGATTGAACTAGGTATGAGGATACCGACGATCGAATCTCGGGCAAGTAACATACCGATGACAAAGGGAACAATGTATGTTGTTATGTGGTTTGACCGATAAAGATCTCCGTAGAATATGTAGGATCCAATATGAGCATCCAGGTTCCGCTATTGGTTATTGACCGGAGACGAGTCTTGGTCATGTCTACATAGTTCTCGAACCCGTAGGATCCGCACGCTTAACGTTCAGTGACGATCGGTATTATGAGTTTATGTGTTTTGATGTACTGAAGGTAGTTCGGAGTCCCGCATATGATCATGGACATGACGAGGAGTCTCGAAATGGTCGAGACATAAAGATCGATATATTGGATGACTATGTTTGGACTTCGGAAGGGTTCCGAGCAAGTTCGGACAAATATCGGAGTACCTGGGGGTTACCGGAACTCCCCGGGGAGTGTAATGGGCCTATTGGGCCTTAGTGGAGAAGAGGAGGGGCGGATAGGGCAGGCCACGCGCCCCCTCTCCCTCTAGTCCGAGCTGAACAAGGGGGGAGGCGGCCCCTTTCCTTCCCCCTCTCTCCTACTTCCCTCTCTTCTACTCCGACTCTTGGAAGGGTTGGAGTCCTACTCCCGGTGGGAGTAGGACTCCCCTTGGGGCGCGCCTAGGAGGGCCGGCCTCTCCCCCTCCTCCACTCCTTTATATACGGGGGAGGGGGCACCCCATAGACACACAAGTTGATTAGTTGATCTTTTAGCCGTGTGAGGTGCCCCCGTCCACCATAATCCACCTTGGTCATATCGTAGCAGTGCTTAGGTGAAGCCTTGCGTCGGTAGCATCATCATCACCGCCATCACGCCATCGGACTGACGGAACTCTCCCTCGATGCTCTGCTAGATCAGAGTTCGTGGGACGTCACCGAGCTGAACGTGTGCTGAACTCGGAGGTGCCGTACGTTTGGTACTTGGATCGGTCAGATCGTGAAGACGTACGACTACATCAACCACGTTCTCATAACGCTTCCGCTTACGATCTACGAGGGTACGTGGACAACACTCTCCCCTCTCGTTGCTATGCATCACCATGATCTTGCGTATGCGTAGGAAAATTTTGAAATTACTACGTTCCCCAACAGTGGCATCCGAGCCAGGTTTATGCGTAGATGTTATATGCACGAGTAGAACACAAAGGAGTTGTGGGCATGGGTATATACATATTGCTTGCCGTCACTAGTTGATTCTTGATTCGGCAGCATTGTTGGATGAAGCGGCCCAGACCGACATTACGCGTACGCTTACGCGAGACTGGTTCTACCGATGTGCTTCACACACAGGTGGCTAGTGCGTGTCTATTTCTCCAGCTTTAGTTGAATCGAATTCAATGAACATGGTTCTTTCTAAAGATCAAAAAGCAATCACTATACCGTGTTGTGGTTTTTGATGCGTAGATGAGAACGATTCTTGCTCAGCCCAGAGCAACCACGTAAAACTTGCAACAACAAAGTAGAGGACGTCTAACTTGTTTTTGCAGGGCATGTTGTGATGTGATATGGTCAAGACATGATGCTAAATTTTATTGTATGAGATGATCATGTTTTGTAACACACTTATCGGCAACTGGCAGGAGCCATATGGTTGTCACTTGATTGTATGAAATGCAATCGCCATGTAATTGCTTTACTTTATCACTAAGCGGTAGCGATAGTCGTGGAGGCAATAGTTGGCATGACAACAACGATGCTTCGATGGAGATCAAGGTGTCAAGCCGGTGACGATGGTGATCATGACGGTGCTTTGGAGATGGAGATCACAGGCACAAGATGATGACGGCCATATCATATCACTTATATTGATTGCATGTGATGTTTATCTTTTATGCATCTTATTTTTCTTAGATCGGCGGTAGCATTATAAGATGATCTCTCACTAAATTTCAAGGTATAAGTGTTCTCCCTGAGTATGCACCGTTGCTACAGTTCGTTGTGCCGAGACACCACGTGATGATCGGGTGTGATAAGCTCTACGTTCACATACAATGGGTGCAAGCCAGTTTTGCACACGCAGAATACTCGGGTTAAACTTAACGAGCCCAGCATATGCAGATATGGCCTCGGAACACTGAGACCGAAAGGTCGAGCATGAATCATATAGTAGATATGATCAACATAGTGATGTTCACCATTGAAAACTACTCCATCTCATGTGATGATCGGACATGGTTTAGTTGATGTGGATCACATGATCACTTAGATGATTAGAGAGATGTCTATCTAAGTGGGAGTTCTTAAGTAATTTGATTAATTGAACTTTAATTTATCATGAACTTAGTACCTGATAGTATTTTGCATGTCTATGTTGTTGTAGATAGATGGTCTGTGTTGTTGTTCTATTGAATTTTAATGCGTTCCTAGAGAAAGCTAAGTTGAAATATGATGGTAGCAACTACACGGACTGGGTCCGTAACTTCAGGATTATCCTCATTGCTGCATAGAAGAATTATGTCCTGGAAGCACTGCTAGGTGACAAACCCGCTGCAGGAGCAACGCCAGATGTTGTGAACACCTGGCAGAGCAAAGCTGATGACTACTCGATAGTTCAGTGTGCCATGCTTTACGGCTTAGAATCGGGACTTCAACGATGTTTTGAACGTCATGGAGGATATGAGATGTTCTAGGAGTTGAAGCTAATATTTCAAGTAAATGCCCGTATTGAGAGATATGAAGTCTCCAATAAGTTCTATAGCTGCAAGATGGAGGAGAATAGTTCTGTCAGTGAACATATACTCAGAATGTCTGGGTACCACAACCACTTGACTCAACTGGGAGTTAATCTTCCTGATGATAGTGTCATTGACAGAGTTCTTCAATCACTGCCACCAAGCTACAAGAGCCTCGTGATGAACTATAATATGCAAGGGATGGAAAAGACGATTCCTGAGCTCTTCGCAATGCTAAAGGCTGCGGAGGTAGAAATCAAGAAGGAGCGTCAAGTGTTGATGGCCAACAAGACCACCAGTTTCAAGAAAAAGGGTGATGGGAAGAAGGGGAACTTCAAGAAGAATAACAAGCCAGTTGCTGCTCAAGTGAAGAAAACCAAGTCTGGACCTAAGCCTGAGACCGAGTGCTTCTACTGCAAAGGAACTGGTCACTCGAAGCAGAACTGCCCCAAGTATTTGGCGGAGAAGAAGGATGGCAAAGTGAAAGGTATATCTGATATACATGTTATTGATGTGTACCTTACTAATGCTCGCAGTAGTGCTTGGGTATTTGATGTTGGTTCAGTTGCTATCATTTGCAGCTCGAAACAAGGTCTATGGATTAAGCGAAGATTGGCTAAGGACGAGGTGACGATCCGCATGGGAAATGGTTCCAAAGTCGATGTGATCACCGTCGGCATGCTACCTCTGCATCTACCTTCGGGATTAGTTTTAGACCTAAATAATTTTTATTTGGTGCCAGCGTTGGGCATGAACATTATATCTAGATCTTATTTGATGCGAGATGGTTATTCATTTAAATCAGAGAATAATGGATGTTCTATTCATATGAGTAATATCTTTTATGGTCATGCACCCTTGATGAGTGGTCTATTTTTACTAAATCTTGATAGTAGTGATACACATGTTCACAGTATTGAAGCCAAAAGATGCAGAGTTGATAATGATAGTGCAACTTATTTGTGGCACTGCTATTTTGGTCATATTGGAGTGAAGCGCATGAAGAAACTCCATTCTGATGGACTTCTGGAATCACTTGATTATGAATCACTTGGTACTTGCGAACCATGCCTCATGGGCAAGATGACTAAAAATCTGTTCTCCGGAACAATGGAGTGAGCAACAGAGTTATTGGAAATCATACATACTGATGTATGTGGTCCAATGAACATTGAAGCTCGCGGCGGATATCGTTATTTTCTCACCGTCACAGATGATTTGAGCAGATATGGGTATATCTACTTAATGAAACATAAGTCTGAAACATTTGAAAAGTTCAAAGAATTTCAGAGTGAAGTGGAAAATCATCGTAACAAGAAAATCAAGTTTCTACAATCTGATCGTGGAGGTGAATATTTGAGTTGTGAGTTTGGACTTCATTTGATACAATGCGGAATAGTTTCGCAACTCACGCCGCCTGCAACACCACAATGTAATGGTGTGTCCGAACGTCGTAACCGCACTTTATTAGATATGGTGCGATCTATGATGTCTCTCACTTATTTACCGCTATCGTTTTGGGGTTATGCTTTAGAGACGGCCACATTCACGTTAAATAGGGCACCATCTAAATCCGTTGAGACGACACCTTATGAACTATGGTTTGGCAAGAAACCCAAGTTGTCGTTTCTTAAAGTTTGGGGTTGCGATGCTTCTGTGAAAAAAGCTTCAACCTGATAAGCTCAAACCCAAATTGGAGAAATGTGTCTTCATAGGATACCCAAAGGAGACTTCTCCCTTATTGGAAAGTAGTTCATCACTAAAATCAGTTCCAGTGATTCCTGCACCAGTAAGTGAGGAAGCTAATGATGATGATCATGAAACTTCTGATCAAGTTACTACCGAACCTCGTAGGTCAACCAGAGTAAGATCCGCACCAGAGTGGTACGGTAATCCTGTTCTGGAAGTCATGTTACTTGACCATGACGAACCTACGAACTATGAGGAAGCGAGGATGAGCCCAGATTCCGCAAAATGGCTTGAGGCCATGAAATCTGAGATGGGATCCATGTATGAGAACAAAGTATGGACTTTGGTTGACTTGCCCGATGATCGGCAGGCCATAGAGAATAAATGGATCTTCAAGAAGAAGACTGACGCTGACTGTAATATTACTGTCTACAAAGCTCGACTTGTTGCAAAAGATTTTCGACAAGTTCAAGGAGTTTACTACGATGAGACCTTCTCACCCATAGCGATGATTAAGTCCGTCTGAATCATGTTAGAAATTGCCGCATTTTATGATTATGAAATTTGGCAAATGGATGCCAAAAATGCATTCCTTAATGGATATCTTAAAGAAGAGTTGTATATGATGCAACTAGAAGGTTTTGTCGATCCAAAAGGTGCTAACAAAGCGTGCAAGCTCCAGCGATCCATTTATGGACTGGTGCAAGCCTCTCGGAGTTGGAATATACGCTTTGATAGTGTGATCAAAGCATATGGGTTTATACAAACTTTTGGAGAAGCCTGTATTTACAAGAAAGTGAGTAGGAGCTTCGTAGCATTTCTGATATTATATGTAGATGAAATATTGTTGATCAGAAATGATACTAAATTTCTGAATAGCATAAAAGGATACTTGAATAAGAATTTTTCAATGAAAGACCTCGGTGAAGCTGCTTATATATTGGGCATCAAGATCTATAGAGATAGATCAAGACGCTTAATTGGACTTTCACAAAGCATATACCTTGATAGAGTTTTGAAGAAATTCAAAATGGATCAGGCAAAGAAAGGGTTCTTACCTGTATTACAAGGTGTGAAGTTGAGTCAGACTCAATGCCCGACCACCGCAGAAGATAGAGAGAAAATGAAAGGTGTTCCCTATGCTTCAGCCATAGGCTCTATCATGTATGCAATGCTGTGTACCAGACATGATGTGTGCCTTGCTATCAGTTTAGCAGGGAGGTACCAAAGTAATCCAGGAGTGGATCACTGGACATCGGTCAAGAATATCCTGAAATACCTGAAAGGACTAAGCAAATATTTCTCGTATATGGAGGTGACAAAGATCTCGTCGTAAATGGTTACGTCGATGCAAACTTTGACACTGATCCGGATGACTCTAAGTCACAAACCGGATATGTGTTTTTATTAAATGGTGGAGCTGTCAGTTGGTGCAGTTCCAAGAAGAGCGTCATGGCGGGATCTACGTGTGAAGCAGAATACATAGCTTCTTCAGAAGCAACAAATGAAGGAGTCTGGGTGAAGGAGTTCATATCCGATCTAGGTGTCATACCTAGTGCATCGGGTCCAATGAAAATCTTTTGTGACAATACTGGTGCAATTGCCTTGGCAAAGGAATCCAGATTTCACAAGAGAACCAAGCACACCAAGAGACGCTTCAATTCCATCCGCGATCAAGTCAAGGAGGGAGACATAGAGATTTGCAAGATACATATGAATCTGAATGTTGCAGATCCATTGACTAAGCCTCTCTCACAAGCAAAACATGATTAGCACCAAGACTCCATGGGTGTTAGAATCATTACAATGTAATCTAGATTATTGACTCTAGTGCAAGTGGGAGACTGAAGGAAATTATGCCCTAGAGGCAATAATAAAGTTGTTATTTATATTTCCTTATATCATGATAAATGTTTATTATTCATGCTAGAATTGTATTAACCGGAAACTTAGTACATGTGTGAATACATAGACAAACAGAGTGTCACTAGTTTGCCTCTACTTGACTAGCTCGTTGAATCAATGATGGTTATGTTTCCTAACCATAGACATGAGTTGTCATTTGATTAACGGGATCACATCATTAGAGAATGATGTGATTGACTTGACCCATCTGTTAGCTTAGCATGATGATCGTTTAGTTTGTTGCTATTGCTTTCTCCATAACTTATACATGTTCCTATGACTATGAGATCATGCAACTCCCGAATACCGGAGGAACACTTTGTGTGCTACCAAACATCACAACGTAACTAGGTGATTATAAAGGTGCTCTACAGGTGTCTCCGATGGCGTTTGTTGAGTTGGCATAGATCGAGATTAGGATTTGTCACTCCGATTGTCGGAGAGGTATCTCTGGGCCCTCTTGGTAATGCACATCACTATAAGCCTTGCAAGCAATGCAACTAATGAGTTAGTTGCGGGATGATGTATTACGAAACGAGTAAAGATACTTGCCGGTAACAAGATTGAACTAGGTATTGAGATACCGACGATCGAATCTCGGGCAAGTAACGTACCGATGACAAAGGGAACAACGTATATCGTTATGCGGTTTGACCGATAAAGATCTTCGAAGAATATGTAGGAACCAATATGAGCATCCAGGTAGGAACCAATATGAGCATCCAGGTTCCGCTATTGGTTATTTACCGGAGACGTGTCTTGGTCATGTCTACATAGTTCTCGAACCCATAGGGTCCGCACGCTTAACGTTCGGTGATGATCGTATTATGAGTTTATGTGTTTTGATGTGCCGAAGGTAGTTCGGAGTCCCGGATATGATCATGGACTTGACGGGGAGTCTCGAAATAGTTGAGACATAAAGATCGATATATTGGATGACTATATTTGGACATCGGAATGGTTCCAGGTGAGATCGGGCATTTACTGATGTACCGGGAGGTTACCGGAACCCCCCGAGAGGTATATGGGCCTTATTGGGCCATAGTGGGAGAGAGGAGAACGGAGCAAAGGAAGGGGTGCACCCGCCCCAAGCCCAATCCGAATTGGGAGGGGGGCCGCCCCCGCCCCCCCCCCCTTTTCCTTCCTCCTTCCTTCTCTCCTATTCCAACTAGGGAAAGGGGGGAATCCTACTTCCGGTGGGAGTAGGACTCCCCTTGGGGCGCGCCTAGGAGGCCGACCCCCTCCCGCTCCTCCACTCCTTTATATACGGGGGAGGGGGCACCCCATAGACACACAAGTTGATCATTGATCTCTTAGCCGTGTGCAGTGCCCCCTCCACCATAATCCACCTCGGCCATATTGTAGTGGTGCTTAGGCGAAGCCCTGTTCCGGTAGCATCATCATCATCGTCATCACGCCTTCGTGCTGACGAAGCTCTCCCTCGACACTCTAATGGATTGTGAGTTCATGGGACGCCACCGAGCTGAATGTGTGCAGATCGCAGAGGTGTCGTACCCTCGGTGCTAGGATCGGTCGATTGTGAAGACGTACGACTACATCAACCGCGTTGTCATAACGCTTCCGCTTACGGTCTACGAGGGTACATGGACAACACTCTTCCCTCTCGTTGCTATGCATCACCATGATCTTGCGTGTGCATAGGATTTTTTTTGAAATTACTATGTTCCCCAACAAAAGGGGCCTTCGTGGAGACCATGAACGGATGGTAACAGGAGTGGTTCTACATCACTGAACCTCGCGGCGCCACATGGGCAAACATTCCTGAGTTTAATTCCGGACCCCCAATGCGGCTCACGTCGTGGATCAACAAGGGCTTATATTGGGCATCGTTTGATGCAGTGATGGTGCTGCAAAAGCGCATCAAAAATATGATAGAGAAGAACACCAGTCTCACTGATGTGATTCAGGTGATGCTCTTCTGCCGGATCCTCCCCTGCCAGTGCCGGCCTCTCCACATGTGGGAGTTCAATCCGGAAGGGTCGCGGACCCTGCAGTGATTCTTCGGCACAACACACAAAGAGATCTGGAAGCTGCTCTTCAAGGCCCAGAAGACATGGCCGGAGACGACCGATGACATCGGCCTTGATAGCGTGCATTCGGCCACCCCGGTAAGCATTTTAGTTTCCGAACATAACTTCAGTTCGTAAATCAAAAGGTATGCTGATCCTTCCATCCTTCAACCAAGGCTAGACAAAGAAGGCGGAGAGGATCAAGTGTCCGGCTCCGCTACCCAAAGACCCAGCCATTCCCAAGGCGCAGGAGAAGAAGGCCAAGAAGAAGGGCAAGGAGGCCAAAGGTGGCCTCCTCTGTAAAGGCACTTCGGACGCTATGTACGGAGAAACCGAGGCTCCCTCCTCCCACGAGGGAGATGAAGACGAGGAGGAGGAGGAGGCCAAAAATTATTCTCCCCTTCAGGGGAGGAAGAAGAAAAGGGCGGCCTCCATAGACCCAGAGGCGGAGGCGTCCAAGAGGAGGAAGATATCCCTCTCGGATGGCTCAGATTCGGATGCCGGAGCCATCCCTGAGTGGCGCCCCAGGTCAAAGCCCCTGGCCGCATCGTAAGTATCCAAGGATACTGTACATATATACGGTTTTTATAATTGCAGGCCTAACACATTGTATTGTGTGCCTCAATCCAGCCCGCGATCTCCCCCAATTATCATCAGCTTTGGGGAACCCGCTGGAGCCGGGGATGGTAGAGAGCAAGATGCCTCGAAGAGCCACTCCGCCAACTGCCACAGACGACACCGAAGTGTTGTCTCGATGAGCCTCCCCGGGCCATGGAGATGTGCGGCAGGCCGTCAAGACGGCGCCAGAGGGTAATACCTCGGCTGCCGAGAACATGGGGGAACCAACCCCCATGGAGACTGATGACAGGGGCCATAACCAATCCGGCCCCCAGCCAAACACCATTAAGGAGACCCACATGGCTCCGGAATCGAGCGAGCAACCCCCTTTGAAGGAGGGGGATCGTCGACTCCACCGGCGACCTCCACTAATCCAAAGGCGCCGAACCCTCTAATGGACGCACTGCAACGTGCTTCCGCGTGGAGGAGCACTATACCCTAATGGGTACAGTGGTTGAGAAGGTTCAGTCCGCCAAAAGCAGGCTGAACGAAGCCATCACCAGCCTATTAACAGGCTTCGAGGTATGTGGTGTAATATTCTTATCTGCTTGTGCAAAAAATATGCCCGTGTATAGATAGTAGCCCCTGAGACTCTGTTCGGCTTTTGAAAAAGGGCCGGACAGAGGATCAAGTAATATTCGCAGGAGATAACATACTTGTCTATTTTGATAAACAGGCTTCACTATTAGCGGCGACCGCCCAGGCCGCCGAAGTATCCAAACTCAAGTAGAAGTTGGAGCTGGCCGATGAGGATCTCATCCGTATCAACAAACGGCTTGATGAGGCGTAGGGTATGGTTTGAAAAAGTGTTAACACACTTGAAGTAATATGCCAATGCGAAGTCTAATTTCCTGTGTTATCCTGATCATATTTGCAGGTAGTGCGGCCGAGGTTGAGACCCTAAAGAGCACCCTCGCCCAAGCCAAGGAGTAGGCGCGGGTGATCCAAGCGACCGCTGACAAAGCAGCTACAAATTTAGAGGCTGAGCAGGTCACCCACCGTAAGTATGAGGCGCATGTGACCGAAGTGGAGCAAGGATGCTGCCAGCAAGTGTGAGGCCTTGGAGGATAAGAATAAGGTGCCCAAGCGGTCAATCTCGCCATGGCTCTTCGGTAGGCCAAGGAGGTGCGGACCGAGTCCCGGGCGGCTCGCGAGGAGATCAAGCAGGCCGAAGAGATAGCGGCCGGTAAGCCCTTTCCTTTACAGAGTATATTTGGCGGTCGAAGATATGCTTTGCTTAATCGACTATGGAGTTCTCCAGACGCCTTTGTGGACCATCCGAGGAGTGCTGCCAACGCCGCACAGTGTTTCCGAGCCCAAGAAGGGAACACGACGGAGAAGCTCTTCTGGTCGCAGTACCTGGCGTCGGAGCGGCCAGCTCTGCTGAACAACCAGATGATGCAGCTGGCGGAGCTGCATAGGATGTCCGGTTTGGCCATGAAGGACATCATAGTTCGGCTATGGCCAACCGAACCCATTCCTAGCAGCTACTTCGGCCTGGTCAAGCGGCTCGGCAACGCCTTGCCCAGAGTTGAAGATGTAAAGCACTCAGCGCTCATAGAGGGTGCGCGGATGGCCTTTGCCCGTGTCAAGATGCACTGGGCCAAGATGAAGGCCGCCATCGTGCCGGTTGAGGGCCCACCCGAAGGCAAGGACCACCGCAAGCCGGAGCGATATTTGGAAGACGTCCTAGAGGGTGCCCATTTAATACAGGGTCAATGCTCGACGGATATCATGTTTGAATGAATGTATCTGGGCTGCCCAGACTTTGTTTTATGAACCAAGGCTTTTGTAATATATTTGTGCCTTTATCTAAAATTATTTTCCTCATGTGCGGCCGTTTTTATTTCTGAAAGTTTGCCAGTCGCCGGCTTCAGCCCCCATGTAGATACTACGGGGGTGTCGAAATAGCACATGACCACACTTGACCCAATGTCTTGGTCCGTAAAGGAGGTGTCTGTGCAGCGAACCAGGCAATCAGACTATTCGGCTTTATCACTCTCACTTAGCCATAGGAGTTTGACAATGGGACTATGAGCTAGCCCCTGGTGCATGTGCAGCTATTCGAACTTGGATGCCTTAGGCGCATGACTGGATGGAGGCCAGTCCTTCGTATAATACGGAGAAAATCACAAAAGATTTAGTAAGTCACCGAACCGCTGACCAGCTCTCGCTATATCACGACAGTCAGTTTTCGGCTTTCTCTACTAAGGTGTTTGACCAGACAAACTAGAAATACAATCGCAGTAGTTCTCCCTTTACTACCTTAGCCAAACAATTGGAATGTAAGGTGGTAACCACAGGAGCCGGGCAACCCAACTATTGACTAAAGACATGATTCGGAGCTGATGCATATAATGCAGTATTCGAGACGCCGAAGTGTACTATAAAAGTGTTCGGACTTTTTTGGTTTTGAAAGATATATGTGGCCAAATAGAGCCCCTAGCAGTTTAATCATGCCTAGGTGTATACGTTAATCTAACGTGAAGAGGGAATAAAGATTGTGAAATAAGCCAATACCGAATAGGTTTGGACAAAACTGTTTCCATTATAGTTTGATTAGTACGTCAAAACATGCTCTTTACAGAGAATGCCATAAGCATCAAGGCTATTTTACATGCCAAGAATTTGTGAGAAAGGGAAAGTTGTATATAGGTCCTTAAAAAAGGTGGTCTTGAAGGTCCTTTGGACACCCTGTCGCACGTCTGCGCCGCTTTTCACCTTGGTGTAGGATCCTTTGAGAGGATCAATGATCGTGTTTACGGAAGGGGCCTGGGAAAGGGCCCTTTGTACCACTGAAAAGTGATTTAGGTTTTAAAGAACCTGAAATAATGGACAAAAGAGAAGAGAGAAAAAAGGAAGAATATTAAGGTCCGAATAGCACCGAGCCGTATTGTGGACCTTGTCCTTAGTGTGCCTCTGTCCTTCCCCAAGGTATTTTTAGTGTGTAGTTATGCATGCGTCGTACGTATGCCGTGATTAGATGGGGGTTTTGACGGGGGCCAAATTGCTAGTCCATCTCTAGATGTGTCGAACTGTCGTTCTGTAGGGTAGATCGGACTCGTTTGACAGTGTCCGTGGGCTTGATGGCCGATGAAGTATTCGGCTTGATGAGGCCGCCCTGTACCTCGGCCATGAGAGCCGCAGTACGCTCCTTAGTACAAAGGGAGCTCTCCATATTTCCATTGACTGTTATAACATTGCGTGGTCCGGGCATCTTGAGCTTTAGATAAGCATAGTGCGGGACTGCATTGAAATGTGCAAAAGCGGTTTGTCCGAGCAGTGCATGATAACCACTATGGAAGGGGACGATGTCGAAGATCAAGTCTTCGCTTCAGAAATTATCCGGTGACCAAAGACTACTTCCAGCCCCTGTGCAGCAGGCCTCCATGCCGGGTATTACTCCTTTAAAGGTGGTTTTGGTGGGCTTGATCCTTGACGGATCGATACCCATTTTACGGACGGTGTCCTGATAAAGCAGGTTAAGACTGTTGCTGCCGTCCATGAGGACTCGCATGAAATGGAATCCGTCGATGATTGGATCGAGGACCAATATTGCTGAACCTCCATGACGGATACTGGTCGGATGGTCCCTGTGATCAAAAGTGATCGGGCAAGCCGACCATGGATTGAATTTTGGGGCGACTGGCTCTATGGCATAGACGTCCCTTAGTGCGCGCTTGCGCTCCCGCTTAGGGATATGAGTGACGTAGATCATATTCACTGTTTTTACCTCGGGGGGAATTTCTTTTGCCCCCCTATGTTCGGTGGGCGAGGCTCGTCGTCATCCTCGCTAGGCGGCTCCTTCCCCTTATGTTCGGTATTTAAATTACCGGCTTGTTTGAAGACCCAGTAGTTTCTGTTGGAATGATTGGCGGGCTTGTCAGGGGTGCCATGAATTTGGCAAGGCCGATCGAGTATTTTGTCCAAACTGGATGGACCATCTTTGTTTCCTTTGAATGGTTTCTTCCATTGACCGGGTTTAGAGCTGCTGAATCCGATGTTGACCATCGTGTCTTCGGTATCCTCATTGTTGTTCTGACGCTTGTGTATTTGTGTCGTGGCCTACCGTTGCCATCTCTGGCTTTGGAGGTGCCAGGGTCCCTGGTACTCTTGCTTCTACGGGCTAACCAGCTGTCTTCTCCTGCGTAAAACGGGTCATGAGTGCGGTGAGAGCTGCCATCGACTTCGGTTTTTCTTGGCCGAGGTGTCGGGCGAGCCATTTGTCACGGATGCTATGTTTAAAGACCGCGACGGCTTCGACATCCGGACAATCGACAATTTGGTTCTTTTTAATTAAGAACCTAGTCCGGAGTTTTCGGGCTGACGACTATATGGCTGAGGTCATCGGCGTCCGGAGGCCGGACATAGGTACCTTGGAAGTTGTCTCTAAAGGCATCTTCCAAATCTTCCCAGCTACCAATGGACTTCTCTAGGAGGTTGTTTAACCAGTGTCACACTGGTCCTTTCAGCTTTAAGGGGAGATATTTGATGGCATGGAGATCGTCACCACAAGCCATGTGGATATGGAGAAGGAAATTGTCGGAGTAATGGGCCACGGATAGCCTAACCCGAGTCCTAGAACCTTTCAAGACATCGGGTCGGCTGCGCCCCTCAAGACGTCAAGATGAAGCGCCGCCTTCTGGTGGCCGGCTGGATGAACGACCGACTGCCAGAAGACGGCCATGCTCAGGAAGGCGGCTCCAAGACAGGCCGACTCCTGGCAGGCGGCCTCCAGAGAGGCCGGCTCCCAGCAGTCGGCCCATGGTGCCCTCAAAGTCTGCACCCCCATTAAGAAGACAAGACAGGGTGAGGCTACAGTGTAGCCCATCACCCCGTATCCAGGGCCGGGCGTGGCCACAATGCTCCGTACAGGTGGAGATCTCTGCCCGGCGCGGCACTGTTGCCACTCCACCCCTGACGTCACTCCTGTCAGGCAAAGCCCTGTTCCCACGACCGTCTGTTGGTATGGCCCGAAGACGGCAGGCCCTACCGATCAACGAGGGCCCAGAAGACAGTGGGAGCCTCACCAGTCGGACCAGGGGGAGGCCGGCTTCTAGTAGGCGGCCCGTTCCTTCCTTGGGGTCTGTGCACCATTAACCAGATAAAACTCGGAGTGGCTATAGTGATCTCCCGCCAGGCGGCGGGACTGTAGCCATGCTCCCCTGACCAAGCATGTGTCATTATCATCACGGCTACAGTAATCAGCAGCCGGCAAGACCCGCGAGCGGCGGGAGCGGCCTGTCGGCTCCGTACCAGACCAGTCGGCGGGGCCCACCAGGTAGCGGGCCCCAGCAGCCGGCGGAGAAGCCGGCGACCATAGAAACTGATAGTCGGGTCCTACACCCGCTGGATTACCATTGTACCCCTGGGGGTAGGCCTATATAAACCCCCAAGGCACCCATGCAAAGGGTTGGAGCCTGTTAGAATTAGACTCACACCTAGGGGGAGAGGAGAGCAAGCCTTGCCTTCTCCTACCTCTAGCATACAGCTCGAGGAGCACCATTGTACTCACTAGTGCCTTAGTGATCATGCGGAGACCCCGCAAAGTAGGATTAGGGGTGTTATCTCCTAGGAGAGCCCCGAACCTGGGTAAAGTGCGCCGACGTTCGTATCTACACCTCATCCCGCTTCCAGGCACCGGCGACGTTCTACTCGCTCCCACCATGATAAGCCATCCATTGGGATATGTCGCACCCAACCCCTGACATTTGGCGCCCACCGTGGGGCAAGGTGCACCGTCTCCTGGAGACATGTTCTGGACGGGAACCCTGTTCCTTCTTGGCGAGCGCAGCCAGCCCGGCACGCCAGACGGCGTCTGCGCCGACGCGCTGCACAGCGCAGAGGTCGCCTATGCGGCGAGCTGCCTCGCCGACCTTGTTGTCGAGATCCACCTCTCTTACGAGCCCGCGTCTGATGCGGGCACAAAAGGCCATGAGAGACACCTCGTGAGCCTCCTCGATCGGCTCCACGTCGCCAGCGAGCCTACTGCTGACTTGGAGTCGGTTGGCTCCACCGACCCGATGTTGGTCAACTCCGACACGGTGTCGCTTGACGCGTTCCCCACCAACGTGGTGGTCTACGATGAGCCGCTTCCTCGCGTGGACAGCGGCGGCAGCACCGTCACGGAAGTGCTCATCATCGGCCATGGCGAGCACTCTGGCGGAGGTGGCCAGGATCCATTGCAGGCGGCGATGCAAGACTTGACTGCGCCCATCCCGGAAGACGCCGACGCCGAGGCGCTGGAGGCACGCCGTGTCCAGCTCGTCGAAAGCGCCAACCGGCTGGCCAGCATGAGACGCCTTTCGGAGGCCTACTAGTGGGAGATGGATCGTGCTGTCGGCGGCACGCCGGCTCCTGGTGGTCCTAGCCGCATTGGCCTGGTCCGGCAGCGTGGCGCGACCATCGCCAGCATGTTCGGGACAGATCGTCCTGTCTATGCCATGCCTGCAGAGAACATACGAGCTGCCCAGGCGGCAGCAGACGAGCTAGACAAGCTCGAGGGCGACGAGCATCGCCACATGACGGAGCGAGTCCAGCAACTCCTCGACACGGCTGCTGAGCAGCAAGAGGTCGGGTGTCGCACTGAAGCGCCCAACCGGCGAAACGATGACCCGCCACCTCGCCGAGACCAAGGTGCGACATCCCGGACGCTGACTGGTGGCGTCCGTGATAGAAGAGACAAGGAGCCGGCTGCCGGCCGCAGCCGGACTCGCATCACCATCAAGCGCAACCAAGACAGCCGCCCAAGAACTGTGCGGCGGTGAGACAACTGTCCGCCTTCCCCTCCCCGTAGGGAAAGGCGTATCTCCCCTCTGCCTGTTGACCACCCAACACTCGGCGAATGCCTCGGTCGCCGAGAAGGAGTCAGAGAAAACGATGCCCGCCACCGGATCGATCGCCTCAATCGATCCCTGGCGCTAGAAGAAGAAGATGAGCTGGGTCCGCCTTGCTTCGGCCCCCGCATTCGAGACGAACCTTTCCCCAGAGGGTTCACGCTCCCGAGAGATACACCCAAGTACACCAGCTCTGTGAAGCCGTAGGACTGGCTGGTCGACTACTCAACAGTCTTCAGCATCGCCAACGGCAACAAGCGTGTTGCCGTGAAGTACGTTTCGCTCATTGTCCAGGGCACGGCCCGGACGTGGCTGAACAGCCTGAAGCCCCACAGCATCAACAGCTGGGTTGACTTCAGTGAAGCATTCATTCGCAACTTCACCATCACCTACAAGCGTCCGTCCAAGCCTCGCCAGCTCTCCTTGTGCGTCCAAGGCCCCAACGAGTCGACCCGTGACTACCTCACGCGCTGGGCCGAGCTGCGCAACTCTTGCGAGGGCGTGCATGAGGTGTTGGCCATCGAGTACTTCACCGCCGGGTGCCGAGAGGGCACCCTCCTCAAGCACAAGCTTCTCTGCGATGAGCCAGCGGCCCTTGACGAACTGTTGATCATAGCAGACAAGTATGCCACGGCCGACTCCTCCATGAAGGCGGAGATCCAAGTTAATGTGTAGGGAAAGGTGGCCCCTCAAGCTCCTCGGACCCCGGCTGGTGATGTCAGTCGGCGGCAGCAACCAAATGACAACAAGCACAAGGCCACGCTACCGGCTTCCATGAGCTGGCAGGTGGCAACAGTCGAAGATCAGCAGCCGGAAGGGCAGCCTCCTCCCAAATGCCAAAAGGGCGGCAAGCCCAACTAGTTGCCCGCCTTCTCGTACGAGCAGACTCTCGATGCACCCTGCAAGTTCCACAGTGGATCGAAGCCGTCCAACCACACCACTCGGAAGTGCCATTGGCTCACCAGGATCGCCAAGGGTGATGGTCTCCAGCCCCCTCCGTCGGCCGGCCCGCCGCCTCCTCCTCCTCCTCAGCAGTCGGCGGTCCGGCCGGTTGGCGCGATACAAGATGAATATCCTGAAGAGCATGGAGCTTATGTCGTGTTCACCAGCGTGGCTGACGACAGGCACAACAGGCGGCAACGATGGCAAGAAGTAAATGCGGTAGCATCAGAGACCCCCGAGTTCATGCATTGGTCTGAGAAGCCCATTAGCTGGAGCAGAGCCGACCACTCGGAGGTGATGCCCAATCCCAGCTCTTATGCTGTGGTGTTGGATGCCACCTTTGCCACGGAGAGGCGAGCTACTCGCTTCTCCCGAGTTCAGATAGATGGCGGCAGCAGCATCAACATCCTGTACAAAGATACAATGGAGAAGTTGGGAATCAAGCAGAGACATCTTCAGCCCAGCCGGACTGTTTTCCATGGCATAGTTCCAGGCCTTTCCTACTCACTAATCGGCAAGACTCAGATAGATGTCCTCTTCGGGGACATAAATCATTTCCGCCAAGAGCCATTCTGGTTTGAGGTGGTGGACCTTGAGAGCCCCTATCATGCATTGCTTGGCCGGCCTGCCCTGGCCAAGTTCATGGCGGTCCCTCACTACGCTTACCTGAAGATGAAGATGCTGAGCTCCAAGGGAATCCTGACCATAGCAGGAGACTACAAGAAGTCGTCCGTCTGCGCAGCAGAGAGCAGCTGGCTACCCGAGTCCCTCGTGATCGCGGCTGAGAAGCGGCACCTTGACCAGGTTGTGGCGATGGCCGGCAAGCAGCCGGAAATGTCGCCCAACCCCAAGGAGTCGGAAGCTGAGGGCTCGTTCAAGCCGGCGAAGGAGACGAAGAAGATACCCTTGGACCCGAAGCACCCGTAGAGGCACGCAGTCATAGGTGCAAACCTTGACAGCAAATAGGAAGGCGAGCTCATCGATTTCCTCTGTGAGAATCGGGACATCTTTGCATGGTCTCCCAAGGACATGCCGGGTGTTCCGATGGAATTCGCCGAGCACAAGCTACATGTCCGGTCTCATGCCAAGCCAGTCAGGCAGCCCTTGCGCCGCCTGTCGGAAGAGAAGAGAAGAGTTGTTGGAGAAGCGATAGTCTGGCTTCTAGCAGCCGGCTTCATCATGGAAGTGTTCTTTCCAGAATGGTTAGCCAACCCAGTCCTAGTGCTGAAGAGGAACAAGTAGTGGCGCATGTGTATTGATTATACCAACCTCAACAAAGCATGCCCCAAAGACCCATTTGCTTTGCCAAGAATCTACCAAGTGATTGACTCCATAGCCAGATGCGAGCTATTGAGCTTTTTGGATGCATACTCAGGGTATCACCAGATCAAGCTAAACCCGTCCGACAGGCTAAAGACCGCCTTCATCACACCATTCGGAGCCTTCTGTTACCTGACCATGACGTTCGGGTTGAGGAATGTCGGCGCCATGTTTCAGCGTTGCATGCAGAAGTGTCTCCTCAAGCAACTCGGCAGAAACGCCCACGTCTATGTGGACGATGTTGTGGTGAAGACAGAGAAGCGTGGAATGTTGCTAGAAGACCTCAAGGAGACCTTTGAAAACTTGCGCCAATTCCAGATCAAGCTCACCCCGGAGAAATGCGTTTTCAGGGTCCCAGCTGGCCAGCTTCTTGGCTTCCTAGTCTCAGAGCGCGGCATAGAGTGCAACCCTGTAAAGATTAAGGCCATCGAGAGGATGGAGGTGCCCACCTAACTGTTGGATGTGCAAAAATTTACCGGCTGTTTGGCATCCATCAGTCGTTTCATCAGTCGGCTGGGCGAGAAGGCTCTTCCCATGTACCAGCTCATGAACAAGACCACTTTTTCGAGTGGAACGACAAGGCGGATGAATCTTTTCTCCAGCTAAAGAAGATGTTGACCACTCCGCCTATCCTGGCGGCTCCGACTCCTAAAGAGCCCATGCTCCTCTACATCGCTGCCACCAGCCGGGTGGTCAGCATAGTCATAGTCGTGGGACGCACGGAAGAAGGCAAAGCACTACCGGTCCAGAGGCCGGTGTTTTACCTGAGTGAAGTGTTGTCCGCCTCCAAGCAGAACTACCCGCACTAGCAGAAGATGTGCTATGGCGTACACTTCGCCGCCAAGAAGCTGAAGCCATACTTCCAGGAGCACCCAATCAATGTTGTCTGCACTGCTCCTCTTGCCGAGATCATTGGAAGCCGAGATGCTTCGGGCTGAGTGGCCAAATGGGCCATAGATTTGGCCCCCTACACCATCTACTACCAGCCTCGCACTGCTGTCAAGTCACAAGCACTGGCCGACTTCCTCGTCGACTGGGCCGAGACCCAGTACCTGCCGCCGGCACCAGACTCCACCCATTGGCGGATGCACTTTGATGGCTCCAAGATGCGCATCGGTTTGGGAGCTGGCATCGTCCTCACCTCTCCCAAAGGCGACAAGCTCAGATATGTGCTACAAATCCACTTTGCCGCCTCCAACAATGTTGCCGAGTATGAAGCACTCATTCACGGGCTCCGGCTTGCCAAGGAACTCGGCATTCGCCGGATCCTGTGCTATGGTGATTCCGACTTGGTGGTCCAGCAGTCCTCAGGCGACTGGGACGCCAAGGACGCAAACATGGCAAGCTACTATTTCCTTGTCCAGCAACTCAGTGGATACCTTGAGGGGTGCGAGTTCCTCCACGTGCCAAGAAATGATAACGAGCAAGCTGACGCCTTGGCGCGTATCGGCTCTACCCGGCAAGCGATACCAGCCGGCGTCGCCCTGCAACGCCTCATCAAGCCGTCTGTCAAGCCATCACCAGAGTCGGATTCCATCTTTGTGCCGGATCCTCCTAAAGAAGTCGGATCCGACTTGAGGACCCCAGCAGCCGGCACGAGGAATTCGGCAGGCGACCCGGGGACTACAGCAGCCGCACCCGGCCCGGAGACTTCAGAACCTGGCCTGGGGACTTCATCACACAGCAAGCGACAGCTGACTCCAACCCGCCGCCTCCCGCCCAACTGCCCTCGTGCAAGTAGCAATCCTAGCAGTCAAAGAAATTGCAGCACCTTCCTGGGCTCAGCCCATCCTTAACTTTCTGGTGAAAAGGAGCTGCCGACTGACGAAATCTTGGCCCGACAAGTGCAACGTCAGGCAGCAGCTTACACCATCGTCAACAGAGAACTTGTGAGGCGTAGTGTCACTGGTGTTTATCAGTGCTGCGTGGAGCCAGAGCAAGGCCAAGCAATCCTTAAAGATATCCATCAAGGCGAGTGTGGTCACCACGCGGCTTCAAGAGCACTTGTGGCCAAAGCTTTCCGCCATGGTTTTTTCTGGCCGACTGCTCTAGAAGACGCCAAAGAATTGGTCCAGAAATGCAAAGGGTGCCAGAAGTTCCGCTCCAAGCCGCATCAGCAGGCTTCTACACTCAAGACCATCCCCATTGCCTGGCCCTTTGCCATCTGGGGCCTGGACATGGTGGGACCATTCAAGACGACGTGCGGCGGCATGACTCATTTGCTTGTCGTAGTGGACAAGTTCACCAAGTGGATAGAAGCAAAGCCAATTAAGAAGTTGAATGGTCCGACTGCTGTGACTTTCATCTCCGACATCACCATCCGGTATGTCATACCACACAGCATCATCACCGACAACGGCACAAACTTTGCCAAAGGCGCCTTGGCCCGTTTCTGTGCGACGCAGGGCATCCGACTAGACCTAGTGTCCGTTGTCCATCCGTAGTCAAACGGCCAGGTGGAGCAAGCAAACGGCCTCATTTTGTCCGGCATCAAGTCCCGACTGGTCGAGCCTCTGGAGCGTTCGGCCGGTTGTTGGCTCGATGAGCTGCCGGTCATCCTCTTGAGCCTGCGCACAACTCCGAACAAGTCAACCGGCTTCACGCCTTTCTTCCTCGTCTACGGTGTCGAACCCGTCATCCCGACGGACATAGAATTCGACTCCCCTCGAGTCACCATGTACATCGAAGAGGAGGCAAAAGAAGCACGAGAAGACGGTGTCGATCTGCTAGAAGAAGGCCGGCTACTGGCACTCAGCCAGTCCACCATCTACCAGCAGAGTCTGCGCCGATACTACAACCGGAAGGTCAAGCCAAGATCCTTCCAAGAGGGGGACCTTGTGCTCCGACTGATCCAGCAAACATCCGGCCAGCACAAGCTCTCGGCACCTTGGGAAGGTCCCTTCATCATCAGCAAGGTGCTGGGCAATGACTCCTACTACCTGATCGATGCTCAGAAGCCTCGAGCATGCAAAAGAGACGACTCCGGCAAGGAGATGGAGCGACCATGGAATGCGAATCTCCTTCGAAGGTTTTATATTTGATGCAGTATGTACCACGTCAACTTTTGTATTAAGTACGAAGACTCCGGGTCCCCTGAGAAGAGCTCGGGGACTGCCCTCTTTTATCTATATGGTAAGTATTATGCCTATCGATGTGTTATTTCATTAGCCCGCCTGGCACCGGGTTCGACTAGTCGACCCGGGGACTCGCCGCCTTGCGCTATGTAATGCTTCCTGCAGCCAGACAAGTAATGTGTTGGCACTTAAGCCTTCTCTTGCCAGAAGCCGCAGCTCGCAGAATGACTGTCCAGTGGGCAGGAGTCAAGGTAGAAAGGGTGTCCGCATGAAAAATGGCTAAGGACCCAAAGCATGCATATAGTTCAGGCTGGCTTCCCGCCTCACCGACCGGTTGCTGTTTAATTTGCTAAAAACTCTAAATGGCTAAGTACTTACCCTCCCAAGGCAGCCGAGTACTGAACCCAGCCACAGTCTGCAGAGCGGCTGTTTGGCTGGCAAGACGGCTGTCGGCGTTCTGGGAACGGGGGTCCCCAGACTTGCCTGCCTGCGGCCTGTGGCGTGGCTCAAAGGGGGGCCCAGCACGGCCCATCTTCATCAACACAGACCCAAGACCCTCGTGAGGGGCCAAGCCTCGCGGGACAGACGACATGAAGCTTCCTCACGCACGGCCTCACCAGGCTGGCTCGTGAGGAGGCGGAGAGATCAAGGCGGGGTACCTCACGAGGTGCCCGTGACGCAAGCCATGACGACCAAGGGCGCCAGGCAGGCACCAGCCTGCGCAGTGTCCTCCTTTCCCCTTTGGTGCAAAGGGGGCAAGCGCAGCCGCGGGGTACCGAGGCATCAGGCAAAGGTTGCCATTTCGGTGCAACAAGACCAAGACCAGGAGGACTGCAAGACGGAGGTCATCGTGGAGCCCAAGAGGGCGTCACCACCAGAGCTTTGTGCAGGCGAGGACCAACTTTAGTAAGGATAAGTGTACCAGATGTTCCCCTTCAAAATGGCCAATTGTTGGCGCCCTTCCCGCTCAATATTTGGGAAGAGGCCCAGGGCCTTTGCATATAAATAGGACCAGCCACCCACAGGGTAGAGGAGGTTCGAGATAGAAGAGGTTAGAGATCGAGGAGGTTCGAGATCGAGGATCAAGGGGATCGAGGATCAAGGGGGGCGGTTCGAATCAGAGAGAGAGAGAGAGAGAGAGAGAGAAGGGTGACTAAACTCCTCCTAGCAGTTCGTCCCCCCAGCCAAGAACAGACCCTCGCGAGGTTGTTCTTCCTTGTATTGTTCATCATCATCAGCCCAAGAGGCAATCCACCACACCACACACTGGAGTAGGGTATTACACCACAACGGTGGCCCGAACCAGTATAAACCCTGTGTCTCTTGCGTTGTTCTTTCCATAGCTTAGATCTTAGCGAGGCGAAGGGGTGTAGGGTAGGTAGAAGGCGAAATCTCCGCGTGCACCCCAGTGGTCGAACCTCAAGGGTCTGCCGGAACCCGAAATCCGGCATTTGGCGCGCCAGGTAGGGGTGCGCCGGAATTCGTCTTCCACCACCCCGTTCTCCTCTGACCATCGCGTCCATGTCTGACGCTCGTCGGGCCCGCGCCGAGCGCTAGGCCGCTCTCGCTTCCCACGTCACCCAGACGGCTCCTGTCGGCGGGCGTCCTCGCCGTTCCCCGTCACCTGCCGTCAACGCCGCCACTGGCCCGGCGGGGGACGAGCAGCAAGCATCGTCTCAGCATCCGTCCGTGCGGCAAGACGGCCGCACCGCTACTCCCTCGCTCACCCCAACTGGTTCTTCGTCCCGCGTGCTCCGCGCACCCATGGAGGCTCGAGCTGCGCTCATCGCGGCAAACGAGCTCCTACGCTACCGTCCCGTCGACGACGTCTATGAAGAATGGCTTGACCGCGTCGCCGAGCTCGTCCGTGCCGCAGGGGGCTCTCCTGCGCCGTCCGTTCCGCTGCACCGCACCCCGCCCCGCGCGGGCGACGAGGTTCCGGCGGCGCCCCAGCCGCCTCCTCCTCAAGAAGGCGCCATGGCTCCAAGGCGCGCGGCCCCTGGGCGGAACCCGCTCCGTCAGGTGCCAGCGCAGCAAGAGCAGAGCTGCCAAGAAGTCCCTCGCCCGCAAGAAGCTGCCCGGGCGCTCCCTGCTCCAGCACATCGCGACCATGCTCCTGCTCCCGCACGTCAAGACCCCGCGCTGCTCCCAGCTGCAGCGCGTGGGGACATGCAAGACCAAGCTCTCCGTCACCCAAGGCCTCCCGTGGCCACAGCAGGCTGCCGCGCCTTCACCACCGAGCTACGCAGCGTTGCGTGGCCCAGCAAGTTCAAGCCAGACCTGCCTCCTCATTACGACGGCACGGCCGACCCTGCGGAGTTCCTCCAGCTCTATGAGCTGGGCATCGAAGCTGCCAACGGGGACGAGAAGGTCATGGCGAACTAGTTTCCCATGGCCCTCAAGGACGGGGCCCGCACCTGGCTCTTGAACCTGGCTCCAGGCACGATCTCCTCCTGGGACGAGATGCGCACCCGCTTCATCGCCAACTTCCAAGGTACTCGCGACCGGCCACCCGCCGTGAGCGACATGCGCCGCATCAAGCAACAACCCGGGGAGACCCTGCAGAAGTACATCCAGCGCTTCAACAACGCACGCCTCAAAATTCCCAAGGTGACTGAGGAGGCCATCATCTCAGCCTTCTCTGACGGCGTGCGCGATGTCAAGATGAAGGAGGAGCTGGCGATGCATGAAGACATGTGCACTTCCTTGGAGCTGTTCAACTTGGCAACCAAGTGCGCCGGGGCTGAGGAAGGGCGTCTCTCCCTCCTCGAGCTGCCTGCCGCAGACCCAGAAGAGAAGAAGCCCAAGGCCAAGGATGTGAAGCGCAAGGGGGCTGCCATGCTCGCGGCAGAACCAGACACCAAGCGGGGCAGAGATCAGCCCGAACCTTCCAAGGGCAGTCGGTACTGTGTGTACCACGACCTCCGCACCCACAACACCAACGAATGTCAAGAGCTCCGAGCCGTGCGAGAAGGAAGGATCGGCCGTCGCGCCGACCGCGGTGACCGGGGCTACGGTCGAGGAGGAGGAAGCAACGCAAGACGCTGGGAAGACCGTGGCCCGCGCCAAGGGTGGCGCGATCAACCTCGCGAGGATCGCTGGTAAGACCCGCCTCGCGAGGGAGACTGGAGGGATCAGCCTCGCGAGGATCACCCGCAAGGCAACGCAGGCCTCCCTCCGCTGCCGCCGCAGCCAAGGAGAAACGAGGACCGCCACCAGGACGAGGGGGCTGGGGGCTTCCAGGAGCCGCGCGCGATCGCCTGCATCCTGGGCGGGGCTCAAGCCCCAGCCTCTCAACGCATCTTCAAGCAGTTCGCCCGCGAAGTGAATGCAGTCCTCCCCAAGCTCGAAGCCACACGCCCTCTCAGGTGGTCGGCGTGCGCCATCACGTTCAGCTCAACAGATCAGCTCAAGTGTGCGGCTACAGCCGGAGTCCTCCCGATGCTTTGCTCCCCAATCATCAGCAACGTGGTGGTCACCAGGACCCTCATCGATGGCGGGGCAGGGCTCAACGTCTTGTCCATGGAAACATTCAACAATCTCCAGGTGCCCTACAGCCAGCTTCAGCAAACCAAGCCTTTCTCCGGAGTCACCGATGGCTCCACGGTCCCGATTGAGCAGGTCCGCCTCCCTTTCACCTTCGGGGCACACGACAACTACCGCACCGAGCTCATCGACTTCGACGTCGCTCACATTCGCCTGCCGTACAACGCCATCCTTGGGTACCCAGCACTGGCCAAGTTCATGGCCGTAACTCACCACGGCTACAACGTCCTCAAGATGCCAGGAAGTGGCGGAGTCATCACGGTGCCCTGTGAAGAGAAGGACGCGGTGTGTTCCCTGGAACGAGCCTTTCAGGCCGCGTCACTGGAAGACCCGGATCGCGGAAGCAGGAGGCTTCCTGAGACCGCCCCCAAGAAGAAGAAGACATCGTCCGGCCCGGCCCCTCAGGAGGCAGGCCCCTCTGGGACCGCGCCTGCCTAGGAGGAGCCTCCTTCCATCGCATAGGAAAGTGCGCCCGGCGCCCTCCTCAGGCAGGGCTCGGGGGCTCTCCCCTGGAGGGCCACCGACCTGGCTAGGGTCACGAGGGAGGCGCTTGGGCACCACATGGAGGCATGTTTCGAAGCACGTTTCCCTCAAGAAGGAGTAAGGCAAGGAGAGCCAGACCCTCAGGAGTTCGTCAGCAAGGCCATTCAAGAGCTACAGGAGTCAAGAGTCATGAAAAGCGGCCGCCGCCTACCAGCAGTGGCTCCCCATCCAGGCGAGGATGGTGGGCTGCGCGTCTGCATCGACATACCAGGGCTCAATCGAGTCGCCTCTCTGGAGCGCCTCTGGCCCCGCGAGTGCGGCGCTGCGGAGGCCCACCCCACAGCTACGTTCGCATGCCTTACGGCTTGCCGAACGCGGCTGCCACGTACCAGCGCCTCATGAGGGGCATCATGGAGGCACAAGAGGCCAGGCGTTCCGCAACCCTGGAGGAGATGGAGATGGTCCGCGAGGAGCCACCAGCGCCTCCGGAGCCTCCGAGGCCCCTAGGCCTGGGGGCTCGTGAGGATCGGCTTCCGCAGCCCACCGAGTCTGCTACACCAACAGTCCTTCGTCCTCAACATCATCTGGTGACATCTTTCAAGTTTCATTTCCAGCTGGGAGCGCCCCCCCCAGGGCTGCATTATTCCCAGGCCGCGTGGGTCCGTCCCTGCGGCATGTATCCCTTTTATTTCAAGCTGTTAGCTTACCTTGTTGGGGGCGCCCCTCGGGCTGCATCATCCCCAAGTCGCTCGGGCCAGACCCAGCGGCATGTATCCCTTTTGCGTTTATTACCGGTTATGCGTTCGACCCACCATGCTTGATTATTTGATGCCGGTCCATGGCACCTCTTCTTCTCCATGCCGACCACTTGCACGTTAAAGGGGGGGTACCTGAGCATCACGACTCAGGGCTCTTACTGGCTCTCGAGCCCTCACCCTCTGGCCTTGTCCACGACATCGCGACCTGGCATACCAGTGACGGCTGAGACCAGCTCGAGGGCCGGGACCCGAGGACATAGAGTGTCGGCATCTAACCAAATTTGCAGGGACACATCACAAGATAAGGCCCAGTGCCAGGCGCTACCCGCCTAGAGGTAGGGCCCCGTGAGTCCCGCGCTGGCTCACGGGTGCCCAGATACACCTCGCCAGGCCCTACCGTGCCAGCCACATGTCAGGGCGGGGCTGTACACGCCCCGGGGGCTCCTCCCGGAGGGGCCCCCCCTCCCACGTACCAGTGGAAGCACCATGCTCCGCGCTGGCTGACGACACTGCCGAGGAGCGGCTATGCCCGTACACATATGGAAGTGCTATGCTCCGCGCTGGTGATAAACAACTGAGGGTGGCCCCCAGGCCGCATCAACCTCAGGGAGCCCAGAGCTTAGTGTCTAGCCTCATCGTAACGCCTCCCCTCGGGAGTGCCGCGCGAGGGGGCTGGGCACGGGGGCTGTGCCTGGGTCATGCCCAGACGCACGCCACCCAGCCAGGCCCCCCCGGGCCTGGTTCGTTGCGCGTCTCTCCCCGAGCGGAGCCAAGGTACGAAGGCCGTTTGAGCGTCAAGGGGGACTCCTGAGCATCGCGACTCAGGAGCCTAACTGGTCACGTAGCCCCTCACCCCTTAGTTCTGAAAGGCTAACGCGGTTGAGGTATGCACGCGGCCGGGCTCTGCAGACGTAGAACGGTAGATCCACCCACATCATACCTCCCTACTTGCTGTTCGTGCGCCAAGGGGGACTCCTGAGCATCACGACTCAGGAGCCTAACTTGTCATGTAGCCCCTCACTCCTTGGTCCCGTCCTGGTTTCCGGTCGGGACTAATGCTGGGTGAGGTATGCATGGGGCCGGGCTCTGCCGGCGTAGAACATAAGCAAGTAGGAAGGAAAAGCGCAAATTCCAAGGAATTCAAAAGCAAATATTACAGTCCACACTGTTATCTCAATGCCAAACGTAATTTTAAACGCCTCCCCGAGGCATGATACATGTGCAGGAATTAAAGGCAGGACAGGAGCCACAACGGAGTCACTTGTCGGCGGTGGAGTAGTGCAGAGTGGGTTCACCTCATGGAGCAGTGGGGTCGGCAGTGCCTTGCTTCGGCTTGGTGCTGAAGGCCCAGAACTTCCCTAGCAGAGCCTCCGCACGACCCTTCACGGCCTCGGCAGCGGCAGCGGCACGCTCGCCGCTTACTGGCTCCAGCAGGCTATCGAGGTCGACGCTGGGATCGTGAAGGTAGATGTGGGTGAGGACTCGCGTCAGCGCTGCAGAAGATAGGACACGCGCCTCGGCCTCGACCGTGGGGCCAAGGACAAGGGCGACATCTTCAAGAGCACGAACCAGGAAGGGAAGCAGCTTGGCGGGGCCGTCCTCGGCACCAGCCAGCGGGCTCTCCAGGCCGCTGTCGTAAAGCGTCCTCAGCGAGGAGCGAGCCTTCGCCTCCATCTCCGTGAAGGCCACGCGGTCCTCGGCAAGAACCAGGGCCTCGACATCACCTGATGGGCCCCCTCGTCCGGGCCGCGGAGGACGAGCCGTTTCTTCGGCAGGAGTGGGTCTGGTTCCTCTCGGGGAGCCTTTCCCTTCTCTGCCGTCGAGAACCGGCGGATCGGAGCCATCGCAGCAAGATGGAGCAAGGACCGGGAAGAAGGAGAAGCAAGAAGGGATGGACTGGAAGGGCGCGCGTTGTTCCGTACTTATGGCCGGCGAAGGCCAACCGCTGACCTCCACGATCGCAGGTAATCATGACCCGCTTTGCATGCAGGGACTTGTCCAATCCGTGCAGTTGCCGAGGCGCCATGGGGAAGTGGAGACGCCCACGTCCAATCAACCGCCACGCGGCGCCCAAGACCACAGGCTGTTAGGGCCCGCGGCGCTTCGCTCTTGCCCTTCCGCCTCCCTGCACGGCCAAGTATGGGCGCGCCTTGGGCCCCGGGGCTACTGTCGGCGTTCTAGGAACGGGGGTCCCCAGACTTGCCTGCCTGCGTCCTGCGGCGTGGCTCAAAGGGGGGCCCAGCACGGCCCATCTTCATCAACACAGACCCAAGACCCTCGCGAGGGGCCAAGCCTCGCGGGGCAGACGATACGGAGCTTCCTCAGGCACGGCCTCACCAGGCTGGCTCGCGAGGAGGTGGAGAGATCAAGGCGGGGTACCTCACAAGGTGCCCGTGACGCAAGCCATGACGACCAAGGGTGCCAGGCGGGCACCAGCCTGCGCAGTGTCCTCCTTTCCCCTTTGGTGCAAAGGGGGCAAGCGCAGCCGCGGGGTACCGAGGCATCAGGCAAAGGTTGCCATTTCGGTGCAACAAGACCAAGACCAGGAGGACTGCAAGACGGAGGTCATCTTGGAGCCCAAGAGGGCGTCACCACTAGAGCTTTGTGCAGGCGAGGACCAACTTTAGTAAGGATAAGTGTACCAGATGTTCCCCTTCAAAATGGCCAATTGTTGGCGCCCTTCCCGCTCAATATTTGGGAAGAGGCCCAGGGCCTTTGCATATAAATAGGACCAGCCACCCACAGGGTAGAGGAGGTTCGAGATAGAAGAGGTTAGAGATCGAGGAGGTTCGAGATCCAGGATCAAGGGGATCGGATCGAATCAGAGAGAGAGAGAGAAGGGTGACTGAACTCCTCCTAGCAGTTCGTCCCCCCCAGCCAAGAATAGACCCTCGCGAGGCTGTTCTTCCTTGTATTGTTCATCATCATCAGCCCAAGAGGCAATCCACCACACCACACACTGGAGTAGGGTATTACACCACGACGGTGGCCCGAACCAGTATAAACCCTGTGTCTCTTGCGTTGTTCTTTCCATAGCTTAGATCTTAGCGAGGCGGAGGGGTGCAGGGTAGGTAGAAGGCGAAATCTCCGCGCGCACCCCATTGTTCGAACCTCAAGGGTCTGCCGGAACCCGAAAACCGACAACGGCAGCCTAGGGAGGGAGGCAAAGGAAAAAAAAGCCAAGGAGCAAAGAGCAAGGAAAGACAGAACCCGTCAAGCATATTTACATACCAAAGGGCCCTTGGCCAACATTCAACAAAAGTTTGAAATACAGCCCGCGGGTGGAATTGTGCGAAATTAACAAAGTTTGCTGAGACTAATAGGCAGGTAAAAACAAAGATAAGTTGTCGGCCTAGGGAGCGGCGGACGGGTTCGGGGGGACGGTGGAGTCGGCAGTGCTGGTTGGTGGAGTGGCCGGCTGGTTGGTCTCCGCTTGGTCGCCTTCTGCAGCAGCTGGCTCGCTCGGGCATGGCTCGTTGCTGGAGGCGTGGTCGAGCTGAGGCTGGCCGTCCGCCCCGACCTCTGGCGCCTCCTCTTCACTTTCCTCCTCCTCCCCGCTTTCTCCCTCATTGCTGGAGTCGATTACTTCGGCTGAGTCCTCGCCATCTTCCGGGTTCAGCCCGAACCACTCTTGCGGCACCTCAGTACCGTTCTCAGCCAGCTCCGGGACGAAGACGCTGGTGTTGGTGTACTCGGCGATTGCCGCGGCTCACTAGACAAGTTCACGGTCCACCGCCGCCGGCTCCTCTCGGGCTTCCAGTTGAAGCATGGCCAACTGGGCTAGATCTAGCCCAGGGTAGCACGCCTTGACGAATTCCAAGGCCCAGCGTGCCCCAGCCCGGGCCGAGGAACCCTTCCAGGCCTCAAGGCAGCTAGCCGCCACCTCCATCCATTCGGCGGTCCGGCTGGGGGTGCGTGGAGCCGGCATGTCCGACCATAGGGCGGTGATTGCCTGGGCGCCGACACGCTAAAGACGGTGCAGCATTCGATGAGCCAGCCGAAGACGGGCCTGGATGCTGAGGAGCTGCTCGCTGAGGGTCCGGGGGGCATTGGCAGCAATCTGCGCACCTTCCGCCCTCCGCTCTTTGCGATCAGCCTCGATGGCCTGGTTGGCGGTGTCAGAATGACCAGGGAAGAAGTCTGCTCAAACGGAAAGCAAAAGAGCCAAAGTTAGAGATAAGAGGCCAGCTTGGTCAGCAGCCGGCAGCGCGAAGAAGAAAAAAGAGGGAAGCTCACCATCGACCATGTCCTCAATTTTGCCGAAGCCGGCGGTCAGCAAAGCCTCCTTGTCGGTCCAGGCGGAGCGTTCGGTCTCGAACTCAGCAAGGAGACTGGCATCTTTGTCCTCCGCCTCCTTCTGGGTCTTCTTGAGAAGCTCCGCCTGCTCCGCCAGTTGCGCGGCCAGCCGGTCATGCTCTCCGGCCAGCTTGCTGCAGTCCGCCTCCTTAGAACGCAGCGTGGTGTCGGCCTCGCCCAGCTGCCGCTGTAGGGCGGCTTTGGCCTCTGTAAAGTAGAAGGAGAAAAAGACAACAAACAATCAACAAGGAGGGATATAGTTTCCCGGGAGATCTGTCTCGACTTCTCAGCAGTCGGCCCGAATCTCGGGGACTACAGCCCGCGGGTGCACCAGCGCGCCCCTGCGGAGAAAGAAAACAAGGACTTACTCCAGCTTTCCGACAGGTCGGCGGTCCGTCGAGTCAGCTCCTGGACCTTGGAGTTGAAGGCGGCTGCGCGAAGGTTATGATAATCCTGTAGTAAAGATATCAGACAATATCAGCACTCGGAGCTTGCCGGTTAAATTTTCGAGCCACCTGCTCAGCAGCCGGCCTGAAACTCGGGGACTACACCCAGTGGGCGCGCTGGCGCGCCCCCACAGAGAAGTATAAGAGATACAAGAGTCAAAAGTGAAGAACCAAGAAGCATACCCGGACGGCTGCTCGCGACTCCAGGAACGCCTGGTTGCACCGCTTCATGGCATCGGCTTCAACTCGAAGCTTGCCTTGGACATCCAGCATCGCCTGGTTCAAGGGGCTCGTCCTGCCTCCTCGCACCCAGTCGGCGGGCGCGGCGCTGGTCGCCTCGGCGTCCGGGATCGATGAGCTCGCGGCACCGACTTCCAGCGGGCGCGGTGCCGAAGCTGCCTTTGCAAACCGGCGGCGCGATGGTGTGCGGACCTCAGGAGTTGGGCCCGTTACCATCTCGCTGCCGGCCGGTGGCACTGGCGGGTCGGCTGGCTGCTTGTTTTGTGCTCCTTCGGCTGGCGGTGCTGGAGGCACGACTAATCCAGCATGGCGACGTCGCCACCTTCCCTCTCCATGACCAGGTGGTCGTCGCCGGCACCCCCTGTCGGCGCCTGTAAGTGCATCTAGTGCCACCCCTAATTGGTTTTGGAGTATTGACGACAAACCTAGTTGAGGGACTAATGTGTTTGTGAGAATTGCAGGAAAACACAGGTAGAATTCCCTCATTGATTTGGTTTTACTACCAGAGATGACCCCTAAAAATGTATGAAGACATTGAATACAAAGGTGGTATATGAAGATATTCACATTGAAGACTATGACAAAAGAAGACACGTTATGAAGCCTATGGAGCTCGAAGACTTAGATCTTTCGTAGTCCTTTTTCTTTTCTGTTGAGTCATAGGAACCACCGTACTGTTAAGTGGGGTCCAGGAGAACCAGTCAGAATGACTGAAGTGATGCCTAAATCAAAAACCTATGTCTTCGAGCGAAGACAATGAGAGCGAATCTTGTCCAGAGGCGGACAAGTCAGCTTTGCTTGTAGCCCAAGCAAAGTTGCCATGAGAGTTTGAAATCTGACCGTTGAGACACGTGTCAGTTCCTTAGTGACCCAGGGTCATTTCGGACAAATCAGGTCGGGTTGCCAAGTGGCTATAAATAGCCCACCCCCACAACCATAAACGGTTGGCTGCTCAGATTTCAGTGCACGGCTTTTGTCGTTTGAGAGCAACCCACCTCGAAGCCTTTGAGAGAAAATTCCCAGTGAGGAGAAAACCCCTAACCACCCAGAGCCAGAGCAAATTGGGCATCACTTGAGTCTTCTCATCTGTGTGATCTGAAGACTTATTACACTTGAGGACTTTGAATCCTCCAGACGGTTAGGCGTCGCGATCAGAGCATCCAAGAGACATTGTGGATTGCCAGTGAACGAAGTTTGTGAAGGTTTTGGGAGTCTACCTTGAAGACTTACCAGAGTGATTGGGCGAGGACTAAGTGACCTTAGCTCAAGGAGAATACGTGAGGACTTGGTGTCCTGGACTGTGTGTTCAGGACTGGGTGTCCGGGACTGTGTGTCCTAAGGTTTAAATACCTAGCCGCTCCAACCAGACGTACAGTTGTCACAGCAACTGGAACTGGTCCAACATATCATTGTCTTCAACAAGTCACTGGTTTCATCTTCACTTCCTTTTCTTACTCTTACTCATTGTGAAGCCATTGCATGCTTGCTTTATCTTTTGTCTTCACAACGTGAATGTATGAACTGTTTGGCTTCATAACTTCTTCCAACCTGATCCTTATTACACTGCAGTTGTTTGTCATTGTGCTTTCACTCTATTGAATACATGACCATGGCTGGCCTAGTGTAATCTAACTTCCGCTGCATAGTGATAGGCCTAATCTTCGCTGTTTGTCTTCATAACTCTCACGTTTTGAAGACTTTCATAAAAATCGCCTATTCACCCCCCCTCTAGTCGATATAACGCACTTTCAATTGGTATCAGAGCGAGGTGCTCCCTTGTTCTGTGTGATTCGGTTTAACCACCTGGAGTTTTAGCTATGTCGACTGCAGGGATAATCAAAGTCTCCGCTGCGTGCCCCGTCTTTGATGGAACTGAATATCCCTACTAGAAGAATAAGATGCGCATGCATCTTGAAGCCATTGACGTCGACCTATGGTTTGTCGTCGAGAACGGCGTTCCCAAGGCTGGAGAAGGTGTCACTGCTGCTGATGTCAAGAAGTTCACTCAACTGGACTCTACCGCCAAAAATATCATCTATGGCCATCTGACAAAAGGACAGTATGGCCGTGTGAGTGCCTTGAAGACATCCAAGCTGGTCTGGGACTGGCTCTCCAAGGTCAATGAAGGCGTCTCAACCCAGAGAGATCAAAGAATCAGTGTCCTTCGCAACCTCTTCAACCGCTTCAAGCGAAATGACAATGAGAATGTCCATCACACATTTGATCGGCTCACTGACATCACAAATGAGCTTCAAGCCCTCGGTGCCACTGAGATCACCAAACATGAAATCGTCAAGACGCTGCTGAGATCACTTGATAGTTCGTTTGACATCCTAGCCCTGATGATTCAAGAACGTCCTGATTTCAAGACACTCGATCCATCTGACATACTTGAGAGGCTCAACACACATGAGTTTCAGCTTTCTGAGAAAAGAGATATCTACGGTCCAAACTATGGGCGAACTCGTGCATTGAAGGCAAAAGCTGTTTCCTCATCTAAAGAAGAATCTGACAGCAGTTCTGATGATCCTGAAGACATTGGAAGGGAACTTGCAATGCTAGTGAAGAAGTTCCAAAAATTCACCAAGAAGAAAGGCTTCAGAAAATCTCAACGATCAAGCTCAAGGAATGATGAAGCTTCTGCTCATGACTACAAGAAGAAAACATGTCACAAGTACAAGAAAACTGGACACTTCATCTCTGAGTGTCCACAGTGGGACAATGAGAACAGAAGGAAGAAGAAGAGCAAGGAATATGATTCTGACGACAAGAAGAAGAAGAAATACTCAAAGTCTTCTTCCAAGTCTTCCTCAAAGTCTTCAACACACAAGAAGAGCTCATCTGGCAAAGCACGTGCGTTTGTTGGCAAGGAAATGGATTCAGAGGATGAGTCCGCTTCTGAGGAGGCGGAGGTGGAGTCTGAGGAGGAGTCTGATTCTGGTATTGCGAGTCTGGCTACAACATACGTCGCCAAGTCCATCTTCAACACTGAAGACAATGACTTCATCACCGATACCGATGCAAATGACAAGAACGACTCCTCTCCTACCTACTGCTTCATGGCATGCGGTGCCAAGGTAAACACACGCACTACTCGCTATCAAACATCTAGTGACGATGACTCTGACTGTGATTCAAAACCCAGCTACAAAACACTTGCTAAAATTGCAACTAAACAACAGAAAGCTATGGAACATATTTAAAAACTGTTAGACAGAAGCGATGATCTGTTGGGTGCTGAAATGACTCGATCTGAATCCTTAATTGAAGACATAAAAAATCTTCATGTTAAGTATCAGGAACTTGAGGATCGTCTTGATACTCTCTCAACAACTCATGAAAAGCTTTCCTATGATTATATTCAAAGGAAGCAAGAACTTGAGAAATTGAGAGCGGCTCATGAAGATCTTCAAAAGGAAAATGAGTCACTTCGCGCCGAACAGATCAGTCCCGCTCAGGAAGGATTTGAACCACCATGTCTTAAATATATTGAGCGTGATAATGCTACTTCTGTTGCTGAATGTTCCACTGCTACTGCTGTTGCAATATCTTCAACTGTTGATGTGGTAACTAACCCCTCTGCTGAGGATACCACTGCTATTGCTGATGAGAATGCTAGGTTGAAGACATTGCTTGAAACAGGGATGTACAAAAGTCTTAAAGGACATCAGACATTATGTGATGTCCTCAAGAAGCAGATTATGAACCGAAACCCTAGGAAAGAGGGTGTTGGGTTCGTAAGGAAAATAAATGTAGATGGCTCTTACTGGAAACCTGAGCAGTACCCCAAAACCACATGGGTTGCTGCAAAGGAACCTTCAGCAGATCCATCCAATTTATCTGGCTTCACATGTGCTAACCCCATTATTATTGATGAATCCTTTGATGCAAACTATAAACTGTTCAAGAATCAGAATGGTGAAGTGTTTGACATGTATATTGGTACTAACTGCAGGAATGGACCGCCTATGAAGAAGATCTGGGTTCCGAAAAAGTGTCTGGAAAATCTTCCTGTGAATGTCTTCATGACACCTCACTTGAAGAAGACAAACCTCAGACCAAAGGCTTCATACGGTCCAAAGGCTTCATACAATCAGAGGACTCACCTGAGTCACACTAACGCAAATGTTTTGCAGGGAAACCATACTCAGGCATATGAATATGAGAGCGGTTCATCGAACCATCATGTTCATATGACCAAAAATTATTTTGCTTATTCCTATGAGTATTATTGTCCACCTGCAAGACTGTTTGCTAAGGCTTCAAAGCCAAAATTCTCAGATGCTGCACTTAGACTTATTGCTTCTAAGCCACCCTTTAAGATGTGGGTGGTTAAGAAAGCTTAACTCTCTTTTGCAGGGAAAGGTCTCCAGCAGAAAAACAAAATCTTCTGATGCTATTGCTGGGGACCTTAAAAATCTTGTAGGGCGCAAGATAAAATGCCCGAATGGCATCATTATGTACTTCGTTCCTGAATCGCATGCTACTCTCCCTATTAGTCCTAATCTGGATCTAAGTTTTCATAACCCACTAGTTCGTCAAATGTTTTTGCTTCACAATTCTCTTCGTGAAGCCTATCCCCCTAACTGCACTGTAGGGTACGACACCAGCGTCTTCAAAGTCTTCAGAATGGATTATTGACAGTGGGTGTACAAATCACATGACTGGCAAAATAATCCTTCTTATGGACTCAACCTTACGTCCATCCGACAAGAGCCACATCACATTTGCTGACACTGGTAAAAGTAAGGTATTGGGTCTAGGTAGAGTTGCAATCTCAAAGGATCAACACATGGATAAAGTCATGCTTGTTGAATCCCTTGGCTTCAACTTAATGTCTGTCTCAATGCTTTGTGATTTGAACATGATCGTAATGTTTGGAAAATATCGTTGCCTAGTACTAATGGAATCTGACAAGTCTCTAGTGTTTGAAGGGTATCGAAAAGATGATCTGTACGTGGTAGATTTCTCAGCAGGGCCACAACTTGCAGTATGTCTTCTTGCAAAAGCTTCAGAATGCTGGCTTTGGCATCGAAGGCTTGGGCATGCTGGCATGAGGAACCTCCACACCCTTGTGAAGAAGAAGCATGTCATAGGCATCGAGGGCGTCAAGTTCAAGAAAGATCACTTATGCGGTGCTTGTGAAGCAGGGAAGATGACAAGGGCAAAGCATCCTTCGAAGACAATCATGACTACTACTCAACCCTTCAAACTGCTCCACATGGATCTTTTCGGTCCCACTCACTACTCAACTTTTACTACTACTACTTGCCTCTATGGCTTCGTGATTGTTGATGATTACTCTAGATATACTTGGGTGCACATAATCCTTTACAAGACTGAAGTGCAGGATGTCTTCAGACGCTTCGCCAATCGAGCTGTGAACAATTTTGGCGCCAAGATAAAGCACATCAGAAGTGACAATGGCACTGAATTCAAGAACACTAGCCTTGATACATATCTTGATACCTTGGGCATCACACATGAATTCTCAGCTCCGTACACGCCACAGCAGAATGGCGTCGTTGAACGCAAGAACAGAACACTCATTGAGATGGCCAGAACAATGCTAGATGAATACAAGACTCTAAGAAAATTCTGGACAGAAGCCATTGACACTGCATGCCATACAATCAATCGTGTTTATCTTCACAAGCTTCTGAACAAGACATCTTATGAACTCCTAACTGGCAAGAAGCCAAATGTCAGTTACTTCAGAGTATTTGGCGCAAGGTGCTGGATCAAGGACCCACACCACACCTCAAAGTTTGCACCAAAAGCACATGAGGGCTTTATGCTAGGATATGGAAAGGATTCACACTCCTACAGAGTCTTCAATCTCTTCCATTACAAAGTGGTTGAAACAGTGGATGTGCGGTTTGATGAGACAAATGGTTCACAAAGAGAGCAACTGCCAAATGTGCTAGATGAAGTTCCAGCTAGTGAATCAATCAAGCTTATGGGAACTGGAGAGATTATACCTTCTGAAGCTCATCCTGAAGAAGAACTTATCATCTCAGCACCTGATCAACATGAAGACAATGCTCAGCTTGAAGACATTCCTCCCAACAACAACGCAGATTAGCAAGAGCAAAGTCTTCGCCCTGTACATCCTCGTGTTGCCAATGAAGTGCAGATTGACAGAATAATTGACAGCATCAATGCACCTGGTCCACTCACTCGTTCAAGGGCAACTCAGCTAGCAAATTTCTGTGGGCACTTCGCATTCGTATCAATATCAGAACCCAGGAAAGTGAAGAAGCCTTCATGGAACCTGAATGGATTCAAGCTATGCAAGAAGAGCTTCAACAGTTTGAGCTGAATAATGTATGGGAACTAGTTAAGCGTCCTGATCCACGGAAGCACAACATAATAGGCACCAAATGGATATACCGCAACAAGCAAGATGAGCATGGTCAAGTTGTCAGAAACAGAGCTCGTCTCGTTGCTCAAGGATATACTCAAGTGGAGGGCATTGACTTCGATGAAACATTTGCTCCTGTGGCAAGGCTTGAAGCTATACGCATACTGCTGGCCTATGCGAATCATCATAACATACTTCTATATCAAATGGATGTGAAAAGTGCCTTTCTCAATGGCAAGATTGAAGAGAAGTGTATGTTGCACAGCCACCTAGCTTTGAAAATCCAAAACATCCTGACATGGTATACAAGCTCAACAAGGCACTATATGGCCTCAAACAAGCCCCTAGGGCCTGGTATGACACACTCAAATACTTCCTGAAGAGCAAAGGCTTCATACCTGGTTCCCTGGATCCCACTCTTTTCACGAAGACATATGATGGTGAACTGTTTGTGTGCCAAATATATGTGGATTCCATTATCTTCGGATGCACCAATCAGAAGTATAGTGAAGAGTTTGGATATATGATGCAAGAGCAATATCAGATGTCCATGATGGGGGAACTAAAGTTCTTCCTTGGTCTTCAAATACGACAACAACGCAATGGCATCTTCATATCTCAAGAGAAGTATCTCAAAGATTGCCTGAAGAAGTTCGGTATGCAAGACTGCAAAGGATTCACAACACCAATGCCAGCCAAACATCATCTAGGTCCTGACGACAATGGTAAAGAGTTCGATCAAAAGGTATACCGTTCCATGACTGGTTCTTTGCTTTATTTATGTGCATCTAGGCCAGATATTATGCTTAGTGTTTGCATGTGTGCTCGATTTCAAGCGGCACCAAAGGAGTCGCATCACTTAGCTATGAAGCGAATTCTTCGATATTTGGCTCACACCCCAACTCTAGGATTATGGTATCCAAAGGGCTCGGAGTTTGATTTGGTTGGATTTTCGGATGCTGACTATGCTGGTGACAAAGTTGATCGCAAGTCTACATCAGGCACATGTCATTTTCTGGGACGATCACTTGTATGTTGGTCTTCAAAGAAGCAGAACTGTGTATTTCTCTCCACTGCTGAATCTGAATACATTGCTGCTGGATCTTGCTGCGCTCAGCTTCTGTGGATGAAGCAAACACTCAAGGACTATGGCATTCATCTGAAGCAAGTGCCACTTTACTGCGACAACGAAAGCGCCATCAAGATTGCCAACAACCCAGTTCAGCACTCGAAGACAAAGCACATTGAAATTCGTCATCACTTTCTCAGAGATCATGTTGTGAAGGAAGACATTGATATCATACACATCAACACTGAAGAGCAATTGGCGGATATCTTCACCAAGCCCTTGGATGAGAAGAGATTTTGCAAGTTACGGTGTGAGCTAAATATCTTGGAATCCTCAAATGTCCTGTGATCAGGCACACATCCTAACACTTATGCATATTGATGACTTAGATGTGCAACACACAAAGTAAAGTATATCTTCATTCAATAAAGACATACATTCTAAGTGTGAATACATTAATGTGGAATTTGACTTCGGAGCGCCACGATAATTGTGAGCCGTGTCTGGGGCTAATACTTCCTATACGATGGGTAACGCCACCACCAAACGTTCTATTTTGAAGTGTTTCACTCATGGCGTCACCTTGCAATATCTTCACATTTGGTTGTCTTCACATTTGGTTTGGCTTCAAACATGTCTTCATGATTATCTTCACTAGTTGCTTGTATAGATATATATATATATATATATATATATACTAGTGTTCTGTCCTCTACAGCATTCACTTATAGCTATGTCTTCTTGGTTGAATCTTTTGAACTAAGTGAATGTGATCGGACCCTAATCTCTCTATGCTTTCTATCTCAAATTCTATCTCTCCAAGTCATATGCATTCTATTGAAACTGTCGAATGTCTTCACTGCGTCCTAGTCAGCAGAAGATATAGAGACAACCATAAAGTCCGTCTTCAATGCTCGTTCCTCCACATAAAATCCGGAGAAGTAGGAACGACCGCCCGACAAACCAGGCGTGCGTAGGATGTGGAACTGCCCCAAAATACCGCATGATGGCCACGTACTACTCAAATGCGAATCGCCAGGGGCACCTGAGTAATAGCGCAGTGCCGCCCCTGCGCCTATAAGTTCACACTTACCGCGGTCATTATCTCTTTCTTCCACCCTAGCACGAACCCTAGCGCCACCGCTAGCACTCCACGATGCCGGAGACGAAGCGCTTCGCTGCCGCAACCTCTCCAACGCCGTCCTCACGCCGACCGCGGACATCGTCCTCTCCGCCGTCGCCGTAGGTGTTTTCCGTCGCCAAGTTAGGGCACGGAGGACTGAACTGCTCGGCATCAACTCCCTTCCGTCTAGCAGTTCCAGTGTGGTAAATAAAACTTCTTTTTACAGCCCCTTTGATCTCATGGTTCTGTCACTTTCTACCATAAGAAGTTTCTCTTCACACTAGTTAGATCTCTTGCTGCATCTCATAACATGCCTAGTATATTCACTTGTGCTTCATAAAGTAGTTAGATTCCTCACTTGTACTGATCTGTGGGTTCGTACAAATCTGGAACCAACTTCTTATCTATGAGTGAATGTCTTCGCACGATGAGGTCAATGTCTTCTAAACTGATTAATCTTCAAAACCTTCTGAGAATGCATATGACCTCTTCCCCTTCCCTCGCACCTTAATGCTGTCACAGGTACATGTCCGTGGGAGAATCCTTCGGTTCTCATAGTCTGCATTCATTTGCAGAATTCCTACAGCATCACATAAACTCTCCTGAAGCCAGTTCCTGTTGGTCCAGAAAAAGAAAGCCTTTGAAGCCTTTGAAAGTCTTGAAGCCTTTCAAGTTAAAGTTTATGGTTTCAGAAGCAGCAGCAAGGAAGGGGGGCAGACAGAGACGTGAGGGAACTTCCAAAGATCTGCCTGAAGACTTGGCAGAAATGTACAAAACAGATCCAGAAGAAAGTTATGGGCAGCGCAAGACCCGAATCCAATGGATTCGACGCTATTGGGTAGAACAGTGGTTCAAATACCGCTTCGTCACTCAGGAGTATGCTGAGAAATGTGCCATCAAGAAGCCATGGGGGGACATCTTATACAAGAATCTCGTACCCAAGACCAGAGATGAAGCTATTGCTCAAGGCTTCTACCCATGCATGGTCCGAGGACCACAGCCTAATGATGCACATCCGTCGTCACTACTCTGGTGTCGTGACGACAATCTGTTCAAGCGCAACTTCCAGTTTGCTCAACAATCAGCGAAGCTGAACAAGAAGAAATTTGGGTTAGACTTCAACCCTGGTCCTTCCGCACCAAGGGCAGATGGCACACGCGACGCCGAACCCAATATCATCGGTCCGTTTGCCAATCTTGAGGGCCTGATCACTCACATCTTAGTCCAAGGGACTGCCGTAAATGACCCTCCAGCTGACTCTGAGTCTGATGAAGCTCCTGCTGTGCCGAAGCCAAAGCAGACGAAGAAACCAAAAGCTTCAAAGCCGGCCCCTGCCTCAAAAATCTCAAGGGCGAAGCCATTGAAAACTACACCTCCTGAAGTCAGTGTGCAGTCTGAAGACGTATCCCGCGTCTCCAAGCCCCAGAAAGAAAAGGAGCCCCGGCAACAAACCGGCAAAGAGCTCACTGCTGCTGCCATTCTGCGCCAGCAAAGCCATTGATCTATCTAGCGATGAAGATCTTGGAGATGACGCTCTAGAGCAGCTTATCAAAAGCAAAGAAGAAGCTGAAATCTTCAACAATTTGCCTCTCTTTGATGTCGCCATCATCCACAACTTCATCGACGAATGGTTTGCCTCCCTAGACATAAGCTTCGAAGATCTGCAGCTGCCTATCGGTCTCAGCGTCGCCTTCCAAGGCGCAATTGCTTCAGAACTTGCCATTGCTCAGCGCATAGTTGAGCTGAAGCAGAAAATTAATCATGAAAAGGCTCAGTTCAAGAAGCACATGGCCAGGCTCAGCGTGCAGGAAGTGAAGAGCTTCAAAACCATGTTGCATGAGCTCAAGGAAAATTTCCTGAAGAAGCGTGCTGAAGCTCAGGGCTCGCGTGAGCGGATGAAGTCTCTGGCAGAACGATGTGTGCAGGCCTACAATGAGGCCGAGAAGCGCAAGGCACTTGGGCGTCCTGGCATCGACCCCAAGATGGCCGCGAAGAAGAAGAAGCAGCCTGCTGTGAATGAACCAGAGGCACCAAGACAAGAAGCTATTCCGATTGTCTTCCCAACCGTCACGACTGGCTCGAAGCCAAAGAGCCGGTCAACCACTTCTGAGCTCAAGAAGACACGGAATGCAGAGGCTGAAGCTAGAAAGAGGAAACACTCTGCAGCCTCTCCTTCTGACCCAACCAAGAAGAAGCGCAAGATCAAGAAATCTCGGGCTGCTCCCACAGAGCCCTTGATGGTTGAACCCCTCTCTGTCATTCACCCCAATGCAGAGAGACGATTGACAGTTCATGAGCCTGCTCCCACAGAGGCTCCTAAAGCTGAAGATATTCCAGCAGCCGACCCCATAGCTGCTGAAAACATTGGTCACCAAGACAATGTACAAGATGATACAGCCCTTCCTCAGCTTGAAACAAGCGAACTCAGCAGTATTGGTCGTCCTCTGACGCCAATGGCACAAGATGAGTCATGGGCGGATCGCCCTCAGGAGGAAGAAGACTTTGAGGACCAGCCCACTCCGACCCCACAAGCGTCGTCTGCGTTTCGTAGGCTTCGCAAAGGTCCACGGCCTCAAGTCCATACAGCAGAAATTCCGGCTACATCAGCCGAAGACAATGAAGAAGCACCACCAGAACCCACTTCCCCGCTTCATCAAGATGCAGTTCTCCAGGAGAACGTGCCTGCGGTTGTCCCTCCAACTACACAAGCGGAGGAAGAAAATGTTGCGGCTACCACCACAAACACTGAAGCCAATGTGGAGCCCGCCCCACCAAATGCTTCAGCGGACAACGAAGCTACCGAGCCAGACACTTCTGTTCCTGAGTCTGCTGCAGGTCCTCAATTCGATTATCATAGTGAGCACAGGCCTCATGTTCAGAAGCCAGTCCCAAGGCTGCCAAGGTTCCCAGGTCCTGCATCAGCACCTGGTTCCTTTGACATCAACAGCTTCAAGGCAGACAATACATTTTTCAATAGCTCCAAGAACCCCTATTCAAGGGAAAGGATTGTATCAGACAGGTTCTGGAGCTATTCTCAGCGCAGCTATTATTCGTGCATCTTATAAAACCAAGGCCGCATCTTTCCGCACAAGCGCCTTGAGGTTGAAGCCATTGCTGGTCTGCCCTGCTTAGAGGAAGCACTGGATTGCTTCAGGCAAGTGGGTCTGCTGCCGTTTGTGACTGATGAAGAGCACTGGAATGAAGAGCTTCTGCTTCAGTTCTATGCCACCCTCCATATCAAAGGATACAACAGAGATCCGAAGACTTGGATCCTGGAGTGGATGACCGGCAATGTCCATCATGAAGCCAATGCATTTGATATCATTGAGCTCAATGGCCTGCCAACTCCAGGCGAATTCTTCGAGGAAGGCTGTCAACTACATTCTGAAGCTATTGAGAGCATATTCCAGAGGCCTGAACCCAATATGAGTCAGATGCTCTCAATGATGAAGCCATTGCCCCATGATGCACCCTATCCTACTGAGTTCTTCGTTGAAGACCTAGAGTACCTGCCCAGGACCATATATCACATCATCCGACGGACTCTCTGGCCCATTAAGGGACACTCACCACATGCCAAGATTGAGGGTGCAATGAAGACTCTCATATTCTATATCCTGCATGGCAAATGCTTCAACGCACAGGATCTCTTCATATGCCAACTTGCAGCGTCAGGCTCAGAATTATTTGGTTTGAAGTTCTATGCTCCTTGGGTGATGAGGCTAATCAAACTGCACTCTGTGATCTCGTATCAGCCCTCTGCCCGAAACCATCGGATCTTCTTGCCAGATGTGGATACCTCTGCTGAAGCAATATATCCTGAGCCTGCCAAGCAACCGATAAGTCTTCAGAATGCAGAACACCAGAGCTTCACGCAGAATGTTGAAGGTGTTGAAGCCATATCCAGGGTATATCCGTTGGCTAGCACTACACGTGCACCAGCATCTACTGAAGCCACAGACAGCACAAATGCTCCAAGACCCAAGAAGCGTGCTCGTGTCCTCAATGACCGAGAGCTTCTTGTGGCCCTTCACCAAAAGCAAGATAGGCATCATGACTGGCTAAAGCGTCAGATGAAGAGCCTCTTGGTGGATGTCAATCGTCTTCGAAACCTAGCCACCAAGAATGCTTTCGTTACACATGAAACGTGCCGCCGTACATGGAAAGGGCTCTCAATGATATGTACTGAAGCTGAACTTGAAGAGGATGGCTTCACAGAGCGTTTCAAGTTTGACACCACACCTCCCAGAAGGGCTGTGATGCGAAACACACCATCACTTGAAGACTCTGAGTTTTCTTCATCTGCTGCCACAGTTACTGCAAGGAGCATTGATGAAGACGACGATGCTACATCACCGCCAAACACCTCCAACGACCCTGCTGCTCCTGGAAACGAGTAGACACTCTATGTCTTCGAACCTTTTTAGTCCTTGCTGACAAAGGGGGAGAAGCGTATGGGTTGATAGTCTTCAAGCGGGTCCATATGGGCGGGTGCTATATTCTTTTTTGCTACATTTTGCTTCGTGCTTACAACTCTCGTTTTTGCTTCATTCGGTTCTTTGAGTTGTAACACTAAGACTCGATGGTCGTCTGCTACTCGTTTGCCACTCTGTTTGCGAAGATAAATTCCGCATGTGCGACGATAAATTCCGCACTTATCTCATTCTGCAGACGTCCATTTTTCATTATGCATGTCATTATCTTCATATACTTTCACATGCATAGTAGATTGTCATCATAAGCTGAAGTGGATCTCCACAAGTACAACCTGCCATGTGCATTTGCATTCCAAAAGCAAATTAACTTATATGCACATCTTCAGGGGGAGCCCTTGCAACTTATGAAGACAATTCCCTATCCTTTACAAACTTCACACATTATATTCCCCGTTGAAAACTTCAACTAGTTTGTCATCAATCACCAAAAAGGGGGAGATTGTAAGTGCATCTAGTGCCACCCCTAATTGGTTTTGGAGTATTGACGACAAACCTAGTTGAGGGACTAATGTGTTTGTGAGAATTGCAGGAAAACATAGGTAGAAGTCCCTCATTGATTTGGTTTTACTACCAGAGATGACCCCTAAAAATGTATGAAGACATTGAAGACAAAGGTGGTATATGAAGATATTCACATTGAAGACTATGACAAAAGAAGACACGTTATGAAGCCTACGGAGCTCGAAGACTTAGATCTTTCGTAGTCCTTTTTATTTTCTGTTGAGTCATAGGAACCACCGTACTATTAAGTGGGGTCCAGGAGAACCAGTCAGAATGACTGAAGTGATGCCTAAATCAAAAACCTATGTCTTCGAGCGAAGACAATGAGAGCGAATCTTGTCCAGAGCCGGACAAGTCAGCTTTGCTTGTAGCCCAAGCAAAGTTGCCATGAGAGTTTGAAATCTGACCGTTGAGACACGTGTCAGTTCCTTAGTGACCCAGGGTCATTTCGGACAAATCAGGTCGGGTTGCCAAGTGGCTATAATAGCCCACCCCCACAACCATAAACGGTTGGCTGCTCAGATTTCAGTGCACGGCTTTTGTCGTTTGAGAGCAACCCACCTCGAAGCCTTTGAGAGAAAATTCCCAGTGAGGAGAAAACCCTTAACCACCCAGAGCCAGAGCAAATTGGGCATCACTTGAGTCTTCTTGTCTGTGTGATCTGAAGACTTATTACACTTGAGGACTGTGAATCCTCCAGACGGTTAGGCGTCGCGATCAGAGCATCCAAGAGACATTGTGGATTGCCAGTGAACGAAGTTTGTGAAGGTTTTGGGAGTCTACCTTGAAGACTTACCAGAGTGATTGGGCGAGGACTAAGTGACCTTAGCTCAAGGAGAATACGGTGAGGACTTGGTGTCCTGGACTGTGTGTTCAGGACTGGGTGTCCGGGACTGTGTGTCCTAAGGTTTAAATACCTAGCCGCTCCAACCAGACGTACAGTTGTCACAGCAACTGGAACTGGTCCAACATATCATTGTCTTCAACAAGTCACTGGTTTCATCTTCACTTCCTTTTCTTACTGTTACACATTGTGAAGCCATTGCATGCTTGCTTTATCTTTTGTCTTCACAACGTGAATGTATGAACTGTTTGGCTTCATAACTTCTTCCAACCTGATCCTTATTACACTGCAGTTGTTTGTCATTGTGCTTTCACTCTATTGAATACATGACCATGGCTGGCCTAGTGTAATCTAACTTCCGCTGCATAGTGATAGGCCTAATCTTCGCTGTTTGTCTTCATAACTCTCACGTTTTGAAGACTTTCATAAAAATCGCCTATTCACCCCCCTCTAGTCGATATAACGCACTTTCAGCGCCACAAATTCTGGCGGTGGCAGCGCGGAGTTCAGAGGAACGACGAAGACCGGCTCCTGGCGGCGCGCAGCTTCCTCAAGCCGGTTCTTCGCGGTGGCATCGGCCTCGGCTTCCACCAACTTCTTCAAAGTGGCGGCTTCCGACTTGTCCGCCTCTGCCTTCTCCAGGCAGGCGGCTTCCTGCTCCTCGCGCACCTCTCGTGCGTTTCGCTCCCGCGCCTCCCGGAGGTCGGTGGCCGGATCGATTCGCCGGGTGGTGGTGTAGGTCTCCGCCGACCCAACGATGGAGGCGGTGGCTGACTTCTCAAGAGAGAGAGGGGCCCTAAATCAAGAAAGATGCAGAGAGAAAGCTCAGAAGGAATCGACAAGAAAGAAGAGCACAAGGGAAATATACTTATGCCGACACCATAGGAGGCGCCTTTGGGAGCTTCTGGTACTTGGGCGCCTTCGCTGCGGCCTCTTTCCGCCTGGTTGCGGTGGTCGGATTCTTGGCCTTCTTCGGAGCGCTGCCAAACAAGACGGCGCCTTGTTTACGTTTGCATGTGCCGCCTCGAGCAGTCGGCTCGACGGAGGGACCCGTGTCCGCCCTGCCGGCGCCCCGCGCAGGGCATGGATCTTCTTCCTCCTCATCGTCGTCAGACCAGGTCTCGATGCCGCCTTCTTTGAAGCCGCCTGCTTCGTAGACGCCACCTATTGCGATGTCCTCCAAGGTGGCCGCCCCCAAGTCGGGGTCGTCCACGTCGCTCACCGCCCGGTCCGGCTCATAGTCGCCGCCCTCCCCTACGATGGCGGCCGTCACTTCCGACATGTAGATATATTTCAAATGGTGAGAGGCTGGCTGGTCAGGACCAAGATCAAGGCCAAGACGAGTATCAAAAAGAAAGAATTGGAAAACTTAACGCAGGCGGCAGGTCGGCGCGGGAATATGGTCGCTTGCCAAAGCGCCAGGACCCCTCCATATTGAGGCCGGAGATCTCGTTCACCAAGTTTGCAACCTCGGCAGCCAGCATCTCCTTCGTACTCAGTCGGCACGGATCGCGATGCCCGCTCATCCAGCTAATCAGGTGAGGCCGGCCTTGGAGTGGGAGAACCCAGCGCACGACGAAGGCGACCAACAAGTCGGACGCCTTGAGGCCTTCGATGTTGGTCAGCTCCCGGAGTCGTTGGATGGCGGCGGTGCCGTCTGCTGATACCGGCTTCGGCTTGTAGCCCTAGCTGGCCCGAGGCTCAGCTGGCGGGTCCGCTTCATAAGCCGGCAGGTTGATGAAGTCAGCGGCCGGGTCGACATTCTCCACATAGAAGTAAGATTGCTGCCACATCTTGACCGATTGTGGCAGCTTGATGGTGGGGAAGGCGCTCTTCCGCGACGACCGGTGAACCGCGACGAAGGCACCGCACTGGGCAGCCACCTCCCGAACGGAGGTGCCCAGCTTGGTGTAGAAGAATGCTCCCCACAGCTCGATGGTGGGGAGGATGCCGAGATATCCCTCGCACATCGTGATGAAGGCGGCTAGGAGCATCACGGTGTTGCGCGTGATGTGATGAGGCTGGAGGTGATAAAACTCAAGAAACGAGCAGAGAAAGCCACTCGCCGGCAGCCCGAAGCCGCGGATGAAGTGCGAGCGGAAGACGACCCGCTCGCCCTCCCCCGGCACCGGTGAGATCTCCCCCTCCGGTGGCACGCGCGCCTTCACGTAGCCCACTTCGGGGAGACGCCGCGTCTCGCAGAGGAAAGTGATATGGTCTTCACTGACGTTCGACCCGTCCCAGTCTCCTCCTCGCTCGCGCGCCATGGAGAGCTCGACAAAGAAAAGGGTGCGGTGGGGGAGCTAAGAATGGAGCGGGGCAAAGAGGGCTCAGGGCGAACGAACTCGACGGAGACGAACAGCGGCGGCGCTCTGACGTGGCTCAGGGGCGTTGCGGCAAGAGGAAGAAGAAGGAGGCAAGAGCGGGGTGAGGGGGCGCGCATGCCCCACCGCTCCCTCTCCTCCCCCTACTTATAGCCTACGGGCTATGAAGCCGAGGGGGTGGGCACGGGATCATGGGATTAACTGTGCCCATGACCCCATGTTCCCACCTTTATCGCGCGAGTTACTGCGCCAGTGACTCCGCGGGGAAACTCAACCGCCCGCCTCGGCCGCAGCGGATCCGCTCGCATGCCGAGGCTCGGTGGTGGCGGGCCCAGCCTGCAGTCGCGTCCCATCACGTGCGTGGGCTTGCATGCTGGCCCGGCTGGCTGACGCCACATGGTGCGCCCGCGACGGGCAGCAGGCCAGGAAGCTTAGCTAGCACGCCACCCAGTCCCCGCCGTGGCTTTCGAAGTTTCAGACAAATCCGACTGGACGCGGCCGACTTCTGCTAGCCGGCTTGCCAGGAGTCGGATGAAGCTTCCTTCCAGAGCACCCGGAGGAGGAAACTGTTGAGGTCCCTCGGCTCTTCAGCCACGGCACCTCACCAGCTTCGGGGACTACTGTCGGAGTAATGGGCCACGGGTAGCCTAACCCGAGTCCTAGAACCCTTCAAGACATTGGGCCGGCTGCGCCCCTCAAGACGTCAAGATGAAGTGCCACCTTCTAGTGGCCGGCTGGCTGAATGGCTGACTGCCAGAAGACGGCCATGCTCAGGAAGGAGGCTCCAAGATGGGCCGACTCCTGGCAGGCGGCCTCCAGAGAGGCCGGCTCCCAGCAGTCAGCCCATGGTGCCCTCAAAGTCTGCACCCCCATTAAGAAGACACGACAGGGTGAGGCTACAGTGTAGCCCATCACCCCCGTATCCAGGGCCGGGCATGGCCGCAGTGCTCCGTACAGGCAGAGATCTCGGCCCGGTGCGGCACTGTTGCCACTCCACCCCTGACGTCACTCCTGTCAGGCAAAGCCCTGTTCCCACAATCGCCCGTCGGTACGGCCCGAAGACGGCGGGCCCTACCAATCAGCGAGGGCCCGGAAGACGGCGGGAGCCTCACCAGTCGGACCAAGGGGAGGTCGGCTTCTAGCAGGCAGCCCGTTGCTTCCTCGGGGCCTGTGCACCGTTAACCAGATAAGACTCGGAGTGGCTACAGTGATCTCCCGCCAGGCGGCGGGACTGTAGCCATGCTCCCCTAACCAAGCAAGCGTCATTAGCATCACAGCTATAGTAATCAGCAGCCGGCAAGACCCGCGAGCGGCGGGAGCGGCCTATCGGCTCCGTACCAGACCAGTCGGCGGGGCCCACCAGAGTAGCCGATGGAGAAGCCGACAACCAGAGAGAATGATAGTCGGGTCCTACACCCGGCCAGATTACCATTGTACCCCTGGGGGGTAGGCCTATATAAAACCCCAAGGCACCCATGTAAAGGGTTGGAACCTGTTAGAATTAGACTCACACCTAGGGGGAGAGGACAACAAGCCTTGGCTTCTCCTACCTCTAGCATACAGCTCGAGGAGCACCATTGTACTCACTAGTGCCTTAGTGATCATGCGGAGACCCCGCAGAGCAGGATTAGGGGTGTTATCTCCTAGGAGAGCCCCGAACCTGAGTAAAGTGTGCCGGCGTTCGTGTCTACGCCTCATCCCGCTTCCTGGCACCGGCGACGTTCTACTCGCTCCCACCATGATAAGCCATCCATTGGCATATGTCGCACCCAACCCTCGACAGAAATCTTCAATCCATACCGCGGGATTTGTCGTGCCGTCGTATGATTCGATGTTTACTGGTTTAAACCCTTCTGGGAACTGGTGCTGCATTACCTCATCGGTGAAGCATAAGGGGTGTGCGGCGCCTCTATATCGGGCAACGTCACGTCGGAGTTCAGATGACGTCTGTATGCGGTTTTTGGCCTGGGTGAGGTTGTGCCTATTGCGCCAGGCCTGATAGCCGTCTTCTTGCATTGGGGCATGCCCCTTGATGCATAGATTGATGTGGCTTGGCCTGCTCTATTGTCCAGGTCCTGTCATAGGTCGTAGGTGTATCCTGGAGTCGTTGTCTCTCCGCCTCTACGGCGAGGTGGTGCGGGTTGGTGTTCGGCGTAAGTGGCTGCTTTGTCTCGCCCATGTGGTGGCCAGTCTGGTTCATCAGCGCGGTCATGTCTTGACGGTATTGCCTCGGGGGCCTTGTCGTAAAATTGTGGTAGTAGCCGACACTTCGGATAACTCTTTGTTGGGCGTTGGAGGCCATATTCTTTGGCAGCTAGGACCTGGGTCCATCTGTCATTGAGTGTATCCTGTTCGGCTTGGAGTTGTTGCTGCTTATTTTTTAGGCTTCTCGCAGTGGCGGTTAGTTGGCGCTTAAAGTGCTCCTACCCGAGGGGTTCCTCTGGCACGATGAAATCTTCATTGCCGAGGCTGACATCATCCTCGGAGACCGGTAGATAGTTGCTATCTTCCGAATCCTCGTTCCCTACTGGATCATCGGGGTTAACTTGCCCCTCCTCCCCATCATCCTGTTCGGACACAGGCTCGACGGGGGCTTCGGGGTCGTCGGCGTTCTCTGGAGTGTTATTGTCTCCGGTGCCGGTATTACTGTCTTTTTCATGACACGGTTTTGAGCGGCGTCGCTAGTGTCGACGCTTCGATGGTGCCTCAGCAGGCTTGTCCTCAACGAGATTCTTCCTGTCTTCATCGTCATACTCTTTGGGTGTATCCACCGTATACGCGTCGTATGTGGAGGTGGCCATCCAACGTCCGGTAAATGGCGAGTCTTGGACTTGTTTGTCTCCGGCATCCTCGTCCAATGCGTCGATGTCTTCGGAGGCGTAATCCAGCATGTCGGTTAAGTCTTCGACGGTGGCTATGAAGTGGGTGGTGGGTGGGACGTAAAATTCCCTGCTCTCAGCCCTAATCTGTTTGATATTCCTTTTCTGCGAAACACTGAAATAGGCAAAAAAACAATAATTTGCACTGGGCTTTTGGTTAATAGGTTAGTCCCAAAAATAATATAAAAAGGTATGTTAAAGCCCATTAAACATCCAAAACAGATAATATAATAGCATGGAACAATCAAAAATTATAGATACGTTGGAGACGTATCAAGCATCCCCAAGCTTAATTCATGCTCGTCCTCGAGTAGGTAAATGATAAAACAGAATTTTTGATGTGGAATGCTCTCTAACATAATTTTCAATGTAATTCTCTTTATTGTGGCATGAATATTCAGATCCGAAAGATTCAAGATAAAAGTTTAATATTGACATAAAAATAATAATACTTCAAGCATACTAACTAATCAATTATGTCTTCTCAAAATAACATGGCCAAAGAAAGCTATCCCTACAAAATCATATAGCCTGGCTATGCTCTATCTTCATCACACAAAATATTTAAATCATGCACAACCCCGATGACAAGCCAAGCAATTGTTTCATACTTTTGATGTTCTCAAACTTCTTCAATCTTCACGCAATACATGAGCGTGAGCCATGGATATAGCACTATAGGTGGAATAGAATGGTGGTTGTCGAGAAGACAAAATGGAGAAGATAGTCTCACATCAAGTAGACGTATCAACGAGCTATGGAGATGCCCATCAATAATATTAATGTGAGTGAGTAGAGATTGCCATGCAACAGATGCACTAGAGCTATAAATGTATGAAAGCTCAACAAAATAAACTAAGTGGGTGTGCATCCAACTTGCTTGCTCACGAAGACCTAGGGCATTTTGAGGAAGCCCATCATTGGAATATACAAGCCAAGTTCTATAATGAAAAATTCCCACTAGTATATGAAAGTGACAACATAGGAGACTCTCTATCATGAAGATCATGGTGCTACTTTGAAGCACAAGTGTGGAAAAAGGATAGTAGCATTTCCCCTTCTCTCTTTTTCTCTCATCTTTTTATTTGGGCCTTTTCTTTTTTATGGCCTCTCTTTCTTTCCTTTTTTTTGTCCGGAGTCTCATCCCGACTTGTGGGGGAATCATAGTATCCATCATCCTTTCCTCACTGGGACAATGCTCTAATAATGATGATCATCACACTTTTATTTACTTACAACTCAAGAATTACAACTCGATACTTAGAACAAAATATGACTACGTGAATGCCTCCAGCGGTGTACCGGGATGTGCAATGAATCAAGAGTGACATGTTTGGAAAATTATGAATGGTGGCTTTGGCACAAATACGATGTCAACTACATGATCATGCAAAGCAATATGGCAATGATGGAGCATGTCATAATAAACGAAACGGTGGAAAGTTGCATGGCAATATATCTCGGAATGGCTATGGAAATGCCATAATAGGTAGGTATGATGGCTGTTTTGAGGAAGGTAAATGGTGGGGTTATGGTACCGGCGAAAGTTGCGTGGTACTAGAGAGGATAGCAATGGTGGAAGGGTGAGAGTGCGTATAATCCATGGACTCAACATTAATCATAAAGAACTCACATACTTATTGCAAAAATCTATTAGTTATCGACACGAAGTATTACGTGCATGCTCCTAGGGGGATATATTGGTAGGAAAATACCATCGCTCGTCCCCCACGGCCACTCATAAGGAAGAAAATCAAAAAATAAATCATGCTCCGACTTCATCACATAACGGTTCACCATACGTGCATGCTACGGGAATCACAAACTTTAACACAAGTATCTCTCAAATTCACAACTACTCAACTAGCATGACTCTAATATCACCATCTTCGTATCTCAAAACAATCATAAAGAATCAAACTTCTCATAGTATTCAATGCACTTTTTATGAAAGTGTTTTATCATACCCATCTTGAATGCCTATCATATTAGGACTAATTTCATAACCAGAGCAAATTACCATGATGTTATAAAAGACTCTCAAAATAATATAAGCGAAGCATGAGAGATCAATAATTTCTACAAAATAAAACCACCACCGTGCTCTAAAAAGAAAATATAAGTGAAGCACTAGAGCAAAATTATCTAGCTCAATGGATATAAGTGAAGCACATAGAGTATTCTAATAAATTCCAGTTCATGTGTGTCTCTCCCAAAAGGTATGTACAGCAAGGATGATTGTGGTAAACTAAAAAGCAAAGACTCAAATCATACAAGACGCTCCAAGCAAAACACATATCATGTGGTGAATAAAAATATAGCCTCAAGTAAAGTTACCGATAGACGAAGACGAAAGAGGGGATGCCTTCCAGGGTATCCCCAAGCTTAGGCTTTCAGTTGTCCTTGGATTTTACCTTGGGGTGCCTTTGTCATCCCCAAGCTTAGGCTCTTGCCACTCCTTATTCCAAAATCCATCAAATCTTTACCCAAAAAAACTTGAAAACTTCACAACACAAAACTCAACAGAAAATCTCATGAGCTCCGTTAGTATAAGAAAACAAATCACCACTTAAGGTACTGTAATGAACTCATTCTTTATTTATATTGGTGTTAAACCTACTGTATTCCAACTTATCTATGGTTCATACCCCCCGATACTAGCCATAGATTCATCAAAATAAGCAAACAACACACGAAAAACAGAATCTGTCAAAAACAGAACAGTCTGTAGTAATATGTAGGTTTCGAATACTTCTATAACTCCAGAACTTCTACAAATTAGAACGTCCTAAATAATTTGTATATTGATATACTGCAGGTGGAATTGGTATTTTATCGCTCTCTGGTTAAAAATGAAAATTATTCTCGTCAGCGCATATTTTCTGTTTCTTTCAGCAAGATCAAACAACAATCATCCAAGAAGATCCTAAAGGCTTTACTTGGCACAAACACTAATTAAAACATAAAAAACACAATCATAACAGAGGATAGATGATTTATTTATTACTAAACAGGAACAAAAATAAAATTGGGTTGCCTCCCAACAAGTGCTATCATTTAACGCCCCTAGCTACGCATAAAAACAAGAATAGATCTAGGTATTGTCATCTTTGGTATGCAATCCATAAGTGGCCCTCATAATAGATTCATAAGGTAATTTAATTTTCTTCCTATGAAAGTTTTCCATGCCTTTCCTTAATGTAAATTGGAATCTAATATTTCCTTCTTTCATATCAATAATTGCACCAATCGTTCTAAGGAAAGGTCTACCAAGAATAATAGGACAAGTAGGATTGCAATCTATATCAAGAACAATGAAATCTACGAGCACATAATTCCTATTTACAACAATAAGAACATCATTAATCCTTCCCATAGGTTTCTTAATGGTGGAATGCACAAGATGCAAATTTAAAGAACAATCATCAAATTCACGGAAACCTAGCACATCACACAAAGTTTTGGGAATCGTAGAAACACTAGCACCCAAATCACATAAAGCATAGCATTCATGATCTATAATTTTAATTTTAATAGTAGGTTCCCACTCATCATAAAGTTTTCTAGGAATAGAAACTTCCATTTCAAGCTTTTCTTCATCGGATTGCATTAAAGCATCAACAATATGTTTAGTGAAAGCTTTGTTTTGATCATAAGCATGAGGAGAATTTAGCACGGATTGCAAAAATAAAATACAATATATCAAAGAGCAATTATCATAATTAAATTCCTTGAAATCTAAAATAGTGGGTTCATTGCTATGTAAAGTTTTGACCTCTTCAATCCCACTTTTACCAATTTTTGCATCAAGATCTAAAAACTCTAAATCATTGGGATGCCTTCTAACTAAAGTTGACTTATCTCCAGTACCATCTTTATCAAGATTCATATTGGCAAACAAAGATTTAATAGGAGACCCACCAATCACTTTTAGACCTTCATCATTATTATCATGAAAACTAGAAGAACATGCTTTCACAAAGCAATCTTTCTTAGCACGCATCCTAGCGGTTATTTATTTGCACTCATCAATGGAAATTATCATGGCTTTGAGAGACTCATTGATATCATGCCTAGGTGGAGTAGATCCAAGTTTCAAAGAATCAACATCAAGAGAAATTATATCCACGTTCCTAGCCAACTCATCAATCTTAAGCAATTTTTCTTCAAGCGAAGCATTGAAATTCTTTTGCGAATTCGTAAATTCTTTAACACTAGTCTCAAAATCAGAGGGCATCTTATTAAAATTTCCATAAGAGTTGTTGTAGGAATTACCATAACTATTAGAGGAATTACTAGGGAACGGCCTAGAATTAAAGTTTCCTCTATACGCGTTGTTATCAAAACTGTTCCTACCAAAAAAATTCACATCCATGGATTCATTACTGTTCTCAATCAAAGTAGACAAAGGCATATCATTAGGATCAGAAGAAACACTCTTATTAGGAAACAATTTCATAAGTTCATCCATCTTTCCACTCAAGACATTAATCTCTTCTATCGCATGAACCTTTTTACTAGTAGATCTTTCGGTGTGCCATTGAGAATAATTAACCATAATATTATCTAGGAGTTTAGTAGCTTCTCCTAAAGTGATTTCCATAAAAGTGCCTCCCGCGGCCAAATCTAAAAGATTTCTAGAAGCAAAACTCAACCCAGCATAACTTTTTTGTATAATCATCCATAAATTCAAACCATGTGTAGGGCAATTGCGTATCATTAATTTCATCCTCTCCCAAGCTTGTGCAACATGCTCATGATCAAGTTGCTTAAAATTCATAATTTCATTTCTAAGAGAGATGATCTTAGCGGGAGGAAAATACTTAGAGATAAAAGCATCTTTGCACTTATTCCATGAACCAATATTGTTTTTAGGCAAAGAGGAGAACCAAGTTTTAGCACGATCTCTAAGCGAAAACGGAAATAGCTTCAATTTAACAATATCATTATCCACATCTTTCTTCTTTTGTATATCACATAAATCAACAAAGCTGTTTAGATGGGTAGCGGCATCTTCACTAGGAAGGCTAGCAAATTGATCTTTCATGACAAGATTCAGCAAAGCAGTATTAATTTCACAAGATTCATCATCGATAAGAGCAGCAATCAGAGTGCTAATAAAATCATTATTGTTGGTATTGGAAAAGTCACACAATTTAGTATTGTCTTGAGCCATCGTGACAAATAATCAATCCAACATACAAGCAAACAAGAGGCAAGCAAAAAGAGGCGAATGGAAAAGAGGCGGACGGAAAAGAGGGCGAATAAAATGGCAAAGGTGAAGTGGGGGAGAGGAAAACGAGAGGCGAATGGAAAATAATGTAATGTGAGGGATAAGAGTTTGTGATGGGTACTTGGTATGTCTTGACTTGTGCATAGATCTCCCCGGCAACGGCGCCAGAAATCCTTCTTGCTACCTCTTGAGCATGCGTTGGTTTTCCCTTGAAGAGGAAAGGGTGATGCAGCAAAGTAGCGTAAGTATTTCCCTCAGTTTTTGAGAACCAAGGTATCAATTGAGTAGGATACTACACGCAAGTCGCCTAGTACCTGCACAAACAAGAACCACTCAACCAACGCGATAAAGGGGTTGTCAATCCCTTCACGATCACTTACGAGAGTGAGATCTGATAGAGATAATAAGATAAATATTTTTGGTATTTTTGTGATATAGATTGGAAAATAAAGATTTCAAAATAAACGGCGACGGAAATGGCTAGTTGACGGGAAACTAATATGATGTAAAGTAGACCCGGGGGCCATAGGTTTCACTAGTGGCTTCTCTCAAGATAGCAAGTATTATGGTGGGTGAACAAATTACTGCCGAGCAATTGCTAGAAAAGCGCATAGTTATTATGATATCTAAGGCAATGATCATGAATATAGGCAACACGTCAGTGACAAGTAGACCGAAACGATTCTGCATCTACTACTATTACTCCACACATCGACCGCTATCCAGCATGCATCTAGAGTATTAAGTTCATAAGAACGGAGTAACGCTTTAGGCAAGATGACATGATGTAGAGGGATAAACTCAAGCAATTTGATATAAACCCCATCTTTTTATCCTCGATGGCAACAATACAATACGTGCCTTGCTGCCCCTGTTGTCATTGGGAAAGAATACCGCAAGATTGAACCCAAAGCTAAGCACTTCTCCCATTGCAAGAAACATCAATCTAGTAGGCCAAACTAAACCGATAATTCGAAGAGACTTGCAAAGATATCAAATCATGCATATAAGAATTCAGAGAAGAATCAAATAATATTCATAGATAATCAAGTCATAAACCCACAATTCATCAGATCTCGGCAAACACACCGCAAAAAGAGTTACATCGAATAGATCTCCAAGAAGATCGTGGAGAACTTTGTATTGAGATCCAAAGAGAGAGAAGAAGCCATCTAGATAATAACTATGGACCCAAAGGTCTGTGGTAAACTACTCACACATCATCGGAGAGGCTATGGTGTTGATGTAGAAGCCCTCCGTGATCGAATCCCCCTCCGGCGGAGCGCCGGAAAAGGCCCCAAGATGGGATCTCACGGGTACAGAAGGTTGTGGTGGTGGAAAAGGTGTTTCGTTGCTCTCCCCGAAGGTTTTAGGGTATAATAGTATATATAGGCGAAAGAAATAGGACGATGAGCTGCAAGGGGCCCACGAGGGTGGGGCACGCCCTCCTGTCTCATGGCTCCCTCGCTGCTTCCTTGACGTCCACTCCAAGTCTCCTGGATCACGTTTGTTCCAAAAAAGATCTTCATGAAGGTTTCATTCCGTTTGGATTCCGTTTGATATCCCTTTTCTGCAAACACTAAAATAGGCAAAAAAACAGCAATTTGCACTGGGCTTTCGATTAATAGGTTAGTCCCAAAATAATATAAAAAGGTATATTAAAGCCCATTAAACATCCAAAACAGATAGTATAATAGCATGGAACAATCAAAAGTTATAGATACGTTGGAGACGTATCACCCATTTACTATGAAGAGACGGGGCGTGGCTACAGGACAATCTGCCACCCCCAAATCCTGGAGGAGCGTGGTGAAAGCACAAGTGCTCCCTAGGTGGTTTTGATAATTGATGACAACATATCTCTTGTTGGACTAACACTTCTATCTAGCATGTTTCAGATAAGTTCAACAATGGAGTGGCATGGACTAAAGGTTGTGGGAACTCCTTCAAGATGCTAAGGACAATGGATTGGCTCAAGCTCAAAAACTCAAGACTCTTCATTTTATATTTTAGTGATCCAAGATCACATTGAGTCCATAGGAAAAGCCAATACTATCAAGGAGGGATGAGGTGTTGCTTAATGAGCCTCTTGCTTCATGTGCTTAATGATATGCTCCAAAATCCTCAACTACTTTCCCATATCCACATATGACCTAAACCCTAAGCCAAACTCGGTCCCACCGATTCTTCCTATTCGGCGCCACCGAGTTTCACTTGTCATTAGCCACTACCAAACCCTAGCAATTCGGTTCTACCGATAAGGATCTCGGTCTCACCGGGATGGGATTGCAAACTCTCTGTTACCTATTGCAATATTCTCGGTCCCACCGAGATATGCAATCGGTCCCACCGAGATTGCAATGTAAACTCAGTGTTTCCCCTTTGTAACTTTTCGGTCTCACCGAGTTCCACTCGGTCTCACCGAAAGAGCAAATCGGTCCCACCGAGTTTGCCTGACCAACTCTCTGGTTAGCTAATTACCAAATTCGGTCTCACCGAGTTTGTGTAATCGGTCTCACCGAGATTACGTTATGCCCAAACCCTAACCGAATCGGTCCCACCGAGTTGCATGTCAGTCCCACCGAAATTCCTAACGGTCACTAGGTTTACATTTTCGGTCCGACCGAGTTTTATGATTCGGTCCCACCGAGATTGGAAAACTGTGTAACAGTTGGATTTTGTGTGGAGGCTATATATATACCCCTCCACCTCTTTCTCATTCAGTGAGAGAGCCATCAGAACACACACATCATTCCAACTCATATGTTCTGAGAGAGAACCACCTACTCATGTGTTGAGATCAAGACATTCCATTCCTACCATATGAATCTTGATCTCTAGCCTTCCCAAGTTGCTTTCCACTCAAATCTTCTTTCCACCAAATCCAAATCCTATGAGAGAGAGTTGAGTGTTGGGGAGACTATCATTTGAAGCACAAGAGCAAGGAGTTCATTACCTACACACCATTTGTTACTTCTTGGAGAGTGGTGTCTCCTAGATTGGCTAGGTGTCACTTGGGAGCCTCCGACAAGATTGTGGAGTTGAACCAAGGAGTTTGTAAGGGCAAGGAGATCGCCTACTTCGTGAAGATCTACCGCTAGTGAGGCAAGTCCTTCGTGGGCGATGGCCATGGTGGGATAGACAAGGTTGCTTCTTCGTGGACCCTTTGTTGGTGGTTGCTTCTTCGTGGACCCTTCGTGGGTGGAGCCCTTCGTGGACTCGCGCAACCGTTGCCCTTGGGTGGAGCCCTGTGTGGACTCGCGCAACCGTTACCCTTCGTGGGTTGAAGTCTCCATCAACGTGGATGTAGGATAGCACCACCTATCCAAACCACGGGAAAAACATCTGTGTCTCCAATTGCGTTTGATCTTTCCAAACCCTTCCCTTTACATTCTTGCAAGTTGCATTCTTTACATTCCGCTGCTCATATACTCTTTGCATGCTTGCTTGATATGTATTGTGTGTGTTGAAATTGTGCCTAAACTCCACTTAAACCAAAAAAGATTAAAAATTGCAACTTTAGCACTAAGTGTCTAATCACCCCCCTCTAGACACATCTACTTCTAGATCCTACACGTGGCCACGGTGCGGGTGTACCAAGCGGACACCCCTCAACCAGCGGGGCACTATAGCCACGCGACTCGTGACGCAGCCTACGTCAGCTAGGGCCATGCTCCCATGACAGGCGGTTGGTACCGCCCGCAGGCGGCGGGCCCTACTTGTCCGCGAGCAAATAGAAGATGGTGCACCCCAAGCAGTCGGCCTCGAGGGCGGGCCGGCCTCTAGCAGGTGGCCCTCCCTCCCCTCGGAGTCTGTGTGCCATTAATCTGATGAGACAGAGAGTGGTTACAGTGAGCGCCCACCAGGCGGCGGGACTGTAGCCATGCGACCCCCGACGAGGCCATCGTCACCAAGGGAAAGTCTACAATAAAACGCGGTCGGCATGGCCCGCAGACAATGGGCCCTACCTGTCGGCCGAGTCCATGGCAGTCGGCGGGACCCACCAAGCGGCGGGCTCCAGCAGCCGGCGGAGAAGCAGGCGTCTAGAGCCATTGACATCCGGGTCCTACACCCGCACGGATTACCATTGTACCTCTGGGTGTTAGGCCTATATAAACCCCCCAGGTTCACCCATGTAAAGGGTTTCAGGACCCTAGCCATCATACACTCACATTGCTAGCGAGGCAAAGGAGCTCGCTTTGCCCTTCTTCCTCCTCTAGCCGAACAGCTCAAGGAGCAACCTTGTAGCCACCTATTGACGATAGTCATCATGCGGAGACCCCGCAGAGCAGGACTAGGGGTGTTATCTCCACGGAGAGCCCCGAACCTGGGTAAGACTCGTAGGCGTTCGAGATCTCACTCACTCCCGCTTCCAGGGCCCGACGACGTACTCCTGTCCCCATCCATGATAAGCCACCCCCTGACATATGTCGCAAGATATCCCCGACATTTGGCGCCCACCGTGGGGCACAGCGCACCATCCGCCGGAGACATGTTCTGGACGGGAACCCTCTTCCTTCCTGGCAAGCGCAGCCAGCCCGGCATGCCTGATGGCGTTTGCGTCAGCACGCTTCACAGCGCGAAACCGGCTTGCGCCGCGAGCTGTCTTGCTGATCTCATCAGCGGGATCAGCCTCTCCAACGAGCCCACGCCCGATGCGGGAGTGGCCAGCTCCAAGAGTTGCCTCGTCGACCTCCTCGGCAAGCTCTGCATCGCCAACGAGCCCGTCTCTGACTTGGAGTCCGTTGGCTCCACCGACCCGCCCGTCGAGATTCTCATCGACTCTGATGTGGCTTCCACCGATGCCTTCCGAAGCAGCCCAGGACACACTGTGAGCTGCCCTGTAGGGCATGTCTACCCCCATCGCTGCCAACGCTGGCGGGGATACACTGGAGGTATTCCGCGTCTCGCTTCTCGACAGCGCCAACAAGTTGGCAGCCATGAGGCGCTGCATTGAAGCCAGCCAGTGCGAGATCGACCGCATCGTGGGTGGCACGTCGGTTGCTGGCGAACCTAGCCGAGTGGGCACGGTTCGACAGCACGGCCTAGTCTACACCACCCTGGTGGAGAACTTGCACGCTGCCCAGGCGGCAGCAGATGAACCAGACCACCTGGAGGGCGACGAGCATCGCAGCCAGATGGCGCGCCTCCAGGATCTCCTTGACGCGGCAACCGCGCAGCAGGAAGTGGGCCGCCGTGTGGTGGAATTTGGCAGGCAAGTCGAAAACCACACCCCCCCCCCGTGAGCATGGAGCAACCTCCCGGTCCCCAACAGGTGGCGCCCGCGATCATCGGGACCAGGAGCCGGCTGCTAGCCGCAGTCGGCACACCCGCCTCACGATTGTGCGCGACCAGCATGGCCGCCCACGAGTAGAAAAGCGGCGGGATGACCGTCCGCTTCCTCCTTGTAGGGAGAGGCATGCTTCCCCGCCGCCTGTTGATCACTCAACTCTCAGAGGCCGGCTAGGCCCCCGTGAAGGAGTCAGAGAAAACGACGCGCGCCACCAGATCGAGCGGCTTGCTCGGTCCCTGGCTGTAGAAGAAGAAGATGCAATCGTCCCGGCCTACTTCGGCCCCCGCATCCGCGATGAGCCCTTCCCCAAAGGGTTCTCGCTCCCTTGAGATACTCCCAAGTACACCGGCTCCATGAAGCTGGAAGACTGGCTGGTCGACTACTCCTCGGCTGTTAGCATATCAAACGGCAACAAGCGCGTTGTCGTGAAGTATGTTCCGCTCATGCTCCAGGGCACAGCCCGGACATGGCTGAACAGCCTCAAGCCATACAATGTTAACAGATGGCTGGACTTCGCCGATGTCTTCATACGCAACTTCAACAGCACCTACAAAGCGGCCGCCCAAGCCTCGCCAACTCTCCATGTGTGTCCAGGGCCCGACTGAGTCCACCCGTGACTACCTAACACGCTTTGCCGAGATGCGCAACTCCTGTAAAGGGGTGCATGAGGTCCAAGCCATCGAGTACTTCACTGCCGGTGCAGAGAGGGCACTCAAGCACCGACTTCCATGCGATGAGCCGACCACCCCGGACGAGCTTCTTATCGTGGCGGACAAGTACGCCACTGCTGACTCCTCGATGAAGTCGGAGATCCGGGTGGACAGACTACAAAAAAAGACACATCCGTGAAATTTTGGGCCGAACAAAAATTTTTCTGTCATACTTATGACACTTCTATGACGATAATTGTGACAAAACCTGGTATCATCATAGATGTGGTGGGGTCCTACTTCTATGACAAAAAATCATGACAGAAAATGGGCTTTTCGTCCTGGGCGGGCCGGAGATGCAGCTGCATGACATTCTTTGGGCCGTCCATGACGGAAAAAACCGTGGTGGAAGCGAGGGCGAGGAAAATATCGGGGTGTTCCCGGTTACGGTGGGTGGTCGGGGCCGAGCGATGCGTGTTTCTCTCGTACACGCACGCGCGTGGGTGCGAGGCGTTGGTCTCTAACTGAACACGAGCGAGGCGTTGGGCTCTAACTGAACCCGAGCGATTGCACTGCAGGCTACGCGTTACTGAACCCGAGCGATCGATCGATGGCTGTTAACTGAACCCGATCGAGCGATTCCTTCACTACTGCTGCTAACTGAAGCCGATCGATGCTGCCTCTGGATGAACAGTGAGTGTTGCTGGGGGGGGTTGGATGAACAGTTCCCGGCAGGGGTGGATGAACAGGACCCTGTGGTGTTGCCTCTGGATGAACAGGACCCCGATCGATCGAGCCGGTTAGGGCTGGACGAACAGGACCCCGTGGAGGGCTGGATGAACAGGACCACCCCGTGGAGGGCAGGATGAACAGTAGACGGTGGAGGGCTGGATGAACAGTAGCCCATGGAGGGGTGGTTGAACAGGAGCCCGTGGAAAGGGCTGGTTGAACAGTAGCCGGTGGAGTAGCGCACGGTGGAGACTGGATGAATAGGAGCCCGTGGATGAACAGTCGCAGGTGGAGGCTGGAGGAGGTCGATGGTGGATGAACAGTAGCCCGTGGAGGCTAGAGGGGGTCGACGCTGGAGATGAACAGTATCCCGCGGAGTCCCGTTTTGCGGTACGCCACACCCCTCCCGATGAACAGGACCCCCATTTCGACCGTAGCGCTCCAACACAAGTCCGTTTCCTCCGTTTTGCGGTATGCCACACCCCTCCCGATCAACAGGACCCCCGTTTCGACCGTAGGAGGTCCGTTTCCTCCATTTTGTGGTACGCCAGACCCCTCTCGATGAACAGGATCCCGTTTCAAATGTGGCCGGTCGAACACAAGGTTGCTTCCTCCATTCTGCGGTACGCCAAGCCTCGTTTCCATCTGCTGTTCCGTCCAAGCCGGTTGGCTCCCACGCGTTCCGTTGCCTCCCGATGAACACGACGCATTCCGTTGCCTCCCCATGAACATGACGACGACGCAGTTTCTCCGTTCCGACCCAGCCATGTACACGAGCCCTGCCCGTACGTACGCGCGAGTAGGCGTTTGAAACCCTGCCCGTATGTACGTATGTGGCCGTATTTACTTTCTTGCACCCTGGCCGTTGTACGTACGTGTACATGCTACATGCGCGCCTCTACTACGACACGTGTGCACCTCTACATCGACCAGTATGTACGTACACGTTCCCGACCAGAATGACAATGCTACGTACGCTTCGACCAGGTGGGTCCCGACTGTCAGGCACTTCCTTGTGTGCGAAGATGTAGCTGGTGGGTCCAAGCAGTCAGGGGGCGAATTGTTTTTTTTGCCCGGATGCACTTCCTTGCGTGCAAAGATGTAGCTGGTGGGTCCCAGTAGTCAGGGGGCGAATCATTTTTTTTGCCCGCACGCACTTCCTTGCATGCGAAGATGTAGTAGAAACGTTTTTTTCGCGAAATATGGTTGCCCGTCCGGTGGGTCCCCGTTGTCAGGTGGAGGAATAATTATTTTGCGCGTAATAAGGAGGCACTTCCTTGCTGCGGCCGTGGACCCAGCTGTCATCCTCTCCACATACAGTACTCATCCGATGGAAGTCGTTCCTTGACCACTTTGACCATGTCGTGCCGAGAGCACCAAGGCGGTGGACGACGGTGAGGCCTAGGAAGGGGACGACGCGGGGCCGGGGAAGATGCAGTAGTGGAAGCCCGCGCGGAGAGGAGTATGAGGGTTCACTGGTTCGGCTGCGGGGGGAACGTTTTTTTCACGAAATACGGTGGCCCGTCCGGTGGGTCCCAGCAGTCAGGGGGGAAACATTTTTTTCGCCAAATACGGTGGCCCGTCCGGTTGGTCCCTGCTGTCAGGTGGAGGAATAATTATTTTCCACGTAATAAGGAGGCACTTCCTTGCGGCTGCCGTGGACCCAGCTATCAGCCTCTCCACGTACAGTACTCTTCCGATGGAAGTCGTTCCTTGACCACGTTGACCATGCCGCACCGAGAGTACCAGGGCGGTGGACGACAGCGAGGCCTAGGAAGGGGACGATGCGGAGCCGGGGAACACACGGCAATGGATGCCCACGCATAGAGGAGTATGAGGGTTCATTGGTTTGCTGCGGTGTGAGGCTGCTGTCGCCGCAGAATAACAGGGGGTGTGGGTGAGTAGAGGGATGGCCTGGCCAGCAGTGGGAGTATTAGGGGACGGTGAGGCCTCCGCCGCATCACAGCCGGCCACGGGAGGCAGGAGCACGAGGCACGACCGGCGCTAGTTTGGGCGGCTAGAGCAAGAAGACCAGAGGTTGAAGAAGCACTATGGCCGTTGGATGGACATCGTATGGTCACTGGAGCTAGAATCGTGCATATTGACTAAGTTGACAAAATCCTCCTTACCCGTCAACTTAGTAGGCCCACAAGTCAGCCTGCTACTATACTGGGTCCCAGTTAGCAAGGGGAGTATTCATTTTTTGTGCGTAATAAGGACGCACTTCTTTCTGTGCGAAGATATAGCTGGTGGGTCCGAGCTGTCAGCGGCGGTAACGTTTTTTTCATGAAATACAGAGGCCCTTTTGGTGGGTCCCAGGTCAGGTGGAGGAATCATTATTTCGCGCGTAATAAGGAGGCATTTCCTTGCATGCGGCCGTGGACCTAGCTGTCAGCCTCTCCATGTACAGTCCACTTCAGATGCATGTCGGTCATTGACCATGTTGACCAGGCCGCGCCGAGAGCACCAGGGCGGTGGACGACGACGAGGCCTAGGAAGAAAACGACACGGATGCAGGGAAGACTCGGCAGTTGTTTCCCATGTGGAGGGGAGTAAGACTGTACGAGGGTTTACTAGTTCGTCTGCCGTCGCCGGAGAATAACAACAGGTGTGGGTGAGTAGAGGGATGGCTAGGCCAGCGATGGGAGTACGGTGGGGCGGTGAGGCCTGCGCGGCAGCACAGCCGACCGCGGGGAGGAGAGGCAGTCCCGCCGGCGCTTGTTTGAGCGGCTAGAGCAGGAAGAGCAGAGATTGAAGAAGCATGACGGTCATTGGATGGACATCCAACAGTCACTGCTTGTGTGTCAACCTTTTTTTAGGAAAGCCTCAAATCTGTGGAAAACAGCATACAGCCCATCTGCCATTATTTCTAATAATTTACAGCCCATTTGCTAATTCTTATGGGTTTTTTTGGAGCTCATATTCTTTTTGTTAGCATTACAGCCCATACTGTGGCCACGGTTAAAAAATTATACGAAATTTTGCATATTCCGGAGCGGTCCGAACTGTTTTTAATCCCGAAATTTTGAATCACATTCAAACTGATTTTAAAAATAAATGTATATCAATATAAAATCCAACAAATTGTCCACGCATAAAAATTAATGCAATTTAAAATCATGAAATGAAAAAAAGAAATTTGAAACTAATTGCCGGTTTGATGTGTTTTAAAAATGTACAGCCCATTTCTCATTACTGATAGGCCATTTTCTTGTCCAGCCGAATGAAGCTCTCCTCGTCTTGAAAGATTTGCAGCCCAACAGGCCTGACAAAGCGACTTACTTGACAAATCACAAAAAAACTGGGCTAGCCATTTTCAGAAAGAAAAAAACTACTGGCTGGTCTGTGATAAACATAAAAGAGAAGGCTGTCTAGACAGGCCAGAGTGCCCCGCACAGCCCAGTTGACACCCTGCTTCCGTCTCAAAAACAAATTAGATAAATGCCACTCCAATTATGGCGATTCATAAAAACGCCACTGCAATTTCCAAACTTTGAAACATGCCACTGCAATTTTTGCAAACTTTGGAAAACGCCACTACAATTTGCAAACTTTGAAAAATGCCACTCCAGACTTCGAAAAATGCCACTGGAAATGGCATGAAATGGCATTTTTCAAAGTTTGGAAATTGCAGTGGCATTTCTCAGAAACACCAGATTTGGAGTGGCATTTATCAAATTAACCCAAAACAAAAATAACTGGGCAAGCTGTTGGGTCCCTGGTGTCAGCCGCTCGTTGTGCAATTCTCTCATTTATTGACTACATTGACAATGGCATGGGACCCAGATGTCAGAAATCCATTAGGAGGAGCCTTTTTTATTGGCTTGAAATAAGGAAGCACTTGCTTGCGTACTACCATGACCTTGGCGGGTCCCTCCTGTCATCCTCTCCACATACAATCATCTCCTGATTGTGTATGCGTCAACTTGGTAGGCCCACAAGTCAGCCTCTAAACCCGTGGAGGACAAATACAACCCATTTAAAAAAATAACAGCCCATTCCATACATTCAAACGGAAAGTTCAACATTCAGAGCAAAGTAACAGGTCTGATCCACATATAGTGTACTGAACTTCCACGTTGACAACCATCATAGCCAAGTTAACTATCTACTCCCACTAATACTCTAGTAGCGTACAAGTACTAACTTACCCTTAGCTAACTAGACGATGCCGGCCGCCATCTGCGGTACACGCTAAACGCCGGCACCGGCGTCCTCCGCCTCGCCTCGGACTTGCCAGAGGTGCGATAGGGCGCGTTGCTCGCGCGCGTTGGCCCTTTCCATGCTGGCGTGGTCCACCGAAGCTTCGGCTTCTAAGCGGGAAACCCACTTGACGAGCTGGTAGTAAAAATCGGCGTCGCGAACACGTGCGTGCCCGACAGCCTCTAGGGCTATTTGCCGGGCGCCGGCCTCCACGTAGTCGGCCCAGTTGCGGGCGCTCTGCTCGCGACTCAGGGCGTTGGTGCGCTGCTGCTCCATGTCCTGCTGGCGGCGTAAATCGGCGATACGCTGCTCCTCCGCCAAGCGGTCGTGCTCCAACAACTCCTGCTCCTCCGACAGGCGGTCGCGCTCCAACAAGTCCTCGATCTCCGCATTGCCATCTAAAGATTGATAGAATGCCTCCTCCCTCCGTCTGCCTTCCGGTGAAAAACCGAACACTAGTTCCGGTGGTGACCGCCTCCGGCCTCGCCTATCGTGGACGGGCAGGGGCATGGCGGACATGGCGAGAGCGAGGATAAGTGGCGAGCGATGTCGGGCCGGTGGGCGCTTATGAGGATAGGGCGAGTTGGGTCACGGTGCCACCGTAGAAGGCTGGGAAACAGTACTTATAGGCGGAAGTTAGCGCGACGGTCATCGGAATTCAATGCATAATTAAGCAAGCATGGCTTAGCGCGCCAGCTTGCCGTGGAAAGCTAGAGAAACTGAAATTCTGACTGTGCCATCCCGTCCCGTCCATGCTGGGTCGTACACCGGCATGACGGTCAAACGAGTGCACTCGAATCATCTCCCTCCTTGTCAATAATGATTCCACGGATTTAAAAGGCCCGCAACAATTAAAGCGCATCTTTTTTCGCATCAGTTAGCTGCCTTAATTACGGCCGGCTGCATGCAGGCACTCAAAATCACTCGCAGCCAGTACGCGGAGCAGCATGCAACGAGTCGCAACCGAGGGCATTAGTTGATGAACTTTAGCTGGGAGATAAGGCATTTGCGAATGTTTTTGCTGGCATTTTCTTCAGATTCGCATGGCATTTTCTTTAGAGCAGCTTGTCAGTTTCTTCATAGGTAGGCATTTTTATTCAAAAAACTGCCACTTCGGATCTTGCGTCGCAACTAAAACTGCGATGAGCGCATTAGTAGGCTAGCTAGTGATCGATCAGTAACTTGTAAACACTGAGCGAACAGATATAAGGAACTATTAATTCATCCCAATGATTCACAGATCATATACAAATATGTAGCTCCAAAAGCAAAGATCAGCCACAACTAAAACCAACTAGTACGATTCCCATACATAAGATCAACATGTTAATGCATCTCAATGATTCATAGATCATATACAAATATGTAGCTACAAAAGCAAAGATCTAGAAAAACATATGTTCTTCCTACTAACATGGATGCTTCTCTTGGCCAACATTCAGTACAGATTGAAAGACAAATTTGTTTGTGAAGTCTACAATTCCCCTTGCAAACGTAAGTGGTTTCACCAACAGCTGGAACCATGAGAATGAACCACACATGATGGAGGAACATCCACTGCAAATATGATTTGGTCTTCTCTCGATCACACGGCAAGACTATTTTCGGAATACAAACTTTAACTTAGGCAAAATGATGCCCATTGTATAATCAGACCAAAGCAATGAAGCACCTAGTGTTGGCCAATAAATAGTATAGTACTACTTTTCTGCAGTCCATGAAGTGACTATCCAATCTTTCTGTGTCTATTTTCAAATGGCACTGCATGCAGTGACTACTATTCTCTTGTGCAGTTCAACCAAAATAGCGTCACTTTGTGTGTTTGCCAAATAGCAACGGGCAGACATCTCTGTCTGCACAAATATCAAGCGGCTAGTAAACATATACCCCACCTTGTATTTTCGGTTTAAACATGTCTCTTCCGCTTAGCATCTGTCATGTTTTGCACTGGACAATTTGATACAGTCATGTTTTGCCCTGGACAATTTCATACTGAATTGATTTGCTTGTTCAGAGCAGAAATATAGTGCCTATTCTTCATCAGACCAAGGATATCCATGTTCGCAGTGATGGAAGAGGTGAAATCGATACAACCGAAATTGAGCATCCAGTCATTGAATCCCGTCCTGCACCCCCAATGTAGGTCCACCCTGCCAATAAATTCACATGCAAACCACTAGTATTACTATCTAAAGACAGTACAAAAAGAGTAGCAAGATAGTAGCAAAGCATGTACCTTTTAATGAACAGCTCATAGTGCCACCAATTGGATATAAAGGTTTGGAAGAAAACATGCTCCTAATGTTGAACTAGTTGGACTTTTTGTGCAGTTCCACTAAAATCGAGCATCCCTGTTTGCAAAGATATTGAAAGTGTGATTACTATAAAAGTGGCACTAGTTGAAGCATAGACTCACAAATATAAGCATTCCAATTTCTTAATGGGAAAAGGTAGCAAGACTGTTTCTAACCACCTATTTGAAGGAATAAATAAGGCAACCACGGCTGATGTCAAAAAGGCATATATAGTTCTTTCTGAAAGAATGATCGATTCCTGACCTTTCCTCTTCTTTTAAGCATATTTTGCGCAGTTGTAAAATAAAATGCCATCACCGCCTTGGCAATCCAGTGACACTGTACAAAAGGAAATGACTTAACATTACATCATGATGTCAGGTATGTAGTCGACAGGCATTAGAGACAAACTTACAGACCTCCTCCGATAACATAATGAACATTAATTTTAACAAAGGTGTGACTAGCTTTACCGGGATAATTTGAGTGAACTCTACACCCTCTGTTCCTTAATATAAGACATTTCCGCGGTTCAGTTTAAAGTACCCAAACGTCTAGTATTTATAAAAACAGGTAGTAGTTTCCTTGAGCACATATCTAGGAAAGCTTGCCACACTTTATTTATGTCCATACGCTAATGCAACACCATTCGAAATTTCGAATACTACAAATATACACTAATCCAGTGGCTAGTGCAACAGCAGAGTAGTTATTTTATTACAGGGTACAATACAATGGTTTTACTGAACAGATTTCAATAAACTCTGGCACTGGAAGATTTCTATAAGAATTAACAATACAAAATGTAAAGGTAACACGTTTCAGCATTGGTATACTAGCTGTGCATGAGCATTAAGCCAAATACAAAAGTCTGAAGGTAACTAGCATTATTAACTAATGACAGTATAAAGAAATTGCAAACCATGTACCTCCAAGGTAAATATCATTTCAAACTCGGGGGGGGGGGGGACCTTAAAAATTGCTATCCCAATCTTGATAATCGATCAAACATAAAAACTTGATCGAATGAATCAAGAGAACAGCCGGAGGAGGAGGTTCCCACTCTTGACCTTTCCTCTTGTCTTCATAATTTTTTGTGCAGTTTAACCAAAATAAAATGACATCAGCGCCTTGGCATTTTGGTGACACTGTACAAAAAAATTAACTTATCTCATGAAAGTGAGGTATGTAATCTATAAGCATTAACAGTGCAAAAATATGAAGGTAGTAACAAGTTTCATCGTTGGTATACTGGTTGTGCAACAGCATTAGAATGCCTTAGCTGAAAAATCTTTAATACATCCACAATCAACAGCTAACCCTGAAATAATCCAGTGACATTAAATGGCATTGCTTAAATTTATCGGTGGCATTAGACTGAGTGCGGCATTAGTTAAATGTGGCATCACTTTAGCAGTAGCATTGCTTGACTTGACTGCCGGCGTTATACTAATAGCAAAAAAGTGACAATAAGAGCATGGGAGGCCCATTCAGACAGTGGGCACACCAGTACGATGTACCTCCACGGACGCATAGAATGGTGAGTGAGGTATGGTTGCCCAGAGCAACAAATATCCAGGCAGCATTTGTTGATTACGTCCCATTTTTGTTGTGTCTAGCCACCTTTTTCCTATGTGAGGACAACAAACTGATCGACCTGGTCATTCTCTATTGCGTTGTCATGCCTTTCTACCCTTCTTCAACCAAGAGACATGAGACTCGTTCCTTAGCTACAGATTTTCCCCTTTTCAACCTAGATGCGGGTTCGATGCCTACTCTCTTGGACAGTACAGTCTCCCTTCCTTTCCTTATTCAACCCAGACATGGATTAGTCTGCATGAAGTAGGGTTTCCTTTAATAGTGCAATTAAGGTTTTAGTCTGCGTGACCAGCAGAGCAGAGGATAGCAAATTGGGAAGATGGTGGAGTGGAAAAAGATCCACATGTAGCGACATGGCAGATGGGGCAATAGAACAAGGGTATGGTTCAAAAATAGGTAGCATACCTGAGGGTCGGCGGGAAGTGGCTTCGCTCGTGGTCGTCGTCCTCCGCACGCACTATGACAGCGAGCTTGGGGACAGAGGCCATCCCGCGCGGGCGCTAGGTCTGAGAGGACGGTGAAAGTGCAACTATCCCTAGGTGGTTTTGGTAATTCATAACAACATATAGCTCATTGAGCTAATGCTATTCCAAGATGACTATTTCAGGAAAGCTCAATGATTGGCATGGCATGGATGTGAAAATGGAACCCTCAAAATGCTAAGGACAAAGGATTGGCTCAAGCTCAAAAGCTCAAGACTCTTCATTTTATATTTTAGTGATCCAAGATCACATTGAGTCTTTAGGAAAAGCCAATACTATCAAGGAGGGATGAGGTGTTGCTTAATGAGCCTCTTGCTTCATGTGCTTCGTGATATGCTCCAAAACCCTCAACTACTTTCCCATATCCACATATGACCTAAACCCTAAGCCAAACTCGGTCCTACCGATTCTTTCTATCCGGCGCCACCGAGTTTCACTTGTCATAAGCCACTGCCAAACCCTAGCAATTCGGTTCTACCGATAGGGATCTCGGTCTCACCGAGATGGGATTGCAAACTCTCTCTTTCCCTTTCGTAACTTTTCGGTCTCACCGAAAGAGCGAATCGGTCCCACCGAGATTGCAATGTAAACTCTTTGTTTCCCTTTTGTAACTTTTCGGTCTCATCGAAAGAGCAAATCGGTCCCACCGAGTTTGCCTGACCAACTCTCTGGTTAGCTTATTACCAAACTCGGTCTCACCGAGTTTGTGTAATCGGTCTCACCGAGATTACGTTATGCCCAAACCCTAACCATATCGGTCCTACCGAGTTGCATGTCAGTCCCACCGAAAATCTCTAACGGTCACTAGGTTTACCTTTTCGGTCCGACCGAGTTTGTTGATTCGGTCCCACCGAGATTGGAAAACTGTGTGTAACGGTTGGATTTTGTGTGGAGGCTATATATACCCCTCCACCTCCTCTTCATTCGTGGAGAGAGCCATCAGAACATATACACAATTCCAACTCATATGTTCTGAGAGAGAACCACCTACTCATGTGTTGAGACCAAGATATTCCATTCCTACCATATGAATCTTGATCTCTAGCTTTCCCCAAGTTGCTTTCCACTCAAACCTTCTTTCCACCAGATCCAAATCCTGTGAGAGAGAGTTGAGTGTTGGGGAGACTATCATTTGAAGCACAAGAGCAAGGAGTTCATTACCTACACACCATTTGTTACTTCTTGGAGAGTGGTGTCTCCTAGATTGGCTAGGTGTCACTTGGGAGCCTCCGACAAGATTGTGGAGTTGAACCAAGGAGTTTGTAAGGGCAAGGAGATCGCCTACTTCGTGAAGATCTACCGCTAGTGAGGCAAGTCCTTCGTGGGCGATGGCCATGGTGGGATAGACAAGGTTGCTTCTTCGTGGACCCTTCGTGGGTGGTTGCTTCTTCGTGGACCCTTCGTGGGTGGAGCCCTCCGTGGACTCGCGCAACCATTACCCTTCGTGGGTGGAGCCCTCCGTGGACTTGCGCAACCGTTACCCTTCGTGGGTTGAAGTCTCCATCAACGTGGATGTAGTATAGCACCACCTATCCGAACCACGGGAAAAACATCCGTGTCTCCAATTGCGTTTGAATTCTCCAAACCCTTCCCTTTACATTCTTGCAAGTTGCATGCTTTACTTTCCGCTGCCAATATACTCTTTGCATGCTTGCTTGAATTGTGTGATGATTGCTTGACTTGTCCTACAATAGCTAAAATCTGCCAAGAACTAAAATTGGGAAAAGTTTAAGTTTTTATTTGGTCAAGTAGTCTAATCACCCCCCCTCTAGACATACTTTCGATCCTACAGACGGCCTTGTCGTCAGTGCGTGACCTCGCTCGCCAATGACGAGTGCGTCAATGTTGCACGTCCTTTTCTTCCCCGGTGGATCTGTGACCACCGGTGAGGAGGGAGAGAGAGGCCGTCTTTTTTAGATCTAGAGAGAGGGTGATAGTGTGAGAAGCAAGTGGGCAGCCCTTAGCAAGAAAGCTCTGAAGCTCCAGCCTATATATCTTTTTTATACTACTAGTACTAGAGGTGGAGTAGTGGTAGAGTAGTTTATATTTTCTCTACAAACAATACCAGTTAGTCGTGCTTCAAAACTGAACGGCACGCCATTAAAAATATAAAGTTGAGAAATAATATGGCACTTCGGGCCAATGTGGCCAGATCGCATTTTGCACAAGGAATTACACACCATGTTTCGTTGACATGCAGTCCCATTCCAACATGTCAGTGAGACGACGGCGAGTCCTTTTGTACAATTTCCGAAAGGACGTGTAGGCCGGGGCGCCTCTTCGTGTACCGTGGCAAACTGGCAACCGTCCACCGACTCTTCGCCTTTCCCTCTCGATTTGGAACTGCTGTCGCACACTCTTCCTCCCTCCTCCATTTGCCTTCACCCTTCCTTCTGCCATTGTTTGATCGTCTTCTCCATGGAGGGAACAAGCCGGAAACGACCCTGTTCTTGCCCCAATCTGAAAGATGACGTGGTGGGGGAACTCATTGATCGGTGCGACGTCATCACCTCGGCTAGCATGGCAGGTTCGTTCAAGAACATTCTCGACTCAACTAATAACATCATTACAAGGAACCCAAGGGTATAGGAGTGGTTTGATCTCCCTTATCTTCTTCGCTATAAGCCTGTTCGCATGGGCGCGGACGACGGAGGCCTCGCCTTGTGCAAGTTGATGTCGCTTGATAATGATATGTGTGATGTCAAGATGCCATCGCTTAAGGGTAAGGCCTGGGCTGGCGCAAATGGAGATTGGGTTGTTTATATTGGGTACAATTGCGAGTGGGAACTTGTGAATGTGTACACTCGTCAGCGGATTCCACTTCCAAAAATCTCAGAGTGCCCTGAGGTTGAGCACACAGATGATCTACGTACATTCAAATACGATCATGGTGGTTGTCGTCTACGGAAGATAGCAATTTGTCAAGTTCCCAACCGCTCTTGGAATTACGAGAACTATGATGTTGTTGCTATATTCAACAAGCTTGTTTCCGTCGTTACTGATTCCACGGTTCGTCCATGGATATTGCTCAAAAATCAGTTTTTGTACACAGATGATGAGTACTATGATGCAATTAAATACAAGGATCTTGTGTTTGCTTCCACCACTCGTGGCATTGTTTTTGCATGGGATCCTTGTTGTTTCGGTACGTTTGTCTTCCACCGTAATTATAATTGTTTCATCCACATGCATGCGGGTTAGCAAGTTTCCCTTTACTAATTAACCTTCTTCTTGTGTTTCCAAGGTCCTGTGAACATTCCACCCCCTATACTTGAAAAATTTTATAACCAAGGGGGAGATGACGATGGTGATGATCACGATCATGAGGACGAGCAGGACTTATATACTCAGTGGCGGCTGGCAACTAATTCCTATGGATCACCTATTCTTGTCTGTATACAGTGCACTGAGATTGTTACTACCGAGGGAGCACGTGTTGTCTCCCATGGTCGCCCTCTCCGGACCTATTCCCATTGCAGGGTATTCGGGATGGATACTGGTGTGCTAGCGCCAACACCTTCTCCCTGGTACAGTATTGATAGTCTTGGAGCAAACTCGCTCTTCCTTGGACCAAACTATCCAATGATGGTTAAAGGCGATCCATCTGTTGTTGACACAATGTTACTACCATTTATGAGAAGCAACTGTATCTATACCTCAGACATTGCGATGGTTCCCTACCCTGCTCCTGATATATGCCGCTTCAGCCTGGATGATCAGTCCTGCGTTGCTCTCGATATTGAAAATAGCTAGCCCTTCCCAGGCACCTATGGTTCAAAGCAAGCGTTTCCAACGCCAAGGATTGGTTGAGTTGAAGTTCATTTCATTGCTTGTTATTTGTTGTGTGATGAAAACTTCAGTATTTACTAGAATGTTTTGTTGGAAATAATCTATAATCCAACATGTATCATCGTTGTCATTGTGTGTTGATGACTTGTTGTATGTAATAAATGGTACATTTGCAAATGCGTCTCATAGACTCAATTTATGAATGGTTTTCGAGTCACTTCTTGGAGTGTGAGTACCATAGTAGTATAGCCAGCATCCGGTTAGTATATGAAGTTGCCACATCACCTAGAGCCAACCTAATATTGGAGTACCAGATCTGAGATGCCACGTGTACCAGATGAATGACTCCAAGTTCGACCACCATGATGCTAGGTGCGAGCCTACGAACACTATTGGAGAGACCCCCCCTCATAATTTTCCTACATTGGTCGTTTGATTTCACCGTGATGCTAGGTCGTATTGTAAATGGCCCAACTGTGTTGTGGTCCTTTAGCAGGCCAAAAGAAAAACCGGGCTGGTATTGGACCATGAAGGGCATGGGCCATTAAAAGGCCAAAACTCAAGGCCGACTACAAATGGCCCAACTCATTTATGGTCCATTAACAGGCTGAAAGGCACACAGGGCCGGGAATTGGCCCAACACTTAAATGGGTCGCTAAAAGGCCAAAACTCAGGTCCGACTACAAATGGCCCAATAGATATATGGGCCGTCACCAGGCTGAAAGACACACCGGGCCGGAAATTGTTCCAACACTTAAATGGGCCGCTAAAAGGCCGAAACTCAGGTCCAGCTACAAATGGCCCAACTGATTTATGGGCCGTCAACAGGATGAAAGACACATCGGGCCGGAAATTAGCCCAATATTTAAATGGGTCGCTAAAAGATCGAAAGACAACACTTAAATGGGTCGCTAAAAGGCCGAAACTCAGGTCCGGCTACAAATGGCCCAACTGATTTATGGGCCGTCAACAGGCTGAAAGACACACCGGGCCGGAAATTAGCCCAATATTTAAATGGGTCGCTAAAAGGCCGAAAGATGTACATCGTGAAAATTGGCCCATCCACTGAATGGGTCGTTAACAGGCCTAAATCTCATCGGGCCGATATTGAGCCCAAATATATAGCGGGCTGTTAACGGGCTCGAACTGACGATGGGCTGCAATGGTGTCAAATCTTTAACGGGCCGTTGACGGGCCGAATTGGCACATCTCGTATGGGCCGTGGGCTTAAATGGACCTGACACAAGTAGGCCTTATATGGGCCGGCCTGCTATTTTTTACTGGGCCGGCCTTTTTCACCGGAATGGGCCACTGTTGGGCTATGCCATGTGTCGACCTATCATAGGCGGCTCCTGTCCAATGAGTGGATGACATCTGTCCCAACGGTGAGGCAACACGTGTTTCCACCGGCCAATGATGATTTTACACGTGGAAAATCCCCATTGGTCCAGGCTGTTAATGGGTTATCGGATCCAAAACCGGACCCGATAGCTTAACGGTGTTCCGTTACGGTGGATGCCACGTGTCGGTCACCCTTGACGAAAGCACTTCTGTGACGCGCGGTTTATCATCATGGAAGTGGACACTTCCGTGATGATAATTTTGGTAATATCATGGAACACTTCTACGACAGCACAGGTATGACTATCTTGATTCTGTCATAAATTTGTCATGGATGTACATGCATGACAGACCTACTGTGACAAACACGTATCATCACGGAAGTGTATTTTTTTGTAGTGACGCACCCGGGAAGGTGCTCCCGCCGGCTCCTCATACGTCGGCTGGTGACTCCAATCGGCGCCAACAGCCGAACGACAACAAGCGCAAGGCCCAGCAGCCGGCTTCGAGCAGCCGGCAAGTGGCAACAGTCGAAGACCAGTAGGCGGAGGGACAACCCAGCCCCAAGCGTCAGAAGGGCGGCAAGGCCGCTTGGTTGCCCGCCTTCTCCAACGAGCAAACCCTTGACACCCCGTGCAAGTTCCACAGCGGCGCCAAGCCATCCAACCACACCACTCGGAAGTGCGACTGGCTCACCCGGATTGCCAAGGGCGATGGTCTGCCGCCTCCTCCAGCCGGCCTGGCACCGCCGCCGGCTCCTCAGCCAGTCGGCATGCTCCAACATGAGTTCCCCGATGCCAACGCCACCTACGTCATCTTCGCCAATGAAGCCGATGACAAGCACAACCGGTGACAACATCACCGCGAGGTGAATGCCGTCTCCTCAGAGGTCCCTGAGTTTATGCACTAGTCCAAGAGGCCCATCAGCTGGAGTCATGCTGACCACTCGGCCGTGATGCCCACGTCGGGTGCCTACGCAATGGTGTTGGACTCAACCTTCTCAACAGAGAGGTGGGCCTGACGCTTCTCCCGGATCCTGATAGATGGTAGCAGCAATATCAACATCCTCTACTGCGACACCATGGAGAAGATGGGCATCAAGGAGAACCAGCTCCTGCCCAGTCGGATTGTTTTCCATGGCATCATACATGGACTTTCCTGCTCTCCAATCGGCAAGATCAAGATCGACGTCCTGTTCGGCAACAAGCTCCATTTCCGCCGCGAGCCGATCTGGTTTGAGGTGGTCGATCTGGACAGCCCCTACCACACGCTCTTGGGCCGGTCTGCACCGGCCAAGTTCATGGCAGTGTCGCACTAAGCCTACCTCAAGATGAAGATGTCGGGCCCCAAGGGCATCTTCACCATTGCCGACGACTACCAGAAGTCGCTTGCGTGCGCCGCTGCCAGTAGTCGGCTGGCCGAGTCCCTCGTCATCGCCGAAGGAAAGCGTCTCCTTGACTGGGTGGTCGCCATGGGCAGCAAACAGCCGGACATGCCATCCGACCCCAAGGACACGGAAGCTCAGGGCTCCTTCCAGCCGTCCAAAGAAACCAAGAAGATCGCCTTGGATCCGGCGCACTCAGAGAGATTTGCTGTCGTAGGATTAAACCTCGACAGCAAATAGGAAAGTGAGCTTGTCGATTTCCTCCATGAGAATCGGGACTTCTTTGCATGGTCTCCCAAAGACATGCCGGCTGTTCCGACGGATTTTGCCGAGCACAAGCTACACGTGAGATCGGATGCGAAGTCGGTCAAGCAACCCCTCTGCCACCTGTCAGAAGAGAAGAATTGTTGGTGTAGAGATCGCCCGGCTTCTCGCAGCTGGCTTCATCATGGAAGTGTTCTACCCGGACTGGCTTGCCAACCCAGTCCTCGTTTTAAAGAAGAAGAACAAGTGGCGTATGTGTATCAGTTACACTAGCCTCAACAAAGCCTGCCCCAAGGACCCTTTTGCCTTACCTCGGATAGATCAAGTGATTGACTCCATAGCTAGATGCGAGCAGCTGTCATTCCTGGACGCCTACTCCGGCTACCACCAGATTAAGCTGAATCCGGCTGATCGGCTAAAGATCACCTTCATCACACCATTCGGAGCCTTCTGTTACCTAGACATGACGTTCGGCCTGAGAAATGCCGGTGCCACATTTCAGCGTTGCATCAGAAGTGCATCCTCAAGCAACTCGGCAGAAATGCCCACGTCTATGTAGACGATATTGTGGTGAAGACGGAGAAGTGTGGCACCCTTCTAGAGGATCTCAAAGGGACCTTCGACAATCTGCGCCTTTTTCAAATCAAGCTCAACCCGGAGAAATGTGTCTTCGGAGTACCAGCCGGCCAGCTCCTTGGTTTCCTTGTCTCCGAACGCGGCATCGAGTGCAACCCTGTGAAGATCAAGGCCATTGAGCGGATGCAGAGGCTGACCCAGATGCGGGACGTCCAGAAGTTCACCGGGTGCTTGGCATCTCTCAGCCGGTTCATCAGTCGGCTAGGCGAGAAGGCCCTCCCCCTGTACCAGCTAATGAAGAAGACCACCTGCTTCGAGTGGAATGACAAGGCGGACGAGGCTTTTCTCTAGCTCAAGCGGGTGCTGACCACGCCACCTGTCGTGGCAGCTCCGGCTGCTAAGGAACCCATGTTCCTCTACATCGCCGCCACCAGCTGGGTGGTCAGCACCGTGATTGTGGTCGAGCGCCTAGAAGACGACAAGGCACAGCTGGTCCAGAGGCCCGTCTACTACCTGAGTGAGGTGTTGTCCGCCTCCAAGCAGAACTATCCCCACTACCAGAAGATGTTCTACAGCGTGTACTTTGCCGCCAAGAAGCTCAAGCAGTACTTCCAAGAGCATACCATCACGGTCGTTTGCACCACCCCCCTTGCCGAGATCATAGGCAACGGAGATGCATCGGGTCGGGTGGCGAAGTGGGCTATTAAGATGGCTCCCCACACCATCCTCTACCAGCCTCGCACCGCCATCAAGTCCCAAGCGCCGGCCAACTTCCTAGTAGACTAGGCCGAGACCCAGTACCTGCCGCCAGCACCGGATTCCACCCATTGGCGGATGCATTTCGACGGCTCGAAGATGCGCACCGGTTTGGGAGCCGGCATCGTCCTCACCTCTCCCAAAGGCGACAAGCTCAAGTACACGCTGCAAATCCACTTTGCCACCTCCAACAACATGACTGAGTACGAGGCACTCATCCACGGGCTCCGTCTAGCAAAGGAGATCGGCATCCGCCGAGTGTTGTGCTACGTCAACTCGGACTTGGTGGTCCAATAGTCGTTCGGTGACTGGGACACCAAGGATGCAAACATGGCGAGCTACCCTTCCTCGTCCAACAGATCAGCGGGCACTTCGACGGGTGCGAGTTCCTTCACGTACCACGGGCCGACAACGAGCAAGTTGACGCCCTGGCCTGAATCAGCTCCACCCGGTAGGCCATACCAACCGGCGTCTCCCTCCAGTGCATGTGCAAGACATCTATCATGCCTTCGTCGGAATCAGAGTCCATCTTCGTGTCGGCTGACCCCAGAGCAGTCGGATCCAGCTCGGGGACTTCAGCAGTCGGCCCGGGGACTTCGACAGACGGCCCGGGGACTACAACACTCGAACCGAGACCGAGGACTTTAGAACCCGACCCGAGGGCTGCAACAGTCGGCCCGGGGACTTCAACAACGCAGCAAGCAGCGGCCGGCTCCGACCCGCCGCCCCCCAACCCAACCACCCTGGTTCCGGTTGCTGTCATGATAGTGGTAGAAGCACCATCTTGGGCGCAGCCCATCCTCAACTTCCTGATGAGCAGAGAGCTACCAGCCGACGAGATTGTGTCCTAGTAGGTACAACGTCGGGCAGCAGCATATACAATAGTGAACAGAGAGCTTGTGAGGCGCAGCGTGACTTGTGTCTTCCAGTGCTGCATAGAGCCAGAGAAGGGCATGGCAATCCTTAGAGATATTCACCAAGGTGAACGCGGCCACCACGCCGCCTCCAGATCCCTCGTCGCCAAAGCTTTCTGCCATTGTTTTTTCTGGTCGACTGCTTTGGATGACGCCAAGGAGTTGGTCCGCAAGTGCAAGGGTGCCAATCTTTCAGCTCCAAGCAACACCTGTCGGCTTCTGCACTCAAGACCATCCACCTCACTTGGCCATTTGCCGTCTGGGGGCTGGACATGGTGGGCCTGTTCAAAACAGCACACGGCGGCATGACCCATTGAAAGTGCAACTATCCCTGGGTGGTTTTGGTAATTCCTAACAACATATAGCTCATTGAGATAACATTATTCCAAGATTAATATTTCAGGAAAAGCTCAATGAATGGCATGGCATGGATGAGGAAAGTGGATCCCTCAAAATTCTAAGGACAAAACGTTTGGCTCAAGCTTGAAGCTCAAGACTCTACATTTTATATTTTAGTGATCCAAGATCACATTGAGTCTATAGGAAAAGCCAATACTGTCAAGGAGGGATGAGGTGTTGCTTAATGGCTTGCTTGCTCAAAATGCTTAGTGATATGCTCCAAAACCCTCAACTACCTTCCACATCCACATATGACCTAAACCAAAAGTCAAACTCGGCCCCACCGATTCTTTCTATCCGGCGCCACCGAGTTTCAAATGCCATAGCCACTGCCACAAACCCTAGGCAAATCGGTCTCACCGATAGGGATCTCGGTCTCACCGAGATGGGATTGTAATCTCTCTTTTTCCCTTCGTAACGTTTCGGTCTTACCGAGATGAGCGATCGATCCCACCGAGATTGCAATGTAAGCTCTCTGTTTCCCTTTTGTAACACTTCGGTCTCACCGAGATGAGCGAATCGGTCCCACCAAGTTTACCTGACCAACTCTCTGGTTAGCTTATTACCAAAATCGGTCCTACCGAGTTTGTGTAATCGGTCACACCGAGATTACGTTATGCCCTAACCCTAACCATATCGGTCCTACCGAGTTGCATCTCAGTCACACAGAAAATCCTAACGGTCATTAGGTTTGCTGAATCGGTCCGACCAAGTTTAACCATTCGGTCCCACCGAGTTTGGCAAATTGTGTGTAACGGTTAGATTTTGTGTGGAGGCTATATATACCCCTCCACCCACTCTTCATTCGTGGAGAGAGCCATCAGAACAAACCTACACTTCCAATACACATTTTCTGAGAGAGAACCACCTACACTTGTGTTGAGGTCAAGATATTCCATTCCAACCATATGAATCTTGATCTCTAGCCTTCCCCAAGTTGCTTTCCACTCAAATCTTCTTTCCACCAAATCCAAATCCTGGGAGAGAGAGTTGAGTGTTGGGGAGACTATCATTTGAAGCACAAGAGCAAGGAGTTCATCATCAACACACCATTTGTTACTTCTTGGAGAGTGGTGTCTCCTAGATTGGCTAGGTGTCACTTGGGAGCCTCCGACAAGATTGTGGAGTTGAACCAAGGAGTTTGCAAGGGCAAGGAGATCGCCTACTTCGTGAAGATCTACCGCTAGTGAGGCAAGTCCTTCATGGGCGACGGCCGTGATAGAATAGACAAGGTTGCTTCTTCGTGGACCCTTCGTGGGTGGAGCCCTCCGTGGACTCGCGCAACTGTTACCCTCCGTGGGTTGAAATCTCCATCAACGTGGATGTACGATAGCACCACCTATCGGAACCACGACAAAAACATTCGTGTCTCCAATTGCGTTTGAATCCTCCAAACCCTTCTCTTTACATTCTTGCAAGTTGCATGCTTTACTTTCCGCTGCTCATATACTCTTTTGCATGCTTGCTTGAATTGTGTGGAGATTGCTTGACTTGTGCTAAGATAGCTAAAATCTGCCAAGAACTAAAATTGGGAAAAGGCTAGATTTTTATTTGGTCAAGTAGTCTAATCACCCCCCCTCTAGACATACTTTCGATCCTACAAGTGGTATCAGAGCTTTGGTCTCCATTTGCTTTGATTTCCATAGCTTTTGGCGGTCATAGCCTTGGTTTCACAACCTAGGAGAGTATGGCGTCTAGCGAGGGAAATTATCACCGTAGAGGTCCTTACTTTGATGGCACTAATTTTGCTAGTTGGAAGCATAAGATGAAAATGCATATTCTTGGACATAACCCCGCCGTTTGGGCTATTGTGTGTATTGGCTTGCAAGGTGAATTCTTTGATGGGAAAGAACTGAACCGTGAAGCCACCGCAAAAGAGTTGAAAATGCTGCAATACAATGCTCAAGCTTGTGATATCCTCTTCAACGGATTGTGCCCCGAAGAATTCAACAAAATCAACCGTCTTGAGAATGCAAAGGAAATTTGGGATACTTTGATAGATATGCACGAAGGTACCGACTCCGTCAAGGAATGCAAATTGGATGTGCTTCAAAGTCAACTTGACAAGTTCAAAATGAAGGATGGTGAAGGTGTTGCTGAAATGTACTCTAGGCTTGCTCTTATCACAAATGAGATTGCTGGCTTAAGGAGTGAAGAGATGACCGATAGATTCATCATCAAGAAGATCCTAAGAGCCTTGGATGGAAAATATGATACCGTGTGCACATTGATCCAAATGATGCCAAATTACAAAGATCTCAAGCCAACGGAAGTCATCGGAAGAATTGTTGCTCATGAGATGTCACTCAAGGATAAAGAGGAACTTCACAACAAATCAAGTGGTGCTTACAAAGCCTCATGTGAAGCCCCCACATCATCGAGTGAGAAACAAACCTTCAATGAAGAATTGAGCTTAATGGTGAAGAACTTCAACAAGTTCTACAAGAGTAGAAGCAAAGAGAGAAGCTCCAAGTCAAGGTCCTACAATGAGAAAAGATCTTCTAGTCGAGAGCGAAACTGCTACAATTATGGAAGGCCCGGACACTATTCCAATGAGTGTACGGCCCCCTACAAGAGAAGAGAAGATTCTCCCAAGAGAAGAAGTAGAAGAGAAGAATCACCATCTAGAGAAAGAAGGAGTAGAGATGATCGTTATGAACAAAGACCCTCATGGAGAAGCAAGGATTCGGAAAGAAAGGACAAGTCATCAAGTAGCTACCCAAAACGAAGACATCAAGCTCATGTTGGTGAATGGGTATCCGGCTCCGACTCCGACAGCAACGCCGAGAGAAGCTATCACTCCGACTCCGAATATACTCAAGATGAAGGTGTTGCCGGTCTAGCACTTGTGACAACCAACTCCTACGACATATTTGACTCACCAAATGAAGGAGTTGGAACATGCTTCATGGCTAAAGGCCCAAAGGTATCACACCCCGAGTATGTTGATTTCAATAGTGATGAAGATGACTTGTTAGGTGATGATGATTTACTTGTTGACAACTCTAGTGATGAATATTGTGATGAAACGTCAATTAATCATGCTAATCAAGATAAAACGAATGACAATGATAAGGAGAAGATTGAGTCTCTAACTAAAGAACTAAACACTCTTAAGTTAGCTCATGAAACTATCTTAGGAGATCATCGAGAACTTTTAATGACTCATGAGAAATTACGCTTTGAAAAGCTCAACCTTGAGCAAGAGCATGAGTTCTTAAAAGCAATCAATGATGATCTTCGTAAGAAAAGTTCTTCTTACATTGCCAAGCGTTTACTCTTATCCACTTACATGCCTCAAGTCAAGTCTAGTAACAAGAACAAGAAAGATTCTTCCTCTAGTAGTAACAATAATCATGCTAAATCCAATATTGTTGCTTCTAGTAGTTCTCTTGATTCCACTAATGATTCTCTTAGCCAAGTTACACTTGAGCAAGAAAATAGCTTATTGAAGGGAATTATAGAGAAAGGTGTTTACAAGAGCCTTGCCGGAAGTAAGCAATTCGAGGAAATTGTAGGCAAGCAAGGAAGGCATCGGAAGAATCAAGGTGTTGGTTTTGAACGAAAGTTCAATGCCAATGGAGTTGAGTGGGAAGAAGATCAATACCCCAAGACGAAGTTTGTTCCTCAACAAGAGAAGTATGATCCTACTTCTTTCAAAGGGACACAAGCTCAAGATGATCTTCCACCACAAGACCACAAGAAAAAAGGCAAGGACAAGCTTCAAGAGGAAATTGATGCATTTGAAGAAGCTCCTAAGGCCTTGGTCAAGTGGGTTCCCAAGACTACTTCAAGTTCCACTTCATCAAGTACAACTACAACACCGAGGATTCCCATCAAGATGGTGTGGATCTCGAAGAAGAAGAACTAGAGAGTTCTTGAGGGTGACTCCGCCAACATACTTCACTCTTATCATCTTGGCAAGAACAAGTGCAATCAACTTCCACATCTTGCACTAGTTCAAGGAGTCACAAACCCTCTTGTTGGTAAGACAAGGTACAAGGTAACCTAAAAGCTTTCATAGACATCATCTTGTGTGTGCATCACTTTATGTCTATGGATATCCTTGTTTGTTCCTTGTGGGACTAACCCATGTAGGTATTGAAAGTGCAACTCACTCCAATGGATAGCTTCAAATGATCTACATCAACATTGAGCATCCACATCTTCAACATCTACATGAAGTCATCATCGACAAAACCCAAGGTTAGTTCATCCCTCTTAGGGGGGATCTCACATCTAGGGGGAGCTTTACTCTAAGAATTGAGCTAAAGCAACTCTAATGGTGTGAACACAACAATGCTTTATGTAAAAGTGGTAACCCCACTTGTGCTTAAACGGTGAGTATGACCTATGATCAAATGTTCTCATTTGACTCCTAAGTCAATATACTCATATATAGATGACCTAGTCATCGCAAATTGTTTGATAGATGCTAGAATTGGTTGTGCATGATTTGCCACATATTTCAATTGCCATTTTATTGTGTGAGCATGTTGATTGCATATTTTACTCATTCAAGGACATCCAGTTGTTGTTTTGATTGATTGGTTTTCTTTTCTTTTGCCAAGTGGATGGACAAGAATGCCTAAGAATCCTCTCTAGCTATCTATGCTTTTCTCGTCTCAAACTCTATTCATGCTACATCACAAAATTTGATCAACTCAGATTCGAACCACTCTGTGTGAGGAGCACTCGGAGTCCCCGATTCATCATAGACTTAAACTTCCAAAACTTCTTTGTGCATTTCGGTCTGACCGATTCATCCATTTCGGTCATACCGAGATCACTAAGTCGATCTAGGTTTTCAATCTCGGTGCAACCGATTTGAACCTTTCGGTCATACCAAGTTTCAGTAACTATTTGCAGTTATGAATCTCGGTGCCACCGAGTTGTTCCACTCGGTCACACCGACAGGGTCGGGCTATATATACCCACGGGTCAAATTTTGGAAAACTTTCCGAACCTCCTCGACCCGCGCTTAGCCCGCTCTGCCTCCAGGGTCTTCGGATCGTCTTCCTCGTCGCCAGCCGCTGGTCTCCGCCGCCGTCAACGGGAATCATCCCCGTCGTTGCCGCCGTAGCAAGTTCATCGCCGAACTAGGGTATGAACTTGATCACTGTGCTATCCTCAATCCGATTCCTAGCACATTGTGTTTGCCATGAATCTTGCCACGATTGAAACGATCTTATCCAGTCAAAACACTCCGTAGATTAGAGTTGAATTGAAAATTTAGGGTTAGGTTTCCGCTGAAACCATCTCGGACCCACCGAGTTGTGGAACTTGGTACCACCGATTCGGCTCAGGCCATTGCACATGTAATTTTCGGTCTGACCGAGAATTGCAAATCGGTGTGACCGAGTTCAGGACTTTGTGAAACCCTAGCAGTCTCGGTGCCACCGAACTGTGACTCGGTCTGACCGAGTTCACTAGTTTAGGTTCCAACAGCTGCTTCGGTATCATCGAGTTTACAAATCGGTTGATCCGAAATGCTTTCTGTGGAAAACTAAAACTAAGTTTTTGACTCATTCTTTTGCAAAAACCTCTATATTTTGTGATGCTCATCCACTCTATCTCATCTATATCTATTCACAAGGTCTGTTGTCAGTGTTTGCAATATATCTGATTAGAGTGACAGCCAGAATAGGTCAGAGGAGCAGGTTCACCTGAGCGAGGGCACTAGTCCCTCTAGCAGTTTAGATGATGGTAGCAGGAGCACCCCAAGCAACTTACCCAAAGCTGCCACCAGGGCCAGAAAGAAGAAGACCTCTGAATCTGAGGATGAAGACTATGTGGCAGTTGAGGATGAGGCCACTTCCAAGAAGAAAGTGGTTAAGAAAGAATGTAGCACTGCTACTGCCACCAAGCCAGGCATGAAGCAAAAGGTTCCTGCAAAGAGAATTCCAATGTCTAAGGCCAGAGCATCTACTCAAGTCCCTTCGGGATCTGAACCCAAAGAGGCTACTGCAGAAGGGAAGAAGAGGAAGGAGAGGATCGAAAAGACCACTACTAGAGTGCTTGGGAGATCCTCAATCATGAGAGATTCTGAAGAGGAAGAGGAAGAAGAGGTTGTTGCACCAGCACCCAAGGCACAAAAGCTGATGGGTGATGCTATAAAGTCAGGGGCTGCAACATCAAAGCCCAAAGAAGCACCCAAAGCAGCCTCCAAGCCCAAGAGTGCACCTAAGAGGAATACCAGGAGTATACCAGCTGCTGAGAAGAACAAGGCCCCAGTGCCTGAAGTTGCTGCTGATGAAGATGATGAAGGACAAGTCCTGAGAAAGCTCAAACCCAAGATTCCAGACCATAATGATGCTCATCCTGTGACTGAGAACATGAAGATCAGGAGAGACTCAGGGTTGAGGCTATGGAGAGAGTCAGATCCATATGCCACCAGGAGAAGGACTGCTGTTGATTACAGGTTCCACACAAAGGAACAGCAGGACTTCTATGAGACAATCTTGTTGGACAAGAAGCCTATAGTGTGTGATATGAGGTGGGTCGACTGGACCTACATGAAGGAGAATGAAGAACACTATCCTGGAGTGTATGACAGCTTTAGTGCGTGTGGAGTTGCAGACTTTGTTGGGCAGAAGCTCACAAACTGGAATGATGAGCTCATTATGCAATTCTACTCCACAGCATATTTCTATCCAGATGGTAGAATAGTTTGGATGTCTGAAGGAACGAGATACCAATCAACTATTGAGGAATGGGCCAATCTGATCAATGCCCGAAAGGAAAGTGAAGATGACTTGGATGTTTATGCTAAGAAAAAGATGGATCACAATTCTATGTCACAAATGTACAAGGAGATCCCAGACAAATCTCTTGAGACTTTCAAGTTTGGTTCAGTCCATTTTCTTCTGTCAGGACCGCCAACGATCAACTGGATCCTAAGGCACACTCTTTTGCCCAAGTCAGGTGACCACAACATGATCAGAAGGCATGCAATTAATTTGCTACACATATTTGATGTGCCACAGAAATTCAAGGTCATGAGCCTCATGGTTGAGACTATCAAGAGGACAGCAGCAGACCAAAAGAGAAGTTGTGGATATGCCCCACAAATTCAGGAGTTGATTAACTCAAAGATGGGCACAGGAAAATATCTGTTAGATAAGGAACACTTTGTTCTCTATCCTGACTTTGAGGACAACCAAGTGGTTATGGATGAAGATGAACCATCCTCAGTACAAGCACAAGCCAAGAGAGAGGAGGCAAAAACAGAAAAAGCTGCAAGGATGCCAACTACTGAAGAAGCATCTCGGTATCTCCTGAAGAGCAAGCAAGATCAGCTTGGCTACCTGATTGCATCCACTCTGAGGATTGAGAAGGGACTGGCCACCCTGACTCAAAACCAGGAGAGCTTGGGAAGAATCATGGAGCAAAAATTCTATGACTTGGATGTGAAGGTAACTGAGATTCAGTATGTTGTGGAGCAACTTCAAGATGATATGCAGGAGAGGAAGGGCAAGACAACCACTGATGCATTTGCCAGAGTGCCTAGAGCTTAGAGGTCTGCTGCAGTGCCTGTTCCAGACACCAGAGCCACGTCATCTGCACCAGCTACAGCTTCAGTGCCACCAGCTCCGGCACCTACTCCATCAGCTCCATCTACTTTGACTGAAGCCTTCGTTCTTGGAGTTCTCCGGACACCACCACCTAAAGACCAAGCTTGAGAGATGTTTTAGTGCTATGCATTTTCTATGAACTTTTTGGTAACTTGTTGCCAAAGGGGGAGAAACATGTATAGATCATAGGCTTCGAGAGAGAGCGTTGCTTTTTATTCTCTTGCTTTGATGGTTGAACTTTGTTTGTCTTTTGATTGCTTCAGATACTATGCTATTATCTGTGAGACATTGATGATCATGTGGTTGATCATAAGCTACACTTATGCTTGTTAGATGGTATTATCTTACTTATCCTTATATGATCATTCACTTTGCTTGGTGATGAGTGCATGTATTCAATCTTTATTATTTTGAGCGCTCCACCAAGATGTATGTGACATGGAAGAGTAACCCATGATCCTAACTCATTGTGCATTTGCAGTCCAAAGCAAATCTTAAGATATGCACAAATTTAGGGGGAGCTCTTGCTTCTCACATACTTCTCAGAGCGACAATATCTTTCACTCTTATTATCATTTGTCGAAGCTTTGATCTATATGTTGTCATCAATTACCAAAAAGGGGGAGATTGAAAGTGCAACTATCCCTGGGTGGCTTTGGTAATTCCTAACAACATATAGCTCATTGAGCTAACATTATTCCAAGATTAATATTTCAGGAAAAGCTCAATGAATGGCATGGCATGGATGAGGAAAGTGGATCCCTCAAAATTCTAAGGACAAAAAGTTTGGCTCAAGCTTGAAGCTCAAGACTCTACATTTTATATTTTAGTGATCCAAGATCACATTGAGTCTATAGGAAAAGCCAATACTATCAAGGAGGGATGAGGTGTTGCTTAATGGCTTGCTTGCTCAAAATGCTTAGTGATATGCTCCAAAACCCTCAACTACCTTCCCACATCCACATCTGACCTAAACCAAAAGTCAAACTCGGCCCCACCGATTCTTTCTATCCGGCGCCATCGAGTTTCAAATGTCATAGCCACTGCCACAAACCCTATGCAAATCGGTCTCACCGATAGGGATCTCGGTCTCACCGAGATGGGATTGTAATCTCTCTGTTTCCCTTCGTAACGTTTTGGTCTTACCGAGATGAGCGATCGGTCCCATCGAGATTGCAATGTAAACTCTCTGTTTCCCTTTTGTAACACTTCGGTCTCACCGAGATGAGCGAATCGGTCCCACCGAGTTTACCTGACCAACTCTCTGGTTAGCTTATTGCCAAAATCGGTCCTACCGAGTTTGTGTAATCGGTCACACCGAGATTACGTTATGCCCTAACCCTAACCATATCGGTCCTACCGAGTTGCATCTCAGTCACACCGAAAATCCTAACGGTCACTAGGTTTGCTGAATCGGTCCGACCGAGTTTAACCATTCGGTCCCACCGAGTTTGGCAAATTGTGTGTAACGGTTAGATTTTGTGTGGAGGCTATATATATCCCTCCACCCACTCTTCATTCATGGAGAGAGCCATCAGAACATACCTACACTTCCAATACACATTTTCTGAGAGAGAACCACCTACACTTGTGTTGAGGTCAAGATATTCCATTCCAACCATATGAATCTTGATCTCTAGCCTTCCCCAAGTTGCTTTCCACTCAAATCTTCTTTCCACCAAATCCAAATCCTGTGAGAGAGAGTTGAGTGTTGGGGAGACTATCATTTGAAGCACAAGAGCAAGGAGTTCATCATCAACACACCATTTGTTACTCCTTGGAGAGTGGTGTCTCCTAGATTGGCTAGGTGTCACTTGGGAGCCTCCGACAAGATTGTGGAGTTGAACCAAGGAGTTTGTAAGGTCAAGGAGATCGCCTACTTCGTGAAGATCTACCGCTAGTGAGGCAAGTCCTTCGTGGGTGACGGCCGTGATGGAATAGACAAGGTTGCTTCTTCGTGGACCCTTCGTGGGTGGAGCCCTCCATGGACTCGCGCAACTGTTACCCTCCGTGGGTTGAAGTCTCCATCAACGTGGATGTACGATAGCACCACCTATCGGAACCACGACAAAAACATTCGTGTCTCCAATTGCGTTTGAATCCTCCAAACCCTTCTCTTTACATTCTTGCAAGTTGCATGCTTTACTTTCCGCTGCTCATATACTCTTTTGCATGCTTTCTTGAATTGTGTGGAGATTGCTTGACTTGTGCTAAGATAGCTAAAATCTGCCAAGAACTAAAATTGGGAAAAGGCTAGATTTTTATTTGGTCAAGTAGTCTAATCACCCCCCCCTCTAGACATACTTTCGATCCTACACCCATCTGCTGGTCGCCGTGGACAAGTTCATGAAGTGGATTGAGGCAAATCCAATCAAGAAGCTGAATGGTTCGACTGATGTGACCTTCATCACGGATATCACCATGCGGTATGGCGTCCCGCACAGCATCATCACCGACAACGGCACAAACTTCGCCAAAGGCGCCTTGGCTTGTTTCTGCGCGACACAAGGCATCCGACTGGACTTAGTGCCTGTTGCCCTCCCGCAGTCAAACGGACAGGTGGAGCGAGCAAACGGCCTCATCCTGTCCGGCATCAAGACCCGACTGGTCGAGCCGCTGGAGTGCTCGGTCGGCTGCTAGATCGAGGAGCTGCCGGCCATCCTTTGGAGTCTCCGAACTACGGCAAACAAAGCAACCGGCTTCACTCCCTTCTTCCTCGTGTATGGGGCCAAGGCCATCATCCCAACTGACATCGAGTTTGACTCGCCTCGCGTCACCATGTATACGGAGGCAGAAGCGAAGGAAGCACGAGAAGACGGCATCGACCTGCTAGAAGAGGCCCGGCTGCTAGCACTCAGCCGGTTCGCCATCTACCAGTAGAGCCTGTGCCGCTACCACAACCGGAAGGTGAGGCCACGATCCTTCCGTGAAGGGGACCTTGTGCTCTGGCTGATCCAACGAACAGCCGGCCAGCACAAGCTCTCGACTCCTTGGGAGGGGTCTTTCATCATCAGCAAGGCCCTCGGCAATGACTCCTACTACCTCATCGACGCACAGAAGCCCAGGGCACACAAGAGGAACGATTCCGGCAAGGAAATAGAGCACCCATGGAACGCGAATCTTCTCTGTCCATTTTACAGTTAATGCGGTATGTACCACGCTACCTTTTGTATTAAGCAAAGACAACAGGTCCCCCGAGGAGCACTCGGGGGATACCTTTTTATCTGTATGATAAGATTTGCCTGTGAATGTATTATTTCATTCTTTCGCCCTGCACCGGGTCTAGTCAGCCGGCCTGGGGGCTCGCCGCCTTGGCCTATGCTGGTACCGCCTGCAGTCGGCCAAGTAGTGTGCCAACATCTAATCCCTCTCTTGCCATAAGCCACAACCCATAGAGCGACTGTCCGGCTAATAAGAGCTAAAGGCAGGAAATGATGTCCACATGAAAAATGACTAAGGAAGAACGCCAGTATAGGCTAAGCCAGCTGCTTGCCTCACTCGTCTGGCTACAGAGTAGCCGGCTGGCCAGCTTCTCGCTTGACTAGCTACGTTCTAGACAGCCAAAGTAACTTGTCTATCCTAAACGGCCAAGTCCCTGACCCGGCCACAGACCACAAAGCAGCTGTGAGGCTGGCAAGGCAGCGGCCAAAGGAAAGCGGCAAGAGAAAAAAGTCAAAAAGATCAAAGGCAAAACCAAGCCAGAACCCTGCAAGAGCACAAGCATGTGCGAGAATATGATTATTCACATAAGCAAAAGGCCCGTGGCCAGCATTCAACTGAGTTTTGAATAACACCCCCAGTGGGTGGAACTGCGCAAATTTAACTTGTTCATTCAAAGTACAAGATAGGAAAAACTTGAAAGATAAATGGCCGCCTAGACCAGGGGCGCTACAGGCGGCGTGGATAGGTCGGCGGAGGCATAGGCGCCGGCTGGTGGAGCGTCTGACTGGCGGGTCTCGGCTTGGTCGGCATCGGCAGCAGTCGACGTGTTCTCCCACGACTCACTGGTTGAAGCCCAGTCAGGCAGAGGCTGGCTGGTCGTTCCGTCATCCGGTGCGATGTCTTCGCCTTCCTCGTCCTCATCTTCTTCACCCTCGTCGCTGGAGGCGATCTCCTCCGCCGAGTCCTCCTCCTCCTCCGGGTTCAGTCCGAACCAGTTGGGCGGCACCTCAGCATTGTCTTCGTCCCGCTCAGGGATAAAGACGTCGGTGTCGGCGTACTCGGCGATTGCCGCCGCACGCTTGACGAGCTCCTCGCGCACTGCCTCCAGCTCGGGTCTAGCCTCCTGCTGGAAAGTGGCCAGTTGCGCTAGCCCCAGGTCCAGATACCAGGCCTTGGCAAACTCCAATGCAGTCTTGGCGCCTGCTCGAGCCACAGCACCCTTCCAGGCCTCGAGCCGCTCGACCACCACCTCTAGCTAGCCAGTCGGCAGTCCGACTGGGAGTGCGAGGGACCTGAGCATCCGGCCAGAGCCCCGCCAGCACCTGTGACCCAGCGCACTGCAGATGGCGGAGCAGACGGTGAGCTGGCTCAAGGCGCATCTTGATGGCCAGGAGCTGCTCGCCAAGATTCCGGGGCGCGTTGACGGAATGTCCACGCCTGCCCTCTGCTGCTGCTCGCGCCATGCCTTGATGGACTGGCAGACGGCAATGGAACGACCTGGAAGAAATTATGTCCAAAAAAGAAGATTAAAGAGTTTAGAAGCAGGCTCCTGCAGCAGTCAGCGACTAAAAAAACAAAAGAAGAAATGACTTACCGTCAACCATGTCCTCAATCACTCCGTAGCCATCCGACAACAGCTTCTCTCTCTCGGCCCAGTTCGAGTGCTGAGTCTCGAACTCGGCCTTGAGGAGTGCCTCGCCGTCCTTCAACTGCTGGATCTCTGCCTTGTGCTTCTCCGCCTGGTCTGCCAGCTCCTTCACTAGTCGATCGCACTGCGTGGCGGCCTGGCTGCGCTCCTGCTCCTTGGTCCGGAGCTCAGTCTCGAGCTCGGCCACGCGTGTCCGCAGCTGGGCGGCGGCCTCTACCAAGACAAAAAAGATATATCAGCATCAACCAAAAGAAAGTAGTTGCCGGAAGATCCGTCCCGACTGCTCAGCAGTCGGCCCGAATCTCGGGGGCTACACCCAGCGGGTGCGCTTGCGCACCCCCACTGAAAGACGGCCCTACATACCTCGGCTTTGGTTCAGGTCGGTGGTCCGCTTGGCCAGCGCCTGGTTCTGGGAGTTGTAGGCGGCCGCACGCAGATTGTGGTAATCCTGCAGCAGAAGACATTTCAGCACTCAGAAATTCACCTTGAAGTTCTGGCCCGCCTGTTCAGTAGCCGAACCGAAACTCAGGGGCTACATCCAGTGGGTGCACTGAAGCGCCCCCATAGAAGATTACAAGAATCAAAACAAGATTACAAGAAACATACCCGTACGGCTGTCTGCATCACCAGCAGCTCGTTCCTAGACTTCAGGAGGGTGGTGCCATGGGCGTTGAACTGCTCCAAGACATCCTTTACCGCCGTGTTGAGGATGCATGAGCCGGCTCCTGATGCCCAGTCCGGCGGAGCGACGCTGGTGGCCTCGGTGTCAGGCGCCGATGAGCTCGCGGCCCCAACCTCCATCGGTCATGGCGCTGAAACCGCCCGCGCTGGGTGCTCACGCGCGGGAGCGCGGCTCGTCACCACCTGGCCCACCACCAACTCACCGCCAGACGGCGGCACCTCCGGCGCTTCGGGCCGACTGCCCTGCTCACCAGCTGTCGGCGCGTGCGGAAGCACTTCCGCCTCTGAGCTTACGGCATCGGCTCCTCCCTCTCCAGGGCCGTCTGATCGGCCCCGGCCCCTCTAGTCGGCGCCTGGCCCTCCACCACTGGCGGCTCCGTCTGCTGCGGGCCGGTGGCCTTTGGAGCCTTGTCGCGAACTAGCTCCTCCTCCTGCGCCTTGGCTGCTGCGTCCGCCTGCTCCTTGGCCGCAGTGTCGGCCTGTGCCTTGGCCGCCGCGTCGGCCTCCGCCCGTGCCGCGTCCGTCGCCTCTACTCGGGCCGCGATGTCCCGCTCCTGCTGCGCCTCCCGTGTGTTCCTCTCCATCGCCTCCCGAAGGGCGGCGGCCGGGTCCATGCGGCAGGCGTCTTCGGGGCCGTCTGCCACCCCAATCACCGAGGCAGATGGGGCCTGCGACAAAGAAAGTGGAGCCCTACACAACACGACAACAGAAACTAAGAAGAAGCAAACACAAGACAAAAATGGTCAAGACAAGAGCGACCAAGACACTTATGCGGACACCATCGGGCGCTGCTTCGGGCCGTTCCGGATGGCCGCCACCTTCGCGGCCTCTTGCCGCTTGGTCGCGGCGACCGTGGCCCTGGCCTTCTTGGACGGCTGGCTGCCGAACATCCTGGTGTTGGCACGTCGCTTTGGCGCACCGGGTGCTCTAGTCGGCCCCGTCGAGGAGCCGACGCTTGTCCTGCCAGCATCTGGCGCACAACGCTGCTCGTCTTCCTCCTTGTCGTCGTTCGGCCAGTCCCCTATGCCGCCTCATGCGGCTCCGCCTGCCACATCGCCGCCTCCAGCGGCATCATCCTCCTCCATCACGACCGCCCCCAGCTCGGGGTCATCCACATCGCTCTCCGCGCGGTCCGCCATGTACTGATGGCCTGGATCTGGCGCGTCGACTGCCAGCTGGCCTGGGAAGTGCTGCATCGTAGCCAGACGGTCAGGCGGCACGAAGAGCTTGATACAAGCAAAAAAATCAGAGACTAACCAAAGGTGGCGGGTTGGTGCAGCTATACGACTCCTTGCCGAACTGCCAGCTCCCTTCGACAAGCTTGCAGTCGGAGAAGTAGTTGACAAGCCGGACCACCACCACAGTCGACAGCGCCTTGGTGGACATCCGGCATGGATCCCGGCGACCGCTCATGTTGCCGATCAGATGAGGCCGGGCCTAGAGAGGTAGCACCCGGCGTTCGACAAAGGCGGCCAACAAGCCCGAAGCCCTGAGGCCCTCCGACTCCGTCATTTCTTGGAGCCGGGTGAGGGCGGTGGTGATGGCGGCCAACAGCGGCTTTGGCCGAAACTTCCAGTTGCTTCGAGGCTCGGCCGATGGGCCGGCTGCATAAGCCGGCAAGTTGACGTAGTCCTGCGTCCCGTGGATGTTCCAGACGTAGAAGTATGACTTCTGCTAGAGTTTGTCCGACTCCAGCAGAGCGAGGGTCGGGAAGCAGATCCCAGAGCCGGTGCGCCGCCCCGCCCCGCAAGCCCCGCACTGAGCCGCCTCGCCCTTGACGGCGGTGCCGAGCTTGAGGTAGAAGAGCTCCCCCCACAGCTTGATCGTGGGCAAGACGCTGAGGTACCCCTCGCATAGGGTAACGAAGGCGGAGAGCAGCACCACCGTATTCGGCGTGAGGTGCTAGGGTTGGAGATGGTACAAGTGGAGGAAGGAACGGAAGAAACCGCTCGCGAGCAGGCCGAAGCCGCAGAGGAAGTGAGTCCTGAAGGCGACGCGCTCACCGTCCTTCGGTGTCGGTGAGATCTCCCTCTCATGGGGAACCCGCACCTCCACATGCACCGTGCGGGGGAGTTGCCTCATCTGGCAGAGGAACTCGAGGTGGTCGTCGTGGATGTTCGAACCATCCCAGTCGCCTCAAGCCATTGCTTGTGGTTGCTTGGTGGCGGCGCGGCGAGGTCACGCGATGGCGAGGCCGCGGCGATGCAGAGAAGTCAAGCGGCGACAAGCTGCAGGGCGCTTCGACGGCATGGTCGCACGACAACAACAAGGAAGCAGAGGAGACGGAGGAAGAAGATGGAGAGCGAGGTGGGGGCACGCGTGCGTTCTACCATGCCCCCTCCCTCTACTTATAACCGCAGCGGCAACGACGAAGCCCAGACGACGCGTCGTGGGGACGGGGGATTAACTGCGCCCACGCCCTGCACGACCCCGCATATTCTGCGCCTTTATGGCGCACGATTAATGCGCTTGAGAAGGGCAACCATCCGCCTCAGCCGCAGCGGATCCGCGCGCGCGCCGAGACCCTGTAGTGGCGGGCCCAGGCCCGCGCGATGTCCCATCGTGCACGTGGGCTAGCAGGCCGGCCTGGCTAGCTAGCGCCGCATGGCAAGCGAGCAACGGACGGCAGACCTTGCACCCGGTGACGTCCACACGGCGTCCACACGGCTCCTAGCAAGCGACATCACCCGATGCCGGACGAAGCAAGAATACAAGACCACTCGGAGTAGGAAGCTGCGGAGGCTCGTAGATGTGAGCCACGACGCCCCACCAGCTTCTGGGACTACTGTCGAAGGGATTGACCGCGGGTAGCCTCATCAGCACCCCATAACACTTCAAGACATCGGGGCTAGCAAAGCCCCTCACACCTTCCGGATGAACGACCGACTCCTTGGGTCGGCTGGTCCCGAAGGTCGGCTGCCAGAAGAAGGCGAGCTCTCAGAAGGTGGCCTCAAGGAGCCGGCACCTAGCAGGCGGCCCTGTGTGCCCTCAAAGTTTTCACCCATTTATTATGATGAGACGGGGCGTGGCTACATGACCATCTGCCACCCCCGAATCCCAAAGGAGCGTGGCCACAGTGCAGGCGTACCAAGCGGACACCCCTCGACCAGCGCGACACTATAGCCACGCGACTCGTGACGCAGCCTACGTCAGCTAGGGCCATGCTCCCATGATGGACGGTCGGTACGACTCGCAGGCGGCGGGCCCTACCTGTCCGCGAGCAACTAGAAGACGGCGCACCTCGAGCAGTCGGCCTCGAGGGCGGGCCGAACTCTAGCAGGCGGCCCTCCCTCCCCTCAAAGTCTGCGCGCCATTAATCTGATGAGACGGAGAGTGGCTACAGTAAACGCCCGCCAGGCGGCGGGACTGTAGCCATGCGACCCCTGACGAGGCCTTCGTCACCCAGGGCAAGTCTACATTAAAAGGCAGTCGGCATGGCCCGCACATGGCGGGCCCTACCTGTCGGTCGAGTCCATAGCAGCCGGCGGGACCCACCAAGCGGCGGGCCCCAGCAGCCAGCGTCAAGAGGCACTGCCATTCGGGTCCTACACCCGGACGGATTACCATTGTACCCCTGGGGGTAGGCATATATAAACCCCCCAGGTTCACCCATGCAAAGGGTTCAGGACCCTAGCCATCATACACTCACATAGCTAGAGAGGCAAAGGAACTAGCCTTGCCCTTCTTCCTCCTCTAGCCGAACATCTCAAGGAGCAACCTTGTAGCCACCTATTGACGATAGTCATCATGCGGAGACCCTGCAGAGCAGGACTAGGGGTGTTATCTCCACGGAGAGCCCCGAACCTGGGTAAGACTCGTAGGCATTCGAGATCTCACTCACTCTCGCTTCCAGGGCCCGTTGACGTACTCCTGTCCCCATCCATGATAAGCCACCCCTGGCATATGTCGCTAGATATCCCCGACGCTCTTAAAATGCGTTTTTCACGAACTGAAAAATGTGTTTTCAGTTCCGCGATTTAAGGGGTTTGCTAGAGATAGCATACCCCCTAAAAGTGGTCAAACCCTTATAATTTTTGCGTTTTAAGGTTTTGGCTGAAAAAAGTGTCGAGAACAGAAACCGTAAAAATGGTCCAACCCGTAATTTTTTTAAAGGGCGCCAAAAATCCACACCCGAGACACTTATATTTGAATATTGGAAGGCCGACCTAAGGGGGGCCTATATAATGGTCAAACCTCGTCGGAGCAAACACGCCGCCACGGAATTTCCCGGAATCTGCCTGAAACTCGCTGGATTTCGTCACCGCACACCTAGAAAGGCCGATAGACGCCGGAATCGATCGTCGTCGGTTGGAATTAGACGAGCTCGACCTCGTTGTGGCCTCCCGTGACCTCAACCTAGCCACCAAAATCCTCCCGACGCGGCCGGCGGGGACGAGGTGAGGCCGGTATCGACGGGGCTAGCCGCGACCGGCGCGGCTGGCGCGGTTGGCTGGGGGAAGGGGCGGGCGCTGGCTGGGCTGGAGGAAGGAGCTCTTATCCAAGTTTTACAGTATCTGTTCGGCCGTATCTAAAATGAACCCTTAAAATGCCTTTTTCGACTCTTGTCCTAGTTTTAGAGTTTGTAGTTTTAAGGCCAACTTCAACGCACGATCCCAAGTGGACGTCTGTTTCGTCCACTTTTCATTCGTTTGGGGGTGGCAATGGGGCCGTGTCCACCCGGATTTGTGGATGCGGCGGCCGTGCACCCAACGTGCGGCCGCATCTCGTCCGTTCTACCAGCACACTAAAATGAAGCATATCAAATGGTACAAATCAAACATAGCAAATTGTTATACGTCCGAAATAGTCTTATGACCCAATCGAAAGAAAACAATATCAAATAGTCTTGCAGCCCAAATCGAAATGTGTTTGCATGAAAATAAATTAAATTGATAGATCTACTGGTTGCCAATGTGAGTCCACATATGCTCAACCAAGTCATCCTAGAGCTGGACATGAGTACGCCAATCCCGCAATTCACGATGAAAATGGACAAACTGTTCGAAGGTTGCAGGAGGTGGCTGCTCAGGCTCGACATTTTCACCCTGGAAATCAAAACCTTGGCCGTAGATGCTTTCATCACGCTCATCCTCCACGATAATGTTGTGCATGATCACACAAACACTCATTACCTCCCAAAGCTTCTACGTGCTCCATGTCAATGCAGTGTTCCGAACGATACCCCATCGAGACTGAAGTGCACCAAAAGCATGCTCCACAACCTTCCTAGCACTCTCCTGCATTTGGGCAAACCTCTGTCTCTTCTCTCCTTGCAGATTGGATATGGTCTTCACAAGACTGAACCACTGTGGATAGATACCATCAGCAAGGTAACATCCCTTGTTGTACTGGTGGCCATTGACGTCAAAGTTGAGCTCTGGCGACTGGCCTTCTGCAAGCCTTGCGAACATTGGAGAATGCTAAAGAACACTGATATCATTGTGAGAACCAGCCATGCCCAAAAAAGAATGCCATATCCACAGATCTTGTGAAGCCACCGCTTCAAGTATGACAGTAGCACCTTTCACATGCCCCTTGTAATGCCCCTGCCAAGCAAATGGATAGTTCTTCCACTTCCAGTGCATACAACCAATACTACCAAGCATGCCCGGCAAGCCCCTCTTGGCATTGATCGCCAACAACCTTTCTGTATCAGTGGCAGTTGGCTCTCTCAGGTACTCAGGGTCGAACATTGCCACCACGGCCTTGCAAAAGCTATACATTGAGAGGAGACATGTGGACTCACTCATACAAACATACCCATCCATAATATCACCATGAATTCCATATGCAAGCATGTGGATGGCCATAGTGCATTTCAGGTAAGAACTAAGAAGAGAATCCAAGCTTGCCAAGGGCATCCTCTTTGCACTCGAAGTATGGGTCATATGCTACCATTCCTCCCGAATACGATTGGACACATGTCTCGCCATACGAAAACGGCGGCAAATTTGTGAGGTTTGAAAAGAGCGATGTTCTCAAAGTAATCGGCGTAGAGAAGGGTGTAGCCTCTCTCCCTATTGTGGTTCAAGGCTGGAACATGGCCGGGGATTGATCCCATGTACCGAGGCCACTTCCTATTAAAGTGGTCGTGGACGACCAATGCAACCGCCACAAGCTCTTTATCATCCGAGTACGAATCATCCGATGAACAAATGGAGTTGTGAAAGAAAAACTCATCGCCGCTATCCATGATACCTTGTGAGCGACGGGTCGAACACCTTGCGGGCGTGGTGGAGAGGCGGCCGGAAAGAGCAAGTCGATTAAACGAGACAACGTTGGTGCTGATGGGGTGGGCGTGCTACCGCAATGCAGCGCCTGCCGAAAGTTGTTGGGGTCAACGAACGGCGATGGCGGCCGTAGCTTCTCTCCCACCGGCAACAAGGAACCACGAACGCCGGTAAAAAAATTGTACCGAAACGCGTGCGTGGGGCGGCTATGACATGGCGTGGTTGTGGGGCGGACGACCTTGATAGAAGGCAATGCGGCCGGGAATGGGGGTGGCGGTGGCGATGGCAGGGAAGGAGGGAAGAGAAGGGGAAGAGAAAAGTGGCTTTGTCCACGACTGGCAGGCGAGGGAGGACTAGGACGCGCGCCGCACCCGCTCGCGCGTGTTTGTTCGACAGCAAACACGGCCTAATTTTGGGACGGAAAAGCGGACGAAAAATGAACGACGGTCCGTGGCCGGACCATTTAATGTCGCGCGTTGGAGTTTTTTTGAACATCAGTACAGACTTAAGCACTCATACATATGAGCATATACTTATCCCTATAAATGCACATATACACATCCTACTCAAATCTTAAAATAAATATAAAAATAAATGCGAGCATCAGGATTAAAGATAGAATGAGGATATCACTGTCCCTTTATCCTCTAAAGCGCTAGCGCGGGCGCGTCTCCGCTCCCTCCATCCGCTCGGTTCAGTTTCCCGCCGTGTCTCCCTCGCGCCACTCTACCACGAAAACAAACCGCTTACTGCGAGCCTAGGGTTCTTCTGCTCCGCCCCAAATCGCCGCAATCCCTCTCGCTCTCCTCTCCGTCATACAGTTCTTGGATCGCATGGCGACCAGCGACGAACTCGCCCAGGTCGACATCTCCACGGAGGTACGCCACACCCTGCTCCTCCCCGTTTCCCAGTTCGTCCTCCGCACGCAAGGTGTTCGACGTTTTTATCCGCCCAAACCGGGCCCTGCAGGAGAAGGACAAGCTGGTGGCCGAGGTGATGCGCTACGCGCTCTTCAAGACGCACCAGAACTCCGGCTGCCCCATCAAGCGGGAGGAGCTCACGCAGATCATCACCAAGAACTACCGCCAGCGAGCGCTCCCTGCGCTCGTCATCAAGGAGACTGGGGACAGGCTTGCCGCGACCTTCGGCTATGAGATGAGGGAGCTCCAGAGGACCCGCTCCACGTCCACCCGCTCTGGACGCCCCTCCTCCCAGCAGCCCAGTAAGCTTGCTTTTCTTCTTCTTTAGATCTTGCAATGTCGTCGCCCACACGGCAGCCAGGATCTTTGCTGATGATGTAGTAAGGTAGAAAGTGGTTGAGCTTAAGAATGACCTCGAGCTGTGTTTAGGTAATCAGGACGCAAAGAGCTACGTCCTGGTAAGTAAGCTGGACCCTGAGGTGTACAGCAAGTATGTCGAGGATAAGGAGCGTGCCCATGTGTCTGGATTTGCTTTTGTTGTCATAAGCATTGTTCATGTCGCTGGTGGCAAGATCTCTGAAGGTAGGGATTGCTGGTTCTTTTTCTCGCAGTAGTCAAGAGGTTTTATCGTTTGATATTACTGATTTTTGACAAACACGTTTCAGAGGACCTTTGGCGTCAGCTTAAACGGCTGGGCTTAAACGAGACTGATGAGAACCACCCTGTTCTCGGCAACAATAAGCAGGCGCTTGAACTACTAGTGCAACAAAGGTTGCTGGTACTTTCAGGGCGTGCTGCAGAGTGGATTTCACTGGCAACTTTTGCCTTTTTTGACCTGGTATCTTTGCCCAGGTACTTGCTGAAGGAGAAGATTGCTGGTCCAGAAGGCCATTCCATGGTTTATGAGCTTGCAGAGAGGGCATTGGATGAATCCATCAGCTCGAAGCTTAAAGAATACATTTCACAGGTATGTAAAAGCATCAACCACAATCTCGGAAAAATAAGGCATCAACCTGTATGTACAGTAAATTAGAAAGAGGAGAACTTTTGCTTGGTTGCCCAGCAGAGTAGAAACACTAATTTGTGAAACTAATTTCACTTTAACCTGTAGAGGGCATACTATCCTCTCAAAATAATTGTTAGGCTTTAATCTGTCCAAGTCATTGCGTCCTCCATATCGTGCAGCATTAACAGCTATAAAATGTTTAGCAAGGAACTAGATTTTTTTTTATTTTGAAAAGGGGACAACTCCAGCCTCTGCATTGGTCGATGCACACAGCCTTGGTAAGGAACTAGGTGCTACGGAATACTGGAAACAGCAGCCTCAGAAATGATCATGTTTGAGTATGATTCTAGCTGGTTCGTACTTGTACCATAAACACGTCTAGACTATGAACTCGTTTCTTTACCAGCTCCAGGATTTTACATAGTGCGATTGCTCATGACCAAGATTATTGCCATGACAAACAGCCAACCCCATCTTATCACATACTCCGGATTTCCTTGATTATTGTTACAGAAGTATTTTTGCACGAATTTAATGAATCATTTGTATGCATTAGAGTTGCTTGTTACTGCTGTTGCTACTAGTTCATGACTAGTATTTGTTCGTTTCTCAAAATTGTATTAGCAGTTATTCCAAAATAGATACTAGTAGCACAGGTAGTGGCAAATTCTGGGCATAATTGATTTCCATCGTGATAACCTGTCACATGTAGACCTTTGTTGCTAAATATAAGACGTTTTGGGAGTATATTAGTGGCGGGCAACGACCCCCCTGAAACCACTGTCGCAATGTAGAGTCAGACCATGGCCAGCGAAAACTAAATTGAAGATTGATCCGATCTGTTTGACCAATCCTCTTTCTGCCATGGATCAGGTTGTGGGCGTCAGTACAGCTACAGCAGAATGAAGTGCATATGATGGAGCAACCATCAGGTATTTTCACTTTGACTCTCCGTCTGTTCTTTCTGAAACAGAATGATGTGAGTTATCAATTTCCATTCAGGGGTGACCGTTGGCCTATGTTTCAGGCTTTGCTGTCCAATCTAAACTCATCAGTACAACGGCGAACTTGAGTTAGGGTGGAAAGCCATTGTAGAGACTTGGTGGAGGCTTCATCTGAGGGCTGTATAGGAGAGGAGCTAGTCTGTGCGCGTGCGCGCCTCTCAACTAGGTTAGATTGAGACGCCTAAGACGCGTCTTTCTGGATTTGAAAAAGGAAAAAAGAAAGACATACCCTTTTGTTGCGGGAAGCTAGTGTCGCGGTGGCAGTTCAGCTTGTATGCACTTCGTTAACCGGAGCTGCATGTCCTTATGCATTCCACGTGGCTTTGTTCTTTAAGGTTTGCTCGCCTGAGCTTCAGGAAGCCATATAAGCGATGCGTTGTCTGTCACTATTGCAGACATGTCAGCTGAAAGTTTAGCATAAACTGTTTATTTTCTGAACCATAAGGGCTCATTCGGTTTGGAGGAAATCAAAACATAGGAATTAGGAGTAGTATAGGAATATGATAGGATGGCACTTGCCATCCTAAGGAATTGACTTGCCTCGTTCCTACGCGTAAAATGAGCTTTGAGTGGATGTGTAGTTTCCTCCAAAAACACGGGAAATGAGTAGTATTCCTACGAAATTCCTGCACGCATTTCCTACAAACCGAATGCATACATAGGAAATTTTCCTCTGGAATCCTTATTCCTATGTTTTTCCTACGAAAATCCTCCAAACCGAATGAGGCCTAAAGGGGAATCTATAGAAGAAGAAAGCAGTGTCCCCTTGTAACCAATATAAAAAATCTGACATTTGGGGGTTGTGCCAAAAAACCTGCTCCAGCAGAGGCCCAATCCGCAAAAATTATTGGGGAGCCCCATTAAAACATCTCAACTTATTTAGGGAAAATTGCTGTCTCAAAAAATTGAACATTCCTGATACCACCCCAATAGGTGGCTGGAAGCAACAACCCCTCTTCCAATTGAAGTATCATGAGCACATCCATCTCCTGCTACCTGTGAAGGTCACCGATCCCCCCTCTCCTCACAGGTTCTGCGTTGACACGCCGCTCTTTGCTGCCGACCGTTGCAACCACCTCCACCCTCGACCAACATTGTCGCCCTGGCCTAAGCGCACAGTAAGACATGTGACCTGTATGCAACGGCGTTGCGGGGGAGGAAGGAGGCAACGTTCCTCATTGTGCCACAGCTGCTTCTTCCTCCTTCACGGAGATGTCTCGACGTCCCCACCTTCGAGGCCGCCGACGACTTCTACATGTGCAACACCAATAAGTTGTTCGCTGAAATGCAGGAATGGTACTTTTTTCTTGTTTTTCATTTGTTTAATTTTTGCAAAATGCCATCATAATTTTAAATGGCAATTTCCAAAGCTCGTTTGGTTCACATTTGCTATTATGTAGCGATCAATCATATGTCAATATGATGAACGAGTCGGTGGACTCTTTGTCCATGCCGAAGTGGGAATGTGAACGGTAATGGGAGTGAGGGGTGTTGCTCTATGTTTGATCTGCATGTTTAGGTGAATCATATGTTGCATGTTATGTTTACTTCGAGTCATTTGGACCATTTGTTATGTTTACTTTGAAACATTTCAAGGATTTGCTACGTTTCACTTTGAATTTTTACCTTTACTTGAATTTAATAAATTGTGGCTTTTAAATTATGTTCAACTGTATGTGCTCGAAATATCATTATTTGAATTATTATGTTCATAGAATAGACATGCATACCCCATTTGTATGCAAGTTTAAAGAGAAATTGTGGCACCCCGACTCAGAGGAACAAGAGCATCCCGTATTCCAGCCCAAAGATCAAGTCTTCTGAAATACGGTACTGCTTGACATAGAACAACTCAACTCTTATTACAAAGGATAATGAATACAAGGGTCTGATATTACAAAGGATCAGCATGGTGACAGTACGCATGCTAAGGTAGCTTTATGCTAGCAGCGGAACAACTCGTAGAGCGGAACAACGACGAATGTGGTGAACTCCACTCCGCAGGGACTCTGGCTGGGACACGATCTAGCTCGCACGTACGGAAACTTTGACAAACGATCAATCACGGCATCACCTGCAATCTGGCATGACACGCCAGGTCAGTACATTGAATGTACTTGCAAGCTCACAAGCAAAAACATCAAGGCAAGACAATAACATAGCATTTAACAGGTTAAGCTATTAACAACTACTATGATGTGGAAATAATAACTAAGCATGATATGATACTACTAGAATACTGATGAACCAACATCTCAAGAACCATCTCACTCTTGGCTACTCGGCCAAGCAATAAATCTCCTCGATCACCTTGTGATCAATACCTCCATGTGATCACCGCGTGACCACATCGCAAACTGAATGATCATCCTCGAGATCATCCCTACATCATCATCAACATCCTGCCAAACTGTTAATGCTCATAGCATCAACATATAAGTCACCTATAAGTCATTCTGTCATGTGAGTGTTGATCGAACGGTGTTACCTAGTACGAACTATGCCCATGACCGTGGACGCGACTATCGATAGATTAAACACACACTCTGAAGAGGTTAACACACTGTACCCACATCACAAAACCCATGGCCTTGTACTCCCATTCTGGTGGACCAACGACGTTCCGACAAAACTGATCTACTGCCATGACACTCTCCCGCCACTTCGACCAACTCCCCTTTGGTCTAAGTCATCGGTGGCCCCGATGCCACTCTGGAGATCCAACGGCCACCGTCGTGGCAAAGCAAAAACGGTCCCAAATGGGGACAAAACCGTGCAAACAACTTGGGCACACAAGGTTTATACTGGCCTACCTGATCAGGGTAGCGCACACGTATAACCTTACCTAGTTGGAGGCACCGGCGAGAGGCACAACAATAAACCGCATTAGGGCCTTCCCATAAAAGGCAAATGTTGTTGCACTAGAAAAGCCCGGGTCAGTGGCACCTGACCAATGAAATGACGAAATTTGTCCCCAAAGATAGATTTGTGATAACTGATACTCCAATATCATCTATCAACCTGTAATCCAAGTTATAACAATATCCAACAAATAATCCAGAGAATAATATAGTCACCTCATAATAAACCCCAAGGGTAGCATACTACTAAGACCATGATGAATCCAAAGACTATGATGCTACTAATCCAATAACGATATCAAGATATTAACCTAAGATCCACATGATAGCATCAATTCCAAAATAATACTCCAAAGCATAATATCATATATCAAAAAAATATAAGCCACTAATAATCCAATGGCCACATGTCATCCACCATCTGTAAGCATTAGTCCTAGTGATCCAAATAACATCATGGCAGTAGCAAGATCAAAACAACTCCAAGAAATGCCATGAACAAATCATACATAGCTAATGCAATATTTTAAATAAGTTCAAATAAATAAACCATGATATTGCATTGCACTCATGCAAATGAAGGGTGTGGCTTGCTTGGGGTGGATGGATTCACTGATAGGAAGTACAAGAAGCTCGCGGAGAGAATCGCTGGAAAACGTTCTCTCTCGGAGGGGGCTGAATAAGGGCAGGGGCAAAATGGTCATTTTCAAAATGTTTCCACATGGTGAAAATGATCCCATCAGAACGTTCTCGACGAGACAAAGATGCGGGCTTTGGAATCACCTCAATCGGAGTTGTGAGTGAAAAGATATAGTCAGTTGAATGCTAGGAACTTTGTAAAAGAAATATTCACAAAAAGGTCCCTGGCGGGTTAAACAGAAAGCGCATTTTTGATGATTACGCTTTCAGCTAAGGAAAACGTATTTTGAGCTGAAGCACTAACAGAAAACGCTTACCTTAGAGGAAAACGTAATACCCAAAATGCGTTTCCACTTAAACCACGCGAGCCCGAGGCTGGTCAACGCATAGAGACTTATAGGCGGGCCCCACGTGTCTCCTCCCTCCTCCTCCCCGGGTCCTCCTCTTGTTCCCAACGTGGGGCAGAGGAGCTGCGGCTGGGCGCGTGCGTCAGTGCTCCCCGGCGACTCGGGCCACCCCTGGTGGACCTGGACCACCAGCGGGCTCGGGAGGACGCCGCGCATCCGCCCCGGTGGTGCACGGACGACGAGGAGACCCGAAGCGATGGCAGCCAGGAGGGCGGCGGATGAGGCTGCCGGTCAGAGCTGAAGACGAGGCCATGGTGGATCTGGCGACGAATGGAGAGGTGGGGGAGATGCGTCGGTGTCAAGGTGGTCTACTAGTGGTGGAGAGAAGGAGGGAGAGGGTCCGGCTTGCCGGAATTGGAGCGGACAGAGGCGGCGGGTATGGTCGTGATGGAGGAGCAGGAGAGGGGCGCGAGCTTCGGGGAGTTGATGGGCGGGGCTAGAGGAGTGAGGCGAGGAGCCTGGGGCGGTCGGGAGGCCTAGGGGTCTCTTAAATAGCCGAGGGGGGATGCTGAGCTCGGGTGCCGCCATGAGCTTGTGACCGGCTCTGACGATGGATGGTTGCATCCCTGGAGCGAGGAAGGGGACGGGAGAGAGCAGAGAGGTTCATGGGGCAGTGGACGGAGCCAGGGGCACGGGGAGTGTCGTGGATTTAACACGACAGATGACCTAGCGAAATGACTTAGGTGTGGAGCCATCGCAGCTAGGTTAGCTTGAAGGGGTTAAACGGAACAAAGGACACAGAGAGTTTACCCAGGTTCGGCCCCTCTCAACGAGGTAAAAGCCTACTCCTGCTTTCAGTTGTATTGCTTGGGTTTCGATTACCAGGGAGCGAATACACTTGACCTAGTTCTCGATCAATTATTTCCTGCCTTAACTCGCCGTCGGGTCACCCCTTTATATATAGTTTGATGCTCGACGGTTTACAGAGTCCCGACCGGCTCATACACAACGTGTCCGTCTTGGTAACTAACTAAACTTTCCTTACAATACAAGTTAAACATATGGCGGTTCATCCTCTTAGGCCTCAAGTCACCTTTTGGGTCTTGGGCCTTCAATAGGCTTGCTTCATGACCTGCCATCTTCATCTTTAAGTCGCTAGTGGTATGACCCGGCCCCTCCTGGGCGGGTCATACCCAATAGTTACATCCCCAACATTAGGCCCAGGTTGATTTGAACTTGTTCACATCAATCTTTAGTGCTTGACTTAGCAAAGTTTTCCATCGTCAACTTTTATGAACTTGTTATAACCTGCCATGACGTCAGCTCATAGAATTGTGTTAACCCACCATGACGTCATCTCGCATTAACTTCGCACGAAGTCGAGAACATCTTAGTATATCTTTATCTTTAATGGACTTCTCGAAAATCGAGGCGTCCATGCAGCCACATAATCACCTTTCGGTCTCCTGGATTCCTGCGCATGCCATTTATCCACTGCCTTATAAATAGGGACGGGGGAGGGGGGTCCTTCTTTTCATTTTTTACCCCTGCCTCTGCGTCTTCTTCCTTCTTGCGACTCCACAACGCCCGAGCTCCTCCACCGCCGTCTTCCTCCAGCATCTCCAACTCCGGCCGCTGCATCAACCAGAACGGACCAGAGAAACGCGGCATGCTCCCGCTGTTCATCAGCATCGACAGGTACCCGCTTTGCTTTACACCAGATCCATACTAGGGTTTGCCCAGTTCATCGGAGTTCTTTGCCATTCTTCGTTTTTCCTCTTTAGATCGCGTAGTTGGATCTGAATATGGTCCCAAAGCTGTGCGGCAACAGTTAGCATCCCTTATCAATAAAAAAGATTCTCCTTCTATAGAAAAGATCTCATCTGAACATATGAGTTTTTCTGCCGCTACCACCTTAGGTTTAAAATTTATTTGTATTTTTTGAACTGTTGTAGATCCAAAATTACAGCACCAATCTGTGGAATCTATTTGTCATCACTTAGCAAATCCTTACTTATAGATCTGAAGTATGGCAACTATTCGGGCGGCTTGACTGATAAACCGTAACCCGCCATGTACCATTAGTCCCCTTTTAAGTCGCCAATATATATCTGCCTGACTCGGCATTATCTTTCCGGTTTAAGCATACCAATGTTTAGAGCACATCATCCTCTGTACATGAATTAGCCTTGCACGACACTCATTTTTTGACCACTGGCCGGCTTAACAGTATAACCTTAAACCGACAATATTTTTTCTTTAGGCTTTTCACCAACAAAATTACAAAGACCGTCACTTCGTGCAATTGGGTTGCTTCTACTGTCACAGAACAAATCCTTAATGAATTTGTAAAGGAGGCGTCCTGGCCAAAAGGGATGTAATCCACCGGAGGGCCCCAGGAACTGAGACCACCCCTGAACCAAAAGAGGGTGAAGTTGTGGTTTTCATTGATCACATGCTCCGGGGGTTCACTCCACCCGGCTCAAAATTCTTTCATGATGTACTACATTTCTTTGAACTTCATCCACAAGATATTGGGCCCAACTCTGTGTCAAACATCTGCAACTTCCAAGTATTTTGCGAAGTATATCTTCAACAGGAGCCCACTATCGAGCTGTTCAGGGAACTCTATTACTTGAACCGTCAAACTGAGTTCATAGATGGGCCCAGCCTAGAATTAGGCGGTATTTCAATTCAGAGGCGCAAAGAAGCTACTTTCCCAGCCGGTACACTTCCCAGTCACCCCAAGGACTGGAACCAGACTTGGTTTTATTGCAAGACACATCTCCAGAGGGTGAAATTCCCTTGCCGGGTTATCGTGAAAGCTGGCTTAACAACAGGCACCCCTCCCCGATCGGATCAGCACAACAGAACGGGCCAAATATATGCCCATATTTGGAAAAATCAGAGCCTTAATGGCAAATGGCTTAACTGGAGTTGATTTAGTCTGATGCTGGGTCGCATGGAGAATCTTGCCCTTAAGCCACTGGTCCGGCTTGATGTGTGAGTATACCTGTGACATCAAAGATCCACAACGACATAGCCAAGTGTGACTGGACGAAGAGAGCCTCAACAAGATGGTCAAGACATTACTGAACGAAAGCTTGGCCACTTGCAGCAAGACGGGGCTGAACCCCTTTTGTACCCTCAACAAGCCGCCAGTCGTAAGTATTTTGGAGCAATTTTCATTAACTCATTAACTGTCAATTTGCTTTCTTATTCTTATTTTGACCTTCTGCAGGCCGACTCTCCTTTCTGGAACAGGAAAATGGAAGATAAACCGACCAAGAAGGTCCAGACAAAGAATAAGGCTCCAAAAAAGCCTACCAAGAAGAAGACCAACCCCCCCGGGTTATTTAACTTGGATGATGATGAGTCGGAGGTAGAACTTGACTCCCTTGGCTCATTTTTTATACATCTTATTGACAATGATCACTATCAGGATGACGCGGAAGGCAGCCACGCAGATGGTGAAGAGGTAATTATTCTCTCCTCCGGCTCAGAACATTTGCCAAGACAGAAAGTTTGACAAGAGATCCGGAAAGTAAGGTTTTCTCACCCTTTAGCTTATTTGGATCCCAACTTTCTTTTGAAGAAACAACAGCATGAAGCTCGCCGCACAACCTGGAACAACGACGGTGGGGTTCTCTCTTCCGGCTTACCCAACACGCCGGTTCCACACAAGCGCCATCCAGAGGTTTCACATATTTCTTACTTGGCACTTCCCAAGGCGGGTCTTTTTCAACAACCTCTTAACCCTTCTGATTCAAACTATCAGGGAACCTCTCACTCGTCATCAGGCGATTCCACTGGGACTCAAGTTCCTTTGTTCAAGACTGTTCCTGGGTAAGAACACTTAAGCCTGCTTGATTTAACACCTTACTCAATTGGTATACTATTCTCATCATATGTTTTACTTTCAATGCCATGGCAAAACCCAGCAAGAAGCTGAAGGTTAATAAACCGTCTGAAGATCCCAAGGTGGCTGACCTGGAAAAGCATACAATGTCTGAATCTTTGCCTCAAGCGTCAGAAGCAGCCATGGATGACCCGCCACCAGAAGAGCACCCTGTCACCATGGACCCCATCAACATTGATCCATAGAACGCTAAGCCGCCCAGCCCCGCTTAGCCGGTTCAAGAAACTGAAGATGTCATAGTTATTGGGATGACTTTCACAGCACCAGGTAACCCTACCGTCTTGTCCAAGCACAACGCCAAAGAGGAATTCTCCGCTGTTGACAAAGGCAAGTGGAAGCTGGATCCGGAGAGCTTTGCTTAATTCAACGCCCAGGAGCTTCACGCGGGTTACTTGAACCACCTCCACACCAGCCGTGACTTTGAAGCCGGCTTGGTTAATCTCGTGAAAGATCGTTTTGAGGTAAGCAAAAAACTTGTGTCATACAAATATATATATGTCAGCCGCCAAGTCTACTGGATATGATAAACTTGAATATGCTACAGACTTTAAATATCCTTGTTGACCTTGATATCGATGTCATAGCATGTTAGAACCACAGAATTAACACAAGTAACCCCCAAGGACCGGCTTATGCTGAATAGCTAAAGCCGGGACTTTAATATTGTAGTTTCTCAACTTCACATATGTAGCTCCCAAGGGCCGGCTTAAACTGAAAAGTTAAGCTGGGACTTCAAATAATAGTGCTCAAGTTTGCACCTGTAGCCCCCAAGGGCCGGCTTAGTAAGCATGGCTAAGCCGGGACTTATCACCATAATTATGAACAAAATCCAAATATGTAGCCCCCATGAGTCGGCTTTAATCATCATCGCTAAGACGGGTCATGAAAGATTTGTCTTCAAAAAAGAGCAATATGCATTAGCCCCCAAGTGCCAAGTAAAATAATTGTATTGTGCTTGGGACTTCAAATAAGACGATCATAATGATTCCTATCTTGTTCATGTTGCAGGCTGGACTAAATATGAAGGAATACCAAGTCAATGATTTGAGGCAAAACATTCAAACCCAGCAATCAGAGACTTCCAAGGCCAAATCAGAGCTGAAGACCGCATTGGAAAACGTTGAAAAACTAAAAAAGGACTTCAGCGCTGAGAGAACCAGCTGGGAGACCGAGAAGGCAGCTCTATTGAAAAGAGCATAAGACGTCGAGGCTGCCCTTAAGACGGTAGCTGACGAGTTGTCCGTCTTAAAACATCAAATCAACAACATGATAGCAGCCATCTTTGGTACGTAATATTGTACTTCACTCTTTCATTATCAATATTGATCAACCATGGAACCGGTTTATAAATATCTTTGCTAATGCAGGTTCCAGAAGCTCCAAGCTGGGCGATGATATGCGCATAAAGCTGAAAGCTGTATATACCCTTGTGGAGCAGTTGTACACTGGTGCTCAACGGGCTATTTTTGCTGCCTTGCATAAGAAGCAAGCACCTTTGCTCATCAAGGAAGTGATGGAGAGACTGTCTGTGCTACCACAAAGGGTGGAAGAATTAAAGCGATCAGCCGCTAGAGCCGATGCCATCACTGCTTTGAGCCGGGCAAAGGAGTGGCACGCTGAACTTGACCCAGAAGAGATAGCAACCGGCTGTCCCAGTTTAAAAGAGGATGGGTCTCCCTTTAGCGCTGATGACTTCACTAAAATAGAAAGAGAGATGCGTCCTTGGGCAAGCAAATTGGCTGAGGAAACTGATCTCTCCAAATATCATTTGGTTTATGACGCTGAAAATGCCAAAGTGAAGGTACCAGCTCATGAGGCCATGGACCTTATCCCGCCAACACGTAAGCACACCTTCGCTCCTGACATTGACCCGTCAACCCTTATAGACGATGAAGCTGTTTTCAAAGCTTTGACTGGGATCGATTGGTCATCGCCTAACTTCCAAACAACGGAGGAAGAAGAAGAGCCAGCGCAGGATGACCCGGAAGCCTCAACCTGCCAAGACCAGGAGTCTTGACCCTTGAGCCTGTTTACCAGCCACAACATTTGGATGCCGTGTGTCTCAAAACACTTATTCTTTTGGGCCACATGATGCCTTGTAATAGGCTAGTTGAAAACAATGATATGCCATGCCGTCGTGGATGTTTATTTGCATAATACTTTCGAACCGCCGGTCTGATGTTGAAGATCTGCCACTTATGCTTATAATATCCTCAATCATGCAGACCATACTTAACATATTTCCTGCACACAATCAGATAACACGTGCCCTGGCGGTTTACCCTAGGGCGGGTCATAATGCCCCATATAAAATTGCTGGTGACTGTATAATCCATAACCAGAGCTGGTTATCAAAACCTCACATATTCATAGAACAAGTAAATGACATACCTGTGCTATTTATTCATACTGCCGGCTTACCGCAGCAAGGGTAACAACCCCAAGACTTAGAGCACAACGCCCAAAGTGCATAATCAAAAACATACTGGCGACTTATCATCCAAAGCGAGGCCGGGTTATCAAAACTCTGGATATACTCAAATATGAGTCATAAAGATCAGGGCTACTTGGCCTGAATCATTTTTAAACCATATACCAATATGGCACAAAAGATGGACCCAAAAAATATATTTAAAGAAAAAAACAAAATCAGACAAAACAAAGGCCTTCATAGGCTGCCATGCCTCAATATCAAGTGCTCTTTAAGGGCCACATAGCCATTGAGTTAATCCTTAATTCAAACCTGTAAGCCGGGCCTCACATGACCATTCACCGTTTTGACCTTGACAAATTCATGGTCTTTATAAGATTGACTGTCAAGAGTACGACGAGTCATTCCATGATTACCTGGCCGGAGTGGCAGGTATAGGATAACCCGGATTTTTGGTGAATACACCTGGCGTCCAAGCCGATCAAAAGGGTAAATATAGCTATGTTCATTGAACAGGAAGCCCCCAAGTGACCTTTAATAAGCCATCAAGGCAGGTTACCTATGTTTGAACTGCTCATTTACAACAAGTTCTCTTTGGCAACTATTCAATGTGAGCAAAAAGGCCCCCAAGTTATTTGCAACAAGGCGTACAAGCCGGATCAAAGGGTGATCATAGCGATGCTCAGTGAGCAGGAAGCCCCCATGTTATTTGTAACAAGGCATTCAAGCCGGATCAAGAGGGTAGTCATAGCTTTGCTTGATGAGCAGGAAACCCCCAAGTGATCTTATGAATTGACAATAAAGACTCAGATTCTCAGAAATGAAATGACAGAGGCCCTGAATTATCAGGGATGCCGGCTTTATTATACTAATCATAATATATACATTGGTAGAAGTATGTACATCATTAGAGCCGATGGCTCAGGTGTAATAAGGTCGAAGATGAGCAATGTTCCACGACCGGCGGGTCTCCTCCTCCGACGTGCGTGAGTCCTTGTGGTTTCGAACATCGATAAGGTAGTATGACCCGTTGTTCATATTTTTGCTGACCACAAAGGGCCCTTCCCAAGGTAGGGATAACTTGTGCATGTCTGTTTGATCTTGGATGAGCCAGAGCACCAAATCACCTTCCTGCAAGGTCTGGGTTTTAACCCGGCGGCTATGATAATGACGCAGATCTTGCTGGTAAATCGCCGAACGAGCCGCCGCAAGGTCACACTCCTCATCCAGAAGGTCAAGAGCATCCTGACATGATTTTTCATTATCAGCTTCAACATAAGCCGCCACACGGGGCGAGTCGTGACATATGTCACTAGGGAGAACCGCTTATGCTTCGTAAACCATGAAGAAAGGCGTGTAACCCGTAGATCTATTGGGGGTAGTATTGATACTCCACAGCACTAAGGGCAACTCCTCCACCCAACAACCCGGCGTCCTCTGCAAAGGGACCATAAGCCGGGGCTTTATGCCTCTCAAGATTTCTTGATTGGCTCTTTCAGCTTGACCATTGGACTGGGGGTGGGCCACAGATGAAACATCAAGACATATATGTTCACGTTGACAAAATTCTTTCATAGCACCTATAGACAGATTAGTGCCATTATTAGTGATGATGTTGTGAGGATAACCAAAATGGAAAATCACATTTTTGATGAATTGAACCGCGGTACCCGCATCAAACTTGCTGACCGGCTCTGCCTCAACCCACTTTGTAAACTTGTCAACCGCCACCAAGAGGTGAGTATTTTTTCCTTGGATCTTTTAAAAGGTCCAACCATATCTAGCCCCCAGACTGCAAACGTCCAAGTAATTGGAATCATCTAAATTCTTGAGCCGGCACATGAGCTCGTCTTGAAAATTTCTGACAACCATCACATTTACTGACCAAATCCTCTGCATCAGCATGAGCCGTCAGCTAATAAAACCCATGATGAAAAGCCTTAGCCACTAGAGACTTAGAGTCGGCATGATGGCCACAATCTCCTTCATAAATCTCTCGTAGAATCTCATGGCCCTCCTTAGGAGAAACACAACGTTGAAACGCCCCTGTGACACTGCATCGGTGCAACTCTCCATTGACAATAGTCATTGACTTAGACCGCCATGTTATCTGCCTGGCTAAAGTTTCATCTTCAGGTAACTCACCCTGGGTTATATAAGCCAAATATGGAACTGTAATCAGGAATAACATGAAGAGCCGCCACCAACTGTGCCTCCGGGTCAGGAACAACAAGATCTTCCTACGTGGGCAATTTCATTGAAGGGTTATGCAAAATATTAAGGAAAACATTAGGTGGCACTCGCTTACGCTGGGACCCCAGCTGGCTTAAAGCATCAGTCGCCTCAATTTTCCTGCGGTCAACATGCTTCACTTGATAACCTTTGAAATGACCAGCAATAACATCAACCTCTCGGCGATAAGCCGCCATGAGAGGGTCCTTGGAATCCCAAGTACCTGAAATTTGCTGAGCCACCAAATCTGAGTCGCTAAAGCACCTCACCCGTCTCAGATTCATATCTTTAGCCATTCGAAGACCATGGAGCAAGGTCTCATACTCAGCTGCATTGTTAGTACAAGGGAACATCAACCTTAAAACATAACAAAATTTATCACCTCGTGTGGAAGTCAAAATAACTCCAGCCCCCGAGCCTTCCAATTGTCTAGACCCGTCAAAATGAATTGTCCAATATGTGTTATCTGGCTTCTCCTCAGGCATCTGCAGCTCTGTCCAATCATTGATGAAATCCACAAGTCCTTGAGATTTGATAGCTGTCGGAGGCATGTATTTCAAACCATGGGGTTCAAGCTCAATAGCCCACCTGGCCACCCGACCTGTGGCTTTCCTGTTTTGAATAATATCCCCTAAAGGAGCAGAACTAACCACATTGATGGGATGCCTAAGGAAATATTGTTTCAACTTACAGCTAGCCATGAACACGCCATAAACCAGCTTCTGCCAATGTGGGTATCTCTGTTTAGATTCAATGAGTACCTCACTGACATAATAAACCGACCGCTGAACCGGATGTTCCTTGCTTGATTCTTTCCTTTCCACAACAACTGCTACACTAACGGCTCTGCTATTAGCAGGGACATATAACAGCAAGGGCTCCTAATAAATAGGAGCTTCAAGGATCGGCGGTTCAGCCAACTGCTTTTTCAACGCCTCAAACACTTGATTGGCAACATCACTCCAGACAAAGTGATCTGTTTTCTTCATCATCTGATACAGAGGGATAGCCTTTTTGCCGAAATGGCATATAAACCGGCTTAAGGCCGCAATACGACCCGCCAGATGTTGGACGTCATTAATACACACCGGCTTAGCCAAAGAAGTGATAGCTTTGATTTTCTCCGAGTTAGCTTCAATGCCTCTTTCAGAAACCAAAAAACCCAAGAGCTTGCCTGTTGGCACACCAAAGACACATTTGGCCGGGTTAAGCATCATATTGTAGACCCGAAGATTGTCAAAGGTCTCTTTCAGATCATCTATCAAGGTCTCCTTCTTCCTGGATTTCACAACAATATCAACCACATAAGCATGAACATTGCGTCCAATCTGGTCTTGAAGGCAATTTCGAGCACATCGGTGATAAGTCGCCTGGGCACTCTTGAGCCCAAAAGGCATAGACACATAGCAGAAGGCTCCAAAAGGAGTGATGAAAGCCGTCTTCTCCTGGTCCTTAACTGCCATCTTGATCTAATGATAACCAGAATAAGCATCCAGAAATCTCAAACGCTCACAACCCGCCGTAGCATCAATGATCTGATCAATACGAGGGAGAGCAAAAGGGTCAGCCGGACAGGCCTTATTAAGATCTGTGTAATCCACGCACATGCGCCAGGTGCCGTTTTTCTTAAGTACCAGCACAGGGTTAGCCAACCATTCAGGATGAAAAACTTCAATGATGAACCCAGCCGCCAAGAGCCGGACCACTTCTTCACCAATGGCCTTGCGCCTCTCTTCATGAAAACGACGAAGGAATTGCTTGACCGGTTTAAACTTTGGATCAACATTAAGAGTGTGCTCAGCAAGTTCCCCCGATACACCTGGCATGTCTGAAGGCTTCCATGCAAAGATGTCCCTGTTCTCATGGATGAACTCGATGAGCGCGCTTTCCTATTTCGAATCCATATTAGCACTGATACTGAATTGCTTGGGTGAATCTCCCAGAACAAAGTCAACCAGCTTAGTGTCATCTACGGACTTCAACTTCAACAAATGGTCATGCTCCGTGGTTGGCTTTTTCAAAGGTGTCATATCGGCCGGGTCAACATTGTCTTTGTAGAACTTCAACTCCTCTGTTGCACAAATAGACTCAGCATAAGCAGCATCGCCCTCTTCACACTCCAAAGCTATGTTCCTATTACCGTGTACGGTTATAGTGCCCTTATGACCCGGCATCTTAATCTGCAAATAAACATAACAAGGTCGTGCCATGAATTTAGCGTAAGTCAGCCATCCAAATAGGGCGTGATAAGGGCTCTTGATCTTGACTACTCCAAAAGTCAATGTCTCAGCTCTGAAATCATGATCTCCTCCAAAAGCCACTTCCAAAGCTATCTTACCCACTGGGTACGCCGACTTACCGTGTACCACCCCATGAAAAACAGTAGAAGACGGCTTAAGATCTTTGTCAGTTAAATTCATACGGCGAAAAGTATCGTAGTAAAGGATATTGATGCCGTTGCCTCCATCCATAAGTACTTTAGTGAACTTGTACCCTCCAACCTGAGGCGCAACCACCAAAGCCAGTTGACCCGGATTGTCAACCCGGGGAGGGTGATCCTCACGACTCCATACAATAGGATGTTCAGACCATCGCAGATAGCGAGGGACTGCCGGCTCAATCGCGTTCACTGCTCGTTTATGAATATTCTGATCTCGTTTGCATAAGATCGTGGTGAACACATGATATTGACCACTATTCAGCTGCTTTGAATTACTCTAATAACCAGACTGCTGTTGTTGATTTCCTTGATTAGATTGTTGATTAAAACCACCTTGGTTGCCTTGGCCCTAAAAACCGAAGCTTGAGCCACCACCCCCGAAGCCAGGTCCGTGAGAGTCGGATCCTGAACCGCCATTCGGTCCATGATTATTCTGGAAAAAACTGGAATTCCTATACTCCCTAATGATGAAGCAATCCTTCCATAGATGGTTGGCCGGCTTCTCTTACATCCCGTGCTTCGGGCAAGGCTGATTCATTGTTGCCTCAAGGTTGAACTTTGGCCCGCCAAACCGGGGTACTGATGACTTCCCCTTACGATGCTGATTATTATTCTGCGCATTGGTGTTAGCCACAAAGTCTAAACCACCGTCAGCTTTGCGCTTACCGTTTCCACCTTGACCCACCGAATGATGTTGCTGCCCTTTGTGTTGCCGCTCTTCTTCCCCTTGCCAGCCTTCTGTTCATCAGACTCGGGGTCTTTAGTACTATCAGAGTCAGCGTACTTAACGAGAGCCGCCATGAGCTCTCCCATATCATTGCAGTTGCGCTTAAGCCGCCCTAGCTTCTGCTTAAGGGGAAGGAACCGACAATTCTTTTCTAACATCAGGACGACTGAACCTGCATTGATACTGTGTGATGAGTGGATGACTGCCGAGATCCGGCGTACCCAATTGGTCATTGACTCACTCTCACCCTGGACGCAAGAATCCAAATCAAGAATCGACATAGGCTGCTTGCACGTGTCTTTGAAATTTTGAATAAAACGTGCCTTTAATTCAGCCCATGATCTGATGGAGTTAGCGGGCAATCCCTTCAGCCAAGTACGTGGCGGCCCATCCAACATCATGGTGAAGTATTTAGCACATGCAGCATCACTGACATCCAACATCTCCATGGCCATCTCATAGATCTCAATCCAGGCCTCTGGGGGCTGATCCGCGGTGTAATTAGGCACCTTGCAGGGGCCCTTAAAATCCTTGGGTAAGCGCTCGTTATGAAGAGCCAGCACTAAACATGGCACCCCAAGGGTTCTGGAGGTCACCCTTGCCTCCACAAACGCCGATGGGTAAACCGGAGATTGTTGATGAGCCGCCAACTGAGCCAACAGCTCAGGCTCACGACGCGCTCTACCCTTATCCACCAAAGTCTGAGCATCGTTACCAGCACGCGGCGGGTCATGCCTACGAGGCTGGTTATGGCGCCGCTCACTGCTTGAAACTACTGGCGAGTCAATATGTCTGTTGTAACTCCGGCTTGGACGAGGGGTTGAATGAATTGGCTCATGACTGTACGAATAAGCCGCCTGTTGAGCCACCGCTGTCTGAAGAAGCTCGTCCGCCCTCCGTATCTCCATTGCAGCTGGAGACTCACCTTCCACAGGGAGAGCCACCAATCGCGTGGCCGCAGCAATCATATTGTCCAGAGGGTTAGAATAATGACCCGGCGGCGTCGGAACGTGTTGAGGCAGAGTCAAATTCAAATGAGGCGGGTCTACAGCACGTGGCCGAACCGACACTCTGGTCACGGGTGTCTCAACGGCCCGGTTCACCACGGGCGGGTCACCGGTTCCTGCCCCAGGTGTGTTGAAAAGATTCCTAGCCTCAAACTCTATGGGCAAACGGGTCTGGTGCCTTCTCCTCATAATGGCATTTGACGCGTTCTGCTCCAGGGTAAGCCGGAATGACTCTGCCTGAATCCGTTGTGTCTCAGCGTCCAAAGCAGCTCGCTCCGTTGCCATCCTAGCATTCTCAGCATTAAATTCCTCCTTGGCTTGAGCTATCTCATCTCGCAGTTTCACCACGTCCACCTTATGTTGTGCCTGGTTCTCTAGCGTCACCTCTTCGGCCAATAAGGTTGCCAAAGCCTCCAAGAGCTCAGATAACACTTGAGCCGGCGGGCGCGCCGTGCCACTCGCCCCGGCTGTCGCCGCAGCCATTGACCTGGAAGTCATAGCTGCAACAGTCGTCGAACAGAGCATCGGTTGTGTATCGGCCGTGAAGATCGCAACCATGTTCGGTGGCTCATAGGGGTCCGAAATACTGTCACCATCGGAATAGCCCCCAAGCCTGTCGCCCTGCAGTTGATACATTGAATCGGTCTCACCAGTTGAAGACTCACCATCAGAGCAGATTACCGTCTCTCCCCAGGACACCGATCCTTTCTCAAGATCCGACCCATGGGTGAAACCAACAAAGCCATGCTTCGCGGTGGCTTGAACCTTGGCGGCTCGTGTGCGCTGAGCCGTCTCGACGATGTCGGTGCAGGTGTCCGTCTCAGGCTCCGACTCACCAATCTTGCCGATGAAGACATGGATTCCTCCAAAGGGGACCCGATACCCGTACTCAATTGAGCCGGCCTCGGGGCCCCAGCCAGTGTCGTCGATGTAGAGCTTGCCGCGAAGACTCTTGGTCATCTGGCCCATGGCGTATCCCTTGATCCCTGCGAAGTTACCCTTCAAGAACTCGAAATCACCGTGCGCTTGCCCCACGGTGGGTGCCAACTATCATGGACTTAACACGGCAGATGCCCTAGTGAAAGGACTTAGATGTGGAGCCATCACAACTAGGTTAGCTTGAAGGGGTTAAACGAGACAAAGGACACAGAGAGTTTACCCAGGTTCGGCCCCTCTCAACGAGGCAAAAGCCTACTCCTGCTTTCGGTTGTATTGCTTGGGTTTCGATTACCAGGAAGAGAATACGCTTGAACTAGTTCTTGGTCAATTATTTCCTGCCTTAACCTGTCGCCGGGTCACCCCTTTATATACAGGTTGATGCCCGGCGGTTTACAGAGTCCCGGCTGGCTCATACACAACGTGTCTGGCTCGGTAACTAACTAAACTCTCCTTACAATACAAGTTAAACACATGGCGGTTCATCCTCTTGGGCCTCAAGTCACCTTTTGGGTCTTGGGCCTTTAATAGGCTTGCTTCACGACCTGCCATTTTCATCCTTAAGTCGCCAGTGGTATGAACCGTCCCTTCCTGGGCGGGTCATACCCAATAGTTATATCCCCAACACGGAGGAAGAGACGAACGTGTGAATAGAGCCGGTCGGGCACAGTGTGCCTGTGGGCGCGCGGCCGCTAGCGCCGGTGAGGATGTTTCGGGAGGGGGCAGAGGCTGGAGAGCAACAGGAGAGCAGGGAGGAGTCAGGTCGGCAACCCCAGACGCGCGAACATCGCCGAGAAGCCACAGACCGATGAGACCCAACACACAGAGCGCGTCTGCTGCAGCCAGAGTGCGTGCCCAGGCATAATTCCACCCGGTCACCGCCTGACATGGAAAATAGGGGACACTAGGGGTTGTCAGTCCATGTCTGGGGTATTGTCTCTGCATTAGAGAGGCTGTGGGAGTTGATGGATCATCAAAAGAAACAAAGGTGGGAAGTGAGGCATCGCTGCAAGTTTGATGTAGCAAACTTGGCTGCAACGCGGTGCTCAACAGAGATGGGCTAAAGGCCAAATATGATGTCTGGGAGGTTTATGTTAGGAAGGACTATCATCCTGTGCAATTAGAGAATAAATGGACCAATATAAAACATGGTTGCTTTGTAAGAGCAGATTTGGTCCAGAAACTTGATCAGGATGGGGCACTCGCATGGTGCATTGGGTTAAGCTAAAATTTGGCAAGGCTTGATGTTTAGGACATATGAAGACGCTGAAAAAATTTCATACCAATTTGATTCACCAAAATGGTACTTCCTTCACAGACATCTTCTCTGTCCAAAAACTTGGAATAATTTCGGTGGGAAAATGGTTTGCTGAAATGATCCCAAATTTGGTGGAGGGAAGTTATATTTGTAGGATAATAATCTGCTAATTTCTCATAATTAATGAAGCAATATAAAATATACTTGCTTCACAACCTGAAAATATTAACAGAATCAAAGATTTGAAGGTGTGCTCACATAGATGACTGGCTGAGGCTGAAAATTGGAGCAGGGTGATGATATGAGCACATGAAGAGGCATGCGAAATGTCAACTCAATTTGATAACCCTAGCTAGTACTTCCTTCACAAAGGCTTCCTCTTGACAGAAACTTTGAAAAATCACTGAGGACGGTTCACTAGGCAAATGAACTTGAATTTTGGCATGATGCAATTATATGGATAGGAAAGGATGCCCAAAAAGTTTGGGAGCAATTAGGAAAAGATAAATGACACTTTCTTCACAAAGTGCTATCCAGGGAAGAATAGGAAAATGAATATTATGAGTTATTTTTGAACTAGGAAAGGAAGGTTTTTGACATATTTGTGGTATATATGACCCTAACCATTTATGAGAATTATTTGGGAATTTTGGAAGTGACAGAAATATAGGTTGCCTCACAACCTAGGCCAAACAGGACTATTCTTTTAATAGAAAAAGGAATATTCCAAGAAAAAGAATTTTGGGCTGGGCTAAGATAGAAATGACATGGCCTTGGGAAAGTTTTGATAATGATGAGCCACTTGGGAGAAAAATAAATGAAGGTCTCCTGGGTTTCAAGTCCACAGATCCACTCCAAAAAGAAAATCAAAGCAAAAACCAAATAAATTAAAAAGAAAAAGGAAGGGCCAAAAACCAGGGTGTCACAAACCTTCCCCCCTTAAAGAAATCTCATCCTCGAGATTTGGTTGCTTAGGGAACAAGTATGAATATATCTTAAGGAAACCGTTTCCAACTCGGATGTCCTTTTCCTTTGTTTATTGTTCCCTCAAAATTTGCATATGATCTGCTTACCTCGCTCGGGGTGGTTTGCTTCACCTTTCCCAAATCCTAACGTGTATTTCCTTATATATCAAATCCTTTCGCTAACGTTGATTCTTTCATATCTACGGTGATATCCAAAGGATCTGAGCATAAATTCCCTTTTGTCATGAAAACATTTTACTTCAGCCATGGGGTTGCTCAAACAAATGCATGTCTTCTGGGTTCAATCAATTTTGAGAATCATGGCCATTCTCCTCATGATATCTGACTGCTCGTAGGTGGTGCTGACTTATCTTGTTTTGTTTCTTTGGCTCGAGCATGCGACATGTACCAAAGATTTGACTGCCTTCTGTCATGAGCAATATAACGGGGTATGGGCTTATAGGTGTATCATACCTCAAACATACATCTTGAGACTGGCCTGACAGGGATACTGGCGGGAAGGTACTTTTCATGATAGGATGTCCGTGCACTTGATCTCACCAGCGAATAGACCTGGTATGTGCTGATGGTTCGGATTTTGACTTACCCAACACTGCCGCTGAAGTCAAACAATTGAGGTTGCAAAGGATTCTTGGATCTGACAGGACAGACTTGGATATTCCACACTAACCATTTTAAGCGGGTCAGCGGGACATGAAGTCCTTGTAGAACAGAGTAGGCCTATGAGTGTATGCCTTTGTGGACCCATAAGGAATCATGACCTCCAACTGACTTCGGTATCCGGACCCTGATGGTCACGCAAAAATCATCATACCTTTGCTGCCAGTCTCACCCTTTGACGGTCATGATTTTCTTTGTTAGTATACCTTACTTAAATAGCTTGGCCACATATGTACTTGATGCTTTGTACGACCATGGATGTGGTTAGTGCAATATTTTGGCATCATTCTATGTGCTTATTTTCTGACCCGGGTCCGCACATATATGACATATACTCGGGGCTTGTAGCTGTACAGAGCTCGTTGTTGAGGCCAATCATACAAGAGGGTGACAAGAGTTCATGATATCACCTTGTCAGGTGCGGGAATAATGAATTTGGTAGCCATTGTCAAGACTATTAATTCTGCGTTTTCATCTCTAGAACTGGTTGATCCTTGCACTACATGAGATGTAGCTCTGCTTATCTTCATTTGCATGGCTCATGAGGTTGTGAGTCCTTACCTTTCTTAGGTATATCTACTTGATCATTGCCGCATCTCGTATGAGTGACTTGTATGACTGGGGATATGTGCTCACCACCTATATATATATATATATAAGAATCATGTGCAACCGAACACTTGATGCTTGAGGTAGGTATATGTCTTGGCTGAATTGTACTTCTGACCAAATGTTGCGGATCTGATTCTTGAACTCCGTTGTCAGATACTGCCAGCCCACAGTGTAATACCTGATGATGGTGCGTAGTGTTGTACTGCCGCGGGTTGGGTGTCTTATGTGAGAAGCCATCCGAGTGGCCTGCTGAAGAAGACTCAATAGCTTATTATCGAAGCATTTGTCAGAGTGGCGTGCTGGAGAAGACTGGGTTCCGTACCTGAGAAGCTTCTCCTCTGGTTGCTTGTTGAGAAAGATTCAATTTCTAACCTCAGAAGCCTTTATCGAGGTTTCTTGCTGCGAAAGACTAGGTATCTTTGACCGGAATCTGCCCATATATCGTACTGAGGAAAAATTGAGGAGCCTTGCATCATAAGATTCTTCCGATAGCGTGTGGAGGAAGGCTAAATTTCTCTTATGCAAAGCTTCATACTGTGATATGCATACTGAAAGCCATACACACACCCATAATATTTTGCGGCTGGTTACTTGCATGGGAAAAATTGTTTTGACTGTCTCTCTTGATCATAGCACATTCTAGCTTTCTTTCGGAGTATAACATATTTCAAGAATCATTCATTGCTGAGCCAAAACTTTGTATATGAGCCATACCTTTAACTAAAAATATACCATTGCTCTTGTACCTGACTTGTCTTCCTACTGACTTGACCAGTACTATGTGAGGATTAAGTACTGATGTAGACCTGATGTGTTTAGCTGAGCTTCTTCCAAATATTTGAAATCCTTATTGTTTCTTCGAGCCTAGTGTCGGTTGATGAGCAACTTCCATAAGGGGAAATAAGGTAACACCGAGGGACCAAAAGAAAGAAGCAAAAGAAACAACTCAACTAAGCAAAAGCACACAGAAACAAAGTCACATATTACTCACACAATATGCATGCCTACTTAAGCACACAAATATCGCAGGATCTCCGATACTACAATCTAGCATGTTGTCACGACATGCACGGATATGGATCAACGTGTGGAAAGGTTGGTGTAAACATAGCTACACCATGTGCTAGCTCAGCAAGGTAGCATCCTTGACTGGCTCGGAGGCGAGGACGTACTTGGTAACCATGTAGCGGGACACGAATGTCACGACCACATTGTTATCAAGCAGATGAAAGGGATCCGTACTCGTCCAAGGAATAGGATAGCAGGGAAAACTGAGCCTACTGGCATTGCCCTTTCTTAATGACTAAGATCATTAAGGGTTGCCAACCATGACAAGATAAAAGCACGATCCGGGGTAGAAGCATGTCTACCACCGAAACGATAGATGGGGATGAAGAAAAAAAAACTGGTGCGATACCTCGACACTATCCTGCCAACGATGTCTAGAACACTTGGCATCACTCCGCTGGGACAGAAACGACACCAAACACCAAAGAATAGGCTCAAAGGAAACTAGAGGGATGCAGAGGCTGAGCTTTAGTGGATCCGAACCAATGCCAGCTACACTCACAAGATGAACCATTAGCAACAAATAATAAAGCTATATGCATGCTATGCAACAAACAAATGTAGCAACCAATGCAACAAACAAGCCAGACTCTATACTACCGATTTCAACCGCTCATGCTAACTAGGGCGTCCTATAGCCAGACCTGCTCTGACACCAAGCTCTATGGCACACCAGCTCAGAAGAACCGGAACACCTCGTATTCCAGCCCAGAGATCAAGTCTTCTGGAAAACAACACTTCTTGACGTACAACTTAGCTCTTATTACAAAGGATAATGAATACAAGGGTCTGATGTTACAAAGGATCACATCAGCACGGCGACACTACGCCCGCTAAGGTAGCTCTATGCTAGCAGCAGAAAAGTTCTAGCATCAGAACAACAACGAAGGTGGTGAACTCCACTCTGCAGGGACTCTGACTGGAAACGATCTAGCTTGCACAAACAGAAACCTCGACAAACAATCAATCACGGCATCACCTGCAATCTGGCATGAGACGTCAGGTCAGTACATTGAATGTACTTGCAAGCTCACAACAACCAAAAGCATCAAGGCAAGACAATAACATAACATTTAACAGGTTAAGCTATTAACAACTACTATGATGTGGAAATAATAACTAAGCATGATATGATACTACTAGAATACTGATGAACCAACATCTCAAGAACCATCTCACTCTTGGCTACCCGGCCAAGCAATAAATCTCCTCGATCACCTTGTGATCAATACCTCCATGTGATCACTGCGTGACCACATCGCAAACTGAATGATCATCCTTGAGATCATCCCTACATCATCATCAACATCCTGCCAAACTGTTACTGCTCATAGCATCAAAATATAAGTCACCTATAAGTCAATCCGTCATGTGAGTGTTGATTGAATGGTGTGCCCTAGTACGAACTGTGCCCATGACCGAGGACGCGGCTATCAATAAATTAAACACACACTCTGCAGAGCTTAGCACACTATACCCACATCACAGAACCCATGGCCTCGTACTCCCATTCGGGTGGACCAATGGTGTTCCGACAAAACCGATCTACTGCCATGACAGTCTCCTGGCCACTCCGACCAACTCCCCTTTGGGCTAAGTCATGGGTGGCCCCGATGCCACTCTAGACATCCAACGACCACCGTCGTGGCAAAACAAAAATGGTCCCAAACAGGGAGGAAAGCGCGCAAACAACTCGGGCACACAAGGCTTATACCGACCTACCTGATCAGGGTAGCACACACGTATAACCTTCCCTAGTTGGAGGCACCGGCGAGAGGCATAACAATAGACCGCATTAGGGCCTTCCCATAAAAGGAAAATGTGGTTGCACTAGAAAAGCCCGGTTCAGTGGCACCTGACCAACGAAATGACATAATTTGTCCCCAAAGATAGATCCGTGATAACTGATACTCCGATATCATCTATCAACCTGTAATCCAAATTATAGCAATATCAAACAAATAATCCAGAGAATAATATAGTCACCTCATAATAAACCGCAAGGGTAGCATACTACTAAGATCATGGTGAATTCAAAGACTATGATGCTACTAATCCAACAACAATATCAAGATATTAACCTAAGATCCACATGATAGCATCAATTCCAAAATAATACTCCAAAGCATAATATCAGATACCAAAATAATATAAGTCACTAATAATCCAATGGCCACATGTCATCCACCATCCGCAAGCATTAGTCCTAGTGATCCAAACAACATCATGGCAGTAGCAAGATCAAAACAACTCCAAGAAATGCCATGAACAAATCATACATAGCCAATGCAATATTTTAAATAAGTTTGAATAAATAAACCATGATATTGCACTGCAGTCATGCAAATGAAGGGTGTGGCTTGCCTGGGGTGGATGGATTCACTGGGAGGAAGTGCGAGAAGCTCGCGAAAGGAATCGCCAGAAAATGATCTCTCTCGGAGGGGGCTGAATATGGGCAAGGGCAAAATGGTCATTTCCAGAATGTTTCCACATGGTGAAAATGATCCCTTCGGAACAGTCTCGATGAGACGAAGATCTGGGCTTTGAAATCACCTCAATCGGAGTTGCAAGTGAAAAGATATAGTCAGTTGAATGCTAGGGACGAGTGTGTAAAAGAAATATTCACAAAAAGGTCCCTGGCGGGTTAAACAGAGAGCGCATTTCCGATGATTACGCTTTCAGCTAAGGAAAACATATTTCGAGCTCAAGCACTAATAGAATATGCTTACCGTAAAGGAAAACATAATACCCAAAATGCGTTTCCACTTAAACCACGATGGCTCGAGGCTGGTCAATGCATAGAGACATAGGCCTCCTTTGGTTTGTAGGAATGTCATAGGATTTCTATAGGATAGGATTTGCATAGGAAAAATTTCCTTTGAGGCCCTTTGGTTTGTAGGAATGGATTCCTATTCCTATATAGGATAGGAATCAATCCTTCACATTTTGGAGGAAAAACATTAGCTAAGACTCAATGGAAAAATTCCTATCCTATGCATCAAATAACATCTCTTTCTCTATAGGAATTGAGATGCATGTCATCTCACTTCCTATGATTTTCGTATTCCTACAACATTTCTATCCTATAAACCAAAGGAGGCCTTACAGGAGGGCCCTGTGTGTCTCCACTCTACTCCTCCCCGGTCGTGCACTTGCTCCCGACGTGGGGCAGAGGAGCTGCGGCCGGGCGCGTGTGCCGGCGCTCCATGGCGACTCGGGGCACCCCTGGTGGAGATCGGACCACCTGCGGGCTTGGGAGAATGCCGCGCATCCGTCCCAGTGGTGCACAGACGACGAGGAGACCCAGAGCGATGGCACCCAGGTGGGCGACGGATGAGGTCGTCGGCCGGAGTTGAAGACGAGGCCATGGTGGATCCGGCGACGAATGGAGAGGTGGGGGAGATGCGCTGGTGTCAGGGTGGTCTACTGGTGGTGGAGAGAAGGAGGGAGAGGGTCCGGCTCGCTAGAATTGGAGTAGATAGAGGTGGCGGTCATGGTTGCGATGGAGGAGCAGGAGAGGGGCGCGAGCTCCGGCGAGTAGATGGGTGGGGATAGACGAGTGAGGCGAGGATCCTGGCGCGGTCGGGAGGCCTAGGGGTCACTTAAATAGTCAGGGGGAGATGCCGAGCTCGGGTGCCGCCATGAGCTCGTGACCATCTCCGACGATGGATGGTTCCATCACGGGAGCGAGGAAGGGGACGAGAGAGAGTAGCGAGGTTCACGGGGCAGTGGACGGAGCCAGGGGCACGGGGAGGAAGAGACAAACGCGGGAACAAAGCTGGTCGGGCATAGTTTTCCCATGGGCGAGCGGCCGCTAGCACCGACGAGGACGTTTCGAGAGGGGGCAGAGGCTGGAGGGCGACGGGAGAGGAGGGAGGAGTCAGGTCGGCAACACCAGACGCGCAAACTTCGCCAAGAAGCCACGGGCCGACGAGACCCGACGCGCAGAGCGCGTCCGCTACAGCCAGAGCGGGTGCCCAGGCTTAACTCCACGCGGTCACCGCTTGGCATGGAAAAGAGGGGACACTAGGGGTTGTCACTCCATGTCTGGGGTGTTGTCTCTGCATCAGAGAGGCCGTGGGAGTTGATGGATCATAAAAAAACCAAGGTGGGAAGTGAGGCATCGCTGCAAGTTTGCTGTAGAAAACTTGGCTACAATGCTTTGCTCAACAAAGATGGGCTAATGGCCAAATATGATGTCTGGGAGGTTTAGGTTAGGAAGGAGTATCATCCTGTGCAATTAGAGCATAAATGAACCAATATAAAACATGATTGCTTTGTAACATCAGATTTGGTCCAGAAATTTGATCAGGATGGGGCACTCACATGGTGCATTGGGTTAGGCTGAAATTTGGCAAGGCTTGAGGATGGGGCACTCACATGGTGCATTGAGTTAGGCTGAAATTTGGCAAGGCTTGATGTTTTGGACATATGGAGATGCTGAAAAATTTCATACCAATTGGATTCACCAAAATGGTATTTCCTTCACAGACATCTTCTCTGTCCAGAAACTTGGAATAATTTTGGTGGGAAAATGGTTTGCTGAAATGATCCCAAATTTGGTGGAGAGAAGTTATATTTGTAGGATCATAATCTGGAAATTTCTCAGAATTAATAAAGCAATATAAACTATACTTGCTTCACAACCTAAAAATGTTAATAGAATCAAATATTTGAAGGTGTGCTCACATAGATGACTGGATGAGGCTAAAAATTGGAGGAGGGTTATGATAAGAGCACATGAAGAGGCATGCAAAATTTCAACTCAATTTGATAACCCTAGCTAGTACTTCCTTCACAAAGGCTTCCTCCTGATATAAACTTTGAAAAATCACTTAGGAAGGTTCACTAGGAAAAAAAGTTTAATTTTGGCATGAAGCAATTATATGGATAGTAAAGGATGCCCAAAAATTTTGGGAGCAATTAGGAAAAGATAAATGACACTTCCTTCATAAATTGCCATTTAGGGCAGAATATGAGAAGGAATATTAATGAGTTATTTTTGAACTAGGAAAGGAAGTTTTTTGACATATTTGTGGAATATATGACCCAAAAAATTTATGATAATTATTTGGGAATTTTGGGATTGACAGAAATATAGGTTGCTTCACAACCTAGCCCAAACAGGACTATTCCTTTAATAGAAAAAAGGAATATTCGAAGAAAAAGAATTTTGGGTTGGGCTAAGATGGAAATGACATGGCCTTGGGAAAATTTTGAGAATGATGAGCCGCTTGGGAGAAAAAGAAATGAAGGCCTCCAGGCTTCAAGTCCATAGATCCACTCCAAAAAGAAAATCACAGCCAAAACCAAATAAATTAAAAAGAAAAGGAAAGGGCCAAAAACGAGGGTGTTACAAACCTCCCCCCCTTAAAGAAATCTCATCCCCGAGATTTGGTTGCTTAGGGAACAAGTATGAATATATCTTAAGGAAACCGTTTCCAACTCGGGTATCCTTTCCTTTGTTTATTTTTCGCTCAAAATTTGCATATGATCTGCTTACCTCGCTCGGGGTGGTTTGTTTCACCTTTCCCAAATCCTGACGGGTATTTCCTTATATACCAAATCCTTTCGCTGATGTTGATTCTTTCATATCTGAGGTGATATCCAAAGGATCTGAGCATAAATTCCCTTTTGTCATGAGAACTTTTTACTCCATGCATGGGGTTGCTCAAACAAATGCATGTCTTTCGGGTTCAATCAATGCTGAGAATCATGGTCATTCTCCTGATGAGATCTGACTTCTCATAGGTGGTGCTGACTTATCTTATTTTGTTTCTTTGGCTCGAGCATGCGACATGTACCAAAGATTTGACTGCCTTCTATTGTGAGCAATATAACGGGGTATGAGCTTATAGGTGTATCATACCTCAAACATTAGCATCTTGAGACTGGCTTGACAGGGGTACTGACAGGAAGGTACTTTTCATGACAGGATGTCCTTGCACTTGATCTCACCAGTGAATAGACTTGGTCTGTGTTGATGGTTCCGATTTTGATTTACCCATGTTGTCAGTATACCCAGCTGTGGTAATAGGCTGTGAGATGCTTCAACACTGCCGTTGAAGTCAAACAACTGAGGTTGCAAAGGAATCTTGGATCTGATAGAACAGACTTGGATATTCCACACTAACCATTTTAAGAGGGTCAACGGAACATGAAGTCCTTGTAGAACAGAGTAAGCTTTTGAGTGTATGCCTCTGTGGATCCATAAGGAATCATGGCCTCCAACTGACTTGGGTATCCGGACCCTGACGGTCACACAAAAACCACCATTATCTATTAGGAAAAGATAAATGACACTTCCTTCACAAAGTGCCATTCAGGGCAGAATAGGAAAAGGAATATTAATGGTTTTTTTTGAACTTGGCAAGGAAGGTTTTTGACATATTTGTGGAATATATGACCCAAATAATTTATGCAAATTATTTGGGAATTTTGGGAGTGACAGAAATATAGGTTCCTTCACAACCTAGGCCAAACATGACTATTCCTTTAATAGAAAAAGGAATATTCCACGAAAAAGAATTTTGGGTTGGGCTAAGATGGAAATGCCATGTCCTTGGGAAAGTGTTGAGAAATATGAGACACTTGGGAGAAAAAGAAATGAAGGTCTCCCAGGTTTCAAGTCCACAAATCCACTCCAAAAAGAAAATCAGAGCAAAAACCAAATAAATTTAAAAGAAAAGGAAAGGGCCAAAAACCAGGGTGTTACAGAAATAGAAAAAAAAGAACAGTTTATTGGGAAAGAATTATTTAGGATCTAATAAAGCACCCCACGTGCAACCCCTCCCCCCTTAAATTATGAGGAAAACCCCATTAATCAGTTATTGGGGGAGTTTTTTGGGGCTCTCTTGGAGATGCTCTAACAGGAATACACTGCCGACCTCATGAAAGGATCGATATGGTTGACTAGAGGGGGGGAGGTGAATAGGCAACTACCAATTTTAAACTTTTCTTAAAAAAATTAGGGTTAGCAACAAATATATAGTCTAGATGTGCAACTAGGTGAGCAACCTATATGATGCTAGCAATACAAGCAACTCAAGCAAGCAAAGAATACAACACAAGTAAAGCTTGCACAGTGTAAAGGTAAGAGATAACCACAAGTGGAGACGAGGATGTGTTACCGAAGTTCCTTCCCTTTGAGAGGAAGTACGTCTCCGTTGGAGAGGTGTGGAGGCACAATGCTCCCCAAGAAGCCACTAGTGCCACCATATTCTCCTCACGACCTCACACAATGCGAGATACCGTGATTCCACTAGTGGTGCACTTGAAGGCAGCAACCGGACCTTTAAAAACAAGGTTGGGTCTCTCTCGACAACCGAATTGGAGGCTCCCAACAACACCATGAAGCTTCACCACAATGGAATGTGGCTCCGAGGTGACCTCAACTGTCTAGGATGCTCAAACACCCAAGAGTAGCAAGATCTGCAAGGGATTAGTGGGGGGAATCAAATTTCTCTTGGTGGAAGTGTAGATCTAGGCCTTCTCAAGCATCCTAGAGAATCAACAAGTTTGATTGGCTAGGGAGAGAGATTAGGCAAGAATGACTTTCGAGCAACAATGGAGCTTGGGGGAGGAAGAGGTAGTCAACATAGAGAAAGAAAACTCCTTTTTATAGTGGAAGAAGGAATCCAACCGTTATGCTCCCACAGCCCGTGCATAAGCAGTAGTACCGCTCGGCTAAGCGGTACTTCCGCTGGCACGGAAGTACTAGCCGCATAGTTCAAGCTGAGCAAGTTAGGGGAGCGGTAGTGCTGCCGGAGCGGGACTATCGCGCCCTCCAGCGGTAGTGCCACATGGAGTTAAGATATAGCCGATACCAGCGGTAGTAGGTGTGGGCAGGGCGGTAGTATCGCAAGGAGCGATACTTCCACCATGAACTGCCGCCCTACTTCCGCTCATGGAACAGAACCATTCTAGAACAGAAAAATAAGCGGTACACACTGCGGTACTAGCCAGCGGTAGTTCCATTGGAGCGGTACTACCGTGGCTAGCGGCGGTACTTCTGCTTAACTTATAGGTGCCTCGTAAACCCGCAGTAGTTAAGAGCCATTTAGCCTCGTAGTACCGCAGGAGCGGTACTACCGTGGTGAAGTGCCACTCCACTACCACCCGTTTACAGAACCAATAAATTAGGCGGAAAGTGGGAGCCGTACTGCACAGCGGAAGTATCGCTGGAGCGGTACTACCGCTGCACAGAGGGTACTACCACTTAATCTATTTTGACAAGGTTTGATACGTCTCCAATGTATCTATAATTTTTGATTGTTCCATGCTATTATATTATCTATTTTGGATGTTTTATATGTATTAATATGCTATTTTATATTATTTTTGGGACTAACTTATTAACCCAGAGCCCAGTGCCAGTTTCTGTTTTTTTCCTTGTTTTTGAGTTTTACAAAAAAGGAATATCAAACGGAGTTCAAATGGAATAAAACTTTCGCGATGATTTTTCTTGGACCAGAAGACACACGCGGGACTTGGAAAGGAAGGCAGAAGAGTCTCGAGGGCTCCATAAGCCCTCAGGGCGTGCCCCTGGCTTGTGGGCCCCACTCGACTCCTCCAACCCTAATCTTTGGCCTATAAATTCAAAAATATTCTCAAACGACCAGAAGCGTCCACCAAAATACTTTTCTGCCGCCATAACCTTCTGTACCCATGAGATCCCATCTTGGGGCCTTTTCCAGCACCCTGCCGGATGGGGATTCGATCATGGAGGCCTTCTACATCAACTCTATTGCGCTTGCGATGAAGCGTAAGTAGTTTACCACAGACCTACGGGTCCATAGCTAGTAGCTAGATGGCTTCTTCTCTCTCTTTGATCCTCAATACCATGTTCTCCTCGATGTTCTGGGAGATCTATGTGATGTAATCTTATTTTGTGGTGTGTTTGTCGAGATTCGATGAATTGTGGATTTATGATCAGTTTATCTATGAATATCATTTGAATCTTCACTGAATTATTTTTGCATGATTTGATATCTTTGTATTTCTCTTCGTATTATCGGTTTGGTTTGGCCAACTAGATTGGTTTTTCTTGCAATGGGAGAGATTGTTGTCATCAAGGGTAAAAGGATGGGGTTTTCATCATATTGCTTGAGTTTATCCCTCTACATCATGTCATCTTGCTTAAGGCGTTACTCCGTTCTTATGAACTTAATACTCTAGATGCATGTTGGATAGCGGTCGATGTGTGGAGTAATAGTAGTAGATGCTGGCAGGAGTCGGTCTACTTGACACAAACGTGATGCCTATATTCCTAATAATTGCATTGGATATCGTCATAACTTTGCACTTCTCTATCAATTGCTCGACTCTAATTTGTTCACCCATCGTATTATTTCCTTCAAGAGAGAAGCCTCTAGTGAAACCTATGGCCCCCGGGTCTATTTTCCATCATATATTTTCAGATCTATAAACCAAAACCCAAAAATATCTCACTCAATTTATTTAATTTTACTTTGCTTTACATTTTAGTAATATTTTATATCTATCTCTATCAGATCTCACCTTTGCAAGTGACCGTGAAGGGATTGACAACCCCTTTATTGCGTTGGGTGCAAGTGTTTGATTGTTTGTGCAGGTGCATAGATTGGAGACTTGCTTGTATCTCCTACTGGATTGATACCATGGTTCTTAACTGAGGGAAATACTTATCTCTACTTTGCTGCATCACCCTTTCCTCTTCAAGGGAAAAACCAACACAAGCTCAAGAAGTATCAAGGTTCAAACACAAGGAAGGACAAGCTCAATTGTCGGGAAATAACGAGGGTGTGGAGATAGTGTACGTGTTGATTCCACCCTAACCTTTCCAAAGCATACCCCCTCTTAATATTACGGCGTTCCTACGACTCAAGTCCACCCAAGAAGAAACGTAAGAAAACACCATCTTCATCAATATCCAGAGGGTTCCAATCGTCTTGTGCCATAAGATAGATTATCTGAAATGCTCAATGCACACGATTAGTCCGCAAATGCATTGTCATCAATCACCAAAACCACTAAGGGAGAAATATGCCCTAACAATCTCCCACTTTTTGGTGAATTGATGACAATACGTATTTGCACAAATGAAAGATAAGATAGCATGCAAATCCAATATCAACAAAATATAGACGGGCTCCCCTTAGATGTGTGCACTATATGGGTATGCCTTTGGAATGCAAAGTCCACACACCAGGATCAACACTCCTCCTATATTTTATAGACTCGCAATACTTGCAACAATAATATGAGAAGGTAAAGCAAGGATGCAAGTAATTAGCATGTGAGCATAAATATAGGGCATAAGATAGATAACATCTCACAAGCTAAAACATAGACATAAAGATAAGATAAGGTAGCATATGACTCACACCATATGATAGGTTCCACAAACGAACGAGAAGCAAACCAACCAACAATAAAGAGTTCACGAGAGAACAAAACCAACAAAAAAGAAGACACACTCGTGACTCGGCAAATCCCTAAACTCTCTCCCCCTTTGGCATCGAGACACCAAAAGGGCAAAGATCACTAGACATGAACAAGGTGATAGTAGATCTCTAGATTGTCAGTACTCCTCGTGCTCATCGGAGTCTTCCTGCTCCTCGGACTCCTCGTGCCCCTCAGACTCCTCGTGCCCCACTGACTCTGCAACTGCATGCTCATGCTCTGTCTCAGAATCTGACCACTTGCAATGCTAAGAGATCCAGTCCTCCTCATTAGTGGCCCACTCCTTAGATCCACTCCGGATCTCCTGACCAAGAGCCCACATCTTGTTCTTATGGCGAGTGTGATGGGCCTTCTCAGCCACATGAGCCTTGTACTGATCCTAAGCATCCATGCAGAAGAGCTTCTTCATCTTTGACTTAAGTTTAGATGCCCAAGATGGCACCTTCTCTGGTGAGGGAACAAACTCGTAATCAGGCTCCTCATCATCTGAGTCAGTGGGAGCAATCTCCTCTTGGGGGCCAGCAGGCGCAATCCCCCAGTTATCCTTTAGGTGCAAATTCAGAACTGGATGAGAGACCATGCTCTCAGTAGGAAGTGCCTCTCCTGGATACTCAGCAGCCCACTTTACCTCAATCAACTTGAAAAGATAAGGGCCATAGATGGGCACCTTCCGATCAAGAACGACAGACCAAAGCTCACACCACATGATGCGGGAAATGTCCAAAGTAGAGTTCTTGCACTGCTCCTTGATGCACATCAACAGAAGATCCACCAGATAAGAGTGCACCATATCCAAGTTCCCAATGTGAGGGAAAAGAGTGTTACGGAAGATACGGTGCATGATTTCCAAAAAGGGAATAAGATCTGTGCAAGTAGCCCCCTTGAGTGTCTTCACGGTCCTAGAGTACCAGATAAGCTTGGACTTGTGAGTGGGAGGACCTTCCTTGCGAGGCCGGAGACCAAATGGATTTTCTTCTCCCTCACCAGCAACACCCAGGCAATCCATGAAGTCCTTCCAATCAACCATAAACCTTCGCCCATCAGTCATCCATGACATAGATCTCTCATTAGCATGAAAGTGAACCGTGGCATAAAATTGAGCCACAATTTCGGGATCATAGTCCTTGTTTTAGGTGATGATGGGAATGAGCCCCCACTATTGACAAAGAGCCAGGGCCTCACCAAAGTACGTCAAATCCTTCTTCATACGAGTGACATCAATGGACTTGACGTTGACAAACAAGTTCTTCTTGGCCTTTAGAATTTCTAGATAGATCAATGACTGCTCCTTGTTCCTAAAAGGGCGCCCAATAAAAGCTGCATCCTAAGGGCGGCAATACGGGTTGTGAATGTGAAACTCCTCAAACTCCTTTGCAGACATCTCATCGGGAAGGGTGTACTTCTCCTTGTCCTTTGGCTTGCATGTTGTTGTCTTGACATTCCTCCTAGGAGGACCACTAGAACTTGCAAGAGTGCCATCGACGGTATGGTAGCGCTTAGAGCCACCCGGACGCTCTGGATTTTTGCTTTGATCCTGATGAGGACGAGAGCTACCATCACCTAGAACCCAAAAAGAGAGATCGAGCGAAAAGCAGGTGTAAAGTCAATGCATAATCCAAAGGATATAAAATGAAGATAGAAATAAGTGCAAAATTTGTGAAATTCCAAGTCATAGCGGTAGTACCGTGCCCTGCCATGGTAGTACCGTCGAAGGACAAGCGGTGGTACCGCTGAACATGAGCGGTAATACCGCCCATCCGACGGGAAAGCTTCCGCGAGTGGATCCGGTAGTATCATTGACGTATAATTTCAAAAACTTGGCAATGATACTATACTCCTATCTAGCAGTCATCCCGTATCCTACTAATGTCGCTTGAAGCTACGTCGGTATTTCCCCAAAGAGGAAGGGATGATGCATCACAGCGGCGCTAGGTATTTCCCTCAGATATGAAACCAAGGTTATCGAACCGGTAGGAGAACCAAGCAACACAACGTAAACAGCCCCTGCACACAGGTAACAAATCCTCGCAACCTGACATGTTAAAGGGGTTGTCAATCCCTTTCGGGTAACGGTGCCAGAAATTGGTGCGTGATGGGAGAACGTTGTAATAGATTGAATAAATAGATCACAAATAAAATAAGGTGCAGCAAGGTATTTTTGGGTTTTTGGATTAATAGATCTGAAAATAAATACAAATAAAAGCAGATCGCAAAGGCAAATAATACGAGAAAGAGACCCGGGGGCTGTAGGTTTCACTAGTGGCTTCTCTCCAGAAAAATAGCAAAGCGGTGGGTGAACAAATTACTGTTGGGAAATTGATAGAACTTCAAATAATCATGACGATATCCATGCAATGATAATTATAGAGGCATCACGTCCAAGATTAGTAGACCGACTCCTGCCTGCATCTACTACTATTACTCCACACATCGACCGCTATCCAGCATGCATCTAGTGTATTAAGTTCATGGAGAAACGGAGTAATGCAATAAGAACGATGACATGATGTAGATAAGATCTATCTATGTAGAGATAGACCCCATCGTTTTATCCTTAGTAGCAACGATACATACGTGTCGGTTCCCTTTCTGTCACTGCGATCAAGCACCGTAAGATCGAACCCACTACAAAGCACCTCTTCCCATTGCAAGATAAATAGATCAAGTTGGCCAAACGAAACCCAAATATCAGAGAAGAAATACAAGGCTATAAGAGATCATGCATAAAATAGATCAAAGAAACTCAAATACTTTCATGGATATAAAAGATAGATCTGATCATAAACTCAAAGTTCATTGGATCCCAACAAACACACCGCAAAAGAGTTACATCATATGGATCTCCAAGAGACCATTGTATTGAGAATCAAGAGAGAGAGATGAAGCCATCTAGCTACTAACTACGGACCCGAAGGTCTACAAAGAACTACTCACGCATCATCGGAGAGGCACCAATGGAGGTGGTGAACCCCTCTGTGATGGTGTCTAGATTGGATCTGGTGGTTCTGAACTCTGTGGCGGATGGAATTGATTTTCGTCGACTCCCCTAGGGTTTCTGGAATATTGGGGTATTTATAGAGCAAAGAGGCGGTCTGGGGGGCACCCGAGATGGGTAGAACTCACTAGGGCGCGCCTGGGCCCCCCTGGCGCGCCCTGGTGGGTTGTGCCTCCCTCGGGGCACCCCCAGGCGCAGCCAGGGCCCGTTGTGTTCCTTTTGGCGCATAAAAATTCTCCATAAAGTTTCGTGGCATTTGGACTCCGTCTGATATTGATTTTCTGCGATGTAAAAAACATGGAAAAAACAACAACTTGCACTTGGCACTATGTCAATAGGTTAGTACCAAAAAATGATATAAAATGACCATAAAATAATTATAAAGCATCCAAGATTGATAATATAACAACATGGAACAATCAAAAATTATAGATACGTTGCAGACGTATCAGCATCCCCAAGCTTAACTCCTACTTGTTCTCAAGTAGGGAAGTGATAAAAACAGAATTTTTGATGTGGAATGTTGCCTATCATGTCATATCATATTTCTTTCTTTATAGCATGGACATTTGGACTTTTATATTATTCAAAGCACTAGTCTAGTTTTGACATTATAATTTAAATACTGAAGCATATCAACAAGCAACCATGTTTTTCAAAATATCAACGCTAAAATAAGTTATCCCTAGCCCATCATGCTCAACCATTGATCCATTCATGAAACACACTCGCATATTAGCTATGTCCAATACTCAAGTACGATCATATTGCCTCCTAGTTGGTGCTTTTATAAGAGAAGATGGAGACTCAAATCCAAAAATAAAAATTGCATAAAGTAAAAGATAGGCCCTTCGCAGAGGGAAGTAGGGATTTGTAGAGGTGCCAGAGCTTAAAGCGAAAAACTTAGAGATAAAAACATTTTAGGAGGTGTATCCATCCCACCAACGAAAACGACTTAGAGTTCCCAATACTTTCCATGCATAGATATATCATAGGTGGTTTCCAAACAGAAAATAAAGTTTATTCCTTTTTCCACCATACTTTCACTTTCCATGGCTAACCGTATCCACGGGTGCCCTCCCTACCAACACTTTCCGAGGAATTTACTATTTGACAACATAAAGTAAATTCATTTTCTTTGCGTTTCGGGACTGGGCATCCCTAATACCTTTGCCTTACTCTCGTGCAATGACAAGTGAATAAACACTCATCTTGAGAATAACACATCTAGCATGGAAAATATTACCCACCCCTCACCGCTCCGCGAGCGAAACAAACACACAAAAGAGAAGTTTATTTTTGAAAATTAGAGATGGCACATGCAAATTTGCTTAGAACGACAAAAGAATACCGCATATATGTAGATATAGTGGACTCATGTGGCAAAACTTGGTTAAAGGTTTTTGGATGCACAAGTAGTGATCATACTTAGTGCAAAATGAAGGCTAGCAAAAGATCGGGAAGCGACCAACTAAGAAACGAATAATTCTCATAAGCGAGCATTAAGCATAACTAACACCAAATAATGCACCACAAGTAGGATATAATTTCATTGCATAACTATTGACTTTCGTGCTTGCATAGGGAATCACAAACCTTAACACCAATATTGTTACTAAAGCATAATTACTCATCAAGATGACTCACATATCACATCATCATATCTCAAAACTATTACTAAGAATCAATTTTATTTTGTCCAATGATCTTCATGATTTTTTTATAATATCCTTCTTGGATATCTATCACTTTGGGACTAATTTTCATATGTTGCTTTTGACAAGCTCAAACAAATATAAGTGAAGATCATGAGCATAATATTTCTTTCTCTCAAATTAATTTAAGTGAAGCAAGAGAGAATTTCTTGAAAATTGTACTAACTGTCAAATAAATCTAAGTGAAGCAAGAGAGCATTTCTTCAAAAATACTAAAGCACACCATGCTCAAAAAGATATAAGTGAAGCACTAGAGCAAGTCCATAGCTCATAAAAAATTTAAGTGAAGCATAGAGAACAATTCTAACAAGTCATGACATAATTTTGGCTCTCTCAAATAGGTGTGTCCAGGAAGGAATCAAGACTAAAAACACAAAATAAAACAAGCAAAGACTCATATCATACAAGATGCTCCAAGAAAAACACATAGTATGTGATGAATAAAAATATAGTTTCGAGTGAAATACCGATGGTTGTTAGAAGAAAGAGGGGATGCCACTCGGGGGCATCCCCATGCTTAGTTGGTTGCTCATTTTTGGATAATAGCTTGGGATTCTAGGGCATCCCCAAGCTTAGGCTATTCTATCCTTTATTCCTTCATCCATCGTAAGATAACCCAAAATTTGAAAACTTCAATCACACAAAACTCAAGAAAACCATCATGAGATCCGTTAGTATAAGAATAATAAATCACTACAATAAGTGGTGTATCAAACCAATTAATATTTTGTTCTTTTATTATATCTACTGTATTCCAACTTTTCTATGGCAAAAAATCATCAAATAAAACCATAGAGCCATCAAAATAAGCACATAACACAAAGAAAATAGAATCTGTCAAAACAGAACAGTCTGTAGCAATTTGACTATTTTGAATACTTCTGTAACTCCAAAAATTCTGAAAAATTAGGACGACCTGGCAATTTGTATATTGATCTACTTCAAGTGGAATGGGTATTTTATCGCTCTCTGGTAAAAAAATGAAAATTAATTTCATGAGTGCAAAAGTTTCTGTTTTTCAGCAAGATCAAACAACTATCACCCAAGAAGATCCTAAAGGCTTTACTTGGCACAAACACTAATTAAAACATAAAAAAACAATCATAACAGTAGCATAATTGTGCTAACACACAAAAACAGGAAGCAAAAAGCAAAAATAAATTTTATTCATTGGGTTGCCTCCCAACAAGCGCTACTGTTTTACACCCTTAGCTAGGCATAAAGCAAGGATCTAAGTTTTGTCATCTTTGTCCTTAACCTTCTAGGAGGTGTTTTCATCATGGGGTTTTGTGAATACAACATAAAACATATTATCCATAGAAACCTTAGCATTCCTAGGTTGATGTTCATCATACCCTTTTTGATTTCCCGCAACAATCCAAGAGTAATGTTGATTAACATTATTGAAAACTTGTTGGATTATATCTAGAACGGGGACTTCCTTTTTAAGATTCTCATGAAAGATTTTATTATCCCCAAGGAAATGTCTTAAAGCATAGCCACTATTGTAAAGAATCTCATCTATCACAGGTTTTTCACGATTCATACCATAAAAATCAAAGATTTCCCTAGCTTCCCGTACTATGTAGTCAAACACATTCATAAGAACGAGACTGGCTAACTTTTTAGCCCTAGGATTCTTTATAAAGAGTAGCTCAAAAGACAATCTTTGCAGAGTAGGATGGGTACGAATAAATTTACTTTCAAGTTTCAGAACTAGTGCTGAAATAGCATACGCATAAGATCTAGTAGTTTTAAGTATAGGAGCATCATCAAGACTTAGCTTCCCAACACAATTGAAAAAATCTTGGATACGTTCTTTTCCCATAACGTTGCCTTGACCCAAAATAAAATTTTCAGCATCTATATTGCCAGTACGTCCAATTTTAGGAGTTAGGCCTTCATCTATTGGTGCCATACCGAAATCACTCATGATTGCAAGCAAATGATAGATCTGATGAGAAAACGACGAATGAAAAAGAGGTGCGAATAAAACGACAAATTTTGCAAAGTGGGGGAGAGCAAAACGAGAGGCAAATGGCAAATAATGTAAATTGCAAGGAGATGAGATTTGTGATTAGGAACCTGGTATATGTTGAAGATCCTCCACGGCAACAGCGCCAGAAATTCCTTTTGATGTCGCTTGAAGCTACGTCGATATTTCCCCAAAGAGGAAGGGATGATGCAGCACAACGACAATAGGTATTTCCCTCAGATATGAAACCAAAGTTATTGAACCAGTAGGAGAACCAAGCAACACAACGTAAACAGCCCCTGCACACATATAACAAATCATCGCAACCCGACGTGTTAAAGGGGTTGTCAATCCCTTTCGGGTAATGGTGCCAGGAATTGGTGCATGACGGGAGAAAGTTGTAATAGATTGAATAAATAGATTGCAAATAAAATAAAGTGCAGCAAGGTATTTTTGGGTTTTTGGATTAATAGATTTTAAAATAAATGCAAATAAAAGTAGATCGCAAAGGCAAATAATATGAGAAAGAGACCCGGGGGCCGTAGGTTTCACTAGTGGCTTCTCTCTCGAAAAATAGCAAAGTGGTGGGTGAACAAATTACAGTTGGGCAATTGATAGAACTTCAAATACTCATGAAGATATCCAGGCAATGATCATTATATAGGCATCACATCCAAGATTAGTAGACCGACTCCTGCCTGCATCTACTACTATTACTCCACACATCGACCGCTATCCAGCATGCATCTAGTGTATTAAGTTCATGGAGAAACGGAGTAATGCAATAAGAATGATGACATGATGTAGACAAGATCTATCAATGTAGAGATAGACCCCATCGTTTTATCCTTAGTAGCAATGACACATACGTGTTGTTTCCCTTTCTGTCACTGGGATCAAGCACCATAAGATCGAACCCACTACAAAGCACCTCTTCCCATTGCAAGATAAATAGATCAAGTTGGCCAAACAAAACCCAAATATCGGAGAAGAAATACGAGTCTATAAGAGATCATGCATAAAAGAGATCAAAGAAACTCAAATACTTTCATGGATATAAAAGATAGATTTGATCATAAACTCAAAGTTCATTGGATCCCAACAAACACACCGCAAAATAGTTACATCATATGGATCTCCAAGAGACCATTGTATTGAGAATCAAGAGAGAGAGATGAAGCCATCTAGCTACTAACTACGGACCCGAAGGTCTACAAAGAACTACTCACGCATCATCGGAGAGGCACCAATGGAGGTGGTGAACCCCATCTGACATGGTGTCTAGAATGGATCTGGTGGTTCTAGACTCTGCGGTGGATGGATGAATATTTTTCGACTCCCCTAGGGTTTCTGGAATATTGGGGTATTTATAGAGCAAAGAGGCGGTCCGGGGAGCACCCGAGGTGGGCACAACCCACCAGGGCGCGCCTGGGCCTATTGGCGCGCCCTGGTGGGTTGTGCCTCCCTTGGGGCACCCCCCAGGCGTAGCGAGGGCCCGTTGTGTTCCTTTTGTCCCATAAAAATTCTCCATAAAGTTTCGTGGCATTTGGACTCCGTTTGATATTGATTTTCTGCGATGTAAAAAACATGGAAAAACAGCAACTGACACTTGGCACTATGTCAATAGGTTAGTACCAAAAAATGATATAAAATGACTATAAAATGATTATAAAACATCCAATATTGATAATATAACAACATGGAACAATAAAAAATTATAGATACGTTGGAGACGTATCACCTACTCATGCCTAGATTTAGCCAAAAATCTACGAATACCACATGCTTTGCCCTAGAACCAAGATTTAAAAAAATACAACCGTAGAAGAGGAAAACGAGGGCAATACCGGTATCCATGGCAAGAGGAGAAGGTGCGGATCGATCCCACCAGTTGGAGACGGAGAAGACGACACGAATTCGGAGAACCGGAGCCTGCTTCCGGAGCAGTTTCGGGTTGCTTGAGAGAGAGAGAGAGAACTTGGGGAGAGGGGAAGCGAATGGGTATGGGGGAGTCGGAACTTCCCGTGCCCAGCACTTAACCCCCACGCGAGTCCTCGAAGCGGTAGTACCGCATGGCCCAATGGTAGTACCGTGCCCCCAAGCAGTAGTTCCACCTCAGTGCGTTGACAGGGGGTCAACACACTGCACTCAGCGGTAGTACCGCCGGAGTGGTAGTACCGTGCCTGCCAGCGGTAGTACCGCCTGCTACCAGAAAATTGTACTTGATCAAGGGTAGAAAATGGGCCTATGCAATGTATGAGAGGTTTAGGCAAGGAAATGCTTAGGTCGGAGACAAACAAACACATCAAATGGGAATGAGTGATCCAAGGTCAAAAACCAACGAGAAAGAGAGCACACTTGGAGTAGTCCAACAACCAAAATCCAAGGCGAAGAAAGCATAACTCAAACCTAAAGGAGACAAACCTCTCAAAGAGAGGGCGGTGACTGAACTCACCTATGTTTGAGTCAATTGGTATGGCACCGCGAAGATTTTAACCTTGTGTCCATGGCCAAAACTCATCTTTGAAGCACAAGTACCATCATAAATGGTGAATGTGAAAGACTTGATCAACTTATGCATAACGGGGGGAGGGAGAGTTCATTGAGAGAACAACACCCCCCTATGTCCATGCCTACATCTAGAACACGATGCAATGATGGGTGCGGTGGGGTGTACCTAGGTTCAAGCCACATTGCTTGAATCAATGATATTTAGCTCATGCCTTAACTCACGAAATCTTGCTTCATCTAGAGGATTGGTGAAAATATCCTCTAGTTGCTCTTGAGTGTTGATGCAGATGATCTCAATATCGCCATGCTTGATGTGGTCCCGTATGAAATGATGACGAATCTCAATATGCTTCGTCTTGTTATGTTGCACCGGATTGTATTAAATATTGATAGCACTTTCATTATCACATAGAAGAGGGCACTTTGTCACAAGTGACACCGTAATCCTTTAAAGTTTGCCTCATCCATAGCAATTGTGCACAACAACTTGCGGCGGTGACATACTCAACCTTGGTGGAAGAGAGATACACACAATTTTGCTTCTTCGAAGACCAACTCACCAAAGAGCGACCAAGGAATTGGCACCCTCCAAAAGTTGACTTCCTCTCCACACAGTCTCCCGCCCAATCCGAGTCCAAATAACCCATGAGATCGAAGCTTGATCCTTTGGGGTACCATAAGCCAAAGTTTGGGGTATGAGCCAAATATCGAAAAATTTGCTTGACCTCCACAAAGTGGCTTTCCTTAGGTGTGGCTTGAAACCGTGCATAAATTCCCACACTCAACATGATATCCAGTCTAGATGCACAAAGGTAAAGTAAGGATACAATCATGGAGCGATATACCTTTTGATCAACCGCTTTACCATTGGGATCGCTGTCAAGCTTGCATTTGGTGGACATGGGAAACTTGACCGGCTTGACATCATCTAGCTTGAATCTCTTGAGCATTGGGTATACTTGGCTTGGTTGATGAATGTTCCTGCTCTCCTTTGCTTGACTTCAAACCCAAGAAAGAACTTCAACTCTCCCATCATAGACATCTCAAACTTCTCAGTCATTAGTGCGGCAAACTCATCATTGTTTGTTAGGAGAACCAAATATAATATCATCAACATATAGTTGGCATATGAACAAATCCCCTTTGACCCTCTTAGTAAAAAGAGTGGGATCAATTTTCCCAATTTCGAACCCACGATCTTGCAACAACTCAGTAAGGTGCTCATACCACGCACATGGGGATTGTTTAAGGCCATAGAGCGCCTTATTGAGTTTGTATACATGATTGGGAGGCTTGGGATCCTCAAATCCCGAAGGTTGTTTGACATATACCAACTCATTCAAAGGACCATTAAGAAATGCACTCTTCACATCCATTTGTTGCAGCTTAAAATCATGATGAGATGCATATGCAAGCAACATGCGAATAAATTCAAGACATGCAACTGGGGCAAAGTTTCACCGTAGTCGATACCCTCAACTTGGGAGTAGCCTTTTGCCAGCAATCTTGCCTTGTTTCGAACAACCACACCGTTCGCATCTTGCTTGTTCTTGAAGATCCATTTGGTCCCAATGACATTGTGTTCCTCCGTTGGCCTTGGCAGTAATTCCCAGACTTGGTTGCGCTCGAAGTTGTTGAGTTCATCATGCATGGCTTTGAGACAATCCACGTCATCGAGCACCTCGTGTACCTTTTGGGGTTCAACACACGAAACAAACACATGGTGCTCACAAAAATTTGACAATTGTCTACGAGTAGTTACCCCTTTTATCAAGCTTCTAAGCACATTCTCCATGACATGTTGTTGATGCTTGAGCTTGGAAGTCACCTTGGTTGCACGGCGCTCCAAAAGTTCCTCAATTGGAGTTTGAGGATCATGCACTTGATCATCTTAAGCACCGTCTTGAGCTTGCTATTGATCTTGAGCACCCTCTTGATCTTGAGCTTGCTTGGGGTCATGAACTTGATCTTGGGCATCACTTGGTGCAACACCATTATCATGAGGTTGATCTTGCTCTTGATCTTGTTCACTTGGTTGAAGGTCTTCACTTTGTTCTTCGGAAGCGTGTGGGTCTAGCGTTGGTGATGAATCCACTTGAGTAGAGCATTGTCCTTATGCTTCGGCCATAAGGGGTTCCTCAATGGGGGAGTATTTTACCAATCCCCATTCTTCTTATGGCTTGAGGAGGAATTTTATCACCTACATCACAAAGACCACTTTGCTCCACTTGGGAGCCATTATTTTCATCAAACTCCACGTTACACGTCTCCTCAATGAGTCTGGTGGACATGTTGAGGACACGGTAAGCATGAGAGTTTGTAGCATAACCAACAAATATGCCCTATTGAGCTCTAGGTTCAAACTTAGACAAACGAACACCTTTCTTGAGAATGAAACACTTACAACCGAACAACCGAAAGTACTTGAGGTTAGGCTTGTTACCGGTAAGTATCTCATATGCAGTCTTGTTCAAGCCTTTGCGGAGGTAGAGCCGATTTGATGCATGACATGCAGTGTTGATGGCTTCAGCTCAAAAGTTGTATGGAGATTTGACTTCCGCCATCATGGGCCTTGCCGCGTTCGTCAACGTTCGATTCTTGCTCTCCACTACACCATTTTTTAGGGGTATATGGTGCGGCATATTGGTTCTTGATCCCCTCATCACTAAGAAACTCATCCAAGGTGTAGTTCTTGAACTCGGTGCCATTGTCACTTCTAATCATCAATATCTTTGCTTCATGTTGATGTTGATCTTCATTAGCAAAGTTGATGACAGTTTGTTGGGTCTCACTCTTCCTCTTGAAGAAGTACACCTAGGTGTATGTTGAGTAATCATCCACAATCACCAAGCACTACTTTCTTCCCCCAAGACTATCAAAGGATGGAGTACCAAAGAGATCCATGTGAAGGAGCTCCAAGGGCCTCTTCGAGTAGATGACAGTCGTGGGACAGTGAGCCGTTTCATGAAGTTTTCCTTCGATACAAGCACATCAATCATGGTCTTTGGCAAACCTCACATTTTTAGTCCACGAACGTGGTCCCCTTTGAGGAAACTTTGCAAAGATATCATATTGACATGGGCTAGTCGGCGATGCCAAAGCGATCCCACATCAACTTTAGCCATTAGGCAAGTCGCGGTCTTAGTGGGTCGCTCCAAAAAGTTCACCACATAGAGACTATTCTCGACATGCCCAACAAAGGCTACTTTAAGAGTCTTGCTCCACAAAAGGGCCATGGTATCAATATCAAAGAATGTTGCAAATCCCATAAGTGCAAGTTGACGAACGGAAAGCAAATTGTATGCAAGGGACTCAACAAGCATGACCTTCTCAATAGATAAATCCTGAGATGACCACCTTGCTAAGTCCCAATACCTTAGAAGTTCAAGCATCACCAAATTGGACATGGGTGGACATAGATGGAATTGGACGCACATCCACCACCAAGTCCTTGCTCTCGGTCATATGATTTGTCGCTCCACTATCGAGCAACCATGACACCCCACCGGAAGCAAACTCCTACAAGAGATTAATGCTTGGATTTAGGTACCCATTTTCGAATGGGTCCTTTGATGTTAGTAACAAGGGTCTTAGGAACCCAAATAGACCATTCAATGTACCCATAAGAAGAACCAACAAATTTGGCATAAACATGCCCATCCCTAGCACGGCATAAAACATAAGAGTGGTTAAAGTCGTCGGCTTTGTTGGTAGGGACGATTTTCCCTTCCTGGCATTACCACCCACTTCCTTGTTCTTCTTTTTCTCATGAGCAGCCTCACCCGCCTTGACAAAGGCTTCCTTGAGTGGGAGAGTGAAGGAAATATGCCGTATAGGCAATAATAAAGTTGTTATTTACATTTCCTTATATCATGATAAATGTTTATTATTCATGCTAGAATTGTATTAATCGGAAACTTAGTACATGTGTGAATACATAGACAAACAGAGTGTCACTAGTATGCCTCTACTTGACTAGCTCGTTAATCAAAGATGGTTAAGTTTCCTAACCATAGACATGAGTTGTCATTTGATGAATGGGATCACATCATTAGAGAATGATGTGATTGACTTGACCCATCCGTTAGCTTAGCACTATGATCGTTTAGTTTATTGCTATTGCTTTCTTCATGACTTATACATGTTCCTATGACTATGAGATTATGCAACTCCCGAATACCGAAGGAACACTTAGTGTGCTATCAAATGTCACAATGTAACCGGGTGACTATAAGGATGCTCTACAGGTGTCTCCAATGGTGTTTGTTGAGTTGGCATAGACCGAGATTAGGATTTGTCACTCCGTGTATCGGAGAGGTATCTCTGGGCCCTCTCGGTAATGCACATCACTATAAGCCTTGCAAGCAATGTGACTAATGAGTTAGTTGCAGGGTGTTGCATTATGGAACGAGTAAAGAGACTTGCCGGTAATGAGATTGAACTAGGTATTCAGGTACCGACGATCGAATCTCGGGCAAGTAACATACCGATGACAAAGGAAACAACGTATGTTGTTATGAGGTTTGACCGATAAAGATATTCGTAGAATATGTAGGAACCAATATGAGCATCCAGGTTCCGCTATTGGTTATTGACCGGAGATGAGTTTCAATCATGTCTACATAGTTCTCGAACCCGTAGGGTCCGCATGCTTAATGTTCGTTGACGATCGGTATTATGAGTTTATGTGTTTTGATGTACCGAAGGTAGTTCGGAGTCCCGGATGTGATCACGGACATGACGAGGAGTCTCGAAATGGTCGAGACATAAAGATTGACATATTGGACGATGTTATCCGGACACCGGATGAGTTCCGGGGTCATCGGATAAATATCAGAGTGCCGGGGGTTATTGGAAACCCCGTGGGGAATTAATGGGCCAACATGGGCCTTGTGTGAGAGAGGAGAGGGCCCTAGGGCTGGCCGCACCCCCCCTTGAGGAGTCTGAATTGGACTAGGAGGGGGCGGCGTCCCCCTCCCTTTCCTTCTCCCTCTCTCCCTCTCCTTCCCCCCTCTCTTCTCTTGTTGGAAACCTACTAGGAATAGGATTCCTATTCCTAGTAGGAATCCTACTTGTGGCGCGCCCTATGAGGGCCGGCCGGCCTCCCCCTTGCGCCTTTATATACGGGGGCAGGGGGGCACCCTAGGACACGCAAGTTGACAGTTGTCTTAGCCGTGTGCGGTGCCCCCCTCCATAGATTTCCACCTCAGTCATATCGTTGTAGTGCTTAGGCGAAGCCCTGCGTCGGTAACTTCATCATCACCGTCATCACATTGTCATGATGATGGAACTCTCCGTTGGCCTCAACTGGATCAAGAATACGAGGGACGTCACTGAGCTGAACGTGTGCAGATCGCGGAGGTGCCGTGCGTTTGGTACTTGATCGGTTGGATGCGAAGACGTTCGACTACATCAACCACATTACTTAACGCTTCCGCTTTCGGTCTACAAGGGTACGTGGACACACTCTCCCCTCTCGTTGCTATTCATATCCTAGATAGATCTTGCGTGATCGTAGGATTTTTTTTTGAAATACTGTGTTCCCCAACAGTGGCATCCGAGCCAGGTCTATGCGTAGATGTTATATGCACGAGTAGAACAGAAAGGAGTTGTGGGCGTGAGTATATACATATTGCTTGCCGTCACTAGTTGATTCTTGATTCAGCAGTATTGTTGGATGAAGCAGCTCAGACCGACATTACACATACACTTACGCGAGACTGGTTCTACCGACGTGCTTCGCACACAGGTGGCTAGTGGGTGTCTGTTTCTCCAACTTTAGTTGAATCGGTTTCAATGAACAGGGTTCTTTCTAAAGATCAAAAAGCAATCATTATGCGACGTTGTGGTTTTGATGCGTAGGTAAGAACGGTTCTTGCTAGAAGCCCGTAGTAGCCACGTAAAACTTGCAACAACAAAGTAGAGGACGTCTAACTTGTTTTTGCAGGGCATGTTGTGATGTGATATGGTCAATACGTGATTATATAATTTGTTGTATGAGATGACCATGTTTTGTAATATAGTTATCGGCAACTAGCAGGAGCCATATGGTTGTCGCTTTATTGTATGAAATGCAATCGCCATGTAATTGCTTTACTTTATCACTAAGCAGTAGCAATAGTTGTGGAAGCAATAGTTGGCGATACAGCAACAATGCTTCGATGGAGATCAAGGTGTCAAGCCGGTGACGATGGTGATCATGATGGTGCTTTGGAGATGGAGATCAAAAGGCACAAGATGATGATGGCCATATCATATCACTTATTTGATTGCATGTGATGTTTATCCTTTATGCATCTTATTCTTCTTAGTACAGCGGTAGCATTATAAGATGATCTCTCACTAAATTTCAAGGTACAAGTGTTCTCCCTGAGTATGCATCGTTGCTACAGTTCGTCGTGCTGAGACACCACGTGATGATCGGGTCTGATAAGCTCTACGTTCACATACAAAGGGTGCAAGCCAGTTTTTCACAAGCAAAATACTCGGGTTAAACTTGACGAGCCTAGCATATGCAGATATGGCCTCGGAACACTGAGACCGAAAGGTCGAGCGTGAATCATATAGTAGATATGATCAACATAGTGATGTTCACCATTGAAAACTACTCCATCTCACGTGATGATCGGACATGGTTTAGTTGATATGGATCACGTGATCACTTAGATGATTAGAGGGATGTGCATCTAAGTGGGAGTTATTAAGTAATATGATTAAGTTGAACTTAAATTTATCATGAACTTAGTACCTGATAGTATTTTGCATGTCTATTTTGTTGTAGATAAATGGCCCGTGCTGTTGTTCCATTGAATTTTAATGCGTTCCTAGAGAAAGCTAAGTTGAAAGATGATGGTAGCAATTACACAGACTGGGTCCGTAACTTGAGGATTATCCTCATTGATGCACAGAAGAATTACGTCCTGGAAGCACCTCTGGGTGCCAAACCCGCTGCAGGAGCAACGCCAGATGTTATGAACACCTGGCAGAGAAAAGTTGATGACTACTCGATAGTTTAGTGTGCCATGCTTCACGGTTTAGAACCGGGACTTCAACGACGTTTTGAACGTCATGCAACATATGAGATGTTCCAGGAGTTGAAGTTAATATTTCAAGCAAATGCCCGGATTGAGAGATATGAAGTCTCCAATAAGTTCTACAGCTGCAAAATGGAGGAGAATAGTTCTGTCAGTGAACATATACTCAGAATGTCTAGGTACCACAATCACTTGACTTAGCTGGGAGTTAATCTTACAGTTGATAGTGTCAGTGACAGAGTTCTTCAATCACTTCCACCAAGCTACAAAAGCTTCGTGATGAACTATAATATGCAATGGATGGATAAGACGATTCCCGAGCTCTTCGCAATGCTAAGCCGCGGAGGTAGAAATCAAGAAGGAGCACCAAGTGTTGATGGTCGACAAGACCACTAGTTTAAAGAAGTAGGGCAAAGGGAAGAAGGGGAACTTCAAGAAGAACAACAAGCAAGTTGCTGCTCAAGTGAAGAAGCCCAAGTCTGGACCTAAGCCTGAGACTGAGTGCTTCTACTGCAAAGGGACTGGTCACTGGAAGCGGAACTACCCCAAGTATTTGGCGGATAAGAAGGATGGCAAAGTGAAAGGTATATTTGATATACATGTTATTGATGTGTACCTTACTAATGCTCGCAGTAGCACCTGGGTATTTGATACTGGTTCTGTTGCTAATATTTGCAACTCGAAACAGGGGCTACGAATTAAGCGAAGATTGGCTAAGGACGAGGTGACGATGCACGTGGGAAATGGTTCCAAAGTCGATGTGATCACCGTCGGCACGCTACCTCTACATCTACCTTCGGGATTAGTTTTAGACCTGAATAATTGTTATTTGGTGCCAACATTAAGCATGAACATTATATCTGGATCTTGTTTGATGCGAGACGATTATTCATTTAGATCAAAGAATAATGGTTGTTCTATTTATATGAGTAATATCTTTTATGGTCATGCACCCTAGATGAGTGGTCTATTTTTACTAAATCTTGGTAATAGTGATACACATATTCATAGTATTGAAGCCAAAATATATAAGTTTAATAATGATAGTGCAACTTATTTGTGGCACTGCCGTTTAGGTCATATTGGTGTAACGCGCATGAAGAAACTCCATGCTGATGGACTTTTGGAGTCACTTGATGCTTGCGAACCATGCCTCATGGGCAAAATGAATAAGACTCCGTTCTCCGGAACAATGGAACTAGCAACATACTTATTGGAAATAATACATACTGATGTATGCGGTCCGATGAGTGTTGATGCTCGTGGCGCGTATCGTTATTTTCTAACCTTCACAGATGATTTGAGCAGATATGGGTATACTTACTTAATGAAACATAAGTCTAAAACATTTGAAAAGTTCAAAGAATTTCAGAGTGAAGTGGAAAATCATCATAACAAGAAAAAAAGTTTCTATGATCTGATCGTGGAGGAGAATATTTGAGTTACGAGTTTGGTCTTCATTTGGAACAATGCGGGATAGTTTCGCAACTCATGCCACCCGGAACACCACAGCGTAATGGTGTGTCCGAACATCGTAATCATACTTTATTAGATACGTTACAATCTATGATGTCTCTTACTGATTTACCGCTATCATTTTGGGGTTACGCTTTAGAGACGGCTGCATTCACGTTAAATAGGGCACCATCGAAATCCGTTGAGACGACACCTTATGAACTGTGGTTTGGCAAGAAACCCAAGTTGCCGTTTCTTAAAGTTTGGGGCTGCGATGCTTATTTGAAAAAGCTTCAACCTGATAAGCTTGAACCCAAATCAGAGAAATGTGTCTTCATAGGATACCCAAAAGGAACTGTTGGGTACACCTTCTATCACAGATCCGAAGGCAAGATATTCGTTTCTAAGAATGGATCCTTTCTAGAGAAGGAGTTTCTCTCGAAAGAAGTGAGTGGGAGGAAAGTAGAACTTGATAAGGTAACTGTACCTGCTCCCTTATTGGAAAGTAGTTCATCACAGAAATCAGTTCCAGTGATTCCTACACCAGTAAGTGAGGAAGCTAATGATGATGATCATGAAACTTCTGATCAAGTTACTAACAAACCTCGCAGGTCAAGCAGAGTAAGATCCGCACCAGAGTGGTACGGTAATCCTGTTCTGGAAGTCATGTTACTTGACCATGATGAACCTACGAACTATGAGGAAGCGAGATGATCCCAGATTCGACAAAATGGCTTGAGTCCATGAAATCTGAGATGGGATTCATGTATGAGAACAAAGTATGTACTTTGGTTGACTTACCCGATGATCGACAAGCCATAGAGAATAAATGGATCTTCAAGAAGAAGACTGACGCTGACGGCAATGTTACTGTCTACAAAGCTCGACTTGTTGCAAAAGGTTTTCGACAAGTTCAAGGAATTGACTATGATGAGACATTCTCACCCGTAGTGATGCTTAAGTCGGTCCGAATCATGTTAGCAATTGCCGCATTTTATGATTATGAAATTTGGCAAATGGATGTCAAAACTGCATTCCTTAATGGATATCTTAAAAAAGAGTTGTATATGATGCAACCAGAAGGTTTTGTCGATCCAAAAAGGTGATAACAAAGTGTGTAAGCTCTAGCGATCTATCTATGGACTGGTGCAAGCATGTCGGAGTTGGAATATAGCTTTGATAGTGTGATCAAAGCATATGGTTTTATACAGACTTTTGGAGAAGCCTGTATTTTCAAGAAAGTGAGTGGGAGCTCTGTAGCATTTCTAATATTATATGTGGATGACATAATGTTAATCGGAAATGATACTGAATTTCTGAATAGCATAAAAGGATACTTGAATAAGAAGTTTTCAATGAAAGACCTCGGTGAAGCTGCTTATATATTGGGCGTCAAGATCTATAGAGATAGATTAATATGCTTAATTGGACTTTCATAAAGCACATACGTTGATAAAGTTTTCAAGAAGTTCAAAATGGATCAAGCAAAGAAAGGGTTCTTGCCTGTGTTACAAGGTGTTAAGTTGAGTCAGACGCAATGTCCGACTACTACAGAAGATAGAGAGAAAATGGAAGTCATTCCCTATGCTTCAACCATAGGTTCTATCATGTATGCAATGCGGTGTACCAGACCTGATGTGTGCCTTGCTATTAGTTTAGCAGGGAGGTACCAAAGTAATCCAGGAGTGGATCACTAGGCGGTGGTCAAGAACATCCTGAAATATCTGAAAATGACTAAGGATATGTTTCTCGTTTATGGAGGTGACAAAGAGCTCGTCGTAAACGGTTACGTCGATGCAAGCTTTAACACTGATCCGGATGACTCTAAGTCACAAACCGGATACATATTTTTATTGAATGGTGGAGCTGTCAGTGTGTGCAGTTCCAAGCAGAGCGTCATGGAGGGATCTACATGCGAAATGGAATACATAGCTGCTTCGGAAGCAGCAAATGAAGGAGTCTGGATGAAGGAGTTCATATCCGATCTAGGTGTCATACCTAGTGCATCGGGTCCAATGAAAATATTTTGTGACAATACTGGTGCAATTTCCTTGGCAAAAGAATCCATATTTCACAAGAGAACCAAGCACATTAAAAGACGCTTCAATTCCATCCGCGATCAAGTCAAGGAGGGAGACATAGAGATTTCCAAGATACATACGGATCTGAATGTTGCAGACCATTGACTAAGCCTCTCTCACGAGCAAAACATGATCAGCACCAAAACTCCATGGGTGTTAGTATCATTACTTTGTAATCTAGATTATTGACTATAGTGCAAGTGGGAGACTGAAGGAAATATGCCCTAGAGGCAATAATAGAGTTGTTATTTATATTTCCTTATATCATGATAAATGTTTATTATTCATGCTAGAATTGTATTAATTGGAAACTTAGTACATGTGTGAATACATACAGAAACAGAGTGTCACTAGTATGCCTCTACTTGACTAGCTCGTTAATCAAAGATGGTTAAGTTTCCAAACCATAGACATGAGTTGTCATTTGATGAACGGGATCACATCATTAGAGAATGATGTGATTGACTTGGCCCATCCGTTAGCTTAGCACTATGATCGTTTAGTTTATTTCTATTGCTTTCTTCATGACTTATACATGTTCCTATGACTATGAGATTATGCAACTCCCGAATACCGGAGGAACACTTAGTGTGCTATCAAACGTCACAACGTAACTGGGTTACTATATAGATGCTCTACAGGTGTCTCCAATGGTGTTTGTTGAGTTGGCATAGATCGAGATTAGGATTTGTCACTCCGTGTATCGGAGAGGTATCTCTAGGCCCTCTCGGTAATGCACATCACTATAAGCCTTGCAAGCAATGTGACTAATGAGTTAGTTGTGGGATGTTGCATTACGGAACGAGTAAAGAGACTTGCTGGTAACGAGATTGAACTAGGTATTGAGATACCGACGGTCGAATCTTAGGCAAGTAACATACCGATGACAAAGGGAACAATGTATGTTGTTGTGCGGTTTGACCGATAAAGATCTTCATAGAATATGTAGGAACCAATATGAGCATCCAGGTTCGGTTATTGGTTATTGACCGGAGATGAGTCTCCGTCATGTATACATAGTTCTTGAACCCGTAGGGTCCGCACGCTTAACGTTCGATGATGATCGGTATTATGAGTTTATGTGTTTTGATGTACCAAAGGTAGTTCGAAGTCCCAGATGTGATCACGGACATGAAGAGGAGTCTCGAAATGGCCGAGACATAAATATTGATATATTTGATGATGTTATCCGGACATCGGATGAGTTAAGGGGTCACCGGATAAATATCGGAGTGTCGGGGGTTATCGGAAACCCCGTGGGGAATTAATGGGCCAACATGAGCCTTGTGTGAGAGAGAGGAGAGGGCCCTAGGGCTGGCCGCACCCCCCTTGAGGAGTCCGAATTGGACTAGGAGGGGGGGGGCGCCCCCTCCCTTTCCTTCTCCCTCTCTCCCTCTCCTCCCCCCCTCTCTTCCCTTGCTGGAAACCTACTAGGAATAGGATTCCTATTCCTAGTAGGAATCCTACTTGGGGCGCGCCCTATAAGGGTCGGCCGGCCTCCCCCCGTCGGTGTCAAAACCGACGGATCTCGGGTAGGGGGTCCCGAACTGTGCGTCTAAGGTCGATGGTAACAGGAAACAAGGAACATGGTGTTTACCCAGGTTCGGGCCCTCTCTATGGAGGTAATACCCTACGTCCTGCTTGATTAATACTGATGAATATGAGTATTACAAGAGTTGATCTACCTCGAGATCGTAATGGCTAAACCCTAGAGGTCTAGCTTGTATGGCTATGATGATGAGGTCTCCCCTCTCCGGACTAAGTCCTCCGGTTTATATAGACACCGGGAGGATCTAGGGTTACACAAGGTCAGTTACAAAGAAAGGAATCTACATATCCGGTCGTCAAGCTTGCCTTCCACGCCAAGGAGCGTCCCATCCGGGCACGGGTGCCGTCTTCGGTCTTCATATCTTCACAACCCATCAGTCCGGCCCATGTCTAACAGGCCGGACGCCCGAGGACCCCTTAGTCCAGGACTCCCTCAGTAGCCCCTGAACCTGGCTTCAATGACAAGGTATCCGGCGCATAGTGCTGTCTTCGGCATTGCAAGGCGGCTTCCTCCTTCCGAACTTCAAAATAGTCTTCGGACGAATTGATCGTGTCCGTACCTGTAACATACAACCGTAGAGAGTATAGTATTCTACGAATCCAATCTGCTGACAATTTTTAGTAATGTGATGTCATGCTTCTCGGTCATTATTTCGAACCGTTTCCCATCCCGTCGTTCCATGTTTCGGGGCGTGGTAGTCATTGACACGTCTTGTCGAAGCAGAGATCATGTCCCCTAATTGCGGGATTTTCATCAATACGAGCGTGGGTAACCCAACCGTCCTACAGGAAAGATTCCTTAGGAATAGGCAGGTTCTTAGGCTTAGGAGGAGGCGTTCAATACCCGCTGCCTTTATAAAGGAACCAATGGCCGTCTTTTATGCCAATCCTCTCCTCAGCCTTCCCAACCTCGAGTTCTAGCACCCAAGGTTCGACTTCATCCTTTCAAGCCTCCCCATCATTTCCAGACCCAGCTCCCAAGGCCGATGGCTTCCTCCTTTACGGAGGAGGATATCGCAAAGCTTCGGGCGGCCAGATATTTGACTGCGGAGGTCCACCATAGGCTTCCTGCTCAAGGACAGGTTATTCCGACCCCCAGATCTGGCGAGAGGGTCGTATTCATCTCCCACTTCCTCTGGGGGCTAGGGTTCGCTCTTCACCCCTTCGTCCGGGGGCTAATGTTTTATTACGGACTAGATTTTCATGACCTAGCTCTAGACTCTATCCTTCACGTCTCGGTGTTTATCATTACATGCAAGGCCTTCCTCCGAATCCCCCCACACTTCGGCTTATGGATCAAGACCTTTGATGACCCACAAGTATAGGGGATCTATCATAGTCCTTTTGATAAGTAAGAGTGTCGAATCCAACGAGGAGCAGAAGGAAATGATAAGCGGTTTTCAGCAAGGTATTCTCTGCAAGTACTGAAATAAGTGGTAACAGATAGTTTTGTGATAAGGTAAATTGTAACGAGCAACAAGTAACAAAAGTAAATAAGGTGCAGCAAGGTGGCCCAATCCTTTTTGTAGCAAAGGACAAGCCGGACAAATTCTTATATAAGGAAAAGAGCTCCCGAGGACACATGGGAATATCGTCAAGCTAGTTTTCATCACGCTCATATGATTCACGTTCGATACTTTGATACTTTGATATGTGGGTGGACCGGTGCTTGGGTGCTGTTCTTACTTGAACAAGCATCCCACTTATGATTAACCTCTATTGCAAGCATCCGCAACTACAACAAAAGTATTAAGGTAAACCTAACCATAGCATGAAACATATGGATCCAAATCAGCCCCTTACGAAGCAATGCATAAACTAGGGTTTAAGCTTCTGTCACTCTAGCAACCCATCATCTACTTATTACTTCCCAATGCCTTCCTCTAGGCCCAAATAATGGTGAAGTGTTATGTAGTCGACGTTCACATAACACCACTAGAGGTTAGACAACATACATCTCATCAAAATATCGAACGAATACCAAATTCACATGACTACTAATAGCAAGACTTCTCCTGTGTCCTCAGGAACAAACGTAACTACTCACAAAGCATATTCATGTTCATAATCAGAGGGGTAATAGTATGCATAAAGGACCTGAACATATGATCTTCCACCAAGTAAACCAACTAGCATCAACTACAAGGAGCAATCAACACTACTAGCAACCTACTAGCACCAATCCCGGACTTAGAGACAAGAATTGGATACAAGAGATGAACTCGGGTTTGGAGATGAGATGGTGCTGGTGAAGATGTTGATGGAGATTGCCCTCTCCCGATGAGAGGAGCGTTGGTGATGACGATGGTGATGATTTCCCCCTCCCGGAGGGAAGTGTCCCCGGCAGAACAGCTCTGCCGGAGCCCTAGATTGGTTCCGCCAAGGTTCCGCCTCGTGGCGGCGGAGTCTCGTCCCGAAAGGTTGCTTATGATTTTTTTCTCATCGAAAGACTTCATATAGGAGAAGATGGGCATCGGAGAGCCACCAGGGGGCCCACGAGGTAGGGGGCGCGCCCAGGGGGGAGGGGCGCGCCCCCCACCCTCGTGAGCAGGGTGTGGGCCCCCTGGCCTTCATCTTTGGCGACGATTTTTCTTTATTTATTTTAAGATATTCCGTGGAGTTTCAGGACTTTTGGAGTTGCGCAGAATAGGTCTCCAATATTTGCTCCTTTTCCAGCCAGAATTCCAGCTGCCGGCATGCCCCCTCTTCATTGTAAACCTTGTAAAATAAGAGAGAATAGCCATAAGTATTGTGACATAACGTGAAATAACAGCCCATAATGCAATAAATATTAATATAAAAGCATGACGCAAAATGGATGTATCAACCTTCAGTGTGAAGCCGAAATTAGTCGACGGGGAACAACTGGAGTGCGGCGGTGCTACGATCAGCCAACTCACCAGCACTCCTTGGCCAGAATGTTCTTTTAGCGAAACTTCCAATCACTGGTAGCGGTAGTGGTTTTATGTTATGGAGCCCGCAACACCAAGTGGGTAGCGCACCCACATTCCGTCCTAGCCCACCGTTACAGCTTGCATCATGGGTCAACAAGGGGCTGGACTGGGGATCAGTTGATGAAGTGCAGACTATACAGAGCCGCATTCAAACCCTCCTCGAGAGAGACATCGATCTTGTCAACGTGATCCAAGTGATGTTAGTTCGCCGAATCCTGCCATGCCAGCGCAGGTCTCGCCGCATGTGGGAGCTTACAGAAGGACCACAAACCCTCCAACACTTCTTCGGCACCACACACAAAGGGATGTGTAAGTTATTTTTCGGGAAGCGGAAACATTGGCCAGACACTACCGAAGATGATGGCCTTAGCTGCAACTGTCCGGATACCTCGGTAAGCACTTGGCTCCCGAACACTTTGTAATTATGCATACCGTAATATGGTACTGAGCAGGCTATCTTCTTCCAGGGCTGGACAAAGAAGGCGGAACTAATTATGTGTTCGGCCCCTCTGCCCGAGGGCCCAGCGAATCCTGTTCTAACAAGGATGCTGGCCCCGGCACCATACCAGATGCTTGTGAAGGAGGGCGAGGCGGAGAATGAGCGGACCAAAGATGGTTCCTATTCCTAGGGTGCATTGGACATTGTGTCCGGAGGAATCAAAATCCCCTCATCCGAAGACAAAAGTGAAGGGGGGCCACTGTCTCCTTTCCTCCTAGGAAGAGAAGGTCCGCCTCTGAATATTGGGAGAAGCAGGCTCCTAAGCGAGGGAAGATGCCTTAGGTGGCTGGCTCGGGCTTGGAGGACGTCGAAGCGCAGTCTCATGACGAGGACAGGCCTCAGGCCAAATCGTAAGTGAATCAAGGCTGTTTTAAACATGTCCCGTTCTTTTCTTATAATGCCTGGAATATATATTTTTTGTTTTTGTAGCTCAGCATGCAGTCTTCCTCAACAATCCTCTTCCTCGGGGGACCTTCTCCTAGAGATGATGGAAAGCGAGACGCCCCCCACCAGCCTCTCCGTCCAATAGGGCGGACGACTTAGAGGTGTCGTCATGGAGGGTCTCCCCCGACCAACAAGTGGTGCAAGGGATGATGAAGACATTACCCGAAGGTGATACTTCGGTGGCCCAGGGTCCGGGGAGGAACAATGAGGGCCCCGGCAATCCGATATACAGCCGGATACGAATGAACGGATCCCTTCAAAGGGTGGCCGTACTCCTACGGCAGCCTCCAGAGACCCAGAGGCGTCGGATATCTTGACGAACATGTTGTGGCAGGCGTCCGTCTCATAGGAACATCGTGCCTTAATGGGCACGGTGGTTGAAAAGGTCCAGTCCACGAAGAGCGGATTGGATGAGGCCTTTGCGAGCCTACTAAGAGGCTTCGAGGTTTGTACTATAATATGTGCAATTGTGTTTTATTCGCAAAATACACATGTGTATAGATAGTAGCCCCTGTGTAGGATCGGAAGTATGTCTAGAGGGGGGTGATTAGACTACTTGACCAAATAAAAAATCTAGCCTTTTCCCAATTTTAGTTGTTGGCAGATTTTAGCTATTTTAGGACAAGTCAAGCAACCATCACGTAATTCAAGCAAGCATGCAAAGAGTATATTGGCAGCGGAAAGTAAAGCATGCAACTTGCAAGAATGTAAAGGGAAGGGTTTGGAGAATTCAAACGCAATTGGAGACATGGATGTTTTTCCCGTGGTTCGGATAGGTGGTGCTATCCTACATCCACGTTGATGGAGACTTCAACCCACAAAGGGTAACGGTTGCGCGAGTCCACACAGGGCTCCACCCAAGGGTAACGGTTGCGCGAGTCCACACAGGGCTCCACCCACGAAGGGTCCACGAAGAAGAAACCACCCACAAAGGGTCCACGAAGAAGCAACCTTGTCTATCCCACCATGGCCATCGCCCACACAGGACTTGCCTCACTAGCGGTAGATCTTCACGAAGTAGGCGATCTCCTTGCCCTTCCAAACTCCTTGGTTCAACTCCACAATCTTGTCGGAGGCTCCCAAGTGACACCTAGCCAATCTAGGAGACACCACTCTCCAAGAAGTAACAAATGGTGTGTAGGTAATGAACTCCTTGCTCTTGTGCTTCAAATGATAGTCTCCCCAACACTCAACTCTCTCTCATAGGATTTGGATTTGGTGGAAAGAAGATTTGAGTGGAAAGCAACTTGGGAAGGCTAGAGATCAAGATTCATATGGTAGGAATGGAATGTCTTGGTCTCAACACATGAGTAGGTGGTTCTCTCTCAGAACATATGAGTAGGAATGGTGTGTGCGTTCTGATAGCTCTCTCTTCAAATGAAGAGGAGGTGGAGGGGTATATATAGCCTCCACACAAAATCCAACCGTTACACAGTTTTCCAATCTCGGTGGGACCGAATCACAAACTCGGTCGGACCGAAAATGTAAAACTAGTGACCGTTAGAGATTTTCGGTGGGACTGACATGCAACTCGGTAGGACCGATATGGTTAGGGTTTGGGCATAACGTAATCTCGGTGAGACCGATTACTCAAACTCGGTGAGACCGAATTTGGTAATTAGCTAACCAGAGAGTTGGTCAGGCAAACTTGGTGGGACCGATTTGCTATTTCGGTGAGACCGAGTGGAACTCGGTGAGACCGAAAAGTTACAAAGGGGAAACACTGAGTTTACATTACAATCTCGGTGGGACCGATTCGCTCTTACGGTGAGACCGAAAAGTTACGAAAGGGAAACAGAGAGTTTGCAATCCCATCTCGGTGAGACCGAGATCCTTATCGATAGAACCGAATTGCTAGGGTTTGGCAGTGGATAATGACAAGTGAAACTCGATGGCGCCGGATAGGAAAAATCGGTAGGACCGAGTTTGGCTTAGGGTTTAGGTCATATGTGGATATGGGAAAGTAGTTGAGGGTTTTGGAGCATATCACTAAGCACAAGAAGAAAGAGGCTCATTAAGCAACACCTCATCCCTCCTTGATAGTATTGGCTTTTCCTAAAGACTCAATGTGATCTTGGATCACTAAAATATAAAATGAAGAGTCTTGAGCTTTTGAGCTTGAGCCAATCCTTTGTCCTTAGCATCTTGAGGGTTACACTTTCACATCCATGCCATGCCAATCATTGAGCTTTACTGAAATAATCATCTTGGAATAGCATTAGCTCAATGAGCTATATGTTGTTATGAATTACCAAAACCACCTAGGGATAGTTGCACTTTCAATCTCCCCCTTTTTGGTAATTGATGACAACATATAGATCAAAGCTTCGACAAATGATAATAAGCATGAAATATATCATCGCTTTGAGAAGTATGTGATAAGTAAGAGCTCCCCCTAAATTTGTGCATATTTAAAATTTGCTTTGGACTGCAAATGCACAAGGAGTTAGAGTCATGGGTTACTCTTCCATGTCACATACATCTTGGTGGAGCGCTTAAAATGATAAGAATGAAATACATGCACTCATTACCAAGAATAGTGAATGATCGCATAAGATAGATAAGATAATAGCATTAAGCAAGCATTAAGTGTAGCTTATGATCAAACACATGATCATCAATGTCTCACAAATAATGATGTAGCACTCAAAAGCAAACAAGTTTGAAAAACCACAAAATAAAGCAAGAGAGAAAAGCAACACTCTCTCTCTCTCGAAGCCTATGATCTATACATCTTCTCCCCCTTTGGCAACAAGTTACCAAAAAGTTCCTAGAAAATGCATAGTGCTAGATCGACGCTCAGGCTTGATCTTCTGGTGGTGGTGGAGTCCGGATCACTCCAAGGACGAAGGCTTCGGTAGATGCTGAAGTAGACGCTGGAGTTGGAACTGAAGTAGATGCTGGAGCTGGTGGAACTGAGGCTGTAGCTAGTGCTGAAGTGGTGGCTCTGGTGTCAGCAACTGGCACGGCAGATGACCTCGGGCCTCGTGGCACTCTGGCAAAGGCATGAGTGGTAGTCCTGCCTCTCCTCTCCTGCATGTCCTCCTGGAGCTGCTCCACTGCAGACTGAACTTCCGTTACTTTGACATCCAAGTCATAGAACTTCTGTTCCATGATTCTCTCTAGGCTCTGCTGATTCTGAGTGAGGGTGGCCAGACTTTGCTCAATCCTCAGCGTGGATGCAATCAAGTAACCAAGCTGCTCTTGTTTAGTCTTCAAGAAATACTCAGATGCCTCCTCTTGAGTTGGCATCTTGGCAGCTTTCTCCTTTCTTGCCTTCTCCTTCTTTTCTTGTGCTTGAACTGATGATGGCTCATTCTCAGTCATGACCACTTGGTTATCCTCAAAATCTGGATGGATGGGCAGGTGTTCCTTGTCCAATAGATATATGCCCATGCCCATCTTGGAGTTAATGAGCTCCTGGATCTGAGGGGCATATCCGCAACTCCTCTTCTGATCTGCTGGAGTCCGTTTAATAGTTTCCACTATGAGGCTCATCACCTTGAACTTCTGAGGCACATCAAATACATGTAGCAAGTTGATCGCATGGCCTCTGATCATCTTGTGATCACCTGACTTGGGCAACAAGGTGTGCCTCAAGATCCAATTGATGGTTGGCAGTCCTGACAGAAGATAGTGCACTGAGCCAAATTTGAAAGTGTCAAGTGCTTCATTCGGGATTTCCTTGTACATATTGGACATGGAATTGTGGTCCATTTTCTTCTTGGCATATATGTCCAAGTCATCATCATGCTCCTCTGGGGCATTAATGAGCTGTGCCCACTCAGCCACTGTAGATTGGTACCTTGTACCCTCAGACATCCATGTGATCTTTCCATCTGGGTAAAAGTGTGCCGTGGAGTAGAATTGCATGATCAGTTCCTCGTTCCACTTTGTGAGCTTCTGCCCAACAAAGTCAGCAACTCCACAAGCACTAAAGCTGTCATATACTCCCGGGTAGTGTTCCTCCTTCTCCCTCATGTAGGTCCAGTCGACCCATCTCATGTCACAGACAATGGGCTTCTTATCTAGCAGCACTGTCTCATAGAAGTCCTGCTATTCCTTGGTGTGAAATCTGTAATCCACAGCAGTCCTTCTCCTTGAAGCATATGGGTCTGCTTCTCTCCACTTCCTCAGCCCTGAATCTCTCCTGAGCTTCATGTCCTCAGCCACAGGATGAGCATCGTTGTGGTCTAGGATCTTGGGCTTTAGCTTTCTCAGAACATTCTCTTCCTCTTCTTCTGCAACTTCAGGCACTGGGGCCTTGTTCTTTTCAGCAGCTGGGATGCTCCTTGTATTTCTCTTAGGTGCTGTCTTGACCTTTGATGCAGCCTTGGGCTTAGATGCAGTAGCCCCTGATTTGATAGCATCACCCATCAGCTTGGGTGCCTTGGGTGCTGGTGCAGCTACCTCTTCTTCCTCTTCCTCTTCCATGATGGAAGCCTTTCCAAGCACTCTGGCTACGGTCTTCTTGACCCTTTCCTTCCTCTTCTTTCCCTCAGCAGCAACTGGCTCCTTAGGTGCAGCTGGCTCCTTGGGTGCAGGCTTCTCAGTTGAAGCTCTTGCCTTAGACATGGGCTGCCTGCCTGCTAGCCTTTTGATTTTCAGCCCTGGCTTTGTCCCTTGAGCTGGCTCAACTCTTTTGGAAGTGGCCTCTTCCTCTGCCACATAATCTTCATCTTCGGAGTCTGAAGTTCTCTTCTTCCTCTGTCTCGTGGCAGCTTTTGGCAAGTTTCTAGGGGTGCTCCTGCTGCCCTCATCTGAAGAGCTGGAGGGACTAGTGCCCTCACTCATCACCACTTGCTGTTCTGACACATTCTGGCTGTCACTCTGATCAGACATGCTGCAAGCTGACTGCTGACCCTGTGAACAGATTATAGATGAGGTAGAAAGGATGAGCATCACAAAATGCAGAGATTTTTGCAAAAGAATGATCCAAAAACTTAGTTTTAGTTTCCCACTGAAATCATCTCGGATCTACCGAGTTTCAAACTCGGTGATACCGAAGCAGTTTTGGAACCTAAACTAGTGAACTCGGTTGGACCGAGTCACAGTTCGGTGGCACCGAGACTGCTAGGGTTTCACAGAGTTCCAAAATTGGTCACACCGATAAGTAATTCTCGGTCAGACCGAGTCTCACTTGTGCAATGGCATAAGCCAAATCGGTGGGACCGAGTTTTTCAACTCGGTGGGTCCGAGATGGTTTCGGCGGAAACCTAACCCTAAAATTTTCGAATCAAAGCTAATCTACGGGCGTATTGACTGGATAGGAGTGTTTCAATCGTGGCAAGAATCATGATGATCACAATGTGCTAGGAATCAGATTGGAGAATAGCACAAAGATCAAGTCCATACCCTAGTTTGGCGGGGACTTGCTACGGCGGCAACGGCAGGGCAGAATTCCCATTGACGGCGACGGAGACCAGCGACTGGAGGCGGCTGGCAGCGAGAAGACGATCCGGAGACCAAGTTTGCAGAGCAGGCTATCGCGCGGGCGAAGGGGTTCGGAGAAATTTCCAAAATTTTGCCCGTGACTATATATAGCCCGACCCTGTCGGTGTGACCAAGTGGAACAACTCGGTGGCATCGAGATTCATAACTGCAGGCAGTTACTGAAACTCGATGGGACCGAAATGTTCAAATTGGTTGCACCGAGATCGAAAACCTAGATCAACTTAATGATCTCGGTAGGACCGAAAGTGGGGTATCGGTCAGACCGAGAATCATAAAGAGGTTTTGGAAGTTTAAGTCTATGACGAATCGGGGACTCCGAGCGCTCCTCACACAGAGTGGTTCGAATCTGACTCGATCAAATTTTGTGATGCAACATGAATAGAGTTTGAGACGAGAAAAGCATAGATAGCTAGAGAAGGTACTTAGGCATTCTTGTCCATCCACTTGGCAAAAGAAAATAAAACCAAACAATCAAAACAACAAGTGGATGTCCTCGAATGAGTAAAATATGCAACCAGCATGCTCACACAATATGATGGCAAATGAAATATATGACAAGGCATGCACAACCAATTCTAGCATCTATCAAGCAATTTGCGATGACTAGGTCATCTATATATGAGTATATTGACTTAGGAGTCAAGTGAGATCACTTGATCATAGGTCATACTCATCGTTTAAGCTCAAGTGGGGTTACCACTTTTACATAAAGCATTGTTGTGTTCACATCTTTAGAGTTGCTTTAGCTCAAGTCTTAGAGTAAAGCTCCCCCTAGATGTGATATCCCCCCTAAGAGGGATGAACTAACCTTGGGTTTTGTCGATGATGACTTCATGTAGATATTGAAGATGTGGACGCTCAATGTTGATGTAGATCACTTGGAGCTATCCATTTGAGTGAATTGCACTTTCAATACCTACATGGGTTAGTCCCACAAGGAACAAACAAGGATATCCATAGACATAGAGTGATGCACACAAAAGATGATGTCCATGAAAACTTTTAGGTTACCTTGTCCCTTGTCTTACCAACAAGAGGGTTTGTGACTCCTTGAACTAGTGCAAGATGTGGAAGTTGATTGCACTTGTTCTTGCCAAAATGATAAGAGTGAAGTATGTTGGCGGAGTCACCCTCAAGAACTCTTTAGTTCTTCTTCTTTTGGATCCACATCATCTTGATGGGAATCCTTGGAGTTGTAGTCGTACTTGATGAAGTGGAACTTGAAGTAGTCTTGGGAATCCACTTGACTAAAGTCTTAGGAGCTTCTTCAAATGCGTCAATTTCCTCTTGAAGCTTGTCCTTGCCTTTTTGCTTGTAGTCTTGTGGTGGAAGATCATCTTGAGCTTGTGTCCCCTTGAAAGAAGTATCATACTTCTCTTGTTGAGGAACAAACTTTGTCTTGGGGTATTGATCTTCTTCCCACTCAACTCCATTGGCATTGAACTTTCGTTCAAAACCAACACCTTGATTCTTCCGTGCATTCCTTGCTTGCGCACAATTTCCTCGAATTGCTTACTCCCGGCAAGGCTTTTGTACACTCCTTTCTCTATAATTCCCTTCAATAAACTATTTTCTTTCTCAAGTGTAACTTGGCTAAGAGAATCATTAGTGGAATCAAGAGAACTACTAGAAGCAACAATATTGGATTTAGCATGATCATTGTTACTGCTAGAGGAAGAATCTTTCTTGTTCTTGTTACTAGACTTGACTTGAGGCATGTAAGTGGATAAGAGTAAACGCTTGGCAATGTAAGAAGAGCTTTTCTTGCGGAGATCATCATTGATTGCTTTTAAGAACTCATGCTCTTGCTCAAGATTGAGCTTTTCAAAGCGTAATTTCTCATGAGCTCTTAAAAGTTCTCGATGATCTTCGAAGATAGTTTCATGAGCTAACTTAAGAGTGTTTAGTTCTTTAGTTAGAGCCTCAATCTTCTTCTTATCATTGTCATTCGTTTTATCTTGATTTGCATGTTTAATTGATGTTTCATCATAGTATTCATCACTAGAGTTGTCAACAAGCAAATCATCACCTAACAAGTCATCTTCATCACTATTGAAATCAACATACTCGGGGTGTGTTACCTTAGGACCTTTGGTCATTAAGCATCTTCCAATTCCTTCATTTGGTGAGTCAAATATGTCGTAGGAGTTGGTTGACACAAGTGCTAGACCGGCAACACCTTCATCTTGAGTATCTTCGGAGTCGGAGTGATAACTTCTCTCGGTGTGGCTGTCGGAGTCGGATCCGGATACCCATTCACCAACATGAGCTTGATGTCTTCGTCTTGTGTAGCTCCTTGATGATTTTTCCTTCCTTTTCGAATCCTTGCTTCTCCGTGAGTATCTTCATTCGTAACGATCATCTCTACTCCTCCTCTCTCTTGGTGGTGATTCTTTGCTTCTTCTTTTTGGAGAATCTTCTCTTCTCTTGTAGGGAGCCGTACACTCATTGGAATAGTGTCCGGGTCTTCCACAACTGTAGCAGTTTCGCTCTCGACTAGAAGATCTTTTGTCATTGTAGGACCTTGACTTGAAGCTTCTATCTTTGCTTCTACTCTTGTAGAACTTGTTGAAGTTCTTCACCATTAAGCTCAATTCTTCATTGAAGTCTTGTTTCTCACTTGATGATGTAGGGGCTTCACATGAGGCTTTATAGGCACCACTTGATTTGTTGTGAAGTTCCTCTTTATCCTTAAGTGACATCTCATGAGCAACAATTCTTCCAATCACCTCCGTTGGCTTGAGATCTTTGTAATTGGGCATCATTTGGATCAATGTGCACACGGTATCATATTTTCCATCCAAGGCTCTTAGAATCTTCTTGATGATGAATCTGTCGGTCATCTCTTCACTTCCAAAGCCGGCAATCTCATTTGTGATGAGAGCAAGCCTAGAGTACATTTCAGCGACACCTTCACCATCCTTCATCTTGAACTTGTCAAGTTGGCTTTGAAGCACATCCAACTTGGATTCCTTGACGGAGTCGGTACCTTCGTGCATATCAATCAAGGTGTCCCAAATTTCCTTCGCATTCTCAAGACGGCTGATTTTGTTGAATTCTTCGAGGCACAATCCGTTGAAGAGAATATCACAAGCCTGAGCATTGTATTGCAACATCTTCAACTCTTCCGCGGTAGCTTCACGGTTTGGTCCTCTCCCATCAAAGAAGTCACCTTGCAAACCAACACACACAATAGCCCAAACGGCGGGGTTATGTCCAAGAATATGCATTTTCATTTTATGCTTCCAACTAGCAAAATTAGTACCATCAAAGTAGGGACCTCTACGGTGGTAATTTCCCTTGCTAGACGCCATACTCTCCTAGGTTGTGAAACCAAGGCTATGATCACCAAAAGCTATGGCGATCAAAGCAAATGGAGACCAAAGCTCTGATACCACTTGTAGGATCGGAAGTATTCTAGAGGGGGCTGATTAGACTACTTGACCAAATAAAAAATCTAGCCTTTTCCCAATTTTAGTTGTTGGCAGATTTTAGCTATTTTAGGACAAGTCAAGCAATCATCATGTAATTCAAGCAAGCATGAAAAGAGTATATTGGCAGCGGAAAGTAAAGCATGCAACTTGCAAGAATGTAAAGGGAAGGGTTTGGAGAATTCAAACGCAATTGGAGACACGGATGTTTTTCCCGTGGTTCGGATAGGTGGTGCTATCCTACATTCACGTTGATGGAGACTTCAACCCACAAAGGGTAACGGTTGCGCGAGTCCACACAGGGCTCCACCCACGAAGGGTCCACGAAGAAGCAACCACCCACAAAGGGTCCACGAAGAAGCAACCTTGTCTATCCCACCATGGCCATCGCCCACACAGGACTTGCCTCACTAGCGGTAGATCTTCACGAAGTAGGCGATCTCCTTGCCCTTACAAACTCCTTGGTTCAACTCCACAATCTTGTCGGAGGCTCCCAAGTGACACCTAGCCAATCTAGGAGACACCACTCTCCAAGAAGTAACAAATGGTGTGTAGGTAATGAACTCCTTGCTCTTGTGCTTCAAATGATAGTCTCCCCAACACTCAACTCTCTCTCATAGGATTTGGATTTGGTGTAAAGAAGATTTGAGTGGAAAGCAACTTGGGAAGGCTAGAGATCAAGATTCATATGGTAGGAATGGAATGTCTTGGTCTCAACACATGAGTAGGTGGTTCTCTCTCAGAACATATGAGTAGGAATGGTGTGTGTGTTCTGATAGCTCTCTCTTCGAATGAAGAGGAGGTGGAGGGGTATATATAGCCTCCACACAAAATCCAACCGTCACACAGTTTTCCAATCTCGGTGGGACCGAATCACAAACTCGGTCGGACCGAAAATGTAAACCTAGTGACCGTTAGAGATTTTCGGTGGGACTGACATGCAACTCGGTAGGACCGATATGGTTAGGGTTTGGGCATAACGTAATCTCGGTGAGACCGATTACACAAACTCGGTGAGACCGAATTTGGTAATTAGCTAACTAGAGAGTTGGTCAGGCAAACTCGGTGGGACCGATTTGCTCTTTCGGTGAGACCGAGTGGAACTCGGTGAGACCGAAAAGTTACAAAGGGGAAACATTGAGTTTACATTGCAATCTCGGTGGGACCGATTCGCTCTTTCGGTGAGACCGAAAAGTTACGAAAGGGAAACAGAGAGTTTGCAATCCCATCTCGGTGAGATCGAGATCCTTATTGGTAGAACCGAATTACTAGGGTTTGGCAGTGGCTAATGACAAGTGAAACTCGGTGGCGCCGGATAGGAAGAATCGGTAGGACCGAGTTTGGCTTAGGGTTTAGGTCATATGTGGATATGGGAAAGTAGTTGAGGGTTTTGGAGCATATCACTAAGCACATGAAGCAAGAGGCTCATTAAGCAACACCTCATCCCTCCTTGATAGTATTGGCTTTTCCTAAAGACTCAATGTGATCTTGGATCACTAAAATATAAAATGAAGAGTCTTGAGCTTTTGAGCTTGAGCCAATCCTTTGTCCTTAGCATCTTGAGGGTTCCACTTTCACATCCATGCCATGCCAATCATTGAGCTTTCCTAAAATAATCATCTTGGAATAGCATTAGCTCAATGAGCTATATGTTGTTATGAATTACCAAAACCACCTAGGGATAGTTGCACTTTCACCCTGAGACTCGGGTTGGCTTCCCATGGGAGGCGAACGGAGGATCAAGAAGAAATATTCAAGGACTAATCTAATTAACTTGAACATAGGCTGCTTCCCCCCTGGCTACTTCCCAGACTACGGATATTGCCGAGCTGCAACGGAAGCTTGATATGGCCGGGATGACATTGCGTTAATCAATATGCGTCTTGACGAATCGCAAGGTATGTATTCGGGGTAGTCCCTTCACGGACATTGTTGTGATATAAGCATGATGCTGAAATTTATATACTGTAATATGCATGGCTGCAGATGGTGCTCCCGCCATTGAAATTCTTCGGGCGGAGCTAGCCCGGGGCAAGGAGCAGGCCCGGTGTAGTAATGCGGCTGCCGAAAAGGCATCGGCTGAGTTAAAAGCCGAACGAGCTGCTCGGCGTCAAGACGAGGAGAAGATGTCCATGATGGCACTCGAACTAAAAAATGCTGCTAGCTGCTGTGAACTCCTTGAGAAGGAGAATGAAGCCAAAACGGCTGAAATTGATAAGGCCTTACGAGAGGTGAGAGAATCACGGTCTGAATCCAGAGCCTCCCGTGAGGAGATCCGGCAAGCTAGGGAGATTGCGGCTAGTGAGCCATTTTTGCTACAAACGAAGTTCGGCGATCTGAACTATGCTCAGCTTAACCAATTGCGGAGTTCTCTGGACGAGTTTTTAGACTTGCCGAAGAGTTATTCCGATGCGGCGTAGTTTTACCAGGCGCGAGAGGGGTATGCAACGGAGAAGCTTTTCTGGTCACAATTCGGCGCGTCGAAGCGCCCCCTGTTGCTGAATCAGCAGATGTCCTAGTGGGCCGAGCTTCACAGGATATTCAGCGCTGCCATGAAGAACGTCATAATCCGGTTATGGCCAACTGAGCCTGTTCCAAATAGTTACTTCAGCTTGGTGCAACGACTTGTTGATGCAGTGCCACGTATCGATGCTGTGAAGCGGTCGGTGTGCATCGAGGGTGCACGGTTGGCCTTTGCCCAAGTCAAGACATTTTGGGGGAAGATGAAGGCCATCGATGTTGCGGTGAAGAGTCTGTTGGGTAACGTAGTAATTTCAAAAAAAATTCCTACGCACACGCAAGATCATGGTGATGCATAGCAACGAGAGGGGAGAGTGTGATCTACGTACCCTTGTAGACCGACAGCGGAAGCGTTAGCATAATGCGGTTGATGTAGTCGTACATCTTCACGACCCGACCGATCAAGCACCGAAACTACGACACCTCCGAGTTCTAGCACACGTTCAGCTCGATGACGATCCCCGGACTCCGATCCAGCAAAGTGTGGGGGAAGAGTTCCGTCAGCACGACGGCGTGGTGACGATCTTGATGTTCTATCGTCGCAGAGCTTCGCCTAAGCACCGCTACAATATTATCGAGGAGTATGGTGGAAGGGGGCACCACACACGGCTAAGAAAACGATCACGAGGATCAACTTGTGTGTCTATGGGGTGCCCCCTGCCCCCGTATATAAAGGAGTGGAGGAGGGGAGGGCCGGCCCTCTCTATGGCGCGCCCTAGGGGAGTCCTACTCCCATCGGGAGTAGGATTCCCCCTTTCCTAGTCCAACTAGAAGTCCTTCCATGTAGTAGGAGTAGGAGACAAGGAAGGGGAAGAGAGAAGAGAAGGAAGGAGGGGGCGCATCCCCTCCTCTTAGTCCAATTCGGACTAGGCCTTGGGGGGCGCGCGGCCTGCCTCTCCCTCTCCCCTAAAGCCCAATAAGGCCCATATACTTCTTCTCCCGTATTCCCGTAACTCCCCGGTACTCCGAAAAATACCCGAACCACTCGGAACCTTTCCGATGTCCGAATATAGTCGTCCAATATACCGATCTTTACGTCTCGACCATTTCGAGACTCCTCGTCATGTCCCTGATCTCATCCGGGACTCCGAACTCCTTCGGTACATCAAAACTCATAAACTCATAATATAACTATCATCGAAACCTTAAGCGTGCGGACCCTATGGGTTCGAGAACAATGTAGACATGACCGAGACATGTCTCTGGTCAATAACCAATAGCGGAACCTGGATGCTCATATTGGCTCCCACATATTCTACGAAGATCTTTATCGGTCAGACCGCATAACAACATACGTTGTTTCCTTTGTCATCGGTATGTTACTTGCCCGAGATTCGATCGTCGGTATCTTAATACCTAGTTCAATCTCGTTACCGGCAAGTCTCTTTACTCGTTTCGTAATACATCATATCGCAACTAACTCATTAGTTGCAATGCTTGCAAGGCTTATGTGATGTGCATTACCGAGAGGGCCCAGAGATACCTCTCCGACAATCGGAGTGACAAATCCTAATCTCGAAATACGCCAACCCAACATGTACCTTTGGAGACACCTGTAGAGCTCCTTTATAATCACCCAGTTACATTGTGACGTTTGGTAGCACACAAAGTGTTCCTCCGACAAACGGGAGTTGCATAATCTCATAGTCATAGGAACATGTATAAGTCATGAAGAAAGCAATATTAACATACTAAACGATCGGGTGCTAAGCTAATGGAATGGGTCATGTCAATCACATCATTCTTCTAATGATGTGATCCCGTTAATCAAATAACAACTCTTCTGTTTATGGTTAGGAAACATAACCATCTTCGATTAATGAGCTAGTCAAGTAGAGGCATACTAGTGACACTTTGTTTGTCTATGTATTCACACATGTATTATGTTTCCGGTTAATACAATTCTAGCATGAATAATAAACATTTATCATGAAATAAGGAAATAAATAATAACTTTATTATTGCCTCTAGGGCATATTTCCTTCAGGCTCCCACTTGCACTAGAGTCAATAATCTAGTTCACATTGCTATGTGATTTAACACCAATAGTTCACATCATCATGTGATTAACACTCAAAAGGGTTTACTAGAGTCAATAATCTAGTTCACATCGCTATGTGATTAACACCCAAAGAGTACTAAGGTGTGATCATGTTTTGCTTGTGAGAGAAGTTTAGTCAACGGGTCTGCCACATTCAAATCCGTATGTATTTTGCAAATTTCTATGTCAACAATGCTCTGCACAGAGCTACTCTGGCTAATTGCTCCCACTTTCAATATGTATCCAGATTAAGACTTAGAGTCATCTGGATCAGTGTCAAAACTTGCATCGACGTAACTTTTTACGACGAACCTTTTGTCACCTCCATAATTGAGAAATATTTCCTTATTCCACTAAGGATAATTTTGACCAATGTCCAGTGATCTACTCTTATATCACTATTGTACTCCCTTGCTTAACACAGTGTAGGGTATACAATAGATCTGGTACACAGCATGGCATACTTTATAGAACCTATGGCTGAGGCATAGGGAATGACTTTCATTCTCTTTCTATCTTCTGCCGTGGTCGGGCTTTGAGTCTTACTCAATTTCACACCTTGTAACACAGCCAAGAATTCTTTCTTTGACTGTTCCATTTTTGAACTACTTCAAAAAATTGTCAAGGTATGTACTCATTGAAAAAACTTATCAAGCGTCTTGATCTATCTCTATAGATCTTGATGCTTAATATGTAAGCAGCTTCACCGAGGTCTTTCTTTGAAAAACTTCTTTCAAAACACTCCTTTATGCTTTGCAGAATAATTCTACATTATTTCCGATCAACAATATGTCATTCACATATACTTATCAGAAATGTTGTAGTGCTCCCACTCACTTTCTTGTAAATACAGGCTTCACCGCAAGTATTTATAAAACTATATGCTTTGATCAACTTATCAAAGCGTATATTCCAACTCCGAGATCCTTGCACTAGTCCATAGATGGATCACTGGAGCTTGCATATTTAGTTAACACCTTTAGGATCGACAAAACCTTCTAGTTGCATCGTATACAACTCTTCTTTAATAAATCCATTAAGGAATGAAGTTTTGTTTATCCATTTGCCAGATTTCACAAAATGCGGCAATTGCTAACATGATTCGGACAGACTTAAGCATAGATACGAGTGAGAAACTCTCATCGTAGTCAACACCTTGAACTTGTCGAAAACCTTTTTCGACAATTCTAGCTTTGTAGATAGTAACAGTACTATCAGCGTCCGTCTTCCTCTTGAAGATCCATTTATTTTCTATGGCTTGCCGATCAACGGGCAAATCCATCAAAGTCCATACTTTGTTCTCATACATGGATCATATCTCAGATTTCATGGTCTCAAACCATTTCGCGGAATCTGGGCTCATCATCGCTTCCTCATAGTTCGTAGGTTCGTCATGGTCTAGTAACATGACTTCCAGAACAGGATTACCGTACCACTCTGGTGCGGATCTCACTCTGGTTTACCTACGAGATTCGGTAGTAACTTGATCTGAAGTTACATGATTATCATCATTAGCTTCCTCACTAATTGGTGTAGTAGTCACAAGAACAGATTTCTGTGATGAACTACTTTCCAATAAGGGAGCAGGTACAGTTACCTCATCAAGTTCTACTTTCCTCCCACTCACTTCTTTCGTGAGAAACTCCTCTAGAAAGGATCCATTCTCAGCAATGAATAACTTGCCTTCGGATCTGTGATAGAAGGTGTACCCAACATTTTCTTTTGGGTAACCTATGAAGATTTACTTCTCCGATTTGGGTTCGAGCTTATCATGTTGAAACTTTTTCACATAAGCATCGCAGTCCCAAACTTTAAGAAACGACATCTTAGGTTTCTTGCCAAACCATAGTTCATATGGTGTCGTCTCAACGGATTTAGATGGTGCCCTATTTAACTTGAATGTAGCTGTCTCTAATGCATAACCCCAAAACGATAGCGGTAAATCTATAAGAGACATCATAGATCGCACCATATCAAGTAAAGTATGATTATGACGTTCGGACACACCATTACACTGTGGTGTTCCAGGTGGCGTGAGTAGTGAAACTATTTCACATTGTTTTAACTGAAGGCCAAACTCGTAACTCAAATATTTTACTTCTGCGATCATATCGTAGAAACTTTTATTTTTGTTACGATGATTCTCCACTTCACTCTGAAATTCTTTGAACTTTTCAAATATTTCAGACTTGTGTTTCATCAAGTAGATATACCCATATCTACTTAAATCATCTGTGAAGGTCAGAAAATAACGATACCCGCCGCGAGCTTCAATATTCATCGGACCACATACATCTGTATGTATGATTTCCAACAAATCTGTTGCTCTCTCCATAGTACCGGAGAATGGTGTTTTTAGTCATCTTGCCCATAAGACATGGTTCGCAAGCACCAAGTGATTCATAATCAAGTGATTCCAAAATCCCATCAGCATGGAGTTTCTTCATGCGCTTTACACCAATATGACCTAAACGGTAGTGCCACAAATAAGTTGCACTATCATTATTAACTTTGCATCTTTTGGTTTCAATATTATGAATATGTGTATCACTATGATCAAGATCCAATGAACCATTTTCATTGGGTGTGTAACCATATAAGGTTTTATTCATGTAAACAGAACAATAATTTATTCTCTTACTTAAATGAATAACCGTATTACAATAAACATGATCAAATCATATTCATGCTCAATGCAAACACCAAATAACACTTATTTAGGTTCAACACTAATCCCGAAAGTATAGGGAGTGTGCGATGATGATCATATCAATCTTGGAACCACTTCCAACACACATCGTCACTTCACCCTTAACTAGTCTTTGTTTATTCTGCAACTCCCGTTTCGAGTTACTGATCTTAGCAACTGAACTAGTATCAAATACTGAGGGGTTGCTATAAACACTAGTAAAGTACACATCAATAACATGTATATCAAATATACCTATGTTCACTTTGCCATCCTTCTTATCCGCCAATCACTTGGGGTAGTTCCGCTTCCAGTGATCAGTCCCTTTGCAGTAGAAGCACTTAGTCTCAGGCTTAGGACCAGACTTGGGCTTCTTCACTTGAGCAGCAACTTGCTTGCCATTCTTCTTGAAGTTCCCCTTCTTCCTTTTGCCCTTTTCTTGAAACTAGTGGTCTTGTCTACCATCAACACTTGATGTTTTTCTTGATTTCTACCTTCGTCGATTTTAGCATCACGAAGAGCTTGGGAATCGTTTCCGTTATCCCTTGCATATTATAGTTCATCACGAAGTTCTACTAACTTGGTGATGGTGACTAGAGAATTCTGTCAATCACTATTTTATCTGGAAGATTAACTCCCACTTGATTCAAGCGATTGTAGTACCCAGACAATCTGAGCACATGCTCACTAGTTGAGCGATTCTCCTCCATCTTTTAGCTATAGAACTTTGTTGGAGACTTCATATCTCTCAACTCGGGTATTTGCTTGAAATATTAACTTCAACTCCTGGAACATCTCATATGGTCTATGACTTTCAAAACGTCTTTGAAGTCCCGATTCTAAGCCATTAAGTATGGTGCACTAAACTATCAAGTAGTCGTCATATTGAGCTAGCCAAACGTTCATAACATCTGCATGTGCTCCTGCAATAGGTCTGTCACCTAGCGGTGCATCAAGGACATAATTCTTCTGTGCAGCAATGAGGATAAACCTTAGATCACGGATCCAATCCGCATCATTGCTACTAACATCTTTCAACACAATTTTCTCTAGGAACATATCAAAATAAACATATGAAAACAACAACGCGAGCTATTGATCTACAACATAGATATGCTAATACTACCAGGACTAAGTTCATGATAAATTAAAGTTCAATTAATCATATTACTTAAGAACTCCCACTTAGATAGACATCCCTCTAATCCTCTAAGTGATCACGTGATCCAAATCAACAAAACCATGTCCGATCATCACGTGAGATGGAGTAATTTCAATGGTGAACATCACTATGTTGATCATATCTACTATATGATTCACGCTCGACCTTTCGGTCTCCGTGTTCCGAGGCCATATCTGTATATGCTTGGCTCGTCAAGTATAACCTGAGTATTCCGCGTGTGCAACTGTTTTGCACCCGTTGTATTTGAACGTAGAGCCTATCACACCCGATCATCACGTGGTGTCTCAGCACGAAGAACTTTCGCAACGGTGCATACTCAGGGAGAACACTTCTTGATAATTAGCGAGAGATCATCTTAAAAATGCTACCGTCAAACTAAGCAAAAATAAGATGTATAAAAGATAAACATCATACGCAATCAAAATATGTGACATGATATGGCCATCATAATCTTGCGCCTTTGATCTCCATCTCCAAAGTACTGTCATGATCTATATCGTCACCGGCATGACGCCATGATCTCCATCATCTTGATCTATATCAATGTGTCGTCACATGGTCGTCTCGCCAACAATTGCTCTTGCAACTATTGCTATCGCATAGCGATAAAGTAAAGCAATTATTGGGCACTTGCATCTTATGCAATAGAGAGACAACCATAAGGATTTTGCCAGTTGCCGATAACTTCAACAAAACATGATCATCTCATACAACAACTTATATCTCATCACGTCTTGACCATATCACACCACAACATGCCCTGCAAAAACAAGTTAGACGTCCTCTACTTTGTTGTTGCAAGTTTTACGTGGCTGCTACTGGGCTTAGCAAGAACCGTTCTTACCTACACATCAAAACAACAACGATAGTTTGTCAAGTTGGTGCTATTTTAACCTTCGCAAGGACCGGGCGTAGCCACACTTGGTTCAACTAAAGTTGGAGAAACTGACACCCGCCAGCCACCAGTGTGCAAAGCACGTCGGTAGAACCAGTCTCGCGTAAGCGTACGCGTAATGTCGGTCCGGGCCGCTTCATCCAACAATACCGCCGAACCAAAGTATGACATGCTGGTAAGCAGTATGACTTATATCGCCCACAACTCACTTGTGTTCTACTCGTGCATATAACATCAACACATAAAACCAGGCTCTGATACCACTGTTGGGTAACGTAGTAATTTCAAAAAAAATCCTACGCACACGCAAGATCATGGTGATGCATAGCAACAAGAGGGGAGAGTGTGATCTACGTACCCTTGTAGACCGACAGCGGAAGCGTTAGCACAACGCGGTTGATGTAGTCGTACGTCTTCACGACCCGACCGATCAAGCACCGAAACTACGGCACCTCCGAGTTCTAGCACACGTTCAACTCGATGACGATCCCCGGACTCCGATCCAGCAAAGTGTCAGGGAAGAGTTCCGTCAGCACGACGGCGTGGTGACGATCTTGATGTTCTACCGTCGCAGAGCTTCGCCTAAGCACCGCTACAATATTATCGAGGAGTATGGTGGAAGGGGGCACCGCACACGGCTAAGAAAACGATCACGAGGATCAACTTGTGTGTTTATGGGGTGCCCCCTGCCCCCGTATATAAAGGAGTGGAGGAGGGGAGGGCCGGCCCTCTCTATGGCGCGCCCTAGGGGAGTCCTACTCCCACCGGGAGTAGTATTCCCCCTTTCCTAGTCCAACTAGAAGTCCTTCCATGTAGTAGGAGTAGGAGACAAGGAAGGGGAAGAGGGAAGAGAAGGAAGGAGGGGGCGCAGCCCCTCCCCTTAGTCCAATTCGGACTAGGCCTTGGGGGTGGGGGGGCGAGCGGCCTGCCTCTCCCTCTCCCCTAAATCCCAATAAGGCCCATATACTTCTTCTCCCGTATTCCCGTAACTCCCTGGTACTCCGAAAAATACCCGAACCAGTCGGAACCTTTCCGATGTCCGAATATAGTCGTCCAATATATCGATCTTTACGTCTCGACCATTTCGAGACTCCTAGTCATGTCCCCGATCTCATCCGGGACTCCGAACTCCTTCGGTACATCAAAACTCATAAACTCATAATATAACTGTCGTCGAAACCTTAAGCGTGCGGACCCTACGGGTTCGAGAACAATGTAGACATGACCGAGACATGTCTCCGGTCAATAACCAATAGCGGAACCTGGATACTCATATTGGCTCCCACATATTCTACGAAGATCTTTATCGGTCAGACCGCATAACAACATACGTTGTTCCCTTTGTCATCGGTATGTTACTTGCCCGAGATTCGATCATCGGTATCTTAATACCTAGTTCAATCTCGTTACCGGCAAGTCTCTTTACTCGTTTCGTAATACATCATCTCGCAACTAACTCATTAGTTGCAATGCTTGCAAGGCTTATGTGATGTGCATTACCGAGAGGGCCCAGAGATACCTCTCCGACAATCGGAGTGACAAATCCGAATCTCAAAATACGCCAACCCAACATGTACCTTTGGAGACACCTGTAGAGCTCCTTTATAATCACCCAGTTACGTTGTGACGTTTGGTATCACACAAAGTGTTCCTCCGGCAAACGGAAGTTGCATAATCTCATAGTCATAGGAACATGTATAAGTCATGAAGAAAGCAATAGCAACATACTAAACGATCGGGTGCTAAGCTAATGGAATGGGTCATGTCAATCACAACATTCTTCTAATGACGTGATCCCGTTAATCAAATAACAACTCTTTTGTTTATGGTTAGGAAACATAACCATATTCGATTAACGAGCTAGTCAAGTAGAGGCATACTAGTGACACTTTGTCTATGTATTCACACATGTATTATGTTTTCGGTTAATACAATTCTAGCATGAATAATACACATTTATCATGAAATAAGGAAATAGATAATAACTTTATTATTGCCTCTAGGGCATATTTCCTTCAGAGTCCACCCAAGGGCAAGGACCGTCACGAACCGGAGCATTATTTTGAAGACGTCCTAGTGGCCGCCCGCTTGATAGAGGGTCAGTGCTCAAAAGACATAATGTTCGAGTGAGGTGTATGGGAATTGTACGAGACAATTTTATAGTTAATCTGTTTTTATATATTGCTCGAAAGTTTGTGTTCCCCCTGTGTGGCCGTTTGAATATAATCTAAAAGTTTTCCAGTCATCGGCTTCAGCCCCCTCGTAGGAAGTACGGGGGTGTTTGGAAAAGCATTTGATCACTCTTGACCCAACGTCTTGGTCCGTGAAGGAGGTGTCAATGCGGCGAACCAGGCAACCAGACTATAGGGCGTTAACACTTTCACTTAGCCATAGGAGTTTTATGGTGGGTCTACGACATAGCCCCTGGTATGTATGCGACTTATTCATACGATGCGTGTACATATTTGACCGAAAAGAGGTCCTTCGTGTGACACGGAGGAATCGCTAGAGATTCCAATAAGTCATCGAGTGGTTGACCAGCTCTCACCGCATCATGACATTTAGTTTTTGGCTTTCTCTACTGAGGTGCTGAGCCAGGTGAACCGGAAGCACAATGGCAGTAGTTCTCCCTTTACTACCCTAGCCGATAGAGCGGAACGTAGGATAGCAAGCACAGGAGTCGGACGACCAACTATTGACCCAAGACATGATTTAGAGCTGATGCATATAAGGCCAAACTTGTGATGCCGAAGTATGCTGTAGAAGCTATTCGGATTTTGTTGGCAACTCAATTGTTCCCGTACCGAGCCCCTGGCAAGTTTAAGCCGGGGTATATCTGTGAAACAACCATAGAAGGCGTATTCATTTGCGGAAATACGCTGATGATTAATTCGGGTGAACTAGGACCTGAGCGATATGCCAAAGATTACTTGATATATATAAAGGCCACGACCCCGGCTATTTGATATGCCCTGGGTCGAAGGCAGAGGAAAAAGGCATGTCCCGAAAGGCGTCCTCCAAATCTTCCCAGCTGCCAATAGAATTTTCCAGCAGACTGTTTAACCAGTACCGAGCTGTCCTTTGAGTTTTAGTGGTAGATATTTGATGGCATGAAGGTCGTCCCCACGGGCCATGTGGATATGGAGGAGGAAGTCCTCGATCCATACCGTGGGATCCGTTGTTCCATCGTATGATTCGATATTCATAGGTTTGAACCCGTCTGGGAATTCATGCTCCATTACTTCGTCTGTGAAGCAAAAAGGGTGTGCGACACCTTTATGTTGGGCCACACTGCGACGTACCTCCGATGGAGTCTGTTTGCGGTTTTTGGCCTGGGCGTGGCTAGGTTTGTCACGTCCGAATAGGTGGCCGTCGTCGCGTGTCGAGGTATGTCCTCGCGATTCGTAGGTCGCTCTCGAGTGTCCTGCTATGCTACCCAGGTCCTGCTGACGGTCATGTGCACAATCCCGAGCTATTTTGTTCTTGCCTTTACGGCGAGGTGGGGCGGTCTGGTGTTCGGCTTGAGTTGCCGCTTTACGCGGACCAAGTTGTGGTCGACCTGACGCTCTGTGCGGTAATGGCACGGGCTTGAGCGCCCTGTCGTCACCCTGGGGTAGCAATCTACTCTTCAGGTAGCTTTTGGCTGGGCCACTAAGGCCGTATTCTTCGGCGGCTAGGACTTCGGTCCATCTATCATTGAGAAGATCTTGGTCAGCTTGAAGCTGCTGCTGCTTCTTTTTCAGGCTCCTTGCAGTGGCTATTAGTTGGCTCTTGAAGCGCTCCTGCTCAAGAGGTTCCTCAGGCACGATGAAATCCTCGGTGCCGAGGCTCACCTCATCCTCAGAGAGTGGAAGGTAATTGTCGTCCTTCGAATCTTCGTATGTGGCCTGTTTACCAGGGCTAACCTGCCCATCTTCCCGTCCATCTTGGTCATTAGCTATATCAACGGGGTCTTCGCTGTCTTCGGCATCATCGTCCATACCGTCAATGTTCTCGGAGTCGTAATCAAGTGTATCGATCGAATCCTCGACCGTGGCTATGAAGTGGGTGGTGGGTGGGAAGCAAAATTCTCCGCCGCCAGCCCCTGGTTCAAGCCGGATATAGTTCGGCTATGAGTCCTTCGCCAAGGACAGGTTCTTTAAGGAATTTAGCACATCGCCCAAGGGCGAGTGCTGGAAGATGTCTGCGGTGCTGAATTCGAAGATCGATAAACGATCAAGCTCGGCGTCCGCGGGCTCACGTAGTTCGGAACTTATGTTCGGAGATGAGTCTGGAGTTCTGGTGATAAATACATCGTGAGAGGTTAAGTCTATGTGCGTCTCCAACGCCATGGGATCTGTGGCCTCCGTGGTGGGGTTGATCCTCCCGTCCTCGGATGGCGCAGTCTGCTCCGGCTCTAAGGCCAGAGCGGTTATAGGAGCGATCTCTTGGATGTGATCCGATGACAGATTTAGGTCATGGTCATCGAGGTGACCGGGAGCGGCTACCGCGGTCTCGAATCCGGCGAAGATCAAGTCTCCATGGATGTCTGCAACGTACTTCAAGCTCCCAAATCTGACCTGATGGCCAGGGGCGTGGCTTTCGATCTGCTCCAGATGGCCAAATGAGTCGGCCCGCAGTGCGAAGCCGCCGAACACGAAGATTTGTCCAGGGAGGAAAGCTTCTCCTTGGACAACGTCACTTTTGATGATTGAAGGGGCCATCAAACCTTTTAGCGACAGCACGGAGGAACTCTCAATGAAAGCACCAATGTCAGTGTCAAAACCGACGGATCTCGGGCAGGGGGTCCTAAACTGTGCGTCTAAGGTCGATGGTAACATGAGACAAGGGACACAGTGTTTACCCAGGTTCGGGCCCTCTCTATGGAGGTAATACCCTACGTCCCGCTTGATTGATATTGATGAATATGAGTATTACAAGAGTTGATCTACCTCGAGATCGTAATGGCTAAACCATAGAGTCTAGCTTGTATGGCTATGATGATGAGGTCTCCCCTCTCCGAACTAAGTTCTCCGGTTTATATAGACACCGGGAGGATCTAGGGTTACACAAGGTCGATTACAAAGAAAGGAATCTACATATCCGGTCGTGAAGCTTGCCTTCCACGCTGAGGAGAGTCCCATCCGGACACGGGTGCCATCTTTGGTGTTCGTATCTTCACAGCCCAATAGTCTAGCCCATGGCTAACAGGCCGGATGCCCGAGGACCCCTTAGTCCAGGACTCCCACACCCCCATGTTCCTTTATATACGGGGCAGGGGGCACCCTAGGAAACACAAGTTGAAAGTTGTCTGAGCCATGTGCGGTGCCCCTTGATGAACCACAAGTGTAGGGATCTATCGTAGCCTTTTCGGTAAGTAAGAGTGTCGAACCCAACGAGGAGCAGAAGGAAATGATAAGCAGATTTTAGTAAGGTATTCTCTGCAAGCACGGAAATTATCGGTAACAGATAGTTTTGTGATAAGGTATTTTGTAACGAGTAACAAGTAATGCAAGTAAATAAGGTGCAGCAAGATGGCCCAATCCTTTTTGTAGCAAAGGACAAGCCTGGACAAACTCTTATATAAAGGAAAACGCTCCCGAGGACACATGGGAATTATTGTCAAGCTAGTTTTCATCACGTTCATATGATTCGCGTTCGGTACTTTGATAATTTGATATGTGGGTGGACCGGTGCTTGGGTACTGCCCTTACTTGGACAAGCATCCCACTTATGATTAACCCCTATTTCAAGCATCCACAACTACAACAGAAGTATTAAGGTAAACCTAACCATAGCATGAAACATATGGATCCAAATCAGCCCCTTACGAAGCAATGCATAAACTAGGGTTTAAGCTTTTGTCACTCTAGCAACCCATCATCCACTTATTACTTCCCAATGCCTCCCTCTAGGCCCAAACAATGGTGAAGTGTCATGTAGTCGACGTTCACATGACACCACTAGAGGGATGACAACATACATCTCATCAAAATACCAAACGAATACCAAATTCACATGACTACTTATAGCAAGACTTCTCCCATGTCCTCAGGAATAAACGTAACTACTCACAAAGAATATTCATGTTCATAATCAGAGGAGTATTAATATGCATAATGGATTTGAACATATGATCTTCCACCAAGTAAACCAACTAGCATAAACTACAAGGAGTAAACAACACTACTAGCAACCCACAGGTACCAATCTGAGGTTTGGATACAAAGATTGGATACAAGAGATGAACTAGGGTTTGAGATGAGATGGTGCTAGTGAAGATGTTGATGGAGATTGACCCCCTCCCGATGAGAGGATCATTGGTGATGACGATGGTGATGATTTCCCCCTCTCGGAGGGAAGTTTCCCCGGTAGAACAGCTCTGCAGGAGCCCTAGATTGGTTCTGCCAAGGTTTCGCCTCGTGGCGGCGGAGTTTCGTCCCGTGAGCTTGCTTATGATTTTTCCTCAACGAGAGACTCCATATAGCCAAAGATGGGCATCAGAAGGCCACCAGGGGGCCCACGAGGCAGGGGGCGCGCCCAGGGGGGTAGGGCGCGCCCCCACCCTCGTGGACGGTGGGTGGCCCCCCTTTGGTACTTCTTTCGCCCAATATTTTTTATATATTCTGAAAATAATTCCCGTGGAGTTTCAGAACTTTTGGAGATGTGTAGAATAGGTCTCTAATATTTTCTCCTTTTCCAGCCCAGAATTCCAGCTGCCGGCATTCCTCCTCTTCATGTAACCCTTGTAAAATAAGAGAGAATAGGCATAAGTATTGTGGCATAATGTGTAATAACAGCCCATAATGCAATAAATATCGATATAAAAGCATGATGCAAAATGGACGTATCAACTCCCCCAAGCTTAGGCCTCGCTTGTCCTCAAGAGAAAGCCGAAATAAAAAAATATGTCCACATGTTTAGAGATAGAGGTGTCGATAAAATAAAATACGGACATGAGGGCATCATGATCATTCTTAGAACAATAACATATATATATATATATATATATATATATATATATATATATATAGTCATATGATCTCTTATGCTAAAGTAACAATTCATTCACATACTCAAGTATTAATCAGAAACTTCATTGAAAACTAATAAACTATAATCTCAGTCACTGAAGCAATTGCAATTTATCATAACATAGGAAAGAGTCAATATAAGAGCTTCTCAGCAAGTCCACATACTCAACCATCTTTTAGTTTTCCACAATTGCTAACACTCACGCGACATTTATGGTTATGATGTTTTAGTTAGACACAGAGAAAGATAGGGGCTTATAGTTTTGCCTCCCAACCTTTTACCTCAAGGGTAATGTCAACAATAATAGTTCATGCAAACCCACATCCAATTAGCCATATATATCAGGATCTTTCCAACACATTGTGCTTGCTAAAGGATAAAATGTAAAAAGGAAAGGTGAAGATCATCGTGACTCTTATATGAAGTAATAGACAAGAATAAAAGATAGGCCCTTCGTAGAGGGAAGCAGAGGTTGTCATGTGCTTTTATGGTTGGATGCACGAAATCTTAATGCAAAAGAACGTCACTTTATATTGCCACTTGTGATATGGACCTTTGTTATGCAGTCCGTCGCTTTTATTTCTTCCTCATCACAAGATCGTATAAAGCTTATTTTCTCCACACTAATAAGTCATACATATTTAGGGAGCAATTCTTATTTCTTGCAACGATGACAACTTACTTGAAGGATCTTACTCAATCCATAGGTAGATATGGTGGACTCTCATGGCAAGACTGGTTTTAGGGATATTTGGAAGCACAAGTAGTATCTCTACTTGGTGCAAAGAAATTGACTAGCAAGAGAGGGAAAGGCAAGCTCAACATGTTGGATGATCCATAACAATATAATTTATCTCAAATGTAAGAAAACATAACCCATTACGTTGTCTTCCTTCTCCAACGTCAACTCTTTAGCAAGTCATATTTTAATGAGTGCTCACAATCATAAAAGATGTCCAAGATAGTATATTTATATGTGAAAACCTCTCTTTCTTTATTACTTACTATTAATTGCAACCATGACCAAAACTATGTTTGTCAACTCTCAACAATTTTTATTCATCATACTCTTTATATGTGAGCTCATTACTCTCCATAAGATCCACATGATCTCTTTATTTCTTTTTATTTATTCTCTTCTCTTTTATTCTATTCCCTCAAGATCATAGCAAAATAATCAATCCCTTGACTCAACACTAATCTTTGTTATATATAGCTCACAGACTCGATTACATAGAAGGATCATAAATCAAAACTCACAACTACATCATACTAAAACTTTATTCTACTAGGTCAAGATATTATCAAAAGGATCGAACTAAGAAAAATGGTAAAGATAAAAGTGTGATGGTGATACGATACCAGGGCACTCCCCCAAGCTTGGTAGTTGCCAAGGGGAGTGCCCATACCCATGTGTTTATGTTTCCTTCCTCGGAGGTGGTGATGATGGAGTTGTTGAGGATGTGGGCTTCTTCTTAAATTTGCGCTTGAGGATATAATTTTGCTCCCTTAGGTCCTCGATCTCCCGCTCAAGGCTTAATACCTTTTTGCATACTTCTTGTTTGTTCTCCTGCAAGAGACGAAAAGGGATAAACTTGATCTTAGGTTTCTTTGCTCTATTGGGGAGGCTTGACTTTTTTAATTCCACATGCATGTCCCCAGGTTGAGGTAATGGGACTTCATCTTCATCTGAGCTCGTCTCCTCCTTTCTCCTAGGCTCATAGTCTTCTTCTTCCTCCGTGGTCCAACCACAATGCTCCAAGTCCCCGTAGACCTTATGATCTGCAAGGTAATCAACCACATAGCTTTCTCCCTCCGAATCTTGGGATGACATATTGCTCTAATCTGCAGCAGAAATAGCTCGAAACAAAGACAAAGGATGTTTGTGTGATACGATGGTCAAAACCTTTGGGAGATTATATAGTGATTTTTTACCGACCAAAAGAAGTATCGTGCAAGAAAAGGGAGTCCGGAGAGCACACGAGGTGCCCACGAGGCAGGGGCACACCCAGGGGGGTAGGGCGCGCCCTCCACCCTCGTGGAAGCCTCGTGCTCTTTTCGGTCTGCTTCTTATTTTCCAATTTTCTTAAATATTCCAAAACGGAGAAAAATTTCCATTTTAACTGTTTTGGAATCGGTTTACTTACCGTACCACATACCTATTCCTTTTCGGAGTCTGAAACGTTCTGGAAAGTGTCCCTTATGTATTCCTCTAGGGTTACGGTTTCAATAACATTAGTTTCAACATTTATAGGATTACCTGAGATATAATGTTTGATTCTTTGACCGTTCACCACCCTCGGATTTGTGCCTTTGAAGTTGTTGATTTTTATGGCACCGGAACAATATACCTCCTCGATGATGTAAGGACCTTCCCATTTAGAGAGGTGTTTGCCTGCAAAAAATCTTAAACGAGAGTTGTATAACAATACATAATCACCTACATTAAACTGACGTTTTTGTCTCCTTTTGTCATGCCATCTTTTAACTTCTTCTTTAAACAGTTTGGCATTCTCATTGGCCTCAGTTCTCCATTCATCAAGTGAGCTAATGTCAAAAAGCCTCGTCTCACCGGCAAGTTTAAAGTCATAGTTGAGCTCTTTAATAACCCAATATGCCTTATGTTCTAGTTTAAGAGGTAAGTGACATGCTTTACCATAAACCATTTTATATGGAGACATACCCATAGGATTTTTATATGCAGTTCTATAAGCCCATAATGCATCATCAAGTTTCTTGGACCAATTCTTTCTAGATCTATTAACAGTCTTTTGCCAAATTAATTTAAGCTCTCTATTGCTAAGTTCTACTTGACCACTAGACTGTGGATGATATGGAGATGCAATTCTATGATTGAGATCATACTTAGCAAGCATTTTACGAAAGACACCATGAATAAAATGTGAACCACCATCAGTCATTAAGCATCTAGGGACTCCAAACCTCGGAAAAATAACTTCTTTAAGCATCTTAATAGAAGTGTTATGATCAGCACTACTAGTTGGAATAGCTTCTACCCACTCAGTAACGTAATCAACAGCAACTAAAATATGTGTATACCCATTAGAGGAAGGAAACGGTCCCATATAATCAAAGCCCCAAACATCAAATGGTTCAATAACAAGTGAATAGTTCATAGGCATTTCTTGACGTCTACTAATATTACCAATTCTTTGACATTCATCACAAGACAAGACAAACTTATGGGCATCCTTGAAGAGATTAGGCCAATAAAAACCGGATTGCAATACCTTATGTGCAGTTCTGTCTCCAACATGGTGTCCTCCATAAGCCTCGGAGTGACACTTGCGTAGGATCTATTCCTGTTCATGCTCAGGTACACAACGCCTAATAACACCATCTACTCCTTCTTTATAAAGATGTGGGTCATCCCAGAAGTAATGTCTTAAATCATAGAAGAACTTTTTCTTTTGCTGGAATGTGAAACTAGGTGGTATAAATTTAGCAACAATATATTTAGCATAATCAACATACCATGGAGCAGTACGAGAAGCATTTATGATAGCTAGTTGTTCATCAGGAAAGCTATCATCAATAGGTAGTGGGTCATCAAGAACATTCTCTAACCTAGACAAGTTGTCTGCAACGGGGTTCTCAGCTCCCTTTCTATCAATAATATGAAATCAAATTCTTGTAGCAAGAGGACCTATCTAATAAGTCTAGGTTTAGCATCTTTCTTTTCCATAGGATATTTAATAGCAGCATGATCAGTGTGAACAGTTACTTTAGAATCAACAATATAAGGTCTGAACTTATCACAAGCAAATACAACTGCTAAACATTCTTTTTCAGTAGTAGCATAATTTCTTTGGGCACTGTCTAGAGTTTTAATAGCATATTGAATAACATTTAATTTCTTATCAACTATTTGTCATAGAACAGCCCCCATAGCATAATCACTAGCATCACACATAATTTCAAAGGGTAAATTCCAACCAGAAGGTTGAACAATAGGTGTAGAAACCAAAGCTTTCTTAAGTATTTCAAATGCTTCTACGCAATCATCATCAAAGACAAAAGGAACATCTTTTTGTAAGAGATTAGTCAGAGGCCGAGAAATTTTAGAAAAGTCCTTAATGAACCTCCTATAAAAACCGGCGTGACCAAGGAAACTTCTTATACCTTTATTGTCCTTGGGACACGACATCTTTTCAATAACATCAACCTTAGCTTTATCAACTTCAATACCTCTTTAAGAAATTTTATGCCCCAAGACAATACCTTCATTAACCATAAAGTGGCACTTCTCCCAATTCAAGACAAGATTAGTTTTTTCACATCTCTGCAAAACTCGATCAAGGTTGCTTAAGCAATCATCAAAAGAAGTCTCATAAACAGAGAAATCATCCATGAATACCTCAAAAATATTTTCACAGAAGTCAGAGAATATAGCAGTCATACATCTTTGAAAGGTAGCAGGTGCATTACATAAACCAAAAGGCATACGTCTATAAGCAAAGGTACCGAAAGGGCAAGTAAAAGTTGTCTTTTCTTGATCCTATTTTGACACAGGTATTTGAGAGAAACCAGAATAACCATCTAGAAAGAAAAAATGTGTATACTTGGATAATCTTTCTAGCATTTGATCAATAAAAGTTAAAGGGTAATGATCCTTTTTAGTAGCTTTATTTAATTTGCGGAAATCAATTACCATTCTATAACCTGTAACAATTCTTTGTGGGATCAATTCATCTTTATCATTAGGAACAACAGTAATACCTCCCTTCTTAGGGACACAATGGACAGGACTTACCCACTGACTATCAGCAACGAGATAAATTATACCTTCCTCCAGAAGCTTTAGTATTTCTTTTCCTACCACCTCTTTCATCTTAGGATTTAACTATCGTTGGTGATCAACAACCGGTTTAGCATCTTTCTCCAATTTTATTTTGTGCTGGCATAAAGTGGGACTAGTGCCCTTAAGATCATCAAGAGTATATCCAATAGTAGCACAGTGCTTCTTCAAAGTTTTCAATAATTTCTTTTCTTCATGCACTTAAAGGTTAGCACTAATAATAACATGATATATCTCTTTCTCATCAAGATAAGCATATTTAAGAGTATCAGGTAAAGGTTTAAACTCAAACACAGGATCACCCTTAGGTGGAGGGGGATCCCCTAGGATTTCAATAGGCAGGTTGTGTTTCAAAATAGGTCCCTGTTTAAAGAATACTTCATCTATTTCCCTTCTTTCATTCATAAACATATCATTTTCATGGTCTAGCAAATATTGTTCTAAAGGATCAGTAGGAGGCACGACAATAGAAGCAAGACCAATAATTTCATCTTTACTAGGCAATTCTTTATCATGGGGTTGTCTACGAAATTTAGCAAAATTAAACTCATGAGACATATCCCCTAAACCAACAGAAACAATATCCTTATTGCAGTCTATCTTAGCATTAACAGTATTCAAGAAGGGTCTACTAAATATAATGGGACAAAAGTAATCTTGTGGGGAACCGAGAACAAGAAAATCAGCAGGATATTTGACTTTACCACACAAGACTTCAACATCTCTAACAATCCCAACTGGTGAAATAGTATCTCTATTAGCAAGCTTAATTGTAACATCAATTTCCTCTATCTCAGCAGGTGCAATATCATGCATAATTTCTTTGTATAAGGAATGAGGTATTGCACTTGCACTAGCACCCATATCACATAAGCCATGATAGCAATGATCTCCTATTTTAAGAGAAATAACAGACATGCCTACAACAGGTCTATGTTTATTTTTAGTATCAGGTCTAGCAATTCTAGCAGATTCATTGCAAAAGTAAATAACATGCCCATCAATGTTATCGGCCAAGAGATCTTTAACCATAGCAACACTAGGTTCAACTTTAATTTGCTCAGGGGTTTATGTGTCTTAATATTACTTTTGTTAACCACGGTTGAAGCTTTAGCATGATCCTTTATTCTAACAAGGAAAGGTGGTTTCTCAATATAAGCAGTAGGAACAACAAGATCATTATAAGTGATAGTCTTTTCTTCAACTTTAATAGGTGCAACTACTTTTACTTCAATGGGAGGATTATATTTAAACCACTTCTTCTTAGGGAGATCAACATGAGTAGCAAAGGATTCACAGAAAGAGGCTACTATCTCAGAGTCAAGTCCATATTTAGTGCTAAATTCACGGAAAGCATCGGTATCCATAAAAGATTTAACACAATCAAACTTAGGTGTTATACCTGACTCCTTACCTTCGTGGAGGTACCAATCTACAGAGTTGCGTTTAATTCTTTCCAATAAATCCCATTTGAATTCAATAGTCTTTATCATAAAAGATCTAGTACAAGAAGTATCGAGCATGGAGCGATTACTGAGAGAAAGCCGAGCATAATTTTTGAATAATCATTTCTTTTGAGAGCTCATGATTGGGGCATGAATATAACATTGACTCAAGCCTCCCCCAAGCTTGAGCGATGCTTTATCCTTCGCGAGGCCAAAAATTATATATATATATAATTACGATCACGATGAACAAGATGCATAGGATAAAACTTCTGATGAAATTCCAATTTCAATCGTTGGTAGTTCCATGATCCAATATCATCACATAGCCTCAACCATGTCAATGCATCTCCCTTCAAAGATAAAGGGAAGACCTTCTTATTGATAACATCCTCAGGCATACCTGCAAGCTTAAGTAATCCACAAACTTCATCCACATAGATTAGGTGCAAATCAGGATGTAATGTTCCATCACCTGTGAAAGGATTAGCTAGTAGTTTCTCTATCATACCCGAAGGAATTTCAAAGTAAAATTTTTCAGTAGATTCAGTAGGTTGAGGAGCAACTCTTTGCTCAAGTCATCGGGGTGAAGATACCCCGAACAAGCCCCTCAAAGGATTATGTTCCATAGTAACAAGTGATAGTAAATTTCCGCAAACTATATAAATTTTCCTTACCAAATTCCACCTACCAAAGGCACTCCACTCCCCGGCAACGGCGCCAGAAAAGAGTCTTGATGACCCACAAGTGTAGGGGATCTATCGTAGCCTTTTTGATAAGTAAGAGTGTCGAACCCAACGAGGAGCAGAAGGAAATGATAAGCAGTTTTTAGTAAGGTATTCTCTGCAAGCACTAAAATTATCGGTAACAGATAGTTTTGTGATAAGGTATTTTTTAACGAGTAACAAGTAATGCAAGTAAATAAGGTGCATAAAGATGGACCAATCCTTTTTGTAGCAAAGGACAAGCCTGGACAAACTTTTATATAAAGGAAAACGCTCCCGAGGACACATGAGAATTATTGTCAAGCTAGTTTTCATCATGTTCATATGATTCACGTTTGACACTTTGATAATTTGATATGTGGGTGGACCGGTGCTTGGGTACTGCCCTTACTTGGACAAGCATCCCACTTATGATTAACACCTATTGCAAGCATCCACAACTACAACCGAAGTATTAAGGCAAACCTAACCATAGCATGAAACATATGGATCCAAATCAGCCCCTTGCGAAGCAACACATAAACTAGGGTTTAAGCTTTTGTCACTCTAGCAACCCATCATCTACTTATTACTTCCCAATGCCTCCCTCTAGGCCCAAACAATAGTGAAGTGTCATGTAGTCGACGTTCACGTGACACCACTAGAGGGTTGACAACATACATCTCATCAAAATATCGAACGAATACCAAATTCACATGACTACTTATAGCAAGACTTCTCCCATGTCCTCAGGAACAAATGTAACTACTCACAAAGCATATTCATGTTCATAGTCAGAGGAGTATTAATATGCATGGTGGATCTAAACATATGATCGTCCACCAAGTAAACCAACTAGCATCAACTACAAGGAGTAATCAACACTACTAGCAACCCACAGGTACCAATCTGAGGTTTGGATACAAAGATTGGATACAAGAGATGAACTAGGGTTTGAGATGAGATGGTGCTGGTGAAGATGTTGATGGAGATTGACCCCCTCCTGATGAGAGGATCGTTGGTGATGACGATGGTGATGATTTCCCCCTCCCGGAGGGAAGCTTCCCCGGCAGAACAGCTCCGTTAGAGCCCTAGATTGGTTCCGCCAAGGTTCCGCCTCGTGGCGGCGTAGTTTCGTCCTGTGAGCTTGCTTATGATTTTTTCCTCGATGAGAGACTCCATATAGCCAAAGATGGGCATCAAAGGGCCGCCAAGGGGCCCATGAGGCATGGGGGCGCGCCTAGGGGGGTAGGGCGCGCCCCCACCCTCATGGACGGTGGGTGGCCCACCTCTAGTACTTCTTTCGCCCAATATTTTTTATATATTCTGAAAATAATTCCTGTGGAGTTTCAGGACTTTTGGAGATGTGTATAATAGGTCTCTAATATTTTCTCCTTTTCTAGCCTAGAATTCCAGCTGCCGGCATTCCGCCTCTTCATGTAACCCTTGTAAAATAAGAGAGAATAGGCATAAGTATTGTGACATAATGTGTAATAACAGCCCAGAATGCAATAAATATTGATATAAAAGCATGATGCAAAATGGACGTATCACCCCCCTCCACAGATTTCCACCTCGGCCATATCGTTGTAGTGCTTAGGCGAAGCCCTGCGTCGGTAACTTCATCATCACCGTCATCACGTCGTTGTGCTGAGGAAAGTCTCCCTCGGCCTCAACTGGATCAAGAGTACAAGGGACGTCACCGAGCTGAACGTGTGCAGATCACGGAGGTGCCGTGCATTTGGTACTTGATCGGTTGATCACGAAGACGCTCGACTACATTATCCGTGTTACTTAACGCTTCCGCTTTTGGTCTACGAGGGTACATGGACACACTCTCCCCTCTCGTTGCTATGCATCTCCTAGATAGATCTTGTGTGGTCAGGATTTTTTTTGAAATACTGTGTTCCCCAACAGAGAGGTTGCTTGGTCTTGTTCTTCTTCTTCTTCTTCTTCTTTTTTGACTTGGGTACAAACCCAAGTCCTTCCTTTCTCACAACTTCCTTCTGATTACTCAAAAGGTTATTTAGGTTCTTCTCGCCTTGTATCATGTCACAAGGACCTTCTCAAGTTACTCTTTCAACTTGGCATTCTCCTCCACAAGATGCACATGCTCACAACAAGGGTTAGTAGCATGGGCATTATCAATTAGAACAAAAGGAGGACACGTGGATATCTCCTTGGTTAGCTTCACTTGGAGTTGATCATGAGACTCCTTGAGAGAGGCATGAACACCCTTCAAGACCTTGTGATCCTCGTCAAGTGTGTCAAACTCTTCCTTGAGTCTATCATGGCCAACCCCAAGTGCAACTTTCTCGGATTTAAGCACACGAGTAAGAACAAGAGCATGATCAAGATCTTTTTGCAATTTAGCGTGATCAATGTTATATGACTCCTCAAGAGTCAAACAAAGACCTCGCTCTTCCTCAAGAGCAATGGAAAGATCCGCAATATCATCGACATAGTCACGACTATGCCCCTTCAACTTGGAGATAGTATCCTCGTGAGACTCAATGATATCATTGGCCTCACCAAGTTGTTCCAAGAGAGAAACAAAGTGCTTCTTGGGTTCACCCTTGAGCTTACTCAAGAATTTGTTAAACTCATTCTCATCAACATTCACCACCTCACTATCATAAACACAATCTAACAAGGAAGGAGTAGTAGTGATGGTGGTTTTGATGTTTGAGGTTACCTTGTTTATACCTTTGGACATGAGACAATTGGCAATGAGGTTCTCGTTGGGGGTGCCGAAGAGAGACACCTTGGAGGGGGACAAGGTGGCAATGGACACGGTTGCCGTTGCCATTCCTTCACCACTTGTATCTTCATCATCATCATCGGAGGTGTACTCTTCATGTGCTACCAAGCCCTTTGGAGGTATATTCTTGGTAAAGTTGTTCTTGTTTGGGAAGGACTTGGCTTTGTCTTTGCGAATGAGTTTCCACCGTTGTCTTCCCTCTTCTCATAAGGCAATCCACCACAAAGTGACTCATGTTGCCACAATTGTAGCAAGTCCTCGCTCGTTGCTTGTACTTTGAACCATTTGAGTTGTTGTTGGTGAAGTTGGGCCTTGAGTTCCTCTTGTTGCCCCAAAATTTCCTTGACGCAAGAGCCATGTGCTCGTGGTAAGCATATATGGTGTCTTTGGGGCAACTCTCCTCTTCTTCTTCTGGAATGGTCTTGGCCTTCAAGGCAAGGGTGGGTGAGCTTTTATTTGACCGACCATGGGCTACAACATTGTCAGCGGTCTTATTCATGATGTTCATGGAAATACACTCATCCAACACTTCACTTGAGGACAAGGTGTGGAAGTTCGGTCTTTGACGAATCACGGAGGACATGGCCTTGTTGAATGGCATGATGGCCTTGAGAAACTTGTGCTTGATCCGATTGTCATCCTTATCCTTGCTTCCATGGTCTTGTAGAGCAACCGCAAGAGTTGTCACCCTCCAGTAGAGATCACGACACTACAAAAAAAATACACTTCCGTGATGATACGTGTTTGTCACGGTAGGTCACGTTTTCTGTCATGCATGTACATCCATGACGACTTTATGATAGAATGAAGATAGTCATACCTGTGTTGTCGTAGAAGTGTTCCATGACATTACCAAAATTATCATCATGGAAGTGTCCACTTCCATGACGATAAATGGCGCGTCATGGAAGTGATTTCGTCAAGGGTAACCGACACGTGGCATCCACTGGAACGGGTCCCCATTAAGCTATCGGGTCCGGTTTTGGATCCGATAACCCGTTAACAGCCCGGACCAATGGGGATTTTCCACGTGTAAAATTCTCATTGGTCGGAGGAAACACGTGTTGGCTCAATGTTGAGACATATGTCATCCACTCATTGGACAGGAGGCGCCTATGATACGTTGACACGTGGCACGACACAATAGAGGCCCATTTCGGTGAAAAGGTCGGCCCGTTTGACTTGGTCAAAAGGTAACGGACCGGCCCACGGAAAGCCTGTTAACGGCCTGTTCGTATATAGCCCATTTACGGCACGCTAACTCACGGCCCGTTATGGCCTATCAGAATTAAGCCCAGTAGCTTCATCTGGGCCGTCCAATATGATTCCAGCCCATTGTAACTTCCGGCCCATGTATGGCCCATGATGTCTTTCGGCCCATATGAGGCCCTTTGTAACTATTGGCCCATTAACGGTCCGTGGTGAAACTGGCCCGTAATGAACAGTGTAGCGCTTTATACCCATTAATGGCCTATTATTCCATTGGGCCGTTTCCAACCCGTGTTATCTTTCGGCCTTCTTAGGGCCCATTTATTCTTGGGCTCATTTCCAGCATTCGGTTACTTACGACCCATTACTGGCCTTTTCTGCTTGTGGGCCAAATTCAGCCCGTGGTTACAATCGGCCCGTTAATCCGTTGGGTCGTTTTCATAGCGTCATCAAATACGGCCGATTAACGACGGCATGTTATGGTTGGCCCATGAATGGACGATTCCAACTCTAGCCCGTTTACGGCCCATAATGCGGTCTGTAATTTGCCCATGTTTGGCCGATCGATCATACGACCCATAGAAGGCCCATTGATGCTACGACCCATAGAAGGCCCATTGTTTCTACGGCCCGCAGGAGGCCCAGGGTCACTATAGTAAATATGTAGCCCATGATTATTGTGGCCTAGTTTTTAAAAATAGGTTATTGCGGCCACTAGCAAACCACGGAAAAAGAACTACACTAACTACAAGCAAACAAATAAACAAGACAACAAGGAAATAAATAAGCAAGCAACTTACGGTAGGCTATCACGACTATTACACATATTACATCCACTGGTCATCAAAGTTCACCACCAGTGCAAATATAGGGAACAAAGCAGCATATCACATACACTGGTTGTCCAAGTTGACGACTAGTGCAAATAAACGCCATAGCAAAACAAGTCCTAAACTGAAACCACTTCAGAAGAGCTCAAGAAACAATATCCTAGGTACCCATAATGCTGGCAAGATGCTTAGCAAGCTTATTAACATTCTCTTGTTTGGCACTTAAATCCTCCAGCACTTTCTATTGCACCAAAAAGTATGCATCTGAATTCTCAGGGACTTCCTCAGTCCTTTGGCTTCCCATCGCATAACATCTGATTGATGTCTTTCAACTTGAATTTGAGACTCAAGAAGACGAACTGATTCACGTAGCGAGTTCGAAGAGCTGGTGCCAGCAGTAGTGGCCAGTAACTCGAACACTACATCAAGACAGGACTTTGGGGTTGTCTTAGTGTCTTCAATATATTTTTTATCAGCTTTCTTGGAGACCAGCAGGGATGTCTCACTATCTTGAACCTTATCTGCATTACTTCCTTTACCATTGCATAATGGGGTACTCTTCTCCAATATTTTATCCGCATTCTAAAAGAGAAACAAGCAGACACATCACAAGTTTACCATGTTGTATATGAAACTCATTTTGGTAAACCAGTTCAGTAGTAAGGTGGACCGATAACAGCATGAAACAAACATATATCTATGTATTATGGTCACTGTATGGTCTATATCATTCTAGTTTATTTTGCCGAATCAAGATAGAGATAGTTCAAATCATATCTATTTAAGACAAAGCATCATAGACGGAATATAAGTGTGGGAAACTACACAGCAATAACAACACTTGTAATGTGCATGGCATGAGAACATAATTGTTTATTCAGTTGAAACTAAAATCAACATAGAGCAAGTCACAACAGCAAACACGTTAAAGAAACAGGTTTAAAACATACCTGTTGCGCCATTGGAGTTTCAATTGCATCCTTAAAATTTGAAATTAGTTGGTATGAGTAAATACAGTGATGCAAGCGCAAAGGAGTATGAATCATAGCAACTGAACCTGACCTGAAAACAATTCTTCTTATGCTTTAAGCGTTGACTTGGGGTTCGGTGTGGTGGTCCTCGTGCTTTTGGCACTGCAGTTGCCTTACTAACTGTTCGTGTTTGGGTGCTCTGTGGTGGATACGGTGATGTGTCAACTGGAACTGGGTTACTATCAGCTGGGGTTGGGGTTAGAAGGGGTGTAGCTGGTTCTCTGTCCAACTGGGTAGGGGTACAATCTGCATGTGTCTGGGTTATGTGTGGTGGGGCTGGTTCTCGGGCAAGTACAGCCGTGGTTCTATCTGCATCGAGAAGTAGCACGATCTTTTCTAAAGACCGTGTTTTTACTCCCACAGATATTGCCATCACCCCCTCCAATTCAAATGGTTGATAAACAAGAAAAGTAATTGAATCTACATACATTGTAAGATAGACAGGTGCAATGGATAGTAGGGAAGAAAACAGGGCATGGAATAATTCACATTAATGTTGTCTAACCAAACAGAATAACATGACATAATTTCACATATATGATGGCTAATTAAACAGGATAGCATGACACAATTTTACATATATGATGGCTAACTAAACATGATAGAATGACACATTTCAAAATATGATGACTATGTAAACATGATGACATGATATAACTATACGATGTGTCCATTAAAGTGGTTTGCATGCCATAATTCACAAACATGCCGTCGATGGAAACATGATGGCATGATATAATTCATGGATAGAATGACATAATTCAAAATATGATGACTATGTAAACATGATGAGATGATATAACTATAGTATGTCTTTAGAAAATAGGTTGGCATGCCATAATTCAGATACATGATGTCTATGTAAACATCATGACATGCTATAATTCAAATATATGATTTATATACTAAGCAAGTGGCAGAGGGCAATCACATATATGATGTGTCAACTAAGGAGATGGCATTCAATATTGTGTATATGATGTAAAAACTAAGCATTGCAATACAACATATGCATGATATGAGTAATATAACCCTGTCAAGTTTGAGCATACACCTCAGGGGGATAATAGGACTGGTCATCTGCCTCTGAATCCTCCTCTGAGGAGCTATCTGTAACCAGCAAGATATCTGCTTCAGCAGGTAGCATTGTTTGCTCTGAAGACCTTGTTTTCACTCCAGATTTCTCCATCACCAATTCAAATGGCTGATGCAGAGGAAGAGCACTTGAATATACAAACATTGTCAACAAATGCAATGAGAAATACAAAAAAGGACGTCATGATATAATTCACATATATGACGCTGGGCTAAACAACATGGCATTGCATAATTCACATATATAATGCCTTGCAACAATATAGCATTGCATAATTCACATATATAATGTCTTGCAACAAGATGGCATTGCATAATTCACATATATGGTAATCAGACACTAAACAGGTGGCATTCACACAAAGCATGTCTAAACTAAGCAAATGACATATCAATGCAAGACACCATACGCACGATATGAGCAACATAACCCTGCCAAGTTAGAGCATGCACCTTGAGGGGGGGAATAGGACTGGTCATCTGTCTCCGAATCCTCCTCTGAGGAGCTATCAGTAACCAGCAAGACATGCGCTTTGTCTGATGTAGACCGAAACCTCGTGGCGAGATCTGATCCGTTGTTGTGGCCCGACCTTTCATGACACTCCACCTTCAGCAGTAGTATCCTCTCGCCCGCGCACGCGATGTACGCGAAGTAGAGGGATTGAACCTTATGGTCCAACACGAGAAAACCAATCTCGACGATGGTACTCACGCACAAAACAATTTCCACAAAGAGAAATCGCAACACAGAGGTTTTCTAAAGCTTCCTCCAAAACTTAGGGATTTTTAGACAGCTTCCCCCAAAACTCGACACAGGTATTTACCCTAAAAACACATCGTGTCTATTCGTAAAACATAACCTGCCTTTACATTGAACCTACTATGGCTACTTATACTAGTATAGCCGACCCTTTTAACTTGACCGACAAACCATAAAACTAGCGTACGTAAACAAGTCAAACTCTTATATCTAATTAAAATGCCTTTTACATCTCGGCAAATATGATAATCTAACAACCAGATTAATGTTGGAGGTGGACCCCAACCCGTATCCTTCAAGCAAAGCAATTTCCACCATTGAAACCTGTTGACGTACGGTCGCTCCGGCGGTCTTGGCCATGAGAAGTAGTACTGTATCAGGATTGTTTGATTAGTCTCAATAAAACATATATCCCGTACATGAACAACTAGGTCTTGTCTTGCACGTGACAACAAAAAGAAACTATCAAGCCGCTGCACACCTTCAAACGTGGATATGTTGGAGTTCTCCTCTTCCAACGTACCATGCATCTCATAATTTGGTGCAAAAGCAACTAGTGACTTTGCTTCACCCTTAATCATCTCCTGATTAGGCTGCATGGTGTTATCACTGATGGTAACGAGCGGAGCTTCCATAACATGACCCGGGCTAGTGTCTTGTACATCATGGTGGTCGTCGATAGAAATAAATTTAGTGTTGGTCATATCATCGTCAGATAGCATTGTCTGCTCTGAAGACCTTGTTTCCACTCTAGATTTTTCCATGACTTCTACCTCTTGAGCACTGCGTTGGTTTTCCCTTGAAGAGGAAAGGGTGATGCAGCAAAGTAGCGTAAGTATATCCCTCAGTTTTGGAGAACCAAGGTATCAATCCAGTAGGAGGCTACGCACGAGTCCCTCGCACCTACACAAAACAAATAAATCCTTGCAACCAACGCGATAAGGGGTTGTCAATCCCTATACAGTCACTTACGAGAGTGAGATCTGATAGATATGATAAGATAATATTTTTGGTATTTTTATGATAAAGATGCAAAGTAAAATAAAAGGCAATGAAAATAACTAAGTGTTGGAAGATTAATATGATGAAAGATAGACCCGGGGGCCATAGGTTTCACTAGTGGCTTCTCTCAAGAGCATAAATATTTTATGGTGGGTGAACAAATTACTGTTGATCAATTGACAGAATTGAGCATCGTTATGAGAATATCTAGGTATGATCATGTATATAGGCATCACCTACAAGACAAGTAGACCGATTCCTGCCTGCATCTACTACTATTACACCACACATCGACCGCTATCCAGCATGCATCTAGAGTATTAAGTTCATAAGAACAGAGTAATGCTTTAAGCAAGATGACATGATGTAGAGGGATAAATTCATGAAATATGATAAAAAACCATATTTTTATCCTCGATGGCAACAATACAATACGTGCCTTGCTGCCCCTACTGTCACTGGGAAAGGACACCGCAAGATTGAACCCAAAGATAAGCACTTCTCCCGTTCCAAGAAAGATCAATCTAGTAGGCCAAACCAAACTGATAATTCGAAGAGACTTGCAAAGATAATCAATCATACATAAAAGAATTAAGAGAAGATTCAAATATTGCTCATAGATAAACTTGATCATAAACCCACAATTCATCGGTCTCAACAAACACACCACAAAAGAAGATTACATCGAATAGATCTCCACAAGAGAGGGGGAGAACATTGTATTGAGATCCAAAAAGAGAGAAGAAGCCATCTAGCTAATAACTATGGACCCGAAGGTTTGAGGTAAACTACTCACACTTCGTCAGAGAGGCTATGGTGTTGATGTAGAAGCCCTCCGTGATCGATGCCCCCTTCGGCGAAGCTCCGGAACAGGCCCCAAGATGGGATCTCGTGGATACAGAAAGTTACGGCGGTGGAATTAGGGTTTTGGCTCCATCTCTGATCGTTTGGGGGTACGTAGGTATATATAGGAGGAAGGAGTACGTCGGTGGAGCAACAGGGGGCCCACGAGGGTGGAGGGCGCGCCTGGGGGGGGGGGGGTTAGGCGCGCCCCTACCTCGTGGCTTCCCTGTTGGTTGCTTGACGTAGGGTCCAAGTCTCCTGGATCATGTTCGTTCCGAAAATCACGTTCCCGAAGGTTTCATTCCGTTTGGACTCCGTTTGATATTCTTTTTCTGCGAAACTCTGAAATAGGCAAAAAACAGCAATTCTGGGCTGGGCCTCTGGTTAATAGGTTAGTCCCAAAAATAATATAAAAGTGAATAATAAAGCCCAATAATGTCCAAAACAGAAGATAATATAGCATGGAGCAATCAAAAATTATAGATACGTTGGAGACGTATCAAGCATCCCCAAGCTTAGTTCCTGCTCGTCCTCGAGTAGGTAAATGATAAAAACAGAATTTTTGATGTGGAATGCTACTAGGCATAATTTCAATGTAATTCTTCTTAATTGTGGCATGAATATTAAGATCCGAAATATTCAAGATAAAAGTTTAATATTGACATAGAAATAATAATACTTCAAGCATACTAACTAAGCAATTATGTCTTCTCAAAATAACATGGCCAAAGAAAGTTCATCCCTACAAAATCATATAGTTTAGTCATGCTCCATTTTCGTCACACAAGAATGCTCTCATCATGCACAACCCCGATGACAAGCCAAGCAATTGTTTCATACTTTAGTAATCTCAAACTTTATAAACCTTCACGCAATACATGAGCGTGAGCCATGGATATAGCACTATGGGTGGAATAGAGTATAATGATGGGGGTTATGTGGAGAAGACAAAAAAGGAGAAAGTCTCGCATCAACGAGGCTAATCAATGAGCTATGGAGATGCCCATCAATTGATGTTAATGCAAGGAGTAGGGATTGCCATGCAACGGATGCACTAGAGCTATAAATGTATGAAAGCTCAAGAAAAGAAACTAGTGAGTGTGCATCCAACTTGCTTGCTCACGAAGACCTAGGCACTTGAGGAGGCCCATTGTTGGAATATACAAGCCAAGTTCTATAATGAAAAATTCCCACTAGTATATGAAAGTGACAAAACAAGAGACTCTCTATCATGAAGATCATGGTGCTACTTTGAAGCACAAGTGTGGAAAAAATATAGTAGCATTGCCCCTTTTCATTTCTTTTTTTGGGCCTTTTTTATTTGGCCTTTCTCTTTTTTTATTGGGACAATGCTCTATTAAATGATGATCATCACACTTCTATTTATTTACAACTGAATGATTACAACTCGATACTAGAACAAGGTATGACTCTATATGAATGCCTCCGGCGGTGTATCGGGATATGCAATGAACCAAGAGTGACATGTATGAAAGAATTATGAACGGTGGCTTTGCCACAAATACTATGTCAACTACATGATCATGCTAAACAATATGACAATGATGAACGTGTCATGATAAACGGGATGCTGGAAAGTTGCATGGCAATATATCTCGGAATGGCTATGGAAATGCCATAATAGGTAGGTACGATGGCTGTTTTGAGGAAGATATAAGGAGGTTTATGTGTGAAAGAGTGTATCATATCACGGGGTTTGGATGCACCGACGAAGTTTGCACCAACTCTCAATGTGAGAAAGGGCAATGCACGGTACCGAAGAGGCTAGCAATGATGGAAAGGTGAGAGTGCGTATAATCCATGGACTCAACATTAATCATAAATAACTCACATACTTATTGCAAAAATCTACAAGTCATCAAAAACCAAGCACTATGCGCATGCTCCTAAGGGGATAGATTGGTAGGAAAAGACCATCGCTTGTCCCCGACCGCCACTCATAAGGAGGACAATCAAAGAACACCTCATGTTTCAAATTTGTTACATAACGTTTACCATACGTGCATGCTACGGGACTTGCAAACTTCAACACAAGTATTTCTCAATTTCACAACTACTCAACTAGCACAACTTTAATATCACTACCTCCATATCTCAAAACAATCATCAAGCATCAAACTTCTCTTAGTATTCAAAACACTCATAAGAAAGTTTTTACTAATCTTGAATACCTAACATATTAGGATTATTTAAGAAAATTACCATACTATTTAAGACTCTCAAAATAATCTAAGTAAAGCATGAGAGATCAATAGTTTCTATAAAACAAATCCACCACCGTGCTCTAAAAGATATAAGTGAAGTACTAGAGCAAAACTATATAACTCAAAAGATATAAGTGAAGCACATAGAGTATTTTAATAATTTTTGAATCATGCATGTCTCTCTCAAAAGGTGTGTACAGCAAAGATGATTGTGGTAAACTAAAAATCAAAGACTCAAATCATACAATATGCTCCAAGCAAAACACATATCATGTGGTGATTAAAAATATAGCTCCAAGTAAAGTTACCAATGGAAGTAGACGAAAGAGGGGATGCCTTCCGGGGAATCCCCAAGCTTTGGCTTTTTGGTGTCCTTAGATTATCTTGGGGGTGCCATGGGCATACCCAAGCTTAGTCTCTTGCCACTCCTTGTTCCATAATCCATCAAATCCTTACCCAAAACTTTAAAACTTCACAACACAAAACTTAAAGTAGAAAATCTTGTGAGCTCCGTTAGCGAAATAAAACAAAACACCACTTCAAGTTACTGTAATGAACTCATTATTTATTTATATTGGTGTTAAACCTACTGTATTCCAACTTCTCTATGGTTTATAAACTATTTTACTAGCCATAGATTCATCAAAATAAGCAAACACCACACGAAAAACAGAATCTGTCAAAAACAGAATAGTCTATAGTAATCTGTAGCTAGCGCAAGATCTGTAACCCTAAAAATTCTAAAATAAATTGCTGGACGTGAGGAATTTATCTATTAATAATAGGAAAAAATAATTAACTAAATATCACTTTCCAAATAAAAATGGCAGCAGTTCTCGTGAGCGCTAAAGTTTCTGTTTTTTACAGCAAGATTAACAAGACTTTCCCTAAGTCTTCTCAACGGTTCTACTTGGCACAAACTCTAATTAAACACAAAAAACACAACAAAAACATAGGATAGATAAATTTTTTATTACTAAACAGGAGCAAAAATCAAGGAATAAAAATAAAATTGGGTTGCCTCCCAACAAGCGCTATCGTTTAACGCCCCTAGCTAGGCATAAAAAGCAAGGATAGATCTAGGTATTGCCATCTTTGGTAGGCAATCCATAAGTGGATCTCATAATAGATTCATAAGGTAATTTAATTTTATTTCTAGGAAAGTGTTCCATGCCTTTCCTTAACGGAAATTGGAATCTAATATTTCCTTCCTTCATATCAATAATTGCACCAATCGTTCTAAGGAAAGGTCTATGAAGGACTGCAATCTATGTAAAGAACAATAAAATCTACGGGCACATAGTTCCTGTCGGGGGACTAATCCACGAGCACCTATGGGACCGGCGGACCGAGTCCCTTTCGGTTCGGCGGGGGCGAGGGTCGCACGAAGAGCGGATCGAGGCGAAGCACACGAGCAGTTTACCCAGGTTCGGGCCGCACGGATGCGTAAAACCCTACTCCTGCTTTGTGGTTTGTATTGAGTTCTTGCTCGGGAGCGCGGAGTGCTACAGTACACCCCAGCAGCTAACGAGACCGAGCGTGAGTGTTCTCTTCCTCCCCCCTTCCTCCTCTATGTTGCGCATGGGCCTCCTTTTATATGCTCAAGGGGTCACCGACAGGTGGCAACGTAGACAAGGGTAAAAATGGAAAGGTGTTGCGGTTGGTACAGCTACCTGCTACAGTGTATCATACCTAACCCTGACGGCAGGGGACCAGGGCATTAAATGCCCGTCTACGTCGCCTAAATAGTGCAAAAGGGACCGCCAGGGACGCCACCGCTCGCCACGATGGCAATCTTGTCAGTGCCGCTTGCCACCGCGCACCGCTGGCTGCACAGCCTCCCGCCACGTACGCCTGGAAGGGTCCCAGAGCGACATGTTGGTGGATGTGCTGGAGCGCGGGTACAGAGTGGTGGCTTGCCGCGGCAAGCGCCTTGCCGCGGTCGTTGTCTTGTCGCGTCCGGGAGCTTGTCGCTCACCGGGCCTTGCCGGGACGCGTGGCGCGTCGCGGCAAGTTCCTTGAGATGCCTTGGTTGGCCTTCCCGGCAAGCTCCTCTTGCCGGGGTCTTGTCTCCTTGGCTTGGATACTTTGTCCTTGAATGGCTCCAAAGGAACCACAGAGGACCTTGGCGGTCACCCGGCAAGACTTGCCGCGGGATGCTGCGACTGCCCGTGCACAAGTTCGGGATACTAGGGTACCCCTACTCTAGTACACCGACAGGAGCCCCTGGGCCTGGGCCATACACGGCACCGAGCGCTGTTGGGCCAGGCCCAAAACAGGGCACGGGCACGCGCGTCCTGGGTTACGCCGTATCTCTCCCCGTATCCACCGCGCCCTCCCCGAACGGCACGCGTTGAATGCGGCGTCGTGGGAGAGATCGTGGGTGGTTTCTTTATTCGGAAAGGCGGAACGTCCGCCCCCTCCCTCTGATGAGAACCTCCAACCCAGCGCCAAGCTCACCTTGTCCTTCAAAGGCGTGGCGACGGCCCTCCAGCGGCTCCGGGAGAAGATCCCAAAGCAGCTGGCCGACGAGTCGCGCAAGATCTGCGGGGGAGCTCTTCAAAAGGTGTTGGTGAAGGTGGCCTTCCGCAACCCAGGCCTCAACCTCACCAACGTCCTCAAGACCCTGCCGCCAGATGCTGATCTGGAGGCGCTCAAGACCCTTGTCGCACCCATTGTGGACAAGGTGAGCGGGATCAAGAGGATTGAGGGCGATCGCGTAGACTAGGCCGCCTGTTTTCTTCTTTTCTTGTCGCTGCTGGTCATGTTATGAGAACAATCTGTTAGAGCCGCGACAAGCTACCTTGTAATATAACTCTATTCCGGGTAATGATTGCAATGTTATTCCCTTTACTTGATTCCTCCCTTTGTATGTTTTTTCCCTACGCTTTTAGGGAACTTGCCGGTGCAGGCACCTTAGCCGCGAGCGCTGAGTGCGGGACGTCAGCAGCCTGCTGGCGGTGCCGCTATCGACAAGAAACCTTGTCGCAACTAGTCGCAGCTCACTTAAGTTGTTGAGCGGACTCGAAACAAAGTAAGGGCGCAACTAGCTACGAGTTGGTTCCTCCGCGCACAGGTTTTCCATACAAAGTGCGGTCGTTCAAGGGAGATAACTTAAAAATTTAAAAAATCTGATTGCTCAAACTTTGGCAACTTAGCTTTTCTGTTGTTTGCTTCCCGGTAAGGCGAAACTTTCTTGAACGACGCCTGGTCCATACCATTATCTTCTCCTTTCCCCCCGGCAAACTTGTGGGCGAGGGAACCTTCCTTTCCTTGAGAAAAAAGAAAGAGGAGAAAATAAAGATATGGAGCCTTACGGCTCGTTATTGCTTACCGGGGAGTAGGTGCTGCACAAAGTGTCAGATCACATATGCAAAAAATAGAAAGCATGAAATTGACAAGATGTGTGGAGCATATGAGCTTTACTTATGCACGGGGTCTGCGCCCGGCTTTGTACAAAGGATTACATGCAACAGCGGCAAGACTTGTACAAAAGGTGGTTGCCGGAACAGGTTCCGGCAACCGCGCCTTACGGGTAAAACTTACGAAGATGCTCAATGTTCCAGGAATTGCTCACCGGAATGCTATCTTCGATCTCAAGGCGGACAACGCCAGGCCTAGTGACTCGTTTCACCCGGTAAGGGCCTTCCCACTTCGGCGTCAACTTGTTGGAATTCTTGGCGGACTGAACATGCCGAAGAACAAGGTCGCCTTCCTCGAGACTTCTGGCGTTAACTTTGCGGCTATGGTAGAGGCGCAAAGCTTGCTGGTAGCGAGCAACTCGTACAGCAGCCTGAAGACGGTCTTCCTCAAGGAGTAGCGCGTCATCTTGTCGCAGCTGCTCTTGCTCAAGCTCATCATAAGCGAGCACTCGAGGTGACCCGTATACGAGTTCCGTGGGGAGAACTGCCTCTGCTCCATAGACTAGAGCGAAAGGTGTCTGGCCAGTGGCTCGATTTGGCGTCGTCCTGATCGACCAAAGAACCACCGGCAGCTCCTCGATCCAGTTTCTTCCGCACTTGTGCAGCCTGTCGAAAGTCCTGGTCTTGAGCCCACGCAGCACTTCAGCATTTTCCCTCTCCGCTTGACCATTGCTTCTCGGGTGAGCAACAGAAGCGAAGCAGACCTTGGCGCCAAGATCTTGGACGTACTGCATGAAGGTGCGGCTCATGAATTGCGTACCGTTGTCGGTGATTATCCTGTTAGGGATCCCGAAGCGGCAAACAATCGACTTGAAGAACTTGACTGCTGACTGTGCTGTCACCTTCCTCACTGCTTCCACTTCCGGCCACTTTGTGAACTTGTCGATTGCAACGTACAAGTACTCAAAGCCCCCGACTACTCGGGGAAAGGGGCCGAGGATGTCGAGCCCCCAGACCGAAAATGGCCAGGATAAAGGGATCGTCTGGAGAGCTTGAGCTGGTTGGTGTATCTGCTTGGAATGGAACTGGCACGCTTCACACTTGGTTACTTGTGCAGTTGCATCCTGGAGGGCTGTTGGCCAAAAGAAACCTTGCCAGAATGCTTTGCCGGCAAGTGCTCTTGCGCCAATGTGGTGACCACATATGCCTCCATGTATCTCTGCCAACAGCTTTTGTCCGTCTTCCCGGTGAATACACTTCAATTTCACACCGTTGAGTCTTCTTCTGTACAGTGTGTTGTCGACAAACTGGTACATACTTGACTGTCGGGCTACTCTTTCCGCTTCTTCTTGCTCTTCGGGAAGTTCTCCTGTCTGAAGGAAACGGACAATCTGCTGTGTCCATGCTGGAGCTTGTGGCTCGACAACAAGGACTAAAGGCAAATCTGCTGCTGCGGGAACATCCACTTCTACGGCGAGAACCTGCGGCTCTGCCGGAGCTTGACGTTCTCCGGCAAGCTTGCCGGAGCAAAACTTGTCGGGAGCTTCTGCTTCAACGGAACAAACCCTAGGGCTTGCCGGAGCAGACTGCTCCTCAGCGCTCTTGGCGTTGATCTTGGGGACCTTCTTGCAGCTCTGGAGATCATGGCCCTTGGTGTGGTGGATCTTGCAGTACTGCTTGTCGGTGCCGTCCTGCTTGTCAGCGACCGCCACAGTCTGGCAGTTGGTGCATGCGGCAATCTCCTTGCCGGAGCTACCATCTTTGGCTTTCTTGGCGCCACCTTCATTGCCGGACTGCTCAATGACTAGCACATCTTTGCCTTTCTTCTTCATGTTGTTCCGCCGCCGGTTTTTCTTTGGCGGGGCAGCATCCTCGCTGTCAGATCCTCCTGCTCCTGTATTCTCTCCGGGGAGTTTCCTCCCTTCCTCAGCACGTGCACACTTGTCGGCCAGGGCATACAGCTCACTGACGTCTCTAATCTTGCACATCGCCATCTCCTCCCGCATCCTGCGGTTACGCACGTTCTGATGGAACGCGCTGATGACGGCGACAGGGTGGACATCTGGGATGTTGTGCTGTACATGGCTGAATCTCTGAATGTACTTGCGCAGGGGCTCTCCTTCCTTCTGGGCGAGCAGATGAAGGTCACTCTCTTGGCCATGAGGTTTGTGGCCGCCTGTAAAGGCGCCGACAAACTGATGGCATAGGTCTGCCCAGGAGGATATGGAGTTGTCCGGCAAGTGCATGAGCCAGGACCTGACGTTGGGCTTGAGCACCAGCGGGAAGTAGTTGGCAAGGATCTTGTCGTCCCGCCCCCCGGCAGCCTGCACCGCGATGGTGTAGATGCTGAGGAACTCCGACGGATGCGACTTGCCGTCGTACTTCTCTGGTACGTCTGGCTTGAAATTCTTCGTGCTGGGCCACTGGACTTGCCGCAGCTCACGAGTAAACGCAGGGTAACCTACCGCGTACGGCAAGTCGCCTGGTTCCCCTGGAGCATGCATGTCGACAGAGGGCCCAGCGCACTGGTCCGATTGACGTCGCGCTTCTCTTCGGCGCTCGATGCGAGTACGAGCGTCTTCTTGCTGTCGTTCGTGAAGAACTTGGCGCTGATCGCGACGAGCTCGTGGATCTGATGACGCGGTGGAGTCGCTGTCGAGGTGGATCCGGCGAGTCGGCGATCTTGGCCTTCGGGGCGGAGAGTGCACAGTGGTTGCACCCCCACCGATTTTGTCGCCACCGGCTCGTGCCTGGCTGACTTGCCGCGGCTGCGACGTGCTCGGCTGCCGTTGAGTGTCGCCGTTGGCGAAGCTGATGAGACTCTGAATGGTGGCCCTCTAGTCGTCGACCTTGTCTGCCGTTGGAGGGTAGTCCAGGAGCAGTTGAGCTCGCGCCAAAGCTTCTGCTGTAGTGGTGGGTGGCGGTGGCGAACGGTGCGAGGAGCGGGATATGCTCGGACTTCTAACTATGTTAGAAGGAGCAGTATCCCGTCCAGGCGACCGTGCCTCGCTCGTGCCAGCATGTTGGCGTGCATGCTGGTCTTGAGCACTCCGAGATCCACCAGCTCGATCTTGGTCCAGCAAACGCATGGTACCGTGAGTACCATGACGCTGCCGGTCCCGCGCCTCCTGAGATGGGCGCGGTGCATGTACAGACGCCGAGGTCTTGGAGTGCGCCCGTTGTGGGAGCCGGCTACGCCGCCGATGGGCAGCGCAGCCTTGTCCTTGGACCTGGCAGCACCGTGAGCTCCCTCGTCGACGCCCGTTCTTCCGCCGGCGTCTGCCCCATCAGCCGTTTGCTCCGGCGGTGGTGGGTTCGGCGCGGACGGAGCAGCCGCCTCCGAAGCCTTCTTCTTCGGCGGCATGTCGATGAAGATGATGAAGATCTAGCTCGTGTGAACGCCGGATCTGGTTCACACAACCTCGACTCCCCTACCTGGCGCGCCAAAGATGTCGGGGGACTAATCCACGGGCTCCTATGGGACCGGCGGACCGAGTCCCTTTCGGTTCGGCGGGGGCGAGGGTCACACGAAGAGCGGATCGAGGCGAAGCACACGAGCAGTTTACCCAGGTTCGGGCCGCACGGATGCGTAAAACCCTACTCCTGCTTTGTGGTTTGTATTGAGTTCTTGCTCAGGAGCGCGGAGTGCTACAGTACACCCCAACAGCTAACGAGACCGAGCGTGAGTGTTTTCTTCCTCCCCCCTTCCTCCTCTACGTTGCGCATGGGCCTCCTTTTATATGCTCAAGGGGTCACCGACAGGTGGCAATGTAGACAAGGGTAAAAATGGAAAGGTGTTGCGGTTGGTACAGCTACCTGCTACAGTGTATCATACCTAACCCTGACGGCAGGGGACCAGGGCATTAAATGCCCGTCTGCGTCGCCTAAATAGTGCAAAAGGGATCGCCAGGGACGCCACCATTCGCCACGATGGCAATCTTGTCAGCGCCGCTTGCCACCGTGCACCGCTGGCTGCACAGCCTCCCGCCACGTACGCCTGGAAGGGTCCCAGAGCGACACGTTGGTGGATGTGCTGGAGCGCGGGCACAGAGTGGTGGCTTGCCGCGGCAAGCGCCTTGCCGCGGTCGTTGTCTTGTCGCGTCCGGGAGCTTGTCGCTCACCGGGCCTTGCCGGGACGCGTGGCGCGTCGCGGCAAGTTCCTTGAGATGCCTTGGTTGGCCTTCCCGGCAAGCTCCTCTTGCCGGGGTCTTGTCTCCTTGGCTTGGATACTTTGTCCTTGAATGGCTCCAAAGGAACCACGGAGGACCTTGGCGGTCACCCGGCAAGCCTTGCCGCGGGATGCTGCGACTGCCCGTGCACAAGTTCGGGATACTAGGGTACCCCTACTCTAGTACACCGACAGTTCCTATTTGCAACAATAAGAACATCATTAATTCTTCCCATAGGTTTCTTAATAGTGGAATCCGCAAGGTGCAAGTTTAAAGAACAATCATCAAAATCACGGAAACCTAACAAATCACACGAAGTCTTTGGAATCGTGGAAACACTAGCACCCAAATCACACAAATCATAGCATTCATGATCTTTAATTTTAATTTTAATAGTTGGTTCCCACTCATCATAAAGTTTTCTAGGGATAGAAACTTCCAACTCAAGTTTTTCTTCATAAGATTGCATCAAAGCATCAACGATATGTTCGGTAATAGCTTTATTTTGACTATAAGCATGAGGAGAATTTAGCACGGATTGCAACAAGGAAATACAATCTATCAAAGAGCAATTGTCATAATTAAATTCCTTGAAATCCAAAATAGTGGGTTCATCAATATTTAAAGTTTTGACTTCTTCAATCCCACTTTTAACAATTTTAGCATCAAGATCTAAAGACACCGAATTTTTGGAGCGCCGTCTAGGTAAAGGTGGATCATATTCAGTCCCATCATTATCAAGATTCATATGGAAAAACAAAGATTTAATAGGGGACACATCAATAACTTTTAGTTCTTCATCTTTATTATCATGGAAACTAGAAGAACACGCTCTTATAAAGGAATCTTTCCTAGCACGCATCCTAGCGGTTCTTTCTTTGCACTCATCAATGGAAATTCTCATGGCTTTGAGAGACTCATTGATATCATGCTTAGGAGGAATAGATCTAAGTTTTAAAGAATCAACATCAAGAGAAATTCTATCAACGTTCCTAGCCAAATCATCAACTTTAAGCAATTTCTCTTCAAGCAAAGCATTGAAACTCTTTTGCGAAGTAATAAATTCTTTAATATTAGATTCAAAATCAGAGGGCATCTTATTATAATTTCCATAAGAATTGTTGTAGGAATTACCATAATTATTAGAGGAATTACTAGGATAAGGCCTAGGATTAAAGTTTCATCTACACGCGTTGTTACCAAAATTATTACTACCAACAAAATTCACATCCATAGATTCATTATTATTCTCAATCAAAGTAGACAAAGGCATATCATTAGGATCATAAGAAACACTCTTAGTAGCAAATAATTTCATAAGTTCATCCAACTTTCCACTCAAAACATTAATTTCTTCTATCGCATGCACTTTTTATTAGTAGATCTTTCAGTGTGCCATTGAGAATAATTAACCATAATATTATCTAGGAGTTTAGTAGCTTCTCCTAAGGTGATTTCCATAAAAGTGCCTCCCGCGGCCGAATCCAAAAGATTTCTAGAAGCAAAATTTAATCCGGCATAATTTTTTGTATAATCATCCACAAATTCAAACCATGTGTTGGGCAATTACGTATCATTAATTTCATCTTCTCCCAAGATTGTGCAACATGTTCATTATCAAGTTGATTAAAATTCATAATGTCGTTTCTAAGAGAGATTATCTTAGCGGGAGTAAAATACTTAGAGATAAAAGCATCTTTGCACTTATTCCAAGAATCAATATTATTTTTAGGCAAAGATGAAAACGAAGCTTTAGCACGATCTCTAAGCGAAAAGGGAATAGCTTCAATTTAACAATATCATTGTCCACATCTTTCTTCTTTTGCATATCACACAAATCAACGAAGCTATTTAGATGGGTAGCGGCATCTTCACTGGGAAGACCGGAAAACGGATCTTTCATGACAAGATTCAGCAAGGCAACATTAATTTCACAAGATTCAACATCGGTAAGAGGAGCAATCGGAGTGCTAATAAAATCATTGTTGTTGGTATTGGTAAAGTCACACAATTTAGTGTTATCTTGAGCCATCGTGACAAGCAAGCAATCCAACACACAAGCAAACGAGGAACCGGCAAATAGAGAAAGAGAGGGAAGATAGCGAGGGAGAGGGCGAATAAAACGGAAGGGTGAAGTGGGGAAGAGGAAAACGAGAGGCAAATGGCAAATAATGTAATGCGAGAGATAAGGGTTTGTGATGGGTATTTGGTATGTTGACTTTTGCATAGACCTCCCCGGCAACGGTGGCAGAAATCCTTCTTGCTGCCTCTTGAGCACTGCGTTGGTTTTCCCTTGAAGAGGAAAGGGTGATGCAGCAAAGTAGCGTAAGTATTTCCCTCTGTTCTTGACAACCAAGGTATCAATCGAGTAGGAGGCTACGCGCGAGTCCCTCGCACCTACACAAAACAAATAAATCCTCGCAACCAACACGATAAGGGGTTGTCAATCCCTACACGGTCACTTACGAGAGTGAGATCTGATAGATATGATAAGATAATATTTTTGGTATTTTTATCATAAAGATGCAAAGTAAAATAAAAGGCAATGAAAATAAATAAGTGTTGGAAGATTAATATGATGAAAGATAGACTCGGGGGCCATAGGTTTCACTACTGGCTTCTCTCAAGAGCATAAGTATTTTACGGTGGGTGAACAAATTACTGTTGAGCAATTAACAGAATTGAGCATCGTTATGAGAATATCTAGGTATGATCATGTATATAGGCATCACGTCCGAGACTAGTAGACCGACACCTGCCTGCATCTACTACTATTACTCCACACATCGACCGCTATCCAGCATGCATCTAGAGTATTAAGTTCATAAGAACAGAGTAATGCTTTAAGCAAGATGACATGATGTAGAGGGATAAATTAATGCAATATGATAAAAACCCCATCTTGTTATCCTCGATGGCAACAATACAATACGTGCCTTGCTACCCCTACTATCACTGGGAAAGGACACCGCAAGATTGAACCCAAAGCTAAGCACTTCTCCCATTGCAAGAAAGATCAATCTAGTAGGCCAAACCAAACTGATAATTCGAAGAGACTTGCAAAGATAACCAATCATACATAAAGAATTAAGAGAAGGTTCAAATATTTTTCATAGATAAACTTGATCATAAACCCACAATTCACCGGTCTCAACAAACACACCGCAAAAGAAGATTACATCGAATAGATCTCCACAAGAGAGGGGGAGAACATTGTATTGAGATCCAAAAAGAGAGAAGAAGCCATCTAGCTAATAACTATGGACCTGAAGGTCTGAGGTAAACTACTCACACTTCATCGGAGAGGCTATGGTGTTGATGTAGAAGCCCTCCGTGATCGATGCCCCCTCCGGCGGAGCTCCGGAACAGGCCCCAAGATGGGATCTCGTGGATACAGAAAGTTACGATGGTGGAATTAGGGTTTTGGCTCCGTCTCTGATCATTTGGGGGTACGTAGGTATATATAGGAGGAAGGAGTATGTCGGTGGAGCAACAGGGGCCCCATGAGGGTGGAGGGCGCGCCTGGGGGGGTGGGGGTAGGCGCGCCCCCTACCTTGTGGCTTCCCTGTTGGTTGCTTGACGTAGGGTCCAAGTCTCCTGGATCATGTTCATTCCAAAAATCACGTTCCCGAAGGTTTCATTCCGTTTGGACTCCGTTTGATATTCTTTTTCTACGAAAATCTGAAATAGGCAAAAACAGCAATTCTGCAAAACTCTGAAATAGGCAAAAAATGATGGCATGATATAATTCGCATATAAGATGACCGACCAACCAGGGTGGCATTGCAAAATTCACATATAGGATGCCTGACTAAACAAGATGGCATTGCATGATTCACATATATGATAAAGAAATTAAACAGATGGCATTCACACAAAGCATGTCTAAACTAAGCAGATGACATATTTGATGTATAAAGTAAGCAATGCAAGGCACCATATGGATGATATTACCAACATCAGCATGCCAAGTTAGAGCGAAGACCTCAGGGGGTAAATAGGAGTGGTCTTCTGCTTCTGAATCCCGCTCAGAACAGTTATCTTCCTCTTGATTACAATCCGAAATGGGTGGAGGGGGGGCTGCCTTTGTGCCCACCATGGAGCGACGTCTGCATGAAATTTTATTGCCATGCAAGGCTCGTCTCTTTTGCTCTACTTGTTCAGTTCCATTGTGTACAATAACTAACATGCATAGGAATAAAACATAGTGAGATTATGAAAGGAGTGCATGCACAAATCCAGAGTGATGGTAGCAAATTGTGGATAAACCCAAAACCAATGATAGCAGGCAGATAATAGCTTTAGTTAAAAAATACAAATAATGGATCCTTTAATGTTTGTTTGCACCCAACATGAAACTCATAGTAGACACCTGAGATTAACCAGATAGTAGACAGATAGTACTGATTGCTGCCCCAATATGTACCCCACAACCATTTCAAAACTCAAGTTTCAGCATTAGTTTGGACCTGACTTGGAGTCTAATATGTGAACATGACGATAAAGTAGCATGTCATCATATTAAGCGAGGCATAACGTAAGCAAACATGGAAGAGTGTGACCTCTCTTGCGGACTCGTGTAGCCCTCAAGGTCATCTGCTCAGTTGATGATGGTAATGCAGTTATCATGGCTGCCGGTGGCGGGGAAGAAGATCTGAGGCTGTGAAAGAAAGTCTAGAGAGCGGATCCCTGCTATGGTGAACCCTTCCGTCATTGGAGCAACTGAGCTGGGGTGGAACACAGCGCAGCAGGAGCGGGACAAACCACAGAAGGTTTTCTTTGACACATATCTGTAATAGAAGTAATTGTGTAGGGGCTTGTTTGAATTTGAGGATTCTAACAATGCAGGGATAGGGAATACACAGGAATAGGATAGGAATGCATGTGCAAAACAGAGAATTTAAAAACACAGGATTTCTGCCAATCTGGGTGTTTCGTTCACAAGAATTGGAAGATCACAGGATGCAAAGAAGCATGGTGAGATTAAGTCAAACCACAAGAAAAATGTACGGTTATAATGCTATTATGCTACTATGTCTTAGTCTTGTGCTTCATGAATAGGAATTTGAAAAGGAGGACAAGTGGATATTAAGATTCCTATGGTTTTTCTTTCAAGGAGACACTAAAGGAACAAATCCTATAGTTTTCCTTTGCTCCATTCCTTTGAACCAAATGCATGAATAGTAGTACCATAGGAAACTTTCCAATCCCTATGGTTTTCCTTCACTTTTCCTTTCAAGCACTAGCGATTCTGGTAGGCAGGCTTGAGAAGGGAAAAACCTACACTCAAAAAATGTTTTTGTGCTACTTCTACTACTTTGGACCTAGGCCACTGCCCTACTAGCTAAACTGCCAGGCCCATCTACAAATGCACAGCTCAAACGCGCAGAGATAAATAATGATGACATTCAAGAGAGTCCATCACAGATAGCTAAGTTGCATGGTACCTCACTGTTTTTCATATAGTAGGAGAAACTAATCGTATTTCACGTTACTACGTGTGCTCAGTGGACAATATATATAACATGTAGAGTAAAAAATAGATGCAACAAGTGTACAACCTCTTTGGCGAAGCCATTTCAATCTCAACATGATTGGGTTGGTCGGTGAGGATGCTCCGGCTGATTTCGCTGTCGGAGGAGGGGAAGAAGATCTTAGGCGTCTGGAGATGGAGCCCAGGGTATTGCTCTGCTGTGATGGAGGGTTTCGTCGTTGGAGCAGCTCCGGTGAGTTGTACAATGGTGAGGCTGAAGCAGGACAAGAGAGACAATGTTAACTGAGTGGAATTCTAATAGCATCTCCAATAAATGACGTAAAATACATAACCACAAAGTGCTAGATGTAAAATACATCAGCTACTCATCTCTGAACTTAACTGTCAAAACTGAATTTAACTGTTAAAACTGAATTTAACTGTCGAAACTGAATTTAACTGTCGAAACTGAATTTTGCTGTCAAAACTAAATGCACTAGTAGCAGAAAAGCAGTAGCAGCAGCACCCAGAGCAGCAGCGCGTGCAAGAGCTAGGGCAGCTGGTCATGTAGCAGCATCAGGGTGAGACTACACGCCAGTCGACTGACTTTTTCATCTTTGGTTAGTCGATTTTCCACCCATTGGATATGAAATCAAGGGCCTGCAGTTCATCTTCAACATCCACCCCCCTGAGCCACCAGCCACCACCGGCCCCCGCCGCCTGCAGCTGGCGGCGCGCCGCCCCTCCCGCCCCGAAACCACTCCCCATCGCCGGTCCGCCGCCGCCCCAGCCGTCCCTCTAGCCCCCCCCCCCCCCCCCGTGTCGAGCTTTTTCTTCGGCGATCCCCACGTCACCGCCCCACCACCGCCGGCGACACCGCCCCCACCCTGATAGATAGTGGGGTACCTCTCCGGTGAGCCCCCCTCCCCGCTGCAGCTGGTTCTTCCTTAACTCCGGCGAGCCCCCCACCTCCCTGAAAACCGACTGACCCAAAAGTCAATTCAGTCGACTAAAGTGTAGCTAAATTGGAGCAGCAGGAGCAAGAGCGAGAGAAGCAGCGCAAGCAAGAGAAAGAGCGAGAGCAGCAGCGTGAGCAAGAGCAAGAAAAAACCAGGAAAGGGGCCGAGAGCAAGAGCAGAGCAGCAGCGCGAGCGAGAGCCAAAGCACCAGCAGGTCCTACTGATGTGGACGTCACCGCCGAGGGAGCGACCCCATGGAGGAAGTGGCCGGCGATGCCGCTGTGGATGGAGTCGCGCCATGTCGGCTCGGAACCGAGCACCGGCAGCACCATGAGATCGAATCAAGAAGAAAATGAGGCGATTAGTGTAGAACCTCTTTGGTGGCGTTGATTAGGCCTCAACTTCGTCCGAGGAAATGGTGATGATTCTGCTCTTCCGGTGGTGCAGGTGAAGACGGCGGTGTGGGAATGGAGGTGGCGCAAAAGACGAGGGGGACGTCGGGGCAGCTCCTTGGAGGTGGAGGACGGGGTGGCTAAACCGGAGGGATGACGAGATCGACGACCGATCCTCATCTGGTGCGGTGGATGAGGGACGTCGAGGTGAAGCTGTGGACAACGTCGTCGGGGAAGAGGCTCCGGCTGGGTGGCGGATGGAGGAGGGTGTGGGGCATAGGTTTTCATGGCCTCGGTGTATGAATGGGCGTGCGGATGGGATGGGAGGAGGGAACCATGGCTTAGGGACGTGCTTGTCCGAAATATCGACTAAGTTACGAAAGTACCCCCACTGATTTGAGCTATGCGGTTCTTTCGTTTCAGGGGTATCATGGGCATTTCGTGTGTTGGGATTTTGCAAGAGCCGGGAGTTTTTGCGCGCGTTGTAATTTTGGGTTAGCAAGGAGCGGGTTGAGATGGAGGGAGTTTTCGGAGCACAATGAGACAAAGATATATCTTAAATATTTCGGGGTAACAAGGCGCGGGTTCAAGAGGAGGGAGTTTCCCAGCACGATAGACAAAGATGCTAGCTTGGAATTTTGGCATAACAAGGCGCGGCTTGAAATTTCGGGAGAACAAGCGTAACGTGTACAAAAAAAGACAATTCACACCTCATCACTAGAGAAAGCCATGTCCCATTTTACTATATTACTAGAAATGCATTCAAATACAACAACAACAAAACTAAAAAAATCGGGACAACAAACATAACGTGTACAGTACCAAATCAATTTGGAATTCCCTCAACAATAAAAAAACAATTTGTGTTGTCTAGCATATGGACTAAATTTGAGTACATTTCCCCTGTTTGAATGGGATTGTACTCGGGTTAGTTATAGAATCATCTAAATATTATCTTCACAACACATGGCATGAATATAGGAGTAGTAAATTCCTATATAAATAAGAACTACATGTACATACGATCTCAAATTCAAACATATGTATCCATTTTATGTTGAATTCAAATCATAGTACATGAATGCTCTAGCTAGATGTTCGGAATCTAAACCATGTATGATACTACGTACAATGTGTTTAACACGCACAACACACACACAAACACCATTTAGAATAGTAAGGTACACGTGCATTACACGTATGAGATTTGGCAACCAAATTATGAATAAATACCACATTATAGCATGTCAGCTTTGAGTCATATATGCATGATGTAGATGTTCGTTTAATTCTTATAGTTCATTTCATTCAAAATCATCTAGTTTTTATAAGAAAGCTAATCTATTTTAAGATTCATAGAATTGTGCGTTGTAAAGCATAAAGTAAAAACAAATAATGGCAAATCATCTAGAAAAACATTTGGGCAATTGTGATACGAAAGATTCTAGAACAAAGAAGAAGTGCTTGTGTCTTGAGGTTTGTGCATTATGCTTAAGTTCAAGCATGGAGCCTTCTAGATTGTACATGTGGCAAAATCTGGTGGAATGTAGATGATATCCAACGACCAGTAGTGCTCGAATTTGCCATCCCCGCACCATCGGATTAGCTTCATCCAATGACCATCTTTCATAGTTAAAGTTATTCGCACACTATATAAAAAATATAAAATATAATATATAGGGGTATATATATATATATGTGTGTGTGTGTGATGCGAAAGCCGCCCATCATCTCCAATTAGAATAGTGTGTCCATGCACGGATGCAATATGGCCAAACGATGTCTGCCATCGGTATCTCAAAAATTCAAATAAGTCTGACCTTGTTCAATGTGTATATAGTATATCATGCTCGTCTGCAAACCACAATGCGCATATCTCAGTTATATTCATGCATGCATGGGTTTCAAACATCATGATCTCTTATTCAAATATTTGAATTCAACTTTACATTGATTATGACCTCACCTAGTCTTTTACACCCACACAGTCGTCTTCTCTTTATAATTGTACCACTAACTTTCTCTCATGCATGCATGCACACACACTACCACTCGGCATTATCCATCGCACACATGCAATCTTTTTCTTCAGGTCGGTCTCCCATGCATGCATCCACACACACACACACACACCTCCCCCTCTTCATCATATTGGGCATTATTTACCTCTCAGGTGCATGCGCAAAGATCGATGTTCCTCTATGTGTGTGTGACTCATCTTCTGTACTCCTGGGAGTATGTACTCCCACCCTCAATACATCTCATATACACATTAATTATACCTCTTTATTGTTCTCAATATACTTCATTTAATATTCTAAGATACCCCAATACGAGTTTTGCTGAAAAAATATCATCTGTGACGTACTTTTTGTAATATACCTTTTCACGCACAAATACATCAGTATATACGTAAACATTTAAAAATATGTAGACTCACATGAATTTTTTCATAAAACTCATTTTGGGGTATCTAATAATTACTAGTGAAATATTTTAAAAATAATAAAGAGGTATAAAAGATTTATCTATGTGGTATATGAGGAGCGGGAGTACGTACTCCCAGGAATACACAACCATTTTCCTATATATATATATATAGCTAGGTCTTTCCCGGTTTTCCACACAAATCGATCAATCTATATATCTAGTGAGGTCTCACCCTCTTTCCCACATACACATCGATCAATCTATACCTCTATATATAGGATTACATAGGTAATACACCCACACTAGTTATATATCCAACGTCCCCCTCTCATCATCCATGCCTTCTGCTTCTTCCCTCAGACGTGCGCATAGTGGCGAAGACAGGGGGCAGCAAGGGCCCTGCCGCCCTAACATCACTATATATTGAGGCTAATATGAATGTGATCATTAGATCAATTGCTGGTAAAATGGTTTAAGTTGATGAATTAGCCCTCCTGATAAAGGATTAGCAATGCTTGGCCTCCTAGCTCATTTATTTTTCATGGCTCCGCCACTGCGCGCAACAACGCACGTTCTCACCCCCTCTCTTTAAGTATCGATCTCACACTTGTGCACTCCTTCATAGTCTCCCTCCACTTGGCCCCTCGCACCATCTTCTAGCCCCCCGCCGGATTTTGCCACATGTACAATCTAGCAAACTCCATGGTTGAACTTAAGCATAATGCACAAACCTCAAAACACAAGTTCTTCTCCTTTGTTCTAGAATCTTCCATATCATAACTGCCCAAACTTTTTTTAGTTGAATTGCCATTATTTGTTTTTACTTTATGCTTTACAACGCACAATTCCATGAATCATAAAATAGATTAAGGGCTTCTTTGATTCAAAGGATTCTCAAAGGAATTTTGGAGGATTGTAATCCTTAGGATTTTTTCCTATCTTGGTTGTTTGATTGGTAGGATTGTAAACCATAAGAATTTTTTCATAGGATTCATTTGCACTAGATTCAGTAGGAAACTTTCCATCCACTCAAACCTCTTTGAAAGAATCCTACGTTTTTTCTATGCACAATCAAACACTCGTACAACCATGTAGGATTCAAGACGACATTCCACTCTAATCCCATGTTTTCCTATTCCCGCAATTTGGAAATCCTACAAATCAAAGAGGCCCTAATTTTTTTTATAAAAACTAATTAATTTGGAATGAGATAAACTATAACAATTAAACGAATGTCTACATGATGCATATATGACTCAAAGCTTACATGCTATATTTGGTATTTATTCATAATTTGGTTGCCAAATCTGATGCGTGCAATGCATGTGTACCTTACTAGTACTTCGAGTATGTGCAAAACACGTAAATTAGAATTCCAATGGCACACTACATAGTGTCTCTCTTTCAGTTCATGAAGCCACGTGGCACATGTGGAGGCGTTGTCGTGACCTCCTTGTGTGGATTGATCACAGTGACGTGCTGCTGGTTCTAGAAGAATGTACTCATCCTCTCTCAGGAACATTGGTAGTACATGCATGAAGCGAAGATGTGCACGCACACACTCATTCGCTCGCACGCACACGCGGGTACACGGTGGGACGCATTTTTGTACGAAGATCCACCCCATGTGATAATTTGACGTCTGTAAAGTCCTTCACTTCATTGATGGTCAATTAGTACAACGCATGCAAATTGAGTGGACGTGAGGGAGGAAGTAGTTTAGAAAGACATTACTACTCCACTGCGTGCATGCGAGTAGTTAAATCATGGGTTGCTACTTCCATTGGTCTCCTTCGTATTTTGTGCCAATTTTTGACCATATTATTAAGTAACATAATATTTATGCATGTCATAAAAAGTGGCAAAAAGGGGGACAATAATCCAGGACGCAGGCAGCATGATCAATTTTTGCCAGTGCTATTGCTGGTGGACTTTGTATTTAAATATGGACGGAGCGGAGTAGTTCTATCTTTATCTTAGCTTTGTAGGGCTCTCCCAGCGCCTAGGCTTGCCTCCCCACCTCGCCCATCGTATCCCGCCATGGATAATCCCTTAGATCCCAGGATCCCGTGGGCTGCCCTCTCGCTGCGGCTCGCAACACTGCTGCCTTTGAGCGAAACCCACATGTGTTTTAGAGGGGATCCATTGCTCTGGAATCATAGATCGGTGGTGTCGGAAGACATGGCAGGGCTACGTTGTCAGGACCCCGATTCCAAGTCACACTGATCTAGCCTGTAACACATCACGCACGGTATTCCCACGGGTGTCGCCTTACCCTGGCCCGGGACCGTCTGCGCATTTTGGCTCACGTATATGATAGTGTTGCTAGCATCCATATGACTGAGAACCCGGGCCGACATGACTAGTCGTGAACCCAAAGTGGCACTAACTTACAGGGACATGCATACATGAATCAACCTCGAGCATGTCGGTCAACAATGTATGAATCCGGGCTGTAGCAACTGGGCTAATAGGACTCCTGGAACCCGGGCTGTAGCAGGCTAACAGGACTCCGAATGTATCCGCATGACATTTCCCTGAAGGGACAGACACAGGAACAAAGTGAATCACAAGCCGGCCAGTCAAGTGTTCCGGAGCAGTAGTGCTGGGCTAGTAGGACTGTGGTGAACCGGGCTATAGTGGACTACTATGGCTCATGGAAGCACAAGACTACATTTCCCCATAAGAGAGGCTACCAAGGATAAACAACTAGATTGTCGGATGCCACACATACCAAGCATTTCAAACATACACACAATATGCTCGATATGTGTAAATACAACATGGCATCACAAGAAAACTCTACAACTCAAAGTACTTTATTCAGAAGGCTCCAAAGAGCCATACATAATATGTTCATACAGGTAGGGGTCACGCGACCCGACACTCAAGTCATACAAACATACAAGCACATGTGGAAGCAAACTTGTCTGAGTACAGACAACTAGAAAGCAAGAAGGCTTGACGAAGCCTGTCTATCTACAAGGCCCTCCACGGCTCGGGATCACCACCTGGGTGGCAAGTCACTCATCAACGTCGAGATCTACATAAAACCCGTCGGAGGGGGCGGTGTTCTCTTCAGCAACAGTAATTAAGCAAACATGAGTAAAAAGGTACTCAGCAAGTCTTACAACAGATCCTACTATACATGCAACATTCTTAAGAAGGATAGTGGGGTTATTGCAGCAAGCCAGCTTTGACTCTTGGCTAAGTTATCCTACAAGACAACAACTTGTAAATGTTTTGCGCACACGAGTCCACTACTCACCACAACAATACACTACCATGGAACCTCCTCCGTCATCCTACGGAAGGGCCATCCACGACACTCACACTTGTCTTGAGGCTTTTAGGAGTATCCATTTACTTGCCTATGAACTGCATAGGCAACCAAGAAGTCCTTTACCGTGGATGCGGCTATTCGAATAGATGATGTTAACCCTGCAGGGGTGTACTTCTTCATACACGGTCTCACCACTTATCGTCGTTTAGACGACATGTACTCGACAACCTTCAAGTGGAAGCCCAACGAGGGTGTCGGCCACGGCCTACCTAAACACTCAAGTCTCTAGTCCAGGTTCATCGGCTATCCAGGTTCCATCCACAGGGAGTCCGGCCGAGGTTTCCACATACGGCCCCGAACGATGTGTATAGGGTTCCCGAGTCACCAAATGGGTGACTCGGTACACCGTGCCATGGTGTATCTACCGCATCATAGCCCACCCATAGGGTCAGCGCTACGCATGGCCGCCAACACATATCCTATAAACACCAGAAACTAGTTGCAACTCCTGGACAGAGGACTAGGGTGGTTAAGAAGTCGAGAGGGTCAATTAAGGATCCCAATGCATGGTAGTAACTGGTTCTTGAATCACACATACAGATCTCGGTGCTTAAGGGCGGTTCCAATGAAACAACCCACCATGTACTCCTACATGACCTCTCATCGATACCTTTACCAAATCATGTTCAACACATCACTCACATTATCGACATGAACATTTCACTCTAGCCCATCACCCAGATGAACCAGACCTGACACAACTCTAAGCATAGCAGGCATAGCAAGGTAGAAAACACATACATGGCTCAATCAACTCCTACACATGCTAGTGGGTTTCATCTAGTTACTGTGGCAATGACAGGTCATGAAGAGGAAAAGGGTTCAACTACCGCAGCACACAGCAGTTTGAAACGTTGTCGTCTTGAATGCAGTAAATGAGAGCAGGAGCGAGAACATGGGATTGTATCGATATGATCAATGGGGCTGCTTGCCTGATGGAGTAGTAGTAGGGTACTGCCCTTCAGTCGGATATTCAAAGGTATCCTCGGAGGCAGAACCTACCACGAAGAACACAACGGGACACAATCATCACATGGGGAATATGCAACAATATGATGCATGCTATGACATGGCAATATGGTTGTGTTTTGGCTAATGCATTCTAAAATAGGTGGGTATGAGTCCATTTAAACCAAAGATTCAAATATAAGCTCATGACATGAGGTCATATTAGTGCATTAGCTTGTTTCACTTAAACAACAAGGTTAAATGTTCTGACATGCATGAAACAATTACAAATGGAAAGATTGGATTTTTCTGATCATTTTTCATATATAAATCTTTGCATTTGGAGTTACAGATTAATTTCTATGAATTTTTGAAGTTTAGAACATTTTCCGGAATTTCCTGTCTAAGAATAAATCCAGTAATTGAATCACTACATCAGCATTGCGTCAGGGTGACGTTAGCTGGTCAAAGGCGCCAGCCCAGGTCAAACCTGATGGCTGGGAGCCACATGTCAGTGTAACAACTAACTAACAGAGTTAGTTAGTGTTATGTTAGCACTAATCTAGGTTAATTAGGGCCTGGGCCCACATGTCAGTGAGTCAACCCATTAACTAAATTAATTAGCGTTAACTAATCTAACACTAAACTAAACAAGGGCATGGCCCACACGTCAGTGACCCTGGGGGGTCAAATTGGGCCTACCCGAGGTCAAACTGGGTCAGCGGGGTCAAACTCGCCGGCGTTTAGCCGCCGGCGAGGCCAGACGCGGCGGGGCGGTGCGGGTTTTGTCCTCCGACGACCAAAAAGGCGGCAGAGACCATCTGTGGGTAGCTAGGAGTGAGTCGCATCGAGTGGTGGCAATGGGTGGAGCTGGGGTGGCCGGAAACGACGCCGACGACGAGCGTGGTGGCGGCCGGAGCTTGAACTCGTCGCTAGGAGGCACGGCGAGGAGCGTGGAGCGGTGCTATGGGCTCCTGCGAGTGCAGTAAAGACGATGGCATGCTCGGTTTCGAGTTAGCGTGGCTGTGGCCACGACGGCGTCGTGCGGTGGCGGCGGCGGGTGCGGCCGAGCTTGGTGCGGTCGCCGCGGCACTCGAGAAGGCAAGCAGAGAGGATGGGGAGGCAGCTGAGCTCACGGCGATCATGGCGGAGCAGACGGCGAGGTCGGGGACGAGCTGGTGTGGCGGTGACGGCGAAGGGGATCTCTGGCGGTGTTCGGTGAAGGCGAGGTTGAAGAAGACGGCGTAGGGCATGCGAGCGCTCGGGGCTCGGCTAGCTCGACGAAGTGGACGACGGCGAAGCTCAGGGACACGACGGGGCGGCGCGAGGACGATAGTGGCTGCGAGAACTACGGCGGCGCAGGCGCGACAGCGTCGGCCATGGCGAGGAGAGGGTGAGAGAGAGGAGCAGGGGGAAGAATGAGATGTCCAGGCGGTCGAGAGGGCGACGTGGAGGCTGTCCAGCGCGAACAGGGGCAAGCGGTAAGCAGCTGGCGCCGTGGCGAGCTCGGCGGCGTCGCGGTGTCCCTCCTGCCTGCCTGGCGAAGAAGAAGCAGCTGGGTGGCATGGGCCAGCATAGTGCAGGGCCGCCAGGTGGGCCGGGAGGTGGGCTGCAGCCAGGTAAGCTCTTCTCTCTTTTATTTAATGTTTTGTTTTATTTTTTGTAAGTTTGTGGCATTTCTATAAATAGTTAGGCACTTACAAAAATCACCAAACTTCACATGGACACTGTTTGGAATAAGTCCAACATGGAACATTTTAGTGTAGGATTATTTGAGCATTTAAAATATTCATTAGCATTTAAATGCCCAAATTCAAATAGCTAAAGATTTAATCCAGTGACCTTAGGATAACCTAGAAATTTATGCATCATTTTTGTCAGAGGTTTAGGACCAAGGCAAAGATGATGAACATTTTAGAAGGGCATTTCAGGTTCATTGAAAATATTTTTAGTAAATCCTAGTTGTTATCAGGGGGTGCTGGGGGTTCTGTCATCCCCATTTCCAAGTTTCTGATAATTTAAACATGATGCAAGCACTCTAATGCATGAACTAGATAGGGTGTGACAACTCACCCCCACTCAAAAGAATCTCGTCCCGAGATTTAGGGTCAGACGGGAAGAAGGTGGGGTACTCAAGTCGAAGACGATCCTCCCTTTCCCAAGTGTCTTCTTTCTCAGAATGGTGTGACCATTGAACCTTGAGAAACTTGATGTTACGGCATCGAGTGCTACGCTCGGCTTGATCAAGGATAAGAACGGGATATTCCCGGTATGTGAGATTATCTTGGAGATCAAGCATTTCGTGGTCCACTCGACGGATAGGATCCGAGAAGCAACGCCTTAGTTGAGAGACGTGGAAGACATCATGAACTCTGGAAAGATGCGGAGTTAGTTCCAATTGGTAGGCAACTTCTCCTTGTTTGGCAAGAATGCGAAAAGGACCAATGTCACGAGGAGCCAATTTGCCTTTGGGACCGAATCGATGGGTTCCCTTCAGAGGGGTAACCCGAACGTAAGCCTTCTCGTTGACTTCAAAATTCATGGCCTTATGTTTATGATCATATTGGCTCTTTTGACGGGATTGGGCTGTTTTCAGCTTTTCACGAATAATGCAAACTTGCTCTTCTGCTTCCTGGATCATATCTGGGCCAAAGAATTGTCTTTCCCCGGTTTCTGACCAGTTAAGAGGCGTTCGACACCTTCGTCCATAGAGAACTTCAAAAGGGGCTTTGCCCAAGCTAGATTGATAGCTATTGTTATAAGCAAATTCGACAAAGGGAAGGCATTTCTCCCAATCCATTCCGAATGAGATAACAGAAACTCGGAGCATATCTTCTAGAATTTGATTGACTCGCTCTACTTGACTACTTGATTGAGGGTGGAAGGTGGTGCTAAAGGAGATACGAGTCCCCGTAGCATTTTGGAAACTTTCCCAAAATCAAGAGGTGAAGAGACTTTCACGGTCTGAGTTAATCTCCAATGGAACACCATGAAGAGACACTATTCGAGAGATATACAGGTCTGCTAGCTGGCTAGTGGTTATACTCTCCCGAACAGGTAGGAAGTGGGCTACTTTGGAAAGACGATCGATGATAACAAAAATAACATTATTCCCTTTCTTGGTCCTGGGAAACCCGGTGATGAAGTCCATACCGATTTTATCCCATTTGCATTCAGGAATAGCTAAAGGTTGAAGGGTGCCAGCAGGCCGTTGATGCTCTGCTTTAACACGACGACAGACGTCGCAATTTGCAATATATTGAGCGATTTCTCTCTTCATCCTAGTCCACCAAAACCTCTGGCGTAGGTCTTGATACATTTTAGTACTACCGGGATGAATGGTGAGAGGATAATCATGAGCTTCCTTAAGGATTAGTTGCCGTAGTTTCTGTTTCTTGGGAACCACTAGGCGGTTCTCATAGAAGACAACACCTTGATCGTTCACAGAGAAACATTTAGCAGCTCCACTAGCAATGTTCTGCTTGATCCGAGATATCCCATTGTCATACCACTGGGCGGTTATGATCTGGTCCATAAGGGTCGGTTTCGCAACCAAGGTAGATAGGAATCCTTGAGGAACAATGTGAAGATTAAGCTTCCGAAATTCCTCATGGAGAAGTGGTTGACCTTGTTGTAACATTAGGTTGTTACAATAGGATTTACGACTTAGTGCATCAGCCATAACATTGGCTTTTCCCGGTGTGTAAGTTATCCCTAAGTCGTAATCTGAGATCAACTCGACCCAACGTCTTTGCCTGAGATTCAAATCTGGTTGGGTGAAAATATATTTCAGACTTTGGTGATCGGTAAAGATCTCACAACGATTACCGAGAAGGTAATGTCGCCAGGTTTTAAGTGCATGGACTACAGCTGCAAGATCTAGATCATGTGTGGGATAGCTTTCCTCGTGTGGGTGTAACTGCCGTGAAGCATAGGCAATTACATGACGATCTTGCATGAGTATGCAACCTAGTCCTTGTCGCGAGGCGTCGCAATAGATAATAAAGTCCTTGGAGAAATCTGGTGGTACCAGTACGAGAGCAGATGTCAGGCGTCTTTTCAGTTCCTGAAAGCTGAACTCGCACTGTGGGGTCCACTCGAACTTTTTATCTTTCTCGAGGATTTCAGTTAGAGGTTTAGCAACTTTGAAAAATTCTCGACAAAGCGGCGACAGTATCTCGCTAAGCCAAGGAAACTCCAAACTTGCTTGACCATTTCAGGTGGAGTCCAATCAAGGACAGATTGAACTCGCTCGGGATTGAGAGCAATACCCTTACCAGAGATTACATGGCCTAGGTAGGTCACTTCTGGCAACCAAATTCACATTTGGAGAATTTGGCATAAAGGAGATGCTCTCGAAGTTTCATCAATACTAGCCTTAGATGTTCGGTATGATCTTCCTCATTCTTGGAGTAGATGAGTATATCATCAAGGTATACCATGACGAATTTATCCAAATACTCCATGAAAATCGAGTTCATTAACCAAGAGAAGGTGGCTGGGGCATTGGTTAAACCGAAGGACATGACGGTGTACTCATATTGGCCATAATGAGTAACAAAGGCTGTTTTGTGAATGTCCCCATTTTTTATTTTGATTTGATGGTAGCCCAACCTCAAATCCATTTTGGAGAAGACTGAGGATCCAACGAGCTGATCATACAGATCGTTAATCCTGGGGAGGGGATACTTGTTCTTTATGGTAACCAAGTTGACCTTGTTGATAATCTACAACCATCCGATCCGCACCATCTTTCTTCTTGACGACCATGGAGAAGAACTAGGCCAGATGAAACCCTTTTTCAAGGACTCATCGAGTTGTTTCTTAAGTTCGGCTAGTTCTAGGGGTGCCATCTTATAGGGTCTTCTAGAGATTGGAACGGTTCCTGATACAAGGTCTATCATGAACTCGACATCCCTATCAGGTGGAACACTTGGCAATTCCTCTGGAAAGACATCCGGGAAGTCACGGACTACCGGAATATCTTCAAGGTCTGGAAGAGGGCTGGCATTTAGGGAGTAGAGTTGACGCTTGGCCACTCGAGTTAAGACATTGACTGTCTTGCCCGATGGGTGAGTAAGTTGAACAGTTCTAGTGGCACAATCAATCTTAGCATAATGGGCTGACATCCAGTCCATACCTAAGATGATATTTATGTCCGAGGACTTGAGAGCTATTAAGGATGCAAGGAAGACAAGTCTATCGACAAGAATTTCATTCCCATGGCTTACTCTAGAAGTTTTCCATTTGGAACCTGGAGTTTGAGTTACCATGGGAGTGGGCATGTCACAAAATGTGGTGTTATGCAATCAAGCATAGCTCTCAGATATGAATGAATGAGATGCTCCAGTATCGAAAAGAACAGATGCCGGATGGCAGTTAACAAGGAGCGTACCAAGGACGACGTTAGGATCATCATGAGCCTCCTCTGCCGAGACATAGTTAACATGGCCACATGCAGTGGTGGCTGGCTTGGCATAATACACCTTTCCCGCTGGCTTACCACGGCCAACGGACTTTCCAGACTGGTTAGGGTTGTTGTTCCGGGGACACTCTCGACTGTAGTGACCCGGCTCTCCGCACTTGAAGCATGTCACAGTGTTGGTGCATGGAGCAGCATTGGCGGCCAATCCACCATAAGCCTTAGTCGGTGTATATTGCTGGGTTGGGCGAGGCGCCTCATAGGATGGCCTCGGAGTGAACCTGGGTGGCAAAGCTGTGTTTGGAATCCACACCCGGCGCTTCTGAGAACCAGAGCCGGATGAAGAACCAAAATCACGGGAATGCTTACGTGTAGCTTCAAAGTCAGTCTGACCGGTCTCAGCACTGATGGCTTTGTTCACAAGCTTCTGGAAGGAGCTGCACTCGTGCAAACGGAGGTCACGGCGAAGCTCGGGGCTAAGTACCTTCTGGAACCTCGCCTGCTTCTTGGCGTCAGTGGACACTTCCTCAGGTGCATAATGTGCCAAGTTCCCAAACTCACGGCTGTAGGCGTCCATGGTCAGTCTGCCTTGGGTGAAGTTACAAAATTCCTCTCTCTTGCGATCCATAAGACCCTTCGGAATGTGGTGTTCACGGAAAGCCACGCTAAATTCATCCCAAGTGGTAACCTGGCCGGCTGGGCGCATAGCCTCATAGTTTTCCCACCAAAAGCTAGCAGGGCCCTCAAGGCAATAAGCAGCGTAAGTGACTTTGTCAGCTTCGGCTACACGTGTAGAACGTAGCTTATGGGTAATGCTGTGAAGCCAATCATCCGCATCGAGAGGCTCGACAGAATGATGGAAGGTTGGTGGAGTCAGCTTGATGAAATCATTGAGAGACACCAAGTCATTCCTTTGGGAGCATGCAGTATTCTGCTCGATGCGTTCTAACAACCGGTTGTTCTCGTGTTTATTCCTTTCTGCCTCCAACATGACTTCAGCCAAGGAAGGTGGATGGGGCAGATTCCCATCCCTAGCTCCACTGGCTTCACCTTGCTCCTGAACAATAGGGATGCTTCGGGTGTTCACCATCCTAGGAAATCAAAACAATGGTTTAGACAAGGATGGAAAAACCGTGGCATAAGAATGCAGAATGTAATGGATGACACAGAATGCAGAGATGTTCATCCGTATGACATGGTAATACAGAAACTTCCATACACACACACACACACATATATACATAAACACTATTCTGATCATGGGATGAGAATAATATTCTGATCACAACCTGACCTGCCCCGACAGTAGTACGTTGAACTTCCCCGAGTGCTAGGTTGAACTTTCGCCAACATTGCCCAAATGGGGCTTGCCATATACCGTTGGAAAGCTATGGACATGATATCATGACCCAACTTAAATTTTTGGCAAAATGTAAGCTGTTTAAGAGCAGTTTTGAAAATCGTTTTTTCTTCATACAAAAAACGTGAATCGTATTTTCTATCGCGTTTCCAAACCGTTTATCGGAATGAGGCAAATAATATGGCGTTGGAAAGCTGCTGAAAAACCGCTCCTTCCATATGTTGAAAGTTTTCTCTAATTCCCTATGGCTAAAGAGTAATTTGGAAAATCGTAAAATTTCGCAAACCGAACAACCGAGTTCGTATTTTTGATGCCATTTCTAAACGGCTAATCCAATTGAGGCAAATGATATGGGGTTGGAAAGCTTATGAAAATGCGCTATTTTCCATGTTAAAAGTTTTTTCTAATTCTCAATAGTTTAAAAGTAATTTAGAAAACGGTACAAGTTCCACCGAGTTCGTATTTTCGAGATAATTTTTCAACCGTAGGTCGGAATGCAGCAAATGATATGGTGTTGGAAAGCTTGAGGAAATGCGAAACTTTTTGGTATATATTATTTATCCCAATTCCTTACGGTTTTAAGTCAATTTAAAAATGGCGGAAAACATATTTTTGCCGTATTTTGTACGAACTTTATCAGAATGATGCGAATAATATACCGTTGAAAAGCTACGGAAAATGCGAAACTTTTTCATGTTGATGGTTTTCTCTGATTCCTAGCCGTTTTCAAGTAATTTCGAAAACGGCGAGATCATTCGTTCTGCCTTTTTCGCGAAACAGATTGTTGAAAATGCACCGCATGAAGAACTTGAACTTCTCGGCGTGCGCACCTGAACTTCACTCTGTTTTTCACGTATTTTTTTTGCTCGCAGCTCTCCATCCACAGCTCGTAGCTCTTCATCCACTCACCAAAATTCAGCAAGTGATATACCGATGGAAAGCTGCTATAAACACGCAACTTTTCTGTCTTGATCATTTTTTTCATACTCGCGACGGTTTAAAACATTTTCATTCGAAATTCATTTAGCATAGTGGTTGAACTTCCTTCTGTTTTCACGTTGAACTTCTTTCGCGTATTTTTGTTTGTAATTTTTCACCCATTCGTCGGTGTTACACAAATGATATTCCTTTTGTACAAACCTCTCTCACAATAATTTTTTGAACAAACTTCAATGGCGAGATCATGATTTCAGCATTCATCGCGAATGGAAATGCACTGCATGAAGTAGTTGAACTTCTGTGGCATGTCTGTTTGAACTTCACTCTGTTTTTCACATGTAATTGAAGGTCGGACGTCTCACAATAGAGTTCTCGAACTTCACTCGGAGAAGCACCTGAACTTCTTGCAACAAACGTTTTAGGCTTTTAGTTTTACATTCTTTTATTCTCACCTGAAACGCATTCCGTGTAGTAGTTGAACTTCCCGTTGTTTTTCCCTTGAACTTCTGTCACTCGCTCGTTATCGGATTTTGCTCTTTGGGGCGTGATGAACTTGCGTTTTTTGCAATTTTACTGCCTGAGTTGTTCCACCTAAACTTCCTCCAGTGCTAGGTTGAACTTCCGCCAACATTGCCCAAATGGGGCTTGCGATATATCGTTGGAAAGCTATGGACACGAGTATCATGACCCAAGTTAACTTTTTGGCAAAATGTAAGCGGTTTAAGAGCAGTTTTGAAAAACGTTTTTTCTTCACAAAAAAACCTGAATAGTATTTTCGATCGCATTTCTAAACCATTTATCGGAATGAGATAAATAATATGGCGTTGGAAAGCTGCTGCAAAACCGCTCCTTCCACATGTTGATAGTTTTCTCCAATTCCCTATGATTAAAGAGTAATTTGGATAATCGTAAAATTTTCTAAACCGAATAGCCGCGTCCGTATTTTTGATGTCGTTTCTAAATGGCTAATCAAATTGAGTCAAATGATATGGTGTTGGAAAGCTTATGAAAATGCGCTACTTTTCCATGTTGAATGTTTTTTCTAATTTTGAACAGTTTAAGAGTAATTTAGAAAACGGTACAAGTTTCATAAAAACGTATTTTCCCATAATTTCTACAAACTTTATCGAAATGTGGCAAATAATATACCATTGAAAAGCTATGGAAAATGCGAAACTTTTTCATGTTGATGGTTTTCTCTGATTCCTAGCTGTTTTCAAGTAATTTTGAAAACGGCGAGATCATTCATTCTGCTTTTATCGCGAAACAGATTCTTTGAAAATGCACCGCGTGAACACTTGAACTTCTCGGCATGTCTACTTGAATTTCACTCGTTATTATTTAGTAACGAGTAAAATCTGAAGTTTTTCATATACATTGAACTATTCTATTTTCAAAAATTGAACCGGTCTGTTATTGAAAATAGAACTTCTAGAATTTTTCTATTTAGAAACGGTGAAAATCCCTTTTTATAAATTTTGAACCGCTCTATTTTTAAAATTTGAACTTCTTGTTTTTTTAGTTTTGAACTTCTTTTTTTCATTATTTAATAATAAGGAAACTCTGAATTTCCTATAAACATCAAACTGCTCCTTTTTTAAAATTTTGTTTTTGCGTTCGAGAACAAAGATAACATTCTTTTTCTTGTTAATGTTTTGAAGTGATTTTTGTAGACTTAAATTTTTTTTGTGCTCTTTTAAATTTGTTTGTCACTTCGAGTTCAAAAAAATCGCAAATCTCCCATGTTTTTCCTAGCATGTTTAAATTATTTGATCTTGCTGAAATACACATAACACACTTGTCCTTCTTGAACACAACATCTTGACCTTCACAAATAAAAAATTGAGCACAGTAGTACAAGACAAACAGTGCATTCTCTGTATCCATTTTTTGAGATGGCAACATGGGTGCAGGGGCTCGTCGGCGCGTTGTGCAGCGAGCATCGGTCGGTGGTAGTAGCAGAAGGCGGTCGTCTGCTTTTTAAATCAATGTTATTGAGTTGGTTTTGAAGAGGAGCAGCAACGTTTTTCATTCTTCACATTATATTTTTCATTCTTTTTTACTTGAAAACATATTTGAATGTTGCACCATTCTCATGTAGAGTACTATGGGGGGTAGGGAGATGAGCAAGAGAAACATTTTTTCATCTCAAAATAATGATCTTGTCACGCATGATGGACTGAACCTCTCCAACACCAGAATTTGAACTTCAAAAACACAAAATAGAAAATAGCAAACACAGAATTTGAACCTCTCCATGATGTTTTCTGAACGTCAACCTCACCATCACACACACGCATACATGCTGCTTCTCTCTGTTATATTTTTGAACTTTATGGGTACAAATCTACAAAAAAACATCTTTTGTCAGAACATGAAAATAGCATAACAAAGCTACACCATGCCGCGATGTCGAACGGAAGCGATTGTTTGGGTCGAACTTCTCTATGTGATACGCCGGTGCAGAATTGAATCAATGTTAGTTTTGTTTGTTGCTGATTCTGAGCATCAGATTCCAACGAGAGGAGGCGCTGAATCGAAGCACCATCAGTAAAGAAGCAAAGCAAAATCAGGCAAAATCCGTGCCCATCAGCAATAAAGTATACATACAGTACACAAAATTAAGTCGGACTGAAGAAAGATTGCCACACAACGACAGTGGCAGGAAATCCTCAGATAGTAACTGCTGTTACATAACCCTACTCACCAATTCACGTAACCACTGGCATAAATCTTCGGAGCTGAAATTTATTCGGTTGTATCATAATTACAGGATGGGGAAACCAGAGGACGGTTTAAGCATTTACAGATTGACATAAAAAAGGCATGCCAGACAGTCCAGATGGAAACACACGAAGTCGATTCACAACTGGGCAAGCGGTTCATCACACAATCACAAACTGTTGCAGGATTATCAGGCAAGGGTGTCATAGTCCCTGTCACGCTCCTCCGAGCCGAGCGCGACGAGCACGTAGACCATGTAGATGATGCCGGGGATGTAGCCGAGGATGGTGAGCAGCAGGCAGATGCAGAACTCCATCTGTTCAAGACAGAATAAAGACCAATACTGTTATTAGTATGCTATCAGGATCCAGATAAAGCAATAGAACTGAACTGATCCTTCTGTCGCCACAACAACTCGCTCTTCGGACGAGGAACAGACTGCAGTGCTTAGACAATGCTGGCTATGCACATGGCCTAGCTTGGATAAATAAACAATGGGGTCGAATATAACCAGTTGAAGAGCAATACAATGGTTGGTAATCCCAGGCTCCCAGCAGATGGTGTGGTTTAGCTTTCTATATAAAGCGGGACTGAGAGGAGAGGCCTCCTATGTTTTATCTAATGAAATCCAGACATTATCCACATGCACCCTCCATATTATCCTCCTCCCTATGCAGAACACAGCAGGCGACGACTCAACCCACAAATGGTATGAATGGCTTCTTCTCTGAACGCAGCTACTCAACAAACGTGTAAAAAAAGGCTTCAATCAGCTCTCATTGGCATGGCAGCAACCAGCAGGGGCTGCATAATTCCATAGCCAGAACAAATGAGGAGCTCTCATTGGCGTCGAACTGAAGCGATTGTTTGGGTCGAACTTCTCTATGTGGTACGCCGGTGCAGAATTGAACGAGCAGAATGCGACGCAATTAGATCATCCAAGACGGCAGGAGGAAGCAGCAGGAGGGAGGAAGGTCAGCTTCAGTAGGAGGAGGAAGGTCATCTGCAGCAAGATGAGGGAGGGGTGGTGGTCGTCCCGGCAGGTGGTGCCAGAAGCGGGGCACGTCAGTTGAACCACCCGAGGTGGCGGCGGCGAACTTCTACATGGCTACGGCGGATCTGGGCGCGAGGGCTCTGCCTCGTCCGGTTCGCGGCCAGATTCGGGGCGAACGGTGCTCGGGGGACTTCGGTGGCGAGCTCCTACTGTGTGGCTGCTGTCCATGATGACCATGGCATGTACCTGCGGAGAAAAGAGAGAGAGGGTGTGAGTGAGAAGGGGAAGAAGAGAGGAAGGGAAGGTGCACGGGAGGCCCTCTGGTGGCTGCCGATGGAGGAGCACAAGTGGCTTGTCATCCCCTTGTGCGGGCATGGAGGCGGACTAGGGAGGAGCAGACGCAGGCGGCGCGGTGGCCGGATCCAAAATCGGTGGCGGCGCGGCGGCCTGATCCGGGGGTCGTTGGTGGCGCGGCTGCCGAATCTTGAGGCATGGCGCGGGGGAGGGGGCAGATCCATGGCGGGGCGGCGAGCTCATCGCAGGAGGAATCGGGGGGCGAACTGCGGGAGGTGCGGGACTGGGTCGTTTTCTGGGGTAAGCATTTTCTGGAATCTCGAGAACATGTGATCGGCCCTTATAGGGCGCTTCGTGATCCAAATAGTTATTCTGATCCCAGGATTCGAATAGTGCCACTCTATATATATATATACCATCGGTCATACACACCATATATAGATTAGTACAAGCCCAGGCTCAAGTACAACTACGATGAGGAACATTACATCTCATCGGAGGCATTCCAAGCTCCTATACATTATTTTTCTACACCTCCGGAATTCAGTACACACTAAGTCATATTCCACCAGACGCGCAAGACTGTGGAAATACAACCGTTACAATACTAGTGAAACTACTACCAACTACCAACTCAGATGTCTCCGTAGTAATCTTCATAGAGATTACCACCATATCCTGGGAGCTGAACATGATCATCTAGAAACAGTCGGTTTTGTGGAGCTTGCGGTCCATAAGGACTCGGATGTGGCCTTGGTCCAACAAGCGGTGGCAGACTGGGCCCACGGGGTCGGGTGATGCCTCCTACATCACGCCAGTCCATACGATTCGGCAGACCGGACCGCACGGGGTACAAATCCCTCATGTCCATATACCCAGCCTGCACGGTAGGTGCAAACTGTGTCAGAGTGGCCCAGTGATCAGCTCGACTGTTGAAAAGCTCCATTTGCAAGGCACAATTCTCATAGTCCTTGTCCTCAAGCATCTCTGTGGTGGTGCGGAGTAGCGAATCCTCATGGGAGGAGTCAGCGTAGAGAGCCTGGTAATAGCCTCTTGCACCAGGAAGTGATGCTGGCATATAGCAGAACTCAGTGTTCCGAAGCAAAGGAAGTCTAGCTCGCATGATGGTCATCATCGAGTAAGCTGCGTCCTGCACGGACATCTCGATGGTAATCACAAGTCCATATGAACAATGGAGGGATTCAGTAGCTCAAGGATAGGAAGGGTATATCCCGACTGTGCAAAGATATTGGCTTTGGTTGAAGTCTCGATATTGCTCCTCAATGGTATATTCAGGATACCGTCGATAGCCCGCCTCGGTCATCACATGGACTAGCATGGCCATGTGACTAGGTACATCGAGGCATCGAGTCAAATGAACCACCTGATTCTGGGTGCGGGTGGCCATCTGAAAGCACAAAATAATGCAAAGGCACTAGAATTTTCTAGGGGAATTCGGACAGCATAACGGCTGTAAATGCTTAGAAAAAGATTTGAGACATTCACAACAGTTGGCAAAACGACTCAACAACATCATATCAAGGTTCTGGTTCAACTGACAACATACTAAAAGTATTAGAAACTGAACTGAGGCCTGGAACCAACAATCCTAAGATTCTACGGATTAGTAACACATGAACCTGATAGAAGATGAGATCCTAGTCCTTAACCCACGTAGAAGAGAAGAGGATGACTCAGATCAGAGGGCATAAGGTAAAGGAGTAAAAAGAGCCTTACGTTCCCTCCCACAATCAATTCCCCTACATATAACTAAAGCATTTCTAGACTTGACATCGACCAGTTTGGCTTAACAAACCTACAGGCAGTCCAGCTCTGATGCCAACACTTTCAGGATCCCGATTCCAAGTCATACTGATCTAGCCTGTAACACCTCATATCACTTTGCGGCCTCACGCACGGTATTCCCACGGGTGTCGCCTTACCCTGGCCCGGGACCATTTGCGCCTTTTGGCTCACGTATATGATAGTGTCGCTAGCATCCATATGACAGAGAACCCGGGCCGACATGACTAGTCGTGAACCCAAAGTGGCACTAACTTACAAGCACATGCATACATGAATCAACCTCGAGCATGTCGGTCAACAGCGTATGAATCCGGGCTGTAACAACTGGGCTAACAGGACACCGGGAACCCGGGCTGTAGCAGGCTAACAGGACCCTGGATGTCTCCGCGTGACATTTCCCCGAAGGGACAGACACAGGAACAAAGTGAATCACATGTCGGCCAGTCAAGTGTTCCGGAGCAGTAGTGCTGGGCTAGCAGGACTCCGGTAAACCAGGCTGTAGCGGACTACTATGGCTCATGGAAGCACAAGACTACATTTCCCCATAAGAGAGGCTACCAAGGATAAACAACTAGATTGTCGGATCCCACACATACCAAGCATTTCAAACATACACACAATAAGCTCGATATGTGTAAATACAACATGGCATCACAACAAAACTCTACAACTCGAAGTACTTTATTCAGAAGGCTCCAAAGAGCCATACATAATATGTTCATACAGGTAGGGGTCACGCGACCTGACACTCAAGTCATACAAACATACAAGCACATGCGGAAGCAAACTTGTCTGAGTACAGACAACTAGAAAGCAAGAAGGCTTGACGAAGCCTGTCTATCTACAAGGCCCTCCACGGCTCGGGATCACCACCTGGGTGGCAAGTCACTCACCAACGTCGAGATCTACATAAAACCCGTCGAAGGGGGCGGTGTTCTCTTATGCAACAGTAATTAAGCAAACATGAGTACAAAGGTACTCAGCAAGTCTTACAACAGATCCTACTATACATGCAACATTCTCAAGAAGGATAGTGGGGTTATTGCAGCAAGCCAGCTTTGACTCTTGGCTAAGTTATCCTACGAGACAACAACTTGTAAATGTTTTGCGCACACGAGTCCACTACTCACCACAACAATACACTACCGGGGAACCTCCTTCGTCATCCTACGGAAGGGCCATCCACGATACTCACACTTGTCTTGTGGCTTTTAGGAGTATCCACTTACTTGTGTATGAACTGTATAGGCAACCAAGTAGTCCTTAACCACGGACGCGGCTATTCAAATAGATGATGTTAACCCTGCAGGGGTGTACTTCTTCCTACACGCTCTCACCACTTATCATCGTTTACACGACATGTACTCGGCAACCTTCAAGCGGAAGCCCAACGAGGGTGTCGGCCACGGCCTACCTAAACACTCAAGTCTCTAGTCCAGGTTCATCGCCTATCCAGGTTCCATCCACAGGGAGTTCGGCCGAGGTTTCCACATACGGCCACAAATGATGTATATAGGGTTCCCGAGACACCAAACAGGCGACTCGATACACCGTGCCACTGTGTATCTACCGCATCATAGCCCACCCCTAGGGTCAGTGCTACGCACGGCCGCCAACACATACCTATAAACACCAGAAACTAGTTGCAACTCCTGGACAGAGGACTAGGGTGGTTAAGAAGCCGAGAGGGTCAATTCAGGATCCCAATGCATGGTAGTAACTAGTTCTTAAATCACACATACAGATCTCGATGCTTAAGGACGGTTCCAATGAAACAACCCACCCTGTACTCCTACATGACCTCTCATCGATACCTTTACCAAATCATGTTCAGCACATCACTCACATTATCGACATGAACATTTCACTCTAGCCCATCACCCAGATGAACCAGACCTGACACAACTCTAAGCATAGCAAGGTAGGAAACACAAACATGGCTCAATCAACTCCTACACATGCTAGTGGGTTTCATCTAGTTACTGTGGCAATGACAGGTCATGCAGAGGAAAAGGGTTCAACTACCGCAGCACACAGCAGTTTGAAACGTTGTTGTCTTAAATGCAGTAAATGAGAGCAGGAGCGAGAACATGGGATTGTATCGATATAATCAATGGGCTGCTTGCCTGATGGAGTAGTATTAGGGTACTGCCCTTCAGTCGGATATTCGAAGGTATCCTCGGAGGCAGAACCTACCACGAAGAACACAACGGAACACAATCATCACATGGCAATATGCAACAATATGATGCATGCTATGACATGGCAATATGGTTTTGTTTTGGCTAATGCATTCTATAACAGGTGGGTATGAGTCCATTTAAATCAAAGATTCAAATATAAGCTCATGACATGAGGTCATATTAGTGCATTAGCTTATTTTACTTAAACAGCAGGGTTAAAGTGTTCTGACATGCATGAAACCATTACAGATAGAAAAATTGGATTTTTCTGATCATTTTTCATATATAAATCTTTGCATTTGGAGTTACAGATTAATTTCTATGAATTTTTGAAGTTTAGAACATTTTTTGGAATTTCCTGTGTAAGAATAAATCCAGTAATTGAATCACTGTGTCAGCATTGCGTCAGGGTGACGTTAGCCGGTCAAAGGAGCCAGCCTAGGTCAAACTTGACGGCTGGGACCCACATGTCAGTGTAACAACTAACTAACAGAGTTAGTTAGTGTTACATTAGCACTAATCTAGGTTAATTAGGTCCTAGGCCCACATGTCAGTGAGTTAACCCATTAACTAAATTAATTAGCGTTAAATAATCTAACACTAAACTAAATAGGGGCATGGCCCACACGTCAGTGACCCTGGGGGGGGGATCAAACTGGGCCCACCCGAGGTCAAATTGGGTCAGCGGGGTCAAACTCACCGGCGTTTAGCCGTCAGCGAGGCCAGACGCGGCGGGGCGGTGCGGGTTTTGTCCTCCGACGACCAAAAAGGCGGCGGAGACCATCTACGGGTAGCTAGGAGTGAGCCGCGTCGAGTGGTGGCAGTGGGTGGAGCTGGGGTGGCCGGAAACGACGCCGACGACGAGCGTAGCGGCGGCCGGAGCTCGGACGAGCTCGAACTCGTCGCTAGGAGGCACGACGAGGAGCGTGGAGCGGTGCTACGGGCTCCTGCGAGTGCGGTGAAGAAGATGGCGTGCTCGGTTTCGAGCCAGCGTGGCTGTGGCCACGACGGTGACGTGCGGTGGCGGCGGCAGGTGCGGCCGGGCTTGGTGCAGTTGCTGGGGCGCTCGAGAAGGCAAGCGCAGAGGATGGGGAGGCAGTTGAGCTCACGGCGACCACGACAGAGTAGACGGCGAGGTCAGGGACGAGCTAGTGCGGCGGTGACGGCGAAGGGGATCTCCGGCAGCGTTCGGTGAAGGCGAGGTTGAAGAAGACAATGTAGGGCGTGCGAGCGCTTGGGGCTCGGCTAGCTCGACGAAGCGGTCGGCGGCGAAGCTCAGGGACACGACGGGGCAGCGCGAGGACAACAGTGGCTGCGAGAACTACGGCGGCGCAGGCCAGGTGGGCCGGGAGGTGGGCAACGACAAGGTAAGCTCTTCTCTCTTTTATTTAATGTTTTGTTTTATTTTCTACAAGTTTGTGGCATTTCTAAAAATAGTTAGGCACTTTCAAAAATCACCAAACTTCACATGGCCACTGTTTGGAATAAGTCCAACATGGAACATTTTAGTTTAGGATTATTTGAGCATTTAAAATATTTATTAGCATTTAAATGCGCAAATTCAAATAGCTAAAAATTTAATCCAGTGACCTTAGGATGACCTAGAAATTTGTGCATCATTTTTGTTAGAGGTTTAGGACCAAGGCAAAGATGATGAACATTTTAGAAGGGCATTCCAGGTTCATTGAAAATATTTTTAGTAAACCCTAGTTGTTATCAGGGGGTGCTGGGGGTTCTGTCATCCCCATTTCCAAGTTTATGATAATTTAAACATGATGGAAGCACTCTAATGCATGAACTAGCTAGGGTGTGACATGCGTTTCAGGTGGTGGGAAGCAAGGGCAAATCAGATCGAGGAAGCGGAGAGAAGTTCGAAGGAGTTGTGCCTAGCGCAGTAGAAGGCGGAGGCGCAAGTCGATCTCAGGGGAGAGATGCTGAGGGATGTCAGCATCTGGCAGCGTCGCATTGATTTCGAGCTAGGGCAAATGGCAGAGACCATATTCACAGAGTCAACTACGGAGGAAAGAACGCGCATGCCCGCGGAATGGCATGAGCAGCCGGTGCAACTATTGAAATGGGCGGTAGGAGAAGCCAAATCGCGGGACCAGCTGCGGCGGCGCTACTGGGCATGCATCGTAGGCGAGGTGAGCTTCCCTCCTTCCCCGCTGGCGATGCAGTCACTTAAAGCACTGGTGTTCCCTGGGTGATTTTGGTAATTAATGTCAACATATCTCTTGTTGGACTAATATTTTCACCAAGATATTTCAGATGAGTTCAGAAATGGAGTGGCTTGGACTAGAGGATGTGGAACCGCTTCAAGATGCTAAGGACAGAAGATTGGCAAAAGCTCAAAGCTCATGACTCTTCATTTTCATTTTAGTGATCCAAGATCACATTGAGTCCATAGGAAAAGCCAATACTATTAAAAGGCGAGCCTAGGCTTAATGGCGTTCTTGCTCAAAATGCTAAGTGATATGCTCCAAAAGCCCTCAACCACTTTCTCATATCCACATATGTCCTAAACCTAAAGTCAAACTCGGCCCCACCGATTTGATCTATCCGGCGCCACCGAGTTCACTTGACATAGCCACTGCCAGAAACCCTAATCAATTCGATCTCACCGATGGGATCTCGGTCTCATAGAGATGGGCTTGCAAACTCTTTGTTGCCTATTGCAATTATTTCGGTCCCACCGAGATATGCAATCGGTCCCACCGAGTTTGCTTGACCAACTCTCTGTTTTGCTTATTACCAAAATCGGTCCCACTGAGTTTATGTAATCGGTTAAACCGAGTTGACATTTTACCCTAACCCTAGCACATAGGTCCCACCGAGTTGATCATATCGGTCCCACCGAAAATCCTAATGTTCACATTTTGAACTGAAACAGTCTGATGGAGTTTTATGATTCGGTCCCACCGAGTTTGGTGAATTGTGTGTAACGGTTAGATTTTGTGTGGAGGCTATATATACCCCTCCACCCACTCTTCATTCGTGGAGAAAGCCATCAGAACATGCCTACACTTCCACCATTCATTTTCTGAGAGAGAACCACCTACTCATGTGTTGATACCAAGATATTCCATTCCAACCACAAGAATCTTGATCTCTAGCCTTCCCCAAGTTGCTTTCCCTCAAATCATCTTTCCACCATATCCAAATCTGTGAGAGAGAGTTGAGTGTTGGGGAGACTATCATTTGAAGCACAAGAGCAAGGAGTTCATCATCAACACACCATCTATTAACTTTTGGAGAGTGGTGTCTCCTAGATTGGTTAGGTGTCACTTGGGAGCCTCCATCAAGATTGTGGAGTTGAACCAAGGAGTTTGTAGGGGCAAGGAGATCGCCTACTTCATGAAGATCTACCCAAGTGAGGCAAGTCCTTCGTGGGCGATGGCCATGGTGGGATAGAAAAGGTTGCTTCTTCGTGGACCCTTCGTGGGTAGAGCCCTCCTTGGACTCGCGCAACACCCTTCGTGGGTTGAAGTCTCCATCAACATGGATGTACGATAGCACCACCTATCGGAACCACACCAAAATTTCGATGTCTCCAATTGCGTTTGCACAGTCCAATCCCATCCTTTTGCTTTCTTGCAACTTGCATGCTTTACTTTCCGCTGCTCATATACTCTTTCCATGCTTGCTTGAAATGTATTGTGAATGTTTAAACTTGTGCTAAAACTCCACCTTAACTTAAAGAAATTAAAAACTGCTACTTTTCTTTGTTGAGGGTCTAATCACCCCCTCTAGACACCTCTTCTCGATCCTACAATTGGTATCAGAGCTTTAGTCTCCATTGCTTTGGTTTAAACACCATTGGAGGAAGACGGATGAGTCTACGTTGGGGAGTCTTAGACGTAGAGTGCCTGTACTTGATGGAGAGTTCTTTCATGAGTGGAAAATCGAGATGCTTGAGATTTTCAATGAATATCACTTGAACAAGTACATTGCTACTCCTTGTGCGTGCCTTGTTGACCCCTTGCATCCTATCGTTGATGAGTCTATTGACATGATCCGTAATCTTAGAACTGTCAATTTAATCACTAGAGGATTGCCTAGAAACTTGATTGCTAGCTTGCCTGCTCTTGATTGTTCTTACACCATATGGAGATTTCCCGAGGAATGATCAAATTATTCCTTTCAAAACTTAGATGAGATTCTTCACAAGTCTATTGCTTTGAGTAAGATGAATTCCAATGATCCTAAGTTTGGTGATTGTTTATTTGAGCTTACCGACCTCATGCGTGCCAAAGGAGATGTTGGAATCATTAGCAATATCATCTCCGAAGCCATTAGAATTCATAATGATGAACATTGTGATGATCACCTATCTAATGAATCACTCTCTCTAGGAATTGATCAATTATAAGACGATGTTGAACATGGATACTATGATGAGGATGATGATAGTGAATTTGATCTCGATGAGTCTATGGGACATTTTCATCTTATGGCAAACCTTCGCGGCTACATGGCTGGAGGAAAGGAATGGGTTCTCGATAGTGGACGTACCGATCACATGACCGGAGATAAGGATATGTTTTGTGAGCTTGCCGAAAACAACGGCCCTCGAAAGTATGCCACCTTTGGTGATAACTCAAAGGGTAAGGTGGTTGGCCTTTGTAAGGTGGCCATCTCACATGATAGCTCCATACAAAATTTTATGCTCGTTAAATCCCTTGGCTATAATTTACTTTCCGTATCTAGACTTGCTGACTTTGGTTTCAATGTCCTATTTAGTGAAGTAGATTGCCAAGTGTTTCGTAGAGATAATCATAAAATGGTCTTTACCAGTATACGTAGAGGTGATCTGTACATTGTTGATTTCACTAAAAAAGGCTCAACCTAGAACTTGTTTAATTGCTAAATCTTCTAAAGGCTGGTTGTGGCATAGAAGGTTAGGTCATGTGGGCATGCGAAATCTTGATAAGCTTATTAAAGGTGATCATATACTTGGAGTGAAAGATGTTATTTTTGACAAGGATAGACTGTGCAGTGCTTGTCAAGCAGGAAAACAAGTTGGAGGAAGTCACCCCATGAAGAACATCATGACCACGAGAAGACCGCTCGAGCTACTTCATATGGATCTTTTTGGTCCCAATGTCTATAAAAGTCTTGGTGGAAACTCATTTGGTCTAGCCATAGTCAATGATTTTTCAATATTTACATGGGTGTTCTTTCTTGATGATAAATCGCAGGTCCAGATCTTCAAGAACTTCGCTCAGAAGGCCCAAAATCAATTTGAAGTGAAGATCAAAAAGGTTCATAGCGACAATGGAACGGAGTTCAAGAATGCAAATGTGGATCCCTTTCTTGATGAAGAAGGGATTTCACATGAGTTCTCGGCTACGTACGCGCCTCAATAAAATGGAGTTGTTGAGAGGAAGAACCGGACTCTTATTGAGATGGCGAGAACGATGCTTGATGAGTACAAGATGCCAAAAGACTTTTGGGCAGAAGCGGTTGAGACAGCTTGTCATGCAACAAATCGCTTGTATCTTCACACGCTACTCGGCAAGACGGCATACGAGCTTCTCATCGGTAACAAACCCAAAGTTGGATACTTTCAAGTATTCGGCTCAAAGTGCTATATTCTTGATAAGCATTGTCGTTCTAAATTTGCTCCTAAATCTCATGAGGGTTTCCTACTCGGTTATAGCTCAAACTCTCACACTAACCGCGTCTACAACAATTTCACCCGAAAGGTTGAAGAGACGGTAGATGTGAAGTTTGATGAATCTAACGGCTCACAAGTAGAGCAATTTCCAATTGATGTAGGAGACAAAGATCCTTCAGAAGCAATCCAAGATTTGCCTATTGGCAAGATTTGTCCAACGAAGTTGAAGGAGAGTACCTCGTCCGTCCAAGTGGAAGCTTCTACCTCATGATAAGGTGAACCAAAAATTAACACGGAGGCATCCACAAGTGGGACACGCCAAGATGAAGAAAACGAGGAAGTACACCAAGATGAACCTCATCTACCTCCTTCTCCACCTCAACAAGAGAATGACAACGTCAACAACGAAGAAGGCTAAAAGGAAGAACAAGATGATGAAGAAGATGTTCCACCCCAACCCAAACAAAAGCTCTCACGAGTTAGAGCAAGAGTCACAACAGACCATCCCGTCGAACAAATCTTCGATGATATCCAAATTGGGAGAATGTAACATCCCAATTTTCCTAAATTAGGATGTTAATAGATCATTCATATGCATATCATATTTTTATTGCATTATTTGCTTTTTCAGAATATTCAAATCATTATGCAACAAAAGGCAATTTATTTGGAGTGGAGATAACATGACTTCTCCCCTATTTTAAAAAATGTTCATATTGTACAGAATATTATTTCTAGTTCATCTGATATGTTCTGGTATTTTTCTTAATCTCCAAAGTATTTTATCTGATTGTTTTATTGCTATTTGAGTGGCATATTGCATCAAAATTATTTTACAAAATTGCATTAGTGTTGGAACTAGTGTTCCTGTAGTTTATAGCTGTAGGGCTATTTTTACTGTGTGTCTAGGTATTTTTATTTAGATTTTATATTGTGCATTCTATTTTATTTATTTTGATGTTGGGGTTTGTGTTTAAAAAAAGGAAAACCGCAGCATAGCGCACTACACGTCCCAACAGAGCTGCCGGCCAGCCGTGGCCCACCAACCTGAGCCACCGCAGCCCACCTACCCGCTGCCGAAGCGGTACATGCTGCAGACTCGCCCGATCCGCGTCACGCCCGCACCCGATCTGCCAGCTCGCCTCAGCCGCTGATCCATGGGCTCCGCCCCACTCTTCTTCCCCGGTTGGACGCCGCACGCACGCACGCCGGGATCAACTCGAGCTCGCGCTCCGGGTCCACCTCGAGCGCATCCGACGTGCCGTGCGTGAGTAGAACCCTAGGGAGATCCCGCCCATCCTGTCCCGATGTTTTCCTCGACCACACACACTGTTTGGGAAATACGGATCTCGCTGACGCCATCGGAGTTCGCCGCCATTTGCCATCGCCGTAAGATCACCCACAGCAGCTCCACCTAAACCCTTCCCTTTCCCCCTCGAAGTTGTGCCTCGCTGACGCCTTCTCATGGCCATAAATGCAGTAGAGGGAGAGGAACGAGCTCAACCGCCGCCGCCGGAGTAGCGGTTGTTCACGTCGTCACCACCGCCCGCAGAGGATGCCCCGCCACCATTGAACACCACCACCACCTCCGCCGCTCGACACCACACCCGCCCGTCACCTCGTCTTCGCCGGAGACCCACCGCAGAGTCACCACCGCCGACGCCCGACCGTCGCCGCCGTTCCTCTGTTTTTTCTGGTGAGCACACGCGCACATGAGTTCGTCGACCAATTCCGCACTACCACGTGGCGGTTGCTACAAGAGTAGCTACAATGCCGCACAGTAAACGCCCAGGAGATTTCTGTTGGTTTCTGTTCTTTTTAGTTTTTCACCTAAAATTTCCATTGGCTATATGTGTTCAATTTAGGTAATTCTTTCTCCTATGCACTCACAAAAACTAGCACATTATCACAGTACCAAAAATTCTCATGTTTGCACTTTTCAAATCTGAATTCGTTTGAATTTGAAATAAACCTTCCAGAGGCCGTAACTTTCAAACCGTTTATCGGAATTGAGTGATTCTTTTTGCGTTGTGACCGTAGTGCAATTTAGATGTTTTGTACATGCTCTTATGCTGCTGTTTTGGATTTTTGAATTACTTTTCTTGTTGTTGCTTTTGTTTTTGTTCTATTTGTGTTTGATGATTGATTGTTGATATTGCGGAACATGCAGATTGTCCGGAGTGCGACGCGAACTATTGTCAGGAGTGTGACTTTCTGAACCAGAACCAAGGCAAGTTACATGTTGATCATCCTTTACCTATTGTTTTCTATGCATGTAGTTATATCACACTATGAATATATGCATGCATATGATTATTATATTATTTTGCTATATTGTTGAGCTATCTCCCGTCATTGCAGATCATGGTAGTTGTAGTTTTGCTATGCTTTGTAGACGGGGGTGGTTCGAGTATTCATTGAGCTTATGTGAGGATTATATATTTAACAAATTGAGTAGTAACTCAGGATTTTACTCACCTCTGGGCAGAAGTGGTATTGCTTGGTGTTGAGGGAAGGCATCATGGGGTCTAGCACCTTTTCTAAGGCCATGCGCTCATGAGAGTGCACCCTAAGTGGAATGCCGCCTAGGTTCAAAAAGATCAGACAAACTTAGTGACTAGTAGCTTCCATGTGCGGCCACTAGCTATATGGGCTCTGGCTTAGTTGATCAGTTGTTGGAACCTTGGCCCAAACAGTGTCGACAGATGTAGCATATGTAGGTGGGATGTGGCCGTCAGGTGGTTAAGGGAACCTCTTCTGAAAGACTTCGTCTCAATCTTCGGATTAGGTCCAGTGGGTAAAGCGTACTGAACTATGCAGAGTATTAAAACTAATCATAATTAGCCGTGCCCCCGGTTATGGGCAAATTTGAGCCACTATGCCATTACAGTTATTGGATGATCCTGACAGATGTGACACTTAATAAATTTGTAGGTTGGAATTGGAGCTGCCAATTCAATGTTGCGTATATAATTGTAGTAATAAACAAACTAAATAAAAATTTGACTATTGTCTAGTTATTAGGATAAAATCAACTTTCTGCAAAAATAAACCCTCCAGCCTTCCTTTTGTTGTACTATGCATATACATGTAGGACTGCTTTATTATTACTCCTGTGTAACTTGCCAATACATTCAAAGTATTGACCTATATGGCTACAACGTCTCATGTTGCACGATATTCATACGAAGAGTAAGGTACCGTTAGGATCGTGAGTCTGCACTCAGCATCGCTAGTGGGCTATGATGGGACTCATCGTTATTTTCGACTACTTTCCATTGTTTGATTGAATAAAGCTAGCCAAGTGCAATGTAGATTGTTTTATTTTATATACTCTTGATCATACGTTGTAATAAATGATGCACTTGCTATTTTGGTATTCATCTATACAGTGTGTGCTAGCGAGTTCGATCCAGGGACTAGCACGGTAAGCACAGGGACTCAAATCCTTCGAGGTTTGGTCGTTACAGATGGTATCAGAGCAGTGTGTTGAATGTAGGATGTGACCCTAGAAAATGGATTAGGAAAGCCATAGGAGTGAAAATTATTTTATAAACTAGCTGTTTATTAGTTTACCCCCTCAAGTATCTTGAACAGTTAAGTAGGAACTAGTGATGAGACCACCATTCATGTTTGTTTTATGTTGCAATGTTATCGTGTTAGCATATCTGATTATGCCCACTTTCGTGGTATGAAGATATTAGTTGTTTGCTCGTTTGGTAGCTTGTTTTCTAAATTATATCTCATTGAAATTATTCAACTATGAATATATATATATAATATCATCGTATTGTTTGTTGTTTGTTTGTGGTGATATTCGTTGTTGTGTTTTTGTTGGCTTGATCATATTATGCATATGGGTAGAATATATTTATAAATACATAGTCTTTGGCCCTATTATATCTATAACTCTTCTATTCTTGCCCACCAAATGCCGTCGAGGTATGACACTAGGCGCACTGCTGCAGGAGGAGACACCAATGGCAATGAAGTACCACCATACATACAGTAGTTTATTGAGGGACATGCCCAGTTGATCCAGTTGCTTGCTCAGAACGAGAACAAAAACAATAACAACAACAATCCACCGCCACCGCCACTTGTGGATATGCTTACTAGGTTCTTGAGGTTGAATCCTCGGAGGTTCTCCAGTTCCCCTGAACCTATTGTGGCTGATGATTGGCTCCGTGCAGTCAATAGGAACCTGGAGACGGTTGGATGCACATATGTAGAGAGGGTGAGGTTTGCCTCACATTTGGAGGGTCCTCCCGCAGCTTGGTGGGACAACAACTTGGTCACTTATCTCATTGCTAGTATCACTTGGGTATAGTTTCGGGAAGCTTTTCGTGCTGCACATGTGTCTGCTGGTGCTATGAGTCTGAAAAAGGAGTTTCACAGTTTGCGCCAGGGGGGTCGCACAGTTAATGCTTATGTGGAGGAATTTAATAATCTTGCACGTTATGCTCCTAATGATGTTAACACTGATGCAACTAGGCAGGAGAAATTCTTGGAGGGCCTAACCGATGAGTTGAGCCTTCAGTTGACAGTGGCCACTTTTAGGAATTGTCAGGACCTGATTGATAAGGCTATTATGTTGGAGGGAAAGCAACTTGCCATAGAGAATCGCAAGAGGAAGTACAACAACAACAACAACAACAACAAGTATAATTCAGGACCACAACAGAAGCCACGCACTTCATATCATGGTAATGGAGGTAATGGGCATAATCATCATGGAGGTAATGATCATAATCATCATAGAGGGAATGCCCACAACCATAATGGCCATTATCATCAAAATGGGCACAAGAGTAACAATGGCAATGGCAGAGGTAATGGTAATGGTAATGGCAATGGAGGTAATAATAACCAGAACCACTAGGTTACACGGGCGCCAAGGGATCTGAGTCAGGTGCAGTGCTTCAGGTGTAAGGCTACGGGGCACTATGCCACAGAATGCCCGGGGGCGATGTACTCAGGATCCAGCAAGCCAAACCCCTTCCAAAAGGGTCATATAAATCATGTTAATGTGGAGGAGGTTTACAATGAACCTGATGCAGTGATTGGTAAGTTCTTGATTAATTCAGTACCTACACTTGTTCTTTCTGATACTGGTGCATCAGATTCATTTATTTCGAGGGTATTTGTTGATAAACATGGATTGCCAACCAAAACAGTTAGTATGCCTATTAGAGTGAGTTCCCCAGGAGCTGAGATGATTCCAGGTGTTGGTTGTCATCAGTTGACTTTGTCTATTGGGAAGCATGAGTTTCCTACAGATTTGATTATATTGAAGTCACAAGGTTTGGATATTATTTTGGGTATGGATTGGTTGCAGTTATATGAAGGTCGTATTGATTGTGCCAGTCGATATATTACTCTCAGTGCACCAGAGGGAAGAGGATCAAATATGTGTGTAAGTATAAGTGTAATCAGGTGCAGGTGAACTCTCTTAAGGGGGGTAGCCTGGAAGAGGTGCCAGTTGTGAGGGATTATCCAGATGTGTTTCTAGAGGAGTTGCCAGGTATGCCACCAGATAGAGATATTGAGTTTCTTATTGATTTAATACCAGGCACTGGACCTATTGCAAAGAGACCGTATAGAATGCCTCCTCAAGAGTTGGAGCAATTGAAGAAGCAGATAAGAGAATTGCATGCACAAGGATTTATTCGCCCAAGTTCATCACCTTGGGGAGCTCCAGTTTTGTTTGTGGAGAAGAAGGATGGGACTTTGAGGATGTGTGTTGATTATCGTTCTTTGAATGATGTAACCATTAATAATAAGTATACTTTGCCCATGATAAATGATCTATTTGACCAGTTGGAGGGAGCTACTGTGTTTTTCTAAGATTGGTCTTCGTTCTGGTTATCATCAATTGAAGATTCATGAGCAAGATATTCCAAAGACCGCTTTTACTATGAGGTATGGGTTGTATGAATATACTGTTATGTCATTTGGATTGACTAATGCTCCTGCATACTTCATGAATATGATGAACAAGGTGTTTATGGAGTTGTTGGATAAATTTGTGGTTGTTTTCATTGATGATATATTAGTGTTCTCCAAGAATAAGCAACAACATGAGGTACATTTGCATTTGGTATTGGAGAAATTGAGGGAACATCAGTTGTATGCCAAGTTCAGCAAATGTGAGTTTTGGCTGGATGAGGTAGCTTTCCTTGGACATGTTGTGTCAGGAAATGGAGTTGTCGTTGATCCATCTAAGGTTGCTGCAGTTACAGAGTGGGAGACACCTACGTCAGTTAGAGAGATTCGCAGCTTTCTGGGCCTTGCAGGTTACTACAGGAGGTTTATTGAGAACTTTTCCAAGATTGCAAAGCCTATGACTGAATTGTTGAAGAAGGAGAAGAAATTTGTTTGGAATGATGAATGTGAAGCCAGTTTTCAGGAATTGAAGCAGCGTTTGGTTACATCACCAGTCTTAACTCTGCCGGATATACATAAGGACTTCCAGGTATATTGTGATGCTTCTCGTCAAGGACTTGGGAGTGTTTTGATGCCGGAAGGTAAAGTTGTTTCATATGCTTCACGCCAGCTTAAGAATCATGGGCATAATTATCCTACACATGATTTGGAGTTAGCCTCAGTTGTGCATGCATTGAAAACTTTCAGGCCATATCTTATTGGTAATCATTGTGATATATTTACTGATCATAAGAGCTTGAAGTATATTTTTACTCAGAAGGATTTGAACCTCAGGCAGAGGAGATGGTTGGAGCTCATTAAGGATTATGATTTGAATGCATAGTATCATCCTGGTAAGGCTAATGTTGTTGCTGATGCATTGAGTCATAGGAGCCATGCTAATGCAATTAATATTGATAATATGCCACCCGAGTTATGTGAGCAGTTCAGGAATCTCGGGTTGGAGATGGTTCCTAAGGGATATTTGGCAACACTTGAGGTAAAGCCTACTTTGCTTGACAGGATCAGAGAAGCTCAAAAGGGTGATAAGGAGATTGCTGAGATAAAACAGAATATGGTTAAAGGTAAAGCAGAAGGTTTCCATGAGGATGAACATGGGGCCATATGGTTTGAAAAGCGTATTTGTGTACCTCAAGATACAAATATCAGGAAGTTGATTCTTCAGGAGGTGCATTATTCACCTTATTCTATTCACACATGTAATACTAAGATGTATTTGGATTTGAGGGAAAGATTTTGGTGGCCTACCCTGAAGAGGGAAATATTTGGATATATTGCAACATGTGATGTGTGCTAGAGGGTTAAAGTAGAACATCAGAGACCAGCAGGTTTGTTACAGCCATTGCATATACCTGATTGGAAGTGGGATTTGATTGGTATGGATTTTATTACAGGTCTACCCAGGACTCGGTCAGGTTATGATTCTATTTGGGTAGTTGTTGATCGTTTGACTAAAGTTGCTCACTTCATCCCGATAAAGATAACTTATATCAGTGCTCAGTTAGCAAAGATTTATATGTCTAAAATTGTTTGTCTGCATGGAGTTCCAAGGAAGGTAGTGTCTGATAGAGGTACTCAGTTCACATCCAAATTTTGGCATCAGTTGCATGAATCCTTGGTCACCAAGCTGGAGTTCAGTACAACTTTCCATCCACAGATAGATGGGCAGACAGAGAGGGTAAACCAGATTTTGGAGGATATGTTGAGAGCTTGTGCTTTGGACTATGGGTCCAGTTGGGATGATAATTTACCTTATGCAGATTTCTCATATAATAACATTTATCAAGCTAATCTGAAGATGGCACCATTTGAGGTATTGTATGGTTGAAAGTGTAGGACACCATTGATGTGGGATGAGGTTTGAGAGCGTCAGTTCTTTGGACCAGCCTTGATCAGAGATGCTGAGGAGAAGGTCAAGTTGATTCGTGACAGACTGATGATAGCACAGCCTAGACAGAAGAGTTATGCAGATGCAAATCGTAAGGAGGTGACATATGAGGTAGGCTATCGTGCATATCTTAGAGTTTCACCACTTCGTGGAATTAAGAGGTTTGGAATCAAAAAGTTAGCACCATGTTTTGTGGGGCCTTACAAAATTTTGGAGCGTAGAGGAGAGGTAGCTTATCAGCTGGAGCTGCCAGAATCTTTGTCTAGAGTTCATAATGTGTCTCATGTATCTCAGTTGAAGAAGTGCCATGCAGAGATGATGGATGTTCCATTGGGGGACACAATGCCACTTGAGGCAATTCAGTTGGAGAGTGATTTGACATATGAGGAGAAGCCTATTAAGATTCTGGACACAACAGAGAGAGTTACTCGCACCAAGAAAGTTAAGTTATGCAAGGTTCAGTGGGATCATCACATCGAGGAGGAAGCTACCTCAGAACGAGAGGAAGATCTCAGGCAGGATCACCCACACCTATTTGGTAGCCAGCCCGAATCTCGAGGGTGAGATTCATCTTAAGGGGGGGGGGTAGGTTTGTAGCATCTCAATTTTCCTAAATTAGGATGTTAATAGATCATTCATATGCACCTCATATTTTATTGCATTATTTGCTTTTTCAGAATATTCAAATCATTATGCAACAAAATGCAATTTATTTGGAGTGGAGATAACATGACTTCTCCCCTATTTTAAAAAATGTTCATATTGTCCAGAATATTATTTCCAGTTCATCTGATATGTTCTGGTATTTTTCTTAATCTCCAAAGTATTTTATCTGATTGTTTTATTGCTGTTTGAGTGGCCTATTGCATCAAAATTATTTTACAAAACTGTATTAGTGTTGGAACTAGTGTTCCTGTAGTTTATAGCTGTAGGGCTATTTTTACTGTATGTCTAGGTATTTTTATTTTTATGTAACATCCCAAATTTTCAATTTGGAATGTTATACATTAGATCATCCTTGCATATCATTTTTTACTGCATTTTGGTTGATCCTAGAAAATTCTACGCAACTCAAGGACCCTCGGAGAGAGTTGGGGATTTCGTTATTTTCATATTTGAGTTTTCTCAAATTTTGAAAATAGGATCATTTGATTTTATTTATTTTATCTTCAATTATTTCTGTTATCAAAATATGAGAGAGGGAATAAAATGACTTTCCCAAACTAAATAAATATTGAGGATTTAATAAAAAAATCAAATAATATTTTATTTTGGTTTTATTTGCTATTTTATTTGAATTTAGGAAATATGTGCATTTTTCAGAATTGCATTTAGGCCCCAAATAAATGTTCATCCTGTGCGGCTTGATTTTAGAAGCCGGGAAAATTTTATTTCAGGATTTTTGGAGTCCGTTTAGTATTCCTTTTGTTTTTTTCGGAGCATAACTTTAAAAAAAATACGAACCGACTTTGGGCCGTAACCGGCCAGGACTCTGCCTGGCCGGGCCTTTAAATAGTGTCGCCCGAGGCCTGAGCCAGCCCAAGCCGCCCCGCCCCGCCCCCAAACCCTAACCCTAGCCCCGCCGCCGCCGCCTCCGCGCCGCCACCGCCTCGCCCCGCGCCACCCCGCTGCCCCGCCACCGCCGCCGCCGCTTGCCGGAGTCGCCGAAGGTAGACCTCGCGCCGCCGGTTTTTCTCGAAAAACCGATCGGTTTTCCATCGGTTTTGTTCGGTTTTTTAGTTTCGTTTTTTTAAATAGGTCGGTTTTTTCTGGTTTATTTTTTTAGCGAGCGTTCGCCCGTTCGTTCATTTTAACGAACGTGTTCTTCGATTAGATCCAGTTAACGAACGTTCGTTCGTTAATCTGTTCGTCGTTTTTCTTTTTCTCGGATTTAATCCGTGATTTTTCTGATCGCGATTCCTGATCCGTTTTTCATTCTAGTATATCTTTTCGCTTGTTTATCGGAATCAGGCTATTCAAGCGCCTGGAGTTTCGTCTCGATACACTCTCTCCGTTTAACCAACTCAAACAAGTTTTTGCCACTGTAAAAATTGCCCTAGATCCAGAATAGTAAACGAAGCTTGTTTCTTTTGCTGTTTGTCTTTCGTTGCTTCGTTCGATTTGATTCTTTTTGCCAACCGGAGTTCTTAGGTTGAACTTTTTGGTTAGATCCCTTATTTGAGTTTTACCTATGCATTAGTTGAGTACTTATCGTATGCTTGTTTGTTTGTGATAGAGTACCCGGAGTGCGCCGCTTGCTATTTCGAATCACTAGGTTTCGCGGATCATTAACAAGGCAAGTAACACTTTGATCATACCTCCTACTACCCAGTTTTTATTGCATTAGATCAATCCTCACACATTGCATGATTACAATCTAATTAAATTGTGGGTTTGGGAAGTAGTTGAGATAGTACCTATTACCTGTTATTATCAAACCTTTGGGAGTTACTTCTACGTTTGCTTATTATGCCATGCTATGCTAGTAGACGTGGATTGGGTGAGTGTATCCATGACAGATGTGAGATTCTTAAATTAATGGTTTATCTAAGGTGGCAACTTAAATACACATCTGGGTGGATTGAGGCACCTGGGTATTCCAGCGATTGCCTGTTTTCTTTTGGACCGCCATCCAGGCTCAAAGGGATCATGAGATTATTCATACTAGAAACTTCCGTGTGCAGCCACAAGCTATTATGGGCTCTAGCATAGTTGAGTAAGTTGTGCGAACTCTTACAGTGGTAGACTAGCAGATGTAGGGGAAAGTAGGTGTAACGGTCTACCTGATCGTAAGGTGCTAGCGCTTCTGAAAGACTATGTCTCGGTCATCCGTTTCTCAAACATCATGTAGTGCGAGAAATCAAACGGAGGTGATCGAGTCTTGTGGGGAAAAGTGCGCAAACCTCTGTAGAGTGTATAAACTAATCATGGTTAGCCGTGTCCCCGGTTATGGACATCTTGAGTATCTAGTACTTGGATTATCATGTGAATCTCATCATGTTACTCTAAAATTAATTTTGTTGGGTTTTGTTTAATGATGATGCTTAATTGGGATTGAGAATGCTGTCAACCATTCTCAATGTTTAACAACCACCATGATAGTTAAATAAAATTTATTCCTTTGCAGTAGGGAAAAATTGGCTTTACGCAAAACTATAACCATAGAGCTTTCCACCAGCCAAATATGCATGTAGTATAGCATTACTTTTTCATTGCCCTCCAGTTACATTGCGAGCATATTCCATGTGCTGACCCGTTTCGGGCTGCAACGTTAATGTTGTAGACTTTTCAGACGACGACTAAGGTGCCTTTAGGTCATGGTTTTATACTCAGTGATGCCGTTGGAGTGGATGGACTCACTTATCTTCCAAGCCTTCCGCTTTTATCGTTATTAGATGGCCTTAAGCCATATTTATTGTAATAAGTTCTCTTTTGAGACTCTCGATGTAATAAGTGTGTGATTGCTACTCTGTTATAAATCCTTCAAGTACTGTGTGGTGTCAGCATTACTGATCCAGGGATGACACCTGAGTACAGAGATTGGACCGTTTGAGGTCTGGTCGCTACAAGATGGTATCAGAGCACACACTGACTATAGGACACGACCACTAAGCTAAAGACCTAGATCACTACTCACTCTTCTCACTCTGACCTCTCATATTTTCTACTCTTTTAGGATGGCGGATGCAAGGAACAAGTTCACTCAATTGGATGAAGATACACCCTTTGGACGTCACTTGAAGGAAGTCACTAGATACCTGAACATAGGAGTACCAAGCTTCACCGGAACCTACAACGCCACTCTACCTGAAGAAGAGCGCTGGATGATTCAGGTTCAAGTTCCAGGAAGGATGTTCATGCCAGTCACTGAGCCCATAGAGTTTTCTTTTGATGCACCAACTTGGAGTCTAGGAAAGAGCATGGCAGCTCACATCGCCATGGGACGCATTGGAGAAGTTTACTGCAATGATCTCAAGGATACTATCTACCAGATTTGTGGGCGCCGAGATGAGCACTAGAAGATGATCAGCACTAGGAAGGATAGATCAGTTGCAACTTTTATCTAGGAGTTAAACTAGCACATACGGCGACAGGAGAACCAGATGTGCGCAGATATGATAGATCTGAAGAAGGCGAGGACAAGAATCAAGGAACTGGAGGAAGACCTCAAGGCTACACGTGAAGATTATGAAGAGGAAATCGAAGTATTAGTGGAGAAGAATGACGATCTGATCAAGAAGATTGGAATATTTATGGGAGGCCCTACACCAGTAGAAGAAGACGAAGAACCCAAGGAGATCCGCCCAGAAGACTACATCATCATCGACGACACCGACTCGGATCCAGATGATAGCGATGATAACTATGTTGATGAAGCTGGAGCAGATATCATGGAGTCTGCAACCGAATAATATTTCTAGTAGACCACCCCAACAGTAGTAGTAGTCCACCATGTAAATATAGTAGTCCGAGCAATTTTGCGATAGTTAGATCGATTGTATGCCCTTGTTTGATTGATTGAATGAAGTGAATTGTTTGCTTTTGCCTCATGTGCATATGGGTAGTGTTTTCTCTTTAGACCCCCTCTATTCTTAAATCTCATCTTTTCTAAACCCTCAGATGCCTCCGAGACGTGACCCCGGATTTACCTTCCCACCGGAGCTCACCCAGTTGATCCAGCAGCAAAACACATTGATGCAGTTGCTAGTCCAGAATCAGAATCAGGGGAACAACAACAACAACCCACCACCACCACATGTTGATAACTTAGCCCGTTTTCTTAGGCTGAATCCGCCGGTGTTTTCCAGTAGCACCGAGCCGATAGTAGCAGATGATTGGCTCTGTAAGACAGCAAGGGAGTTGACCATGACAGGATGCACAGATGCGGAAAAGGTGAAGTTTGCCGCACATCAGCTGGAAGGACCCGCAACATCATGGTGGGAGAAATTCACAGCCACTTTCCCTGTCGACACTGTCACATGGGACCAGTTTTAGTAAGCTTTTCGTAGTGCCCATGTTTCAGCAGGAGCTATGGCCATGAAGAAGCGAGAGTTTCGCAACTTGCGCCAAGGAGGACGGACAGTTGGCCAATATGTGGAGGACTTTAGTAAGTTAGCACGTTATGCCCCAGATGACGTTGCTACGGATGCAGCTAAGCTGGAGAAGTTTCTGGAAGGACTGAATGATGAGTTGAGCATGCAGTTGATGGTAGCAACCTTCAACAACTACCAGGAGTTGGTAGATCATGCTCTCATGATTGAAGGGAAGCATCAGCAGATTGAGAATCGCAATAGGAAGTATGGATAGGGGAAGTACAATTCAGGGGCTCAGCAAAAGCCACGTTTTACCCCTAGACCGGGAGGACATTTTCAGCATATCCATGGAGGAGGTAGCTCGCACAATCACAATGGCACCAAGAATGGTAATGGGAATGGAGGAAGCAACAGCCAGAACCGCACCAACCCATCAACCCCAGCCAAGAGAGACCTGAGCCAAGTCACTTGCTTTAAGTGCCAGAAGACCGGACATTATGCCAATGAATGTCCTGAATCCTAGAATGGAAATGGCAATGGAAGCTCTGGGAAGAAGCCGCACCCTTTCAACAGGGGACATGTGAACCACGTTAACATGGAGGAGGTTGAAGAACAGTCAGATGCTGTAATCGGTAAGTTTTTGGGTAAGTCATTTACTGCACTCGTTCTTTTCGATACTGGTGCATCGCATTCATACATATCAAGGGGATTTGTGGATAAGTATAACATGCCCACCAAAGTTCTTAGAACACCTATGCTAGTAAGCTCACCAGGAGCGGAGTATATGGCTAGCCAAGGATGTTTTCAAGTGCCATTGAGTATAGGTAGGCATGTGTTTCCTTCGGGTTTAATCATTTTGGAATCACAAGGATTGGATGTAATTCTAGGTATGGATTGGCTGTCGATGTATGGAGGAAACATCGATTGCGCCACTAAGTCGATCTTGCTTACCACCCCAGAAGGGAGAAGGATCAAGTATGTATCCCGGCATGTGCCGAAGAGGACTCAAGTAAATTGTTTAATAGGAGTTGTGCAGGAGGAAGTACCAGTGGTGAAGGATTTCCCGGATGTATTTCCAGAGGATTTGCCAGGCATGCCACCGGATAGAGATATTGAGTTTTTGATTGAGCTTTTTCCCGGCACAGGGCCAATATCAAAGAGACCATATAGGATGCCCGCAAAGGATTTGGTGGAGATTAAGAAGCAGATTAAGGAGTTACTGGTAAGGGATATATTCGCCCAAGTTCTTCACCTTGGGGATCGCCAGTACTTCTAGCGGAGAAGAAGGATGGATCGTTAAGGATGGTTGTTGATTCTCGAGGATTGAATGAGGTAACCATTAAGAACAAGTACCCACTACCGATGATCAATGATTTGTTTGATCAATTGCAAGGAGCTAAGGTATTTTCCAAGATCGATTTGTGATCAGGATGCCACCAGCTAAAGATTCAAGAACAGGATTGTAACGCCCTCGATGCGGCTATATCTCCCACGTGACGAAGCACGACTTAGAGGCATAACCGCATTGAAAGCAATGTCGCAAGTGAGGTAATCTTCACACAACCCATGTAATACATAAGGGAAAAAGATACATAGTTGGCTTACAATCGCCACTTCACACAATTACATGAATAAAGCATTACATCATCCAGATACAATCAAGGTCCGACTACGGAACCAAAATAAAAGAAGACTACCCCAAATGCTACACGGATCCCCGATCGACCCCAACTGGGCTCCACTACTGATCAACTATAACGAAACAACACAAAGGACAAGATCTTCATCGACCTCCTCCTTGAGCTTGGTTGTGTCACCTGCTCGGTAACATCGGCACTTGCAAACTGGTTTTGGAAGTATCTGTGAGTCACGGGACTCAGCAATCTCACACCCTCGCGATCAAGACTATTTAAGCTTATAGGTAAGGTAAAGGTATGAGGTGGAGCTGCAGCAAGCGATTAGCATATATGGTGGCTAACATATTCGCAAAAGAGAGCGAGAAGAGAAGGCAAAAGCACGGTCGATGAACTATGATCAAGAAGTGATCCTAAAACAACCTACGTCAAGCATATCTCCAACACCGTGTTCACTTCTCGGACTCCGCCGAAAAGAGACCATCACGGTTACACACGCGGTTGATGCATTTTAATTAAGGTCAACTTTAGGTTTTCTACAACCAGACATTAAAAAATTCCCATCTGCCCATAACCGCGGGCACGGCTTTCGAAAGTTCAAATCCCTGCAGGGGTGTCCCAACGTAGCCCATCACAAGCTCTCACGGTCAACGAAGGATATTCCTTCTAGCGGGAAGACCCAATCAGGCTCGGAATCCTGGTTACAAGACATCCTCGACAATGGTAAAACAAGTCCAGCAAGACCACCCGATGCGCCGACATCCCGATAGGAGCTACACATATCTCGTTCTCAGGGCAACACTGGATAAGCAATCCGTACAACTAAAACTAGCCCTTGAGTTTCCCCGAGGTGGCGCTGCAAGGGGCTCTAGTTTGGACCAACACTTAGACAAGCACTGGCCCGTGGGGGTTAAAATAAAGGTGACCCTCGGGATGCGCGACTCCCAAGGGAAAAAAGGCTAGGTGGTGAATGGTAAAACCAAGTGAGGGAGTCCTGGATTAGGGGGTGTTCGGGTAGCCGGACTATACCTTCAGCCGGACTCCAAGACTATGAAGATACAAGATTGAAGACTTCGTCCCGTGTCCGGATGGGACTTTCCTTGGCATGGAAGGCAAGCTTGGCGATGCGGATATTCAAGATCTCCTACCATTGTAACCGACTTTGTGTAACCCTAACCCTCTCCGGTGTCTATATAAACCGGAGGGTTTTAGTCCGTAGGACAACTTCATCATACAACAATCATACCATAGGCTAGCTTCTAGGGTTTAGCCTCCTTGATCTCGTGGTAGATCTACTCTTGTACTACCCATATCATCAATATTAATCAAGCAGGACGTAGGGTTTTACCTCCATCAAGAGGGCCCGAACCTAGGTAAAACATTGTGTCCCTTGCCTCCTGTTACCATCCGCCTAGACGCACAGTTCGGGACCCACTACCCGAGATCCGCCGGTTTTGACACCGACATTGGTGCTTTCATTGAGAGTTCCTCTGTGTCGTCGCTTTTAGGCCCGATGGCTCCGTCGATCATCAACAACGATGCAGTCCAGGGTGAGACTTTTCTCCCCAGACAGATCTTCGTCTTCGGCAGCTTCGCACTGCGGGCCAATTCGCTTGGCCACCTTGAGCAGATCGAAAGCTACGCCCCTGGGCATCAGGTCAGGTTTGGAAGCCTAAACTACACGGCTGAGATCCGCGGGGACTTGATCTTCGACTGATTCGAGCCACAGCCAAGCGCGCCGCACTGTCTCGATGGGCATGAGATAGCTCTGCCGCAGAACAGCGCCTTGGAGGCCGCACACGCATCGGTTCCGACCATTGATTCGGAGCCTACTGCGCCGATCGAGGATCAGCGGTTAGACGCTGCCTCAGGGGCTGCGATCTCAGAGGCGATCGAGCCGAACTCCAGCCCCGCACTCCGCATGGCCCGTGACTCCGAGGAGCCGGATTCCTCTCCGAACTTCGAGCCCCCCGCGCCCCTGCCGATCGAATCCGATTGGGCGCCGATAATGGAGTTCACCGCCGCGGACATCTTTCAGCACTCGCCCTTCGGCGACATCCTGAATTCCCTAAAGTCTCTCTCTTTATCAGGAGAGCCCTGGCCGGACTACGGTCAGCAAGGTTGGGATACGGACGATGAAGAAATTCAAAACCCACCCGCCACCCACTTCGTAGCCACTGTCGACGACTTAACCGACATGCTTGACTTCGACTCCGAAGACATCGACGGCATGGACGACGATGCAGGAGACGAACAAGAACTAGCACCTGTAGGGCGCTGGAAGGCCACCTCGTCATATGACATATATATGGTGGACACTCCAAAGGATGGAGATGGCGATGAAACAACGGGGGACGATACCTCTAAGAAACAGCCCAAGCGCCAGCGTCAGCGGCGCCGCTCTAAATCCCGCCAAAGCAAAAACGGTGATTCCGGCACGGGAGATAATACTACTCCGGATAGCGCCGAAGGACACCCCCTCTAGCAAGATTCAGCACAGGAGGACAGAGAAGCCAGCCCTCACGAGAGGGCGGCAGACCAAGAGGTTGAGGACGATAATTATACGCCTCCCTCCGAAGACGAGGCAAGCCTCGACGATGACGAGTTCGTCGTGCCAGAGGATCTCGCCGAACAAGAGCGTTTTAAACGCAGGCTTATGGCCACGGCAAGCAGCCTCAAGAAAAAGCAGCAACAACTTAGAGCTGATCAAGATTTGCTAGCTGACAGATGGACTGAAGTCCTTGCGGCCAAAGAGTATGAACTCGAACGCCCCTCCAAGAGTTACCCAAAGCGCAGGCTGCTACCCCCACTAGAGGAGGAAGCACCTACATCACCAGCGCATGACATGGCCGACCAGCCACCTTGGGGCCGCGACAGAGAGGCCTCTCGGCCCTCCACTCAAGCCATGCCCCGGCGCCGCGTCAAGCATACTAAGGCACGGGAAAATACACCCGACCCGCGCGACATACTGGAGGACAAGGCAAGGCAAACAAGATCGTTCTACGGATCGCGTAGGCGCCCCACGGCACGTGACGGTAATCGTCACTCCGGATGCAATGAATCCGGCCGGGCCGAACTCAACAGACAAAGCTCCTTCGAGCTGCGTCGTGATATAGCCCAATACAGAGGCGCCGCACACCCACTATGCTTCACAGATGAAGTAATGGATCATAGAATCCCTGAGGGCTTCAAACCCGTAAACATCGAATCGTACGATGGCACAACAGATCCTGCGGTGTGGATCGAGGATTATCTCCTTCATATCCACATGGCCCGCGGTGATGACCTACACGCCATCAAATACCTCCCACTCAAACTTAAGGGACCGGCCCGGCATTGGCTTAACAACTTGCCAGCAGACTCAATTGGTTCTTGGGAGGACCTGGAAGCCGCATTCCTTGACAACTTCCAGGGCACGTATGTGCGACCACCGAACGCCAATGACCTAAGCCACATAATTCAGCAGCTAGAGGAATCGGCCAGGCAATTCTGGACACGGTTCCTAACAAAGAAAAACCAGATAGTCGACTGTCCGGACGTAGAGGCCTTAGCGGCCTTCAAGCATAATATCCGTGACGAGTGGCTGGCCCGGCACCTGGGACAGGAAAAGCCGAAATCTATGGCAGCCCTCACGACACTCATGACCCGCTTTTGCGCGGGAGAAGACAGCTGGCTAGCTCGCAGCAACAACTTAACCAAGAACCCTGGTAATTCGAATACCAAGGACAAAAGTGACAGGTTGCGTCGGAACAAACAAAAGCGCCGCGTTAACAGCGACAGCAACGAGGATACGACAGTTAATGCCGGATTCCGAGGCTACAAATCCGGTCAACGGAAAAAGCCATTCAAAAGAAATACTCAGGGCCCATCCAGTCTGGACCGAATACTCGATTGCTTGTGCCAGATACATGGCACCCCCGAAAAGCCAGCCAATCACACCAACAGGGATTGTTGGGTGTTCAAGCAAGCAGGCAAGTTAAGAGCCGAAAACAAAGACAAGGGGCTGTATAGCGACAACGAGGAGGAGCCCAGGCCGCCGAACAACAGTGGATAGAAGGGATTTCCCCCGCAAGTGCGGACGGTGAACATGATATACGCAACCCACATCCCCAAGAGGGAGCGGAAGCGTGCGTTACAGGACGTATATGCGATAGAGCGAGTCGCCCCAAAGTTCAACCCATGGTCCTCCTGCCCGATCACCTTTGATCGAAGGGACCACCCCACTAGCATCCGTCACGGCGGCTTCGCCGCATTGGTTCTAGACCCAATCATTGACGGATTTCATCTCACAAGAGTCCTCATGGACGGCGGCAGCAGCCTGAATCTGCTTCACCAGGATATAATGCGAAAAATGGGCATAGATCCCTCGAGGATCAAGCCCACCAAAACGACCTTTAAAGGCGTCATACCAGGTGTAGAAGCCAACTGTACAGGCTCAGTCACACTGGAAGTGGTCTTCAGATCTCCGGATAACTTCAGAAGCGAGGAGTTAATCTTTGACATCGTCCCGTTCCGCAGTGGCTATCACGCACTGCTCGGGCGAACCGCATTCACAAAATTCAACGCGGTACCACACTATGCATACCTCAAGCTCAAGATGCCAGGCCCTAGAGGAGTAATCATGGTCAATGGGAACACCGAACACTCCCTCCGAACGGAGGAGCACACGGCAGCGCTGGCAGCAGAAGTACAAAGCAGCCTCTCTAGGCAGTTCTCCAGTTCGGCCTTCAAAAAGCCGGACACTGTCAAACGTGCCCGGAGTACCCTACAACAAGACCGCCTGGCACGTTCTGAGCTAGCGTAGCAATGCGGCCCCAACCCTAGCCCTCACGATATAGCAAAACCAGTGCTTCGCGTACATAACTACGCTCTTGAAATACCATGGGCACAGGGGAAGGGGCACTATCACGGCACGCCCGAAAAACGGCTTAAACCGCACCAGGGGCTGCCAGATTCCTTTTTTTTCTTCTTCTTCCTTACTCTTAGGACTCCATACTTCGGACGACCCGTTCGGCAATGCAACTGCCGCACAAACGATACAAGATCCAGGAAAGCAGACAAGCCACGCCGCATTATGGAACTCCCAGGTGGTCTCTATTACGAGCAGTATACCTGTTTTTAATACAATTCCGCGGCCTGCCCCTGGCCAGGCCATGTTAAATAGTTCAGCTTTCATAGCAGCCTTTCTATAAACAATGCATAGCTTTTGTCTATTTTTTGCATTATCCTCTTTTTTATATATATGTTTATTAATAACATGTTGCATTTGTACACTGTGGTACGGCAAAAATACGCCAGGGGCTTCAGTACCCATCAATATGGCGTGAGAAGTCCGTACACTTTCACAAGTGCGGCACCCCGAACTTATAGCACTATATGCATCGGCTCCGAATCATGATTTGGGTCAATAGTTGGGTTTGCCCGGCTCCTATGTTTTGGTGCCTTACGTTCCGCTATATCGGCTAAGGTAGCACTAGGAGAACTACTGCGATTGTGCCCCAGTTGAGCTGGGCTGAGCACCTCAGTAGAGAAAGCTAAAACTGACTGTCATGATGAGGCGAGAGACCGGTCGCTGTTCGAGAGGTTTTTCGAGTCCTTAAAGACTTATGCCGCTTCGAGCGAGGAACCGGCTTTGTCCGGCCAAGGCGTGGATAGCGCCCCGAACTCGGTCTTCCGAATACTAGGGGCTTTGCCGAAATTTAAAATTATAGAGTTCTATGGCTAAGTGAGAGTGTTCAAGCATTATAGTCTGATTGCCTTGTTCGTTGTGCTGAGCGCCTCCCTCGACGGACCCAATCATGGGAAAAAGAGCGCTCAGGTTTATCCCGAACACCCCAGCACTAGTGGCATGGGGGCAGAAGCCGACGACTGGCCATCTCTCAATTTTTTGATAAACGGTCGCACAGAAAGTAATATTTTAAATTCAACAAGCATTGCTTAGCGCATATTAGCAAGTTTTCAGCGCACAGGATAACACGAGCGAGTTCATTCAAAAATTACATCCTTGGTACATTCATCCGCCATAAGGCGGGCACCAGCCATAACATCCTTGTAATAGTTCTCGGGCTTGCGATGCTCCTTCCCCGGCGGCGGCCTGTCCCTCACAAGCTTCTCACCGTCCAGCTTACCCCAGTGCACCTTTGCACGGGCAAGGCCCTACGGGCACCTTCGATGCAGACGGAGCGCTTGATGACCTCGAGCCTTGGACAAGCCTCCACCAGCCGCTGCACCAGTCTGAAGTAGCTCCCAGGCAGCGCCTCTCCAGGCCATAGCCGAACTATGAAGCCCTTCAGGGCCTGTTCGGCCGCCTTGTGGAGCTCGACCAGCTGCTTCAGCTGGTCGCTCAAAGGCACAGGGTGTCCGGCCTCAGCGTACTGAGACCAGAACACCTTCTCCGTGGAGCTGCCTTCCTCGGCTCGGTAGAATGCGGCGGCATCGGATACGCTGCGGGGAAGATATGCGAATGCCCCTGGAGGGCTCCGGATTCGGGTAAGTAACAAGTAGTTTACTTTTATATGTCTACTTTGCATAGAGAATTCCTTACCCACCGCTATCTTTTTCACCGCATCCAATTCCTGGAGGGCCTTCTGGGCTTCGGCCTTGGCAGATTCGGCAGTTTTAAGGGCCGCAGCAAGCTCGGACGCTCGCGTCTTCAAGTCGAGCTCCAAACTCTCATGTTTTTTCATAAGAGCCTGAAGCTCTAGCTGCACCTCGCCGGCCTGCGCCTCAAGTTTCTCCCGCTCGGTGCGCTCCGTGGCCGCTTTCTTCTCGGCCTCGGACAGCGCCTGCTTGAGGGTCGCCACCTCAGTTGTGGCCCCTACAAATAAGCAGTATACTCCTGTCATTTTTTGCAATTGCGCCTTCTTATAGGCATTTTTCTATAAGGTATCTCTGACCTTCTTTCTCCTCGAGCTGCTGTTTGGCAAGGCCGAGCTCTTGCTCGGTCCGCTCAATGCCCTGCCTCAGGGCACCCACCTCCGCAGTCAGTGCGGCGGTGGCCAGCAGCGAAGCCTGCATACGTATATTGACTCCTTTTTAGTTCAAATCCTGCAATATTTAATAGATCCTCTATTCGGCTTTTCTTTCCGAACGCCAAACAGAGTATCAGGGGCTACTGTCTATGTGGTAATATTTTTTACATATTTTTTACTTACCTCGAAGCCTGTTAGAAGGCTAGCACAAGCTTCAGTCAGTCCGCTTTTGGCGGACCGAACCTTCCGGACCACCATACTCATGATGGTACGGTGCTCCTCGTCGATGGAGGCGCCCTTAAGCACCTCCAGCAGATTGTCCGGCGCCTCCGGTTGGACGAAGGACGCCGGCTCAATAGGCTTGCTCCTCTTGGCAGGAGTTCGCCTGCCACGGTCCGAAACCGTTGACGATTCCGGCGCGGTGTCTGGCTTAAAGCCGGACTTGGAGCCCTGGGGGGTCTTGTCCCCTTTACTCCTGGAGTCCGGGAGGTCGCCTCGCGGCTCCTCCTGGACCACCTCCTCTTGCCCCGGAGCTTGTCGCAACGCCACTTCGGCGTCATCCGCGGCACAGGGGGAGGCAGCGGGCGGAACTGAATTCACGTTCGATGAATCCAGGGAGCCGCTCGACGACTCGTCGAGCCCGTCCTTGGGCGGGCTGCATGTTTATATTCGACATTAGGGAAAGCTGTGCAACAAAAGGAATATCATGAGTTACTCTGGTATCCGAACACTTACGATTCCGCCGGACGCTTGGCCCTGTCCGGCCACTCCTCTTCGTCCTCGTCGGTGTCGGGGGCGTAGTCCGGCGGAGGGGTTTTCCTCTTCTTGGACCCTTCGGCCTCCCCTACTGGGGCGGCCTTCCTCTTCTTTCCTCCCCCCGCTGGAGGGGGAGAAGTTTCTTCTTCTTCCTCCTCATCTTCACGGGAGGAGTGCGTCTCGGACTCGTCAGACGACGAGTCCGACACCACCATGTGCCGGGAACTCCTTCGAGTCCCCGTGGCCTTCTTCTTCTTGGCCTTCTTCTCCGGTGCCACATAAGGTGCCGGAACCAGCAGCTTCACTAGGAGAGCAGGGGCTGGGTCTTCGGGCAAGGGAGCCGGACAGTTAATCAGTCCGGACTGCGCCTGCCAATCCTGTCAAAGGTAAGGGAGTTTAGATCCCGCATAGAGACAAACTATGAAAAAAAACTTAACATCCTGTAAAAGATGAAAATATCTCACCTCGCCAGCAGGACGCTGCGAGCTGAATCCGCGGTCTTCGGAGGCGGATGCGGGAGCCTCGGCGCCTTTGGTTAGCCCCTTCCAAACATCTTTGTACCTCGTGTCGAAGAGCCTGCTCAGAGTTCGGTGCTGCGCCAGGTTGAACTCCCACAAATTGAAGTCCCGTTCTTGACACGGAAGGATCCGGCGGATGAGCATGACCTGGACTATGTTGACAAGCTTGAGCTGCTTGTTCACCAGGGACTGGATGCATTTTTGCAGTCCGGTCACCTCTTCTTCGTCGCCCCACGACAAGCCCGTCTCCTTCCAGGATGTGAGCCGCTTAGGGGGTCTGGATCGGAATTCAGGGGTTGCGATCCACTTCGGATCGCGTGGCTCGGTGATGTAAAACCACCCTGACTGCCACCCCTTCAAGGTCTCCACAAAGGAGCCCTCGAGCCATAGGACGTTGGCTATTTTGCCCGCCATGGCACCTCCGCACTCTGCCTGGTTGCCGCGCACCACCTTTGGCTTGACGTTGAAGGTCTTGAGCCAGAGGCTGAAATGGGGGCGGATGCAGAGGAAGGCCTCACACACGACGATAAACGCCAAGATATTGAGGATGAAGTTCGAGGCCAGATCGTGGAAATCTAGGCCATAGTAGAACATGAGTCCGCGGAAAAATGGGTGGATAGGAAAACCCAGTCCGCGAAGGAAGTGGGGAAGAAATACTACCCTCTCATGGGGCCTTGGGGTGGGGAGAAGCTGCCCCTCCTCAGGAAGCCGGTGCGCGATGTCTTTGGACAAGTATCCGGCCTTCCTTAGCTTTTTGACATGGCCCTCCGTGACGGAGGAGACCATCCACTTGCCTCCCGCTCTGGACATTGTTGGAGAAGGTTGAGGTAGGAAGTGCGGGCTTGGGCGCTGGAGCTCGGGTGCGCAGAAGATGGATAGGCAAAGGAGGAAGAAGGCGTAGGTAAAAAGGTGGATCCTTATCCCCTTATATGGGCAGACGCGACTATGCGTCCCCACCAGCCTAGTAAAACTCGCTTGCCTCCCAAGCGCCGTGATAAGTGGCGCGGTTGGGTTACCCACGCCCGTATTGATGAGAATCCCGTAAATAAAGGGGACACGGTCTCTGCTTTGACAAGACGTGCCAAGGAAACCGCCTCGCAAAACACGCTGAGGTGGAAAAGTGAAAAAGATTCGAATAAAGGCTTGGCCATAGTGTGATGTCACGCTGCGGAGTACGTCAGCAGATTAGATTTGTGTTAATATTATTCTCTCTGTGGCAATACGTGGAAACTTATTTTGTAGAGCCGTACACTACTCTTGGTGTTTACAAACTTTTATGAAGAATTTGGAGGAGGAACCCGCCTTGCAATGCTGAAGACAATCAGCGCGCCGGACTCGTCGTTATTGAAGCCTGGTTCAGGGGCTACTGAGGGAGTCCTGGCTTAGGGGGTGTTCGGGTAGCCGGACTATACCTTCAGCCGGACTCCAGGACTATGAAGATACAAGATTGAAGACTTCGTCCCATGTCCGGATGGGACTTTCCTTGGGGTGGAAGGCAAGCTTGGCGATGAGTATATTCAAGATCTCCTACCATTGTAACCGACTTTGTGTAACCCTAACCCTCTCCGGTGTCTATATAAACCGGAGGGTTTTAGTCTGTAGGACAACTTCATCATACAACAATCATACCATAGGCTAGCTTCTAGGGTTTAGCCTTCTTGATCTCGTGGTAGATCTACTCTTGTACTACCCATATCATCAATACTAATCAAGCAGGACGTAGGGTTTTACCTCCATCAAGAGGGCCCGAACCTGGGTAAAACATTGTGTCCCTTGCCTCCTGTTACCATCCGCCTAGACGCACAGTTCGGGACCCCCTACCCGAGATCCGCCGGTTTTGACACCGACACCAAGGTTGGTCCTTGCTGGAGGAGTTTTATTCAAGACGAACTGTCAAGGGGCTCCCATTATAACCCAACCGCGTGAGGAACGCAAAATCCGGGAACATAACACCGATATGACGGAAACTAGGGCGGCAAGAGTGGAACAAAACACCAGGCATAAGGCCGAGCCTTCCACCCTTTACCAAGTATATAGATGCATTAATTAAATAAGATATATTGTGATATCCCAACAAAATATCCATGTTCCAACATGGAACAAACTCCAATGTTCACCTGCAACTAACAACGCTATAAGAGGGGGCTGAGCAAAGCGATAACATTGCCAAACAACGGTTTGCTAGGACAAGGTGGGTTAGAGGCTTGGTTTAACAATATGGGAGGCATGATAAGCAAGTGGTAGGTATCGCAGCATAGGCATAGCAAAAAGCGAGCAACTAGCAAGCAAAGATAAAAGTGATTTCGAGGGTATGGTCATCTTGCCTGAAATCCCGCAAGGAAGAAGAACGAGTCCATGAAGAAGATAAACGGACGTAGTCGAATGAATCCTCACAAAACGACGTTACCGGATTACCGAGAAGAAGTACACCGGAAAGAAAGCAAACAACATGGTAAACAACCACCACATAAGCATGGCATGATACACAATCAAGTATGATGCATGTCCGGTTTGACGAAGCATGGCATGGCAAAATGCACAAACAATCCTACAAATTAGGTGGAGCTCAACATGCAACTCCGTTGCATATTGACGAAACACCACATTTAAGTTTTTTAGTTCGATCTCGTTTATGTACCCAACAATATTAAATGTTGGTTAACATGGCAAGGGGTGAAGCAAATGAAAACTACCTATCTAGGCAAGTTTAAATGAGGCCGGAACAACAAACAACAAGTCCGGTAAAACCCCATATGCATATTTTAAGGTTTGGTACTGTTCTGCCCAAAACCATATTTTATAGTTGTTAAACATGCAAAGTGATGCCACCATGTTAAACTAGGCATTTTTCTACCCCATTTACATATAAAGATTATTAAATTCCGAGTTACGGTTATTTAGTTATGAAATAAAGCATTTTAGCATGGCATAGGAGCAAAATTACACAACCAGCAGTTTAAACATTTTTAACATGAATGAAAGTTGCATATTATTAAACTAGATGAAATTCTAAGCAAGTTTCATATTAAGTTTGTTTAATTCCGATGCATGGTTGTGGATTTATTGAATGCATGATCATGAAGGTCTTTTCTGCAAAACTATAAGCTGCGGATTATTAGCTAAAATCGCAGAGAGGAAAAAAAAGAGATGGGTCGAATCTGCTGGAACTGGGCCAGACTGGAGCTACAGGAAATCTGTAGGCTCACCATGGGCCAAACCCAGCTGGTGCAGGCGCTAGCCTTGGAGGGAAGCTGGGCCGGCCGTGGCTTGTGGCCCGTGAGGAAGACAGGCGCGGCCTCGGTGGAGATGGCAAGGAGGCGCGCTCGGCCATGGGCGCGATGCTGGGCCTTGGCGCTGGCGGGTCAACGCGAGGCGGTTGGGTGCGTCGTCTACCTCCTTCGAAAGAAACAAAGGCGAGGCAGAGGGGCATGGCGCGGCGACTGCTTGGGGCGAGGCAGGGGAGGTCCGGCAGGGCGCGGGAAATGCGGTGGACGGAGATGGTGAGGAAAATGCCCACGGTGATGGATCCAGGCCAGGTTCGGGTGGGGGCCCGGCGAAGAGGAGGTCGGGGACGGCCATGGGGTTCCTGTCAGCGGGAGGAAAGAGACAAAGAGAGGTGAGGTTCAGAGAAGAATTGGAAAAAGGAAATAAAAAGGACAGGCAGGGGAGGAGAGGGTCACCGGCGCGGCGTGAAGAGTCTCGGAAGGAGGCGCCTGGTCATCAGTTGGGGCGACGCCTCGAGGACAGGCTCTAGGATCGATCTCCTAGGGCAAGAGACGGCGGGGTCAGGAGCATCAGATGTAGAGCGAGAGAGAGAGAGGGAAGGGAAGGAGGCGCGGTGACCTGCTGCTGCTACTGCCGGCGAAGGCGAGCTCCGACTGACGAGTTCGCCGGCCGACGGCAGGGTCGACGGAGACACCCGGGCACGAGGGACTCGGGCGCGGGGTCGACTACTACTGGCGCTGGGGTGCTCAGGGTTGCCGTTGCTGCGGGCTCGAGAAGAAAAGGAGGAAGCCGCGACACGAAGTGGCTCTGGTCTCCAGTGGATCTTGCTCCGGCGAGGCAAGTGGAGGCGATGGAGGCAGGAGCCAGGGTGCGCGGGGAAGGTGGACCGATGGGAGTGCTGGTGGAGGTGGTGTGGCTCGCAGGCAAGGGGATAGAGGAGGTGGTGCTGGGAGATGCAGTAGGATGGATGGATCGATTGAAAATAGTGGGGATTGGCCGGTGTTGAAAACAAGGAGAGTGGCGGCGGATGGGATGGATGGAAGGGACAAACTGCCTAGGATTTAGGATTGATCTAGTTTATATAGTGAGTGGGTTAGATTAGGGGCTATCTCGTCCCTCCGATCAAAATTGGGCGGTCGGGAAAAATATGCTAGGGATCCCAAATAAGAAAACGGTGATGTTTTGTAGATGTTTGGGGATGTTCCGGACCCAACGGTGACGAAAGTCCGGTTCGGGTTCGGGGAAGCTTTTCGGACGCGCGAGGGGGTCTAAGAACTGAGCAGAGAGGGGTTAGGTAGGGCCTGGCGGTGAGAGGTAGTGCAGAAGGCAAAGGGATGAGAAGAGAGAAGAGGAGAGGCCCGACGACTGTTTTCGGAGACCGAAAACGTCCGACGTTAGACCGGCTATACTGCCGCTATAGTTAATCGTTGGGGCGTCAAACGAACTCCGATTGCGACGAAACTTGGCAGGCGGTCTACCTACACTATAACAAGACCGCAGGCCAACTCTCATCCCATTCCGAGAACATTTTTCGGCCACTTTTAAAATACTATTTCGGACATGCCGCAGGCGCGTGCAAGTGTGTCTGGACTCGGAACGGACAACAGAGAGAACTGGGGAAACCCGGACGGATGCAAGTTTTGAAAACACGATGATGCGATGCATATGATGCAATGACAAGATGCAACACGCAAGCGAATGACAAGGCAACAACAGCGAATAACTGGAAGACACCTGGTGCAACGGTCTCGGGGCGTTACAACACTCCACCACTACGAGAGGATCTCGTCCCGAGATCTAGAATGGCACCGGAGGGAAAAACGAAAGAGAAAGAGAAGAGGTAAAACTAAGTTGCTTCTTTGACGAATGAGTGAAACCAAAGAACCCTGAGAGGTGAACCAATTTAGAGAAAGGAATACCATGGAGATGACGAAGTTGAAAACACTCCGTTAGAAAAGAGAAAACAAGGATCAATACTAGAACCTTGTAGGTTGAAAGACATAAGAATAAAGGTTGCAATGAACAAGAAGCACATGCAAGCATTCTGGTTGAAAGAAGAACCACACGGAACGATAGAGATCAAATATGACAACACTCCGGTTGGAAATGGAAGGAATTGAACATGATCTTGACAAGATGAGAGGATACTTGAAAAGAGGACGCGACACTCCGGTTAAAAGGATAAGCATGAAAAGAACAAGGTCCTGACGAGAACAAGAAGAAGGTTTGAAGAGAGCAACAACACTATGCCTCCAGAAGAAAAGAGAGAAATGGAATGGAAAGAACGGAGGAGAAAACAACATCTTCTACCTTAAATGAGTTTGCAAAAGCATCTTTAGGAGAAGGTTCGAATGGAGTTGTTGGAAAACCAACAACGAAAAGATGAGCTTATAGTGGGCTTATGGAGAACATCTCAAAACTTAAGGTGAAATTTTGCCACTAATGAAAACAAGATTGGATTGATAAGAACAAGAAGACGAGGAACTTGTTCATCGGAAGGATAAAGAAGAACTTGGGTCCTTTAAGAGTACCATAAATAGCAACAATCCTTAGGGAAGGCTTTAGGTGAAATTTTAACCCAAGATAACTCCAATGATGAGATAGATGGATTTAATATATCTCATTCTTAACAACATGTGAATCATGAAACATGAACTCAAATTATGAAGAATTACATAATACCACCTCCAATGGTACGGAAGGGAGAATTGCACTCCAGAATGCAAGATGAAGAATGCGTGAGCTCCTCTGAAAAGAATCTCGATGAACATTTCGAAAAGGAATTGAATCCTAGATGAACCATCATGTAGAAACTTCGTGAGAAGACCAGTAATAAAAGGATAACGAGAAGAAAGATAAGTTGAAAACACAAGGTGAATCCTTGCAATGATTAGATAGATCTTTGGAATGATATAATTGAAATAACTTTGAGCTCCGGAAAGAAATATTAAACAAGTGAAACCGAGAGTTTTGATGAGGCCCCGGAATAAGGAATTGAATTTACTCGATGAAACAAGAATAAGAATGACATTATGCTTATCCTTCATCAATTAAATTGATGACAATCAATGGATTTGACATATTACTTATTCTCATGGAAAAGATTAAGAGAGATATAACATAAACTTGAGAACATCTTCAACAAGTTACCGGTAGGATTGAGAAGAACAAATGAATATATACGATAACGAATGACGAGAACTCTTGCACGAACCACCGTTAGAATTAAAATAAACGAAGTAAGGGATGAATCACCGGGTAAGAATTGAAAATGAACGAAGAAAAGATAAAGAAACACCGGGAAGAATTAGCAAGTGAACGAAAATGTTTGCTAGGATTTAGATACATAAGAACGAAGAGGTCACGAGCTGACAAGAGAATACTTGAATGATGCATCGGTAAGATTTTGAGAACAATAGCTGAAAACTGAGAATGAATAATTCTTTTGAAATGATGGGCTCCGGAGGAAAGAAATTAAAACAACTCATGAAATGCTCCGGATGGATGAAAAGAATTTTCACAATCAAAACAATTATGAGAGGATGGCAACAAGCTATAATCGCGAATCTTGAAGAGAATGGAGCAAGATTAAAAGAAACTCTTCCTCGGTCATCACCCGAGAATGATGATGAGAAACACCACCATGAATTATTTAGACACTCTGGAAGAATAAAAAACGAAGAAGTTGATCCAACGATGAAAAGAATTTGACCAATCTTGGAGAAATACATATGACTGATGGTAATTCATTCTTACGTCAAACTTGGAAAAGGATTTGAGATTTGACTCCGGGAAAAATTAGAAGAGTCAGGTAAGATCCTGGGAAAAGACCTGTGGGTTAGGGCCCACTCAAAAGAAAAACCGTTGAAATGATTTAAAAGATAAGTTGCACCAGTTGAATTAAATGACTTGAATGAGGGAACATCCTCGAAAGAGCTTGAACGAATGTAGAGTGGAAACACGAATCTTCGAGATATCTTGAGCACTCTGGAACAATTGAATAGCGAGGAATGAATGAATATGATGAGCACCGGTATGATAAAACTTCTGAAACGAGGAAAGGATATGATCAACACCAAAAGCTTGAATTGAATCCACCGGAGAAGAAAAAAAATGATGAAAGATGAGCTAGTAGAACATCTTCATGGAAAACACCGGGTAAGAAAATTGACGGAAAAAGGAATGGAGAGACTTCACAATAATAAAAGGATACTTGATTAAGAAATCTGAGTCCTCGAAGAAAAAGGGTGGGAGGGCGGGAAAACAAAGGCAGCTTGGGACGAATGAAATGAACACCGTTGAGAGGACTTGAGTTGATCTTGCGAATGTTGACAAAGATTGGATCCACTTGAAGAGAAACACACCGGTTAAAAAAGGATTGACAAAACAATCTCGATGATCAAGAGGGATTAGTATTCACATCGGAGTATGAGAACACCATTTAGGAAAAGTATGGAATCAACACTTGACATTGAAGAAACTCAAATACCACAACTCAAAAAAAAACGAAGTGTTGGCTTGCAGAATAAGCTGGAACAAACATATGATAGAGATTTCGTCCGAAGTTTTCGTGGTGGGGCCTACACGGGCTCGATCGTACAGCACCATCATGTACAAGGCAGTGCACATGACATACGAAGCGTCCCCGAGTCGGCATAGCCAAGGACTCTTTAAGACACAACAAGACCACTGTAAAACCAACCGTGGATAGGCGGACCACTAGACGTCGAACCCCAATTTCATATCATACATCTATCAGAAAGATATCCTACGAACTACTTGAATTCCCACTTATAAACTCCCGAAATTTTCCCGGTTATGCAATCAGGTGTTGGGGATACAGGGGAAGCATAATATCTCACCCAAAACTAACAAATCCTACATCCAGCTGTATCCATCCTTCAACACATAACCAAGAAATCTTCGTAAATCGTCTACCTCAACCTTCGAAAAAGCATCCGTTATATGAGTTATGGCAATAGTCCTGAACTCCCGCCCCAGTACTGGGTGGCGTCGAGGTTATCTCACCAACAACTACATAAAAGAGATTTTCAATGTCGGTGAAACTAATCTCAGGTATTCCAGAACTGCAACGATAAAATTGTGACGACAACATCTCGGAGCTCAACTCCCCGGGACACTGCCTCAACCCCTAAATGACAAGAGGCACCAAGAACAATGTTCTCGTCACAAAACCATCGGAACGATTCCAAGATACCCGCGTGATTCTAATTTTTTTTTAGTGAAATTTGAGAAGAGAAGAGTCAAAACTCTACATCTGGATGCCTCACCAGAGCGACGAAGGGACTGAGGAGTAAAAAGAATTCCTAACTCTCCGATATATATAATCCTAAAGGACTCAAAACATTTTTCTAGACTCAACAACATCAGCTAATTCGATCAAGCAGTGGGGCTCCTAAGGTCAGGGAAGGCTTTGATTACCAACTTGTAACGCCCTCGATGCGGCTATATCTCCCACGTGTCGAAGCAGGACTTAGAGGCATAACCGCATTGAAAGCAATGTCGCAAGTGAGGTAATCTTCACACAACCCATGTAATACATAAGGGAAAAAGATACATAGTTGGCTTACAATCGCCACTTCACACAATTACATGAATAAAGCATTACATCATCCAGATACAATCAAGGTCCGACTACGAAACCAAAATAAAAGAAGACTACCCCAAATGTTACACAGATCCCCGATCGACCCCAACTGGGCTCCACTACTGATCAACTATAATGAAACAACACAAAGGACAAGATCTTCATCGAGCTCCCCCTTGAGCTTGGTTGCGTCACCTGCTCGGTAACATCGGCACCTGCAAACTGGTTTTGGAAGTATCCGTGAGTCACGGGGACTCAGCAATCTCACACCCTCGTGATCAAGACTATTTAAGCTTATAGGTAAGGTAAAGGTATGAGGTGAAGCTGCAGCAAGCGACTAGCATATATGCTGGCTAACATATTCGCAAAAGAGAGCGAGAAGAGAAGGCAAAAGCACGGTCGATGAACTATGATCAAGAAGTGATCCTAAAGCAACCTACGTCAAGCATAACTCCAACACCGTGTTCACTTCCCGGACTCCGCCGGAAAGATACCATCACGGTTACACACGCGGTTGATGCATTTTAATTAAGGTCAACTTCAGGTTTTCTACAACCAGACATTAACAAATTCCCATCTGCCCAGAACTGCAGGCACGACTTTCGAAAGTTCAAATCCCTGCAGGGGTGTCCCAACTTAGCCCATCACAAGCTCTCACGGTCAACGAAGGATATTCCTTCTAGCGGGAAGACCCGATCAGGCTCGGAATCCCGATTACAAGACATCCTCGACAATGGTAAAACAAGTCCAGCAAGACCACCCGATGCGCCGACATCCCGATAGGAGCTGCACATATCTTGTTCTTAGGGCAACACCGGATAAGCAATCCGTACAACTAAAACCAGCGCTCGAGTTTCCCCGAGGTGGCACTGCAAGGGGCTCTAGTTTAGACCAACACTTAGACAAGCACTGGCCCGTGGGGGTTAAAATAAAGATGACCCTCGGGATGCGTGACTCCCAAGGGAAAAAAGGCTAGGTGGTGAATGGTAAAACCAAGGTTGGGCCTTGCTGGAGGAGTTTTATTCAAGACGAACTGTCAAGGGGCTCCCATTATAACCCAAACGCGTGAGGAACGCAAAATCCAGGAACATAACACCGATATGACGGAAACTAGGGCGGCAAGAGTGGAACAAAACACCAGGCATAAGGCTGAGCCTTCCACCCTTTACCAAGTATATAGATGCATTAATTAAATAAGATATATTGTGATATCCCAACAAAATATCCATGTTCCAACATGGAACAAACTCCAATGTTCACCTGCAACTAACAACGCTATAAGAGGGGGCTGAGCAAAGCGATAACATTGCCAAACAACGGTTTGCTAGGACAAGGTGGGTTAGAGGCTTGGTTTAACAATATGGGAGGCATGATAAGCAAGTGGTAGGTATCGCAGCATAGGCATAGCAAAAGAGCGAGCAACTAGCAAGCAAAGATAGAAGTGATTTCGAGGGTATGGTCATCTTGCCTGAAATCCCGCAAGGAAGAAGAATGAGTCCATGAAGAAGATAAACGGACGTAGTCGAATGAATCCTCACAACACTACGTTATCGGATTACCGAGAAGAAGTACACCAGAAAGAAAGCAAACAACATGATAAACAACCACCACATAAGCATGGCATGATGCACAATCAAGTACGATGCATGTCCGGTTTAACGACGCATGGCATGGCAAAATGCACAAACACTCCTACAAATTAGGTGGAGCTCAACATGCAACTCCCTTGCATATTGACGAAACACCACATTTAAGTTATTTAGTTCGATCTCGTTTATGTAACCAACAATATTAAATGTTGGTTAACATGGAAAGGGGTGAAGCAAATGAAAACTACCTATCTAGGCAAGTTTAAATGAGGCCGGAACAACAAACAACAAGTCCGGTAAAACCCCATATGCATATTTTAAGGTTTGGTACTGTTCTGCCCTAAACCATATTTTATAGTTGTTAAACATGCAAAGTGATGCCACCATGTTAAAGTAGGCATTTTTCTACCCCATTTACATATAAAGATTATTAAATTCCGAGTTACGGTTATTTAGTTATGAAATAAAGCATTTTAGCATGGCATAGGAGCAAAATTACACAACCAGCAGTTTAAACATTTTTAACATGAATGAAAGTTGCATATTATTAAACTAGATGAAATTCTAAGCAAGTTTCATATTAAGTCTGTTTAATTCCGATGCACGGTTGTGGATTTATTAAATGCATGATCATGAAGGTCTTTTCTGCAAAACTGTAAGCTGCGGATTATTAGCTAAAATCGCAGAGAGGAAAAAAAGAGATGGGCTGAATCTGTTGGAACTGGGCCAGACTGGAGCTACCGGAAATCTGGAGGCTCACCATGGGCCAAACCTAGCTGGTGCAGGCGCTAGCCTTGGAGGGAAGCAGGGCCGGCCGTGGCTTGTGGCCCACGAGGAAGACAGGCGCGGCCTCGGTGGAGATGGCAAGGAGGCGCGCTGGGCCATGGGCGCGATGCTGGGCCTTGGCGCTGGCGGGTCAACGCGAGGTGGCTGGACGCGTCGTCTACCTCCTTCGAAAGAAACAGAGGCGAGGCAGAGGGGCATGGCACGGCGACTGCCTCGGGCGAGGCAGGGGAGGTCCGGCAGGGCGCGGGAAATGCGGTGGACGGAGATGGTGAGGAAAATGCCCACGGTGATGGATCCAGGCCAGGTTCGGGCGGGGGCCCGGTGAAGAGGAGGTCGGGGACGGCCATGGGGTTCCTGTCCGCGGGAGGAAAGAGACAAAGAGAGGTGAGGTTCAGAGAAGAATTGGAAAAAGGAAAGAAAAAGGACAGGCAGGGGAGGAGAGGGTCACCGGCGCGGCATGAAGAGGCTCGGAAGGAGGCGCCTGGTCATCAGCTGGGGCGACGCCTCGAGGACAGGCTCTGGGATCGATCTCCTGGGGCAAGGGACGGCGGGGTCAGGAGCATCAGATGTAGAGCGAGAGAGAGAGGGGGAAGGGAAGGAGGCGCGGTGACCTGCTGCTGCTACTACCGGCGAAGGCGAGCTCCGGCTGACGAGGTCACCGGCCGACGGCAGGGTCGACGGAGACACCCGGGCACGAGGGACTCGGGCGCGGGGTCGACTGCTACTGGCACTGTGGTGCTCGGGGTTGCTGTTGCTGCGGGCTCGAGAAGAAAAGGAGGAAGCCGCGACACGAAGTGGCTCTGGTCTCCAGTGGATCTTGCTCCGGCGAGGCAAGTGGAGGCGATGGAGGCAGGAGCCAGGGTGCGCGGGGAAGGTGGACCGATGGGAGTGCTAGTGGAGGTGGTGTGGCTCGCAAGCAAGGGGATCGAGGAGGTGGCGCTGGGAGATGCAGTAGGATGGATGGATCGATTGAAAATAGTGGGGATTGGCCGGTGTTGAAAACAAGGAGAGTGGCGGCGGATGGGATGGATGGAAGGGATAAACTGCCTAGGATTTAGGGTTGGTCTAGTTTATATAGTGAGTGGGTTAGATTAGGGGCTATCTCGTCCCTCCGATCAAAATTGGACGGTCGGGAAAAATATGCTAGGGATCGCAAATAAGAAAACGGTGATGTTTTGTAGATGTTTGGGGATGTTCCGGACCCAACGGTGACGAAAGTCCAGTTCGGGTTCGGGGAAGCTTTTCGGACGCGCGAGGGGGTCTAAGAACTAAGCAGAGAGGGGTTAGGTAGGGCCTGGCGGTGAGAGGTAGTGCAGAAGGCAAAGGGCTGAGAAGAGAGAAGAGGAGAGGCCCGGCTACTGTTTCCGGAGACCGAAAATGTCCGACGTTAGACCAGCTATACTGCCGCTATAGTTAATCGTTGGGGCATCAAACGAACTCCGATTGCGATGAAACTTGGCAGGCGGTCTACCTACACTATAACAAGACCGCACGCCAACTCTCATCCCATTCTGAGAACATTTTCTGGCCACTTATAAAATACTATTTCGGACATGCCGCGGGCGCGTGCAAGTGTGTCTGGACTCGGAACAGACAACAGAGAGAACTGGGGAAACCCAGACGGATGCAAGTTTTGAAAACACGATGATGCGATGCATATGATGCAATGACAAGATGCAACACGCAAGCGAATGACAAGGCAACAATAGTGAATAACTGGAAGACACCTGGCGCAACGGTCTCGGGGCGTTACAAGGATATACCTAAGACGGCTTTTACCACCAGGTATGGGTTGTACGAGTATACCGTTATGTCATTTGGACTGACTAACGCACCTGCTTTTTTTTGTGAACATGATGAACAAAGTGTTTATGGAGTTTTTGGATAAGTTCATCGTAGTGTTCATTGATGATATCCTGGTTTACTCGAAGAATGAAGAGGAGCATAAGGAGCATTTGCGTTTGGTTCTTGGAAAGCTCAGAGAACATCAATTATATGCCAAGTTTAGCAAATGTGAGTTTTGGTTGAAGGAAGTTGGATTTCTCGGACACGTTATATCTGGAGAAGGTATAGCAGTAGATCCCACTAAGGTTGATACCGTGACAAATTGGGAAGCCCCAACAACAGTTGGAGAGATCTGGAGTTTTCTTGGACTCGCAGGATACTACCGGAGGTTTATTGAGAATTTCTCAAAGATTTCGAAGCCTATGACGGAGTTGTTGAAGAAGGATACCAAGTTCATATGGACTGAGGAATGTGAGGCTAGTTTCCAAGAATTGAAGAAACGTTTGGTTACATCACCTGTGTTGATTTTTCCAGATCAGACCAAGGATTATGAGGTGTATTGCGACGCTTCACGTCGAGGACTTGGAGCAGTGCTTATGCGGGAAGGAAGAGTTGTTTCATATGCCTCACGATAGCTTAAGCCCCATGAGTTAAATTATGCTACGCATGATTTGGAGTTAGCAGCCGTAGTGCATGCATTGAAAACCTGGAGACACTTTCTCATTGGAAACCATTGTGAGGTGTACACGGATCACAAGAGTTTGAAGTATATTTTCCTGCAGAAGGAGTTGAATCCCAGACAAAGGAGATGGTTGGAGCTCATCAAGGATTATGATATGAAACTGCATTATCACCCCGGAAAGGCTAACGTAGTAGCCGACGCGCTGAGCCATAAAAATCATGTCAACATCTTAATGACGGGAGATTTACCAAGGGAGTTAGCCGAAAATCTCCGAGAGCTATGTTTGGAAATAGTACCAAGAGGCTATGTAGCAGCATTGGAGATTCAGTCTACTTTGATGGATAAGATCAGAGATGCCCAGAAGACTGACATGGAGATTGCCTCTATAAAGGAGAAAATGAGCAAAGGAAAAGCTAAGGGATTTCATGAAGATGAGCACGATACCTTATGGTTTGAAGACCGTGTTTATGTGCCTAATGATTCGGAGATCAGGAAGTTAATTCTTCAAGAGGCCCATGATTCACCATATTCGATTCACCTAGGAAATACCAAGATGTATTTGGATTTGAAGGATACTTTCTGGTGGACTGGATTGAAGAAGGATATTGCGGAGTATGTAGCAGTTTGTGATGTGTGTGAGAGAGTAAAGGCTGAGCATCAGAAGCCAACATGATTGCTACAGCCATTGCCGATACCCGAGTGGAAGTGGGATAAATTAGGCATGGATTTTATTACAGGTTTACCCAGAACTCGTTCAGGCTATGACTCAATTTGGGTTGTAGTCGATCGTTTGACAAAGGTAGCTCATTTCATCCCAGTGAAGACTACCTATACCAGTGCAAAGTTGGCAAAGATATACATGACCAGGATCGTATGTCTGCATGGAGTTCCAAGGAGCATTGTATCAGATAGAGGAACCCAATTTACCTCAAAGTTCTGGAATCAGTTGCATGAAACTTTGGGTACTAGGCTGGAGTTTAGTACAGCTTTCCATCCGCAGACAGATGGACAGACCGAGAGAGTCAACCAGATTTTGGAGGATATGCTGAGAGCTTTTGCGCTAGATTACGGATCTAGTTGGGAAGAGAATTTGCCATATGCCGAGTTCTCTTACAACATCTATCAATCCAGTTTGAAGATGGCCCCTTTCGAAGCCTTGTACGGAAGGAGGTGCAGGACCCTATTGTCATGGGATGAAGTTGGAGACCGCCAGTTGTTTGGACCGGATCTGATTAAGGAGTCTGAACAGCAAGTAAAATTGATTCGTGATAGGCTCAAGGTAGCCCAGTCCAGGCAGAAGAGCTACGCAGATTCTAAACGCATGGAGACAGTTTACGAAGCCGGAGACCGAGTTTATCTTCGAGTATCTCCACTTCGAGGAGTTAAGCGCTTTGGAGTTAAGGGAAAGTTAGCACCACGTTTTGTAGGCCCATACAAAGTTTTGGAGCGTATGGGAGAAGTAGCCTATAAGTTGGAATTGCCCGAAGGATTGTCAGGAGTTCACGACGTGTTCCATGTTTCCCAGTTGAAGAAGTGCCACGCAGAGATGGCTGATATACCGCTGAGAGATACAGTGCCACTGGAAGCGATTCAGTTGGACAGTGATTTGACCTATAAGGAGAAACCAGTTAAGATTCTAGAGTATGCCAGTCGATTTACCCGCAGCAAGGTTATCAAGTTTTGCAAAGTTTAGTGGAGCCACCACACGGAGGATGAAGCCACCTGGGAGCGAGAGGAAGAATTGCTGAAGGACCACCCTCACCTATTTTCTAGCCAACCCAAATCTCGAGGGCGAGATTCATCTTAAGGGGGGTAGGTTTGTAACATCCCAAATTTTCAATTTGGAATGTTATACATTAGATCATCCTTGCATATCATTTTTTTTACTGCATTTTGGTTGATCCTAGAAAATTCTACGCAACTCAATGACCCTCGGAGAGAGTTGGGGATTTTGTTATTTTCATATTTGAGTTTTCTCAAATTTTGAAAATAGGATCATTTGATTTTATTTATTTTATCTTCAATTATTTCTATTATCAAAATATGAGAGAGGGAATAAAATGACTTTCCCAAACTAAAGAAATATTGAGGATTTAATAAAAAAATCAAATAAGATTTTATTTTGGTTTTATTTGCTATTTTATTTGAATTTAGGAAAAATGTGCGTTTTTCAAAATTTCATTTAGGCCCCAAATAAATGTTCATCTAGTGCGGCTTGATTTTAGAAGCCAGGGAAAATTTATTTCGGGATTTTTGGAGTCCATTTAGTATTCCTTTTGTTTTTTTCGAAGCATAATTTTAAAAAAAAAAAATCCGAACCGACTTTGGGCCGTAACCGGCCAGGACTCCGCCTGGCCGGGCCTTTAAATAGTGCCGCCCGAGGCCCGAGCCAGCCCAAGCCGCCCCACCCCCAAACCCTAACCCTAGCCCCGCCGCCGCCGCCGCCCTGCCGCCGCCTTGCCCCGCGCCGCCCCGCTGCCGCCGACGATCGCCGGAGCCGCCGCCGCCGCCGCTCGCCAGAGTCGCCGGAGGTAGACCTCGCGCCGCCGGTTTTTCTCAAAAAATCGATCGGTTTTCCGTCGGTTTTGTTCGTTTTTTTAGTTACGTTTTTCTAAATAGATCGGTTTTTCTGGTTTTTTTTAGCGAGCGTTCGCCCGCTCGTTCATTTTAACAAACGCGTTCTTCGATTAAATCCAGTTAACGAATGTTCATTCGTTAATCTGTTCTCGTTTTTCTTTTTCTCGGATTTAATCCGCGATTTTTCTGATCGCGATTCCTGATCCATTTTTCGTTCTAGTATATCTTTTCGCTCGTTTATCGGAATCAGGCGATTCAACCGCCTGGAGTTTCGTCTCGAAACCCTCTTTCCGTTTAACCAACTCAAACAAGTTTTTGCCACTGTAAAAATTGCCCTAGATCCAGAATAGTAAACGAAGCTTGTTTCTTTTGCTGTTTGTCTTTCGTTGCTTTGTTTGATTTGATTCTTTTTGCCAACCGGAGTTCTTAAGTTGAACTTTCTGGTTAGAACACTTATTTGAGTTTTACATATGCATTAGTTGAGTACTTATTGTATGCTTGTTTGTTTGCGATAGAGTACCCGAAGTGCGCCGCTTGCTATTTCGAATCGCTAGGTTTTGCGGATCATCAGCAAGGTAAGTAACACTTTGATCATACCTCCTACTACCCAGTTTTTATTGCATTAGATCAATCCTCACACATTGCATGATTAGGATCTAATTAAATTGTGGGTTTGGGAAGTAGTTGAGGTAGTACTTATTACCTGTTATTATCAAACATTTGGGAGTTACTTCTACGTTTGCTTATTATGCCATGCTATGCTAGTAGACGTGGATTGAGTGAGTGTATCCATGACAGATGTGAGATTATTAAATTAATGGTTTATCTAAGGTGGCAACTTAAATACACATCTGGATGGATTGAGGCACCTGGGTATTCCAGCGATTGCCTGTTTTCTTTTGGACCGCCACCCAGGCTCAAAGGGATCCTGAGATTATTCATACTAGAAACTTCCGTGTGCAGCCACAAGCTATTATGGGCTCTATAATAGTTCAGTATGTTGTGCGAACTCTTACAGTGGTAGACTAGCAGATGTAGGGGAAAGCAGGTGTAACGGTCTACCCGATCGTAAGGTGCTAGCGCTTCTGAAAGACTATGTCTCGGTCATCCGTTTCTCAAACATCATGTAGTGCGAGAAATCAAACGGAGGCGATTGAGTCTTGTGGGGAAAAGTGCGCAAACCTCTGCAGAGTGTATAAACTAATCATGGTTAGCCGTGTCCCCGGTTATGGACATCTTGAGTATCTAGTACCTGGATTATCATGTGAATCTCATCATGTTACTCTAAAATTAATTTTGTTGGGTTTTGTTTAATGATGATGCTTAATTGGGATTGAGAATGATGTCAACCATTCTCAATGTTTAACAACCACCATGATAGTTAAATAAAGTTTATTCCTTTGCAGTAGGGAAAAATTGGCTTTACGCAAAACTGCAACCATAGAGCTTTCCACCAGCCAAATATGCATGTAGTATAGCATTACTTTTTCATTGCCCTCTATGTGTTACATTGCCAGCATATTCCATGTGCTGACCCGTTTCGGGCCACAGCGCTAATGTTGCTGACTTTTCAGACGACGACTAAGGTGCCTTTAGGTCGTGGTTCTATACTCAGTGATGCCGTTGGAGTTGATGGACTCACTTATCTTCCAAGCCTTCCGCTATTATCGTTATTAGATGGCCGTAAGCCATATTTATTGTAATACGTTCTCTTTTGAGACTCTCGATGAAATAGGTGTGTGATTGGTACTCTATTATAAATCCTTCAAGTACTGTGTGGTGTCAGCATTACTGATCCAGGGATGACACCTGAGCACAGAGATTGGACCGTTTGAGGTCTGGTCGCTACATTTTATTTTATATTGTGTATTCTATTTTATTTATTTTGCTACTGGGGTTTGCGTTTAAAAAAAGGAAAACCGCAGCGTAGTGCAATGCGCGGCCTAGCAGCGCTACCGGCCACCCGCGGGCCACCAACCCGAGCCGCCGCAGCCCACCTACCCGCTGCCGAAGAGGTACACGCCGCAGCCTCGCCCGATTCGCGCCGCGCCCGCACCCGATCCGCCATCTCGCCTCAGCCACTGACCCGCGGGCCCCGCCCCACTCTTCTTCCCCGGTCGGATGCCGCACACACGCACACATGTCGAGATCGACTCGAGCTCTTGCTCCGGGTCCACCTCGACTACATCTGACGCGTCGTGCGCGAGTAGAACCCTAGGGGAGACCCCGCCCCTCATGTCCAAATCTTTTCCTCGACCACATGCAATGTTTGGGAAATATGGATCTCGCCGACGCCATCGGAGTTCGCCACCGTTTGCCATCATCGTAAGATCACCCACAGCAGCTCCGCCTGCACCCTTCGCTTTCCCCCTCGAAGCCGTGCCTCGCTGACACCTTCTCATGGCCATAAACGCACAGAGGGAGAGGAATGAGCTCGACCACCGCCGCCAGAGCAACGGCTATTCACGTCATCAGCGCCACCCGCAGAGGACGCCCTGCCACCGTTGAACACCACCACCACCTCCGCCGCTCGACACGGCACCCGCCCGTCACCTCGTCTTCACCGGAGACCCATCGGAGAGTCACCACCGCCGACGCCCGACCGTCACCGCCGTTCCTCTGTTTTTCTAGTGAGCGCAAGTGCACACGAGTTCATTGACCAATTCTGTTCTGCGACATGGTGGTTGCTACAGGAGTAGCTACAGTGCCGCACAGTAAATGCCCAAGAGATTTCTGTTGGTTTCTGTTCCTTTTCAGTTTTTCACCTAAAATTTCCATTGGCTATATCTTTTAATATATGTGTTCAATTTAGGTAATTCTTTCTCCTATGCACTCACAAAAACCAACACATTATCACAGTACCAAAATTTCTCATGTTTGCACTTTTCAAATTTGAATTCGTTTGAATTTGAAATAAACCTTCCGGATGCCGTAACTTTCAAACCGTTTATCGGAATTGAGTGATTATTTTTGCGTTGTGACCGTAGTGCAATTTAGATGTTTTTTACATGTTGTTATGCTGCTGTTTTTGGAATTTTGAATTGGTTTTCTTGTTGTTGGTTTTGTTTTTGTTCTATTTGTGTTCCGATGATTGGTTGTTGATATTGTGCAACGTGTAGATTGTCCGGAGTGCGACGCGAACTATTGTCAGGAGTGTGACTTTCTGAACCAGAACCAAGGCAAGTTACATGTTGATCATCCTTAACCTATTGTTTACTATGCATGTCGTTATATCACACTATGAATATATGCATGTATAGGATTATTATATTATTTTGCTATATTGTTGAGCTATCTCCCGTCATTGCAGATCATGGTAGTTGTTGTTTTGCTATGCTTTGTAGGTGGGGTGGTTCGAGTATTCATTGAGCTTATGTGAGGATTATATATTTAACAAATTGAGTAGTAACTCAGGATTTAACTCTCCTCTGGGCGGAAGTGGTATTGCTTGGTGTTGAGGGAAGGCATCATGGGGTCTTGCACCTTTTCTAAGGCCATGCGCTCATGAGAGTGCACCCTAAGTGGAATGCCACCCAGGTTCAAAAAGATCAGTCAGACTCAGTGACTAGTAGCTTCCATGTGTAGCCACTGGCTATATGGGCTCTGGCTTAGTTGATTAGTTGTTGGAACCCTGGCCGAGACAATGTCGACAGATGTAGCATATGTAGGCGGGATGTGGCCGTCAGGTGGTTAAGGGAACCTCTTCTGAAAGACTTCGTCTCAATCTTTGGATTGGGTGCAGTGGGTAACGCGTACTCTATGCAGAGTATTTAGCCGTGCCCTAGGTTATGGGCAAATTTGAGCCACTATGCCATTACAGTTGTTGGATGATCTTGACAGATGTGACACTTAATAAATTTGTTGGGCAACTTAATAATGGGTAGGTTGGAATTGGAGCTGCCAATTCAACCTTGTGTATATAATTGTATTAATAAACGAACTAAATAAAAATTTGACTATTAGGTAGTTATTAGGATAAAATCAGCTTTCTGCAAAAATAAACCCTCAAGCTTTCCTTTTGTTATACTATGCATATACATGCAGGTCAGCTTTATTATTACTCCTATGTAACTTGCCAATACATTCAACGTATTGACCTATATGTCTACAATGTCTCATGTTGCACGATATTCAGACGAAGAGTAAGGTACCGTTAGGGTCGCGAGTCTGCACTCAGCATCGCCAGTGGGCTATGATGGGACTCATCGTTATTTTCGGCTACTTTCCATTGTTTGATTGAATAAAGCTAGCCAAGTGCTACGTAGATTGTTTTATTTTATATACTATGGATCATACATTGTAATAAATGATGCACTTGCTATTCTGGTATTCATCTATACTGTGTGTGCTAGCGGGTTCGATCCAGGCACTAGCACAGTAAGCATAGAGACTCAAATCCTTCGAGTTTGGTCGTTACTGAGAATCGCTCGCCCTAAAACTCGTTTGGCAAATTTCTGTGAACATTATTCATTCATCTCTAGCATTGAACCTATGAAGGTTGAAGAAGCATTACAAGATCCGGATTTGATAAATGCCATGCATGAAGAGCTACACAACTTTGAGAGGAACCAAGTGTGGACATTGGTCGAGAAGCCTGAGAGCAACCACAACATCATCGGTACCAAATGGGTGTTTTGCAACAAGCAAGACGAAGATGGACAATTCGATCGCAACAAAGCACGTCTCGTCGCCCAAGGATACACTCAACTGGAAGGTATGGACTATGGTGAGACATATGCCCCTGTTGCTAGAACTTGTGTCCATCCGCATCTTACTTGCCTATGCTAATCACCATGATATTACCTTGTACCAAATGTACATTAAATGTGCTTTTCTAAATGGTGAAATTGAGGAGGAAGTTTATGTTAAACAACCTCCCGGCTTTGTCAATCCAAAGAAACCCGACCATGTTTACAAACTTAACGAAGCTCTTTATGGTCTTAAACAAGCTCCTAGAGCATGGTATAAATGCTTGACCAAGTTCCTTATTGAAAAAAGGCTTTGAGATTGGAAAAATAGATTCTACTCTTTTTACTAAAAGGGTTAATGGTGAATTATTTGTGTGCCAAATTTATGTTGATGATATCATTTTTGGTTCAACTAACCCTCATTTTAGTGAAAAGTTTGCAAAGCTAATGTCAGAGAAGTTTGAGATGTCTATGATGAGTGAACTCAAGTTCTTTCTTGGTTTGCAAATCAAGCAAACTAAGGAGGGTACCTTTGTTTCTCAAACAAAGTATACCAAGGACTTATTCAAGAAGTTCAACTTGCAAGAATGCAAAGGTATGAATACACCCATGCCTACTAGTGGACATCTTGACTTGACTAAGGATGGTGAACCGTCTGACCAAAAGGTTTATTGCTCTATGATTGGTTCATTGTTATATCTATGTGCATCCCGTCCCGATATTATGCTAAGTTTGTGCATGTGTGCATGATATCAAGCGGCCCCCAAAGAATGTCATCTTAAGGCTGTGAAAAGGATAGTGAGATACTTAATCCATACACCAAATTTTGGCATTTGGTATCCTAAGAGGTCTTCTTTTGATCTTGTTGGCTATTCAGACTCGGACTATGTCGGTGACAAGGTTGATAGAAAGTCCACTTCGGATACATGTCAATTTCTTGGTAGATATCTTGTGTCTTGGTCCTCCAAGAAACAAAACTCGGTATCCTTATCCATTGCCGAAGCGGAATACATTGCCGCCGGTTCATGTTGTGCTCAATTACTTTGGATGATCCAAACTCTTAAAAATTACGGGATCTATGTGAAACATGTTCCATTGCTTTGTGACAATGAAAGTGCTATTAATATTGCTCATAATCCCGTGCAACATTCTCGAACCAAGCATATTGAAGTTCGTCATCTTTCATTCGAGATCATGTTGCTAAAGGGGTCATTGATCTTAAGCATGTTCGTACCGATAAGCAATTGGCGAATATATTCACCAAACCGCTTGATGAGAAAGTATTTTTGCCATTTGGGAGGTTAATTGAGCATCATTGATGCTTCAAACTTGGATTAGAAACTCCATTTGGATACATGCAAGGCATGAGCCTTTGACTAATCCTTGATATTTCTCTTATGATGATCATATGTCTTGGATATACTTGCACCCTTGCATGCTATCTAACCCTTGTAGGTACTTGGATGAATCTAAAGCTATGAGATTGCAAAACACTCACATCTTGAACAATCTCTACATCTCCAAGACTCTACAATATGGTGGTTGAAGACAAGGAAGCATGAAATCTTTCAACATATCCTTTGACAATTTATTTATAACAAATTTCACTTGATATCAAATTTCATAATTTTCATTTTGGATACACAATTGCTCTTTCTTGCAAGACTAACCCATGTAGGTAGATGAACTCAAAACTACAAGCGATGCTCCCAACTCTTGATGAGCTACATCAACCTTGAGGATCCTACACAAGTTCAACTACATGATCAAGTTCAACACCACCACCCAAGGTATGGTATTCCACCTTAGAGAAGCTTTACCCCAAGTCATGGGTCAAGGCAGCTCAACAATATGGGAATACATCAAAATGCTTAAATTAAAAATGGTAACCCCATTTTGAGCTTAAACGATGAGTATGACTTACGATCAAGTGTTCTCACTTGAATCCTTAGTCAATGTACTCTAACATAGGTGACTCTATCGCCGACCAATTCTAGATGATGTTCTCTAGTGTTTTTCTGAGTTTCTGCATTTGTCTCTTGCATGTTCGTTTCCCTTCTCCCTTTAATAAAAAAACTTCATCTAGATTTCTTTCTTTTCTCTGTTATTTTCTGTATTCCCTGCATCCAATTCATTGCAAATCTTTCAGTTAGTTCCTTGCACATCTTTGTGAGATCTTATTTGCCTAGTGAGCTGAGATGACAACTGTTTTCTCTCTGTATTGAACTCGGCCTCGCCGGTTTGTCTTTCTCGGTCTAACCGAACTACCTCAGTGCCACCGAAGAGAACAACTCGGTGTTACTGATTTCAATGCTGAGAAAACACTTTGCCATTTGCATCCTGCATATTTGTTCCAGCTCCACTCGATGATTCTTGTCCTATACTAGCATCTTATATTATATGTTGCTTTGTTTTGTGACTCAAGGACCAAACCCTTGTCGACTCACATTCCAGAAGACCCTTCATGGAAATTGATGTCAAAGGGGAAGAGAGATCACATCAAAGCTTAATCACATCAAAGGGGGATAATGCTTGTCACATCAAAGGGAGAGAGACCCCGATGCTTGGTATTCAAGAGGAGAGAAGTCACATGTCTTTAAGAGGGGAAAGACATGTTAGTATGTGTTATGTTTGTTTTGCTCTGATTTTCTTTTACCCTATCTTCTCCCATTATCCAATATAAGATTCAGGGGGAGAAAGACATATAAGGGAAGGAGATCTTCGAATTCATTGCATATCTTTACTCCCTTGGGACATGTCTATATCCAATAGAGTACCTAGTACTCACTCACTACATGGCATCCCAATCTTGGTACTCTTGTGGGTTGCTGTTTACTCTGTTTAGTAGATATTTCCGTGTTATCTAACCTTGTTTACTCAGGTTCATCTCTCTCAAAGCCAGCTCAAGACCACAAGGTAAGTATATGCATCACACTCATGTCCATGATGATTTCTTGCTACTGTACATATTGTTTGCAAGAAGGAATCATGAACATGCAGGTACACTTCTTAAATCCACACCATTTGCTCTGATGCATATAGCCAAGATACATGTAACTCATTGCTTGCTCTGTCATGCTTATGCATTCACATGCTCTTACATTTCATATTTACATGATTGCATACATGTTGGTGGATCCTGTGCATGTTACATGTCTTTCCAAAGCTTTACTTGTTATTCTTCAAATCTTTATCTAAAGCTTTGATGTATGTTGTCATCAATTACCAAAAAGGGGGAGATTGAAAGCACAAGTGCTCCCTAGATGATTTTTGTAATTAATGTCAACATATCTCTTGTTGGACTAATATTTTCACCTAGTATATTTCAGATGAGTTCAACAGTGGAGTGGCTTGGACTAGAGGATGTGGAACCCCTTCAAGATGCTAAGGACAGAAGATTGGCAAAAGCTCAAAGATCAGGACTCTTCATTTTCATTTTAGTGATTCAAGAACACATTCAGTCCATAGGAAAAGCCAATACTATTAAAAGGGGATGAGGTGTTGCTTAATGGCTTGCTTGCTCAAAATGCTTAGTGATATGCTCCAAAAGCCCTCAACCACTTTCTCATATCCACATATGTCCTAAACCTAAAGTCAAACTTGGCCCCACCGATTTGATCTATCTGGCGCCACCAAGTTCACTTGACATAGCCACTCCCAGAAGCCCTAATCAATTCGGTCTCGCCGATGGGATCTCGGTCTCACAGAGATGGGCTTACAAACTCTCTGTTGCTTATTGCAATTATTTCGGTCCCACCGAGATATGCAATCGGTCCCACCAAGTTTGCTTGACAGACTCTCTGTTTTGCTTATTACCAAAATCGGTCCCACCGAGTTTGTGTAATCGGTCAAACTGAGTTGATGTTTTACCCTAACCCTAGCACATCGGTCCCACCGAGTTGATCATATCGGTCCCACCGAAAATCCTAACATTCACATTTTGAACTGAAATGGTCTGACGGAGTTTTATGATTCGGTCCCACTGAGTTTGGTGAATTGTGTGTAACGGTTAGATTTTGTGTGGAGGCTATATATACCCCTCCACCCACTCTTCATTCATGGAGAAAGCCATCAGAACGTGCCTACACTTCCACCATTCATTTTCTAAGAGAGAACCACCTACTCATGTGTTGAGAATAAGATATTCCATTCCAACCACAAGAATCTTGATCTCTAGCCTTCCCCAAGTTGCTTTCCACTCAAATCATCTTTCCACCATATCCAAATCTGTGAGAGAGAGTTGAGTGTTGGGGAGACTATCATTTGAAGCACAAGAGCAAGAAGTTCATCATCAACACAACATATATTACCTTTTGGAGAGTGGTGTCTCCTAGATTGGTTAGGTGTCACTTGGGAGCCTCCGTCAAGATTGTGGAGTTGAACCAAGGAGTTTGTAAGAGCAAGGAGATCGCCTACTTCGTGAAGATCTACCCAAGTGAGGCAAGTCCTTCGTGGGTGATGGCCATGGTGGGATAGACATGGTTGCTTCTTCGTGGACCCTTCGTGGGTGGAGCCCTCCGTGGACTCGCGCAACCGTTACCCTTCGTGGGTTGAAGTCTCCATCAACGTGGATGTACGATGGCACCACCTATCAGAACCACGCCAAAATCTTCGTGTCTCCAATTGCGTTTGCACAATCCAATCCCATCCCTTTACTTTCTTGCAACTTGCATGCTTTACTTTCCGCTACTCATATACTCTTGCCATGCTTGCTTTAAATGTATTGTGAATGTTTAAACTTGTACTAAAACTCCACCTTAACTTAAAGAAATTAAAAACTGCTACTTTTCTTTGTTGAGGGTCTAATCACCCCCCTCTAGACACCTCTTGTCGATCCTATAGTGACATGCTTGGTTGTTGCTGCAGTGAACTTGCGTCGCCATGCCGGTTTGCAACCGTGACAATCACTCCAGCTATAATTATTATATTCCTGTGAAAATACTTGGTCGTTTGAAAAAAGATGGTAATTGATTTATCAGTAGTTTTTGAATGCTTGGTCGTGACAATCACCTGAAGCCACAACTAGAAGTCTCCATCACATAATACTTATAGTCGGTCGCACCAATAGATGATTGGTCAGACCCGCGACACGCATCGGCTTGGTCTGACATTGCCGTCAAATCACAAAGGCCCTCGCCTCTCGTGAAACCGACCAAGCGAGACTGCCCCGCCCTCTAGTCTTTTAAAAAATGTATACTTTTATATAATAGTAGTATCGATGGATTGTGCCATGGAGCAAAACTAACAAGATGAAATTAAAGAAAAAGGTGTTACATATAGAGAGTGCTTGTCGCCAAATTATGCATATAGTACTATTAAAAAAGCTAGTACGTGCTTAAATGGGGTGCTAAATTCTATTAAAGAAATTAGCATACCTATTTAATTCTTGGGTTCTTATTATTTATGCCACTAGTTGTGTATCACTACTCAATTTTGCCATTAGAAGTTACAACTACTCAAAAATGCCATCGATCCGTGAGATGCTTGCTCAAAAATGCAATTAGATATCTCAAAAATGCCATCATTCTGTTAGATGTTTGCTCAAAAATGCCATTAGACATTGTTATTTTCACATCAAACCCGTTGACCATGTTATATGACAAAAATAAGCAGATTCTCACAATGATAAGTGTGGCCCCTCTTGTTAGGAGTAACCAAGCAAATAATTTTACAATAAAATAAGAATGTTGTTGGGATCAAGTAGGCCCCACACTTTATTTTACTGTAGTGAGATAGAGGGAGAGCTAGCATGTTGGTCCATAGGTATTTATGTCATTATCACATGGCAAAAGAGATTTGAGTTGCAATAATGGTGTCCAGCACAACACACCCCTCAAGTAAAACTAAGCACCCTAAAATTCTTTGACAACTAAACTGCTAGCTATGTGATGTTGGCCATATATATTCTATGTATATAATGTGAAGAAATGAGTGGTAGTACTACCAACTACATGATGAACTATAAGAAATACTAGTATGCACGTACTGAAGAGTTAAAGTAACGAGAAGGAAGATAACATAGTTCTGCTGGGGGCTCAGCACAACACACCCCTCAAATAAAAGTAAGCACCCTGAAATTAAACTAAGCAGCTAATCCGGTAGACACTGCATTACAACCACCATGAGCAACGACACTGCCACCTTACTCAGACTCCTCATCCATGTGCTCGACTTCGTCCATGTCCCTCTTCCTCTTGGCTGATACTTCTTTGCTTGAACCGCACACTTGGCTCTCGCTCTTCATCCAACCCTTGTAGATATTGAATCAAAGGTAGGCATCCATTGCAGCGTAATTGATGTGGTGTATATCTAGTACATTCCATTGCCATGCACGATGAAACTTGGGCTGAGGATTCGTCAGTTTACCGTATGAAGGATCAACCATGGCTCCTGCCAGGGTTAGCATTGAAGGCTGATCACGGGAGGGCACCAGCCCAAGGTCGAAGGGCTCGCCTACAACGAGGCCTACCTGACGCAGGACTTCTTTGTCATTCCTAAATTCTACAGAAAGGAATTTGACTTTGCTGCCCCTGAGGAAGTTCTTAAAATCCTCACACTCAATGTCGGCATGGCATATGTGGTAGACCAAGCACAAGTTATGCACGCAAACCTGGATCACGGCGGGCTTCTTTCTCTCTTCCTCCTGTAGATTCTTCTCTTTTCCCAGGACTGTGGTGTACTCAACATCTAGCCCAGCAACGCACTTATCATTTGACTTTTCGAACATGTGTCTGAAGCGAGCAGGGCATCCTTTCACCGTCACGGAAGAACGGGTGTAGATGACATCGAACTCATCGCTGGTGATCGTTCTAACCTTGTACTCACTGCCGATCGTGGAGATTTGGGACGCCATTGATTTGGAACGAGGGTTAGGATTAGTGGAACTACCATAATGTGAAAGGACGGGACGACTAGGAGCGAACTGCCGTAATGTTAAAGGACGACCGAGGACGAGTAGGAGCGAACTGCTAGTGGTTTTCTGATTGTAAAAATGCTGAGTGGGGTGTGCGAACGATAGGGTAGTGGGATAGCTCGGTGGATAAATGGATTCATGCATAATACTATGGGGGCCAATTAGATGACATGTCTACTAGACGCCCAATTAAATGGCTTCATGCATCTGCGTGTTCGCACGTCAAGCGTCGAGAAAATTACAGGTGATACAAAGCTTTCCATACTCCCATGATATGGGCTTCCGAGAGCCCTTGGATCTGAGATTGAACGGTTGCATGGTGTGATTCTAGACCTATGGATGAATGTCCTATCCTGGAGGGTTATTCTGCAAATTTTCAGCAACTTAGCATGCGACCGTTCGATCTCAGATCCAAGGGCTGCCAGCAGCCCGTATCATGGCCACACCTACCATGATCGCCGCCTCGCTCACGCAGTCGCGCCCTTGGAGATTTCACATGGTGCGTTAGGCTATCTGATGTTGGCATGTCATACATAGTCATCACTTAGTCACTCATACAACAAGGCTAGCTATAAGGTTGGCTATAAGAGTTTTTTTACTTCTCTCTATCTCTTTCTTTGTAGTATTTATTGCATTTTCCAAGGAGTGATCTCTTCCAATGAAATGGTGCTTAGATGAGGTGCTAAGGGCATTAAATGGATTAGCAACTCAAGTCCTCAATGCATGGGGGCTTAGTTTTTTGTTGCTAAGCTTGCTCCATTTAATTAGCTATAGACTCAAAATTTTTGTTTCACCAGGTACACGCGCTTAGCACTATTTCTTCCTGGGGGTCACTAAAGTAGTCTCTCTGTTCTTAATTAACTTGCCACATCCGACTTTATGCCTATGTGGCAGGCTTAGCACTTGTACGAGCAAGTACAGTAGTGGGCTATAAGCCCGCTTACATGGCATTTTTGCATATGTGGAGGAGAGAGGCAAGGAAAAAGTGGAGGTGTGGGCTCTCATGCAAGAGCCAGCCTCTACATGTGCTCCTAGACAAAAGCATTTAATACAAGTAGATAGATAGAGAGAAAGTGAGAAAAACCTTATAACCAAAGCCAACCATATTGTATGACTAATAAATAACACTACTAACTTTTGATGACATGGCATGTTTATGTACTCATGCAGCACCAGCAGCTAGCTATACTATTAACCATGCTCTACATGGTGGAGCATTGGGAGAGGCACCTGTATACCTTGGAGGTGGTCAGGAATCGGGAGACTCACGCCGGCCGTAGCACCGCAATTAAAATGATAATGACAAGTCAAATCACGGGGCCCCACCTGTCCAGCAGTAACTCGCTGTCAAATCACACAGCCCTACGTTTGCAACAGCCTACTCCCTCATCTTCTCACGTCTCTTTCGAACCGACTAGGCAGAACTGCCCCGCCTACCGTGCGGGAAAAGCCTCACCCTCGACTTTTAAATAGTATAGTATAATTTTGTATCCATGGATTGCGCCATGGAGCAAAGCCTCAAGAAAACGGTGGTACACATGTACGGAGTATACAGCACGCCCGTCGCGTTCGCGTCGCACCTCAGACGATCGGTCGGTATGGCACGCCACTCTCTGAATGGAACGCGCGTCATATTGCGTTTACACACACATGTGGGACCGCACTTCAGAACCGACCATAGGCACACTCCTCGGACCCACAAGTTGGGTGAGTTAATAGAAGAGAGAGACGAGCGATAGTACTGGAGCAGTGTTGTACAGCCCGTCGGTGCCTGGACAGTCCTTGCATGACACAGGAGATCAGTTCGTCCATGCATGTGACCAGACTCCAGCAGACACGGCTGGATTGGCTATGGTCTACATATTGTGCAGGCTGTGTTGTACAGGGCTGTAGCTCTGATGAGAAATCTAAAAAAAGGTTTCTTGTCATCTCGCAATATTAGGTGTCATGTGCTTCGGATCACTGCGAGGGTTAAACAGTGACAACTGAGTTCCTCCAAGGCGCTAGTCATTGGGGGCACATGCACGCAGACTACTCGGCTGCCATCTAGGTCAAGCCGACAATGTTAATTAGGACATCTATCGGTGGACCCCTTTTCTACGAGTTTATCTTTAATTTGAGCTTTGGTCCTCGTCTAGTTTGTCCGTCGGGATTCATGATGTCTCCTTGGGGCAGTGAGGTTATGGTTTCTTTTCATGTGGCATTTTTTATTATATGTTAATCTGGTGCTTCAGATCAAAATGATGACAACTGCGCCTCCGGGGCACGTGCATGAAGACTTCTCGACAGTCATTGACAAGGTCAAGCCGGCTCCGGTAGACAAAATAAAACTACTCCACTATATAGGCAGGAGCCTCCGCGCTTGCTTGCTAGTGTTGCTCTCTTCACACTGTCTCGTCCTCTCCAGTTCTAAACATGACAGCGGCGGCCACACTCTCTCTCTGCTCACCACTGGTCATAGATCCAGCCGGATCCTCTCCACCGGGGAAGGTGAGAAGGTGCAACACTCATGTGGTCGTTGTCGGCAACGCCTCTTACCCACTACCGGCGCGTACCGATCAGCGTGCCTTGTCGTTCTCTCCTACGCACCGCCGACTAGGGAGGGCCTTCGACCCCTTCTTCCTCGCTGCCATAGTGTGGGAAGAACCGGCCTCCCGCCACCCACCTAGCAACATCCCGGTGACCCGCAGGTATAACTTCCTTTGAAACCGGCCTTGCTCTACTTCCCCGGCTCTTGACGTCGCTGCATTTGTATTTTTACTATTTCTCCGCCCCTCATAGATAGGATCGATCAGCTGTTCGAAAGCCACCTAAATTTTTACTGTTAAGAGGTAAAACTAGTTCATGCACTCGAATCTAGTACTACTTGGTTCAAACAAGGAAGAAAGGGGGTGGGTGGGCGAAGATTTTTTACCTGAATCTAGGACATGGTCAAAAGAGGAAATAATGGGGGCGAAAAGTAGCAGAGACTGGCTATCCAACATGTCTCTTGCTCTAGTAGGGAAATAAAGGGAAACACAGTAAAACTCAACATAAACCTGATATATTGGTTGAAAAAGGAAAGAAAGTGGGGACTGGGGGACAAGTCAACATAGTATGTCCAGCACTAGATTTGCTAGCCTCACACAGTATAAGATGGCTATACCGAACAAAAATGGGACCAATCCAGATATCCTATTCTGGTGTTTGTTGCCCCGAGACCCTCTTATGTAATGCCACTGGTAAAATGTAGTAATCGCACTATTAAAAGTAAGTACATGTTAAACCAATGTTGTTTTCAATGTAATGCCTCCAAAAATATGAATCAATGGCACTATTTCATGTCCTGCTAAATTTCCCAATAAGATAAGTTTCTTCTTTTCATCAGATGTGCAATTGTCCTGGTCCGCTTACTCTCCCGTGCCCAAATACCAACTCTGTAGCAGCTATTAGTGTAATGTTGCTGGTAAAATGAAGCAATGGCTCCATTAACGTAATATCGTATTTAACGGTTGTCATAGTTAATACTAATGCCCACACTAATATCTAGCAATGCTGCTTCTTTAGAAATTGCTACTGTCCTTGTAGGATTGCCATTCAGATAAGGAACATGCTTCTTTTCATTTGATGTATGTTTCATCACTTGTTAGTCACCCTCCTTTCCAACTTTTTGTGCAAACAGAGATATACATTTCACGCTTGATCTTAGTTGAACTGCACAAATGATATCCAAATTATAGTTCAACATTCCATGAGGTTCACAACCAACCTTGATGTTGCTCAATTTTATTGCAACTAATGAAGAAGAAGCTCTGTGGGTTTCGTTTTCTGATGGAAATGGAACCGGGGATAGAGCCCTTTTCTTAAAAAATAATAATAAGAAGAAGCTGCTAGCTCATGGGACATTGCTTCATTTTAGGTGAACTGTACCAAAAGGTCCCATGAATTGAATCATTCATTTTGGTGACTGGTGTCATCCCTTCTACGATGGCATTGACTGCAGATATGGTTCCCATCACGAGGTATGTTGCTTTTTGGTCCGACCGTTTACCAAAGATCCTGCATGTTGAGTCTGCTCTTGTGCTACTATTTTGGCACTGCCATGATAAAGCAGTAATGTTATTATGTTGCACCTTAATCTAGCGGCACTATTAATTTGAGGCAATGTTTTGGCACCACTAGTGCCACTGATTTTTTATATACCGAAAGAGGGGGTTTCCTCCGATTTCATTAAATAAACCCAACCATAGAGAACCATTATCCGACAACATCTCAGTGTAAACGGGCAGTTATGCAACTACTACTAGAACGGACAGAGTACTAGCAGGAGACAAGTTCGCCACATAAGCTAGGTAGGTAGGGGGGACGCAGCACCAGCTCAACCAAGTTTGGATTATAACCCAAATTCTACCACAGAAACATTAGGGGGGAAGATATGGACTGAAAGAGCCAGCTTCAGCATCCCAGTCTAAGCACCCCCGGCCTCCATCCTTGCGACACACGGTACACCTCATTTGCCACCTGCTCGACCCTAGTGCCACTGATAATATGAAGTAATAATACAGTTAAAATAGAGTGAGTGTCTTCTCTACATTTCATTTCCAATGTAGATAAAGAAAGTGCTTCTCTTTGTTAGTATATGATTCATCAACTAGTCCCATTGTTAATGTTTAAGCGTTTCTGCAAATTGGGGTGCTTAATTTTAGTTGATCCGCACAAAAATGGAGATTGGAATGTCTCAAGGCCCCTCCTTGTACTACTACTGTACACTGATGTTCATCACTGGCAGAAGGAGTATCGGGGAGACTTGGGTCGATTTCCAGTATGAGGCCTACCGTATGAGGCGTCACAGGGCCCGTCCCGCTCTTGCAGCATGGCATACTATAATACTATCGCAATATTTTTCTTCTATTTATTATTGTATGTTTCATCAACTAGTGCCACTATAATGTACTCACGCTTTATCATTATCTGTGCAAACAGGGTTAATTAGCAACATTTTTGTGGAACTGCACAAATGTACGGATGGATCCGGCATATATGCAGAGTGCAAGGTGTGCCAAGTAAAAATTACCGACACCAACCATGCTCCATGCACGCATTGGCATCCACCACCACCAGTGGGAGGTGATTGGCATAGTACTCAGAGACTGATTGTAAGAATGATTTTCATTAGCCGTCACACTGGTTATAAGCATGAGCAGATGGAAGATTATGTTAGTGCAAAGCTTACCTTAAACCCTACCACCGCCATTGAAACGAGGCGAGCGGCGAGGGAACCGTGGAGAACGGCGGGGAAGCGATGTCGTGCCATCCGGCCTCCTCTTGCGGTGGGAGAACGAATACTCATGTGGCTTCAGCTGGCTCTGCACCCTCGCGAACGGCACACCGTACTCGATCGATTCGTTATCCTTTGGATGGTCGACCTTTGACCTGCACGCCCACCACCTCCGCCTGACTTTTACCTCGGGTGAATCTGTCTGCTCCATCGCCCAGAGGAGAGACTCGATGAACTCGAAGGACAGTGGCGTGACTACTGCCGAGGACTACATCGTCGCCCTCATCACTGTCGTCTCACTCTTTCACATACATTGCCACATGGCTCTCACCATCCTCGAAATCTCCCACTCATTGTCAAACTAAGTAAGGATCTCCTTCAACCTGGCTAACTTTTCCTGGTCGCCGCTAATGATTTGTCCGGTGCGCTGCTGCATCCTCTCCATAGATGTGCTTCTGAGAAGTCCGGTGCTAGCTTTCGAAGATGGGAGGAGAGACGATGGTCTTGCAATAGAGAAGAGGGAGAGGTGAGATAGTGGTTTTGCAATGGAGAAGATAGAGGGGAGAGCGGGTGGTTTTGCAATGGAGAAGAGGGAGAGGCGAGACGGTGGTTTTGGAATGGAGATGATGGAGAGGAGAGGAGGTGCTTTTGCAATGGAGAAGAGGGAGAGGACCGTGCGACAGCGATTTAGGATTGGACGAGAGGGTCGGCGCACTATGACTGGATCAAAATCAAAATCAATTTACCCTTCAATTAAGAAAGCGACCCCATATTAACTAGTCTCCCTTTTATTCTGGGTCATTATTGACCATGATTTTCACAAATAAAATATATGGTATACATTGCAAAAATAATATAATCTGAAAGTACATTCAGGTACGAACCAAACGATACAATTTTTGGTGACATGCATTCACACTTTGCTTGTCAAATACAGTACGTGGTCAAACTTTGACCCAAAATACGCAAAACAAAAAATACTTCCAAGACCAGCACCGCTCCTTTCCTCTTAAACCACCACTGCTCCTCTCCTGTTCCAATCCAAATCCAGCGCCACTCCTCTCATCTTCCATTTAAAAACCACTGCCCCTCCTCTCCTGTTCCATTCCAAAACCAGTGCTGCTCCTCTCCTCTCCTCTTCCATTAAAAAACCACCACCGACGAGTGAAGGTGTTGTGGAGAAGTAGATCGATGGAGGAGTACAACTGATGTGTGAGGATCGCAGACGGCGACCCTGTGAAGCTAGCTAGGATGTTGGAGATACAGTATTTGTTTAACAACAAGGACCAACTAGCGGCGACGACGACATCCATGGACAAATATCTGCAACAGAGAGAAAATGCGGCGATACTCCCGAAGGGAGTCGCGCCGGAGTACATAGAGCTGCTTCTCTGGCCCATGGAGCAAACAGATTCACCGAGTCCCACCGTGAGGCAGCAGTGGTGGGAGTATCGATCCCAGATGGAGCATCCACTAGAGATTGAAGGATCGAGCATCTACAGGGTGTCATTTTTGAGGGTGTCGTGCCAGAGCGAGCCGGTGGAGTCTTCGTCGACCGAACCCAACCCCAAGAGGAGAAAAGCAGTTGGCCCAATGATGCTTCCCCACCATCTTCTCCCTCGCCGTTCACCTCATGAGGCGGCTGTCATCTGCTGAGAAATAGGAGGGGACTGCCCCCACTATAAAAAAGACATCCATGATATTTTGGGCCAAACAAATTTTTTTCCTGTCATGCTTATGACACTTCTATGACAATAATTGTGACAAAACCCGGTATCATCATAGATGTGGTGGGCTCCTACTTATATGACAAAAAATCATGACAGAAAATGGGCTTTTTGCCCTGGGCGGGCCGGAGACGCAGCTGCATGACATTCTTTGGGTCGTCCATGACGGAAAAAACCGTGGTAGAAGCGAGGGCGAGAAAATATTGGGGAGTTCCTGGTTACGGTGGGTGGTCCGGGCCGAGCGATGCACGGAGGTTTGTGTGTTTCTCTCGTAGATGTACGCGTGTGTGTGAGGCGTTGCGCTCTAACTGAACCCAAGCGAGGCGTTCGCCTACTGAACCCGAGCGATTGCACTGCAGGCTACGCGTTACTGAACCCGAGCGATCGATCCCTGGCTGTTAACTGAACCCAATCGAGCGATTCCTTCACTACTGCTGCTAACTGAAGCCGATCAAACCTGCTGCATCTTGATGAACAGTGAGCATTGTTGGGGGTGGGGGGTTGGATGAACAGTTCCTAGTGGGGGTTTGATGAACAGGAACCTGTGGTAGTAGAGGCCGTTGTCGTTGGATGAACAGGACCCCGATCGAGCAGGTTGTGGGTGGATGAACAGGATCCCGTGGAGGGCTGGATGAACAGGATCCCATGGAGGGCTGGATGAATAGGACCCCGTGGAGGGCTGGTTGAACATTAGTCGGTGGATGGCTGGATGAACAGTAGCCCATGGAGCGGTGGTTGAACAGGACCCCGTGGAGAGGGTTGGTTGAATAGTAGTTGGTGGAGGAGCGGTGGAGGCTGGATGAACATTAGCCCGTGGATGAACAGTCACTGGTGGAGGTTGGAGGAGGTCGATGGTGGATGAACAATAACCCGTGGAGGCTGGAGCAGGTCGACGGTGGAGATGAACAGTAACCCGTGGAGTCCCATTTTGCGGTACGCCACACCCCTCCCAATGAATAGGACCCCCGTTTCGACAGTAGCGCTCCAACACAAGTATGTTTCCTCCATTTTTCTGTACGCTAGACCCCTCCCGATGAAGAGGATCCCATTTCGATAGTGGGCGGTCGAATAGAAGGCCGTTTCCTCCGTTCTACGGTACGCTGGGCCTTGTTTCGATCGGCTGTTCCGTCCAAGCCGCTTGGCTCCCGATGAACATGACGCATTCCGTTGCCTCCTGGTCAACACGAAGATGTAGTTTCTCCATTCCGACCCAGCCATGTACACGAGCCCTGGCCATACGTATGCGCGAGTAGGCGTTCGAGACCCCGCCCGTATGCACGTATGTGGCCGTATTTACTTCCTTGCACCCTGGCTGTATGTACGTGTACACGATATTAATGGAACCGCGTCACATGCTACGTGCGTGCCTCTACTATGACACGTGCGCGCCTATACTACGACACGTGCCCTTCCTTACTCGACCACGGTTCATCGCTGCTACCTGCAGACAGACCGATCGTATCTACGTACACGTTCGTGACCAGAATGACAACGCTACGTACACTTGGACCAGGTTGGTCTCGACTGTCAGGGAGGATAAGGAGGCATTTCCTTGCATGCGAAAATGCAGCTGGTGGGTCCAGCACTCAGGGGGAAACATTTTTTTCGCGAAATACGGTGGCCTCTCTGGTGGGTCCCTGCTGTCGGGTGGAGGAATCATTATTTTCCGCATAATAAGGAGGCACTTCCTTGCTGCGGCCGTGGACCCAGCGGTCAGCCTCTCCACGTACAGTACTCTTCCGATGGAAGTCATTCCTTGACCACATTGACCACGCCGTGCCGAGAGCACCAAGGCAGTGGACGACGGCGAGGCCTAGGAAGGGGACGACGTGAAGCCAGGGAAGACGCGACAGTGGATGCCCATGTGGAGAGGAGTACGAGGGTTCACTGGTTCGGCTGCGGCGTGCGGCTGCCGTCGTCGTAGGGCCTGGCCAGCGATGGGAGTAGTAGGGGCGGTGAGGCCTCCGCGGCAGCACAGTTGGCCATGGGAGGCAAGAGCACGTGGCACGACCGGTGCTGGTTTCGGCACCTGGAGCAAGAAGACCATAGGTTGAAGAAGAACTACGGCCGTTGGATGGACATCGTACAGTCACTAGAGCTAGAATCGTTCAAATTGACTAAGTTGACAAATCCCTCCATCCCTGTCAACTTAGTAGGCCCACAAGTCAGCCTCCCACTACGGTTTGTCCCATCTAGTAGGGGAGTATTCATTTTTTTTGTGCGTAATAAGGAGGCACTTCCTTGCGTGCAAACATATAGCTGGTGGGTCCAAGCTGACAGCGGGGGGAACGTTTTTTCACGAAATATAGAGGCCCTTCCAGTGGGTCCCAGCTGTCAGGTGGAGGAATCATTATTTTGCGCGTAATAAGGAGGCATTTCCTTGGGTGCGGCCGTGGACCCAGCTGTCAGCCTCTCCACGTACGGTCCACTTCCGATGGATGTCGTTCGTTGACCATGCCGCACCGAGAGTACCCGAGCAGTGGACGATCGCGAGGCCTAGGAAGGGAACAACACGGAGCTAGGGAAGACTCGGCAGTTGTTTCCCATGCGGAGGGGAGTACGAGGGTTTACTAGTTTGTATGTCGTTGCCGGAGAATAACAACAGGTGTGGGTGAGTAGAGGGATGGCTAGGCTAGTGATGGGAGTACGGTGGGGTGGTGAGGCCTGTGCGGCAGCACAGCCGGCCGCGGGAGGAGGGAGCAGGCAGTCCCGCCGGCGCTTGTTTAAGCAGCTGGAGCAGGAAGAGCAGAGATTGAAGAAGCACGATGGCCGTTGGATGGACATCCAATAGTCACTCCTCTCGTGTGTTGACTAAGTTGACACGGCGTTGCATGTGTGTCAACCTTTTTTTAGGAAAGCCTACGCGTCAACCTAGTAGGCACACAAGTCGGCCTCAAATGTGTGAAAACAACATACAACGCATCTGCCATTATTTCTAATAATTTACAGCCCATTCACTAATTCTTAGGATTTTTTGGAGCCCATCTTCTTTTTGTTAGCATTACATCCCATATTGTGCCCATGGTTAAAAATTATACAAAATTTTGCATATTTTGATGCGGTCAACTATTTTTAATCTCGACATGTCGAGTCACATTCAATCTAATTTGAAAAATAAATTCATATCAATATAAAGTCCAAATAATTGTCCACGCATAAAAATCAATGGAATTTAAAATCTCAAAATGAAAAAAAGAAATTTGAAACTAATTGCCGGTTTGATTTGTTTTAAAAACATACATCCCATTTCTCATTACTGATAGCCCATTTCTCATCTTGAAATATTTGCAGCCCAACCGGGCTGAGAAAGCAAGTAGGCCTCGGTTGGGTATTCTCCAAAAGAACAAAAAAAACTGGAATAGCCATTTTCAGAAAGAAAAAAACTACTGGGCTGGTCTTGTGATAAACATAAAACAAAAGGCTGGCTAGACAGGCCAGAGTGCCCCGCACAGCCCAGTTTACACCCTGCTTCCATCTCAAAAACAAAGATAACTGGGCAAGATACTTCCCTGAAAAAACAATGGGCAAGCTACTAGGTCCCTCGTGTCAGCTGCTCATTGTGCAATTCTCTCGTTTATTGACTACGTTGACAATGGCATGGGACCCAGATGTCAAAAATCCATTAGGAGGAACCATTTTTTAGGCTTGAAATAAGGGGGCACTTGCTTGCGTACTGCCATGACCCTGGTGGGTCCTTGCTGTCATCCTCTCCACGTACAATCATCTCCTGATTGTGTACACATCAACCTAGTAGGCCCAGAAGTCAGCCTCTAAACCCGTGGCGCACAAATACAACCCACTTTAAAAAATAACAGCTCATTCCATACATTCACATGGAAAGTTCAACATACATAGCAAAGTAACATGTCTGACCAGATATAGAGTACTGAACTTCCACGTTGACAACCATCATAGCCAAGTTACCTATCTACTCCCACTAATATTCTAGTATACAAGTACTGACTTACTCCTAGCTAACTAGACGATGTCGGCCGCTATCTGTGGTACACGCTAAATGCCGGCACCGACGCCCTCCTCCTTACCTCGGACTTGCCGGAGGTGCGATGGGGCGTTTTGCTCGCGCGCGTTTGCCCTTTCCATGCCAGCGTGGTCCACCGAAGCTTCGGCTTCTAAGCGGGAAACCCACTTGACGAGCTGGTAGTAAAATTCGGCGTCGCGTACGGGTGCATGCCCGACAGCCTCTAGGGCTATTTGCCAGGCGCCGGCCTCCATGTAGTCGGCCCAGTCACGAGCGCTCTGCTCACGACTCAAAGCAGCGTGCGCTGTTGCTCCATGCCCCGCTAGCGGGCGCAAATCGGTGATACGCTGCTCCACCACCAGGCGGTCGCGCTCCAACAAGTCCTCAACCTCCGCATTGCCATCTAAAGACCGATAGAATGCCTCCTCCCTCCGTCTTCCTTCCGGTAAATAACCGAACACTAGCTTCGGCGGTGAGCGCCTCTGGTGTCGCCTATTCGGACGGTCGGGGGCATGATGGACGTGGCGAGAGTGAGGCAACTGGCGAGCGATGTCGGGCCGGTGGGGGTTGTGAGGGGAGCTGATAGGGCGAGTTGGGTGATGGTGCTACCGGAGAACGCCGGGAACGAGTAATTATAGGCGGAAGGTAGGTGAAGCAGCGTGTCACGGGAAACGCGACGGTCATCGGAATTCAATGCATAAGCAGGCATGGCTTAGCGCGCCAGCTTACCGTGGAAAACTGGAAAAACTGATGTGTTGTCCTGTCCCATCAGTGGTGCGTCCTGTTCGTGTTGGGTCGCACATTGGCATGATGGTCAAACGAGTGCACTCGAATCATCCAGATGAGGTACTTCCTCCTTGTCAAAAATGATTCCACCACTCATCATCTACCTTGGTTGGTGAGATTTTTGAATTAAGCCCTACAAACTGGAAAGGAGGTAGTACGTGTGTGATCCCTATTTATTCGTGTAGGATCGAGTAGGTCGGATAGTGTACGTGTAGGATCGAGTAGGTCGGATTGTGTACGTGTGGATCGCACTAGCTGATGAACGTTCGCTGGGAGATAAGGCATTTGCGAACGTTTTCGCTGGCAGTTTCTTCAGATTCACATAGCATTTTCTTCAGAACAACTTTTCAGTTTCTTCAGAGATAGGCATTTTTATTTAGAAAACTTCCACCTTTGGATCTTGCGTCGTAACCAAAACTGCCCGGAGCGTATTAGTAGGCTAGCTAGTGATCGATGAGTAGATTGTAAACACTAAGCGAATAGAAATAAGGATATGCTAGTAACTTGTAAACACTAAGAACACAGAAATCAGGATCATGTTGTGCACAGTAGTAAGAGCCGATCCGTTCGAATTGTTCACACGAGACTCACAGGCCTGGCATTGTAATATGTTCACATTAGTAGCCCAAATTCACAACCAACTAGTAACATGTTAATGCATCTCAATGATTCACAGATCATATACAAATATGTAGCTCCAAAAGCAAAGATCTAGAAAAAACATATGTTCTTCCTACTAACATGGATGCTTCTCCGGGCCAACATTCACTACAAAGTGAAAGACAAATTTGTTTGTGAAGTCTACAATTCCTGCTGCAAATGTAAGTTGTTTCACCAACAGCTGGAACCATCAGAATGAACCACACATGATGGCGGAACATCCACTACAATATGATTTGGTCTTCTCTCGATCCCACGGTGATACTATTTTCGGAATACAAACTTTAACTTAGGCAAAATGATACCCATTGTATAATCAGACCAAAGCAATGAAGCACCTAGTGTTGGCTAATAAATAGTACATTACTACTTTTGTGCAGTCCATGAAGTGACTATCCAGTCTTTCTATGTCTATTCAAATGGCACTGCATGTAATGACTATACTATTCTTTTGTGCAGTTCCACCAAAATTGCGGTCACTTTGTTTGTTCGGGCATACGTCTGTCTGCACAAATATCAACCAGCTAGTAAACATATATGCCACCTTGTATTTTCGGTTTAAACACGCCTCTTCCATTTACATCTGTCATGTTTTGCACTAGACAATTTGATACTATCATGTTTGGCCCTGGACAATTTCGTACTGAATTGATTTGCTGGTTCAGAGCAGAAATATAGCGCCTATGCTTCATCAGACCAAGGATATCCATGTTCGTAGTGATGGAAGAGGTGCAATGAATCATGTCCTGCACCTCCAATGTAGGTCCACCCTGCCAATAAATTCACATGCAAACCACTAATATTACTATCTAATGACAGTGCAAAAAGAGTAACAAGATAATAGCAAACCATGTACCTTCGTAATGAACAACTCATAGTGCCACCAATTGGATATAAAGGTTTGGAAGAAAACATGCTCCTAATGTTGAACCATTTGGACTTTTTACGCAGTTCCACCAAAATCGAGCATCCCTGTTTGCATAGATATTGAAAAGTGTGATTACTATAAAAGTGGCACTAGTTGAAGCATAGACTCACAAATATAAGCATTCCAATTTCTTAATAGGAAAAGGGTATCAAGACTGTTTCTAACCACCTGTTTGAAGGAATAAATAAGGCAACATCGGCTGATGTCAAGAAGGCATATATAGTTTTTTTTTCTGAAAAAGTGAACCATTCCCGACCTTTCCTCTTCTTTTAAGCATATTTTGTGCAGTTCAATTACAATAAAATGCCATCACCGCCTTGACAATTCAGTGACACTATAAAAAAAAGAAATGACTTAACATTACATTATGATGTCAGTTATGTAATCTATAAGCATTAATAGTGCAAAAATCTGAAGGAGTAACAAGTTTCATCATTGATATACTCGCTGTTCAACAGCATTAGAATGCCTTAGCTGAAAAATCTTTAATACATCCACAATCAACACCTAACCCTGAAATAATCCAGTGACATTAAATGGCATTACTTAAATTTGTCGGTGGCATTAGACTCAGTGCGGCATTAGTTAAATGTGGCATCACTTTAGCAGTAGCATTGCTTGACTTTACCGTTGGTGTTATACTAACAACAAAAAAGTGGCAATAAGAGCATGGGATGCCCATTCGGACAGTGGGCGCACCAGTACGATGTACCTCCACGGACGCATAGAGTGGTGCCTAGAGCAACAAATATCCATACAACATATGTGGATTATGTCCCATTTTTGTTCTCTTTAGCCACATTTTCCTATGTGAGGACAACAAACTGATCGACCTAGTCATTCTCTATTGCCTTGTCATTCCTTTCTACACTTTTCACCCTTTTTCAACCAAGAGAAATGAGACTCATTCCTTAGCTACTGATTTTCCCCTTTTCAGCCTAGATGCGGGTTCGATGCCTAGTCTCTTGGACAGTACTTTCTCCCTTCCTTTCCTTATTCAACCCTGACATGGATTAGTCTGCATGAAGTAAGGTTTCCTTTAATAGTGCAAATTAAGATTTTCATCTGCGTGACTAGCAGAGCAGAGGATAGCAAATTGGGAAGACGGTGGAGTGGAAAAAGATCCACATGCAGCGATGTGGCAGATGGGGCAATAGAACAAGGGTATGGTTCGAAAAGAGGTAGCATACCTGAGGGTCGGCGGGAAGTGGCTTCGCTCGTGGTCGTCGTCCTCCACACACACTACATCAGCAAGCTTGGGGATGGAGGCCATCCCGCGCGGGCGCTAGGTCTGAGAGGACGGCCATGTCATCAGTGCGTGACCTCGCTCGTCGACGACGAGTGCGTCAACGCTGCACATCCTTTTCTTCCCCGGCGGATCTGAGACCACCAGTGAGGAGGGAGATAGAGGCCGTCTTTTTTAGGTATGGATAGAGGGTGATAGTGTGAGAAGCAAGTGGGCAGCCCTTAGAAAGAAAGCGCTGAAGCTCAAGCCTATATATCTTTTTTGATACTAGTACTAGAGGTGGAGTAGTGGTAGAGTAGTTTATATTTTCTCTCCATACAGTACCAGTTAGTCGTGCTTTTAAAACTGAACGGCACGCCATTAAAAAAATAAAGGTCGATAACTAATGCGGCACCTCGGGCCAACGCGGCCAGATCGCATTTTGCACGAGAAATTACACACCATGTTTCGTTGACATGTGGTCTCGTTCCAACATGTCAGTGAGACGACAGCGAGTCCTTTTATACAATTTCCGAACGGATGTCTATGTAGGCCGGGGCGCCTCTTCGTGTACCGTGGCCACCGTCCACCGCCTCTTCGCCTTTCCCTCTTAATTTGGAACTATTGTCGCACGCTCTTCCTCCCTCCTCCATTTGCATTCACCCTTCCTTCTGCCATTGTTCGATCGTCTTCTCCATGGAGGGAACAGGCCGGAAACGACCAAGTTATTCTTGCCCCGATCTGAAAGATGACGTAGTGGAGGAACTCATTGATCGGTGTGACGCCATCACCTCGTCTAGCATGGAAGGTTCGTTCAAGAACATTCTCGACTCAACCAATAACATCATTACAAGGAACCCAAGGGTCCAGGAGCGGTTTGATCTCCCCTATCTTCTTCGCCATGACCCAGATCACTGGCGCGCGGATGACGGAGGCCTCGCCTTGTGCAAGTTGATACCGCTTGATAATGATACGTATGATGTTAAGATGCCATCGCTTGAGGGTAAGGCTTGGGCAGGCGCAAATGGAGATTGGGTTGTTTATATTGGGTACAACTGCGAGTGGGAACTTGTGAATGTGTACAGTCGTCACCGGGTTCCACTTCCAAAAATCTCAGACTGCCTAGAGGTTGAGCATACCGGTATTCTACGTACGTTCAACTACGATCATGGTGACTGTAGTCTATGGAAGATAGCAATTTGTCGAGTTCCCGACCGCTCTTGGGGTTATAGGAATGCTTGTGTTGTCACTATCTTCGACAAGCTTGATGCCGTCCTTCATACTTCGACTTAATGGATATTGCTCAAAAATCAGTTTCTATACACGGATGTGTATTGTGATGCAATTCAATACGAGGGTTTTGTGTTTGCTGCCACCACTCGTGGCACTATTTTTGCATGGAATCCTGATGCTTTCGGTATATTTGTGTTCCACCGTAATTATAAGTCTTTCATCCACATGCATGCGAGTTAGCTAGTTTCCCTTTACTAATGAACCTTCTTGTGTTTCCAAGGTCCTGTGAACATTCCACCACCTATACTTGAAAAACTTTATAACCAAGGGGGAGATGACGATGATGATGCACGAGCATGAGGACCCAACTCAGTGGCGCCAGGCAACTTATTCCGATGGATCGCCTCTTCTTGTCTGTATACAGGGCACTACTGATGTTACCAAGGAAGCAGGTGTGGTCTCGCATGGTCGCACTCTCCGGACCTATTCCAACATCTGTTGTAGGGTATTCGGGATGGATACTAGCGTGCTAGCACCAACACCTTCTCCCTGGTTCAGTATTGATAGTCTTGGAGGGAACTCACTCTTTCTTGGATAAAACTATCCAATGATGGTGAAAGGTGATCCAGCTGCTGTTGACACAATGTTACTACCATTTATGAGATGCAACTGTATCTATACCTTGGACATTTCTATGGTTCCCTACCATGGCTATCACAATTTGGGTCATGAAATAGGCCGCTTCAGCCTGGATGATCAGTCATGCATTGGTCTCGAGATTGACAATAGCTGGCCCTTCCCAGATAATATCTTCTGGTTCAAAGAAAGTGTTTCCAACTCCGAGTATTGGTTGAGCTGAAGTTCATTTCATTGCTTGTTATTTGTTGTGTGATGAAAACTTTAGTATTTATAATGTATCCTCGTTGTCCTTGTGGGTTGATGACCTGTTGTGTGTAATGCTAAATGATATTCCTGTGATAAACTTACTAAATTTATGAATGGCTTTCGAGTCACTTCTCTGAGTGTGTGCTGCGACGAGGCAAAAATATATATTCTGAATACATAATTGTACGTGCATTCAATAGGTTATTGGATGAGTCCAACCAACAATAGTACTACTATTTGTACTAGCTTCACATGCTTCGCGTGTCGGGTGGGTGTTTTTACTGTAGCTGTGAATCCCATCATCCTAGGTCCTCAGATGAGTCCAATAGAAATTGCATTCTGATGTTAGGGTTCAAACTTTCAAAACTGATGCACTATCTGTACATCTACGTATACGTAATACAACAAGTTTTAAACTTGAGACCAGCCACCCACCCTCACAAAGAACACTTTTTAACCTAGCACAGACTCTAGGAAATTTGGCCACAGTGTGAGGTGGGCCATATGTTAATGTGTTCGCTGTACGTAACCAACACCTCGAATCCTTAGGGTGGCATGGGCCAGAACAAGCATTCATGTCCAGGAGTACGGCACATGCCACCAGCACGACTTCCATCTGACACCATATTTCTTGAAGTCTGTGCTACCGCTATCTCTTCAACCTCCTCGTTTCTCTAACTCAGCCATCGCGTGGCGGGAGAGGTGGGGGTTTGTCGATAGTCGGTTCCCTCAACTTCGGTCCCACTTGTAAGGCCAACTCCACCGCACGACCCCAAACGGACGTCCATTTTTCCTGAATTCTATCTATTTGGGTAGGGCAACGGGGTCGTGTTCGGGCCATTTCTCGGATGCGGTGGCCGTGCACCCACCGCGCGGACGCATCCCGGCCACGTACATTTTTATTTGCAAACACATACATTTTTTCATCATTCATTTTTGGTACATGGAAATACATCACCAAATTTTGACTAGAAAAGCAAGACCAAAGAAAACAAGAACCACAAGAACATTTTAGAAGACATGCAACTTCCCTAACTGCTCCTGTACGTTGGATTAGTGCCTTCTCGATGCATTCATTGTTGATCAGCAGAGGCTCAATTTTGCATGCTTCTTTCTTCTACAAGTGTAAAGAAGCAGATGTTGCTTCCTCGCATCTAGTCTCATGTCTAGCCTCTATTCTATCAACAAGTGCACTAGTCTCATCTCTAGCCTCTATGCTAGCTAAAAGTGCTAGAACATCTACTAAATTGTGCTCTTTCAATATATCGATGTACTCTTCTTTCCAATACAAAAACTTGCATCCATTCTACACAATAAAATTTTAAGTTGGCACAACTAGTCAAATCTGAGAGCACAACCGAAGCTAAAGTAGCACATACCCCATCGGTTGAGCACTTGATGAACACCCATCCGGGATGTTATGGTGTTGTAGGCACGCGGCGCAAGACCTTCTTTGGGCAGTCATCGCACGTAATGAGTGGCAATAGTGCGCCGACGAGCTTTTGGGCTAGCACCGAGCCCGCCCGACCGCCATTCATGTATCTATCGGCATACCGCCGACGGTGTTGATCCGAGCGGCTAGAGGAGGAGTCGTACCTGCATGCGGCCTTGCGGCCTTGCCGGGGCCTTCCGGACCGGTACCCGGCCAGTCCATGGCGCGGCGCGGCCTCCCCTAGCGGGGCGAGCTCAAGCCCGACCGGATCCGCTCCAAATCCGGCCACCAGGTGCGCAAAACACGTAGCCGTGGTTGGGTAGCTCGGGGGCATCGGGGGAAAGGGGGTTGGGCGAGCACGCGTCCGAGCTGCACACGCTGGAGTTGGCCTAAGTGAAGATTCAAGACAACACGTGTTTCCCTAGTGGCGTGGGTGACCAACCATGTGGGGGTGCGAAGTGGCTTCACTCGTGTGGGGGACGGAAGCCATCTCGCGCGGGTGTAAGCTCTGACAGGACGGCCTTGTCATTAGTGTGTGACCTCTGTGGCAACCGTCCAGTCCCCACTAGCCTCTTGGTTGACATGTGGTCCCATTCCAACATGTCAGTGAGACGACGACGAATCCTTTTGTACAATTTCCGAATGGACATCTATGTAGGCCAGGGCGCCTCTTGATGTACCGTGGCAAACGTCCACCGCCTCTTCGCCTTTCCCTCTCGATTTGGAACTGTTGTTGCACGTTCTTCCTCCCTCCTCCATTTTCCTTCACCCTTCCTTCTTCCATTGTTCGATCGTCTTCTCCATGGAGGGAACAAGTCGGAAACGACCCCGTTATTCTTGCCCCGATCTGAAAGATGACGTGGTGGAGGAACTCATCGATCGGTGCGACGTCATCACCTCGGCTAGCATGGAAGGTTCGTTCAAGAACATTCTCGACTCAACTAATAACATCATTACAAAGAACCCAAGGGTCCGGGAGCGGTTTGATCTCACATATCTTCTTCGCCATGACCCTGCTCACTGGCGCCCAGATGACGGAAGCCTCGCCTTGTGCAAGTTGATGTCGCTTGATAATGATACGTGTGATGTTAAGATGCCATCGCTTAAGGATAAGGCATGGGTAAGCGCAAATGGAGATTGGGTTGTTTATATTAGGCACAACTGCTAGTGGGAACTTGTGATGTGTACACTTGTCACCAGGTTCCACTCCCAAAAATCTCACACTGCCCAGAGGTTGAGCACACCGGTATTCTACGTAAGTTCAAACATGATCATGGTGACTATCGTCTACGGAAGATAGCAATTTGTCGAGTTCCCAATAGCTCTTGGGATTACACGAACTATTAAGTTGTTGCTATCTTTGACAAGCTTGTTGCCGTCCTTACTTCCACGCCTCGATGGATATTGCTCAAAAATCAATTTCTATACACGGATGAGTACTGTAATGCAATTCAATATGTGGGTCTTGTGTTTGCCGCGACCACTCGTGGCACTGTTTTCGCATGGAATCCTGATGTTTTCGGTATGTTTGTCTTCCTCCGTAAATATAATTGTTTCCTCCACATGCATGTGGGTTAGCTAGTTTCCCTTTACTAATTAACCTTCTTGTATTTCCAAGGTCCTGTGAATATTCCACCACCTATACTTGATAAAAATTATAACCAAGGGGGAGATGACGATGATGATGATCATGAGCATGAGGACCCATATACTCAGTGGCGCCTGGCAAATTATTCCGATGGCTCACCTCTTCTTGTCTGTATACAGGGCACTGCTGATGTTACGAAGGAAGCAGGTGTTGTCTGCATGGTCGCACTCTCCGGACCTATTCCAACATCCATTGCAGGGTATTCAGGATGGATACTACCGTGCTAGCACCAACACCTTCTCCCTGGTTTAGTATTGATACTCTTGGAGGGAACTCGCTCTTCCTTGGACAAAACTATCCAATGATAGTGAAAGGCGATCCAGCTGCTGTTGACACAATGTTACTACCATTTATGAGAAGCAATTGTATCTATACCTTGGACATTGCTATGGTTCCTTACCGTGGCTATCACAATATGAGTCCTGATATAGGCCGCTTCAGCCTGGATGATCAGTCCTGCGTTGGTCTCGAGATTGACAATAGTAGGCCCTTCCTAGAGGCTTACCTATGGTTCAAAGCAAGTGTTTCTAAAGCTGAGGACTGGTTGAGCTGAAGTTCATTTCATTGCTTGTTATTTGTTGTGTGATGAAAACTTTATTATTTACTAGAATGTTTTGTTGGAACTAATCTATAATCCAACATGTATCCTCGTTGTCGTTGTGTGTTGATGATTTGTTGCATGTAATGAATGGTACATTTGCATATGCATGTCATAAACTCAATTTATGAATGGTTTTCGACTCACTTCTTGGAGTGCTAGTACCGTAGTAGTATAACCAGCATCCGGTTATATGAAGTTGCCACATCACATAGAGCCAACCAATATTGGAGTATGCTAGCACAATACTTAGTTCTAGTTAGATCAACTAGAGCTAGGTGTCGCACGGTGGCCGAGAAATGTGGTGATAGCGTGACTACATGAGGTGGGCTTGTACGTAGTATGATGTAGGAACAGGGCTTGCCGTGTTTCCTACTCCCCCGGTCTAAATGTGGAGAAGATTTGGTCGAGTTCTTCCTCCTTTTGCCGACACGTGGGACGTCCAGCATCCAGGTCGTGTCATGCAAGAAAATGGAGTGCTAGTTGAAGCCATGTGATGTGCATCTTGGGTTAAACTGTAAATAGAATCTTTCTCTTGAGTAACTCCAAAAGCGGCCATCGAAGATCTTTATTGGTTTTGTTTTTCAGCACCAGCACGTCGAGGTGAAAGATGTGCAGGTTCGGTGGGTCCTCTTACGTTTTCACTGACATATGGGACCACATGTGAGCTAACAGACGATGGGCTCCGTGCGTCTGCTGGCTCGCTGAGAAGAGAGATAGAGGAGGGCTAAGCACGGACTCCGGTAAATTTGTTCTACGTAACCATCACCTCGATATAGGCTCGATATATAGTGTGGTGGAATGGGCCATAACTAGCATTCATGTCTAGCAGTACGGCACACGCCACCTGTCGAATTTCGGGTTCCGGTAGACCCTTGAGGTTCGAACACTGGGGTGCGCGCGGAGATCTCTCCCCTACCATTCTACGTTCGATCCTCTCGTGCGAACTAAGATGGAAATGATGAACAACACAAGAGATACGAGGTTTATACTGGTTTGGGCCACCGTTGTGGTGTAATACCCTACTCTAGTGTGTGGTGTGGTGGATTGCCTCTAGGGCTGATGATGGACAGTACAAGGGAAGAACAGCCTCGCGAGAGGTGTTCTTGAGCTGGTGCGATGAACTGCTAGGGTGAGTTCCGTCGCCTCTCTCTCTCTGCTAGGGCCCTACCAGATCTCTCCTCCCTACTCTGTGGTGGCTAGCTCTATTTATAGAGGCCCTGGGCCTCTCCACAAATAAATGAGCGGGAAGGGCGCCATCACTTGGCCATTTTGAAGGGGAACATCTAGTACAAGTTATCCTGACCAAAGGTGGTCTTCGGCTGCCAAAAGCACTGGTGATGACGCCGTCTTGGGCTCCACGGTGACCTCCGTCCTGCCGTCCGGCTGGTCTTGGTCTCGTTGCACCGGGATGGTAACCTTTGCCTGATACCTTGGCCTGTGCTTGCCCCCTTTGCACCAAAGGGGAAATAAGGACACTGCGCAGGCTGGTGCCCGCCTGGCGCCCGTCTGGTCTCGATTGTCATGGCTTGCGTCATGGGATCCTCGCGAGGTACCCTTGCATTGATCTCTCCACCTCCTCGCGAGCCTGCCTGATGAGGCCGCTCTTGAGGAAGCTTCCTGCCGTCCGCCCCGCGAGGCTTGGCCCCTCGCGAGGGTCTTGAGCTTGGGTTGATGAAGATGGGCCACGCTGGGCGCCAACCTGAGCCACGCCGCAGGCCGTAGACAGGCAAGTCTGGGGACCCCCGTTCCCAGAATGCCGACAGTAGCCCCCGGGCCCAAGGCGCGCCCGGGCTTGGCTTAGCAGAGAAGCGAAGGGGCAAGCACGAAGCGCCGCGGGCCCTAACAGCCTGCGGCCTTGGGCGCCGCGTGGTGGTTGACTAGACGTGGGCATATGCGCTTCCCACGATGCCTCGGCCACCGCACGACTTGACAAGTCCCTGCATGTAGAGAAACCGGTCATGATTACCTGCGATCGTGGTGCTCAGCGGTTGGCCTCCTCCGGCTATAAGTACGGGGCTGGGCGAGCCCCTTTAGTCCATCCCTTCTTGCTGCTCCTTTTCTTCTTCTTGGCTAATCGCCGTCCCCATGGCCCCAAAGAGATTCTCGGCCGCGGAGAAAGGAAAGGCCCCCCGGGAAGGGCCTGACCCTCCCCCAACCAAGCGCGGCCGAGGCCGCCCTCGCAAGTACACCACGGTCCCCGTAGTAGCCTCACGCGGTCATGGAGGCAGTTCCCTGTGTGGTGGTGAGCGCCCAGTTGCTGACGGGGGGCATACCGTGGGTGTGCGCCCCCCTAGACCACGCTTCCGCTCTGCGGAGGTGCTGCCGGAGTTCGTCGTGTGGTCGGTGGACCCATCCAGCACCCGGCTCCAGCTCCCACGTTTCTTCGTAGATGAACTGCCGGCCAGCGCTCAGTGCGGCTTCTGGCTCCAGGCAGATGGCTGCTGTAGCAGGGCCTCCTGGGCTTCGCTAGAGGTCTCCGTCTCTAGGAACGGGGCGCTGACGCGCGGCTGGCAAACGTTTGCCCGCGCGCACGGCCTGGGCTGGTGGTGTACCCTGTACTTCAAGTTCGATGGCGACGCCACCCTCTACGTGAGGGTGTTTGGGGAAGATGGTCGTCGTGCCGGGTGCTGCCCCGAAGACGACGACCGCGGCTGCCTGCCCAGCCCCGGCACTGACCAGGATGAAGATGGCGACTGGCATACAGGCGGCGGTGCTCGGGGTTCGCCAAGTTTCGGCGACTCTCCCTCAGGCAGCAGCTCCTCCAGCGGTGGCCGCGACCAGCCCCCGCGCCGTCGCACTCGCCTGGGTGAAGGCAACGGGTCCACCCTCCGCCGCGCCCTGGTGAAGCGAGAGGAGGCGTCCGCCTGATCCCCAGGAGCAGCTCGAGCTTTTGTTGTAGGTTGGTGTTGGACAGGTCGTGTCCATTTTGTTTCCTTCCTTTCCTGCGTAAGAAGAAGGTAGCATAGGGCCCCGTGGGGGTGTGTTAGAACTGTTGCTGTCAAGTGTCACGTTGCTTTTGCCATTTCCACGCTATGTTCCATGCTGCGTGTCCATGTGCGGGAGTCATTTGAGCTTGGTGGAGCTTGACGCGGCCCTCAACTCCGGAGGTTAAGGCCTCGCCGTGCACTTCATGCCCTGCAAGGATTAATTAGAGGGGTAGCTTACGGTCTTGGTTGTGGGGGCGATCAGCCTAGGTCCTGCGCTCGTGTCGCGATGCCCGTGGGGCACAGACTAGGAGGGGTGCTCCCGCAGAGGACTCGGATAGGGAATCTCCAAACGATCGGGGCAGAAAACACTCGGAGGGCCCCCGCGACTCCCTCGCGATACTTGTGCGAGAGAAAACGAGGCAAGCGAGCGAGAAAGACAAAGAGTCACAAGCCAGGAACGTCCGCAACTCCAATAAAACTTCAAACGGGAATAAACAAGCCAACTGCAGAAAGCAAATGGGAAATCCAAGTCCGGCACCTATTCTAGTCTTCGACGTCTTCTCACCAGCGCGGAGCTAAGTGCTGCCACTAGGCGTGGGAAGGAGCCCCCGAGGCCCGAGGGCGGCACTCCGGAGACTCCGGGGAGTGTACAGCCCCACTCATTATTACGTGAGAGTGTCACGGGCGGCGAGCTTCACAGGAAGTTGCCTTCTTCACAGGCACCGGGCCTTTCCCAAAACGCGATAGCTTCACAGGCATTGGCCTTCTTCACAGGCACCGGGCCTTTCCCAAAAGGCAATAGCTTCACAGGCATTGGCCTTCTTCACAGGCACCGGGCCTTTCCCAAAACGCGATAGCTTCACAGGCATTGGCCTTCTTCACAGGCACCGGGCCTTTCCCAAAACATGATAGCTTCACAGGCATTCGCCTTCTTCACAGGCACCGAGCCTTTCCTTGGCGCTAGGCCTCGCTCAGGGGTAGAACCTCCGGAGATGTTGAATGTTCCATGCGTTCTGGATGGGTACTCCCTCCGGAGTCTCCAAGCGCGCGGAGCCAGGGCTGGAAACATGAACAACCTTGAACGGTCCCTCCCACATGGAAGAGAGCTTGTGCAGCCCCTCCCTGGAGAGAACCCGTCTGAGCACGAGATCCCCTACCTCAAGGGTCCTGGGGCGGATGTTGCGGCAGTGGTATCGTCGTAGCGCCTGTTGATACCTTGCCGCTCGCAGTGCGGCTTCCCGACGGCGTTCCTCTCCCAGCACGAGATCCGTCATCCGCATGGCATCCTGCTGAGCCTCGTCAAATGCCAGGACCCGCGTGGAGCGACACCTGATCTCGTGAGGGAGAACAGCCTCTGCTCCGTAGACGAGGAAGAACGGGGTCTTGCCAGTCGGCTTGGTCGTTGTCGTGCGGATTGACCATAGCACGGACTGGAGCTCGTTGTACCAGCCCCTGCCACAGGCTTCTAGCTTCTTCTTGAAGGTCCTGGCTTTGAGGCCCCTCAGGACCTCCGCATTGGCCCGCTCAGCCTGGCTGTTGCTCCGGGGGTGTGCTACCGAAGCGTAGCATATCTGCGTTCCAAGGTTAGCACAGTATGTTTTGAAGAGATTACTGGTGAATTGTGAACCGTTGTCGGTGATGATGCGGTTGGGCACCCCAAATCGGCTCACGAGGCCCTTGATGAATTTGACCGCTGAGCCTGCCGGGATTGTGCGGACGGCTTCCACCTCAACCCACTTGGTGAATTTGTCCAAGGCGACGTAGAGATAGCGATAGCCCCCTGGCGCCCGAGGAAACGGGCTCAGAATGTCGAGCCCCCAAACTACGAACGACCATGAGAGGGGTATAGTCTGTAGACCCCCCGCAGGCTGATGGATCTGCTTAGCGTGAAACTGGCAGGCCTCGCAAGCCTTCACAAGCTCGACGGCGTCGTTGAGTGCTGTGGGCCACTAGAATCCACTATGGAACTCCTTGCCGACGAAGGTCCGTGACGACGAGTGGTGCCCGCAGTCTCCGCTGTGTATGTCCGCAGGTAGCTCCTTCCCTTGCTCTTGGGAGATGCAACGTAAGGACACGTCATTCGGTCGCTTCCTGTAGAGCTCTCCATCCCTGATGCAATAAGCCGTGTCCTGCCATGCCACTTGCTCCGCTTCCTCCTCATTCTCCGGCAGAGTCCCTTGCATCAGGTAGTTCTTGAGATCCGAGATCCAACACCCTTACTGAGGCTCTAACGCCAGGAGCAGGCGTGCCCCTGAGGCTGGGCCGCAGACCGGGGCTCCTGAGGCAGGCGGCTGAGGGAGCTCCTCCCTTGGTTGTGCCGTGCTCGACAGCGACGACACCGCCGAGGGTTTGAAGAGCCGCTCCTCAAAGACGCCAGGCTCCTGAGACAGCCTCCTAGATGCCCTCTTGGCAATGTCATCAGCCTCCTGATTGGTGCCGCGAGGCACATGCTGCAACTCCAGTCCCCAGAACTGTTTCTCCATCTTGCGGACCTCAGCGAGGTAGGCTTCCATGTGCTCGTCCTTTGGCTCGTATATCTTGTTGGAGAAGTTGACGTGGAGCTGCGAATCGCCCTTGATGATGAGGCGCTTCACCCCTAAGGCAGTTGTGGCCTTCAAGCCTGCTATTAGGCCTTCGTACTCCGCTATGTTGTTGGAGACCTTTTCTCCGTGCCGGAAGCAAAGTTACACGGCGTAGTAGAGTTTGTCCTGGGTAGGGGATATGAGCACTGCGCCAGCTCCCGCACCGTGTCGGGAGAATGCCCCATCAAAGTACATGACCCAACCATGCGGTGCTTCACTTCCCGGGGAAAGTGATCGGTCTTCGCCTGCCTCAAGACTCGGCGCTTCTGCCCATTCTGCCACGAAATCCGCTAGCGCGGCTCCCTTGATGACTCTGGTCGTACTGAATTCTAGCTGAAATGCCTGTAGCTCGATGTTCCATTCAGCAACCCTTCCAGCTGAGTTGGGCCTCCTGAGTACCCTCTCCAAGGGGTATGCCGAGACGACCTTGATGGGGTGGCCTTGGAAGTAGTGCCACAGCTTGCGTGAGGCCACCAATAGCGCGAGGAGGAGATTTTGAGGCATGGGGTACCGTGCCCTCGTGTCCCGTAGCACTGTGCTGACGAAATACACGGGGTGCTCGACGAGGTTGAGGGTGCTGGCACTGCTTGCGTCCTCCAGAGGTCGAGGCGTCTCTTGAGACGACGGAGCTCCTAGTGCTTGATCGCCTAAAGGGGCCTCTCCTGCTCCGGGTGCGTTCTCCTGCCGCAGCCTTCGCGAGGCCCTCCTGGCTCTGCTTTGCTTCAGTTCAGACGGTTGATGCGGCCTTGGCATAGCGCTCCTCCCGGACCGCTACCAGGGCTGCGCTAGCGGCATAGGGGGTGGCCGCAAGGTAGAGCACCAGGGGCTCCCGAGGACGCGGAGCTACCATCACTGGTGGACTGGTAAGGTACCTCTTGAGGTCTTGGAATGCCTTGTCGGCCTCTTCAGTCCATTCGAAGGGGCCCTTTTTCTTCATCAGCTTGAAGAAGGGCAGCGCTCATTCCCCTAGCTTGGAGATGAAACGCCCCAGCACAGTTACACGCCCGGTGAGCTTCTGCATTTCTCTGAGGGTCCTTGGCGGGCTCATGTCTTCGACTGCCTTGACCTTCTCCGGGTTGGCCTCGATGCCCCTGTGGGATATGAGGAAACCCAGGAGCTTGCCTGAGGGGACTCCAAACACGCACGTCTCCCAGTTGAGCCGTAGGTCCACTTCGTTGAGGCTCGCGAAGGTTTCTTCCAGGTCCTGTATTAGGGTTCTTGCCTCACGAGACTTCACCACAATGTCATTGACGTAAGCTTCTGCGTTCCTCCCGAGCTGTCGGCCTAAGGCGATGTGCATCAGCCGCTGAAAGGTCGTGCTTGCGTTGCGCAACCCAAACGACATGCACGTATAGCAGTACACTCCACACGTGGTCAGGAAGGCCGTCTTCTCCACGTCTTCTACCGCCATCTTGATCTGGTGATAGCCCGAGAAGGCATCTAGGAAGCACAATAGGTCACACTCTGCGGTGGAGTCGACTATCTGGTCAATGCGGGGAGCGGAAATGGATCCTGCGGGCAGGCCTTGTTGAGGTTGGTGAAGTCGACGCACATGCACTCCTTTCCTCCCTTTTTTGGCACAACGTCCGGATTAGCCAGCCAATCAGGGTAGCGGACCTCGCGGATAACTCCTGTCGCCTTTAGCTTCCGGGTCTCTTGAACGATGAAAGCTTGTTTCTCAGTAGACTGCTGCCTTGCCTTCTGCTTCACGGGGCGCACATTGGGGCACACATTGAGGTGATGCTCAATCACTTCCCTTGGGACCCCTGCTAACTGATCAGGTTCCCACGCACACACCTTCTTGTTCGCACGTAGGAAACCGATCAGGGCTTTCTCTTGCTCGGGCCGAGGTTGGCCCCTATGGTGAAGGTGGCGCTAGCGGACCCGTCCTTGTCGACCGGTACCTGCTTGGTTTCTGCCTTGTCTTGGGTGAATAGCTGCTTCTTTTTAGCCGACGCAGCCCCCTTGGGCTCAAGGGCATCGGTGCTAGTGGGCTGCGCCACCGCGGCTGCCCTGAAAACAAGCTGGAGCACCTGCAGCGCATCCCTTGTGTCTCCTGACACGGTGAGGACGCCGCTGCCCCCAGGCATCTTCATGGGGTTGTACGCCGGGTGAGTTGCTGCCATGAACCGAGCCAGGGCCGGATAGCCGAGGATGGCGTTGTAGGGGAGGCCGCTGGGGGCGATGTCGAAGTCGATCAGCTCCGTGCGGAAGTTGTCGCAGGTGCCGAAGGTCACTGGGAGGCGGATCTTCCCCAAGGAAGCAGTGGAACCGGCTCCAACGCCCGAGAAAGGCCTGCTGGGTCGGAGCCGCTCCAGCGGCACATGGAGGAGGCTGAAGGCCTCCACCGAGAGCACATTGAGGCCGGCACCACCGTCGATGAGGGTCCTGGTGATGGCCACTTGGCAGATGGTGGGGGTGCATAGCATCGGGAGCGCGCCCGAACCAATGGGGTTGAAGGGGTGGTCCTCCGAGTCGAAGGTTAGATCGGCCTCGGGCGCCACCCAGCCCGGGGGGGCTTCTCGGCTCTTGGAGGCGGCGCTGATCCGGCGGGTGAACGGCTTGACGTGATGGCTCGAGGGTGGCGCCTGGGAGCCACCCAGGAGAGCCTCGACGACGGGCGGCGCTGGTGCGGCGAAATGGGCGAGGAAGAGGTCGCGCAGCTCCTCCCAAGAGGTGACAGAGGCCGTCGGTAGCTGGAGGAGCCACGCGCGGGGGATGCTGGTGAGGGCCATGGGTAACCAGTTGGCCATCACCTGGTCGTTGCCCCCGGCTCTGAGGACGGCCTCCTCGTATGCCAGGAGAAAAACCATCGGGTCCGTCGCGTCGTCGTAGCGCGGCGGCGTCTTGGGCCTGAACTTGCGCGGCCACTTCACCTGTCGCAAGGCGGGGGCCAAGGCCCGGAGCCCCCTGGCCCTGGTGTCGACATCCGTTGCTGGAGCGGGCGGCGCGTTGTCCGCCATGAGGGCGGGATGCGATGATGGGGGAGAGCGGGTGGTCAGGAGGGAGGACCCCGGCGCCCCCTACCTGGCGCGCTAAATGTCGGATTTCGGGTTCCGGCAGACCCTTGAGGTTCGAACACTGGGGTGAGCGCGGGGATCTCTCCCCTACCGTTCTACGTCTGATCCTCTCGTGCTAACTAAGATGGAAATGATGAACAACACAAGAGACACGAGGTTTATACTGGTTCGGGCCACCGTTGTGGTGTAATACCCTACTCCAGTGTGTGGTGTGGTGGATTGCCTCTGGGGCTGATGATGGACAGTACAAGGGAAGAACAGCCTCGCGAGAGGTGTTCTTGAGCTGGTGCGATGAACTGCTAGGGTGAGTTCCGTTGCCTCTCTCTCTCTGCTAGGGCCCTACCAGATCTCTCCTCCCTACTCTGTGGTGGCTAGCTCTATTTATAGAGGCCCTGGGCCTCTCCCCAAATAAATGAGCGGGAAGGGCGCCAACACTTGGCCATTTTGAAGGGGAACATCTAGTACAAGTTATCCTGACCAAAGGTGGTCTTCGACTGCCAAAAGCACAGGTGATGACGCCATCTTGGGCTCCACGGTGACCTCCGTCCTGCTGTCCGGCTCGTCTTGGTCTCGTTGCATCGGAATGGTAACCTTTGCCTGATACCTTGGCTTGTGCTTGCCCCCTTTGCATCAAAGGGGGAACAAGGACACTGCGCAGGCCGGCGCCCACCTGGCGCCCGCCTGGTCTCGATCGTCATGGCTTGCGTCATGGGATCCTCGCGAGGTACCCTTGCATTGATCTCTCTGCCTCCTCACGAGCCTGCCTGATGAGGCCGCTCTTGAGGAAGCTTCCTGTCATCCGCCACGCGTGGCTTGGCCCCTCGCGAGGGTCTTGAGCTTGGGCTGATGAAGATGGGCCACGCTGGGTGCCCACCTGAGCCACGCCGCAGGCAGGCAAGTCTGGGGACCCCTATTCCCAGAACGCCGACACCACCCACACGAGTCCCATCTGACACCAATTTTCATGGAGTCCATGCTACCACCATCTCTTCTCCCTCCTGTTTTCTCAGCCATGGTGTGGTGGGCGGCGTGGGGGTTTGCTGATAGTCGGTTTTCTAAACTGCGGTCCCACTTGTAAGTGAAAATGTAACACATCACGCATTCCCCCTTGAGCGGCGTGCCGGACCAACTGTGTGGGGGTGCGACACGAACACGGCAGGCTTTTCCTTTTGAACTTGTAACTTGTAAAATTTGGTTCTGCTCCATGGCGCGACCGATAGATAGAAATAACGATTTTCCCTAGAGTAATGAGAAGTTTGGTTCTGGCGCGGTTCATACATGGAGTACGTATGAAAATTATGAAGTTGATGCGAAAGGTAAGATAATTACTAGTAGTACCATATACTACTACATGAATTTGACAGAAATATAAATATACATACGGATCCATCAACGACATCATCACGCCCTAGTGCGCCGGGTCACCAACCTACGTGTGAGGAGCAGCGGCATTGGTGGCGAGGTCAACGTGCTTCAAAACAATGCCGTCCAAGGTTGCCCTGTGGTCTAAGAAGGCCAGCGACCTATCGTCCTCCTCTAGCATGTAGTAGTCCTTGTGGACGATTTACGCGTAGACGTGGGTGATTATGTCGATGGTGTCTTGCTACGCCAGGCATTACACGGCGAGCGCGACCTCGAGGTGGAATTCTTTGGCGCAATGGCGGGCAGTCGGAGGGCCACCAGTGTGTCAAAGAGGTTGTCACCATAGAGGCCATTGAGGGTGGCGGGCATCGCAGAGCCTGTGTGCGTGGGCTGGAGGCGTACGTCAAGGTCGTCCGCGAGCTTCTTAACGACGAAAACTTGTCTAGGAAGCCGATGAGGACCTCACCAAACAAGCAGACAAAGCTGTTGTCCAAGCGGCCTCTCGCCCTGGCGGCCTCAAGGACGACCTAGAGACATTCCTCGGTGCCGGACCGCAGGCCGGCATCGTGGACCATCTGGCACAGCCAGCTGATGCTCGCGCTCATCACCTCCATGGGTCTAGCTTCTAGTCAACTGATCTTGCGATTGGAGTGATCAGTCTTGCCCTTGGTTAGGGTGCATAGGTGCGTAGGATTTTGTAGATTGGACTGGCGAGAGCCTTTATATGAGAAGTGCATACTGCGTTGCATTCACGTGTGTGTTGGCCATCTACTCCTCGACCCTCTACTACACCTGCCTTTCGCTGTATGATATGTGGGCCCACTTGTCATACACCAAAGGCAGGTGTAGTAAGTCAATGAAATTGTGTCCCCGTGGGACTAAGCTCCGGTGCCTTAAATGCACCTACCTTTGGTTGCATGACAGGTGTGCCAGTCACCTATTGGGCCCACCTGTCATACACCCAAAGGCAGGTGCAGTAAGTCAATGAAGTTGCGTCCCCCTCCATGCCGGTGCAGTATAGTCATCTCACCGGACCTCTAGTTGAGGCCAAACGTGAGAACTTTGATATTTACTGGTTTGTTGGTCCCGTTTTCATTTTGCGCCAGGTTTTGACCTTTGATTTAACTAATAAAATGTTAATGCATGTAACCAAAAATGTTGTGCTAAGTAGTCTCAAGTCATTGGATGCATACACACCCCACGTCTCGTATTGGGTGATTTCTTTTTTCGTGGGAAAAAACAGGGAATGAGGTGGGTAGTTAATGCACCGCGCCTAAATGTTTTGGGATTACTATTTGGTTTTCGTAACGTGACTAATGCACCAGTATGGAGGGAGTACAATAGTAGTCTTTGATTGCAATTTTTTGTTGGTAGCTTACCAAGCTGAGCGCTCAGTGAGTACAATAGTAGTCTGATCAATGAGACTTCAGATTTGAGCCATCTACCGCAAGGAATAAAACAATACACCATGTATTTATTTACAGAGGGAGTAGTATATTTTTTGTGACATGCATTACTAGATATTGCTAGTCAGATACTAAATCTAGACGAATGTGGTAGTACTACTAAATCCAGACGGTGGTGCTAGTACTAGTAGTAGTACTACCAATGTAGTACTACTATACTACCCGTTGGTCAAATTATTACGTGTTGCTCCTCATAGTGAAGTGACAAGACCCTACGCCAGGGATGACACCCGAGTGTAGGCGCCGTGTTCGGCATACTAAAGTCAGCCTTGCCATCTATAGTCACTACCATCATGGCTGTAGAGCCAGCCTGCTTACAGCTAGTCGTGTTCGACATAATTTACCGTGCATAGATGCCAGTACATTGCATGGAACACCAAGATTGGGGGTGGACGGCGCCGGCAGCGACCATCGCGCCAGATTTTTCCATGGCCTTCTAGATGTGGTGGGGAGGAGATAAGGCTGATTGTGAGAGACAAGGAGTTGTTTGTAAATAGGGAACAAGTGCGAGCATCTTTTTGCAAAACTGCAGAAGTTTGGTTTGTATGCGTCAGATCTAGATCCGACGGCTGGTGAAAGATGGCAGGCACAACATCATCACCAACTTAGGACCTCTTTGATTCACAGGATTTTGAAAATGCAGGAATAGGATACGACAATATTACAAGTTTCAAACTGATATTACAAATGATAGGAGTAATGATGCATCTACGAAGAGGGAACTACAATGAAGTTTACATAAGAACTTTCTTACTTTAGGTGGATGCAGCATTATCGTACAAACTAAAATCCACCGCCCTGACAAGTCACTAATGGGTAAATAAATTTTCGAGTCTCTGGCCACTTGATGTTTCAAAAACAAATTCAGCTTCTATAGAGACTCTGTCATTTTGGCTTAGACGCTTGCGGTGATCAGCACGCCATTCATTGTTGCGCCAGAGAACTCCAAACGTCATTACCTTCAGCACACATGCCTCCAGAACAAAGAACCTGGCCAAGTTAATCTCAGATGTGCTGCCTCGGTAATTGATCAAATCAATTTCTGTAAGATAGAGATCAAGGCATTCGATGAGATTGTTATAGTGCAGCACATTTTTCACTTTTGGGCTTTTTTATCTGCAAAAGAAGAGAACATATTAGAGCAGCTGGCTGTATAAGATTGTCGTGTCATCAAGAGGTACCAATATCATTCGCTCATACGATAGGGTTGGCTGGCTAGTGATATTTTTTCACTCTCTCTCTCTCTCTCTCTCTCTATTTCCTCTCATTTACCTAGGAGCACGTGAAGAGCTTGGGCATTTGTTACCTTCCACTATGTGGCCAATGCCATATTTCTCAAAAGTATGCCACATAATACGCATCGATGTCAAATCAAAAGATTTTGGCACCTCTCTCGAGATGTGAGAGAGTTAGCACTGTTGTGCACACAGACCCACATGTATAAACAAATCAATCAAACCAACTAGACCAACCTCTCACTCTCCCAAACAAGTGTTTTTTATTGTCTCAGTCCTCTCCCTCTCCCACGCAAGTATTTTTTCATTGCGTGAGTTAATTTGGCACCGGAGCAAAGTAGGTGATCCGGATTGGGGCACCAGGTGAGCAATGTAGGGGCATCGATGCCAAATGCATCACAAGCGAATTTGCCACGTGTTTTGGCCTACATAGTGGAGGGTCATTATAGCCCACTTTTGTACTACCTCGTATTTAGTGTAAAATTTTGACCATAAATTTACCGAAGAAAATGCCAATACATGTCCCAAATATTATACCATTTGAAATTATATTCAAATACGAATCCAACGATATAATTTTTAGTGACATGCATTAACATTTTGTCAGTTAAATCTATGGTGAAATTTTGATACTACAAAATAGGAAGAGTAAACCACGATGGTGGTAGGACTTGCTCTTAGGGTAACCATAGAGTTACTAGTCTAAGTTACTTGCCACTATGACTAGCCTAGGCTACTATAGTAGTAGTACAACAAAAAAAGATGCAGGTGATCACGTGAGAAAAAAATACTAAAAACATTTCTTTCGGTGTAGTGCGTAGATGCAGTTTTGAACACTACACTTGTCATCATAATTTGGGAAAATTACGAAAAAATTGAGCTATGTTGTGATTACCGTTCACTAATAGGAAAGAAGTTTCACCTCGATGAGTAGCTTCTCCGTGCACAGAAAGCATGTAAGGAATCTAACAACTTGATCCAGATTGGGGGCGATAGATTTTATTGCCAAATCTTCACTGTGCGCATAGACTGGGTCAAGCTTGTGGGATTCATTTTCGGGATGATAGTCGTAAATACATCAAGAAGAAATTTAAAAATGTGAATTTCAAGAAGACAGAGAAGAAGATGAGTGTTGTACCTAAACGATTACGGGTCCAATGAAGAGTTTGGAGAATTTGGCAGATGAGTACACCAACGCTGTCAATTTCGGCACGTCAATGACCCTGATTTTTGTTGGACCTTCTAGATCAGATAAAAGATATCCCTCAAGGAATGGCGCATTCTCAATGACCATAACATGGAACAGCTGGAGTGATCTCTTCCCAATTGATGTCTTGTTGCGGGGCCAGTAAGACACATAAATCCATCGGAGATTCGTCGAGCAGTGTGGAGGCTAATGAACCCGTGGATCTGCTGAAGACGAAGGTATTCGAGCGTAGTATAGCTGCGGAGCAGGTGCTCCATAGCCTTCTTCAAGATGCCAACGTCGAAGAGGTCGAGCTGCTTGAGTTGAGGGAGAAGAAGGGCGGGCACGGCATTAATCTGGGGATGATAGCATGAGCTGAAGCTGGCGCGGCGCAGTATTGGCGTGAGGCGGAGCGTGGACGGCGGCAGAGAGCGACATTGTCCAGCTTCAAAGCTGAGCTCCTTGATCTGATCTAGGGCGGGGGATAAGAACCACTCATCGAACTTGGCTTGGACCTTGCAATTGGTACTGAACATGCGGATGTCAAGGCGTTTGGCTGGGCCAAGGTGTGATGAAAGGATCTTGGAGACTACGGCCATGCGTTTGCAATCCCGTCGCAGAGGCAGCTATCGACTGTGAGGTTGAGGGGGACGCGGCGCCAGAGGGGGCGCCACCACTGGGAGAGTAGGTGGTCCGCACAACAGATTTGGTGGGGAGGAGGCTGATGATGATGAGCAGCATGTCGTCGGGGAGGCTGATGATGAAGTCCAGGCTCGCCGGATGCGGTTTTGGCTTGAGCTGCCTCCACATGTTGGCTGCCTCGCCGTCCATATCACTCGGTGGCGACGCCGTTGTACACGTGTGCTGGTGTGTGTTGTGTGCTGGATGTGCGCGAGTGCGTCCTTCTGTGCATGCCGCCGCGCAGTGGTGAATTGTGCGCGAGTGTGCCCTTCACGCGGAAGAAGTGTGCCCTCAATTTACTAGCGTGCGGGGACCGCATTATGGGCCATAAGCGGGCTAGATTTGGAATCGTCCGTTCATGTGCCGACCATAATGGGCCATCGTTAATCGGCCGTATTTGATGATGCTATGAAAACATCCCAATGGATTAACGGGTCGGGGTGCTACCCCGAGTGGTTTCAACTTTGTTTACTTGACAGCGTGTCAGATGGGCCTCTAGTTTACTTATTTTCACCCACTGCCACATGGGCCAGCACACGAAGATAGAGAACACGAGCTGACAAGGCAGCATCTGGACTGGTTGATCGGTCAACTAAACAATATACGGAGCTATACGTTGACACAGTGATCGTATAATCCGTTGGTATAGAGAGTTCGAGTGAGAGGGGAGGCCCGTGAGAGATAGCAGAGAGAGAGAAAGAGCTAACTAGATTTTTTGTAAAGTCAAACTTTTGAATCTTTGACAAAGTTTATAAAAAATTACTTATATCTACAATACCAAAGATAAATGATAGTATGAAGTAAGTACATGTAGTGATGAATCTAATGATCATTCCAGATGTAAATGTTTTTCTCCACATATACCTGGTCAAACTTTTCTGAGGTTTGACTTTTCAAAACATCCATATGCTTATGGATGTGAGAGAGTACCTAACTAGAGAGAGATAGTGTGTGAAATAGAAAGAGTGACTAAAAAAGTGTGTGTGCGTGTGTGAAAGTGACATGGACAACACACGATAAAAGTAGAGAAAAAGTGTGTGTGTCTTATGCAAACATATCACACATGCATCTTCGATAGCGGAAGCAAGGTGAGGAGATAGTGTGTGGTTGTTTGCAACCGAGAGAGAAAGACCCCTAGCACATGGCCAAGAGGGGTCTAACAAACAAGGGAGAGAGGTCGAGAGAGACGTATGGAGAAAATGCAGACATGGGGAGGAGAGGGTGTATGTTTGTCATAGAGAGATCCCCTGCAGATCGTGATGGGACTACATGGGTGGGAGATTGAGTGCCAAGGTGTGTGCGCGATAGAAGATACCCCGAGAGATATCGAGATAGACGTACGGATGGAAGGAGACAATACATGTGTTCCTGATGGCTAGTGAGAGATAGTCATACTTAGGGGGGGAGTGCATGCGCCTATGATGGAGTGAGGGATTATGGTACTTAGGGGGTGCGTGTCACATAGAGAGAGAGAGAGAGAACAAGGGCGAAGAGTGTTAGATGGGTCTATGTAGTGCAAGCGAGACATGTGTGTGTGTGAACCAGGGAGATATAAAGTTTGAGAGAGATAGAGGAGCCCCGATAAGGCTGAGTGGTGCGTCAGATAGCTGAGAGGGGGAAAGAGATTTCCATTCGCTCGATAATGCAGTGCATATAATTTTTTTAGAAGTCAAACTTTGGAAACTTTGACCAGGTTTACGCAAATATTATTTATATCTACAATACCAAAGATACATCATACAAAACTACATCTCATGATTAATCTAATGGTATATTTTTGCCGTCCTAGATGTAAATGTTTTTCTCCATGTACATGGTCAAACGTTGTGATGTTTGACTTTTCAATAAATCTTTATGCTATGGACCGAAGAGAGTGCCTAAGTCGAGAGAGAGATAAAGTGCGTGTGAAGGAGAATGAGTGAGTGTGCAAAAAGAGTATGTGTGTGAAATAGAAAGGGACAACAAACGATAAATTAGAGAGAGTGTGTGTATGTTTGTTTCTTATGCAAACATATCACACATGCATCTCCAAGATAGAAAAGCGAGGTGAGGAGATACACGAAGATAGCTAGTGCGTGATTGTTTGCAACAGAGAGAGACACCCCTATAGCACATGTCCAATAGAGGTCTGGCCAACAAGGAACAAAGATCAAGATGGGCGCATGGGGAGGGAGAGAGGGTGTGTTTGTGATAGAGAGATCCCCTCGAGATTGTGAGGGGACTATATTGGTGGCAGATCGAGGGACGAGGTGCGTGTGTGATAGAAAGATGCCCCGAGATAAAACGAGATAGACCATGCACGTGTTTGTGATGGAGACAAATAATTAGCTAGTCATATACATATAGGGGGGACTATGTGTGCCTACAATTGAGTGAGAGACCATCATACTTGGCTACGCATGAGATTGTGCGTGGGTGCATGTGAGATGGAGAGGGAACATGGGAGAGATAGAGTTTTAGATGGGTCTATCGAGTGCGAGTAAGATATGCATATGTATGTGTGACGCATGGAGATGGAGAGTTTGAGAGAGAGGGAACAGCTCCGAGGCGGCAGAGTGGTGCGTGAGAGAGTTACGGGCAACGAGTCAGGAAATTTGTGTGCGTATGATGAATGCGCCCAAGATATTTAGCTTGGACTAGAGAATCATACATAGTATGCGAGAGAGACCTATACATGGAGTATATATGCATGCGAACTAGAAAGAGCCCCCCCACACACACAAAGAGAGAGAGAGAGGGAGAGGGACCAACAAGGTTTGTGTGTTGGATGCGTGTGATAGAATTGTAGATTGTTAGCGAGAGAGAGAGAGCAGGAGTCCAGGAGAGGGGGATGTCGCGTTTTATGCATCAAAGACTGATATAAACCATGTTTCGATATAAACTTGCACTCAAATATTTAAATTGGAGAACATGTTGTTTGCAATCCACACATGAACGGAGATATGCGTATCAAACAAGTTCATTAATTTGACTTTCAACATGTTCATGGAGTACTATAATACTGTACAACATGCTACTCTATTGAGGTGTTCAATTTTGGATTTAGTTCACTATTTTGACCTGGTGAACGAGCTATTTTATTGAACCGAGATATTTAATTTTGGGTTTGATTCCCGTTTTTGAGTGGGTCAACTATTTGTCATATAGTAAATCGTTAGCAACGAGCATGTAAAAACACATTAGTCCTGAGCAACATCTCTCCATCTAAAAAAATAAGTGGCAAGCTAATATTTCAAAATTTGATTCGAATCGACTTGGTAAGGTAGACGTGGATGCTCGTTCTCCCAAAATTTGAATGAACCATTAAACACCCTCTGCTCGATGGAATTTGCTCGAGCAAACAGATGGGAGACGCGAAATTACCGGTCTATGTGGGACACGCATCAATTGGCCCGTTGTACATCGAGGGTAGGTTCGTAACTTCATCCAAGCACGCCTTCTCCTCGGCCGAAATGACATGTGCCGAATAATTCATAAACCATGGGCGGCAAAACACCCTCTCCTCGCCTGAAATTGCTCGCGCCAACTATTTCAAAACACGCCCTCCTCGCCCGAAATCGCTCATGCCCACTATTTCAAAACACGCCCTCCTCGCCCGAAATCGCTCGCGCCCACTATTTGGGAGAAGCAAAGTTACTCTACTATCCCCGACCCTCAGTACACAGACCCAAGCCGAGAAGCCTAAAGGCAGGGGTAGAACTGTAACCCCCCCCCCACACACACACACATTTTAGACAAATGCGTCCGTAAGACACGGTTCCCCCTCCCAATTCCCCATTCATACCTCGTGGGTGCCAAATCACCTTCTCCCCAGCCGCGAAACGTCAGCCCCTCCTCCATGGCGCCCCACCACACCAAATTCACAGCTGCCCTCCTCCCCAATGCCGGAGACGTTGTCTGTTTGCCGTCATGCACTACATTGTGTGCCTCTTACTCCGTGCTACCGAAGCTGCCTCGACGAGGGCCACGTGAACCATACCGGACCCGATTCACCCCCGTCGTTGTGCACGGCGCTGGAGCGGCTCCAACTTCGGATCCGTCTAGGGCCCCGATGCTGCTTCCCCGTAGCCGTCGACCATCGTGACATCTCTGCTTTGCCGCCGCCGGTAGCCAACGCGACCATGCCGGCCTCACCGACTCGGCAGCTAGAGCTGCCTACTTCACTGGGCCGCAAGATAGGTTGTACCCTAATCACAAATCACTTTATTTAGGCGTCAGTTGTCTGAATTTTTATTCTGGGCCAGTCGATTCCCAATGGGAAGCAGCACCCCTCAAGGCGGCGGAGCTCCTAGGCTGCCAGTTGGCTGGTGTCTATCATCAGGGTGCAGGGGCGCAAGTTCACCGCGGAAGCAGCGCTTAGATGGCTATCTTAGAGTTGCGTGGGTTGAAGGTACTGCCACCGTCGGATCTAGATGACGGCGAGTCTTTCTGGATTGGCCTGGGGCGGCGCAACCATGGTAGTACGGTGGGGCGGGGAGCCGGGTTTTGGTCGGAGCTCTCGCGGCCACGGACGGCGGAGGCAAGCTGCTCTGTCGGTGGTCACTGACTCTTTGGGGAAGAGTCCAAATAGTGTCAGCTGGGAGGCACAAGACGGCCATCAAGCCATCCGGCGTAGATCGGACAATACCAAAATAAAATAAAATCGTGTGACCCCAATTTAGTCTTCAATCAACAGACGTGTGACCACTCTCGTACCTTGCTGTTGATCTCTTAGGGTATTTCTTCAGATCAGAGATATGTGTCGTTCTTAACATTATGTGTTTTCTTCTTCTTCAGCCACACCGTTTTCCAACTCACCGCAACTGCTCCAACACGGGAAGCATACACGAGAAGGGAGCTATAGTCCCCACTCAACATTTTCCTCCATCGAATGCGCGTGCCCGACATGGACAACCACAACAACTGCAGGGCCATTGACAAGTCAGCACATGATGCTCACTCCAATGGATGACGGCCAGATAGGTTGTACCCTCATCTTACTTGTGTGCAGCATTTATGGCTTTGTTATTCATCTAAGCATGGAAAATAGATTATCACATTTCACTGTATATTAATGTTGATCTCTTATGGGTCTTGTTCAGGAGTTAATGTTGTTCCATAGTTCAGCTAAGAGACTTGTTCTTTAGGTAACGCTGTTCCATAGTTATCATCCATCAGCAATGATATCCCACGGGCTGGTGATTATAGTACTATACCACTTCTAGTATTACCTATTTTGTTCTTTAATACTTTGTGCACCATCTAGTTAATCAAGAGTATAAGCGATACATATTATGCAGCTTTCATCTATGTTCTCCCTTTAGTTTTTTAGACCTGTTGCTGCTAGTTAACCCCAGTCCTACTATTTATGTCATCTCCTATAGGCACTCATTACATAAATCTAACTACTATTTGTCTTCCATGCATGTCAGATATAATTGCACACACTGATTTATCCACAGGAACCTCAAGGAGCAATGTAATGGCCAACAAACTTTGACGTCAATGATACCCAATATGATGGAACATGTAAGGGTAGTTCATCAGAAGATTTGCAGAAAGATGATGAATCCTATTCACCCCACAAGTTCCTTGCTCTAACTTGGCCCGTGATATGGGTACATCATGCATATAATGTCCTGGAGTGCATCTACTTTGTTGCAATGCCTTGTGCTTAGCCTGCTGATCATGCATGTAAATATGTCATGCCTTCCTGTTTTTCAGTACCTATTCCATTCATGATAACATGTTTCAAATTCAATTACTGTAATTCTACTCTATCGCAATGCCATCTGCTTAGTTTGGACATCATGCTTCTGAATATCTTATGCATTGTTATTCGTCAGTATGTACTTCATCTGTCTACCATACCATGTTATTTTTTTTACATTGAAGTGATGTTCTAGTGGTTTGTTGCAATGCCATCTTAGTTTCCCAATCATACACGCATATGTTGCCTTAGTGTTTTTCTGTATATATTCCATCTCTACTGTAGCATGTTTTATAACTGAAGCACCATTCTTCTATATAAGGCATGCAAGGGGAACACGGCTATGTTAGAATCTGAAGGGTTACAAACCAGGTCTTTGCAAAAGATCCAAACACCAGGAGATAGTAAAACAACTCCAGTTTTCATAGATACTGCTCCAGCACAGAGAAACCCAACTCCTACTAATAATAAGCAGATTCCAGTGGCCAAAGAACTAGTCCGCTTCAGTCCAGCAAAAATATGTCAACTCCATTCTAAGAAGCATGTGTGTATCCTTGCATCATGAAATTTTATAGCATTCTGATCATATTTTCTACATGTTTCTTACCCATCTCTCTTTTAGAAAATAAGGTTAAACGACAGAAGACTTTCTACACTAGGATGTATTCGAGGATAGTATCTTGTGGGACTTCTTTGCTCCAACGCTGATGTATGTACCTGTTGTATATCAATACAATTTTACATCAGCATGTATTCTGTTAATCGGCGTGAATCCAACCTTTAACTGATCTAAATTTAGTTGTAGCAAAATGTTGATTTTTGTAAGGAAAATTGCCTGGTAGTTTAGCATACTAAGCTGCATGAGTGTACTATCTCATATCATGCACATTACTGAATTGTAGTGCTGCTATGGTTGCCCATTCATTCATTGTGTCAATGTTGCTTTCGTATTACCTTACCTAGCTGATGATAGCTGTGCCATATTGTGTTAATTTGGTGTAGGCTGGTGTGGTCTGGTTGCCCAAACGTTCATTGTGTCAATTTTGATTTCCTATTATCTGACCTGGCCAATGATAGAAATGCTAGTGTGATAATTTGGTGCAAGCTTCTGAAGATAAGAAGACAAACTCTGAAAATAGCAAGGCAACCCCATTGTTTCTTTCCAATAAATCTAGGCCAGGTAATATGGCAATAACTCTTGATTAATCTGTTTGGTTCCCCTCCTAATTTATGTTATGATGCAGTGGTCGAGACACTCTCCCCTATCAATAATACAAGCCTGCCAAAATCGCCATCTGAATCTGTTCAGTTTTCTCTATCTCAAATGCAATGGAAAAAATGTATGTTTGTGAACCAATTAATGGCTGAAGCAATGATGGAAATGGTGGAGGAATCAGAGGTGCACATTCGTGCGCAACAACAACTGATCAATGTTTTCAGAGACATTATAGCAAAGCAGAAAGAACTTGCCCACATGCTTATGGGCGTCATCCGTGCCGAGGTTGCAGATTGTGACATTGTAGATCGTTAGGTTCTGTTCATTTATTTGCACTGGCATCAATCTTTGATTGCCCAGTGGATATATTTTCCTGTAATATATGTTGGATGTGCAACGTTTTTCCATGTATGTCGTACCTTTGTTTAGCGCGCCTCACATTCCAGCTAAATAGTCGCTAGGAAGCTAAAAAAGCAGTGAAATTATTGGTTAGCAGGAACAGTCGTGGGCCCTATATGAAGGAAGCAGCCCACTAGCCTTAATGAGCTTCCCTAATGGGCTCGCAGGGGCCAAAATTCTCATAGGCCTTTGATTGATCGGTTTTGGTCCTGTGCATAATTGCTCGTCATAATGGCCTCAAATTAACTAATTGGGCCTATAGAAAATTTCGAACTTTAATGGGCCCATTAAGTTAATGGGCTGTTACCAGGCCGAAAGTTAATGGTCGGCCCTGTTACCTCCCGGGTCGTTAATAGGTCGACATCAAAGCGGGCAACAGGTGGGCCCATTTGATTTCACGGGTCGTTAACAGGCCGATACTAAGGTCAGGCTACATATGGCCTAACTATACTATGGGCCTTTAGCAGGATGAAAGAGACAGGGGGCTCGTACTGGACCATGAAGAGCATGGGCCGCTAAGAGGCCGAAAGTCAGGTCATACTCTATATGGCCCAACTGTGTTGTGGGCCTTTAGAAGGCCGAAAGAGAAACCGGGATGGTATTGGACCATGAAGAGCCTGGGTCGCTAAAGACCAAAACTCAGGTCCAACTTCAAATGGCCCAACTCATTTATGGGCCGTCAACAGGCTGAAAGACACACCGGGCCGAAAATTGGCCCAACACTTAAATGGGTCGGTAAAAGGCCGGAAGATGTACATCCTGAAAATTGCCCAATCCCTTGAATGGGTTGTTAACAGGACGAAACCACATCGGGCCAATATTGAGCCCAAATATATAGCGGGCTCGGACTAACGATGGGCTACAATGGTGTCAAATCGTTAACGGGCCGTTGACGGGCCGAATTGGCATATCCTGTATAGGCCGTGGGATTAAATGGACATGACACAAGTAGGCCTTATATGGGTCGGCCAACTAATTTTTACTGGGTCGGCCTTTTTCACCGGAATGGGCCACTGTTGGGCCGTGACACGTGTCGACCTATCATATGCGCCTCCTGTTCAATGAGTTGATGACATCTGTCCCACCGGTGAGCCAACACGTGTTTCCTCCGCCCAATGAGAATTTTACACATGGAAAATCCCCATTGGTCTGGGCTGTTAACGGGTTATTGGATCCAAAACCGAACCCGATAGCTTAACGGCGGCCCGTTACGGTGGATGCCATGTGTTAGTTACCCTTGACGAAAACACTTCCATGACGCGCCATTTATCGTCATGGAAGTGGACACTTCTATGATGATAATTTTGGTGATGTCATGGAACACTTCTACGATAGCACATGTATGACTATCTCGATTATGTCATAAAATCGTCATGGATGTACATGCATGACAAAAAACGTGACCTACTATGACAAACACATATCATCACGGAAGTTTATTTTTTTGTGTAGTGCCCCCAGCCCAATAGTCGGGCAGGTTGTGAATTGTCAGGAGGAGCTTAGGGTTGTCAGTATTTGCAGGTTTTGAATTGTGTTTTGTGTTGTGTATTTTGAGAGTACTTTCAGATATGAATGTCTTTTGAATTTTAAATTTGCAGTATTGAGCATATGAAGTATTTTATGAATTCTAGAGATCTATTTTTAGCACTTAATAAAATGTAGTTTCATAGGAGTATAAAAGTGCAGACAATGTGATTCTTAGAGAAGAAACTGCAAGTTTCAGTTTTAGATAAGAAACTGCAAGTTTCAGAGGCAAAGCATTTATATTAACACGCCTTTTTCAAACAGGGATAACATCATGTTGGAAGTTTTATTCATGGTCGAAAATGGAACTTCCAGCTTCACATCATGCTGATCAACATTCATGCATAGTGCATCTTCATATAATGCACAGTCAAAAAGATTTGCTATTTTCAAAATGCCCACACAATATCGAGTGTGCGAAAAATAGAGAAAACGAGGGACGAAGTATTGGCAAGTGTTGGACGTGGTGTGCGTAGATGACAATGGGTACCCACATGTAAATAATGGCAGAGGCAAAAAATTTGGAGATATTTTCCCTACATCAGGTGGAATCGAACCCAGGCGGAACAGCGGTCGGGTAGTGTCACTTGGCCACTGGGCTAGTTCAATAGTTTTGGTAGAAGTAAGGCACTGCCTCTAGTGGTTCGATCTCGTCCTGCGCCTTTGTACGCTCGCTGCGGCGCCGCTGTCTGCCGTTGTGAACATGTTAAAAAACGAGAGGAATCTGGAGAGAACTGTATGTGGAGAGGCGGATAGTCGGGACCCACCAGGTCTATGGCCGTACGCAAGCAAGTGCCTCATTGAAAAAAAATACTTCCTCCTAATGCTATACTGACGTTGGGGCCCACGGGTTTGTCAACATAGTTACATTTTTTTGAGGTGCTTCAATGTAGTTACTAAAGGAGATAAATTTACAACGAAGCCGGGGAGCTGGCAGGTATCATTTATTATCAGTGGGCCAACAAGTATCAGCTGGGTTGTGGGCTGGCCCGTCTAGGCTTTCTTTTTTAACATGTGCAACCACGACATGACAGTTTGTATTTTCTTAAGGGCCGTCATGTATCGACCGGCCTAAGGACCTCCCATCCGAGGTTTTATTTTTCCTGAAACATCGGCGGCCCAACTTATGTATTTTTTTAAGACAACGCAGAGGTCAGTTCTATTTTTCTATATAAGAATAGGAACGCCACGTCCAACTTATGTTTCCCTTCTAACTATATTATATATATTTAAGTTATTTTATATGTTATTATTTATTGTTATTGTCATCATATATTTAACATATACTTACATATATAAGAAAACAATATGGCACATGTTATTAACTTATAAAAATAATTTCTTAACAATTAAATCCTGGATTTTTTTACATTAAGGAAAAAAATCCTAGTGATTGTGTACAAAAGCTTGGTAAGATTTAAGGACCAATGTAATAATAAATCACTTGTTATTTAAATATATTTATAACAAAATGTCCAGCCCCTGTTTATTTTTTGATAACATTGTTGCGCCCAACCCAACATTCACTGGTGCGCGTCGGTTCTAAACAAACGGTTTTTAACCCCCTTTCCGCGACGGCCTTCGGAATCATCGCCAAGTGAGTGTGTGCGATAGGGGGTTCTTCCCACATGACCCAGAAACTGTCGGGGATATGGAATAGTGATCCAGAGGCCTTCCAAAATGTAATCGTGTGCGATGCAGCACACACTAAATTCTTTCGCACGTGTGATATCGGTGATTAAGTGTTTCTAATGACGCAGTGAAACCATATGGTCTGTCGTAACAAATCGTTTGCGAAACTGTATGTAAGGCACACGGGCTAACATATGAACTATGTGCGATTTGTGCCCTATCGCACACGAGTTTTCTGCGTAACCCGTCTGCCATGCTAGACTCCATCACACACGTTTTCCAACAATTACCGTCTGTGATAATGTTCTATCACAAACGGTTCAGGAGCCCCTTCGCACACATACAAGTGCTGCAGACCGTTTGTGATTTGTTAGGTATCACCGACAGTTGCCGCAAGAGTAACGTATGCTTTTCGTTTGGGATCCCACACGTTTCCTAAAAAATACGAGTGGGATTGTATTTTGCATTGGGCACGGTTTACTCCTAGTTCAGGAGAACCTATGCACATGTAGTAGTGCTGCAAATCATTTGCGATCTGCTGTGTATCACCGACGGTTTCCCTACCATTGACGTATGCCTTCCGATGTGGATCACACACACTCATTTAGTTGAACCGTGTGCGGAGCAATTGCCAGGTTAAAACAAAAATATCCCATTTTGAATCGGCACGCAAAAAGCAAATTTGCCACAATATTCAATTGAACAAATAAACAAAAATATCCCATTTTGAATCGGCACATAAAAAGCAAATTCGCCACAATATTCAATTGCACAAATAGTGTCCACAGGAAGAACATTCATCAGATTTCGCAACAATTGCAATTGAACATATGGTAGCTAAATTCCATTGATTTGTCCACACATATATGGATTACATAATTAATCATAGTGTACGAAATACAAAGACCTCATCAGATGGAAAACAATGGATCCATGTGTTATCTGTTTAGCGGCTAACTCTCACTCAATGTTTCAGGAGAACGCATGCTGAAATCTTCATTATCACCAGTGGGATTGATGAAGTGATCCAGGAAGAAGTCGATGATAAATCTCTGAACCATCAGCAATTCACCAGCCAGGAGCGGTTCAGGGGTCCTCGGTTTTAAGATGAGTTGTAGTATTTTTAAGATCGGAATGTGCCATATGAGTGGAGTAGAAGATATTAATTAAGATAGACTTACTGTTACTAATTCGCGAGGATCATCACAACTATCAGCAGATTTGCAGATGGAGATCATGTGTCTGTAAACATAGTATCCACAAAGGTTGGTCCCTGCTTCTTGCTGAGGACACTGAATTTTTTTGTACAAAATTAGTCATGTATTTGTCCTGTTAGGAACAACCTAACCGGTGTTAGATGTATTATTTTTTTCTTTGGACAAAATATAAAGAGGTTTATTTAGAAGCTTGAACATTTGACTAGCGTAAGGAAAGGTATTTGCAGACTGCTGGATAAATTTTCCGAAAATAATGGATTTTGGTGTGTTACCGGAGAAACGATCTCGTGCTGTAGAGGTAGTTTCCTCTTGATCAGGTTCCTTGTTTTAGTTTCCCACAATGCGAGCACACTGCAAATGATGATGAATTTTGATAACATCAATTATTGAACCAGATATGAATGCAAATTAATTTCAACATCATAGAATTCAATACCTATCCAAGAATTGGTGAGGATGCATCAGATCCTGAGCATTTGTTGACTCTCTGAGAGAATCGATGTAGTAACTGTGTTCTTGTTTGGAACAATGAATACCAATATCCAGTGATTGCTACATATTAAGAAAGCCATGAACTTACGAATGATGTCGAAATCTAAAAGACAATCAGTGTATGCGTGGTTGTTTACTTGACTTACCGTTCATGATATGGCCAGAGAAATGATTCTGCATGGGACGTGTTTTCAAAGATACGGACGACTGTGTTAATGACCCAGTCCCGTCGGTCCTTTTCATGTAATGTTGTGCCATTTGCTAATGCAAGATCTATGAAATACACACTCTCACTTTGTCTTCTCTGCGTGTTCAATCCCCTAAGAGGAATAAAATGCAGTTAGTTGTTTATCATTTACAGCCTTGTATGGAGAAGTTGATCATAGTATGTTAAGTACTTACAAAATCACGCATCTAACAAGAGTGGTGTCGGTGTCAAAACCGGCGGATCTCGGGTAGGGGGTCCCGAACTGTGCGTCTAGGCGGATGGTAACAGGAGGCAGAGGACACGAAGTTTTACCCAAGTTCGGGCCCTCTTGATGGAGGTAAAACACTACGTCCTGCTTGATTAATATTGATGATATGGGTAGTACAAGAGTAGATCTACCACGAGATGAGAGAGGCTAAACCCTAGAAGCTAGCCTATGGTATGATTGTGTGTCGTCCTACGGACTAAAACCCTCCGGGTTATATAGACACTGGAGAGGGCTAGGGTTACACAAGGTTGGTTACAAAAGGAGGAGATATACATATCTGTATTGCCTAGCTTGCCTTCCACGCCATATTGTCTTCGGCATTGCAAGGCGGGTTCCTCCTCCGAATACACCACGGAAGAATTTGAATACAAGAATAGTGTCTGACCCTGCAAAATAAGTTCCACATACCACCGCAGAGAGAATAATATTTCCGCAAATCAAATTTGCTGACTTGTTTTGGCAACACGACCTTATGCCATGGCCCGGTGATTATTCAAACCGTTTCCTTTAACTAGCCCCGCACATAACGCGAGGCAGTTTTTTGACACGTCTTGTCAAAGCAGAGATCGTGTCCCCTTATCACGGGATTCTCATCAATACGGACGTGGGTAACCCAACCGCACCATCGATTCCGGCGCTTGGGGGATAAGCGAGTTTTACCAGGCTAGTGGGGGCGCATAGTTTCGGCCGCCCATATAAAGGGATAAAGATTCACCTTTTCATCCACGCCTTCTTCCTCCTTTGCTCATCCACTTTCGCACACTCGAGCTCCAACGCCCAAGTCCGCATTTCCCACCTCGACCTTCTCCAACCATGTATGGAGCGGGAGGCAGGTGGATGGTCTCCCCCATCATGGAGGGACACATCAAGAAGCTGAGGAGAGCCGGATACCTGCCCGACGACATCGCGCACCGGCTCCCAGAAGAGGGGCAGCTCATCCCCACCCCCAGGCCCCATGAGAGGGTAGTGTTCCTTACCCATTTCCTCCGCAGACTGGGATTCCCTCTCCACCCATTTGTCCGGGGGCTCATGTTCTACTACGGCCTGGATTTCCATGATCTGGCCCCGAACTTCATCCTCAACATCTCGGCGTTTATCGTCGTGTGCGAGGCCTTCCTCCGCATCAAGCCCCACTTCGGCTTATGGCTGAAGACCTTCAATGTCAAGACGAATCTAGTGAGCAGCCGCCAGGCGGAGTGCGGAGGCGCCATGGTGGGCAAGATGCCCAACGTCACATGGCTCGAGGGCTCCTTCGTGGAGACCATAAAGGGGTGGCAATCGAGGTGGTTCTACATCACCGAGCAGCGTGACCCTAAATGGGCAGCGGCCCCCGAGTTCCGATCTGGCTTCCCCACGCGGCTCACCTCCTGGCAAGAGAAGGGCCTGTCCTAGGGTAGTTCAGGAGAGCTGAACGGACTCCAAACATGTATTCAAAACATGGTGAACAAGAAGCTCAAAGTCGTCAACGTAGTCCAGGTCATGCTCATCTGCCGGATCCTCCAGTGCCAACAACGGGCTTTCAACTTGTGGGAGTTCGACCAGGCCCAGCACCGAACTCTGAACATGCTCTTCGACACAACTCATGAACATGCCTGGAAGGTGTTATTCAAGAGCGCCGAGGTTCCCCCTCCCACTATCGAGGACCGCGGATTCTGCGCGAAGCACCAAGCCAGCGCAGTAAGCTGTTTTACCTCTCACAGGATACTTATTTTTCATAGTTTGACTCTATGCGGGATCTAAGCTCCCGTACCTTTGACAGGACTGGCAGGAGACGGCTGGACGGATCGACTGTCCGGCTCCTTTGCCCGAAGGCCCAGCTGACGCTCTCCTGGCGAAGATGCTGACTCCGGCTCCTTACACGGTGCCGGAGAAGACCAAGAAGGCCACGGGAACCCGAAAGAGTTCCCGACGCCAGGCGTCATCGGACTCACCGTCCGATGACTCTGCGGCACACTCCCCCCCCCACCGAAGACGAGGAGGAAGAATAAGATGCTCCCCCTCCAGGCGGGGAAGACAAGAAAAGGAAGGCCGCCCCAACTGGGGGGGCCGAAGAGCCCAAGAAGGGAAGGACTCTCCTTCCGGACTGTTCCACCGCCGCCGCCGAAGGCGAAGACGAGTGGTTGCCCAAGGCCAAGCCCCTGGGGAGGTCGTAAGTATTCGGATACCAGAGTAACTCATACCATTCCTTTGTCGCACTGCTTTCCCTAACGCCGAATATGATTATGCAGGCCGCCACGAGCCCGTATCGATGTATCGTCAGACGGCTCCCTGGGCTCGTCGGATATGGATAGCGATCCACTTCCGACCACCACCTCCCCTTGCCCTGCGGACGACACTGTGGCATTGTCTCAAGAGGCACCGGGTCGAGGGGAGATAGTCCCAGAGGTGCCTCAAGGCGACCTTCCAGACTCCGAGGGCGGAGGGGACAAGGCCCCTGAGGGCTCCGAGTTCGGCCCTCATCCAAACACCGCACCGGAACCTCCAGTGGTTCTGGACTCGGGCAGGCGGCCTCCTTCCAAGAGGGGCGAGACGCCTGTGCCGGTGACCTCTGTCCATCTAGAGGCGCCGGACAATCTGCTGGGAGCGCTTCGCAGCGCTTCCCTCGACGAGGAGCACCGTACTATTATGAGTGCGGTGGTCCAGAAGGTTCAGTCCGCCAAGAGCGGATTGACTGAAGCCTGTGCCAGCCTTCTAACAGGCTTTGAGGTAAGTGTTTAAAATATAGGAAAAATATTACCGCATAGACAGTAGCCCCTGATGCTCTGTTCGGTGTTCACAAAGAAAAGCCAAACAGAGGATCAAACAATATCGCAGGAGTCTAATATAAGTATGTCAATATGCATATGCAGGCTTCGCTGCTGGCATCTGCCGCACTGACTGCGAGGTCGCTGCACTGAAGCAGGACCTTAAAGGGTCCAAGGACGAGCTCGGCCTTGCCAAGAGGCAGCTCAAGGAGAACAAAGGTAAGTAATACCTAGTTTATGGATATGTATAAAAAGAATGCGATTACAAGATGACAGGATCATCATGAATTTGCCAGGGGCCACGACTGAAGTGGCGACCCTAAGGCAAGCGATGTCCGAGGCCGAAGATAAAGCGGCCAAGGAGCGCACCGAGCGGGAAAGGCACGAGGCTCGGGTGGGCGGGGTGCAGCAAGAGCTCCAGGCTCTCGTGACGAAGCACGAGGCGTTGGAGCTTGACTCGAAGACGCGAGAGTCTGAGCTTACCGCGGCCGTCGAGAGCGCAAAAAGTGCCAAGGCCGAAGCCCAAAAGGCCCTCCAGGAGATTGACGCGATGAAGAAAATTGCGGCGGGTAAGGCATTCTATATGCAAAGCAAGCATGTGAAAGTAAATTACCTATTACTTACCCGAATCCGGAGGTCTCCAGGAGCATTCGCAGATTTGCCCCACAGCGTGTCGGATGCCGCACAGTTTTACCAGGCCGAGGAGGGAAGCTCAACGGAGAAGCTGTTCTGGTCTCAGTATACTAGGACCGAACACCCGGTGCCTATGAGCGACCAGCTGAAGCAGCTGGTCGAGCTACACAAAGCGGCCGAACAGGCCATGAAGGGCTTTATAGTCCGGCTGTGGCCTGGCGACGCCCTTCCGAACAGCTACTTCGGCCTGGTGAGGCGGCTTGTGGACGCCTGCCCACAGCTGGAAGTCGTCAAGCGGTCTGTCTGCATCGAAGGTGCACGTCGGGCTTTCGTCCGCGTGAAGGTGCAATGGGCCAAGCTAGACGCCGTGAAGCTGATTAAGGAAGGACCGCCGCAGGGCAAGGAGCATCGCACCCCCGAAATTTATTATGAGGGTGTCCTGAAGGGTGCTCGTCTTGTAGCGGACGAATGTTCAAAGGATGTAATATTTGAGTAAACTTGATCGTGTGATCCCGTATGATGAAAACTTGTTTCATATGCACTATGCAACGCTTGTTTGAATTTAAAATATTACCTTTTGTTTGGCTGTTTATCCAATCTGAGAGATGGCTAGTCCTCAGCTTCTGCCCCCATGCCGCGAGTGCTGTGGTGTTCGGGATAAACCTGAGCACTCTTGTTCCCATTTTTGGGTCCTTCGAGGGAGGTGCTCAGCACGGCGAACAAGGCAACCAGACTAATAATGCTTTATCACTCTCACTTAGCCATAGAATTCTATAATTTTAAATTTCGGCAAAGCCCCTGGTATTTGGAAGGCCGAATTCGTGGCGCGATACACGCCTTTAAGCTGGACAGGACCGGTTCCTCGCTCTAAGCGGCATAAGTCTTTAGGGACTCGAAACCTCGTTGAACAGCGACCAGTCTCTCGCCTTATCATGACAGTCAGTTTTAGCTTTCTCTACAGAGGTGCTTAGCCCAGCAGAACCGGGGCACAATCGTAGTAGTTCTCCTAGCGCTACCTTAGCCGATAGAGCGGAACGTAAGGTACCAAAACATAGGAGCCGGGCAAACCCAACATTTGACCAAAGACATGATTCGGAGTTGATGCATATAATGCTATAAGTTCGGGGTGCCGCACTTGTGAAAGTATTCGGACTTCTCACACCATATTGTGGGGTACTTAAGCCCCTGGTGTATTGGTCGTACCAGAGTGTACGGTTGCAAGGCGTTATTAATGAACACATATATATAACAAGAATGCAATAATAGTCGTAATGTTATGCATTGTTTATTCAAAAGGGTGCGTTAAAGCAGAATGATGCAGATAGTGCGATAAGCAAAAAGTAGGACTATGTCCCTTCCAAGGGCAAGCTGAGGAATAGTATTAAAGCAAATATTTCACTCGTTATCGTAATCCACCTGGGAATTCCGTGGTGTGACGTAGCTTTCTGCCTCCTTGGTTGCTGCATCATGTGTTCGGCAATCATGCTGTCGGACAGGGTTTCTAGAGATTAAAGTCCTGAAAAGAGAAAAATAACGAAGCGGGAAGCCCCTAGTGCGGTTTGAGCCGCGTCTTGGGGCGTGCCGTAGTTGTGCCCCCCTCCCCACCTGTGCCCATGGTATTTTTAATGCGTAATTATGTACGCGTGGCACGGATTTTGCCGTTTGGCTGGGACTGGGGTGGGGGTTGCATGGCTATGCGAGCTCAGATCGTGCCAGGCGGTCTAGTTCCCGATTACTCCGAGCGCGCTTGAAGGTGTCCGGGTCTTGAAACGCCGAACTGGTGGATTGCCTTGAGAGGCTGCTTTGCGCTTCTGCTGCGAGGGCCGCAGTGTGCTCCTCCGTTCGAAGAGAGCGCTCTGTGTTTCCATTAACTGTAATAACCCCATGAGGTCCTGGCATCTTGAGCTTGAGGTATGCATAATGCGGTACCGCATTGAATCTCGCAAATGCGGTTCGCCCGAGCAGTGCATGATAACCACTGCGGAACGGGACTATATCAAAGATTAATTCTTCACTTCGGAAGTTATCCGGGGATCCGAAGACCACTTCCAGTGTAATTGAGCCTGTGCAATGGGCCTCTACACCTGGAATGATGCCTTTAAAGGTCGTTTTTATGGGTTTGATCTTTGAGGGGTCTATACCCATTTTGCGCACTGTGTCCTGATAAAGCAGGTTCAGGCTGCTACTGCCATCCATAAGGACTCGAGTGAGGTGAAATCCGTCAATGATTGGGTCTAGGACCAGTGCGGCGAATCCGCCATGATGGATACTAGTGGGGTGGTCCCTGCGGTCGAAGGTGATCGGACAGGAGGACCATGGGTTGAACTTTGGGGCGACTGGCTCCAACGCATATATGTCCCTAAGCGCACGCTTCCGCTCCCTCTTGGGGATGTGGGTTGCGTATATCATGTTCACCGTCCGCACTTGTGGGGGGAACCTCTTCTGTCCTCCGGTGTTCGTCTGTCGGGGCTCTTCCTCGTCAACGCTATGTGGCCCCTTATCTTTGTCTTCAGCAATTAACTTGCCGGCCTGCTTGAACACCCAACAATCCCTGTTGGTGTGGTTGGCTGGCTTGTCGGGGGTGCCGTGTATTTGACATGAGCGATCGAGTATACGGTCCAAACTGGATGGGCCCCGAGTGCTTCTTTTGAATGCCTTTTTCCGCTGACCAGGTTTAGAGCCTTTGAATCCGGCATTGACTGTCGTCTCTTCAGTATTATCGTTGTTGATGCGGCGCTTATGTTTGTTGTGACGTGACCTGCTATTTCCGTCCTTGGTATCCGAAGTACCATGGTTCTTTGACATATTGTTATAGCGAGCCAGCCAGCTGTCTTCTCCCGCGCAAAAGCGGGTCATGAGTGTCGTGAGGGCTGCCATAGATTTCGGCTTTTCCTGACCAAGGTGCTGGGCTAGCCACTCGTCGCGGATTAGTGTTTGAAAGATTCTAGGGCCTCTGCATCCAGACAGTCGACGATTTGATTTTTCTTTGTTAGGAACCGTGTCCAGAATTGCCTGGCCGATTCTTCTAGCTGCTGAATTATGTGGCTCAAGTCATCGGCGTCTGGTGGTCGCACATAAGTGCCCTGAAAGTTTTCGAGGAATGCGGCTTCCAGATCTTCCCAACAGCTAATGGACTCTACTGGCAAGTTGTTAAGCCAATGCCGCGCTGGTCGTTTGAGCTTTAGTGGGAGGTATTTGATGGCGTGTAAGTCATCGCCGCGGGCCATGTGGATGTGGAGTAAGAAATCCTCGATCCATACCACAGGATCTGTTGTGCCGTCGTATGATTCAATATTTACGGGTTTGAAACCCTCTGGGATTAGATGATCCATTACTTCGTCTGTGAAGCATAGGGGGTGTGCGACGCCTCTGTATTGGGCTATATCGCGACACGGCTCGAATGGGTCTTGCCCGTTGTGTTCGGCCCGGCCGGATTGACTCTTACTATATCCGGTGTGACGTTTATCCTCTCGCATAGTGGCGCACCCTCGTGATCCGTAGATCGATCTTGCATGTTTTTCTTTGTCCTCCAATACGTCTCGCAGGTCTGGCGTGTTTCCCCATGCCTTTTTATTTGAATGGCGCCGGGGTGCAGGCTGAGTTTTTGGTTGGAATGCCTCTCTATCACGGCCACGAGGTGGCCGATCAGCCGCGTCGTACGCTTCTTCCACCAGTCAGGGTAGCAACCTGCATTTTGGGTAACTCTTGGGGGGCGTTCGAGTTTATATTCCTCGGCCGCCAGGACTTCGGTCCATCTGTCAGTTAGCATATCTTGATCAGCTTGAAGCTGCTGCTGCTTTTTCTTAAGGCTATTTGCCGTGGCTATAAGCCGGCGCTTGAAGCGCTCCTGTTCAACGGGATCCTCTGGCACGACGAATTCGTCATCGCCAAGGCTTGCCTCGTCTTCAGAGGGGGGTATGTAATTATCATCCTCCGCCTCTTCATCTGCCGCTTTCTCAGGAGGGCTGGCTCCTCCATCCTCCTGCTCTAAATCTTGCTGGAGGGTATTGTTGTTGTCTTCGGCACTATCTGGAGTGTTATTATCTCCTGTGCCGGTATCACCACTTTTGCTTTGGCGGGACTTAGAGCGGTGCCGCTGATGTCGGTGCTTGGGTTGCTTGGAGGGGTCATCCTCCGCTGTCTCGTCGCCATTGCCTTCTTTGGGTGTGTCCACCATGTATATATCGTATGATGAGGTGGCTGTCCACCGCCCTGTGGGCAGTGGTTCATGTTCGTCTCCCGCATCGTCGTCCATACCGTCGATGTCTTCAGAGTCAAAGTCGAGCATGTCAGTTAAGTCATCGACAGTGGCTACTAAGTGGGTGGTGGGCGGGCTGCGAATTTCTTCGTCGTCCGCATCCCAATCCTGCCGGACATAGTTCGGCCAGGATCCTCCTGACAAGGAGATAGACATTAACAAGTTCAGTATGTCGCCAAAGGCCGAGTGTTGAAAAATATCCGCGGAGGAAAACTCCATGATCGGAGCCCAATCGGATTCGCTAGGAACGGGCGCCGGCGGTTCGGAGTCCGTGGCCGGAGAGAGATCCGGCAGTTTGTCAACACGGCTCTCGTGCAGAGTAAGGTCGATGTTCGGCTCGATTGCCGATGAGGGTAAGGCCTCTATGGCGGGGTCCATCCACCCGTCCATGGACGGCGCAACTGGCTCCGAATTGAGGGTCAGAGCGGCTGCGGTGCGATCTCCTGAACACTATCTGATGGTAGAGCCAAATCGTACTCATCATGACCGCATGACGCACAAGGCAGAGGCTCGAATCCGTCGAAGATCAAGTCTCTGCGGACATCGGCCATGTAGTTTAAGCTTCCAAACCTGACCTGATGTCCATGGGCGTAGCTTTCAATCTGCTCCAGATGGCCAAGCGAATTAGCCCGCAGTGCAAAGCCACCGAATACAAAAATCTGTCCGAGGAAAAAAGTCTCACCTTGGACTACATCGCCATCGATGATCATAGGAGCCATCAAGCCTAATGGCGACAACACAGAGGAACTCTCAATGAAAGCACCAATGTCGGTGTCAAAACCGGCGGATCTCGGGTAGGGGGTCCCGAACTGTGCGTCTAGGCGGATGGTAACAGGAGGCAGGGGACACGAAGTTTTACCCAGGTTTGGGCTCTCTTGATGGAGGTAAAACCCTACGTCCTGCTTGATTAATATTGATGATATGGTTAGTACAAGAGTAGATCACCACAAAATCAGAGAGGCTAAACCCTAGAAGCTAGCCTATGGTATGATTGTGTGTTGTCCTACGGACTAAAACCCTCCGGGTTTATATAGACACCGGAGAGGGCTAGGGTTACACAAGGTCGGTTACAAAGGAGGAGATGTACATATCCGTATTGCCTAGCTTGCCTTCCACACCAAATAGAGTCCCATCCGGACACGAGACGAAGTCTTCAGTCTTGTATCTTCATAGTCTAACAGTCCGGAGATATAGTCCGGCTGTCCGGAGACCCCCTAATCCAGGACTCCCTCAAGTGGCATCGAGCATGTTGAAGTTGAAGAAGAGATGTAAGTCCTCGAAACTCACAATGATGGAACCAGCATCCTGTCAGAAATGATCTCTGTTGTAGTGGACTAGCAAATGGTGATGACCTTCTGACATTTGATCCATGCAATATTCATGTAACTTGCGGCAACTGGAGCTACACTCATCATAGTATTCGCCAACACGAAATGGTTGGCCATGGACGTAATTGTGTGGTTCAAGTACGCTTGCTTTACTTTTAGCAAACAACAAACATACTTCTTCATCACCCATGGCGTCAGAAATAATATTACTCCCTGATTCGAACAATCTGCAAGTAAGAGGCAATCATTCTCTTTCCTCTTCACTCTCTCACTGCGCTTCCTCGTGGTCATGGGTGTAGCCTTTTTGGCCACTTCCTTATTGGTACTTGAAGCATTTCTGGCAGGGCATCTAGTTGCCTGCATGGTAGACTGCCGAGCAGACAATGAAGCTTGGACGGACTGCTTAGCAGACGGTTTATCTATGCTGGACCACTGAGCTGGCGGTGCTACTATGACGAACTACTGGGCTATAGGAGCAAAGGCATCGGACTGCTGACCATGCATTGAAGCTATGTCGGGTTTCCGCGCAGGTGGTGCCAACTTGTCGGTATGCTGAGGAGGCCGTGCGAACGCGTTGGTTTGCTGAGCAGGTAGTGCTGACGCATTGGTATGCTAATCACGCGCCTGCGGACCGACGGACTGATGAGCCGTCGATTCTAGACCTACAGACTGCTTAGCAGGAGGTTCCGAAGCATCAGACTGCTTAGCAGTCTGTTCCACCAGGTTGGTCTGCTGAGCATGTGCTGCAGCCGGGTCTCCCCTCGCTGCTTCAGCGACCGGCATCTAAAATGGTCATGCGTCATCAGCAATTGTAGGCCTTGCCACTGGCTGCTTGGGGTGGAGGATGACATGGCCTGTACGCCACAAAGTCCGGTCGGCTGATCACAGGTTGATGCATCAGCCCGCGAGAGCTATTGTGGCAAGGAGAGCGTCACCATTTGAGGGGGCGATAGTGGTTGCTCTTGGCGGGCCTTCAGGAATCTCATCGATGAACTCTATTTCCTTTCGTGGCCACTGGATGTGATGTAATAGTGTTTCTCCCAAGGTCCTTTTCTCATTGAAGTCTCCTAGGACATTCTTCAAGGAAAATTCATTGAATCCAGGATTTACTTCAGTCACAGAGCACTTCACACAGCCCAGCTTCAATGGCACATTGTCCAAGAAGAGGCCATCTTCCAAGAAGGGTGGGCAAACCCAGGTTGTTGCACATTTTAATGTACCTTCATAATGTGTAAGCACACCATTCAGTCTGTCTTTCATTCCAGATAGATCAGATATAGCATCATCACGAATAGCTGCAGTCTCAGTGTCACTTCGGTCAGCAGATGCACATCTACTCTTGTGCAGTGTTGTCGCGCAATAAGCAGCATCATCCTTGCCCGCTTCCCCTCCTGACTCGTAAGTCGTGATCACCGAATGCACGTGTACAGTGATCCCAGAGATCAATGCTCACTGAACACACGGAAGCTGAATAACAAGAGTCTTACATCCATACATACCGTCTTACACAAATCATGACCATTATGGTCAAGTATTACATAGATAAAGCCATAAGGGCTGAGTACGAAATAAACTTAAGCAGCGGAAATCTTCATCGACAAGTAGAACCCGTGCCATCTGCCTTAACCCTACATGCATTCTGACTGGGAAACGTCCTAGTTCGCATGTTCGTCTCCAAAGAACTCTTCTTCGAACTCCTATTCTTCCATGCCTGGCGAATTAAATAACCAGTGGCAAGCCAATCAGTACTTTGAATGTACACGCAAGCAACCCATGTTTTGGCTCAAGATACAACAATGCATGACATAGGTAAATTTTTGCAGAAAGCTAATTTTGTTGTGTTATGACATGTTCAATAACTGGTAAATCATGCCTCGTATGAATTCAAGTAACCATAGGGACTGGTTACAGATATCAACATAAAGGGAGTGGGCTCCAACCCAACTCATCCATGTCAAGTCCTTGCACTTGACCCAAGTAGTTCTTCCCACTTATCCAAACACACACACTGGTTTGTAAACATGTGGACGTAGCCCAAGAGCGGTTACCCAACTGTCCTTGACCGTGGACATGGCTATTCGAATAGTTTTACACTCTGCAGAGGTTGCACATTTTACCCACAAGATCCGGGGAACTTTCGTGTCTTCCATGACCCGCGGTACCTCAAGTACTCGGGGTAAGCACCCGATCACTATCTTTCCCTAGACGACACTAACATAGAGTCCACTCGATTGGTAGTAACCCCCGTGCCCAACATTATCACATAACACTTTCGTGGAGCCACGCTCCATAATCATCTCACATCCAAGCACGGGGTACCAACGGTGTGTCCGGTGCCTTGTGAAAACAGTCATGGCCGCCCTACCTGGCACGACCCTGTCCTGAGAGAGCGCAACAACAACTCTCCCGTCACTAGTAATGCAGGCTCCAAGCTAGTATCGGCCTAGGTAATCAATAATGTCCTTCCCCATATAAGGGTAGAGTGGTTGCGCATGTAAGGTTGGAATAACGGTCGCAACTTAAACCAATCCGCTTTGAAAACAACACACACACTTGCCTCGGTACACCACTTCGTCATCAAGTGGTTACCCAACTCATTATCTCCCTCGGGCATAAGTGGCACCCAATGGGGTTTTGGAAAAGTTTTTGAAAACAATCTTGCTTCCATCACCATGCATATACCCAACCCATTTGCGTAGTAGCTACTTAGCATCCTAACTACACCCACTCGCATAACCCTCATAGAAACGTAGGGTCATGCAGCAAGTGTCAACGAGAAAAGCAACAGAGGCAAACCACCTCAAGTGGTCACCATTTTATCATGACTTCGATGCAAGCAATGAAAGTGCCATATGACATGCATAAAAAGGGTTTCTTAGACATGGTCAAAGGGCTGCTTGCCTAGCTCAGCAAAGTCTTCTAGGTCTTCAAAGTCTTCTGGTCTAACTCCTTCGTCAGCAACGCAATCTATCGTCACAAAATAATAACGAGAAAAATAAGGCAATAATAAAATAGAAAACCAAAGTGCTCAGAAAAATGTCAACTTATTTTTGTTAAATACTAGGGTGAAAACTAAGAAGGGGAAAATTCCTAGTTTCGGATTTGGAGTGGCAGAATAGGAGAAATGGATTTTCAGAGGGGCTTAAATATATTCAAATTGGAATTTGAATATGAACAGTACATAAAAGTTGGTTGACATGAATGAAAGTTATACCATTAAATAGGGTGGATTTTTAGAAAAATATGGGAGTTGGAATTATTGCATTTGGATGAATATTTAATCTTGTGGAATTTTTACAAGTCTAATAGAAAAGAAAAAGGAAAAGGAGCACTGTGCAACTAGTCCAGAACAGCCGTAGCGCAGCAGGCCCAGAGGGGAAAAGGCCAAGGCGAGCCAGCGCGAGCGCCAGATTTTCAAACCTGACGGGCGGGGCCCGGGCGTCAGTGAGAGAGAGGGGGGCGAGGGAGAGGTGAGAATGACAGGTGGGCTCCACCTGTCATCTCTCACCTCGCGGCAGAGAGGTCGGCGAGCTCACTGGCGATGCTACAGGGCACGACAGGCCGAGCGGGTAGCACCGTTGGACTCAGGGGGATGTCGCTGTTCGGGTGGTGGTGGAGGTGGTCGCCGGGGCAGCCTGGTTCACCGGCAATGAGGTCACGCGGCGGTGGTGCTTCGGGCGTCGGTGGTTCCGGTCGTTACCGGCTGCAAAAAGAGTGGGGAAGAGAGGGGAAAGGGTCAGTGATGCCGTGCGGTTCCATATTGAGAGAAAACGGGGGTGGAGGAGGCCTGTACTACACGAACGCCGACGAGCCGAGGCGGCGGAGCTCGAGCTCGATCTCGAGCTCAGGCGGCTCTGGAGGCAAATGGGTGGTGCGGGAGGTTGATTAGGATTGTGGGGGAGCGACAGGGAGTGAGAGAGAGGCTCGGGGTCGCCTTATATAGGTTGGCCGAGGTCCACCATAGGCGCGGCCTACGGGTGCCCATGGGATCGGCTCAGGTGGCCATTAGAGAGGGAATGGAGGGCTCGGGGGTGTTCGTGGGAGTGGTCTAGGGTGCGAGGGAGAGAGAGGAGGAGCAGGACGAGCTGCGGGTGGGCCACAGGGGCGGCACGAGCATTGGCCGAGCGGGGCGGTGTTCTGGCGCGAGCTGCAGGAGAGAGAGGAGGGCGCGGGATCAAGTGGGCGGCCTGCTGGCATGGAGCGGACGTCGAGGGGCATCGACTGGCACGCGGGGGAGGCTCGAGGCAGTCGGGGGACGCGGCGTCAACGGTCGGGTGCTGTGCCAGGCGCTCCAGAGCGCGACTTTGGCCGGCATCCACGGTTTTCCCGCGTCCTCGCGCGTCCACTTGCGTCTGGCAACTGCAGGGGGCATGGGCAAAAGCTGGGGAGAGCCTGGATGCTCTGGAAAGCTGAGGGGAGAGAAGGAGGCTGAGAGAGAGGGAGGATTCCACTGTCCAGAGAAGAAAAATGGGGCTCTCCCCCCTTCATCATTGCTTCCTCGGGCAGCAAGGCACATAGGTGCTAGAGGGGGACTAGGAGGGGTCGTGGTAGAAAGTTGAGCCCAAGGAGATTAGTGGAAGAGGCCAAACATGGGATTTTGGTAAAGTGGCAGAAGGTGTTTGATGCTGGTTTGGGCAAGTAGATGATTTCCATTTGCCATGAGACTCCACAGGGTGAAATGTCACATATAATTAGGGCCTTCCACCAATTTTGAGCTCATTTGGGAAAAGTTGCCAATGCAACTTTTGTAAACCCTAGAAATTAGCAGAAATGAACTTCTGCAGATCTAGTTGAGCAAATCACTTCCCCTTGATGCACCACTTAGTGTGGTGGCTATATTTGGTCATGTGAACATGCTCACAAAAGATGGGGTGAAGGAGGGAAAGTTGGTAGTACAAAGTTGTTCAAATTTGAATCTGGACAAAGATGGTTTTGGGGCACTTTTGTGAACCAAAACAGTTTGGATTGAGCTGAAACTCTGAAATGTCATCATATTATGTATATGTGACTTGCTAGAATTTTCTTGTATTTTTTTATGAAAATATTTCCTCTAGAAATATTTCAAATCCTTGAAATGGGCAGAAATGGTTTTGGGAGGTTTTTTCCAATATTTTGAACATGAACATGTGTTGAAACTCTTATATATGGAAAATATATGTCCACAGAGTTTCCCTGATTTTTGTCAAATATTTTTGAAACAATAAAATAATTTTTCCCTATTAAAGACCATTTTTGGCCGTAAGAAAAAGCTTTTAAATAAAATAGGAAAATAACTTTTAAAATTATATTTTTGTGGTTAATGGGAATCCTATATCTATTAGGTTTCAAATATACTCTTTGAAATGTTTTTCATACCCTAAATCAAGTACTTGTAGTGCAAGCCTCAATTCAAGGGTTTTTGGAAAACTAAATTTTGAAAGTACTTTTTGGCCAATTTATTTTTGTAAGAAAATACTATATTGCACTATACACATGGCATGATCATGGGCAGAAGTTTGGGGCAGTGAGATGAAGTATATAAAGTGGTGTAGTTGACTTTAAATAGCACTTGAAAATCACAGAGAGAAAACCAACTCCAAATAAAAGCCAAATAATGCAAAAGTTTTTGTTGGTCCAAATTTTCATGTTTTATTAATGCAAATGACATGTTACAAAATGCAGGGTGTGACAGACCTACCCCCCTTACAAGAATCTCGTCCCCGAGATTCCTAAACTAGGCTTTAAAGAGATACGGAAACTCGAATCTAAGGTAGTCTTCACGTTCACAGGTTGCTTCTGCTTCAGTGGGGTTGCTCCACTGGACCTTGAAGTACTTGATGGTGCGGCTTCGAGTGCGTCGCTCAGCCTCATCCACAATGCAGATGGGCCTCTCACGGTAAGTCAAATCAGGATGAAGGTCAATGGCTTGGTGATCGACGTCCTTGTAAAGATCAGGCTTGTCTGGAACTTGGAGACACTTTCGGAGTTGTGACACGTGGAATACGTTTTGCACATCGGATAGTTCAGGTGGCAGTTCCAACTGATAAGCCACTTCTCCTTTCCATTCAGTGATCTTGAAGGGGCCGATGTATCTTGGTGCGAGCTTTCCTTTGACATGGAAGCACTGGGTTCCCTTGAGAGGTGTGACCCGGAGATAGACATGGTCTCCAACTCAGAAGTTCATGTCTCTATGACGTGAGTCAGCATAGCTCTTCTGTCTTGACTTGGCAGTCTTCAAACGCTCTCTGACAAGCCGGACTTGCTCTTCTGCTTCACGGAGGATATCGGGCCCAAAGACTAGTCCTTCTCCCGTATTTGACCAATTGAGGGGTGTGCGACACTTGCGTCCGTACAACACCTCAAATGGTTCCATCCAGAGGCTTGACTGATAACTATTGTTGTAGGAGAACTCGGCGAAAGGGAGGCAATCTTCCCATCTAGCTCCATATGCTAAGACACAGGCTCGGAGCATGTCTTTGAGTATCTGATTCACTCGTTCCGTCTGACCTCCGGTCTGTGGGTGGAAAGTAGTGCTGAAGGAAAACTTGGTCCCCATGGCCTCTTGGAACTTCTTCCAGAACCTTGAGGTAAACTGGGTTCCTCGATCTGACACAATCTCCTTGGGAACACCATGAAGGCTTACGATTATGTTGATGTAGAGGCTGGCTAGCTGGTTTCCCTTGTAAGTCGTTTTGACAGGAACGAAATGGGCTACTTTGGTCAAATGGTCGACTATGAGCCAGATGGAGTCATGTCCCTTATTTGACCTAGGTAATCCAGTGATGAAGTCCATTCCGACTTTATCCCATTTCCATTCAGGCACCTTGAGAGGCTGTAACAATCTAGCAGGTCGCTGATGTTTAGCTTTGACCCTTGGGCATATGTCACACTTAGCGACGAAAGTGGCTATCTCTCTCTTCATGCCATGCCACGAGAATCTTTCCTTTAGGTCTTGATACATCTTGGTTCCTCCAGGGTGGATGGAATATGGGGTGTCATGAGCTTCTTGCAAGATCAAATTCTTGAGCTCAATCTTATTGGGTACGCAAATGCGATTCCCAAACCACACAATTCCTTGCTCATCCTCTGAGAATCCTGGGGCCTTGCCTGCCTTGATCTTCCTCTTGATGCATTCAATACTCTCGTGTCCCTTCTGAGATTCCTTAACATCATCCTTCAAGGTGGGCCTAACTTTGAGGTTGGCCAAGAATCCTGGTGCAACCAGTTCCATCCCGAAGCTTTCAAGTTCTTCATACAACGCGGGTAGCCTTTCCTTAATCATAGCGTTCAAGGAACAAGCCTTTCTGCTTAATGCATCTGCTACCACGTTAGCCTTCCCAGGGTGGTATTGAACACTGAGGTCATAATCCTTGATCAACTCTAGCCACCTTCTTTGTCTCATGTTCAATTCCTTCTGAGTGAAAATATACTTCAGACTTTTGTGATCCGTGTATATCTCACACCGCTTCCCTAGGAGGTAATGTCGCCATGTTTTCAGGGCATGAACTATAGCTGCCAACTCAAGTTCATGAGTAGCATAGTTCTCTTCATGAGGCCGTAGTTGCCTTGAAAGGTAAGCTACGACTCTGCCCTCTTGCATCAGGACACCTCCCAGTCCGGTTCTTGACGCATCACAATATATCACAAATTCCTTGTGTATATCTGGTGTGGCTAGAACTGGGGCGGTGGTCAGTCTCTTCTTCAGCTCCTGGAAGCTTTCTTCGCACTTCGGCGTCCATTCAAACTTCTTGTCCTTCTTCAAGAGCTGGATCATGGGTCGGGAAATGCTTGAGAATCCTTCAACGAACTTGCAGTAATATCCTGCGAGTCCGAGGAAGCTTCTGACTTCCTTCACATTGCTTGGGGATTGCCATTCAGTCACGGCTTCAATCTTAGTGGGATCGACCGACAATCCTTCTTCGGTCAAAACATGACCCAAAATCCAACTTCACGCAGCCAAAATTCGCACTTGCTGAACTTGGCATACAGTTGGTGCTCTCGAAGCTTGACTAGGACCATCCTCAAGTGTTGCTTGTACTCTTCTTCCGTCTTCGAGAAGACAAGAATGTCATCAATGAAGACAACGACAAACTTGTCCAAATACTTCATGAAGACCTTATTCATGAGATACATGAAGTAAGCTGGGGCATTGGTCAATCCAAAGGACATGACCGTGCACTCATACATGCCATATCTGGTTACAAATGCCGTCTTCGGAATATCTTGGGGTCTGATTTTCAACTAGTAGTACCCAGATCTGAGGTCGATCTTGGAGAACACCTTGGCCCCATTGAGTTGATCAAACAGATCTTCAATCTTGGGAAGTGGATACTTGTTCTTGATTGTAACTTCATTGAGGGAGCGATAGTCAATACACAAGCGGATGGTACCGTCCTTCTTTGCCATAAACAGAACAGGTGATCCCCAAGGGGAGGCACTAGGGCGGATAAATCCCTTCCTCAACTGCTCTTCTAGTTGCTTCTTCAATTCTGCTAACTCTTCCGATCCCATTCTATAAGGCTTCTTATAGATGGGTCCTGCTCCGAGTATGAGCTCGATGATGAACTCAATGTCTCGGTCAGGAGACATTCCCGGTAGCTCATCAGGAAAGACATCGGGGTATTCGCACACTACCGGCAGTTGCTCCAATCCAACTTCAGTCAGACAATTGACTTGGGTGGCTTGAGTAGAGGAGGGGTTGGAGACAAATTTAACTTCGGCTCCTTGGTCATTGGTCACAGTGACAGTTCGGTTGGCACAATCTAAAAAGCCTTGGTGCTTGATGAGCCAATCCATTCCTAAGATCACATCCAAGCCTTACGATCTTAAGATGATAAGGTCTGCTAGGAAGTCTACCCGTTAATGACAATCTCGACTCCTTTACATCCTATCTTGACTCTCATCTCTGCTCCGGGGGTTTGTACCACCATAGGGTTATTCAGGGGTGTAGGGGTCATGCCACTTTTTAATGCAAACTTTTGGGTGACAAATGAATGCGTAGCTCCAGAATCAAACAAGATAGTTGCAGGTGCTGAGTTGACAAGGAACGTACCTAGCACGACGTCCAAGTCTTCCTGGGCTTCTTCTGTAGTGACATGATTCACACGACCGTTGCCATTGTTGGGTGGGTTGCGGGGAGCTTGTTCCTTGGTGGCATCCCACGGCCTTGGCCTTCGTTCTGCGTATTGGGGCGCGGGGTGTCGGGCTTCTTGTTGGGGCAATACTTGGAGTAGTGTCCTGCCTGACCACATCCGAAGCAAGTGACTTGATTGGGGTTGCTGCTCTTTCCGGCATTGTTATTGGGGTTGTTGAAAGCTGGCCTGGGGTTGGCATACTGCTGAGGCTGATAGTTGGTGCGAGGTGCAGGGGCTCTTGGATGCTGATAGGTTGGCTTGACCGGGGCTGGCTGCCACGGGCGAGGCTTCTGGTTGCTGGAGATACCCTTGCTGATCATCTTGCGCTTACGAGTATCATCCAAAGCATGTCGCTTGTCCTCAAGCATGAGTGCCTTGTTCACTGATACGTCTCCAATGTATCTATAATTTTTGATTGCTCCATGCTATATTATCTACTGTTTTGGACATTATTGGGCTTTATTATCCACTTTTATATTATTTTTGGTACTAACCTATTAGCCGGAGGCCCAGCCCAGAATTGTTGTTTTTTTGCCTGTTTTAGGGTTTCGAAGAAAAGGAATATCAAACGAAGTCCAAATGGAATGAAACCTTCGAGAACGTGCTTTTCTCAACAAACAAGACTCGGGAGACTTGGACCCTACGTCAAGAAAGGAAACAACAGGCCACGAGGTAGGGGGGCGCGCCCACCCCCACCAGGCGCGCCCTCCACCCTCGTGGGCCCCCTGTTGCTCCACCGACGTACTTCTTCCTCCTATATATATCCACGTACCCCCAAACGATCAGATACGGAGCCAAAACCCTAATTCCACCACCGCAACTTTCTGTATCCACGAGATCCCATCTTGGGGCCTGTTCCGGAGCTCCACCGGAGGGGGCATCGATCACGGAGGGCTTCTACATCAACACCATAGCCCTTCCGATGAAGTGTGAGTAATTTACCTCAGACCTACGGGTCCATAGTTATTAGCTAGATGGCTTCTTCTCTCTTTTTGTATCTCAATACAATGTTCTCCCCCTCTCTTGTGGAGAACTATTTGATGTAATCTTCTTTTTGCAGTGTGTTTGTTGAGATAGATGAATTGTGGGTTTATGATCAAGTCTATCTATGAATAATATTTGAATCTTCTCTGAATTCTTTTATGTATGATTGGTTATCTTTGTAAGTCTCTTCGAATTATCAGTTTGGTTTGGCCTACTAGATTGATCTTTCTTGCAATGGGAGAAGTGCTTAGCTTTGGGTTCAATCTTGCGGTGTCCTTTCCCAGTGACAGTAGGGGCAGCAAGGCATGTGTTGTATTGTTGCCATCGAGGATAACAAGATGGGGTTTTCTTCATATTGCATGAGTCTATCCCTCTACATCATGTCATCTTGCTTAAGGCGTTACTCTGTTTTTAACTTAATACTCTAGATGCATGCTGGATAGCGGTCGATGAGTGGAGTAATAGTAGTAGATGCAGGCATGAGTCGGTCTACTTGTCTCGGACGTGATGCCTATATACATGATCATACCTAGATATTCTCATAACTATGCTCAATTATGTCAATTGCTCAACAGTAATTTGTTCACCCACCATAGAATACTTATGCTCTCGAGAGAAGCCACTAGTGAAACCTATGGCCCCCGGGTCTATCTTTATCATATTGATCTCCTACTACTTAGTTATTTCCTTTGCTATTTACTTTGCCTTTATTTTACTTTGCATCTTTTATCATAAAAATACCAAAAATATTATCTTATCATATCTATCAGATCTCATTCTCATAAGTGGCCTTATAGGGATTGGCAACCCCTATTTGTGTTGGTTGCGAGGATTTATTTATTTTGTGCAGGTGCGAGGGACTCGCGCGTAGCCTCCTACTGGATTGATACCTTGGTTCTCAAAAAACTGAGGGAAATACTTATGCTACTTTGCTGCATCATCCCTTCCTCTTCGAGGAAAACCAACATAGTGCTCAAGAGGTAGCATTCACCAGATCAGGAAAGGTTGGGCAGTCACACACAACAAGCGAGAACTGCAGAGTCTGGTTAAGGCCTACCATGAAGCGCTCTCTTTTGGCAGCATCAGTGCTGACATCTTCAGGAGCATATCTTGACAGGACACTGAACTTCTGCATGTACTCCTTGACAGTGCTACTACCTTGCTTCAGGGCTCAGAATTCACGCTTCTTGATGGCCATGATTTCGGAAGGAATGTGGGCCTTGTGGAATTCTGCCTTGAAGTCATTCCAAGTGATGTTTTACTCAGCATGCATGGCCTTGAATCCATTCCACCAAGCTCTAGCAGTTCCCCCGAGACAGTGAGCAGCATATGCCACCTTCTCACGGTCCTCAGTGCATCCGACTAGTTCCAGCAGATCCTGAATGGTGCGGACCCAGTCGTCTGCATCCAGGGGTTCAGCAGTCTTGATGAAGGTGGGTGGTGCATGCTTCTTGAACTCCGCCAACGTGGAACGTCCATTGCCGTTCCCCGCCGGCTGGCGATTGACAGCTTGAGCAATCATCTGGAGGGCTGCAGTGTTGGCTTGGCGTTCCTCTCGGAAGGCTTGGATAAGCTGAGCCATGTCCATGTTTGGAGGCGGTGGCGGTGGTGGAGCTTGTCCTTGGGTTTGGTCCTGACTGGCTCCTACTCCGGCTTCTTGCTGCTGGGTAGAGGTACCGGTACGTGTTATAACAGGCATCCTGTTGGAGCGGTCAAGGTCTCATGATTGGGAAAGATGAGGGTAAGAAATATAGATGGGATGCCTAGTAAGGGGGTCGGTATGACACTAATTGTTTTCATGCAAGGGCCAAAAGGCCAAACACATTCATTAAAATCCAAATGGGTGATGTAGTCGCTCACAAGTTCCCGAAGGAAAGTACGACGTTCACCAAACACATCAAAAACGAACAAAACACTACATGGTTTCATATGAACCATTACAAGGACTCGACTTCGCATAGGGGGTACACGACCTATCCTACCTTAAGGGTTACGGACTGGCCTATCCTAGTCCCGAACGGTGTCTAAGTGGTGGAATGCTCGGTCGCGTATTCTGGTTCCTCTGGGTCTTCCTCCTCATCTTCATCTGTCTCAGTTTCTTCGTCACTTGAGGGAGTGGGGGAGTGGAGGAGCTGAACACGGCGCTGCTTCGCCGGTGGTACCATGAAGAGGTGGCGATATTCCTTCGTCGTCATACAGCGTGGCTGAGATGATCCCTTGGCATGCGTAACCTGTGGGGGTCGCCCACCTCGATAGGCAACAACGGGCTGTCCAGGGGGCGCACCATCCTTCTTGATCTTGTCTGCCTTTGCCTGAGCTAGGCGGAGGAGTTCCTTAGTCTCGTGGAGTTCCTTCCAGAGCTCCATCGACTCCGAGGCCAGATGCTGTGCCAGGCTGTCAGCACACAAGCTGAAGTAGGTCTGGAAACGGAGGGGATGCCCCTCCTCCATGGGTGGAGCTGGTGCGCTGCTCTCGTCATCACCCTCCTTATGATAAGGCAGGTAACAAGTGGCTGGCTCACTTGCCATCTCTGGCAGAAGATCCCAAAGGTGAGTCAGTGCCTTGAGTGCAGCAGTCTCAACGGCGAGGAGCAGGGTCGCCATCTGGGGTCCTTCAAAGAACCAGCTTGTTGGAGAGTCGTTCTCCCTCATGACTACCTCCACATGATACTCCTTCTTGGCGCTGTTGATCCAGTGCTCGTGATAGGAGAAGGTGGGGGCTCGACTGAACTGGCACTTCTTGAGGCTGACCTCAAGAAGCACGGGAAATCCAGTGGTCAGGAAGTCCTCGGGTATGACGGCCATCTACAAAAGTGGAAGGGGAAGGGTCAATAGAGGAGATATGACCCATGTTTGGGATATTTTTAGAAAACGTAGGTATATAGGTAGTTTTGTAGATAGTCTCACTCTAACTAACGTCCATGCTAACTAGGCTTCCTACAGTCAGGATGGCTCTGATACCAGCTCTGTGGGGACCCTGACTCGTAAGTCATGATCACCGAATGCACGTGTACAGTGATCCCAGATATCAATGCTCATTGAACACACAGAAGCTGAATAACAAGAGTGTTACATCCATACATACCGTCTTACACAAATTATGATCATTATGGTCAAGTCTTACATAGACAAAGCCATAAGGGCTGAGTACCAAATAAACTTAAGCAGCGGAAATCTTCGTCAACAAGTAGAACCCGTGCCATCTGCCTTAACCCTACAGGCATTCTGACTGGGAAACATCCTAGTTCGCATGTTCGTCTCCAAAGAACTCTTCTTCGAACTCCTGTTCTTCCATGCCTGGCCAATTAAATAACCAGTGGCAATCCAATGAGTACTTTGAATGTACTCGCAAGCAACCCGTGTTTTGGCTCAAGATACAACAATGCATGACATAGGTAAATTTTTGCAGAAAGCTAATTTTGTTGTGTTATGACATGTTCAATAACTGGTAAATCATGCCTCATATGAATTCAAGTAACCATAGGGACTGGTTACATATATCAACATAAAGGGAGTGGGCTCCAACCCAACTCATCCATGTCAAGTCCTTGGACTTGACCCAAGTAGTTCTTCCCACTTATCCAAACACACATGCTGGTTTGTAAAGATGTGGACGTAGCCCAAGAGCGGTTACCCAACTGTCCTTGATCGTGGACACGGCTATTCGAATAGTTTTACACTCTGCAGAGGTTGCACACTTTACCCACATGATCCGGGGAACTTTCGTGTCTTCCACGACCCGCGGTACCTCAAGTACCCAGGGTAAGCACCCGATTACTATCTTTCCCTATATGAAACTAACATAGAGTCCACTCAATTGGTAGTAACCCCCGTGCCCAACATTATCACATAACACTTTCGTGGAGCCACGCTCCATAATCATCTCACATCACAAGCACGGGGTACAAACGGTGTGTCCGGTGCCCTGTGAAAACAGTCATGGTCACCCTACCTGGCACGACCCCGTCCCGAGAGAGCGCAACAACAACTCTCCCATCACTAGTAATGCGGGCTCCAAGCTAGTATCGGCCTAGGTAATCAATAATGCCCTTCCCCATATAAGGGTAGAGTGGTTGCGCATGTAAGGTTGGAAGAACGGTCACAACTTAAACCAATCCGCTTTGAAAACAACACACACACTTGCCTCGGTACACCACTTCGTCATCAAGTGGATACCCAACTCATTATCTCCCTCGGGCATAAGTGGCACCCGATGGGGTTTTGGAAAAGTTTTTGAAAACAATCTTGCTTCCATCACCATGCATATACCGAACCCATTTGCGTAGTAGCTACTTAGCATCCTAACTACACCCACTCGCATAACCCTCATAGAAACATAGGGTCATGCATCATGAAAGTGTCAACGAGAAAAGCAACAGAGGCAAACCACCTCAAGTGGTCACCATTTTATCATGACTTCGATGCAAGCAATGAAAGTGCCATATGACATGCATAAAAAGGGTTTCTTAGACATGGTCAAAGGGCTGCTTGCCTAGCTCAGCAAAGTCTTCTGGGTCTTCAAAGTCTTCTGGTCTAACTCCTTCGTCAGCAACGCAATCTATCGTCACAAAATAATAACAAGAAAAATAAGGAAATAATAAAATAGAAAAACCAAAGTGCTCAAAAAAATGTCAACTTATTTTTGTTAAATACTAGGGTGAAAACTAAGAAGGGGAAAATTCCTAGTTTCGAATTTGGAGTGGCAGAATAGGAGAAATGGATTTTCAGAGGGGCTTAAATATATTCAAATTGGAATTTGAATATGAACAGTACATAAAAGTTGGTTGGACATGAATGAAAGTTATACCATTAAATAGGGTGGATTTTTAGAAAAATATGGGAGTTGGAATTATTGCATTTGGATGAATATTTAATCTTGTGGAATTTTTACAAGTCTAATAGAAAAGAAAAAGGAAAAGGGGCACTGTGCAACTAGGCCAGAACAGCCATAGCGCAGCAGGCCCAGAGGGGAAAAGGCCAAGGCGAGCCAGCGCGAGCGCCAGATTTCAAACCTGACGGGCGAGGCCCGGGCGTCAGCGAGAGAGAGGGGGGCGAGGGAGAGGTGAGGATGACAGGTGGGCTCCACCTGTCATCTCTATCCTCGCGGCAAAGAGGTCGGCGAGCGCACCGGCGATGCTACAGGGCACGACAGGTCGAGCGGGTAGCACCGTTGGACTCAGGGGGATGTCGCCGTTCGGGTGGTGGTGGAGGTGGTTGCCGGGGCAGCCTGGTTCGCCGGCGATGAGGTCACGCGGCGGTGGTGCTTCGGGCATCGGTGGTTCCGGTCGTTACCGGCTGCAAAAAGAGTGGGGAAGAGAGGGGAAAGGGTCAGTGATGCCGTGCGGTTCCATATCGAGAGAAAACGGGGGTGGAGGAGGTCTGTACTGTGCGAACGCCAACGAGCCGAGGCGGCGGAGCTCGAGCTCGATCTCGAGCTCAGGCGGCTCTGGAGGCAAATGGGTGGTGCGGGAGGTTGATTAGGATTGTGGGGGAGCGATAGGGAGTGAGAGAGAGGCTCGGGGTCGCCTTATATAGGTTGGCCAAGGTCCACCGTAGGCGCGGCCTACGGGTGCCTGCGGGATCGGCTCAGGTGGCCGTTAGAGAGGGAATGGAGGGCTCGGGGGTGTTCGTGGGAGTGGTCTAGGGTGCGAGGGAGAGAGAGGAGGAGCAGGACGAGCTGCGGGTGGGCCACAGGGGCGGCGTGAGCATTGGCCGAGTGGGGCGGCGTTCTAGCGCGAGCTGCAGGAGAGAGAGGAGGGCGCGGGATCAAGTGGGCGGCCTGCTGGCGTGGAGCGGACGTCGATGGGCATCGACTGGCACGCGGGGGAGGCTCGAGGCGGTCGGGGGACGTGGCGTCAACGGTCGGGTGCTCTGCCAGGCGCTCCAGAGCGCGAATTTGGCTGGCATCCGCGGTTTTCCCGCGTCCTCGCGCGTCCACTTGCATCTGGCAACTGCAGGGGGCGTGGGCAAAAGCTGGGGAGAGCCTTGGATGCTCTGGAAAGCTGAGGGGAGAGAAGGAGGCTGAGAGAAAGGGAGGATTCCACTATCTAGAGAAGAAAAATGGGGCTCTCCCCCCTTCATCATTGCTTCCTCGGGCAGCAAGGCACACAGGTGCTAGAGGGGGACAAGGAGGGGTCGTGGTAGAAAGTTGAGCCTACGGAGATTAGTGGAAGAGGCCAAACATGGGATTTTGCTAAAGTGGCACAAGATGTTTGATGCTGGTTTGGGAAGTAGATGATTTCCATTTGCCATGAGACTCCACAGGGTGAAATTTCGCATATAATTAGGGCCTTCCACCAATTTTGAGCTCATTTGGGAAAAGTTGCCAATGCAACTTTTGTAAACCCTAGAAATTAGCAGAAATGAACTTCTGCAGATCTAGTTGAGCAAATCACTTCCCCTTGATGCACCACTTAGTGTGGTGGCTTTATTTGGTCATGTGAACATGCTCACAAAAGTTGGGGTCAAGGAGAGAAAGTTGGTAGTACAAAGTTGTTCAAATTTGAATCTGGACAAAGATGGTTTTGGGGCACTTTTGTGAACCAAAACAGTTTGGATTGAGCTGAAACTCTGAAATGTCATCATATTATGTATATGTGACTTGCTAGAATTTTCTTGTATTTTTTTATGAAAATATTTCCTATAGAAATATTTCAAATCCTTGAAATGGGAAGAAATGGTTTTGGGACGTTTTGTCCAATATTTTGAACATGACCATGTGTTGAAACTCTTATATATGGAAAATATATGTCCACAGAGTTTCCCTGATTTTTGTCAAATATTTTTGAAACAATAAAATAATTTTTCCCTATTAAAGGCCATTTCTGGCCTTAAGAAAAAGCTTTTAAATAAAATAGGAAAATAACTTTTAAAATTATATTTTTGTGGTTTATGGGAATCCTATATCTATTAGGTTTCAAATATACTCTTTGAAATATTTTTCATACCCTAAATCAAGTACTTGTAGTGCAAGCCTCAATTCAGGGGTTTTTGGAAAACTAAATTTTGAAAATACTTTTTGGCCAATTTATTTTTGTAAGAAAAATACTATATTGCACTATACACATGGCATGATCATTGAGTAGAAGTTTGGGTTAGGGGGATGAAGTATATAAAGTGGAGTAGTTGACTTTAAAGAGCACATGAAAATCACAGAGAGAAAACCAACTCCAAATAAAAGCCAAATAATGCAAAAGTTTTTGTTGGTCCAAATTTTCATGTTTTATTAATGCAAATGACATGTTACTAAATGCAGGGTGTGACAAGTTGAGTGAAACACGGGCGGACGGTGGGGGGTGTTGGCGGCCTAGGTGAAAAGGGTGAAAAATATCCCCGGTCGCCGCACGCGCGGAGAGGCCTATGCAAACGGTTGCCTCTAAGCGCTCGTGTGCAAAAGCAGAATAATTTCGTTTGAAATGAAGATGTACTAATTTTGAAATGAAGATGCGAGTTCATTGTTTCACCTCTAAATTTTTCGCACGTAAACCAATCACAATTTTACCATGGGTTTGATTTGCTGGCGCATTTCAGGTCTCGTGTGCTATATGTAAGACATTTTTTGGCATTTACCATGCATGTTGGCATATAAATCAATTCCTAGCTGGACTGCATTTCCTATCGAAAGGGATGAGGATTGTCGTTTGATCTGGGAGCATCCAACGGTGCAGACGTACGATCCGTGGGGTTTGGGTTCTGGCCAATCAGAACGCACGACTCAGATCGTGCGCGCAGCGAGGGGGGGCATCGGCCACGGTTTGCTAGGCACACGGCTTTTGTGTGTGAACCGTGTGCTATTTGAAAGCATTTTTCTTGGAGGGTCTATTTGAAAACATGTACATGTGTTGTCAAAAGGGATGAGGATCGCCATTCGATCAAGGATAATCCAATGGTGCAGGCGTACAATCCGTGGGGTTTGGTTTCTGGCCAATCAGAATGCATGAGTCAGATTGCGTGCATGGCACATGGGTCGGGGGTGCATCGGCCACGGTTTAGTGGACACACAGCTTTCGTGAGTGAACGTGTGCTCTTTGAAAACATTTACATTACCTAACATCATATTTTTGTTCGAATGAAAACATGAGTTCATCGTTTCGCCTCCAATTTTTTTCCACGGTAAGAAATCATGAGTATAGTGGAGAGTATCATATACTAGTATCATGAATATACAGTACATATGATACTAGTGTATGATACTACCTTTAATTAATTATAGCACATGGTATAATACATAGAGTATAGTATCATATATAGATCATATTTATTGCCATGCATGACACGAATTAGCATCGCATTTAACATGATACAGTATCTACCTACTATATGTTACTCTAACCCTCTTTATATATATTTAATTCTTTGCCACATCAGCATACTTGCTATTTCTGAGTGCATGACATCGTCGGCCACTATGGCCAGCCTTATATAGTGGGGAGTATCATATACTATATATATAGTATCATGCATATGATACTAGTGTATGATACTATGTGCGTACCTTCATTGTGCATATATTGTATCATAGAGTAGTACTAGCTCCCACTGTAAACTAATATATAAGTGCGTTTAGATTACTAAATAGTGACCTAAATGCTCTTATATTAGTTTATGGAGGGAGTATATATCATAGATGACCGTATTTACGAATTGAGCCTTATAAGGCTGGTTGTAATGGGTAGTATTATATATATACTAGTAGTACAATGCATGCATATATATGATAGTGTAGCTAGGATACTACATCCGTAATGCATAGTATCATAAGTTAAGATCTTAGGTTGCCTTACTAATTGGCATGCATCACACAAAGTAGTAGTACAACATTTAATATGACACGGTATCATGATATGATACCACATCCTCTCTTGTGTGCCACATCATCCAGAAAGTCTAGTTGGCATGCATGATACCGCTTATGATAATACCATTACAACCAGCCTAAACCGGAAAGGAGGGAGTATGAGACTAGCCACAATGGAGAGTAGTACACTAGTAACATACACATATCCCTAGACTATAGATGTTACTACCTTCATAGTGGGTAGTAACATAAGTATAGTGTCATGCAAAGCTTCATTTATTAGGTTATAGACTCATATTGCATTGGGACATGTGATGCTACAGTAACTAGCTAAGTTACTGAAACTATCTCTCTCCTCATTAACTTATTGCCACATAAGCAAGTCTGTTGAGTTGGAGTCAGTGTTACTGCTGGAGTTACTCCCACGGTGGCTAGTCTGGTACTAGCTAGTCGTCTATGATATACTAGCTACCTCACTACGATCATGCATGGTTAATAATACAGCCAAGGTTCAGCTATAAGAAGTTTCCATGTCATATATAGCCAACCTCTTAGCGGACATGTACAATAATAAGTTTTATATACGTACTAGTTTATCAATAGTTGGCCCACCTTACGTCCTCACAAAGTGTCTTGGGTCTCGTGTGGCAGCTGGCTCTACTAACCAAGAGCCCGCTTCTCTTCTATTTCCTCCAACTAATAAGCACATATATATTATTCTATTCCTTATAGCCAGACTACCCACAGTGGGAGTAACATAGGTAGTAACATCACACATATCTAGATAAAATAGATGATGTGGCAAGCAATAAATGAAGAAATAGAGGAAAGTGGAAATGTGTGATGTTACTACCTATGTTACTCCCACTGTGGGTATAGCCTTACTATAGTATGAGACTACCCGCAATGGGAGTAACATAGGTAGTAACATCACACATATCAAGATAAATTAAGTAGAATGATGTGGCAAGCAATAAATGAAGAAAGAGAGGAAAGTAGTAACATAGCTAGTTACTAGTAGTATGAGCAACATCACATGTACTCCCTCTGTTCCAAAATACTTGACTTCTATTTGTCCAAAAATAGATGTACTTATATACTAAAACATGTCTAGATACATCTATACTTTGACAAATGGAAGGCATGTATTGTGGAACGGAGTGAGTACATATCAAGGTAATATGTGTCTATAGCCTAATAAATGAAGTGTTGCATGTTACCACACATATATGTTACTCCCCACTATAGAGGTGGTAACATAGACTAGTAACACATGGGCATGTTACTAGTCTATGTTACTACCCATTGTGGCTAGTCTGAGTAACATCACACATCTCAAGGCAAGATGATTCTATAGCCTAATAAATGAAGTGTGCATGTTACTACACATATGTTACTCCCCACTATAGAGGTAGTAACATAGACTAGTAACATTCTATGTTACTACCCATTGCTGCTATTCTTATGTCACTCTATTGTGTACTTAGTTGCTCTAATGCATAGTATCAAAGAGTAGCTAGTATCATATGTAGTACTTTATTTATATTGTCATGCATGACATATAGTAGCATAACATTTATTATGATACGGTTTCATGATATGATACTTAACCCTCTCTTTCTTCGTTTAATTAATTATATGACAACTCATCAAAATTGCCTAGTTGGCATGCATGATACTAGATATGATACCTCCTTACTATCAACCTAGCAAAGGTGTACAGATCATTTGTGCGTCGCTTTGTGAGTTTTCATCCGTTTGTTCGAGAAGCGGGGAGAAGTTTCAAACAGTTCGGCCGCGAGGTGCGGCCACTGGCGTAGGCCTAGTTGGTATTTTAATTACAGAAAATTCATATGGAGTTCAGACATCATCAAAATCTATGTGTGCCTGTGGCGTGCTCTCACGACCCTGTGGAAAAAATTGATAAAGTTTGGCACAAGTTTTGATGACCGCTCCTTCCAAACCGGAGCATCTCACATGAAGGATCATGGATTTCCAAAAGGAGATGTGTCAATTCAAACTCATGTGGTCGGTGACTTCATCGTTTGGCCTCATAAAAATTTCCACGATACACAATCACCATTATACCACTGGTTTGATTTTCGGGCGCATTTCAGGTATCGTTAGCTATATTTAAGACATTTTTTGAGATTAACGTGCATTTTGTGCATACAAATAAAATTACAACCAGAACTGCATGTGCTGTCGAAAGGGATGCGCCGTTCGATCTGGGAGCATCCAATGGTGCAGACGTACGATCCGTGGGGTTTGGGTTCTGGCCAATCAGAAAGCACGACTCAGATCATGGGTGGGGTGGCGGGGTTTGGTCGGCGCACGGCTTTCATCAACGAACTGTGTGTTATTCACAAATCATATTGCATATTTTTGTTCACACATACTGTAGTGAGATCGATTGAGTGTGCTACCTCTATGATATAATAATAATAATAATAATAATAATAATAATAACAAAAAACAGTTCATATTCATTGCCTGAGCTGACATCATATCAAGGTCAACATATTAACGGTTCTTACATCAACAAAAAACGGGGCATAACTGATAAATTCAGTACACACGGAAGTTCTAAATTGAACGAATTAAGTTGCAGGGTAGGCATAAAGACTAGTCTTACGGCTTAATTCCCATGTACATGGGGGAACTGGGATCATTAAGTTGACCCCGAATGAACTTGGGGTTTTTGATGATTTTACGCTTCTCTGTTGCACTGGTGCGCGATCCCTTGGCTGGCAACTCATCAAATTCATCATACTCGTCCTTATCGGCAACATCGTCGACACCCAGTACCCTTCTCTTCCCATGCATCGCTAAATGGCCATTCTTATGCAGGGGGTCTTTCACAAAGAAAATCTGGGTAGCATCGCTGGCAAGAATGAATGGGTCCGCGTGATATGCCATCGTTGTCCTGTTAACACAAGTCTTCCTGTACTCATCAATCCTTACATGACCAAGAGGGATCCATGCGCACCTGAATAATTGCACCTTAACTTTCACATATTCAAGCTCCCAAATCTCTTTGATGGTTCCATAGTATACCCTTTTATCAGCTTCATTTATAGTCATGCATTCTATTCGAACAGAGCTGTTTTGATACGAGGTCTTCTTATCACGTTCCTCAGTGTAGAACGTGTATCCATTTATGTCATATGCTTGGTACATCAACACCGTAGGTGATGGCTTTTGTGCCAACCATGTAGCAATGTCATAGATGGATCCTTGTGCCAAACGATTCTTCAGCCATTTGGCGTACTTCTTAGTGTGCTCCTTCATCTCCACTTCTGATGAGGGCACCATTGGTAAGAAGCTTTGGCATATCTCCGCCAAGTGTTCTTCGGCATAAGCGATGAGAACTAGGCTGTTAAGCAGTACCGTCAAATGGGCTTTCTCTGCCAATTCTCCAGGTGCAGCCATTTGCATGCCAGCAAGGACCAGCTTACCTTTCATCCCTCCCTTGTGGCGAGAGAGGGGCAAACCTATAGGTCTTTGTTTCATGTATTCGGTGCAAAACTCAACCACCTCCTCCATGGTATAACCATGTAGGATGCTTGCCACTGGATGGTTTCATTTCCGACAAAAGCACTTTAGTATTCCCATGAACCACTCGAAGGGATACATGTTGCGAAGAAACACAGGATCACAATACTTTATCTCGTCGACAAGGTGCACAGTGAGATGGACCATGACATCAAAGAATGACGGTGCGAAAAACATCTCTAGGTTGGACAATATTCTTGCAATATCATCTTGCATATTATCCAACTCTTCAGAATCTACAACTTTTTGCCATAGTTTGTTGAAGAAATTATAGAGGTCAAGGAGTGTGTTCCTTATATCTTTGTCCATCAGATTCCTGATGGCCACCAGGAGGATTTGTGTCAACATTACGTGGCAATCATGTGACTTCATGTGTCCCAACTTCATTTTACCTGAGCTCACATCCACGAGACTTTTGATGTTTGCATAGTAGGAAGAGGGTGTCTTAATTGACAACAAATAGGTGACGAATTGTGTTGCTTATTTTGTACTGAAATTTCAACTTTGACGAGCTTTGATGAATTTGTCATCATCTTCTGCTTCACTCTTGCGTTGTGATTGATCAGCAAGCATATCGAGCCATGAACCGTCACCATCCTTTCTTTTACCTTTAATCTTGAGCAGAGTACCAAGGATGCTTTCACACACGTTCTTCTCTACGTGCATGACATCGATGCAGTGACGTACACGTAGAATCTCCCAGTAAGGTAATTTCCAGAACACTGATTTCTTCTTAAACACTTGATCCTTGGGTGTTAGTTTCACCGTCAAAGGGTGGTTCTTTCCAAGCACAACATTAATTTTTTTAGCCATGTTGTGGACCACCTCCCCGTCATAGGGTCTTGGGGCCACACCTGCCTCTGCCGTAACATCAAATTCAGCTTTCATCTTTCGGTATGGGTGGTCAATCCGCAAGAACCTACAATGACGCAAATACATTGTTTTGCATGAGTTGGGAAGTATTCTGCTAGCTGTACTATCCATGCATGTGACACACCCTACATCTCCCCTTGTTTTATGCCCCAATGTGTTGCCTAATGTCAGCATATCTTGAATGGTGTGCACCAGCATCACATGTAGATCGAAAATCTCCTTTCTGTAAGCATCATAACATTTTACAGCAGGCGCATCTATCCACACTGTCAGCAATTCTTCTACCAGTAGCTAAAAGTAAATGTCGATGTCATTTCCAGGTTGCTTCAGGCCTTGGATAATCATTGACATCATAATGTATTTTTTCTTCATACACAACCAAGGAGCTAGGTTATATATGCATAGAAGCACCGGCCATGTGCTGTGATTGGTGCTCATATCGCCAAAAGGATGCATCCCGTCAGTACACTGCTCGAGCCTTATACTTCTAGGATCCTTGGCAAAATTTTCAAACTTGTTTTCGATTAATTCCCATTGAGCCCCATCTTTCAGGTGCCTCATAAACCTATCTGCAATTCGCTCATCATGATGCCACCGCAACCTCTTTGCCTCTCTCGGGTTTGCAAACAAATGCCTCAACCTTGGAATAAGGTAAGTACCAAACAACCTTGAACTGGATTCCTGTCTTGATCTCGTCATCTAATTTGTACTTGTCCTTTGCTCTCCTGCTCTTGTATTGTGCATGTTTGCATGTGGGACATGCACGGAAATCTTTGTACTCACCACGGTACAATATACAATCATTCACACAAGCGTGTATCTTCTGTACTTCAAGTTCCAATGAGCAAACAATTTTCTTCGCTTCATTCGTGCTTCTGAGGAGCACATTATCTTCCGGAAGAATATATTTTAAAATACCTAAGATCTCTGTGAAGCCCTTGTTTGATAGACCATTTGCTGCTTTAAATCTGAGAAGCGCCAGGGTGGCACTCAACCTGGAATATTTCTTTTTGCAACCTGGATATAATTCTTTCTTGGAGTCTGCATCAATGGTTGGCAGATCCTTGTACCCAATCATATCCTTTTCTGGGCCCTCAAAATCTGCAATCATAGCCGCAAAATCTGGCATATCAAGATCATCTTCATCTGCGTGGACGTCTTGGTTTTCCAATGGGCGTTTCGGCTTTCCGGTGTTCCATTGGTAGCGTGACGCCTCTGCCCCGATGTTAGATTCAACATCCATGTGACACTGATCGGGGTTTGATATCTCGTTGCCTTGGGTATCTTCATCCATGACCTCCTTTTCACCGTGTCTAGTCCAACATGTATATCCATCCATGAATCTCCTAGATACTAAGTGCATCTTGTCGGCGTTCTAGGAACGGGGGTCCCCAGACTTGCCTGCCTGTGGCCCACAGCGTGGCTTCACCAGCTGCCCTGTATGGCCCATCTTCACCAGCAAACACTCAAGACCCTCGCGAGGGGCCAAGCCTCGTGAGGCGGATGACGCAAGACCTCCTCAGGGGCGGCCTCACCAGGTCGGCTCGCGAGGGGCGGAGAGATCAAGGCAAGGGACACCTCGCGAGGTTCCTGTGACGCAAGCCATGACGACTGGAGCAAGGCGGGCGCTGGTGTGTGAAATGTCCTCATTTCCTCTTTGGTGCTAAAGGGGCAAGTGCAGGCGAGGAGTTCCGAGGCATCAGGCAAAGGTTTCCATATCGGTGCAACAAGACCAAGACCAGCAGGACAGTAGGACGAAGGTCACCGTGGAGCCCAAGATAGCGTCACCACCAGAGCCTTTGGCAGGCGAAGACTACTTTTGTCAGGATAGCTTGTACTAGATGCCCCCCTTTGAATTGGCTGTTGTGGGATGGGAACGTGGGTCCCCAGACTTGCCTGCCTGCGGCCCGCGACGTGGCTCCACCAGCGGCCCTGTACGGCCCATCTTCACCAGCAAACACTCATGACCCTCGCGAGGAGCCAAGCCTCGCGAGGCGGACGACGCAAGACCTCCTCAAGGGCGGCCTCACCAGGCCGGCTCGCGAGGGGCGGAGAGTTCAAGGCAAGGGACACCTTGCGAGGTTCTTGTGACGCAACCCATGACGACTGGAGCCAGGCGGGCGCCCGGTCGGCGCCAGTGCGCATAGTGTCCTCATTTCCTCTTTGGTGCTAAAGGGGCAAGCGCAGGCGAGGAGTCCTGAGGCATCACGCAAAGGTTTCCATATCGGTGCAACAAGACCAAGACCAGCAGGACAGCAGGACGAAGGTCATGGTGGAGCCCAAGACGGCGTCACCACCAGAGCCTTTGGCACGCGAAGACTACTTTTGTCAGGATAGCTTGTACTAGCTTTCCCCCTTCGAATTGGCCGTTGTGGGATCCCTTCCCGCCTAATATTTGGGAAGAGGACCCGGGCCTCTATATATATTGGACTAGCCACCACAGTAGGGGGGATCTCATGGGCTCATCTAGAGAGAACCCCTTGGGACCAGATCCATTCCACCACCACACTCACCAAGCACAAGAGCACCTCTCCTCGGGAGGCTGTTCTTCCCTGGTAACTGTTCATCCTCAGCCCAAGAGCCAATCCACCACACCACACTGGAGTAGGGTATTACACCGCATTGGTGGCCCTAACCAGTATAAACACTTGTGTCTCTTGTTCTTTGGGTTCGTCGAGCTAGGCCGTGAGATCATGACATGTGCGAGCTAGAGGGGGGATATCTTTGTGCGCACCTAAGTGTTCAAACCTCAAGGGTTTTGCCGGAACCCGACATTTGGCGCGCCAGGTAGGGGTGCGCCGAAGCTTGCCCCCGACGGCCTCGCCGCTCCGACCGGCTCTCATGGACGCCGCCACTTCTCCGACTGGATCGACGGGCACCCTCCACAGTGTCGTGGGGCTCCGGGCTTTCACCCTCGCCTTGCGGTGGGTGCGGTGGCTGCACAAGTTCAAGCCGGAGATGCCGCCCCGCTACGATGGTGCGGCGGATTTGGCAGCCTTCCTGCTGGCATACGAGGAGGCCGTCCTGGAGGCCGGGGGCGCCGGTAAAGTCATGGCCAACTGGCTCCAAATGGCCCTCGCTGGCGTGCCGCGCGCCCGGCTCCTCCATCTACCGGAATCTTCTGTGGCCTCCTGGGAGGAGCTGCGCGACCTCTTCATCGCGCGCTTTGGGGGACCAGCACCCCCCGTCGTTGTGGTTTTCCTCGGTGGATCGTAGGCGCCGTCCTCGGACCGTCACACCAAGCCATTCTTTCGCCAGATCGGCGTCGCCTCCACGCGGCACGGGGCTCCCCGGGTTGGGCGGCGCCTAAGGCCGACCTGACCTTCGACTCGGGGGATCACCCAGTCACCACCATAGGTTCAGGCGTGCTCACGATGCTTTGCACGCCCACCATCTGCAGCGTGGCCGCCAAGACCCTCATCGACGTGCTCTCCATGGAGGCTTTTAGTCTCCTTCATGTGCCGCTGGAGCGGCTCCGCCCCAGCAAGCCCTTCTCTGGAGTTGGAAGCAGCTCCTCCAACCCCCTGGGGAAGATCCGTCTGCACGTGACCTTCGGCACATGCGACAACTACCACACCGAGCTAATCGAGTTCGACATCGCCCGCATCGGCTTACCGTACAACGCCATCCTCGGGTACCCGGTGCTGGCTCAGTTCATGGCGGCTACCCATCCTGCCTACAACCTCATGAAGATTCTAGGTAGCAAGGGCGTCCTCACCATGGCTGGAGACACCAAGGAAACCTTGGCGGCCCTCAAACTTGCCTTCATGGCCACGGCGGTAGCTTGCCTGGCCGGCAAGGCCATGCCCAGGGCCAAGGGGGCTGGGCCGACCAAGAAGAAGTAGCTATTCACTCAAGGTCAAGCCAAGACGAAGCAGATACCGGTCGACGAGGACGGGACCTCTGGCGCCACCTTTACTATAGGTGCCGACCTCGCCCCAGATCAAGAAAGGGAGTTGGTGGACTTCTTGCGGGCGAACAAGGAAGTATTCGCCTGGGAGCCCAAGCAGCTAGTTGGGGTCCCGAGAGGAGTGATCGAGCATCATCTGAGGTGTGCCCCAATGAGCGCCCTATGAAGAAAAAGGCGAGGCGACAATCCACAGAGAAGAAGTCTTTCATCATTCAGGAAACCCGCAAGCTGGAAGCAGCAGGTGTCATTCGCGAGGTCCAGTACCCAGAGTGGCTGGTGAACCCGGTCGTCGTGCCAAAGAAAGGAGGGAAGGAACGCATGTGTGTCGACTTCACCAACCTCAACAAGGCTTGCCCTCAAGACCCATTCCCGCTGCCGCGCATCGACCAGATTGTCGACTCCACCGCGGAGTGTGATCTACTGTGTTTCCTGGATGCGTTTTCAGCCTACCACCAGATCAAGATGGCGGTGGAAGATGTGGCGAAAACGGCTTTCTTGACCCCATGCGGGGTATACTGCTACACTTGCATGCCATTCGGACTACGCAATGCAGGAGCGACCTTCCAGCGGCTGATGCACATCGCCTTGGGGCGGCAGCTCGGGAGAAATGCTGAGGCCTATGTCGATGATACGTCTCCAACGTATCTATAATTTTTGATTGCTCCATGCTATATTATCTGCTGTTTTGGCCAATATTGGGCTTTATTTTCCACTTTTATATTATTTTTGGGACTAACCTATTAACCGGAGGCCCAGCCCAGATTTGCGGTTTTATGCCTATTTTAGTGTTTTGAAGAAAAGGAATATCAGACGGAGTCGAAACGGAACGAAATCAACTGGAGAAGTTATTTTTGGAAGGAAACACACCTCATGGACTTGGACCCCACGTTAGAAGACACGGGAGCTGCCCATGAGGGTGGGGGGCGCGCCCACCCCCCTAGGGGGCGCCCCCTGTCTCGTGGGGCCCTCGTGGCTCCCCTGACATACCTCCTGCACCCATATATACCTACATGACCTAAAACTTCCAGAACGGAGAATAGATCGGGAGTTCCGCCGCCAGAAGCCTCCGTAGCCACCGAAAGCCAATATAGACCCATTCCAGCACCCTGCCGGAGGGGGAAATCCTTCTCCGGTGGCCATCTTCATCATCCCGGTGCTCTCCATGACGAGGAGGGAGTAGTTCTCCCTCGGGGTTGAGGGTATGTACCAGTAGCTATGTGTTTGATCTCTCTCTCTCGTGTTCTTGATTTGGCACGATCTTGATGTATCGCGAGCTTTGCTATTATAGTTGGATCTTATGTTTCTCCTCCCCCTCTTCTCTCTTGTAATGAATTGAGTTTCCCCTTTGAAGTTATCTTATCGGATTGAGTTTTTAAAGATTTAAGAACACTTGATGTATGTATTGCCGTGGATATCTGTGGTGACAATGGGATATCACGTGATTCACTTGATGTATGTTTTGGTGATCAACTTGCGGGTTCCGCCCATGAACCTATGCATAGGGGTTGGCACACGTTTTCGTCGTGATTCTCCGGTAAAACTTTGGGGCACTCTTTCAGGTCCTTTGTGTTGGTTGAATAGATGAATCTGAGATTGTGTGATGCATATCGTATAATCATACACACGGATACTTGAGGTGACATTGGAGTATCTAGGTGACATTAGGGTTTTGGTTGATTTGTGTCTTAAGGTGTTATTCTAGTACGAACTCTAGGGCTGTTTGTGACACTTATAGGAATAGCCCAACGGATTGATTGGAAAGAATAACTTTGAGGTGGTTTCGTACCCTACCATAATCTCTTCGTTTGTCCTCCGCTATTAGTGACTTTGGAGTGACTCTTTGTTGCATGTTGAGGGATAGTTTTATGATTCAATTATGTTAGTATTGTTGAGAGGACTTACACTAGCGAAAGTATGAACCCTAGGCCTTGTTTCAACACATTGCAATACCGTTTACGCTCACTTTTATCACTTGCTACCTTGCTGTTTTTATTATTTCAGATTACAAATACCTTTATCTACTATCCATATACCACTTGTTTCACTATCTCTTCGCCGAACTAGTGCACCTATACAATTTACCATTGTATTGGGTGTGTTGGGGACACAAGAGACTCTTTGTTATTTGGTTGCAGGGTTGCTTGAGAGAGACCATCTTCATCCTACGCCTCCTACAGATTGATAAACCTTTGGTCATCCACTTGAGGGAAATTTGCTGCTGTCCTACAAACCTCTGCACTTGGAGGCCCAACAACGTCTACAAGAAGAAGGTTGTGTAGTAGACATCAAGCTCTTTTCTGGCGCCGTTGCCGGGGAGGTTAGCGCTTGAAGGTATATCTTTAGATCTTGCAATCGAGTCTTCTAGTTTCTTGTTTTATCACTAGTTTAGTTTATAAAAGAAAACTATAAAAAAATGGAATTGAGTATGTCTCATACGCTTCACCTTTTTAATATCTTTCGCAAGTATGATGGAAAGGATAATTGTGCTCAAGTGCTAGAAGAAGAAATCTATAAAATGTTTGGCACTAAATATTTGAATGATGAGCATGATTGCAATGTTGTTAGTATGAATTCTTTGAATATCCATGATGCTAATGATGATTGCACTAGTTATGATGAAAATGCCTCCTATAAACATGTCAATTTTTGTGGAGTAGACTGGGTTTGCAAGTACACACCAAATAGGGAAGATAGATATTGCAAGAGGCATAAGTACTTAGAAACCAAATCGTTGCAAGAAATCCTAGATGAGTGTGCTGAAAGATTCAATATTTTTCGTGCCCCTTGTGAACTTTGCAATGAACATGGTCATTTAAAGCTCCAGTGCTATTTGTTTCATGATCAAGTCATGTCCAAACATTGTGATAATTTGATTACCCTTGAGCATCATAAAGAGCTTAGCCTTCTTTTGGGTTATGAAGAAATGAAACGTATAACTGAGGGTATTCCAATGTTTAATCTTGATAGAGTTCTTGATTTTGATCTAGAGAAAATTTATATGTATTGTGCGGTGAATTGCATTGATAATCCTTATATTGCCAACTACATAAAGAAAAGAAAACAATTAGAAGATGAAGAGAATACTAATGAAAGGGAAGAGACTTCCCAATATCCTCCTGTTATTTCTTATGATGAATCAGGCAACGAGGAGGAGCCTCCTATTCAACCAATCTCATTAATAAGGAGCTCCAAAAAGAGGATTGAACCCACACATGATGTGGTGAAGAAGAAGAAAAGAAAAAGGAAGAGAGGTAAAAAGATATATCTCCCGAATAATGCTGCTCCTATTACTATTGTGCCTCATGAAAATATAATTGAGGAAGATAATGATACTTCTTATGATCTTGAAAATCTTTTTGGTACTTGCTTGGAAGAATATAATAATTGCTATACTATCGATGCTATCTATACTATTAATGATGAGAGTGATTATGCTTATGATATGAAAAGGCCCAAGCTTGGGGAAGCTATGTTTGTTGAGGATGACATATTTGAGAATATATTTGCTAGCTTGGGGAAGCTATGGTTAATGAAGATGATATTTTTAGTCTCCCCAGTTTTGATATGCAAGTTTATAATGATGATAGCATGCCTCGTACTTATGATGATTATTGTGATGATACTTATGCTATAAAAAGTAGTGATTATATTTATAAAAATTGTCATGGTTATGATTACCCCTTCTCTGAACATTACTCTTTTAATGTGGAAACAATTTACAGTATTCAAGTCTCTTATGATACTCCCACTATTCCGACTGAGAAGAAATTTGCTTATGTGGAGAGTAGTAAAAATTCTATGCTTGTAGATCATGAAAAGAATGCTTTAGGTTCTGGTTATATTGTTGAATTCATTCATGATTCTACTGAAAATTATTATGAGGGAGGAACATATGCTTGTAGGAATTGCAATAATATCAAGTTTCCTCTCTATGTGCGTAAAGTTTTGAAGTTATGCTTGTTTTACCTTCCTATGCAAGTTGATTCTTGTTCCCATAAGTTGTTTGCTCACAAAGTCCCTATGCATAGGAAGTATGTTAGACTTAAATTTGCTAGTCATATTCTTTGATGCTCTCTTTATGTTACAATTCTTATCCTTTATGTGAGCATCATTGAAATCAACATGCCTAGCTAGGGGCGTTAAACGATAGCGCTTGTTGGGAGGCAACCCAACTTTATTTTGGTTACTTGCTTTTTGTTCCTGTTTAGTAATAAATAATTCATCTAGCCTCTGTTTAGATGTGGTTTTATGCTTTTAATTAGTGTTTGTGCCAAGTAGAACCTTTGGGAAGACTTGGGGAGAGTCTTGTTGATCATGCTGTAAAAAACAGAAACTTTAGCGCTCACGAGAATTGCTGCCATTTTAATTTGGAGAGTGATATTTAGTTAATTATTTTTGCAGATGATTAATAGATAAATTCCTCAGGTCCAGAAATTTATTTGAGAATTTTATGAGTTCCATAAGTATACGTTTGATCCAGATTACTACAGACTGTTCTGTTTTTGACAGATTCTGTTTTTCATGTGTTGTTTACTTATTTTGATGAATCTATGGCTAGTAAAATAGTTTATAAACCATAGATAAGTTGGAATACAGTAGGTTTAACACCAATATAAATAAATAATGAGTTCATTACAGTACCTTTAAGTGGTGATTCACTTTCTTATACTAACGGAGCTTACGAGTTTTCTACTTTAAGTTTTGTGTTGTGAAGTTTTCAAGTTTTGGGTAAGGATTCGATGGACTATGGAATAAGGAGTGTAAAGAGCCTAATCTTGGGGATGCCCATGGCACCCCAAGGTAATATTCAAGGATAGCCAAGAGCCTAAGCTTGGGGATGCCCCCGAAGGCATCCCCTCTTTCGTCTTTGTTCATCGGTAACTTTACTTGGAGCTATATTTTTATTCGCCACATGATATGTGTTTTGCTTGGAGCGTCAATTTATTTTGTTAGTATTTGCTTGATATTATTTAGAACAATGTTTTGCATCTTTTATTTCAATAAAAGTGGCATTGATAGCCTTTACTATGCCTATGTTACAAGTATACATGTTGCTGTTTGAAAACAGAAAGTTTACCGCTGTTGCAATAATTCCCTAGAAAAGTCAGAATGTGATAAAATGTTGAAACCTTTTGCATAGTAAGATATGATAAATTTACTACAGTGGGAATTTTCTTTCATAATTTTTGGAGTTAGGGAAGTATGGATGTTATAGCATTCTTTACAGACTATCCTGTTTAGGCAGATTGCTGTTATGTTTGCATTGTTTGCATATGTTTGCTTCTTTAATGATTCTATTTGAGGATAGGACTATTAAATATGCAGAGGCATTTAGTATGCAATGTTGAATAATAATTTTAGTTATTTGCTACAGTAGAGTATGATAAGGTTTTGGCAATGGTTTATACTAACTTATCTCACGAGTCCTTGTTGAGTTTTGTGTGGATGAAGCTTTTGAGATTTAGGGAGACCGTGATATGAGAGGAATTAAGGAGACACAAAAGCTCAAGCTTGGGGATGCCCAAGGCACCCCAAGATAGTATTCCAAGAAGTCTCAAGCATCTAAGCTTGGGGATGCCCCGGTTGGCATCCCACCTTTCTTCTTCAACAACTATCGGTTAGTGTCGGTTGATCCTTAGTTTTTGCTTCTTCACATGATGTTTGCCATTCTTAGATGTCATTTTATTTTGCTTTTCTTGCTGTTTGAATAGAATACCAAGATCTGAAATTATTAAATGTTAGAGAGTCTTCACATAGTTGCATAATTATTCGACTACTCATTGATCTTCACTTATATCTTTCGGAGTAGTTTGTCATTTGCTCTAGTGCTTCACTTATATCTTTTAGAGCATGGTGGTAGTTTTATTTTGAAGAAATAGATGAACTCTCATGCTTCACTTATATTATTTTGAGAGTCTTAAATAGCATGGTAATTTGCTTAAAATCCTAATATGCTAGGTATTCAAGAATAATAAAATTCTCTTATGAGTGTGTTGAATACTATGAGAAGTTTGATACTTGATAATTGTTTTGAGATATGGAGATGGTGATATTAGAGTCATGCTAGTTGAGTAGTTGTGAATTTGAGAAATACTTGTGTTGAAGATTGTGATTCCCGTAGCATGCATGTATGGTGAACCATTATGTGATGAAGTCGGAGCATGATTTATTTATTGATTGTCTTCCTTATGAGTGGCGGTCGGGGACAAGCTATGGTCTTTTCCTACCAATCTATCCCCCTAGGAGCATGCGTGTAGTACTTTGCTTTGATAAATTGTAGATTTTTTCAATAAGTATATGAGTTCTTTATGACTAATGTTGAGTCCATGGATTATACGCACTCTCACCCTTCCACTCTTGCTAGCCTCTCTAGTACCGTGCACCTTTCGCCGGTACCATAAACCCACCCTATACCTTCCTCAAAACAGCCACCATATCTACCTATTATGGCATTTCCAAAGCCATTCCGAGATACATTGCCATGCAACTTTCCACCATTCCATTCATCATGACACATTCATCATTGTCATATTGCTTAGCATGATCATGTAGTTGACATAGTATTTGTGGCAAAGCCACTGTTCATAATTTCTTCATACTTGTCACTCTTGATTCATTGCATATCCCGGTACACCGCCGGAGGCATTCATATAGAGTCATACTTTGTTCTAGTATCGAGTTGTAATCATTGAGTTGTAAATAAATAGAAGTGTGATGATCATCATTCAATAGAGCGTTGTCCCCCCCCCCAAAAAAAAGGAAAGAAAGGCCAAATAAAAAAAGGCCAAAAAAAGGGACAATGCTACTATCCTTTTACCACACTTGTGCTTCAAAGTAGCACCATGATCTTCATGATAGAGAGTCTCCTATGTTGTCACTTTCATATACTAGTGGGAATCTTTCTTTATAGAACTTGGCTTGTATATTCCAATGATGGGCTTCCTCAAAATGCCCTAGGTCTTCGTGAGCAAGCGAGTTGGTTGCACACCCACTAGTTTCTTTTGTTGAGCTTTCATACACTTATAGCTCTAGTGCATCCGTTGCATGGCAATCCCTACTCACTCACATTAATATCTATTGATGGGCATCTCCATAGCCCATTGATACGCCTAGTTGATGTGAGACTATCTTCTCCTTTTTGTCTTCTCCACAACCACCATTCTATTCCACCTATAGTGCTATGTCCATGGCTCACGCTCATGTATTGCGTGAAGATTGAAAAAGTTAGAGTATGAAACAATTGCTTGGCTTGTCATCGGGGTTGTGCATGATTTAAATATTTTGTGTGGTGAAGATGGAGCATAGCCAGACTATATGATTTTGTAGGGATAGCTTTCTTTGGCCATGTTATTTTGAGAAGACATGATTGCTTTGTTAGTATGCTTGAAGTATTATTATTTTTATGTCAATATGAAGTTTTGTCTTGAATCTTTTTGATCTGAATATTCATATCACAAGTAAGAAGAATTACATTGAAATTATGCCAAGTAGCACTCTGCATCAAAAATTCTTTTTTATCATTTACCTACTCGAGGACGAGCAGGAATTAAGCTTGGGGATGCTTGATACGTCTCCAACGTATCTATAATTTTTGATTGCTCCATGCTATATTATCTACTGTTTTGGCCAATATTGGGCTTTATTTTCCACTTTTATATTATTTTTGGGACTAACCTATTAACCGGAGGCCCAGCCCAGATTTGCTGTTTTATGCCTATTTCAGTGTTTTGAAGAAAAGGAATATCAGACGGAGTCGAAACAGAACGAAATCAACTGGAGAAGTTCTTTTTGGAAGGAAACACACCTGATGGACTTGGACCCCACGTCAGAAGATACGGGAGCTGCCCACGAGGGTGGGGGCGCGCCCCCTATCTCGTGGGGCCCTCGTGGCTCCCCTGACGTACCTCCTGCACCCATATATACCTACGTGACCTAAAACTTCCAGAACGGAGAATATATCGGGAGTTCCACCGCCAGAAGCCTCCGTACCCACCAAAAGCCAATCTAGACCCGTTCCAGCACCCTGCCGGAGGGGGCAATCCTTCTCCGGTGGCCATCTTCATCATCCCAGTGCTCTCCATGACGAGGAGGGAGTAGTTCTCCCTCGGGACTGAGGGTATGTACCAGTAGCTATGAGTTTGATCTCTCTCTCTCTCGTGTTCTTGATTTGGCACGATCTTGATGTATCACGAGCTTTGCTATTATAGTTGGATCTTATGTTTCTCCTCCCCCTCTTCTCTCTTGTAATGAATTGAGTTTCCCCTTTGAAGTTATCTTATCGGATTGAGTCTTTAAAGATTTGAGAACACTTGATGTTTGTCTTGCCGTGGATATCTGTGGTGACAATGGGATATCACGTGATTCACTTGATGTATGTTTTGGTGATCAACTTGCGGGTTCCGCCCATGAACCTATGCATAGGGGTTGGCACACGTTTTCGTCGTGATTCTCCGGTAGAACTTTGGGGCACTCTTTGAGGTCCTTTGTGTTGGTTGAATAGATGAATCTGAGATTGTGTGATGCATATCGTATAATCATACCCACGGATACTTGAGGTGACATTGGAGTATCTAGGTGACATTAGGGTTTTGGTTGATTTGTGTCTTAAGGTGTTATTCTAGTACGAACTCTAGGGCTGTTTGTGACACTTCTAGGAATAGCCCAACGGATTGATTGGAAAGAATAACTTTGAGGTGGTTTCGTACCCTACCATAATCTCTTCGTTCGTTCTCTGCTATTAGTGACTTTGGAGTGACTCTTTGTTGCTTGTTGAGGGATAGTTTTATGATCCAATTATGTTAGTATTGTTGAGAGGACTTACACTAGCGAAAGTATGAACCCTAGGCCTTGTTTCAACACATTGCAATACCGTTTACGCTCACTTTTATCACTTGCTACCTTGCTGTTTTTATTATTTCAGATTACAAATACCTTTATCTACTGTCCATATACCACTTGTTTCACTATCTCTTCGCCGAACTAGTGCACCTATACAATTTACCATTGTATTGGGTGTGTTGGGGACACAAGAGACTCTTTGTTATTTGGTTGCAGGGTTGCTTGAGAGAGACCATCTTCATCCTACGCCTCGTACGGAATGATAAACCTTTGGTCATCCACTTGAGGGAAATTTGCTACTGTCCTACAAACCTCTGCACTTGGAGGCCCAACAACGTCTACAAGAAGAAGGTTGTGTAGTAGACATGAGTCGATGACATTGTGGTGAAATCTCGGGAGGCGAGAACTTTGATTCAGGACCTGGAGGAGACCTTCGCGAGCCTGCGCCAGGTGGACTTGCGGCTCAATCCGGAGAAGTGCGTGTTTGGTGTCCCTTCCGGGAAGCTGCTGGGCTTCCTCGTGTCCCACAGAGGGATCGAGGCCAACCCGGAGAAGGTCAAGGCAATCGAAGACATGAGCCCACCGCAAAACCTTAAGGAGATGCATAAGCTTGCAGGCTGCGTGACTTTGTTGGGGCGCTTCATCTCCAAATTGGGGGAGCGCACCTTGCCGTTCTTCAAGCTGATGAAGAAGAAGGGTCCGTTCAAGTGGACCCCCGAGGCCAACCTGGCATTTCAAGACCTCAAGAGATACTTGACCAGCCCGCCAGTGATGGTGGCGCCTCGCCCTTGGTACTCTACCTGTCTGCCACACCCCACTCCGCCAGCGCAGCACTGGTGGCCCTCAGAGAGGAGCCACGGGTCAAGGGCCCGCCAAATGGAGCCACCAAGCCGGATGACGTTGCACAACACCAAGGTGATGCTCCTAAGACAGTGGCTGCCCCGGCTAGTCATCAAGCCCCAGGAGCTGGAGATCCACAGGAAACACCTCAGCCCCCGTGAGCCAAAAACTCCGTCAGCTCTCTCGCCCTTGTCGAGCACCCAGTGTACTTCATCAGCACAGTGCAACGAGATACGAGAGCACGATACCCCATGCCTTAGAAGCTCTTGCTCGCATTCCTGGTGGCCTCGCGTAAGCTGCGCCACTACTTTCAGGGTCACCCCATCAAGGTCGTCTCAGCTTACCCATTGGAGAGAGTGCTCAGGAGCCCCAATGCTGCGGGAAGAGTCGTCGAATGGAACATCGAGCTGCAAGTGTTTGACCTGGAGTTCAGCACAACTAGGGTCATCAAGGGGGTTGCACTCACCGACTTTGTGGTAGAATGGACCAACACCCCGGAGCTCGAAGCAGGTGAGAACCGATCCCTCTCACCAGGGAGTGAAGCACCGGATGGCTGGGTCATATACTTCGATGGCGCGTTCGCGCGCCAGGGCATGGGGGCTGGAGTCATGCTCATCTCGCCCACTCAGGACAAACTTTACTACGCCGTGGAGCTCTGCTTCCAGCGGGGCGAGAAGGTCTCCAACAACATCAGAGAATACGAGGGCCTCATCGCCGGCCTCAAGGCTGCGGTGGCCCTTGGGGTGAAACGCCTCACCATCAAAGGAGAGTCACAGCTCCTCGTCAACTTCTCCAACAAGGTGTACGAGCCAAAGGATGAACACATGGAGGCATACCTCGCGGAGGTACGCAAAATGGAGAAGCAGTTCCTGGGCCTAGAGCTACAACATGTGCCCCATGGCACCAACAAGGAGGCCGATGACATCGCCAAAAGAGTATCCAAGCGGCTACTCCAAGAGCCTGGCATCTTCGAGGACCAGCCCTTCAAACCTTCAGTAGCACCTCCGCCTGTGGAGCCGGCGCCACCTCAGGAGGAGCTCCCCCAGCCACCAGCCTCGGGAGCCCCCGCCTGCGGCCCGACCTCAGGAGCGTGCCTCCTCTTAGCACTCGAGCCTCAGGAGGGGTGCTGGATCGAGGATTTCAGGGCGTACCTGATGCAAGGCACATTGCCAGAGAAGGAGGAAGACACGGAGCATGTGGCCTGGCAGGCTACGGTGTACTGCATTCAGGAGCTATACAGGAAGCGGCTGAATGATGTTTCTCTATGATGCATTTCCAGGGAACAGGCGAATGAGCTGCTGGCTGACATACATGGCGGAGACTGCGGGCACCACTCGCCGTCGCGACCCTAGTTAGCAAGGCTTTCCGCAGCGGGTTCTACTGGCCCATGGCACTCAACGACGCGGCTGAGCTGGTGAAATCCTCCGAGGCCTGCCAATTCCACGCCAAGCAGATCCACCAGCCGGCTCAGGACCTCCATACTATCCCGCTCTGATGGCCGTTCATGGTCTGGGGGCTGGATATCCTGGGCCCATTCCCTCGAGCGCCTGGAGGCTACCGCTACCTCTACGTCGCCATCGACAAATTCACCAAGTGGGCGGAAGTGGAAGCCGTCCGCACCATCTCAGCTGGGTCAGCAGTCAAGTTCATCAAGGGCCTCGTAAGCCGATTTGGGGTCCCTAATCGCATCATCACCGACAACGGCTCACAGTTCACTAGCAATATCTTCAAAACATATTGTGCTAACCTCGGAATGCAGATCTACTACGCCTCCGTGGCGCACCCCAGGAGCAACGGCCAGGCCGAACGTGCCAACGTGGAAGTCTTGAGGGGTCTCAAGACTAGGACCTTCAAGAAGAAGCTCGAGGCATGCGGCAGGGCCTGGCACGATGAGCTCCAGTCCGTGTTGTGGTCCATCCGCACCACCGCCACCAGGCCGACAGGCGAGACACTGTTCTTCCTCGTCTATGGAGCAGAAACGGTTCTCCCACACGAGGTCAGGCATCGCTCGGCGCGGGTCTTGGCGTTCGATGAAACGCAGCAGGACGCCATGCGAGGGATGGACCTCGTGCTGGGGGAGGAACGTCGTCGCGAAGCCTCGCTCCGAGCTGCGAGGTACCATTAGGCGCTGTGGCGATACCACTATTGCAGTGTCCGCTCTAGGACGCTCGAGGTGGGTGATCTTGCCCTGAGGTGGGTGCTCTCCAGGGAAGGGCTGCACAAGCTCTCACCCATGTGGGAGGGCCCGTTTCGGGTCGCCCACGTCTCCAGGCCTGGCACCACGCGCCTGGAGACGTAGGACAGGATCCCCATCCAGAACGCCTAGAACATCCAGCATATCCGGAGGTTCTACCCATGAAGCAAGGCCCGGTGCCTATGAAGCAAGGCCCAGTGCCTGTGAAGATCTCCGCTCATGACACTCTCAGTAATAATGAGTGGGGTTGTACACGCCCCGGAGTCTCAGGAGTGCCGCCCTCGAGCCTCGGGGGCTCCCTCCCACGTCTTAGTGGCATCACTTAGCTCCACGCTGGTGAGAAGACAAGAAGACTAGACTAGGTGCCGAACGTGGCTTTTCATTTGCTTTCTGTAGTTGGCTTGCCCCTTCTTAATGAGAATTTGCTTTCTTGTGTTCCTTGCTGGCCTGGTTCCATTGCCTTTTGCCTCCTTTTCTGCTCTCGGATCCTCATTTTTTGACCCGTGCTCTCCCTCGCATGCCTCGCGAGGGGGTTGGACAGGCACCCTTGCGAGCATTTTTGTTTTCCTATTTTTCGCAAGGCACCCTCGCTCGAGTTCGCAAGCTGGCGCACCCCTCTCAATCCGTGCCACCCGGGTACCGCGATACGAAGCACTCGGTCATGACCGGCAGTGCCTGCGACCATGATTCAGAAGGATAATAATTTCCTAGTGAATTTTTGCAGTTCTCAAACGCCTTCCGAGCATAGGAGGCCTCGTCAGGCATTGGGGAACATGCGTCTTACGAGGCAGAAACTACTTCAGGCGCATCAAGCTAAGTTATTCCTACGCGCATACATAAAACGTGACGCTGCAACATGACACAGGAATGATAAACATAGCACAGCCACATAGAAATCATAATTGTTGCACGCCCCAGTGGGGCCGCATACTTGTCTCTCTCTTAATGCAGGAAGGAAAGGAAGAATAAAACAAAAGCGGAACATGCTCCCGCGGCAAGTTGCGAGGACGGGCCCGTGGCACTCTCCTGAGCTCAGCCAGATGCCTCCTCGTGCTTCACTGAAGCACGGCGACGAGACGACCCGCTGCCACCTTCGAAGCGGGCGCGGCAGCTGGTTGTAGCCGCCACTACTGGAGCTGTCGCCGGAAGAAGAGTCGCCATAGCTGGACGAGCCTTGGCCGGCGCTGAGGGCGAGCCTACCTTCACTCTTGTCGTGGCCGTCGCCATGGCCGAGCACCTCACCGCCGTCGTTGTCCTCGGGGCAACCCCCGACGCAGCGGCCATGTTCCCCGAACACCCTCACATAGAGGGTCGCGTTGCCATTGTACTTGAAATGGAGGGAGCACCGCCGGCCCAGGCCGCCCTCGCGGGCAAATGTCTGCCAGCCACGGGCCAAGACTGCATTGCATGCGGCGGAGACCTCGACCGTGACCCACGAAGCCTTGCCGCGGCAGCCGTCCGCCTGCAACCAAAGACCACCTGGACCAGTGGCTGGCAGCTCGCCGACAAAGAAGCGCGGGAGCTGAAGCCAAGTGTCAGCCGGGTTCTCTGACCACACGACGAACTCCAGAAGCACTTCCATGGAGCGGAAGTGCGGCCTGGGTGGCCACGCGACCACGGCGCGCCTCCCTTCATTGACGGGCCCCCACGACTTGGCCGACCACCACCACGTGAAGAAGCGCCACCGCGGCCGCGAGTAGCCGCGACGGGGGTCATGGTGTGCTTGCGGGGCGGCCACGGCCCCTCTTGGGCGGCGGTGAGCCAGGCCCCTCCTGGCGAGCCTTCCCCTTCTCCGCAGTCGAGAGCCTCTTCGTAGCCGGCAGTGGAGCGAGGAGGAAGAAGGAGCTGGAGAAGCAAAGGAAGGGATGGGTGATAGGGGCGCCACCCCCTTCCCATTTATAGCCAAGGGGAGGCCAACCGCTGGCCTCCACGATCTAAGGTAATAATGATCTTTTTCTACATGCAGCAAGGACTCGCAAGTCGGGCAGTTGCTGAGACGGCGTGGGGAAGCGGAGACGCCAACATCCAGTTAATCACCACGTGTCAAGCAGGGCCGCAGGCTGTTAGGGCCCGCGGCGCTCCGCACTTGCCTTTTGGCTTCGCCTCGAAGCCAAGCCCGAGCGCGCCTTGGGCCCGAGGGCTACTGTCGACGTTCTGGGAACGGGGGTCCCCAGACTTGCCTGCCTGCGGCCCGCGGCGTGGCTCAACCAGCAGCCCTGTACGGCCCATTTTCACCAGCAAACACTCAAGACCCTCGCGAGGGTCCAAGCCTTGCGAGGCGAACGATGCAATACCTCCTCAAGGGCGGCCTCACCAGGCCGGCTCGCGAGGGGCGGAGAGATCAAGGCAAGGGACACCTCATGAGGTTCCTGTGATGCAAGCCATGACGACTAGAGCCAGGCGGGAGCCCGGCGGGCGCTAGTGCGTGCAGTGTCCTCATTTCCTCTTTGGTTCTAAAGGGGCAAGCACAGGCGAGGAGTCCCGAGGCATCAGGAAAAAGTTTCCATATCGGTGCAACAAGACCAAGACCAGCAGGACGAAGGTCACCGTGGAGCCCAAGACGGCGTCACCACCAGAGCCTTTGGCAGGCGAAGACTACTTTTGTTAGGATAGCTTGTACTAGTTGTCCCCCTTCTAATTAGCCGTAGACTAGCCACCACAGTAGGGGGTGGGGATCTCATGGGCTCATCTAGAGAGAACCCCTTGGGACCAGATCCATTCCACCACCACACTCACCAAGCATAAGAGCACCTCTCCTCAGGAGGCTGTTCTTCCCTGGTAACTGATCATCCTCAGCCCAAGAGGCAATCCGCCACACCACACTGGAGTAGGGTATTACACCACATCGGTGGCCCGAACCAGTATAAACTCTTGTGTCTCTTGTTCTTTGGGTTCGTCGAGCTAGGCCGTGAGATCATGATGTGTGCGAGCTAGAGAGGGGGAGAGATCTTCGTGCGCCCCAGTGTTCAAACCTCAAGGGTTTTGCCGGAACCCGAAATCCGACACATCTGGACATCTACAACTTCATGTGACTCTGCATTGGCACAATCAATACATGGACACAGGATGTAATCCACATCACCAATTCTCTTCTTTGTACTTTCAACCAAATTCATGAACTCTGTCACGCCACTGATAAAATCTGCGGTTTTGCGATTCTTCATCCATCGAGATCGTTCCATCTACAACAGACGAATGGTAATTGTCGGTTCAATATCCGGCGTATCTCATAGTAGGGGTCCTAAGCTAGGTGTCTTGGAGCGATGGTAACACGGACACGGGATTTTACCCAGGTTCGGGCCCTCTTGACGGAGGTAAAACCCTTCGTCCTGCTTTTGATTGTATTCATATGGGTGTAGTACAGAGTACATATGTCTACCACGAGACTGATCTAATGAATATGAGATTGTCTATTGACTAGCCTGGCATCGGTTTATATAAGACACCGGAGGCCTAGGGTTTAGGAGAGTCCTTGTCTTGGGTGCCAAGTCTTGTGGAGTCTTCCTTGTATGCGGCGGGGGTTGTCCAAACTAGTCCATGAGTATGCGGCCACGGGGTCCTCGGCCCAATCTAACTAATCGAGAGATGACGTGGTGAGTCCCCCCTAATCCAGGACACCGTCAGTAGCCCCCTGAACCGGTCTTCAAGTTGGGGACGTTCCTCGATTCTTCCGAACTGTTCTTCATGTTCGGTCGTCGGTCTTGAAAAATGGTTCAACAAATCTTTCCATCTTCAATCTTGAGGATCGCCAAAGTGAACCCGAAGAGTTTACACGTTAGGTATCCGAGGAGCCTCTTTAAGTTTCCGGCCTTTATCAATGCCTTGTTATTTTTATGCCACACCTCGGGTTTGAAGTTGTCCCCGTGCGGCGGTGTCCTCTTGCATCCGAGCTCCAACGCTGGACTGCATTTGAGGTATCTTTTGCAGCCGAGCACCAACGCCGGACTGTATCCGAGCTCCAACGCCGGACTGTATCCGAGGTGTCATAAATCACATTGGTTCAAAAAGGTTGAAGGAGTTTAGCCGAGCTCAATGCCAGAAAGGCCCTCTATGGAGCTAGCCACTAGCGCCCGAGCTTTATGCCAGACTGCTCCCGAGGTGGTGCACCACCCCGACTGTGGGCCGATTTTTTTTCAATATTTTTTATTGGTGCAATTTATTCTCTGTCGAGATATATAGCTAGTAGCCCTCAAGGTGTGTATCGGTCTAAAACCCGAGATGCACCTGAAGGATGACATAAGACCGTTGATCCCAGTAGCCGTTGAGACTCAGGTTGATTTGCAAAATCGGTCTGAGGATCAACTCCTAGCTCGGCAGAATACTTCGGGACACAAAAAGCAGTGTGCAGATTCCTTGAGACTCAGGTTGGGTGCGGCCAACCAACCTGAGGATCATAATCTCCTTGAAAACTATATTGCACTTAAATTTTCTGCACTGGATTGCCAATGCAGTAGCCCCGGAGACACTGGTCGGGTGGCCACACCAGATCAGGGGATCGATACGCCCCTTTAATATTAGTAAATGATAAGCCCGAAGCCTAGTAGCCCCCGAGCCTTAATGCGGGCATGGGTAGCCAAATTAAGGATCAATATCAAGAGTAAAATCACAAATTATGTGTAATGATTCTATGTATCCAAGTACTTTACATCATTAATGCTCGGATCCGCATTGTACAAAACTTTGTTGACCGACCATCGGCTTCCACCTCCTCGGCCAGTAGCCGAGGAGTGTTTGTCCTACTTTATAAAGCCTTTATGAGCGAAAAGATTTACAACAAACAAGGCAATCTGGTCATACGGTTTGATATACAAAGGTACGCAGAGAGATATGTTATATTACTGTTTAACATAAGAAATGTCTTCCAAAGAAAATAGTCTCGCTATCGGTTCCTTTCTTTGGGTTGTCATGCTAAGCATGATCATGAAATCTCAGCTCTAACGTAAGAGCAAAATATTGAGGATTTAGTTTGGGAGGCCAGTTACTAGCCCCCGGTAGTGTTCGGCGACAGTCGAGGTCAAGTCGTAAACACTTCGGTCAATGTTATGAATGGCCCGTCATTTTAACACAGTGATCGTATCGCTGACCAATTTACGCTTATTGTGACAGTCAGTTTTCGGCTTTCTCCACTAAGGTGCTTAACCATGTGAGCTGGAAGCACAATCGCAGTGGTTCTCCCTTTGCACACCTAGTCGAACAAAGCGGAACGTAGGAGGCAAGCATAGGAGCCGGGCAACCCAACTATTGACCAAAGACACAATTCGAAACCGGTGCATATATAGCAATATCCGAGAATGTTTTTGCCGAATCTCTAAAGGTGTCCGGCGTTGCACTGCAAGACTTGTGCTGAAAACACACAAATAGTTTGAAAGTGCCATAAGCTTGGAAAACCAAAAAATTCACTAAAAACTTGACGTCCGAACAAGATCAAGTGTCCGGTTCCAATCCGAAAATTGGAAAAAAAAATGTGCTTCTGTCGTGCTTTAACATGACACATCCGATCTCAAGACTTCACACGGGTCAGCCTACGGCTTCAAGCTCCTTATCCCAAAGACGGAGTACTTCTCCGAGGTCAGTTTAGCAAACTAAACTCAAGCGGCTTTCAGAGAGAAGACAGGATATCCGGCTATTGACCATAAGCTCGAGTCGAAAAAGGAGCGGTAGAAAAAGACTTTGCAACGACCAAGAAGAAAACACATTTACTATAAAATAGCTCATATAAATTTTAAGAGCCCCCAAGTGACTTGGGTAAAAGAGTTTTATGTATAATGATTGTATGTATCGAAGTACTTATATCATATATGTGTTCACCCGAACTATAAACGTGTCTTAACCGACCGTCAGCTTCTCCCTCTTCGGCCAAAGGCCGAAAAGTGTCATGTACTCCACCTGTCGAGAGTATCGACGGTGTTTCCGATGACCAGGCAATCAGGACATAAGGCTGTAACAGACAAAGCGTGCTCAGGGAACTTATGTTATATTACTGACGAAGTGTAAGAAGCATCTTCGAAGAAAATAGTACCCCCACCGATACCTTTCTTTGGTGCTCATTATTACTATGAGACGTGTGCAATAGATTTTTTGTACTCATGAGTTCCGTTGTGTGCCGACCATGATTGAAAACAATAAGAGCGCTAGCTTTCGGCTTCACCCAGTCTGAGGTCAGAGCTCGGATGACCTGGTCGTGACAATCGCAGAGGTGCTCCCTTTACTCCCTAGCCGAACAATCGGGAACGTAGGGGTAAACACATGAGCGAGGCAACCCAGCTTGCAAATCGCTTAGGTCAATATGGTGCATATTGTGGTGTAATACACGAACAAGGAACGAAGCCGTACAAGTATAATCATATGCAAGAGGAAAAGCTCCATCAAGGGAGCCCCCAAATAAACGGGGTATTTGAATATGCACGTCACAAACAAAGTTTTGACAAGGAACTTTGTCACAAACAACTTTGTGCCGAAAAGTATAATGCTTGGTCGAACCGAACAAAATTTAAAACTGAAAGAAAATTTAGCATGAAAGCGGCTTAGCTGGTTAATGCGCTCGGTGTTGATGACGCGGTCCGAGCTTGATGCGGGACAAGGTCCCAGCCCCTGAGCCGGTCCCGAGGTGGCGGAGCGAATAGCTCGGCACTCTGAAGTGGCGACGTAGTACGGCCGATGTGGCGAGGTGGAACACCAGTCCGACCGAGGCGATGGAGCAGGCTAGCAGTGTGACGCCGAAGCCTCCGGCGTAAGTTAATGAAGTGATGACGAAGCCCCGGTTCGGCCGAGGTGACGTGGTAGGTCGGTACGCCAAGGTGACAGCACTGCCCAACCCGGATCATTTATCTATGCACAGAAAATAGTGCAAGCCAGAGATAATAGTAATAATAATAAATTAAAAAATTCATAGCATAATAAATAATTTATGCAAAAAGAGTAATAAGAACAATATGGCCCGTGTGCCGCACACTCGATAAGGTAGAGTACTCTCAGCGATGCCGAAGTCCCTGAGGCAACCGAACATGTTGGTATGGCAATTCAACCAACAAGGTGATCACACGAGCCAATTGGAACGACGATGTCGGTTTGCCAAAGTGAAGCAGACGGAGTAGATTTCCTGGGTGTCGAGGTCGGCCCGGCGGCGTGGCAACACGGAAAAGTAGACACGGGGGCGCGCGTCGATGCGACGCTATGACTTGGCCGACACAGGTGGGACGGCGACACCGACTTGCCGAGGTGTTAGCGCGGCCCAGCATAAATAGATTGCCTGCACACACAAAGTAGTGCAAGCCAAATAATAATAATAATAATAATAATAATAATAAATCCTTTGCATAGTTAATTCATGCAAAGATTACATAAATAATAAAATAAATATGGCCTCTGCCCCGAAGTAAGATTGACAGCACGGGGACGTCGACGCGGGTCGGAGGTCATCGGCTAGAGTCGAAATCTGATTGTGAACCGCTAGCATCAACAACCTGTGCGTAAAATTGTACAAATTACCAGCACAAAGGTTTCTGACAGTACTAATCTGCATGAACAACTTTAATAGGAGAAAAAACGCCTAATTGTTCGTACTGGAAGCTGCAACACCAATCATTAGTACTAGTATATAATTTTCGTGGAAAGCACCAATCGCAATGTTGTACTGGTGCCAAGTGTGCTAGTATTCGGATGATTTTTGTCTCGCACCTGCTGCCGCGGTGGAAGGACATCATATGCTTTAACAGGAACTAATGGCCCGGCTAGCAACAACCTTGCCACTTAAAAAATAGAAAGTAAAAAAGAGAAGGAGAGAATCTCCCTGAAGTGTGCTGCACGAGGGCATCAGCCATCAGCCCTCATCATTGTTCAGGCCCGTAGCTTTGTGGAGGCACGTGCGGCCATCAGCGAGCAGGTGCCCTGCTTTGGGATCCGCTGTGGTCGGATGGCCGGGTATAGCCAGTTCCAATGCGCCGACTTGAATAATCTGCTTGACCTAGAAAATACGTATATGATGGCGATTGTTGATGAATTTTTGTCATACAAGGACAGCTGGTCCCAATTCCGATCTGTAAACAAAATTACACGAACCGGCAGTACCAATTGATAGGAGATATTTAATTTGTACAAAACAGATCTAGATTGAAAAGATAGAACCTGATCATTGATTTTGATCCTATCGAACCGCACCGAACACCTAGCAGGCTCCCAATGAAAGCACCAATGTCGGTTCAATATCCGGCGTATCTCGTAGTAGGGGTCCTAAGCTAGGCATCTTGGAGCGATGGTAACACGGACACGGCATTTTACCCAGGTTCGGGCCCTCTTGATGGAGGTAAAACCCTACGTCATGCTCTTGATTGTATTCATATGGGTGTAGTACAGAGTACATATGTCTACCATGAGACTGATCTAATGAATATGAGATTGTCTATTGACTAGCCTGGCCTCAGTTTATATAAGACACCGGAGGCCTAAGGTTTAGGAGAGTCCTTGTCTTGGGCGCCAAGTCTTGTGGAGTCTTCCTTGTATGTGGCAGGGGTTGTCCGAACTGGCCCATGAGTATGCGGCCACGGGGTCCTCGGCCCAATTTAACTGATCGGGAGACGACGTGGTGAGTCCCCCCTAATCCAGGACACCGTCAGTAATTAAAAACAAAACAACAACATTAATACACGGATTAACTGTTGCCCAGAGATGTGTGCATAAATCATAAGGTTTTATTTTAATAATTACTAAGGGCGCTCCATGTTGTTATCCAGACATGCAATGACAAAAATTAATGGCCAGTCAATTTACACGCAGAGTACTAGTACAACACTACACTTAGGAATTGAATAACTTAATTAAGCCACTCATGAAAACGATACCTTAATTCATTAGCTGTGCGGCAACCTCCACCCAGCAGATAGACAAGCACGATGCGGCGGCACACCGAGACAGCAGGCTCGAGGAGCAAAGCTTAGTGCGGCTGCCGCCTGAAGTTCGACCTCCACTATCCCGCCATCGACCGCGATGGATGTGCTCAAGTCACACCGCCGCCGACCTCGATGGTTGAGCTCCTCCTATCTCCCGCCGCAGACCGAGGATTGACCTCCTATGATGCCGCCACCGCCCATCGACCGAGGATTGACGTCTTCTCTGATAGCCGCTGCCTAGGCCGTCGCCGCCATCTCTATATGCGGAGCGGCTGTTTTTAATTACGGATATCCGCGGAGCGGCTGTTTACACGGTATCTCACAATAACTCAATTATATGGACAGGGTAGTACATCACATACGATTATGTAATGGCAACCGTGTCTAACCTACGTTGTCTTCTCACACGGTTTGGTGTGGAAATCGTGTGTGACGTTGTAATACCCAACACAAAAGACATGTACAAGCAGTGTACCGTATACAACATATATATAGTGCCACTAGTAGTTCTCGACCGTTAGCTTATCTCCACAGTTACCCCATTTGCCCCAAATCCCTACATAGCCTCCAAATTCCCTCGCATGGCGTTGACATTGGGGGAATGCGGACGAGTGGTGCTGATGGTTTCGGTGTGGCTGCTCCTGCTCGTATCGCCGCCGAGCACTTGCCTAAGGTCATCAGAAGGCAAGTGTACTACGGATCCGATTCGTCCTGTTAGGTTCCAATCTATCCCGATCTTATTTAGCATGTCCAAAGTATAGATCCTTGTTGAATCCATCCTGAATGACCCCCACCCCACCCCACCCCCAGGAAAGCGATCTGCCGCCGGATCCGGAGCTTGACTCCAGACTCCCGCCACACGAGTTCGACTCCGAGTTTTTCGCCACCGAGAAGTACCAAAAGATGAGTTGTGTGCATGGGCACACTCCCGCTCGACGTGTATGCACGGAGCGATTCGACATTGGCAGGAGGTTTCTCAGTTGCCCCTTAGAGGTTAGTGCTAATTAAGTTCATCATTTTACTTCAGTTAATGCCATCGCTCATCCAGAATACTTATTAACATTGGCAGGGATATGAGGCTTGTGCCTTTCTTAACTGGATGTATGAAGAATGGCATGGCAGGGCTCGGAGTGTTATCACCAAGCTCGCAGAAGATAACGTAAAGATGAAGAAGAAACTGGTTGATCTGGAATGTACAATCAGAACGATGAAGCAAGAAAGAATCAATCACAGGCAACAGGTGAAAGCAAGAGACAAGAAGGAACTAGCATGTGTAGTTGTAGTTGTCGCATTAGCCATGTTCTATGCGCTGTTTGCAATGATGATTAGGGGTTTTGTTTGACAGTATTGCTAAAGCACATCTAGATGTGCTCTAAGTAATGCACATCTAGGTCCTATGCCATTGATGTTACACGAAGATTCGTGCGGATATTTTTCTTTGTCTTTTTTATTTTCCTTTCTAGTTTGATTATTACTAGCTTTATCAATAAGAAGAGGTCAATGTATTGCTTGCCAACCGTCCTACTCCATTTGTACCGGTACCGGTGCATAATCCCAAAACTCGTTCCTTGTTTTTGTCCTAAAAAAGGAAACCAGCCAAATAACCAATAGGAGTCCTGCGCAACCCCGGGAATTTGGAGCGACTGGATACAAATAATTGCAGTTGATTATATCAGCGGTTAGATAATACGTCAACCCCCGCTTGAATACCCGCTTCAATTGGCAGTTCCTCTTCTCTGCATACAAGTGTCCACCATCTTCATCGTCCCCGGTAGGCCGTGCTACACACTGGCACACACTCTGCAACCATGTCAAGCGATAGCGAGGACGATAGTTCGGCCAGCAGTCTGGCGCCTGATGATAGGTCAACATCGGAATCATCCCGCTCATCTTCCATGAGTCCAGCGTCGAGCCCAGACCTCGATTATATCCGGTTCATGGAAGGACACCGCCTCCGGGGTCGTCAGACGACAACCATACGGACACGGAGCCGTCGGAGGACGAATAAGAGGACGACGATGATGATGGGGAGGAATGGTCGAACAAGGAGGAGGACGACGACGACAGCAACGACGATGACGACGGTGGCGGCGATGAAAAGCCAGCGACCAGATGGCAAGAAGCGTCCTCACCAAGACGATGTCGGGGGCCATCCAACAAGAACAACAACAAGAAGAAGGACTAAATTAAGCAGACTATATATATCTCTGTTTATCCTGTCAATCTCATCGCAGATGATTAGTAATATGTATTCGACAGAGATCTTCTACATTATCGCCAATAGGTTGGTTTGTTGAACTGTGTGCCCTGACGAGCACACAATTCACAAAAAAGACCGTATGGGCTGTCTATAATGATCGCACACAATTCTGATTACCGACCTGTTTGCCAGGTATCACACACATCTTGTTACGCTGAATCGTTTGTGTTCACCACACTCATTGCAAACGGTTCATCGGAGTGAACTGTATGCCGTATATCACACACACCTTGATCTAGCTGCCCATTTCTATTGTTCTGTCTCATCGCAAATAGTTCGTACAGATCAACTGTATGCCCCTCATCGCACACGCAACTATAATCTGAACCGTGTTTGATGTATCAGTCATCGCAAACGTTTTGCATCATTTCTGATGGTTTTCATACAACACGGTTTGCGATTATTGCATCGCACACAGTTTCTCGAAGGGTCTCTGATCGTAGTGTCGCGTTAGCAGCATCCTGCAGCAGTGATTATAATTAGAACCAGCCCAGCAAAATCGTGTATTTCGAGAAAGTTCGAATGGCCTGTAATTTTTTAGGAAAAAAATAAATGGGCCACATGGACGCTACATTATTTGTTCAGCCAGCCCAGCAAATTCATGTATTTTCAGAAAGTGAAAATTGGTTGTAGTTTTAAAAAAATGGGTCGCATGGGCGCTACATTATTTGTTCACCCAGCCCAACAAATGGACTATAATTCTCAAAAAAAGATCAAATGGACAGTAAATTCTGAAAAAATGGGTTGAATATGTGCCACATTTTTGGAGGCTGAAATGTGGGCCAATAGGTCGAAGCCAACGCAAGTCGTTGTCAACTTAGTCAACAAATGATTCTAATATCGTTAGCCGCTGGATTTACATCCAACGACTGGCTTCCATCTTCAATCACTCATCTTCTTCCTCCAGCATTGGAGGTACTGCCTGCTCCCGCCTCCTACTGCTAGCAGCTCTGCTTAGCATGCTTCGCTGTGAAGTGCTACCCCACCACCGGCTAGGCCATCCCTCCACCCCTCCACACCTCATGTTCTTCTTCACTGACTGCTGAACCACGCCGCAGCAGAACCAGTTAACCCTCGTACACCTCTTTGTCTACGACTCCACTCCCGCGTCTTCCCATCTCCGGCTTGTTGCAGTCCGGGGCCTCGCCCTCGTCCACCACCTTGGATGCGCTTGACGCGGCGTGGTCAACACACACAAAAATGAATACCCCCTCCTAGCTGGGACCCATCATAGTGGGAGGCTAACTTGCGAGCCTACTAAGTTGACGCGGATGGAGGGCTTTGTCAACTTAGTCAATATGAACGATTCTAGCTCCATTGACCTTACGATGTCCATCCAACGGCCGTAGTGCTTCTTCAACCTCTAGTCTTCTTGCTCCAGCCACCCAAACCAGCACCGGCCATGTCGCGTGCTCCTGCCTCCCGTGGTCGGCTGTGCTGCCGCGGAGGCCTCACCGCCCCCTACTACTCCCACTATTGGCCAGGCCCTGCGGCGACGACAGCCTCACACCAGAGCCGAACCAGTCAACCATCCTACTCCTCTCCGCGTGGGCATCCACTGTCGCGTCTTCCCCCGACTCTTTGTCGTCCCCATCCTAGGCCTCGCCCCATCCACTGCCTTGGTGCTCTCGGCGCGGCGTGGTCAATGTGGTCAAGGAACAACTTCCATCGAAAGAGTACTGTACGTGGAGAGGCTAACAGTTGGGTCCATGGTAGCAGCAAGGAAGTGCAACCTTATTACGCGTGAAATAATGATTCCTCCACCTGACAGCAGGGACCCACCGGATGGGCCACCGTATTTCACGAAAAAAAGTTTCCCTCCTGACTGATGGGACCCACATGCTACATCTTCGCACGCAAGGAAGTGCCTCCTTATCCTTGCTAACAGTCGGGACCCACCCGGTCGAAGCATACGTAGTCTGTCTATAGGCTGAAGCGATTAACCGTGGCCGAGTAAGGAAGGGCACGTGTCGTAGTTGAGGCGTGCACATAGAATGTACACGTATGTACAACCAGGGTGCAAGAAAGTAAATACGGCCACATACATACATACGGGCAGGGTCTCGAACGCCTACTCGGGCATACGTACGGCCAGGGCTCGTGTACATGGAGAGGCAGCGACGACGTCCTGTTCATCGGCAGCCAGCCGGCTGGGTCAGAACAGAGAAACTATGTCATCGTGTTCATCGGGAGGCAACAGAACACGTGTTGTTCATCGGGAGCCAACCGGCTTGGACGGAGCATCCGATCGAAATGAGGCCATGCGTACCCAGAACGGAGGAAACGGCCTTCTGTTCGACCGTCAATGGTCGAAACGGGATCCTGTTCATCGGGAGGGGTCTGGCGTACCGCAAAACGGAGGAAATGCACTTGTGTTCGAGTGCCTATGGTCGAATGGGGTCCTGTTGATCGGGAGGGGTGCGGCGTACCGCAAAACGGAGGAAACGGACTTGTGTTGGAGCACTACAGTCGAAACGGGGGTCCTGTTCATCTTAACGGGTGTGGCGTAGCACAAAACGGAACTCCACGGGCTACTGTTCATCTCCACCGTCAACCTCCTCCAGCCTCCATGGGCTACTGTTCATCCACCGTTGACCTCCTCCAGCCTCCACCTGTGACTGTTCATCCACGGGCTCCTGATCATCCAGCCTCCATTGCTCCTCCACCGGCTACTGTTCAACCAGCCCTCCACGGGGTCGTCCTGTCCATCCAGCCCTCCATGGGGTCCTGTTCACCCACCCCCAACCGCCTCGATCGATCGGGGTCCTATTCATCCAGCGGCAACAACCTCTACTACCACGGGGTCCTGTTCATCCAACCCCCCATCGGGAACTGTTCATCCACCCCCCCCAACAACGCTCACTGTTCATCAAGAGGCAGCAAGTTCGAAAGGCTTCAGTTAGTAGTAGTAGCGAAGAATCGCTCGATCAGGTTCAGTTAATAGCCAGATCGATCGATCGCTCGGGTTTAGTTACGTGTAGCCTGCAGTGCAATTGCTCGGGTTCAGTAGGCGAACGCCTCGCTTAGGTTCAGTTAGAGCGCAACGCCTCACACACATGCGCATACGTGTACGAGATAAACGCACAAACCTCTGTGCATCGCTCGGCCCCTACCACCCACCGTAACCGGGAACTCCCCGATATTTTCCTCGCCCTTGCTTCTAGCACAGTTTTTCCATCATGGATGGCCCAAAGAATGTCATGCAGCTGCGTCTCCGGCCCGCCCAGGACGAAAAGCCCATTTTTTGTCATGATTTTTTGTCATAGAAGTAGGATCCCACCACATCTATGATGATACCGGGTTTTGTCACAATTATCGTCATAAGTGTCATAAGCATGATAGAAAAAAATCGTTCGGCCCAAAATGTCACGAATGTGTCTTTTTTTTTTGCAGTGCGAGGATACTCATCTTCTAGCACCACAAATTCATCGGCCTCATCAAGGACCACTTCAAAGTTGGACCGTTGGATGCTTGAGCTACCCTTGTACAAAGATATGATGTGTTCCCAACAATCCTTTGCACGAGTGAAGGGATGCAAGTGAGATAGATCTTCGGGAGGAATCACAGCTTGAAGAATGAACAAAGTGGAGTGGTTGTATTAATTGTCCGCCTCTCCCCTTGGGGTGAAATTGTTTGGATCATGTGGGTACAAGCCTTGCTCGATGATTCTCCAAAGATTTCTTGAGTTTCCATTAAAATGAGACTTGATGTGAAAAAACCAATTAGAAAAATAACCCTTAACAAGTTTAGGAGGAGGACCAAGGTGGTTAATATGAAGTGTATGGACCGACCCTCCATAGACTGGGGGAGGGGGGACCGAGGCAAAGGTTCCTGTCCCATTCTTGTTTTGAGGGCATGAGGTTTGACTACCTTTAGCCGCTTCCTTACCGAAATTGGCCTCTGACTCCAAGTCGGTGGGGTTAACCACAAGCAATGGGTGAGGAGAAGTTTTCAACCCCTCAAGTAATTCTTTAAGAACAGACTTGACCTCGGTCGTCATAGACGTCTTAAGTGAAGCCATAGCTTCATTTAAGTCCTCTCATGTGATCGAAGTCAACTCCATGGCCTCGGGAACTTCCTCGTCCGTGTCAACCATACTCTTCTGGTGATGAAACCATTAAAAAGAGACGAGGCTCGGATACCAATTGAAAGGATCGATTTGGTTGACTAGAGGGGGGGTGAATAGAGAACTACAATTTTTAAATTTTCTTAAGAAGTTAGGGTTAACAACAAATAGGTTGTCTAGATATGCAACTAGGTGAGCAACCTATATGACGCTAGCAACACAAGCAACTCAAGCAAGCAAAGAATACAACACAAGTAAAGCTTTCACAATGTAAAGGTAAGAGATAACTGCAAGTAGAGATGGTGGAGACGAGGATGTGATAGAGGCAAAGGTGTCCCGTCCTTCGATGAGATGGTGGCTATCGTTTATGATGGAGTAGACTTTGACGATCCGACTACGAACGTGCGAGGACGTCGCGCCTAAGCAATCAATAAACCAACTCCGAGAGGTTATTAACAACGCTGGAACACGATCAACCTGACCACGAGGGTCTATTTCCTGCAAGCAAACGAAGAACAAGCAAGAAACTGAAATTCCAATCTGGATATTGCGAATATAAGAGGAAAGCTTTATTGATCAAGTGGGGTTCTATGACGTCTTGGTCTGGTCGTTGAACACAAACGAAGTACGCGAAGTTGCCGCTATGGCGAACTTTTAATCTAAAGAAAACCCAAAGTCTAAACGATGCCCTAAGAGTTATATATATGGAGGGAGAGGGGGAATTTTGTGGCCCTTGGAGGAGGGGTCCGAAACCAACCCTAACTCTTGCTTCCCCACACACACGGACTCTAAAAATAGCGTATACTCAAGTATTTCAAAATTACATCGGCCTAGCCCAGTAATAAGGTGACGCAGCACCTAAAATAGCCTCTGGATGAAATTTATGAAGTGGCATCTTGTATATTTCGTCCAAGGCTTCATGCACTCATTATGGTGGCTTCAAAGTCCTGAAATCATCACTTGTAACTCTGTTCTTGTTCCCCTTGCACATGCCATCATCTCCATGCTTGAACTAACTCCAAGGTTCATCTTTCTTGTCCAAGCTAGGCCCTTCATTTGTAAGCAAAACCAATGTATCCAATTTAGGCAGCATCATATTCTCACGAACATTAGAATCATTACCAAGAAACGGAAGTGCCTGGTAATTTAATTGGCGTGCGTGAGCTCTAGTAATTGGTCCAGTATGTATAGCAGCAGGGGTTGTGGGTGTAACAATGGTATTGTTGTCCTCGTCATCCTCCCCTTCTTGAAATGAAGTCGTTCTCGACGGAAGCTCGTCGTCCTCACCATAATAAGGCTTCATATCTGCAATGTTAAAAGTGGGACTAACCCCAAAATCTGCAGGCAGCTCAAGTTTATATGCATTATCATTTATTTTCTCTAACACCTTAAAAGGACCATCAGTACGTGGCATTAGCTTTGATTTGCACAAATTAGGAAATATATCCTTATGCAAATGTAACCAAACAAGATCTCCAGGTGCAAACACAACATGTTTTCTACCTTTATCTCCAGCAAGTTTATATTTAGCATTCATATGCTCAATGTTTTCCTTAGTTAACTCATGCATTTTTAAGATCAATTCAGCATGTTGTTTAGCATCAAAATTAACCTTCTCAGAAGATGAAAGAGGCAACAAATCAATAGGTGCACGAGGTAGGAAACCATACACAATTTCAAAAGGGCACATATTAGTAGTAGCATGCAGCGAACGATTATAAGCAAATTCAACATGAGGCAAGCATTCTTCCCACATTTTCTTGTTATTTTTCAAAACAGCCCTAAGCATAGTAGACAATGTTCTATTGACTACTTCAGTTTGTCCATCAGTTTGGGGGTGACAAGTAGTACTAAAAAGCAGTTTAGTCCCCAACTTAGCCCATAAACATCTCCAAAAGTGGCTAAGAAATTTAGTATCACGATCTGAAACAATAGTATTTGGCACACCCTGCGAGCGAATAATTTCACGAAAGAATAAATCAGCAACATTAGCAACATCATCCTTTTATGACATGGTATGAAGTGTGCCATTTTCAAAAATCTATCCATGACAACAAATATGCTATCCCTCCCTTTCTTTGTTCGAGTTAATCCTAAAACAAGATCCATAGATATATCCTCCAAAGGAACACTAGGTACAAGCAAAGGCATATATAAACCATGAGGATTGAGTCGTGACTTAGCTTTTTGACATGTAGTGCAGCAAGCAACAAAACACTCAACATCCTATCTCATCTTTGGCCAAAAGAAATGTGTAGCAAGTACATCCTCCATCTTCTTCATGCCAAAATGTCCCATTAATCCTCCTCCATGCGCCTCCTGCAACAATAAGAACGAACGAGCTAGCTGGAATGCATAGCTTGTTAGCACTAAACACAAATCCATCGTTAATGATGAATGTCGGTGTCAAAACCGGCGGATCTCGGGTAGGGGGTCCCGAACTGTGCGTCTAGGGCAGATGGTAACAGGAGGCAGGGGACATGATGTTTTACGCAGGTTTGGGCCCTCTTGATGGAGGTAAAACCCTACGTCCTGCTTGATTATTCTTGATAATATGAGTAGTACAAGAGTTGATCTACCACGAGATCAGAGAGGCTAAACCCTAAAAGCTAGCCTATGGTATGATTGTATGTTGTCCTACGGAATAAAACCCTCCGGTTTATATAGACATCGGAGGAGGCTAGGGTTACACAAGGTCGGTTACAAAGGAGGAGATATGCATATCCGTATTGCCTAGCTTGCCTTCCACGCCAAGTAGAGTCCCATCCGGACACGGGACAAAGTCTTCAAACTCGTATCTTCATAGTCCAATAGTCCGGCCAAACGATATAGTCCAGCTGTCCGGAGACCCCCTAATCCAGGACTCCCTCAATGAACTTGTTCCATGTTCTCCCTTCTTTACAATTCTGCAATACATCTTTAAATTCAGCATCATGCACATATTGATCTTTGATGGTGTCAAACCAAAAGTCAATTTGTGAAAGCATAGTATAACGACGAGACAATGCATCAGCAACAACATTATCTTTACCCTTCTTGTGTTTAATGACATAAGGGAAAGTCTCAATAAATTCAACCCATTTAGCATGTCTACGGTTCAGTTTTGCTTGACTCTTAATGTGTTTCAAAGATTCATGATCAACATGTATAATAAATTCTTTGGGCCATAAATAATGTTGCCATGTTTCTAAGGTCCGAACAAGAGCATATAATTCTTTATCATAAGTAGAATAGTTCAGACTGGGCCCACTCAATTTTTTAGAAAAGTATGCAACAGGTTTGCCATCTTGTAATAATGCACCTCCTAATCCAATTACACTAGCATCACATTCAAGCTCAAAATCTTATTAAAATCGGGAAGTTGGAGTAAAGGAGCATGTGTCAACTTATCTTTGAATACTGTGAAGGCTTCTTCTTGTGCGGTACCCCAAAAAAAAGGCACATCCTTCTTTGTAAGCTCATTGAGAGGTGCAGCAATGGTGCTGAAATCTCCCATAAAACACCGATAGAATCCAGTGAGGCCAAGAAAACTCCTCACATGTGTGGCCATTTTGGGCTGCGGCCAACTCTCAATAGCTTCAATCTTGGCTTTATCAACTTCAAACGCTGTGGAGTAACTACATATCCAAGAAAAGATACTTGGTCGGTGCAAAAGGTGCACTTCCCAAGGTTACCAAAAAACGTGCATCATGTAGAGCAATAAAAACAACACGTAAATTTTCCAAATGTTCCTCTAAAGATCTGCTATAAATCAGTATATCATCAAAATAGACTGCCACAAATCGTCCAATAAAAGCACGTAAAAATTCGTTCATTGATCTCATGAAAGTACTAGGTGCATTAGTTAACTCGAAAGGCATGAATAACCACTCATATAATCCAAACTTAGTTTTAAATGTTGTTTTCCATTCATCTCCCAATTTCATACGAATTTGATGGTATCCACTACGCAAATCAACTTTGGAGAATATTGTAGAGCCACTCAATTCATCAAGCATATCATCTAGCCTAGGAATAGGATGACGATAACGAATAATAATATTATTAATGCCTCTAAAATCAACACACATACGCGACGTATCATCCTTTTTTGGCACTAGTATAATAGGAACATCACAAGGACTAAGAGATTCGCGTATATAACCTTTGTCGAGCAGCTCATGTACTTGACGCATAATCTCCCTCGTCTCCTCTAGATTGGTACGGTATGGTGCACGGTTGGGTAGTGATGCACCGGGAATTAAGTCAATTTGATGCTCAATCCCTCGAAAAGATGGTAATACCGGTGGCACGTCTTGTGGAAAGACGTAAGCAAACTCCTGCAAAATGTTAGTGACGGTAGGAGGCAAATAAGAAGGCATGTCCTCGAATGAAAATAATGCCTCTTTGCACACAAAAGCATAGCAAACAAATTTGTTGCAAACTAGATCATCGATATCAGATTTGGTGGCAAGTAAACATTCACTTTTAAATTTAATTTCAGAAGCAACACTAGATGGTTTATTATTAGTTTCATTTGTTGCTCAAATTCTTTTGCCACAATCTGATTTTCACTCTTATTTTGCTCCTGTTTTGCTTTACTAGCTCGATTAATATCATCTTTCAAAATGGAACCAGAAGCCATAGGAAGCAAAGTAATATGTTTATCCTTATGAACAAGAGTATAGTGATTGTTTCTACCATGGTGTACAGATTTTTTATCGAATTGCCATGGTGTACCAAATAATAAGGGACATGCTTGCATGGGTACCACATCACAATCAACGAAATCAACATATGCAGCGATACTAAAATGCACACGAATAGGCTTGTGGTCCTACCATGGTTAGCAGCAAGAGAAACACACAAGAATATGATCCTAGAAACAACTAGAAAGTGGCGGTGTGTCACAAATCCGTCAAGCAAATCTCAAATTCTCACCAGTTCTTACCCAGCAGCAGGTGGTGATCTGCAACCGTAGTAGCCAAAACCCTCAAAGCTTGGATAGAGTGATTACCAGGGAGAGTCAAACGCACGACATAGATGTATGTTGTCAGATTTCGGGTTTCGCAGACCCTTGAGAGGTTCGAACTCTGGGGTGCATGCGAAGAACTTGTCCTCCCCAGTCTGCCCGCTCGCTAATCTCACGACCTAGCTCGACGAACCAAATCGGAAAGAGATACAACAATTTACCCAGGTTCGGTCCACCTTGCGGTGTAAAACCCTACTCCTGCTTTGTAGTGGATTGGCCTCGAGGGGCTGAGGATGAACTAGTACAGGGAGAACAACCTCAGGAGGAGAGGCGTTCTTGTGCTCAATGAGCTGGTGGGTGTGAGGATGGTTTGAATGATCTGTCCCCCTCTATGGTGGTGGCTAGGTCATATTTATAGTGTCCTTGGTCCTCCACTAGTACGCGTCGGTGCTATACAAATGGGTTTTAACCCCTTCCCGCGATGGCATTTGGAACCGTCGCCTAGTGAGTGGCAGCGATAGGGGGGTCCTTCGCACACGACCCAGAAACCATCAGGGATATGCCCTCCTAGCACACACGCTCAGCAAAATGAGGTCTTGTGCGACCGACGAGTGCTCAAATACGGAAATACGTACAGTAGAGCTAAAAAATATAATTATATAGGCGAAATTGTTTCCACTCGCAAGTACATCCCACACAGTCAGTCCCCGCTAAACGTTTCTGTTCATATGTACATCGCACATAGTCGCTCCAAGGAAAACATTTTTGTTCACAGCTACATCACACACAATTTTGCCCGTTAAATCATTTGTGATAGCGTTGCCATGGCACATGATATTAACAAGTTTATCATTTGCGTTATTGAATGCATCACACACGGTGCGTAGAAGAAACTGTGTGGCAAAGGTTGTCCATCACACACAGTTTTTATGTCGTAAACGGTTGCGCAAGGTGGCCTAACGCAAACAATTTTCAATAGAAGGTTATGTGTGATTGTTCATTGATCCAACACGGTTTATTCCTAGAAACTGTGTGCGTTGCTTGAGGTCATCGCCCATGGTATTTTCTGAATAACTGTTTGCAATAGCAAAACCCAATTAGCAGGCTAATTCGCCATTAGCATGCTAATTGCCCTATTATTAATAATCCATTTATTAATCTAATTGACATTCATATTAAGCACATAATATATTTCATTTCCATATTAAGGAAGCAGGATTTCATAATTGAAATACATCAGAGTACAACCTGATATAGCTTCATCACTCAGCTACCCCATTACACAACTGCACCACCACCAAATTTCACATGCAACATGTAGAACCTTTTGAAATTAGCATCATAGACGGTATATAGAAAGATGCATCTCATCTGGAAAACAGCTGAAGAGGAAGGTGAATATTGATCCTTCATTCATGTTGAAGGTCTTTGCAACTTTAGGCCAGTGCCTGTGGATGATTGACTGTCCATCCTTCGTCCTCTTCAGAAACACTTCAATATTGAACCGTGGGTGTTGTATGAAAACCTTCCTTGCCTCCTAATCATAGAGGTGGTTTGAGAGGTAATCATCAGTGAGTTGCTTTGGAAAGGCATGAAAACAAGGATGTGCATAAATATCTTCTATGTATTGGAAATGGGGCAAAGGAATAAAAAGGCAAGGTATAATAGTTAGTACCATCTTGTAGTGAACTGATGTCTTATTCATTGTGCAGACAAAGATCTTGTTGTTTTTTGTCGCTAATTTCTTTATCCTAACAATCTTTCTGAGTTTCTTGACTTGATTGATATTCATGGACAACTCATTTCCCCATATGCAAAAAGGGTCGAACAGTGGGTCAAAACCTCTGACAGCAGGACCTACATGTGCAAGACCAAATTGTTAAAAACCTAAATATTAGAGTGGTTCCTGCAATTGCATAATAATGTGCTATTAGACAACGGACGATGCACATGTAACCTCAATTGCAAACCTTACTGCTTCCCATTGTTTCCCTGCAACACATATAAGGTAGTTAGTCATCAGGTTAAGTAAGGGTTTGCATGCTATCAGTAAAATATGTTCATGAAAAATAAGCACATTGCATACTCATCAGATTAATTCAAGCCACATGGGAAACCTATTTATCCAAACCAAGCATGATTAAGAACTAGGAAATATATCACTTGTATATGTTTGTCATGTATTAAGTGCAGCCAAATTCGATTTATTCCTCACATGCACAACAATACAAAATTCTAGCAACGGCAATTGGACATTGCATTGCAGAATTGAACCAAGCAGTTAATTAAACACCACAACAAATGAACCAAACATTAACTGAGCACCACATTGCACAATATAACATACTCCTAATAGAAGATCTGAAAGTTAACCCAACCAAGCATGCTTAACAACTTGGAAATATAGCAATTGTATTTGTTTCTCATGTATTTACTACAACCAAATTCAATTTATTCCTCACATGGTATAAAATAACAGAATGCACCAACAACTATTGAACATCGCATTGCAGAATTGAACCAAATAGTTAACTAAACACCACAACACAAATGAACCAAACGTTAACTAAGCACCACATTGCACAATGTATAACCAAACCAAGGATGCTTGACAACTTGGAAATATAGCAGCTGTATTCGTTTCTCATGTATTTTGTAAAGATAAATTCGATTTATTTCTCACATGGAAGACAATACAAAATTGCAGCCTAAAGAATTGAACATTACATTTGCAGAATTGAACCAAACAGTTAACTGAAGACGACAACTAATTAACAAAATAATTAATAAGTGAGCACCACAATACACGACATATAGAACATATACACTAGAGCAACAGATTGCATGGTAAAATTAGATAACACAATTCACTAGAATTTCTGAAGGAAAGGCAGGAGTAGCACATCAACGGGTAAACCGAGCATGCTTAACTGGCTTAGCTAGCAAATGGCAAGGTGCTCCTCCAAGATCTGGAGTCGGCACGAATGGCAGCCATGGCGACCTCATCCGGCGTGCGGCCGCGATTTGCTTCTCCGCTGCCAAATGCTCCTTGAGATCCTGGCTATACTGTGTGCACCATGGCTTGGGCCGACGCTTATTTGGTGGAGGGGTCGGTGATTTGGGTTGAAGGTGTCGCGCCGGCGGTCGGGGCATGTGGGATGCAGAAGGAGGAGAAGGATGGGGTCGGGTGTGGATTACCTGCCTGGATAAAAGAGGCCGAGCAGTGTGAAGGAGGCTTGCCAACGAGGAGGCGGTGCTGCAAGCAAGGAGTGAACATTTCAACTTGGAAAGGAAGGCGAAAACAAGGGAAATGTGGCTTTTGGTAAGGGGAGGGGCGGGGAGGTAGATATTTCTGCGAAACCCGAAAATTTGGAATCTCTTCAGCGAAAAAACTGGCGCGCAAAGTGTCATCAGACACGGTCCCTTATTCGGAACTGTGTACAATATGTGAACATCACAAACGATTCAGATAGCTTAAGCCATGTGTGATGAGGTTGAACATCAAAAATTTTGGTTCGAATTTCCCTGGTTACAGTGGTCATCCACGTCATTGCATAATTTGGTTACACAAAGGAGACTACAGCACACCCACACTTCTTAATCGAGCAAGTTCAGCAATTAAAAAAAGCTAGCAGACCTAAACATTACTCGAACAATTTAAAGACCGGAGCTCTTAATTAAACAAAACAAAGAGTACTACTACGGCTGGTGCTTGTCGATCTCCGCCGCCGCCTCCATGTCCAGCTCGCGCCCGATGGTCTCCTGGGGAAGGGGCTCAATGGCATCCATTGCACCATACTCGGCAACCATCTCGCAATCTGCGTCCGCCATTGCTTTGAAAAAGGCCGCCACAAGCTGGGCGTGGGCGGCCGCGATCTGGGCTTGGACAGGCTCCGTCGTTGCAAGGCATGCAGCGGAGGAACGGACGGCTGCTTGAACGCTCTCAGCGATTGCCAACTCTTCGGCTGTGGGTTGCCGACCGTTGTCGGAGAAGCTTCATTCGATTTGTGCGGTGACCGCCATGAGCTGGGCATGGGACGCCTCGACATGGTCGTGAGCGGCCTCCATCAGGTCTAAGGCCGCTGCTACAGAACGGACAGCCACTGTGCCGCTCTCGCCAGTTGCTATCCCCGAGGCAGATGTTGCTACCGCCACCTAAGAACAAACAGCAGGCGTTTGGGCTGCCTTGGCCGCCCGGTCACAGATTGCGGCCATGCTCAGGCACCTTGTTAGCATGAGCATGGCGGCTGCAGCCGCGCTCTCGCCGGAGCAGACCACTGAAGTCGCCCTCACGATGCGGGTCCACATGCCCATCTTTCACCGGCGATGATTGAACAGCGAAATGATATTTGGGGAGCGAGCTAGTGTGCTTGAGACGTCGGCTGTGGACTATAGCCGACGCACCTTCTTGCGTAAGCCACGGGCGTACTATACACCGGCGGTGCTCCAGGATATTTTGTGCTGCATCTCACATGGTTGGTGATAATAAACTATGTGGGCTCTACTTGATTTTTCATCTTGCTTTGAATTACATAATGGGCTCACAGCAGCAATGGACGGTGTTTGAACTGCTAGACCTTTTATCTGCAGTGAACATGCAACTACATGTGTGTCGTAAAAGAATTGGAATTATTCAGGGTTCGTTTCAACATTTTACACATTAAATTCTAGTAAATCCAAAGCTCATCTAAAATTCATGAAACTTGGCATGCTATCATGGAACGACATCAACATGTTGTGGTAATTTTTTTGTCCCATTTGGGGCAGGTTTGTGGATATGCTTCTCACAAACCAGAGCATCTCACAACAAGCCTGATGGTTTCGGTAGGGAACGTCGCACCTTTGGGGACGAAAAATTTCTCGTGTCAACATAGAACAACCGGAGTGTTGTGTCAATTTTTGTGATTTTTCACGGTTCGTTTGGACATTTTTATGCATTAACTCACTTTTCAATGCATTCATGTGCATAATTAAAATTTGAACTACATGCACATGCTCTAATGCATATAAATTGGTTGAAAATTCAAATCTGTGTTCTTGGTTGCATGCTTAGGTCCCATGCAAGAAATAGGAATGAATGTCAAATACCCTACCATCGTCACTCGGCCGCAAACATTGAGATGCCTTGTTTTTAAATTCTAGTAAATCCAAAACTCGTCTGAAATTCATGAAACTTGGCAAGCTATCATGGAGCAGCATCAACATGTTGTGGTAAAAAAATTGTCCAATTTGGGGCAGGTTTGGGTATATGCTTCTCACAAACCAGAGCTTCTCACAACAAGCATGATGGTTTCGGTAGGGAAAGTCCCACCTTTGGGGACGAAACGATATCCATTGCCTCTTATTGTTTTCAAAAAAATTCTCGTGTCAACATAGAACAACAGGAGTGTTGTGTCAATTTTTGTGATTTTTCGGGATTCGTTTGGACATTTTTATGCATTAACTGAGTTTTCAATGCATTCATGTGCATACTTCAAATTTGAACGGCATGCACATGTTCTAATGAATAGAAATTGGTTGAAAATTCAAATTTGTGTTCTTGGTTGCATGCCAAGGTCCCATGCAAGAAATGGGAATGAATGTCAAACACCCTGCCACCGTCACTCGGCCACAAACATTGAGATGCCTGGTTTTTAAATTCTAGTAAATCCAAAGCTCGTTTGGAATTCATGAAACTTGGCATGCTGTCACGGAGCGGCATCAACATGCCATGGTAAATTTTTTGTCCCATTTGGGGCAGGTTTGGGGATATGCTTCTCACAAACCAGAGCTTCTCACAACAAGCCTGATGGTTTCGATAGGGAACGTTTCACCTTTCTGGACGAAACGATATCCATTGCCTCTCCGCAATATCAATTTTTTTCCTAGTGTCAACATAGAACAACAGGAGTGTTGTGCCAATTTTTGGGATTTCTCGGGGTTCGTTTGGACATTTTTATGCATTAATTGAGTTTTCAATGCATTTTGTGCATAATTCAAATTTGAACTACATGCACTTTCTCTAATGCATACAAATTGGTTGAAAATTCAAATCTGTGTCATTGGTTGCATGCTTAGGTCCCATGCAAGAAATGGGAATGAATGTCAAACACCCTACCACCGTCACTCGGCCGCAAACATTGAGATACCTTGTTTTAAAATTCTAGTAAATCCAGAACTCATCTAAAATGCATGAAACTTGGCATGCTATCATGGAGCGGCATCAACATGTCGTGGTAAAAAATTTATCCCATTTAGGGCAGGTTTGGGTATATGATTCTCACAAACCAGAGCTTCTCACAATAAGCCTAATGGTTTCGGTAGGGAATGTTTCACCTTTCTGGACGAAACAATATCCATTACATCTTCTCGATTTCAAATTATTTCCTAGTGTCAACATAGAACAACAGGAGTGTTGTGTCAATTTTTGGGATTTTTCGGGGTTTGTTTGGACATTTTTATGCATTAATTGAATTTTCAATGCATTTATGTGCATAATTCAAATTTGAACTACATGCACATGATCTAATGCATATAAATTGATTGAAAATTCAAATCTATGTCCTTGGTTGCATGTTTAGGTCTCATGCAAGAAATGGGAATGAATCTCAGACACACTGCCACTGTCACTCGGCCACAAACATTGAGATACCTTGTTTTTAAATTCTAGTAAATCCAAAACTCGTTTGAAATTCATGAAACTTGGCATGCTATCAGGGAGAAGCATCAACATGTCGTGGTAAAAATTTTGTCCCGTTTGGGGCAGGTTTGGGCATATGCTTCTCACAAACCAGAGCTTCTCACAACAAGCATGATGGTTTCGGTAGGGAACGTCCCACCTTTGGGGATGAAATGACATCCATTGTCACTTACTGATTTCAAAAAGATTCTTGTGTCAACATAGAACAACATGAGTGTTGTGTCAATTGTTGTGATTTTTCGGGGTTTGTTTGGACACTTTTATGCATTAACTGAGTTTTCAATGCATTTATGTGCATAATTCAAATTTGAACTACATGCACATGCTCCAGTGCATATAAATTGGTTGAAAATCAAATCGTTGTCCTTGAGTGCATGCTTAGGTCCAATGCAAGAAATGGGAATGAATTTCAAACACCAGGGCACCGTTGATTGCCGGCAAAATGTTGAGATACTTTGTTTTTAAATTCTAGTAAATCCAAAACTCGTCTGAAATTTATGAAACTTGGCATGCTATCATGGAATGTCACCCGACATGTTGTGGTATTTTTTGTGTCCATTTTTAGAGAAGGCGCACTCAAATAACAGCCAACAAAGGCATTTTGAAAAAATAGCTGCCACTTTAATATCACAAACATTTGTATAATTCACACCGTGTGCGTTCTGTTAACCATTCACGTGACGCCACGTGTCTTGGTTCTAATGGCTATAGGAGGTGCCGTGCGGACAGCTGCTTGACCTTGACTGAACAGGAGGCATGCGAACGTGCTCCGGTGCACAGGCTGACCGAGAGCCGTGCAAGCTGTCCTCCAATGCGCAGGCTCACCGGGAAGCGAGCCCTTTGACTTCCATGGCCGCCCGCCTTCCTCTCTAGTAATGGCGCCCGGATTGCTGCTTAATATGGGCGGCCTTACTATTTGCCTCCCATTCCCCTCCCTCCCGCAGACCTCCACCAACGCCATGGCGCAGAAGGATAATCTGCCACTAGTCTTCAAGTTTGGTTTAGTCGACTCCGAGCCGGAGGAGATAGAAAATAAGAAGGAATGGGGCCTCATGGACATGGCCCAGAACGAGTTGGCCACAGTGGTTGCTACCCCCGCTCCCATCCCCTCACCCGCGCCAGCGACCATCCCCGTAGCATTGACGGGCTGGTCGCCGAGCACTATCGCAGAGCTGAAAGAAGCATGCGTCAGCGAGGTCTCTGCGGACCCGCGCGACCTCGTGTACATGCCAGCGCCAGCGCCCGTGCCCGTGCGTGCCCCTCCACCCACCGCGGTGACGGTCCCTGGGCGTTTGGTTGCACCCGCCACGCCTGTGCCCGTGCGCACGCCCCCTCAGCGGCATGGGATGCCTCCGTCGACCACTACCTCTCAGCGCCGCCAGCTGCCGTCCTCCCACGCCTCGCCCGATCGCGCGACGACAAGATGTTTGATTTACAACTGAAGAACGTTCTATGCTGCATTGAAAACTTCAACAACGGTGTCCCGGAGGACAATAACGACAACGATGGCACGGCATGCCGCCTCCGCCGCTGCCGGAAATAGTTTTTTCTTGGGTTTAATATTGTATCTCGATCATATGAATATAAATTCTCAGTATGACTAAATGAAAGATATGGTTTGAGCGAACTTGCGTTTTTCTCTCTTAATGTACAGACTTATCAAACAATTTTCTTTTGAAAAAAATGTCAATGGTTTTTAAATATAAAACACTCATCGCAAACGTTTTTGTTAGAACACCTGTATGCAAACCGACAGCTTCCCCAGGAAGCCAAGGGAAAATGTGCCGAGCAGGATTTGTGCATCACTTGATCGCAAACGTTTTAGATAGAGCACTCGTATGCAAAGTGAGAGCAGGATTTGTGCAGCTCTTCAATGCAAACGGTTCTTTTGGATGACCCGTGTGGAACCACTTACATACAATTTGGGTATGTTGCCATTTGTCAAACTGGAAAGATTGACATTTTTTGATCTAGTAACATTGCCATTTGTCAACCTTGTAACACTGCGATTTTTCAAAATATGAAGCTAAAAATCACTAGCAATATCTAATTTTTGCAACTAAAATTCAGTAATTAAGCATAGATTTCATTCATAGATTAAGCAGTCGTTCTTAATTTATACAAACAGTTCAACTCGACAGCTAAACCGACCAAACTCTTCCCCAATTGTTGCCAACCACGTACTGAAATAGCTAGTTCAACTATATATACTAGCTAATATTAAGTACGTTGTATAGTTCCACCACATCTATAGTCAGATGAACTAAACAAAATAGCCCCTAAATACTACTACTATACAACGGAGGGGCTTTTTACTACTTTCGACTGCCTCTCCTCTGCTGAGCGCGCTCAGTAAGAGGCAGAGGAGGTGGAGCCTACCGACGAGCTGGGCAACCGCAATACGGTGCCTGCCGCTGCTGCAGCTTCAGCGACGCTCACCTCGAACACCCTCTGCCGCTCCAGACAAGCCCTCTCGAAGCGGTGGTTCTCCTAGTAGATCTCCTGATTCCTCGCCTCTAAGGCGGCGTGTGTCGTGGCCATGGCGGGGGTAAGGCTCTTTGCGTGCTCGATGAGGCTCTCCTCCTCCTCCCGCAGGAACTCGGTGTAGCACGCAAGGTCGCTGACGCATGTGCAGGCATCCACCCCCGCCTCCCGCCTTCAGGCGGCAGTGGCGAAGCGGGTGATGTCCCCGGCGGTCGATGGTGGGTTGGCTGCCACAGCGGCCGACGATGGGGTGGCGGCCACGACCACCACCTCCCGCCTTCGGGCTGCGGTGGCGGAGCGGGTGATGGCCATGGTGTCTGGCAGTTGGGTGGCGGCCACGAGGCCACCTGCCGCCTTCGGGACGCGGCGGCGGAGCGGGCGATGGCCCTGGCTTTCGACGGTGGTGTGGCGGCAATGGCGGACGGCAATAGCTGCCGACGGGTAGCGTCGACGGAGCGTGTGGTGAGTGTTCCGCGCACACCCAATAGGGAAGCCACGCGCACTACACTACACCGGGGACTGCGCCGCCGCCGTGGTGTAGCCTCCCAGCTAGAGCTGTCCTCTGATGACTGCGCAGTGGCTGAGCGAGGACGACAGACCGGTGCCATTGGCGATTGTGGGAGAAGCAAACGACATAAGCTACAGGGAGGGAGGGGAAAACGCGATGCATGACTCGCCGGCCCTGAGGGTTTATATAGCAGGCCGGTAAGCATTGGGATTTTTGGGGATTTCATCGAGTCGGGCGGGAAGCTTGCATGGGAACCTGCGAGGTTGCGCGAGAACGGGCTCACCGACGATTCATTGGCGCCACTGTTTGGCCAAAAGAACGCCCCCGCGCGCTGCGCAAGCTTGCGCTGTAAGCCATCTGTGGCAGCGGGGTGACAAGACGTGCGAGAGGAGGACGAAAGGCCACGTACACATACAGTTAATACAAAAAAAACGTTTGCGGTTTAATTACCTACTATACCACCGTCTTGGTTTGTAAGTAGGATTTAACTAATAAAATACGAATGCATGTCGCCAAAGATTATATAGTTGGATTCGTATTTGAACATAGTTTCCAATTATATAATTTTTAGAACATGCAATAATATTTTGTTGGTTAAATTTAAGGGCAAAGTATGGCACAGAATATAAAGGGAACTATAGATCAAGACGGAGGTAATAGCACACAGCCGCTCTCTACGCAGCGAGGCAATTGTCGGCCGGCTTGTAGGCGACCATTTCCTGCATGTTCAATGGCTATATGCATGTGGTTGCTTGCGGTTGAGGCGGCCGTGACGCGCTCTTCTCGCGTCCCGACACGCGTGCTCTGCTCTCGTGTCCCTCCGGGTGCTCTGCCCTCGTCCCTCCACGCGCACCGCCAGTGTTTGGGGCCGGCGCACGATCACGCATGTTCGTGTGCATGTGGTTGCACCAGGCGCAGCGCGACGATGCAGTTACTGATGAAGCTATGTACCTAGGGTAGAGTCATGGACCTGTCCTAACTGCCCTACCCAAGGACATCTCTAGAAGAAATCACCTTTCAATCGACTTGGAGGTGTTCCACTCGACAGACTTGAAGACACTCGACCAAGAAGCAATCGCTCGACCAAGATCCAACCACTCGACGGCCAGGAGACCTAAAGTCACTCCACACGCTAACGGTCGGTCATTAAGTAGCTTTTACGGTCATCATAGCACTTTATTAGGGGCGTTACCAGTAATACCCGACCTTAATGTACTTAAAACCCTGCATAACTGAGGGCCGGAGGGGTCTGGCGAACTCTATATAAGCCAGCCCCCTCCTCAGTGTAAAGGGTTCGCACCCCTGTAATTCATACACACATAATCCAGTCGACCGCCTCCGGGCTCCAAGACGTAGGGCTATTACTTCCTCCGAGAAGGGCCTGAACTCGTAAACCTCGTGTGCTTACAACTACTCCATAGCTAAGATCTTGCCTCTCCATACCTACCCCCCTACATTACTATCAGACTTAGAACCATGACAGTTGGCGCCCAACGTGGGGCCGTGTCTTAGCGATTTGTTGGAGGAGTTGCGATCTTTTCCGATCCAAATCATCATGGTTTCTGGCGGAGTTTTGGTGGAGGGCCGTGAGATCCGTCTTGGCGCGCTCACGTTCATCGTCGACGACTCCGCCTGGCTTCAAGAGGCTCCGCTCGACGTTGACGCGCTCCCTGTCCGCGGGGCAACGCACTTTCGCGCATGCGTTCATGGCGTCCTCTTGCGGCAATCGTCGACCCATTATCGGTCGGCCCCTGTGTTGTCCTCCCTCCCTGTTTCCCGCCGGCGCAAGCGCTCCGGTCAGTCGAGACTTCAGCGGTGGGTGAGACACGCGGTGACACGCCAGTCGGCCACCCCTCAAGTCGCGGCAATCGAGCCCGACGAATCCCTCTATGGCCTGTTCGACCCGTCGACTGGCTCCGCAGAGACCGCATCCGAGTGCGACAGCAGTGATCCGGCGGCGGAGGTTCTAATGGTCGATGGACCGCGCAGTCCTCCCGGTTTTCCCCGCACCGATGGAGGCGCAGGTGGAGGCGACCCATCGCATCCCCATGAGGAATATCTCCCCGAGCCTCTCATGTCGCTGCAGAAAGAAGAACTTCGTCGCCGGAACATGGATGCACTACACACTCCTATTGTTGGAGAAACCCCCAAGGCTCATGCCTTGGAGGACGCGCGCCTGGCAAACTTGGCTGAGCGCACTCGACTGGAGAACCTCCAGCGAGCACTCGACGAGCGTGCGTGACAACGGGTTCCAGAATCCAGTCGACGTCAGCTCTTTCCGCCCCCGTAGGTATATCGAACTCCGATTCAGAATTTAGCAGCTGCAGCCCGTATAGCAGAGTCGATTCAGCCTTCTTAGTCAGAGGCTGGCAGAGGCTTGCTGCAAATCAGAGCGTTACTCCGGGCAGCAGGAGACCAGAATTCCGCTGTTTCTTAGTCGCGGAACAGGATTCATAGCAGATCCATTGCTGCAGACACAGTCTAGTCAGCTCATAGCCCAAGGTCGCCCTTGAGGCGTGAGGGACGTGGGGACCGGCGTGATCGGTACGGAAACCGTGAGCAGTATGATCACCGATTCGATCGTGATGATCGACGTCGAGTGCCCACCCCTCCCCCGAGGAGTGGATCGTATGTGCCTCGACAACAGGATGACAGACACCCTCATAGTGTTGGGCAAAGGATTCCAGTCGACCCCAGGGAACCAGGCTTTCATGCGAGATCCATTCTCGTTCAAGGTTTGGTCGACAGGAACAGAGCTCACCGAGAAGGTCACGACAGAGATGCACCTGCCAGCAGCAGAGTACATGTTTCGGGGCCAGAGTGCTTTAGTAGAGCCATCAGGGCCGCTGTGATTCCTCCCAACTTCAGGTTGGCGACTGGAGTCAGTAAGTTCACTGGTGAGTCCAAGCCCGATACTTGGCTTGAAGACTACCGAGTGGCTGTCCAGATTGGCGGTGGCAATGATGAAGTGGCCATGAAGCACCTGCCTCTCATGTTGGAGGGCTCGGCCAGAGCGTGGCTGAATCAGTTAGCACCCAGCAGTATATATGCTTGGGAAGATCTTGCCCGAGTGTTTGTCACTACATTTGAAGGAACATGCAAGCGACCGGCAGGACTGACGGAATTGCGGTCTTGCGTGCAGAAGCCGAATGAAACCTTGAGGGATTACATCCAGAGATGGATCACGTTACATCACACGGTAGAGAATGTGCCTGATCACCAAGTAGTCTGTGCCTTCAAAGAAGGCAAACTGAATCTGAAATTCGGTCAAACCGGAGACATGTCTCTGAATCGGATGATGGAGATTGCCACCAAGTACGCTAATGGTGAAGACGAGGATCGACTCCGGAGTGGCAAGCACAAGTCAGTCGCCCAAGAAACCGGAGGAGGAAATTCCAATCGGAAACAGAAGTGGAAAGCCGAGCCAGCTGCTCCTGGGGAAGCCTTGGCTGTAACTCAAGGAAAGTTTAAGGGGAAACCCAAAGGGCCTTGGAACCCCAAGAAAGTTAAAGATCAAGACGGAAATGATGTGTTGGATTTGCCATGTCACATCCACACCAAGAAAGATGAAGAGGGTAAGCTCATTTACCCGAAACATACCACTCGACAGTGTCGGCTCTTGATCCAGCAGTTCCAGGGCAAACAGCCCAAAGATAAGGAAAAGGAGTTGGACAAAGTTGAGGACAAGGAAGACAGTGATGATGGATACCCCCAGGTCAATTCCACCTTGATGATTTTTGCTGATGTTGAAAGAAAAAGTTGACTGAAAGTTATCAACCGTGAGGTGAATATGGTTGCTCCGGCGACACCCAGTTATCTGAAGTGGTCTCAGACTGCCATCACATTCGACCAGTCCGATCACCCAACGCACATTGCCACCCCTGGGAGGCAAGCTTTGGTGGTTGACCCAGTTGTTGAAGGCACTCGACTGACCAAAGTCTTGATGGATGGTGGCAGTGGTTTGAACATACTGTATGCTGAGACGTTGAAAGGGATGGGCATTCCGATGTCCAGACTCAGTACCAGCAACATGAGTTTCCATGGAGTCATTCCTAGGAAGAAGGCTGAGTCACTCGACCAAATTGCTCTTGATGTGGTTTTCGGTGATTCCAAGAATTACCGCAAAGTAAAGTTGACGTTTGAAGTTGTGGATTTCCAGAGTGCTTATCACGCTATTTTGGGCAGGCCAGCTTACGCACGCTTCATGGCTCGACCATGTTATGTGTATCTAAAATTGAAGATGCCTGGTCCCAAAGGTGTGATCACTGTTACGGGCAATCGGAAGAAAGCAGAAGAGTGTTTTCAGAAAGGCTCAAAGATCGCTGATGCTCAGATGGCAGTGGTGGAGCTACAGGAGTACCAGAAGACTGCAGACCCGAGTGATTTGTTGCGAGACAAGAAGCCCGCTACAGAATTAGCTTTTCAGTCGTCTGGTGAAACGAAGCTGGTTCACATTCACCCGACCGATCCTAGTGCTGCTCCGACTCATATCTCAACAACACTCGACTCCAAATAGGAAGAAGCGCTCATCCAGTTCCTCCGTGAGAACTGGGACATCTTTGCATGGAAGCCTTCTGACATGCCGGGTGTTCCCAGGGGGCTGGCTGAGCACCGCCTACGAGTCGACTCGAAAGTGAAACCCGTCAAAGAACATCTCCGATGGTCCGCCGTCCAGAAGAGAAATGCTATTGGTGAGGAGGTGGCTCGGCTCTTAGCAGCGGAGTTCATCCGAGAGATTTACCACTCCGAGTGGCTCGCCAACGTTGTCATGGTCCCCAAGAAGGACAAGTCACTTCGCATGTGCATTGACTTTAAACATATCAATCAGGCCTGCCCAAAAGATCATTTTCCTCTCCCCCGCATCGACCAGATAGTCGACTCGACTGCAAGATGTGAGCGACTGTATTTTTTAGACGCTTATTCCGGGTACCATCAGATCCGTCTGTATGGACCTGACGAGATCAAAACAGCTTTCATCACTCCATTCGGGTGCTTCTGTTATGTTACCATGCCATTCGGCCTCAAGAATGGCGGAGCCACATTCATGAGGATGATTCAGAAGTGTTTGCTCACTCAAATCAGTCGGAATGTGGAAGCATACATGGATGATATTGTGGTCAAGTCGGAATGTGGAAGCATTCATGAGGATGGTTCCGACCTGCTGACTGACCTTGCTGAAACCTTTGCCAACCTCAGGAGGTATGATATCAAGCTTAATCCATCAAAGTGCACATTCGGAGTTCCTGGTGGAAAGTTACTCGGTTTTCTCGTTTCCGAACGGGGAATCGATGCCAATCCAGAAAAAGTCGGTACTATACTCCGGATGAAACGTCCTGTGCGCGTGCACGACGTCCAGAAGCTTACTGGTTTCTTGGCCGCTTTAAGTCCATTCATCTCTCGTCTCAGTGAAAAGGCATTGCCTCTTTACCGATTGATGAAGAAGTCAGACAAGTTCGAGTGGACTCATGAAGCTGATGCAGCGTTTGCAGAGCTCAAAGCTCTGCTCTCCACCCAGCCGGTGCTTGCTGCCCCAATCAGCAAAGAGCCTTTGCTGCTTTACATCGCAGCCACAGGACAATTCGTCAGTATGGTACTTACGGTCGAGCGGGAAGAAGAAGGAAAAGCCTTCAAAGTTCAGCGCCCAGTATATTATGTTTCTGAAGTTTTGACCCCGTCAAAGCAAAGATATCCTCATTATCAGAAGCTTGTATATGGGATTTATATGACCACAAAGAAGGTTGCTCACTACTTCTCTGATCATTCCATTACAGTCGTCAGCGACGCTCCATTGTCAGAGATCCTGCACAATAGAGATGCAACTGGTCGAGTGGGAAAATGGGCGATTGAACTCCTTCCTCTAGATATCAAGTTTGAGGCAAAGAAAGCTATCAAGTCCCAAGCAATAGCAGATTTCGTCGCCGAGTGGATTGAACAACAACTGCCGACTCAGGTTCACTCGGAGCATTGGACCATGTTCTTCGACGGTTCCAAAATGTTGAATGGTTCCGGTGCCGGAGTAGTATTGGTCTCCCCCCGAGGAGATAAGCTCAGATATGTTCTTCAAATCCACTTTGATTCCTCCAATAACGAAGCAGAATACGAAGCACTTTTATATGGGTTGCGCATGGCCATTTCACTCGGCGTCCGTCGCCTCATGGTCTATGGTGACTCAGATTTGGTGGTTAATCAAGTGATGAAAGAGTGGGACGTCAGAAGTCCAGCCATGACTGGTTATTGCAATGTAGTGAGAAAGCTGGAGAAGAAATTCGAGGGGTTAGAACTTCATCACATACCCCGACTAAAAAATCAAGCAGCTGATGATTTGGCGAAAATAGGTTCCAAAAGAGAAGCCATTCCCAGCAATGTGTTTTTGGAACACATCCACACACCATCAGTTCAGGAGGATCCCTTCACTGAAGAAGCCCCGCAGCCAAAAAGTGCCACGGATCCGATTGAAGTTGAAGTTCCAGCTGTGGTCGACCTGATCATGGAAGTTTTGGTCATCACTGCTGACTGGACGGTACCGTACATCGCGTACATCCTAAGGAAAGAACTCCCAGAGGATGAAGAAGAGGCTCGACAGATCATCCGTCGATCCAAGGCCTTTACAGTCATAAAGGGACAATTGTACAGAGAAAGCGCGACTAGAGTCAGTCAGAAGTGTATAACACCAGAAGAAGGTCAGATAATCCTTGATGATATCCACTCGGGGACCTATGGTCATCATGCGTCCTCTCAGACCATTGTGGCTAAAGCATACCGAGCGGGATTCTACTGGCCAAGGGCAAATGAAATGGCGAAAGAGATAGTCGACAAATGTGAAGGATGTCAGTTTTACTCCAATATGTCGCACAAACCCGTGTCAGCCCTGAAAACCATTCCACTCGTCTGGCCCTTCGCTGTTTGGGGACTGGACATGGTTGGACCACTGAGAACGGGCAGGAGCGGCTTCACTCATGTGCTAGTAGCAGTCGACAAGTTCACCAAATGGATTGAAGCTAAGCCTATCAAGAATCTTGATGCTTGCACTGCTATCAGTTTCATCAGAGAGTTGATATTCAGATATGGAGTTCCGCACAGCATCATCACTGACAATGGGTCAAACTTCGATTCTGACAAATTCAGAGCCTTTTGCGCCTCTCAAGGCACACGAGTCGACTACGCTTCAGTCGCTCACCCCCAGTCGAATGGACAAGAGGAAAGAGCAAACGGCTTAATTCTCAAAGGACTGAAACCCCGACTGATGCGCGATCTCAAGCATGCAGCAGGTGCATGGGTCGACGAGCTTCCATCAGTTCTTTGGGGATTGAGGACAACCCCGAACCGATCGACTGGAAGAACCCCATTCTTTCTCGTCTACAGAGCCGAATCAGTTTTGCCGAGTGACCTGCTTCACAACGCACCCCGAGTCGAGCTCTACTCTGAAGATGAAGCAGAACAAGCCTGGCACGACGCAGTCGACCTCCTGGAAGAATAAAGAGAAATGGCCATGATCCGTTCGACCATCTATTAGGAGGACTTGCGTCGATTCCATGCCAGAAATGTGAAGAGTTGAGCCTTCCAAGAAGGAGACTTGGTCCTCCGAGTGGATCAACAGAAACCACACAAACTCGCTCCTACTTGGGAGGTCCCTTCATAGTCACCAGAGTCCTCCACAATGGAGCGTACCACCTTTATAATGTCGATCGCCAGATTGATGAGCGACGAGCCTGGAATGCGGAGCTGCTCCGCCCCTTTTATACTTGAATTCTCACTCGGATGAGATGTAATAAGAAAAACTTCTGTAGTTTATTTATCAAAGACAAGAGCGTTATAATTTTCCCAGTGATTGTTATTGTTTTTGTTTGCGTGAGAAATCCCCCAGTGGGTGGCTTAGCTGCGAATCCGTTTCACCTAAGTGTTTGAAAAATAATTTCCTACCGAGTGGTGAGCCAGCTTCTCACTCGGAGGCTTAGCTGCGAACCCGTTTCGCCTAAGTGTTTGAAAATCCTACCGAGTGGTGAGCCGGCCTCCCACTCGGGGGCTTAGCTGCAGTCCAGTACTCGCCTAAGTATTTGAAAATCCTACCGAGTGGTGAGCCAGCCTCCCACTCGGAGGCTTAGCTGCTAACCCGTTTCGCCTAAGTGTTTGAAAATCCTATCGAGTGGTGAGCCAGCCTCCCACTTGGGGGCTTAGCTGCAGTCCAGTACTCGCCTAAGTATTTGAAAATCCTACCGAGTGGTGAGCCAGCCTCCCACTCGGGGGCTTAGCTACAGTCCAGTACTCGCCTAAGTATTTGAAAATCCTACCGAGTGGAGAGCCAGCCTCCCACTCGGGGGCTTAGCTGCAGTCCAGTACTCGCCTAAGTATTTGAAAATCCTACCGAGTGGTGAGCCAGCCTCCCACTCGGGGGCTTAGCTGCAGTCCAGTACTCGCCTAAGTATTTGAAAATCCTACCGAGTGGAGAGCGACCCTCCCACTCGGGGGCTTAGCTGCAGTCCAGTACTCGCCTAAGTATTTGAAAATCCTACCGAGTGGTGAGCCAGCCTCCCACTCGGGGGCTTAGCTGCAGTCCAGTACTCGCCTAAGTATTTGAAAATCCTACCGAGTGGAGAGAGACCCTCCCACTCGGGGGCTTAGCTGCAGTCCAGTACTCGCCTAAGTATTTGAAAATCCTACCGAGTGGAGAGCGACCCTCCCACTCGGGGGCTTTGCTGCAGTCCAGTACTCGCCTAAGTATTTGAAAATCCTACCGAGTGGAGAGCGACCCTCCCACTCGGGGGCTTAGCTGCAGTCCAGTACTCGCCTAAGTATTTGAAAATCCTACCGAGTGGAGAGCGACCCTCCCACTCGGGGGCTTAGCTGCAGTCCAGTACTCGCCTAAGTATTTGAAAATCCTACCGAGTGGAGAGCGACCCTCCCACTCGGGGGCTTAGCTGCAGTCCAGTACTCGCCTAATTTTGAAAAATCCTACCGAGTGGAGAGCGACCCTCCCACTCGGGGGCTTAGCTGCAGTCCAGTACTTGCCTAAGTTTGAAAAATCCTACCGAGTGGAGAGCGACCCTCCCACTCGGGGGCTTAGCTGCAGTCCAGTACTCGCCTAAGTTTGAAAAATCCTACCGAGTGGAGAGCGACCCTCCCACTCGGGGGCTTAGCTGCAGTCCAGTACTCGCCTAAGTTTGAAAAATCCTACCGAGTGGAGAGCGACCCACCCACTCGGGGGCTTAGCTGCAGTCCAGTACTCGCCTAAGTTTGAAAAATCCTACCAAGTGGAGAGCGACCCTCCCACTCGGAGGCTTAGCTGCAGTCCAGTACTCGCCCAAGTACGAAACACATCCCAATCCGGAAGGACGACGAGGTGCAGGTCGACTGCCACCTTCTCCTTGGGAGCTTCGCCACAAATACAACGTGCGCTCCATCCCAATCCGCAAGGACGACGAGGTGCAGGTCGACTGCCACCTTCTCCTTAGGAGCTTCGCCACAAATACAACGTGTGCTCCATCCCAATCCGCAAGGACGACGAGGTGCAGGTCGACTGCCACCTTCTCCTTAGGAGCTTCGCCACAAATACAACGTGCGCTCCATCCCAATCCGCAAGGACGACGAGGTGCAGGTCGACTGCTACCTTCTCCTTCAGAGCTGCGCCACAAATACAAAAGTTGTCTCGAGTGAAGAACGAGTTCCACTCGACGAAGAATTCGTGAAGATATTCAACGATAAACCAAGTTCAGATAAATCCTAAAGGTTACAGACCGCAGATCGAAGTGCTCGGGCATTCAGCCCGAAAGAGTTTAACGGTTACAAAAACCACTCGGCATTCCGAGGCAAATTTAAGGTGGGGCATAAAAGTTTGTTCACTCCGCAGGAGGAGGACTGGCAGGCTCGACGAACTCGTCCAGGTCGACGCCGTCGGCGATCCGAGTGGCTGCAGCAATAAAAGTCTCCATAAAAGATCGGAAGTCATGCCTCTGGGTGTTGGCGACCTTCATTGCTGCCAGCTTATCTTATCGCACCTCCTTGCAGTGGACACGAACCAAAGACAGAGCCACATCAGCACCACACCGGGCAAAAGATTTCTTCCACTCCTGCACTCGACCAGGGATCTCGTTAAGTCGAGTCATCAGAGACTCGAGATCATTCTGGAGCGTGGCCCCTGGCCAAAGTGCCGTGTCGATCCGTGATGTGGCGACCTTTAGTCGAGCCAAGTAGTCCACAACATCGTCGATGCGGGATTCTAGTCGGAGCAGATTCATGGCAGTTTCATCTTTCACGGGAGAGTTGATGGGGTCCAAACCTGGCTCAATCTGCCCAGTCTCCTCCTCGAAGTTCTGGCAAAACTCTGCATTCATGACCCAAGGATAAGTCAATTTTCGTATGCTGAGTCAACAAAAAAAACATCAGTCGGAACAAAATGTATACCTTCAAGCTTGATGAACAACTTCTTGGCAAGGCTTCTCAGATAACTCTCCAGATCGTCCCTCCTGCGAGCGATGCCTTCCACCTTCTCGTACAGGTTGACATTGTTTTTCTTCAAGCGCGTGCACTCCTTGTTGGCTTCGTTCAGGGCAGATTTCATCTTGGCGTTCTCTTCTTCCAATTGGCCGACTGAAGCCAGTTTCTGTTCAGCCAGAGCGGTTCTGTCGTCAGCTTTCTTTTGAGCAGCAGCCAAATCCTGATCCTTCTTCGCCAGAGCTTCATTCAGTTTTTCTGCAAAGAAATGGTGCTTGATTCAGAAAGAGCAGAAGGGTACTCAAGCCTAAGACAAACCAGTCGACAAGCTCGTCTTACCATTGGCGTCATCCTTGGCCTTTTGCAGTTGTGTCTTGGCCAATTCCAAGTCAAGGTTTAGCTGGATCTGCTGTTTCTCCAAGTCAGCAAAGCGAGCTCCAAGATCGCTAGATTTCTGCAAACAGGGAGGGGAAGTTATTTTACAGTGAAAAATGACAAAGACAATCAATACTAAGACTACGGTGGACTGCCCGCAGTCCACCATAGTCTCGGGGACTACACCCAGTGGGTGCACTTTGCGTGCCCCCACCGGTTCGGTTTACACTCGACACGGCCAGACCAGATCGAGCAAAAGAATCAAAATACAAAGACTACAGTCGACTGCCAGCAGTCCACCGTAGTCTCGGGGACTACGCCCAGTGGGTGCACTCAGCATGCCCCCACTAGTCCAAAATTTCAATCGACGCACCCAGTGGGTGTACAGATGCAAAAAATTTCGGAAAGAGAGTCTCCAGATAGCATGTCCTAACAGAACAAGCGGTGACTAGCTAACCTAAACATTGCTTTGGAGAGCCGAGCTGGCGTCATAGGCGGCCTGACTGGCGTCCCGCACCATCTTCACCTTCTCCATCATAATGCCCGCCTGGCGTATGGCTTCCTTGGCAGCATTCACTTCGTCCTCTGGGACATGATGGATCGCAAAAACTGAAGGTGGGTCGGCAGGAGCTTGAGCAGTCGACGAAGAAGGCAGGGCACTCGACAATGGTACGGCGAAGGTAACAGAACCCCGATTGGCATCACCAGCGTCCTGAACGACTGGTTCCGCCATCGGCGTCGAATGTGGCACCTTGCTTGCAGGAGCTTTCCTATTTTTCCTCGTCAAAGGCCTCTCGGGCTCTTCATCATCATCATCGGGGAGGTCAATAATGTTAGGAGCTGTTCAAAGATCAATCGCCAAAATCACATCGCCCAATGGTACACATTGCAGTTGAGTCAACCAAATAAAGACAGAATGACAGAAATCATACCCAGATTGGAAGTGACTGCATCCTCCATTACCTCATCCTCATCTCTGTAAGCTGAGGTCCCAGAAGTAGCAGCGCTGCCAGTTCCAAAGTTCATCTAGTTAAATCAAGAAAAAATAAACAGCACGGAGCGTTGAGTGAATACAAAGGGAGACACTTACGCAGAAGCGACGGGGATCTCAATCTTAATCTTCGGCAACGCCTTCCGAGGCTTCTGCTCTGCAACTTTGAGATGCTTTGACACTTTTTCAGTTGGGGTTGGTGAAGATGTTCGAGGACGCTTTGAAGACTGGCCAGTCTGGGCAATCGCCTTTTCACGGGCGCTTGGTCGTTCTTGGTCAAGCTTGGATAGCCTATCCCTGCGAGGAGGCGACTCGACTTCTTCTTCGTCACTTGAGTCGTCGCTTTCTTCGTCCTCTTCTCCGTCAGAATGCCATTCGCCACTGTCGCCGCCGCTCGCCTCTCCTTCCAGATCTTGCTCTTGCTCTCCGTTGGGCACTGAGTACATTTCGATAAGGGCCTGAAAGAAAGCAGGAAGAATAAAGTCAGTCGACGCAGTATAGACAGCTGCGTGAGTGAATTCAGATTATAATCAAAAGCTCAGAATCAGACCTTTTCTAGTTCGTGGGACTGGTCGAATGGAGGAACTCTCCTGGCTCCCCTGGGGTTGTCCTTGTTTTCGGTGATGCCTGACAGCCACCCCTCCAGTGTGTCGTCATCGACCTCCTCCGGGTGAATCCGAGTGGTGTCGTCAAGACCCAAATACATCCACATCGGATGGTCTCAAGCTTGAAGAGGCTGGATGCGCTGCCGAAGGAAAACCTCCAAGAGATCCATACCAGTGACCCCGTCACGGATAAGCTGGACCACTCGTTCGACCAGCACCCTAACTTGCGCCTTCTCCTCCGGGATCACCTTCAAAGAGGAGGGTTTCCTCACTCGGTCCATGGTAAAAGGAGGGAGGCAGTCGACTGCCCTGGCGTCGGCTGATCTTTGCAGTAAAACCAGGTCGACTGCCATCCGCGGACCGAGTTGGGAAGAATCATGGCCAGAAAGTAACTTTTCCCTCTCATCTGAACACCAAGACCCCCACACATCTGAATCACTTGTGTTCTCTCGTCACTCGGATTGGCCATTTTCACCGTCTGAAAACGACAGGTGAAAATGTGCTTGAAAAGACCCCAGTGAAGCCGACAACCCAAGAAATTCTCGCACAAAGACACGAAAGCAGCGAGATACACGATTGTGTTGGGAGTGAAGTGGTGGAGTTGTGCCCCAAAGAAATTTAGAAATCCCCGAAAGAAAGGGTGAGGAGGCAAGGAAAATCCACAGTCGACGTGGGTGGCAAGGAGAACACGCTCACCCTCCCGAGGTTGCGGCTCGGATTCCTTCCCCGGAAGACGCGCCGATCCATGGGGGATCAGTCCTCCGTCGGCTAGGTCATCGAGGTCTTCTTGGCGGATCGCCGAGTGGATCCAGTCGCCCTGGATCCAGCCCTTCGGCAGGCTGGCTCATGAGGAAGATCCACCCCGACTGGTCGCCTTCCCCTTCGCCTTTGCCGCCACCTTCTTCGCCTGCTACAGATCCGCCGTCTTCTCCTTCCCCATCGTCGCTGGAGAGACGCGTACGGAGCGGCGGCGCTGGGGCGAGAGCGAGCGCGACGAAGAAGCCTGAAGAGGAGAAGAGGAAATGAGAACGCACTGTTCAAGAAACCCCGGTCCGACGCCTTATATGAGGTCGCTTCCGAGTGGCTGACTGGTAGGCCCGGACGATCCTGTCAAATCCCATAACAATCGCGCGCGCAATAAGTGGCGAAAAAGGTGGCGCGGAGATCGAGGCGGCTCCGCCCTATCCCATCCGATTACTGCGGCCTCCCCCATCCCGCGCGCTTCCCAAAATTCGAATCCCGCAAAATCTGCGGGCATCAGAACAACTTGTCAGACGGAAGATCTCCTCCACACCGTCACTCGGAGCTTTTCAAGTAAAGAAACTCACTCGACAAAAAACTAAGAATGGATCAAGGCGACTGAAAAGGAAGTTGCTGTCATCACTCGGGATCATTGATCTGAAACAAGATATGCTCATGGCATGAAAAATGAGTCGGAGAAGTTCTCAACTCCTTCCCCACTCAAACCTTGATCCATTCGGGGGCTAATGATGAAGCTATGTACCTAGGGTAGGGTCATGGACCTGTCCTAACTGCCCTACCCAAGGACATCTCTAGAAGAAATCACCTTTCAATCGACTTGGAGGTGTTCCACTCAACAGACTCAAAGACACTCGACCAAGAAGCAATCACTCGACCAAGATCCAACCACTCGATGGCCAAGAGACCTAAAGTCACTCTGCACGCTAACGGTCGGTCATTAAGTAGCTTTTATGGTCATCATAGCACTTTATTAGGGGCGTTACCAATAACGCCCGAACTTAATGTACTTAAAACCCTGCATAACTGAGGGCTGGAGGGGTCTGGCGAACTCTATATAAGCCACCCCCCTCCTCGGTGTAAAGGGTTTGCACCCCTGTAATTCATACACACATAATCCAGTCGACCGCCTCCGGGCTCCGAGATGTAGGGCTATTACTTCCTCCGAGAAGGGCCTGAACTCGTAAACCTCGTGTGCTTACAACTACTCCATAGCTAAGATCTTGCCTCTCCATACCTACCCCCCTACATTACTGTCAGACTTAGAACCACGATAGTTACCCGCTGCAAAAACTGCCATGCGGACGCCCCAAGAATCCATGCCGCCCGGCCCCCTTTTATTCCTGCAGCCATTTACCTTCATCTCTCGTCTCACATGATACAATAAGCACATCCACGAGGGAACATACAGAGCAGACATCCAGCGGTTCCAATGGAGCTCCCTGTGGCTCCAATGGCGCTCCCAACGGCCGACGACGAGAATGGTGGGCAGTTCACCACGCAACACGTCATGGACACCCACGTGAGGGGGAAGGCTCTCTCGGTGTTGTACACGAACGATCTGGTCTCGGTGGAGAGCTCCATCCAAACTATGGAGCAGATCCTTGCCGAGGACAAATACCAAGTGGTCGGCTTCGATCTCGAGTACACCATGGGTCGTGCCAGGCACGATCAGAAGGTTGGTGTCGCCCAGTTGTGTGTGCGACATGACGCCCTCGTCTACCACTACCACCTAGCCACAAGGCCTTGCAAGCGTTTCTCCAGGTTTATCAATAGCTCTGACTATAGTTTCTCTACAGTTTCGCTACAGTGGACACCACCAACGATCTAAAAGCGCTCAAGGTTTCGGGCTTGAAATGCGTAAATCTTGTCAATATCCAGCACCACTACAAGGTCTGGGGGAGAGACAACAACAAACTAAACTCCCTAGTTGACCTCGCCTCGGCCATCATCGACCCTACTACACGAAGATGAAGGAAGAGAGCAAGAAGGACAAGAAAGCCTGGCACAGTGTTTGGCATGAGAGACTAGATGAAGAACACGTCAAGTACGCGGCCAAGGATGCGTACACAACCTACAAGATGTACAGGCGGATCGTTGACATGAGGAATTGTCCCTGCCCAGGCGAGCGATCGAGACACATATCAGTGGCGGAAGCGTCACAAGAAGTAGATGACTAGACGATCGTTTCTCCTACTTTAGAATGCATGCAATTGTTTATTGAGGTGTGTGCGAATGATCTGTACAATCACTTATGTAATTGGATGTTTATTATATATATATATATTGTGTTACTATTCATTACCTAGGGTGCAGAATAAGTTATTCTTCACTCGAGGTAATCTTACGATCGCTTCCTAAATAAATTATGTTTAGAATATAAATAGTTACATGCATATTGATTCAATATGTAAAATTTGGTATAAAAAAGCAAAAATATAGGTTATAAGACCAGAAAAATCACATTTTATGTATGCTTTACACTATGTTTTTACATTCGTAATTTTACGTAACATAAAGTATTTATTACGGTGAGTACATATTTTCTTACGTTTTTTATGTACGAAATAAGACAAAATTTACGAAACGTGAAAATACGGTGCCTTGATGTCAAAATAGAAAGGGGTGAAGAATAATTGTTCCTAACAAATAGCGCGACCCTATGTGTATATATATAGGGTAGGGCTATTCTGTTACTAGTAACAGAATATTATTCTGTTACCATCAGGCCCTTATAGAGGCCCGATCCATTTTGCACAATCTGGTGCTTCTATGATGTGGCACGAAACAGAGAAAAATCCCACCCACTCCCCACCGCCTCCCCGCTGCATCCACCCACCGCTGGCTCCACCCCCTGCTCCCACCCGCCGCCGGCCGCCGGGCCCAGCCTCCCTGCTTCCACGCGCCGCCGACTTCGCCCCTGCTTCTACCCGTCGCTGGCGTCACCCCTCTACTTCCACCGTGCCACCAGCCCGCCTCCCCGCTGCTCCCACCGGAGCGCCGCCCCCGTGCTTCCACCGCGCCGCCTGGCCAACCTCCCCGCTGCTTCCACCGCGCTGCCGCCCCGCACACAACCTCCTGGTTGCCGGCCGCATTGGCGCCGTCGCTGCTTCACAAGCCTCCGTCGCCCCCATCTCCTCTTGATCTCGTCATCAATCCCCAACCACTCTCTGCAGTCACTGGCTCCAGCCGCCACCCTGTTTCCCATCTCCCCCGGCTCCAGTCTACCAGCAAACCACCTATATGCACAGCCGCAGGTCATCGGTGTGACTCACTTCTTCTGCCGCAGCGTCCTTGATGTCCATCTCCAGCGCAACAACCACCAACCGACTTGCCCTCCGTTCACCGCTGCCACCCCGGATCGTTCAACAACACAGTGCCAAGCCGTTTGATGCCGCAACTCGGGAGGTGCCCATCTCAACCTTTCCACACCTCCCCCTGGATGTTCATGCTCCTCTGGTATATATTCAGTTCATATTGTAGCTATGGTCATTCTATTATGATTTTCAGTTCATCTTGTGTGATTTCTTTCTTCAGTCCCAAGTGGCAAATTTGTTCTGCAGCATATGGTATCATTGAGCTGCACTTGTTTGAACTGTCCCTCTTCCCCTGCTCCTCAAGCGGCACTGCTATCTTGTGCTTGTTGTTCGACAGGTATTTGTCTTAATGCCTAGAGAAGAGACTTGTTTTTTGTACTAAACTCATTATTAGTTTGGTTTGTATTATTTTGTAAATTCATGAAAAAACATTAGTTGGGTGCGTGCGCAAAAATATCATCAGTACATGTTTCAAAATTATGTAAGTTTAGATATATCACCTAAAAAAGTTCAAAGAAAAATTATGCAAGTTCAATCTGTGTGCTGCTACAAATTTGCACTTCTTGTCCAGTCGTACTAGTACTGATGAATAACAAGTTACTGATAGTTATTAATGAATGAAAAATGTAGGGGTTGAAGTAAACCCTCTCGATATAACTATTACTAATATATGTGCTCTGCCTGCACATTTTTCAATACCGAAGAATAACCCTAGGGAGAAGTTCATGTTTAGAAAGTTGGTAGGTTCATACATAGAAACTTAACAAATATTGTCCATTTTAGTATTGATCGAGTATCATTTATGCGTCAGTTCTAAATACTTTGTTCATTGTGATTAGAGATAATACAAAAAGCATATCCTTCAGTTCTGCAAATATTTTACAACTTCTCCAAACATGCATCCACCGACATGCTCGGCGCTGTCCACAACTTCATCGTGTGAGAGCTTCTGCTCCAGATCCTCTTCCTCCATGGTCCCTGCACGCCGTGACGACCAGGTCTGCAACCGGAACTACAGCATAGTGTTCTTGGAACCAAACTGAAGCAATGCAACAAGAAGTACAAAAATTTAGGCTGATGTACCTTGTCCTATACCCACTTATTTGCCTGGATGTAGGAATCTGATGGACAAAACAAGGTGTGTCCCTCTACATATTCAAGAGGAAAATTTGATTGCTGAAAATGCTTGTGTTTATACAATTTAATTTTGCTATATGTTTCTTATTTTAATTCAGTCCACTATCTAATTTTAGTTCAGTTCAATTATCATTTTGGTTTAAGTTCAAGCCAATTCTTATTTTATTTTATCGTCTTGTGCTTCCATCCATTCCGTGGTCTAGGGCGGCTATCGTGGTGTTAATTTGTGTCTTCTAACTTGTGCAATTTGATTTCTTGGCACACTGTCTTGTCCATGTGTGTGGCATTAATCAACCGTCTAAAGGAGAAAGGTGTTCTACATGAAATTCATCCATTTGTCAGTGCGAGTTTATTCTTTTTTGTCAGGTCTAAGTTCAACTATGGTTTTGTTTGGACTTGTAAGATTCAGTTGACAACCACTACTATGCAATGATATTATGGTACTATCAACATAAACATAGAGCCTCCACCTATGGCGACGCGCCATGGCTCCTCCTCCCACCTCCCATGACGCGCTGCGGGGGGGGGGGGGGGGGTCGTCGGCGGAGGGCGGAGCGTCAGCAACAACCACTTCTGCCCCATCCTGCTCCTCCTCATCGCGTGACCGTCTCCTTCGGCGCCCTGCACCTCGACGTCGAGCACTGCCCTCGCATGAGAGATCGGATGGACAAGGCGCTCCTGCCACCTTCTTCCCCGTTGATCCAGCTCATGTTCCCCGCCGACAGCAGGAGACAAGAGGTCACCTCCAGCGCTGCTGGTGGCGTGAAGGCCGTCAAATGGTAAATTTCTGACCCTTGTAACCTCAGGTACTACTACAAAGCAGAAAGGATCTCTGTAAGTTAGTTAATAGCACCATGCCGTGCCTCTTGTACTGCAAGACTTCTAGTTCTTCAACTAAAAAATAAACGTTTCGCTTGGCATGCTTTCTGGATGAGGTATTACATGATGTCAGTCCCAAAAAAGTATAAATTTCTTCTATTGTCAGTTCAATTTTCTCTAGTATGCATGTTTGTTTGCTTTTTATCATGATATATAGGAAGATGCTGGTAGCTCTAGTACCTATTCTACAACAGTTCATTGACAAAAAATATATCAGTTCAACACATACTTGGAAAAAAGCTCAATACTAAGTGTTCTCTACCTATCCTTACATTTTCTAGTCTTCACCATGTTCAGATAGTGCCTAGAAGAAGTTAACTCATGCATTTCCATAAAACTATGTACTGATAAATCAGAAATCGTGCATTTCCATCAAATTCTGTAAGTTTCGTGTGTGCGCTTCTACAAATCTGAAATACTTTTCCAATTATACTACTCCCTCCGTTCACTTTTGTAAGTCGTTTCAGACAACTCAAAATAGGCTGTTTTACACATTGTCTGAAATGTCTTCAAGGTCTTATAAAAGTGAACAGAGGGAGTAGTACCGATGCAATTACCTAAAAATGTTGAAGAAAAATTCTATAAGTTTGGTGTGTGTGCTGCTACAAATCTAAACTTCTTGTCCAGTCATTCTAGTACTGATGAAGATCGAGTTGACTGAAATAATGTAGTCGATTCCTGAGACCCTTACTAGTCCTATATATATATAAGTTGTGCTTGATAGCCATACATGACTTTTCTCTTTGTTGCCTACTTGTTTTTGTAAAATTCTTTGAACTTATTTAGGCGATATATTTGGACCTTTGCCTCGTCAGTACAACAGCACGCTACCCAGCCGGTCACGAGAAGAGCTACGTGCAGGCCCCTTGTGCTCTGTCCTCGATCCACCTCAGTCATCTCCCTCTCATCCTCTCTCTTCTCTATGTGTGTGTGTGCAGGGAGTGGGAGCAGATAGAGCGGGGGAGTGGGATGCCCTTCCATGGTGAATTCATAGGCATCTTCCATGGAGATTGTGAGCTTTGCTTGAGGATTTATGTTGTTGGTCTGTCCACTGTAGTTCGATATTACTCTGTAACTTCAGATATATCACCTAAATAAGTAATGATTTGCAGCGAATTTCTTCAAAATCCTGTAAAGTTTAGATATATCACCGAAATATCGTTAGTGCAAGTTTCAAAATTTCGTAAGTTTCTATATATCATAAAGAAAAATCAATGAGTCACCATCCACTTTATATTCATGTTCTCTGTAGCACAAGTAGCAAAGGGGCTGATTGAGAGTGATCCCTGAACCATTTCATTAAAGGCCATGGTTTCCAATAATGCCAATGCTAATCCCTGAACCATCCTGTCCTCTATACAGATTGAGAGATTAACATATCAATGGAAGTTTGTTCTCAAAACTGAAATTGTTCTGCATGTACTGACAGATTAGTTGTTAATTATTGGAGTGTTTTGTTCTTGCAGAATAAAAATATTATGTATGCATTGCTTCTTGGCCCAGCTGAGAGAACCCTTGTGTTAAAAAGTATAAAAGCAGTTTTGAAGCAATTCCCAGTGTCTTTAGAAGCATTCATGGTTAAAAAGCAACGACTACCTCCTCCGTTCGATTTGAGCACTGTTCATCATCCAAGTTGAGCACTAGGTGTCGTCCAAGTTCAAAGAGGGTTGTATGCAAGTACAGAAGTTTGTTTTAGTGAGAAAATGTGGCGTGTTCACAATATTCTGTATGATTCATTTGTTCAACCTTAGAACTTAGCGATATTCAGTATATTTTTCTATGATGAAGGCACACATGAAGTCATGTGCAATGGTTATACCCCTAGTGTTTCAAAGATTCGTATTTTGTTTCTTCAAATGTGTTGTGCGCCTGTTTGATGAGGTAAAACAAAGTAAAATAGTGAAAATGGCATTAAAGACACTTGGAAGTACAAATGTAAAAATAAATAAGTTCTAATTCTCGACAGGTAGGAAGTTTGGAGAAGAAAACATATAAGTTTTAAAAAGAAGGGAATGGTAAAAATGTACGTCCATTCAACTATATAAACCATAAAGGTATGATGGTGATTACACCGTCAGTAAAGATAAGGATGAGAAAGAAAATTAAAAATTAAAACTAAAAGAACATCGAGTGATTATTTTTTAAGAAGTACAAACTCTCTAGTACAATAAGTACCATAAAATTAAAATTAAAAATTGCATCTGTTCTTACTCAAGGGACAATAAATTTGCAAAAAAAATTGTACCAGTAAATGTTCGGAGGAAAAAAGCAACTTAATAAATGGAAAAAACGATAAGTTCACAACTACAAAAGTTGTATGTTCAAACATGATGTCTCAGATAAGTTTGGAAAAAAGCTCAAACAAAAGAAAAACCCACGGAAATTCAAATGGTAAAAGTCCAAGTTGCAAAACGCGAGAAGTTCAAAACATCATTGCAAAAAAATGAGTTCAAAAAAAGAAACACACAAAACATATTGTTTTAAAATAAATATCATTCAGCTCAATGATATAAACCATGCAAGTTCGAGGACTATGATACCGTAAACCATCGAAAAGTTGCGAGAAAAAGGCGTACCCAAAAAAGTGTAATTTTTAGTCTACGAAACACGCTCAGCACAAACACGTATGGACATCAGTTCCAGTACTCTGTTTTTTCTGACAGGAAAGCAACACGAAGGGTCTCACCATATTTCAAATTAGTCTTCACCAGTTGCGAATTTGAGGAAACGTTCAACATGACTAAGTTTCATATTTCGATAGCTTTGTGTAGACGTTGAACTGAAATCTTTGACCTCTTTGAAAGTTTCGCATTTGACAATTCTTTGTGAAATTTTGTTGCACACCTACCACGAAAGTTTCCCTGAATATGAGCTGCCATTTTATAGCTCGTATGGTGCTCAGTCTCATGTCAAATACAGTAGTAACTACCGTTAGCCCCTGATCAAATACTACTACTATAGTAGCTCCACCAGCAACAACATAGTGCGGGATAATTAATTAGCAACGGAATCTGCTCAGCTCCCATTTCATGTTCCATTTTAGGTTCATGAATTTTGGAACAGTCCTTCCTGTAAATTGCACTTTAAACACAGAAGATTCAGCTTCAGCCGCTCTTTAGATTCTGCCATATGTTGCCAACTCTATGGTTCCTGCTAGCAACACTAGCCTAGAACCTCGTCTTGGCATCTTACATAAGATAAATGAACAAATTCAGACATGCCGTGAGATGGCCAAGATTATGGTGCAGGCTCTAGTTCATGCAGAACTGGATGACCTTTCCTGTATTGTGCAGAAAAGACAGAGCATAGAGACTGATCTTTGAGAGACGTCAAGGATGGGCACATGGGCAACATGGCTACAGTTGCCGGCGACTGAGGTGAACCTGGACGGACGGTGGTGCCGCCCCCTCCCACTCCGGCGGGACCTGCTCTGCCCTTCCCTTCCTAAGATGGCAAGGTAAACGAAATCAGTGGAGTGGTCACTCAATCCTTTCAACCACATCACAGATCGGCGCCTTGCCATTAGTACAAAGGGGAAGGAGGAGGAGGGGAGCGGAACACGGCGACTCCACCAGCAGCTCGACCCGCCCCCGGCTGGAAATGGCGGCCTCCCCCTCCGCCCTCGCGCTCTCCCCCACCACGCGGGTATTCCTTGTGCCTTCGCTTGAGTTCTCTCTGCTGATTTCTCGCTTTGTGCTACTTGTAGGTGGTAGCTTCTTCGTCCGTGCTGCTGGCGCTGAGGCGGACGCCGGCGCCGCTCGTGGCCGCCTTCTCCTCCGGCCAGCTCTGCACGTGCTCTTGGGGTGCGCTGCGCCCTCTATGGCCAGAGCTCGCCGCGGACCCTCCTCGCCCCGGCGCCGCCCGCTACAGGGCGCCTCTGCTCCAGCTTGGCGCATGTACGCACCCACGCCACACTTCTCTCCACCATACGAGCTCTAGTGGTAGCGCCGCCGCCGTCGCTCGTGCCCCGGCGCCCATCACCGCGACTGGGGTATGGCCTGGGTTGCCAGGAGGGAGGCGGGTGGGTGGAGGGATCCGCCACAAGTAGCCGGCTCAACGGGGAGAGAGAGGAGGGGGGCTCTTATTTGCTCTTTTAATAAAAAATGATCAGTTCAACGAAATGACGGAATCAGTACAACCGCTCGGATTCATCAGTTCAAGAAGGGTAACAGAATAATATTCTGTTACGCGTAACAGAATAGCCCAGATGTATATATATGTGTGTGTGTGTGTGGTGATACTATTCATCACCGAGGGTGCAGAATAAATTATTCTTCACCCGAGGTAATCTTACGATCATTTCATAATTAAATTACGTTTGGAATTCAAATAGTTACATTTCTATTGATTCACTACGTAAAATTTGGCATAAGAAAATAAAAATATATGTCATAGAACAAGAAATTTTGCAGTTTATGTGTATTTTACACTATGTTTTTACATTTGTAATTTTACATAACATAAAATATTTTTATGACGATTATATATTTTCTTGCGGTCTCTTTTTACGTTGGAAATAAGACAATACTTACGGAACGTAAAATTACGGTGCATTGATAGTAAAATAAAGGGGGGTGAAGAATAACTATTCCTCATCCAGGGTAACAAATAGTCAATCCATATGGACAACACTATTCTAATCACAGGATTAGAATAGTTATTTGGATCACAGCCAGCCCTATAAGGCCCAACTGCTCCCTCCCGAACTCCCCGACCCGCTGCAAAAAAAAATAAAAAAAATCCCACCCACGACCGCTCGTCCACCCCCGATCCCCAACCTCCCCCCGATCCCATCGCGACTGCTGCCTACCCTGCCTACTACCGGCGCACCACCACTGACCACTCCCGCCTCCTTCCGTCATGCCGTCGTCCCCGCCTCCTACCGGCGCACCGCCAGACCCGCCCTCTTCCCTCGTGCACCGCCAAACCCCCGCTCCTCCGCGTGCCACCGCCTCCTCGCGCGCCGCCGGCTGCCGCTGTGGTCGAGCTTCTCCACCGCCACCCCGGCCACCTCCGCCATCGCCTTCCCCAACAACCTCCATCATCGCCCTCCGCCCCGTCCACCTACATGCCACCCGCCCCCAACCTCTCCTCCGGCGTGGCCCGTCTTCTTCTCCCACCCGCTCTCCTACAGTGTGGCCACACTCTGCTCCAACGCGCTCTTCGCCATGGGGGTGCCGCTGGCCTTTGCGCTGCACGGCAGTTCAATTCGACCGTGTGCGCAAGTCCAACAAAGGCAGCCACAGCCCCGCGCCTCCGCGGTATGCAGCCGCCATGGCCCTCCAGCCTGTGCTACTTTCCATGCTACCTCGCGCACGTGTAAACTGCAGCAGCTGCTCTCGTCTTCATTTAGATAGCGTCATCCTCTGCCATGCCCCCATCTTCAGTTAGCTAGCGTCATCCTACGATGCACCTTGCATCGGCTCGACCAACCCCATGGAGCAGCTTGCGAACTCCTCTACCGCCCCAACCCAGCCAACTCCCCACCTCCTCCATCCTCCCGAGTGGCAGGCATGCCATTCTGATGCTGCTCCTCCTTGTTGTGCACATAGTATGACATACAGAGGTGCTACGGGAGTGACGAGTGAGCCTACATTTTCCTTTCATCTTTACTCCAATCATCGTTCGTAGCTGAAAAAAGTGGTATGTGTGGCCGCAGGATGTTTGTATTTATTTCTCAAAGTACAAAGCAATGTATGGCAATCCCATCTCTTGTTCACTTCTGCTTCGGTAGACCCCCTCCAACACAAGGAAGGTCAAGATTGTCTCGTACCCCTTCATAACGAAGGGCATGATGGGCATAATTTGAAAAGAGGCCGTCCGCCCGCTGTCCCGCCCGAAACGTGTACGTATACGAATACAGATTTTTTTCCCCGACCAGTCGTCACGCGCGCACGCAGAGTCCACCCGTCGTCCCGTCGCGCGCGCGCCCACCCCACCCCACGCCCCTCGTCAATTACGGCGTAACTGCGCGCCTGCCGCCCCCGCAGTCGCGTCCCGTCGCCTGACCGCAATTAACAGCGGCCCTAATTGCTCGCCTGCCGGCCCTGTCGTGTCGCCTGACCGCCATAATCTCCGGCGCGGATGCGCACGCGCGGTCAAACCGCGCCCTGCGCGCCTGCCGGCCCATCGTGTCTCCTGGCCGCCGTAAGCACCGGCGCGGATCCGCACGTGCGGTCAAAGCGGCTGTCGCCCCCACCGTCGCGTCGCCTGGCCGCCATTTACCACCGGCGCGGCTGCGTAGGCCTGCCCCCCCCCCCCCCCCGTCGCGTCCCATCGCCCCATTATGACGGGGCCGCCCCCCCTCCCCCCCAACATCCCCTTGTGCTATAAAAACCGTGCGCCGGCCGCATACCTCGCCGCACAACCCCGAACCCGTTCCCCCACCCCCTCGACATTTCTCTCTCGCCACCGACCCCCGAACCCGCTCCCCCAACCCTTGCCCCACCGCGCTCGCCATGTCCGGCACCGGCAGCTCTCGCGGATGGTGGCCATCGAACATCGGGATCTCAGAGGCGATGGAGTTGGTGCGGTACAACATCCTCGTGCCGCCGTCCAGCCGCCTTCCGGGCTCGTGGCACATCAGCGCCGCCGGCTACGCCGTGCCTGGCCCCGCCGCACCCCACGATGATGTCGTCAACCAGGCCGGTGGGAGGTGGAACCGGCTCGGTCGCTGGCGATTCTGGAGTGGCCAGTACTGGCACGACGTCCTCCGCGACTGTCGCGCCGGGCGGCTGGTCCTCCCTCCCCCACCGGCGATGGGCGCCCCTGCCCCTGCCCCACCTCCCACTCCCGCGCTGGTGGCCCCTCCCCCGCCTGCTCCGGCCGTGGAGATTCTGCCGGAGGTGCAGGCGCTACGTCAGGAAGGGGACCCCGACGACTCTCCGGGTTTGCTCCTCGCCATCGTCGCGTCAACGGAGCCCGGCCTCGTGCCGCCGCCGGAGCTGAGAGACCTGGAGGACACTCCGGGCTTGATGGAGACTCTTCGCAAGTCTGCTGCGGCGGCTGAGGAGGAGGACGACGACCTCGTGTTTCTGGACGACATGAGCAGCGACAACAGCAACGGTGGCGGCGGCATGGGCGCGGTCATCGATGTCGTATCGGATGACGACGACGTAGTTTAGGGTTTATTTTGTGTTTATTTATTATGTTAAGAAACTATGTATGATATGATTAAGTTTGAATGAAGTTTGTTTGTTTGACTATTATGAGTTGTTGAAATATTTGGGTGAAAAAATAAAGAAATTCCAGGTTTAAGAACGCTTTCGCCCAGTAAAAAAATCATAAAATTTTAATGAAAAAAGTAATAATCAAATTTGCAAAAGAATACACAAGCAATAATCTGGAAAAAGTTGATAACGTAAACAGTTTTGTAAAAAAAGTTTGAAAAAAGCTAAGAAGTTTTTCATAAAACATTCAAAAGGTGTTTTGTTGTAAATTAAATCATAGAATATTATGAAAGTTAACTGAATTTTTGAAACAATTTTTGAATTTTACAAAAGTTGACGTAATCTTAAAAAACAACAGTAGAAACAAGTTGATTTTTTTAAAAAAAAATGGTGCATTAAAAATTACAAAAGAGGAAAAAATGAAATAGCAATATAAAAGAAATCGGTGAACCCAGAATGGAGGGCACCAGGCGCTTGTTTGAGAAAATATGGAGTAACGCGCAGTGTTTTAGGGTTATTTCGCCGGGAAAACCATGAAAAAGCATTGGCTGCCAAAAAGTAGCGAAAATTGTCGTGCGTGCTCCCGATGTAACAAAAACGGACACAAAACGAACGTCGCGTCACGTCCGGGCAGTGTTTTAGGGCATTTTCACCGGGAAAATCCTAGGAAATGCATCGAGCATCGGAAAAAATATGCAAATCAGCGTGGGTGCTGTCAACGATGATGCCAACGTGTGGAAAAAGTCTCGTGCCATTCGGCGGAGTAAAATAAAAATCGTAGTTGGGAACCGCCCCTCTGGTAGACCGAAACCGGGCTCGTTGCACAAGGTCCACGTGATCGCATGCATGCAATTGCATCAAAGTGTGCGTACATGTGGGCACGCCTACGTAGGGGCCCACGCAAGGTCGAACGAAAACGACACCAAACGAACGTCGCGTCACGTCCGGGCAGTGTTTTAGGGCATTTTCATAGGGAAAATCCTAGGAAATGCATCGAGCGTCGGAAAAATATGCAAATCGGCGTGGGTGCTGTCGACGGTGATGCCAACGTGTGGAAAAAGTCTTGTGCCATTCGGCGGAGTAAAAGAAAAAAAGTAGTCGGGAACCCCCCTCCGGTAGACCGAAAAGAAGCTCGTTGCACTGGGGGTACGTGATCGCATGCATGCAATTGCACCAAAGTGGGCGGATATGCGGGCACGGCCTACGTAGGGCCCCATGCAAGGTTGGAACGCAAACGGACACAAAACGAACGTTGCGTCACGTCCGGCCAGTGTTTTACGGCATTAACACAAGGAAAATCCTAGGAAATGCATCGAGCGTCGGAAAAATATGCAAACTGGCGTGGGTGCTGTCGAGGGTGATGCCAACGTGCGGAAAAAGTTTCGTGCCATTTGGCGGAGTCAAAAAAAAGTAGTCGGGAACCCCCCTTCGGTAGACAGAAAAGAAGCTCGTTGCACTGGGGGTACGTGATCGCATGCATGCAATTGCACCAAAGTGGGCGGACATGCGGGCACGGCCTACGTAGGGCCCCACGCAAGGTTGGAACGCAAACGGACACAAAACGAACGTTGCGTCACGTCCGGCCAGTGTTTTACGGCATTAACACAGGGAAAATCCTAGGAAATGCATCGAGCGTCGGAAAAATATGCAAACTGGCGTGGGTGCTGTCGAGGGTGATGCCAACGTGCGGAAAAAGTTTCGTGCCATTTGGCGGAGTCAAAAAAAAAGTAGTCGGGAACCCCCCTCCGGTAGACAGAAAAGAAGTTTGTTGCACTGGGGGTACGTGATCGCATGCATGCAATTGCACCAAAGTGGGCGGACATGCGGGCACGGCCTATGTAGGGCCCCACGCAAGATTGGAATGCAAACGGACACAAAACGAATGTTGCGTCACGTCCAGCCAGTGTTTTACGGCATTAACACAGGGAAAATCCTAGGAAATGCATTGAGCGTCGGAAAAATATGCAAACTGGCGTGGGTGCTGTCGAGGGTGATGCCAACGTGCGGAAAAAGTTTCGTGCCATTTGGCGGAGTCAAAAAAAAAGTAGTCGGGAACCCCCCTCCGGTAGACAGAAAAGAAGCTCGTTGCACTGGGGGTACGTGATCGCATGCATGCAATTGCACCAAAGTGGGCGGATATGTGGGCACGGCCTACGTAGGGCCCCACGCAAGGTTGGAACGCAAACGGACACAAAACGAACATTGCGTCACGTCCGGCCAGTGTTTTACGGCATTAACATAGGGAAAATCCTAGGAAATGCATCGAGGGTCGGAAAAATATGCAAACTGGCGTGGGTGCTGTCGAGGGTGATGCCAACGTGCAGAAAAGGTTTCGTGCCATTTGGCAAAGTAAAAAAAATTATCTATCAATCAATGTATTTTCGATAATGGTTGTTTTAAAAAACAGAGGCAACTAATGATTGGGAAAAAAACTAATGAATGGGTTCTTAGAAAAAAAATGGATAAGCCCGCGTACATGCATATCTATCGGGGGTCAAAGCCCCTCCACGCCTCCACGATCTCCAGTCCACGCCGCCTCCACGCCTCCACGCCGCCTCCACGCCTCCACGCCGCCTCCACGAGCGCCTCTCCCGACGCCATCTAGGGCAAACGCCGCCCCCGACGCCACCTCACACCGCCTCCACGATTGCCTCCCCCGACGTCATCCGCCCCTGACGCCGCCCCCAACGCCGCCTCACGCCGCCTCCACGATCGCCTCCCCCGACGCCATCTGCGGCCGCCGCCGCCCCCGACGCCAAGTCACACCGACGCCGCCCCAACGCCCGCGACGGCCCTGAGGCCATCTGCCACCGACGCCAGCTCACGCCGACGCACCACAGAGCGACTGCCCCAACACGATCTGCCCCGACGCCATCTGCGGCCGACGCCGTCGTCCCCGTTGCCACGTAACACCGACGCCCCAAGTTGGTGAACACAGATTCCGACTTACTTTTATGTTTCATGTGCTTTATCATGTATAACCTTGATTGTAGAATTTTTGTCCTAGATCAGTAGAGTGTGTAGTTAGAGTTTGTTAGTTGATTGAGAGCGTGCTGCATGTGCCACTCATTAAGTTAGTGCACTAAGTACTGCGTAAATACATGCATGCATGAGTGGCTGATACATGCACTGTATATACCATAGTGTTTCTTAGTTCTGTGAAAACCACCTAAGTGTTTGGCTATAGTGTAGTTTTGCTATAGTTTTGGTCATAATTATGCATGCATGACAGCTGATTCTAATTCAGTTTTTCTAGGTATATACAGCAGAAAAACCATGGTATAAAAAATAGTATGGCATCTTAAACCACACGTACCTGTTCTAGTCCAAACACCTCAAAGTATTACATACCAAAGATTTTTTCAGAAATCATAGTGTTTCTAAAAAAACTTTAAAATTATTTACAGGTTGCGACCGACGCCATCTGCCACCAACGCCACCGCGTCGTCGTCCCCCAGGGCCGGCCCTGATCCCATGGCACGAGGTACTATGCATTCATCATGTTTATCATGTGCCCATATAAAGTAGATAACATTTTTTTTGCTCCTATTCGTAGCGACCGTGGAGTACGGAGAGATTTTTTGTTCGGTTGAGAAGTGGTGTCTGTTGGTCAACAAACTAAACTCTAGGCAGAAAAAGCGTTTTGCAAGCACTAGTCTTGGAAAAATGCTGATGATACCTAGTGTGCTCATGCGCAAATGTTTGCTCAAGTTCATTATTAAATCGTATTCGTTGGACAGCAAAAGGTTCATCATGCCATCAAAAAATGGTGCGATATCATTGCGCACCGAAGATGTGTTTGACATTTTCGGGCTACAGAACAAGGGCAAAGATGCCATCAAAGCGCTAGGAAAAGGGGGGTTAAAGGCGAAGGTGAAGGTGCCTAGTCGCTTTTTAGATTCCAATACGGGGGAAATGATGATGGACGACCTAATTGAGAACATCGTTGCCAGTGGCACATACGATGATGATTTCCTCCGTAGAATTTTTCTGGTTCTTCTAGGCACGGTTCTTGCACCGCAGTCCACGATAGAAGTTCCTAATGCTTATTACAAGTTAGTGCACGATGTGGAGGCCATCAAAGCATATAATTGGAATGCGTTTATGTTACGCGTTTGCGTGGAAGGCATCACAAAGACCTTATCAGATCTTACAAAATTTACTTGGCCGATCGGAAACCTTGCGCTCCTACAAGTAAATCTTATGTTATATTTGTTTCTTTCGAACTATAGTTTGTGAATTTTTTTTGCTAATATACTTCATGTTCATGCAGTACATGTTTTGGGAGAAAGTGCAGCCACTGGATGATGAGGCATTTGATCCATTAGCTAATGAGTATCCATTGATGCTTAATTGGTCAGAAGATGAGGCTAAGAAGCGTGACGCGTACGACACGGCATACGGCCGTGGTAATGGGACGGTAAGTTACTATTTATGTGTTACTATTTCGTACTACATGCACTTAAGTTACTATTTATATGTTGAGAAATTTTAATTGATTTTACCTGTTACAGATTGATGACGTGATAAGTGAGAAGTACAGGCAGACATTAATTGCTCAACAAGGAAGAAAGGCGGAGGAAGAATTACAGCAAGAATTAGAGCAGGAAGATCGTGCCCACAAAAAGAAAGATAATAGAGATGAGGCTTCATCGAGCAGGGATAGTACATTAGATCAGGTGATGAAATGCATCAAAGATATGCAAAAAGAAATTAGACTTCTCCCTCAGAAATGTGCTGAGGCAATATGAGTGATGTGTACTTCAGTTTACATTGGATTATTCATAATTTATGCATGTAGTTAATGCAACTAATGTGTCATTGCAGATAGTAGTGGAGAAGCTGGAGAAGAAAGGTCTTGTCTTCAAGCCAAACAAGGGGTCTGATGATGACATTGAGTATGTGGAGCATAGTGAAGACTGGGTGGGGAAGTATGGTCCATCAAAATATTAGCCAGATGTACAATCAACTCCTGCAAAAGAAGATATGGACAACAGGGTGGACGCATCCTTCACCACTGGGAACGGGAATAAATTGGCGCGTGAGAAAGGTGTGCATCACAACACACCAGGTACAGGAGATGAAGGCGACCCCTTCGTTATTGAGGATAATGGTAATTCTCCCGACCCATCTCTTGCGACGGTAGACACGAATGACTTTCCAGCTATTACTTCAACCCCCAAGAATATGAATGAAGTGTCAGACGGGTCTAGCGCCGATAAATCTGAGGAATTTAGTATGGATAGTCTGAACACCCGTATTAAAAATGCGAAAGAAAATGGCACTGAGGAGAATGATGGGAAGGAGAATGATGAAAAGGAGAATGATGAAAAGGAGAATGATGGGAAGGAGAATGATGGGAAACGCAAGAGGAAACGGTCAAAATACTGTCTTTCACCTTTTCTTCAGAACGGTGGACGTAAACGTGCAAAGAAAAGTAAGTGCTAGGTAATTTATTCTTGCAACATACTTCTGTCCTTGCATGCACACTTTATTAACTCATTCTTGCAACACACCGGTCGAGCTGCTATGATTAGTACTGATTACATTAATGAGGATCACATAGAGGCCGCGAAGGTTTATATCCGGACACTGGCAGAGTCGGAGAAGCTTTGCAGAAAAACTGTTGTGCACATGACGGGAATTGGTGGGGAAACATGTACACCTGATATGCTTGAAGCCATCATTTCAAAAAAGTGGTTGCATGGCGGTGTAAGTATTAGCACTAAGTTATTAAGTTGTACATGTCATTTACATAAATTATCTAATAGGCGTATTGCTGTTATGTTATTTTGTAGGTCATCAATAGTTATTGCAACCATATGCAGACCCATAATCCTCGTGCTGACTGTCACATATTATCATCTTGGGTGTCCCACTGGCTTATTCTTCGTGGTGATGGAAAGGTTAACAACTCTAAGAGGCATTTTATGGATCATTTCACAAACCAAACTAAAATGGTGTCTAGAGTTACTGAAGAGTATTTCATCAAAGATAAGGTACTTCAGTTTAGTATGATCATTCGTAGTACATCTGTGTGTACACCAACATGAATAAACTTTGTTGTAGGCATACTTTCCTTTTCATGTGGACGAAAGTCATTGGATATCAGTTCTTATGCACAACAAGAAAAAAGAGTTTCAAGTTTTAAACTCTACTGGTAAATGCAACAAAAGAGTTCTTGCAAAGATTGCTAAGCTGGTAAGCTTACAACGATACATAAAACAATATATAGTTATTCGAAACGTACTTCATATGGATTTTTCATTTTTATTTCAGAGGGCAGAAATAGCTAATGATACAAACGAGGTGAATGCTCTTATTGGAACGAAACATCCTGACGTATCTTCCTGGCCAATAAGGGAGTACGATATGCCATCACAAACAGACGGGTATGTTGCAAATGTTGAATTAGTATGTACTTGTATGATCCATCAATAATTGACTTGTGGTTTCTTGTAGAGTCTCTTGTGGTCTTTTCGTGGTGAAATGCGTTCAAAGCTGGGACGGAGATGATTGGACATTTGAGTTCGATCAAGATGAGGTTAATGCTTCAAGGGGACGCATTCTAGCTGAAATACTTTTTTCAGAATGCAACACGAAGGAAGTAGTGAAAGAGAAGATCCTCAAGATCATGGAGAAGAAATGAGTCGGAGGATGGGGTGTTGGCTATTATCTCCACTAAATAAACGTGTCGTTGTCGGTACTTGATACAATTTTCATATTAAGACATCATCTCTATATTGTAATACAATTTTCATATTAAGACATCATCTCTATATTGTAATGTGGCATGGTTTAGCATGTTCCGCAACTAAATAAATGTGTCGTGGTCGGTATTTGCTACAATATCTATTTTTCAATGTCACTTTTATTTGCATCATTGTCGGTGACACTCTTATTTGCATCATTGTGGGTGATGATATTTTTTTAAATGAGTATATTTGTTCTGCACTTTCGTAAGAGAGGAGCTCGGTGGAGGGGGCGGAGGCAGCTATTTAAGCCGCTCCTCGCGCCCCCCGGCTTCCGAGGTGGGACTAAAAATGGCGTCCCCATCGCGCCCCACACTGCACGTGGTTGCCGCAAGGCTCAGGAGGCCTATTTTGCACTGTCTCGGGCCGGCCCAGTTCAGCCCAATGAAGGCATGCCGCCACTCGGCCCCTCCCCCGGCCCACGCCCACTCCCCTCCCTCAGTGCACGCGGCCGCCGCAGGGCTCATGAGGCCGTTTTCGGCGCTGTCACCGGCCGGCCCAGTTCGCCCATAGAGGCAGGGCGCCACTCGCCCCCTCCCACGGCCCACGCCCACTCCCCTCCCCCGCGCGTTGCCGAACTCACGCCAGTTTAGTCCCACCTTGGAAGCGGAGGGGCGCGAGGAGCGACTTAAATAGCTGCCTCCGCTCCCTCTTTCGAACTCCTCTCTTATCACACTGCCTGCAGCCCCGTTGGACCCCGTTGCCGGGCCCATTAGGGGGCTCTATCAGCCGCCCGAGTCGCCCCTTTCGGGCTTGATTTGGGTGTATGATTTGTTCCCCACTATGGGCCCGGCTGCGGTGGTTGGGCATATTTTTTTTCTGAATATTTTTAAAAAATATTATTTTACTTTTACGAAAGTGCAGAACAAATATACTCATTTAAAAAATGTACGCAATCTTTGCATGCATGCACCTAGGAATCATATAGAAACAGTACAAATAAACATAATTTCCAAACAGTACAAATAAACAGAATTTCGAAACTTCATATAGAAACAGTACAAATCATCACGTAACAGTACAAATCAAGTTTTCTGGCACACATGTGCGAATAAAAATAGCATAGGTTATTCAGACATAACAGTACAAATCATCTCGTAACAGTACAAATCAAGTTTTCTGGCACACATGTGCGAATAAAAATAGCATAGGTTATTCAGACATGACTCGTGCGATCACTTTTATTCTTCCTACAAACCAAGCTGCGTCTCTACGCCCAGTTCCTGAACAAAACATAAAGAAATGGGTGAGCAAATATAGTTGGTAAAATCAAAGTAGCAACATAACAAAAATAAAAAGGTTGCAACTCACTTCTCGTTCTTACTGCATGTAGCCTTGTTATGACCTGGGAGACCACACAGACAGCACAAAGGACCACTTTTCTTCTCTGTAAAATCTTTTGGCCTACCATTCTTTGTAACGTCGGGGCCCCTCTTCGATCGCCCCTTCTTAGGTGCACCCTTCGTCGAAACTTTCTGAGGATCACCAATACCAGGCTCAACTTGTTGCGCCTGACTTGCCTCCTTCTTCAGCATAGCATACCTTCTACTTCCTATAAGTTCCTCCTCTGAAATCTTTTTCTGCGCTATTATGTTGTCCAGACACTTCATCAAATCGTCGTACAAGAAGGGATCATTTGCTGCAACATGAGCAGCTTCTGCGGTTTTAATGGTTATTGCACTATGCCGTTCTCTCTCCAATGGCCCTGACCAACCCCATCCAAACATATCACTCTTCCGCTGCACAGGCAACCCATCTCTCGCATGTTTGGACAACCGATGCATGACACAACACTTTGGTATTTCAGTTAAGTTCAGATGATGGAGAACAAATAGAATGTGTTTGCATGGCAGCCCTTTCCGAACCATCCTAAGACAACTGCATGTAATAGTTTGTTCTGAGTTACCTGGTTCATAAACAACATTGTACCTGAACTTGTGGTTATCCTTCCATGTCACCATGAATGTTTGACGCCCAATTCCCACGAGCGTCTCAAATATCTCCAGCTGACCCGTCTTATGCAAATCATCTTGCAGGATGTAGAAATTAGCAGGTGTGAATACTTTGGCAGCATGCTCCTCAAGGGCCTTATATTTAGTAACCGACGGTGGTTCCTTCTGGAATGCCTCGCAGTCATCGTACGCCTCGTTCTCACGCAGGCGAACTATACAGTTCTCATAATGCACCACCAAATCAACAATTGTCATACCGTAGTCCAGGTGAAGGTGAAGGCAGGAGTTGAGGCTTTCACTCCTCTGGTTACTTCGCATACCAAGGAAAAAACCATCGGAAAGATATGAAGCTGCCCAAAGTCTCCTCTTCCTGTACATCCTGTCAAGCCACTCTTTGGTTCTATCCGTCTTCCACTTATCATAGAAAGCTTTCCATCTCTTCTCAAAGTTCGCTTGAGAGGTGGCATAGTACAGGAGCGATCTAAACTCATCCAGTGACTTGTAATGCAGGTGCCTTTGCATATTTTTCTCTATATGCCAGGAGCAAAGACGATGGAAAACATCTGAAAGGACAGTCCGAATAGCCCGGATCATTGCAGCGTCACCGTCTGTGATTATTGACTTTGGCTTCACCTGACAGTTTGCCTTCATAAATGTCTGCAGCAGCCACACGTATGTCCCTTCCGTCTCGTCAGCAATGATGGCACAACCAAACACTGTGGTGCAACGGTGGTTGTTAACTCCGACAAAGGGGACGAACGGCATACCGTATCTGTTCATCTTATATGTGCTATCAAACACGACCACATCTCCGTAGTCCTGATAGTCCCTCCGCGACTGTGCATCGCACCAGAACATACTCTTCAATCGCCCTTCCTTGTCACGCACATACTCAAAAAAAAACTCAGGGTCCTTCTCCTTCCTGCTCCTCATAATGCCAACTGCCGTCTCTGCATCTCCCTTTGCAATGAGCTTCGGTTTTTCTCTGCAACAAAGATTGTAAATGTCCCTCCTGATAAGCCCGCACTTATCGTACGAACCGTATCTGCTGATGAAGTTGTCCATTATAATATGCTTTCTTATCCCGGCTGCTTCCATCGCCAATATCTCTGCCCTCTGGCCATCTCCAATCCGTCTGTGTGACCACAAAAAACAAACCTCATCGGGCCGAGCCATCGCGTGGTTGTGATCATCCACGAATGATGCCACGAACCAAACGCCACGTTCTTTGTCTAGCTTCACCACCATATGTGCACCGCAGTCGCAACGAGTCTCCGGTCTAAGCCTGCGCTTGCGGCTCTCCATGGTTATGAACTTGCTCTGCCTTCTCCCTGCCCTGGAGCAAAGAAACCGCCGGTACCATATCATTCCCAAAGCACCTCGTTTCACCTTCTGTTTCCTGATACTAAACCCGTGCTCTCTGGCGTGATTGTTGTAGAATATGTATGCATCCCCTTGCGACCGAAAGGTCATAGCCATGACCTTCCAATGTGTCTCAAGCATCTTCTGCTCCCTTTGAGCCTCCTCAATATCAATCTCTCCCTCATCGTCATCAAGTACATGACCATCTGACTCCTCCTAAAACATTCATTTGAAAATATATATGTCAATTACTATCATTTAAATCATACTATTGATCGATGTACAACATCTAACAACTAACCTGGCTCAAGTTATCTGCAAATGATTCCTGCCAACTATGTTGCACATTGTCAACATCCACATCTTCCTGTAAATTTGTACACAAAATATATAGTTAGCCATGCCATACTTTGCAAATTCAAAAATAAAAACAAAATATACGCCACTTACGTTGTCGCTATTTGCGCCATGTTCATTATTATCAAAATCCTCCGAAGGTAAGATATCATATGACGAGACGGAATCGTTGTCGCTGCTGTCATCATCTTCGTTCAAATTATCGTTATCGGTCTTAGTCACCTTATCAGTACCATTCTCGTCCCTCCCGAATGCTGATTCTTCGTCCATGTCAACACGCCAAACTCACAGAACTGCAAAACATCGTGTGTTAGGTTTAGTACAATGCATCATGCGCAAAGCAACGCTAGTTCTGTAAATCATGCCCTAGTCCGTAGAGGAGGCGTTGCGGCGGGAGGTTTTGATGAACCCTAAACCCTAAATCAGTACATGCATGAACTAGCCCTCACTTCTATCCATCATGCCCGCCCCATGCCCGCTAGGTTTAGATGACAAACCTTGGCCCGCGGTGTAGACGTCGCCGGCGTTCGACGACAGTGCTGCAGAGGCGGCGTCAGACGTCGAGCCCTTCACGTCCCCGGCGTAGGACGACGATGGTGAGATGCAGCGACGGACGACGTTGCGACGGCGAGGGCGGTGTCGGACGGGGTTCGGGCGGCGAGGGCGGTGTCAGACGTCGGGCCCTTCACGTCCGCGTCGTCGGACGACGGTGAGATGCGGCGACGGGCGATGTTGGGACGGCGAGGGCGGCGACGGGCGACGTTGGGATGGCGAGGGTGGCCTCGGACGGGGTTCGGACGGCGGCGATCCGCGGCGGTGGCGATCGGCCACTTTGGAACTACCGTGATCGGCGGGCGGGCGACCAGATGGGCGGGCGAGAAGATGGGGGCGGGCCTAGATCGTGGGTAGTTTTTGCGGGCGGGCGACCAGATGGGTAGTTTTTTTTCAACCGCGTATACGTATGCCCGGCAGAGCCGTACAATACGAGGTGGGCATACGTCTCTTCCGTATGCCCATTCTGCTTTTCTACGTTTTGTTGGGGGGGGGTCTACCGAAGCAAGGCCCTCTCTTGTTTCTAAACTCCGAGTTTTTTGTTCTGCATTCTTGAGTCATTGATGAAAGCAAACTGAACCTTAGGGGCCGCCACCTCAGGTCGTTCAAGTACGCGGCCACCGGAGGTTCGCTGTCGCAGTGCCCCCTGAATCCCACTGCTCCCGTGCCAACTAAGAAGGATCTGGGCCTCATACATTTGATTTTGTATGTTTTGTCATTTTCACCTATTTTATTTCAGCAAATATGGTTGTTGATGCTTGCCTTGTTATGCTACTACAAATTTGCAGGACAAAACAAACTTCACCATACTCTAGAACAAAAAGATGAGCAACACAGTGGAGCTACACAAAAACGACACCGACGTTGCCCACAGACTGTCGTGGTGTCCATGTCGAGGTCAAGTGCCATCCCATTGCTGGACAACCCTCCTGGAGTCCGACACTGCTTAGTGTTGCCGGCGTTTATGTCAATCGTGAAACAGAGCAGAGTTTTTGTCGTACGCTTTACTGTCCTTAGAGTACGATATAGCATTCTTCGTCCCCTTGGAAGGTTCAGCATTCTAAATGATCAGAACAAAAACAATATAAAATTAGTGTGATGCTACTTATGTATGTTGGTACCAAGCTTGACGATGTATTGGTGTGCTACACTTGATGATGGGTTGTGGATGTAGCACACGAAGTGTATGTATTGTTGTGTGTAATTTTCTTGAATTTCAATAGCATGTGAAGTTCATGTTTTAGAAATTCCTAAGTTCACATGTACCACATACCCAAGAAATTGCTCAATGAGAAAAAGGACCACCTAGGCCATTTCATCAACAGCAAAAAATGTCGTGAGACAAAAAAAATCACAAGATAGTATAATAGAGTAAGTTAGTGGAAAGTGCAAAAAAACCATAATTTTGTTTGTAAGTTTAACCATTCTAAAAAATACCTTGAAGTTTAATTTTAAATAATAGTGTTGTTCATTTTTTTATTACAAACCTGTGATTTTTTCGTTACTACAGAATAAACCAAGAAGTTCAAAAAAATGGAGCAGTTCGAAAAGTTTATAAAAAATGGTGTTTCCACATATTACTAAAAACGGTGAAATACAATTTTAACTAACATAGAAGTTCAAAATGTTATTCCAAAACAAAGAAGCTCAAATAAAAGACGAGCAATTTAAAAAGTTTGTAAACATGGATCTTCCCCTATTTCTTTTTAAAGATATAGAGGTTCAAATTTAAATAAGTGAGTGGGTCGATGTTTATTACATAGCTAGCACTTTTCCCTTCACTAATGAATAACACCAAGAAGTCCTTTAAAAATGAAGTTGTTTGATGTTTATAAAAATCTTAGATTTTCTCCGATACAACAGAATAAAACCAAGAAGTTCAATTTTCAAAAACGGAGTAGTTCAATGCATATTAAAAACTTAATGTTTTCTCGTTACAGAAGAATAAAACCAAGAAGTTTAATTTTAAATGGCAGAGCAGTTTAATAGTTATTTGAAAACTCAGTTTTTTTGGTACTAAAAGAATAATACCAATATGTTCTATTCGAAATAACGAAGAAGTTCAACGTTTCTAACGAAACTTCAATTTTCACATTTCTAAAACACCCACAAAGAAGTTCAAAATTAAAAAAGTGAGCAGTTCGTTGTATATAGAAAACTCAGATTTTTTTCGTTATAAAGTGAAATAGAGAGAAGTTCAAATTGACAACAGACGGAAGTTCACGTACTCCATGGTGTGTGTTTCATATGAGAAAATAGGAGTAAAATGGCGAAGTCCAAAAATTTTGTTGCTAGAAGTTCAAGTGCACAGACCGGGAAAAATCAAAAAGTTCCTCTTGTTCAACAAGTTTCCACAACAGAAGCTCAAATTAAAATAAAAAAAGTTTAGAAAATTTAATTAGTAAATGGATTTCCCCGTTTCCAAAAGAAACCTAGAAATTCAAATTAAAGTAATGGACCGGTTCAATGTTTATTGAAAACTCAGATTCTAACCGCTAATAGAAAATAAAACCAATGTGAGGTTCGAATTAAAATAACATGAAAGTTTGGAGTTTATTAAAACCTAAGATTTACATGTTTGAAAAACAAAAACAAAAACCAATGTCATTTTGGCATTTTTAAAACCAACTCATAAAAATGAAAAACATTTCTTGCTAGAAGATGAAGTGCTCGACGAGGGAAAGTTGGAAATTGCTACCCACTTTATGCACACATAATTCTCTCTCCCTTTCTGTCTATCTTTTTACAAATAAATCAAAATTTAAAAAATGTGGAGGGGGTCCAATATTTATGACAAAACTAGGATATTTTTATGCTAAAGGAAAAAAAACAAGAAGTCCAAATTAAAAATAGAGAAGTTTGATATTTATAAAGAAACCCAGATTTTCCTTATTAGTAAAGAATAAAAATGACGAAGTTCAAATTAAAATAGAGTAGCTCGATGTATACGGGAAACTCAAATTATTACCATCTCTAAGAAAAAACTATGAAGTGCAATTTACAAAAAAAAATGTTTCATGCTTATTTAAAAACATATTTCCTTTCTAAAAATATGACTAAGAAGTTGGAAATTATAATAACAGAGAAGTTCGAAGTATATAAAAAAACTCAGATTTGTTGCAAGAAGTTCAGGTGCACCTCCGTGCACGGTTTAGAAATTTTATTGCGGGACGTCCGACCTCTAGTTACATGTTTTAAAATGGCAAAAAATGGCGTCCGACGTTCAATTGCGTGTAATTCGACGTATATACAAAATGCGTAGAAGTTCATAGTGAAAACAATGAGAAGTTCAAGTACTGCAAGGAATGCATTTTAGGTGAAAATAAAAGTATAGAAAAATAAAAGCTTAAAAGGTTTTCTGAAAGAAGTTCAAGTGCTCTTTCTGGGGAAGTTCAAAAATTCTTGCAAGAGAGGTTCACCTTGTCTTTCCATGTTTAATTTCTTCCGTATAAAAATCAAATACAATTATTTACTCAAAATAAAAAAGGTGAAGTCCAAATTAAAATAACAGAGAAGTTTGGAGTTTATTAAAACCTAGGATTTTACCTATTCAAAAAATAATAATAAAACACAACGCCTTGCACTTTTAAAAACAACTCATAAACGAAAAAAATGGTTGCTAGAAGTTCAAGTGCTCAGCGAGGAAAAGTTTAAAAAATTCTTGTGAGAGAGGTTCACCGTGTATTTAGATGTCCAAAATACATAAAAAATATGTTGTTTTTTGTGTTTTAAAATAATTCTCTCAAACCAAAGAGAAGTTCAAAATGATAACTACCTGAAGTTCACATACTACATGGTGTGTATTTCATATAAGAAAAATAAATAAAGTAAAATAGAGTGAAGTTCAAACAGACATGCCCTGGAAGTTCAACTACTTGAGGCAGTGCAAAAAACAGTAAGTCAAAAAACAGCACGTCAAGAATAGAGTGAAGTTCAAACAGACATGCCTGCGAAGTTCAACTACTTCACGCAGTGCATTTACATTCGCGATGAAGGCAGAAATCATGATCTCGTCATTTTCTAATTTACTTCAAAATGACAGGAATATCATTTTGTGTAAGTTCAAGTTCTCGGTCGGACAAAGTTTAAAAAATATTGTGAGAGAGGTTTGTACACAAAGAATATCATTTATGTAACACTGACGAAAATGGATGAGAAAATTACAAACGAAAATACGTCACAGAAGTTCAACATGAAAACAGCAGGAAGTTCACCAACTACACTGAATGAATTTCGGATGAAAAACTTTTGAAATCGTCGCTAGTATGAAAAAATGATCAACACGAGAAAGTTGCATGTTTAAAGCAGCTTTCCACCGGTATATCACTTGCTCAATTTCGGTGAGTGTTTTTGTGAGTGGATGAAGAGCTACGAGCAAAAAAATCATGTGAAAAACAGAGTGAAGTTCAACAAAACATGTCGAGAAGTTCAAGTTCTTCACGCGGTGCATTTTTTAATAATCTGTTTTGTGATAAAGGCAGAACGAATGATCTCGTCATTTTTGAAATTACTTGAAAACGGCTAGGAATTAGAGAAAACCATCAACATGAAAAAGTTTCGCATTTTCCATAGCTTTTCAACGGTATATTATCAGCGAAAATACGTTTTCAGCCATTTTAAAAATTGACATAAAACCGCAATGAATTAGGAGAAATAATAGTACCAAAAAGTTTCGCATTTCCTCAAGCTTTCCAACGCCATATCATTTGCTGCATTCAGACGTAAGGTTAAAAAATTAGCTCGAAAATATGAACTCGGTGGAACCTGTACCGTTTTCCAAATTAATTTTAAACCATTCAAATTAGAAAAAACTTTCAACAAGAGAAAGTAGCGCATTTTCATAAGCTTGCCAACGCCATATCTTTCCCTCAATTGGATAGGCCGTTTAGAAATGACATCGAAAATACGAACTCAGCTGTTCGGTTTGCGAAATTTTATGATTTTCCAAATTACTCTTTAACCATAGGAAATTAGAGAAAACTTTCAACATGTGGAAGGAGCGGTTTTATAGCAGCTTTCCAATGCCATATTATTTGCCTCATTCCAATAAACGGTTTAGAAATGCGATCGAAAATCCGATTCATGTTTTTTTGTATGAAGAAAACACGGTTTTCAAAACTGCTCTTAAACAACTTACATTTTGCCAAAAATTTAACTTGGGTCATGATACTGGTGTCCATATCTTTCAAACGGTATATCGCAAGCCCATTTGGGCAATGTTGACGGAAGCTCAACCTAGCACTGGGAGAAGTTCAGGTCGAACAACTCATGTAGTAAAATTACAAAAAAACGCAATTTCATCACGACCCGAGAGCAAAATCCGCCAAAGAACGAGATTCCTATTTAAAATGGGTATTTAGTTGTTAAAAATGTTTCTAGATTACACTAACATCATATAGAACACGACTAACCAGAATAACTCGTGCGGGGAGACACTGTCGCGAAGATAGCCCAAAGGTCGGGTTCCTAGAGAGGGAAGTTCAGGCGTGTAACTCGGCAAGTTCATGTTGTGATCAGAATAATATTCTGATCCCGTGATCAGAATAGTGTTTATGTGTGTGTGTGTATACATAAACACTATATATATACATGTTATTCTTTTGTAGTCAGAGAAAATCACACGGCTTATTAGTAGCAATCATCCGTGTTATTATTGTTCTTCGCACACATTTCTAATGACGGACCTGTTTGCCACGTATCACACACATCTTTTTGATTTGAACCATTTCCATTGTATTTCCTAACCACACACGGGTCATCCTAGTGAACCGTATGTTGTATATCGCACACACCTTCATCTGGCTGCCTGTTTCTTTTGTTCTTCCTCATCACAAATAGTTCATCCGAGTGAACCATATGCTATATATCGCACACGCCTTCATCTGGCTGCCCATTTCTTTTGTTCCGCCTCATCGCAAACAGTTCATTGAACTGAAATGTATGCCCTACATCGCACACGCAATTAAAATCAGAACCATGTTTGATGCATCCATCATTGCAAACATTTTGCACCATTTTGACGGGTTTTTACACCATCATTTGCGAGTATGGCATCGGCGCATTGCACATAGTTTCGTCGAAGGGTCTCTGATCGTAGTGTCGCGTTTGGACCATCCTGCAATAGTGCTCTTCCCAAATGACGGCGAGAAGGGATCCCACAACGGCCAAATTTGAAGGGAGACAACTAGTACATGCTATCCTGACAAAAGTAGTCTTCGTTTGCAAAAGCCTCTAGTGGTGACGCCACGGTGGGCTCAGCGATGACCTCCATCCTGCCGTCCTGGTGGTCTTGGTCTTGTTGCACCGAAATGGAAACCTTTGCTTGATTCCTCGGGACTCCGCGCTTGCGCTTGCCTCCTTAGCACCAAAGAGGAAACTAGTACACTGCGCCCGCTGGCGCAGGCCTGGCCTTGGTCTTCATGGCTCATGTCATCTGAACCTCGTGACCAGAATGACAACACTAAGTACGCTTCGACTAGGTGGGTCCCGACTATCAGTCACTTCCTTGCGTGCGAAGATGTAGCTGGTGGGTCCCAGCAGTCAGCGGGGCGAATCATTTTGTTCCCGTAATATGGACGCACTTCCTTGCGTGCGAAGATGTAGCTGGTGGGTCCCAGCAGTCAGGGGGAAATGTTTTTTTGCGAAATACGGTGGCCCGTCCGGTGGGTCCCTGCTGTCAGGTGGAGGTATAATTATTTTGCGTGTAATAAGGAGGCACTTCCTTGCTGCGGCCATGGACCCAGCTCTCAGCCTCTCCACGTACATTACTCTTTCGATGGAAGTCGTTTGTTGACCACATTGACCACGCTGTGCCGAGAGCACCAAGGCGGTGGACGATAGCGAGGCCTAGGAAGGGGACGAGGCGGAGCCGGGGAAGACGCGGTAGTGGATGCCCACGCGGAGAGGAGTATGAGGGTTCACTGGTTCGGCTGCGGTGTGAGGCTGCTGTCACCAGAGAATAACATGAGGTGTGGGTGAGTATAGAGGGATGGCATGGCCAGCAGTGGTAGCATAGCCGGACATGGGAGGCAGGAGCAGGAGGCACGGCCGACAATTGTTTGGGCAGCTAGAGCAAGAAGACCAGAGGTTGAAGAAGCACTAGGGCCGTTGGATGGACATCGTATGGTCACTCGAGCTAGAATCGTTCATATTGACTAAGTTGACAAAGCCCTCCGTCCCTGTCATCTTAGTAGGCCCACAAGTCAGCCTCCCACTATGGTGGGTCCCAGCTAGCAGGGGGAGTGTTCATTTTTTGTGTGTAATAACGAGGCACTTCCTTGCATGCGAAGATATAGCTGGTGGGTCCGACCTATCAGCGGGGGAACGTTTTTTTGCGAAATACAAAGGCCCTTCCAGTGGGTCCCAGCTATCAGGTGGAGGAATCATTATTTTGCATGTAATAAGGAGGTATTTCCTTGTGTGCGGCCATGTACCCAGCTGTTAGCCTCTCCACGTACAATCCGCTTCCGATGCATGTCGTTTGTTGACCACGTTGACCACGCCGCGCCGAGAGCACCAGGGGGTGGACGACGGCGAGGCCTAGGAAGGGAATGACACGGAGCCAAGGAAGACTCGGTAGTTGTTTCCCACACGGAGGGGAATGCGAGGGTTTACTGGTTCGTCTGTCATCGCCGGAGAATAACAGCAGGTGTGGGTGAGTAGAGGGATGGCTAGGCCACCAATGGGAGAACGATGGGGCGGTGAGGCCTGCATGACAGCATATCTGGCCGCGGGAGGAGGGAGCAGGCAGTCCCGCCGGTGCTTGTTTGAGCGGCTGGAGCAGGAAGAGCAGAGATTGAAGAAGCACGACGACCGTTGGATGGACATCCAACAGTTACTACTCTCGTGTGTTGACTAAGTTGACATGGCGTTGCGTGTGCGTCAACCTTATTTTTTAGGAAAGCATACACGTCAACCTGTAGTAGGCGCACAAGTCAGCCTCAAATCTGTGGAAAACAACATACAACCCATCTGCCATTATTTCTAATAATTTACAGCCCATTTGCCAATTCTTAAGAATTTTTTTGAGCCCATCTTCTTTTTGTTAGCATTACACCCCATATTGTGACCATGGTTAAAAATTATACGAAATTTTGCATATTTTGGTGCGGTCAACTGTTTTTAATCCCGAAATATCGAGTCACATTCAAACTATTTTGAAAAATAATTTATATAAATATAAAATCCAAATAATTGTCCACGCATAAAAATCAATGGAATTTAACATCTTGTAATGAAAAAAAATTGAAACTAATTCCCGGTTTGATGTGTTTTAAAAATGTACAGCCCATTTCTGGGCAAACTGAATGAAACTCTCCTCGTCTTGAAAGATTTGCGGCCCAGCAGGGCTGATAAAGCAAGTAGGCCTTGTTTGTGTATTTCTTCAAAAAATAGAACTGGGCTAGCCATTTTCAGCAAGAAAAAAACACAATTGGGCTCATGATGTGGTAAACATAAATAAAACCCTGGCTAGACAGGCTACAGCCCCCGCACAATCCCGTTGTTACCCTGATCCGTCGCTAAAACTAGTATAAATAACAACTGCTCGTTCCTCAAAAAAGTAAATAACAACTGCACGACCTGCTGGGTCCCTGGTGTCAGCCGCTCATTGTGTAATTCTCTCGTTTATTGACTACATTGACAATGGCGTGAGCCCCAGATGTCCAACCATTAGGAGGAACCATTTTTTGGGATTATAATGACGAGGCACTTGCTTGCGTACTGCCATGACGCTGGTGGGTCCCTACTGTCATCCTCTCCACGTACAGTCATATCCTTGTTCCTCTCGGTTGTTGACGACGTTGACAATGCAAGAGGGCGGTGCACCGCGCACGGTGAGCAAACCAAGGCCGAGACGACGGTGAGGCCTCAGATAGAACAAACTGGAGCCATGCAAGATGCCTTGGTCCAGTCGCACGCGGAGGGGAGTACGAGGGTTGACTGGTTCGGGTGCGGGTGCGTGTTGGGGCTGACGTCGCCAGAGAATAACAGGACGAGTGGGGGAATAGAGGAAGGGACTGGCCAACGTTGGAGGGTACGGTAGGGCGGCAGAGGCACAGCCAGCCATGGGAGGCGGGAGCAGGCGAAGCCGACGGGGTGGTTTGGTTTGGGCGGCTGGAGGAAGAAGACAAGAGATAGAAGATACACGACAGATGTTGGATGTCAATCCAACGGCTGGTAGGCATAATTTTTTTTGACTAGCTAGTAAGTCGACACCACCTTGGATAGGCTATTTCCTGTGGGTCCCAAATGTCAGAATCCAAATCTGTCACGGTCATGTAGCCTTTCCTATGAAAATTTACAACCCATTTGGTGTGCTAGTTCGAAATAAGTTTGTGGGTGCTGATGGGGGCAAATCACTTGGCTTCTGTAATGCACAGTGAGCTCAAGAAGCCGGCGAGAGTGATGTTATTTCCCTTGGTCGGGATTTGTTATAATACTTCACCCTAAATTAAACGAATGGCAAGCCATTTTCCTTGTTTTAAAGAAAATATGACAGTCACAGCCGAGTTGAAAAGAGCAAGAACATCCAACTCCAGCTTACAAACTGTACAAAAGCACAAGGGTTAATTGTTCATCAGGTTTAGACAAAACCCAGGTTGAAAAGGGCAACAACATCTAACTCAAGCACTGTTTTCGGCAGTCACAGTCAAATGGATCGGTCAGGTCCATAGAATGAACATCTCGGGTCGTAAAATTTACTGGATTATGACCACAATATGTTGTAAATAGAAGCTCGACACGTTCAAAAGCTCTTTTGCCCACCTGAAACTCCTTTTTTTGCTCTTCGACATACCCATCTGTCAAAACCATGCTGCTGACAAACTTAAGCCTCATGGACAATAGTAACCTCGCATTCAGCAGGAAGAATGTGACAAATCTAGTGTTTGCATGGTTGGCTACATATCGTTCTAGCATTATTGTCTTCAATCGAATGTCATGAGAAGTGAAAAAATCCCGGTGCTTACGAATCCACTGATTGGTTATAACTTTCTTACCCCGTCCTGTCGCCTAAATAGACATGAAGATTGAAAACATTTAAGGTCTAAAAAAAGAGTGTGGAAAGAGCAACAACTGAACGGTTAATTCTAGTACACTGTATGCAGGCTTCCAATGTGCGTGAAATTATCACCTTTATATACAACTTCTCCAGACATGGAAAGCATTGCAGCAAGACAATAATCTTGTTCAGATCAAAACTATTCATTTGGATATATAAGATCTTGACAGAATCCAGTACCATTGATAGGCTATCAATGGAGAAACTCTTCATTGAGCATACAACATAATATTAGTACAAAATGTGTACTCCGAGATGATATATAACTTATGCGCAGAAATTTAAAATGCAGCTTATGGTTACAAGTGTAGATGATAATATAAAGTACCTGAAGAACTATGGAGCCAAACACCATATTTAAATGAGCACAAAGATCATGTATTACACCCAAGGTCTCCTGTTTAGGCGCAAAGAGGACGGTTATTTGCGACGGTGAATAACTAGAATCTGTTAGAGTATTATATATATATAAACATGAAGATTATTCTGATCACGGGATCAGAATAATATTCTGATCACAACCTGACCGGCCCCGCTAGTAGTACGTTGAACTTCCCTGTGAACTAGGTTGAACTTCCGCCAACATTGCCGAAATGGGGCTTGCGATATACCGTTGGAAAGCTATGGACACCAATATCATGACCCAACTTAATTTTTTGGCAAAATATAAGCGGTTTAAGAGCAGTTTTGAAAACTGTTTTTTCTTCGCACAAAAAACGTGAATCGTATTTTCGATCGCATTTCTAAACAGTTTATCGGAATGAGGCATATAATATGGCGTTGGAAAGCTGATGCAAAACCGCTCCTTCCACATGTTGAAAGTTTTCTCTAATTCCATATGGTTAAAGAGTAATTTGAAAAAACATAAAATTTTGTAAACCGAATAGCTGAGTTTGTTTTTTCGATGTCATTTCTAAACGGCTAATCCAATGGAGGCATATGATATGGCGTTGGAAAGCTTATGAAAATGCACTACTTTTTCATCTTGAAAGTTTTTTTCTAATTTTGAATGGTTTAAGATTAATTTAGAAAATGGTCCAAGTCCTACCGAGTTTGTATTTTCGAGCTAAGTTTTTAACCATGCATCCAAATGCAGCAAATGATATGGCGTTGGAAAGCTTGAACAAATGCAAAACTTTTTGGTATGTATTGTTTCCCCCAATTCTTTACAGTTTTAAGTCAGTTTCGAAAATAGTGAAAAACGTATTTTCCCCGTAACTTCTACAAACTTTATCGGAATTGGACAAATAATATACCGTTGAAAAGCTACGGAAAATGTGAAACTTTTTCATGTTGATGGTTTTCTCTGATTACTAGCTGTTTTCAAGTAATTTCAAAAACGGGGGGATCATACGTTTTGCCTCTATCGCGAAACAGATTCTTCGAAAATGCACCGCGTGAAGAACCTGAACTTCTCAACATATCTACCTGAACTTCACTCTGTTTTCGATGTGCTTTTTTTTGCTCGCAGATGTCCATCCACTACTCGTAGTTCTCCATCCACTCCCCAGAATTTAGCGGGTGATATACCGATGGAAAGCTGTTGTAAACACGCAACTTTCCCGTGTTGATCATTTTTTCATACTCGTTTTTAGTCCTACCGAGTGTTTGAAAATCCTACCGAGTGGTGAGCCGGCCTCCCACTCGGGGGCTTAGCTGCAGTCCAGTACTCGCCTAAGTATTTGAAAATCCTACCGAGTGGTGAGCCAGCCTCCCACTCGGAGGCTTAGCTGCTAACCCGTTTCGCCTAAGTGTTTGAAAATCCTATCGAGTGGTGAGCCAGCCTCCCACTTGGGGGCTTAGCTGCAGTCCAGTACTCGCCTAAGTATTTGAAAATCCTACCGAGTGGTGAGCCAGCCTCCCACTCGGGGGCTTAGCTACAGTCCAGTACTCGCCTAAGTATTTGAAAATCCTACCGAGTGGAGAGCCAGCCTCCCACTCGGGGGCTTAGCTGCAGTCCAGTACTCGCCTAAGTATTTGAAAATCCTACCGAGTGGTGAGCCAGCCTCCCACTCGGGGGCTTAGCTGCAGTCCAGTACTCGCCTAAGTATTTGAAAATCCTACCGAGTGGAGAGAGACCCTCCCACTCGGGGGCTTAGCTGCAGTCTAGTACTCGCCTAAGTATTTGAAAATCCTACCGAGTGGAGAGCGACCCTCCCACTCGGGGGCTTAGCTGCAGTCCAGTACTCGCCTAAGTTTGAAAAATCCTACCAAGTGGAGAGCGACCCTCCCACTCGGGGGCTTAGCTGCAGTCCAGTACTTGCCTAAGTTTGAAAAATCCTACCGAGTGGAGAGCGACCCTCCCACTCGGGGGCTTAGCTGCAGTCCAGTACTCGCCTAAGTTTGAAAAATCCTACCAAGTGGAGAGCGACCCTCCCACTCAGGGGCTTAGCTGCAGTCCAGTACTCACCTAAGTTTGAAAAATCCTACCGAGTGGAGAGCGACCCACCCACTCGGGGGCTTAGCTGCAGTCCAGTACTCGCCTAAGTTTGAAAAATCCTACCGAGTGGAGAGCGACCCTCCCACTCGGAGGCTTAGCTGCAGTCCAGTACTCGCCCAAGTACGAAACACATCCCAATCCGGAAGGACGACGAGGTGCAGGTCGACTGCCACCTTCTCCTTGGGAGCTTCGCCACAAATACAACATGCGCTCCATCCCAATCCGCAAGGACGACGATGTGCAGGTCGACTGCCACCTTCTCCTTAGGAGCTTCGCCACAAATACAATGTGTGCTCCATCCCAATCCGCAAGGACGACGAGGTGCAGGTCGACTGCCACCTTCTCCTTAGGAGCTTCGCCACAAATACAACGTGCGCTCCATCCCAATCCGCAAGGACGACGAGGTGCAGCTCGACTGCTACCTTCTCCTTCAGAGCTGCGCCACAAATACAAAAGTTGTCTCGAGTGAAGAACGAGTTCCACTCGACGGAGAATTCGTGAAGATATTCAACGATAAACCAAGTTCAGATAAATCCTAAAGGTTACAGACCGCAGATCGAAGTGCTCGGGCATTCAGCCCGAAAGAGTTTAACGGTTACAAAAACCACTCGGCATTCCGAGGCAAATTTAAGGTGGGGCATAAAAGTTTGTTCACTCCACAGGAGGAGGACTGGCAGGCTCGACGAACTCGTCCAGGTCGACGCCGTCGGCGATCCGAGTGGCTGCAGCAATAAAAGTCTCCATAAAAGATCGGAAGTCATGCCTCTGGGTGTTGGCGACCTTCATTGCTGCCAGCTTATCTTATCGCACCTCCTTGCAGTGGACACGAACCAAAGACAGAGCCACATCAGCACCACACCGGGCAGAAGATTTCTTCCACTCCTGCACTCGACCAGGGATCTCGTTAAGTCGAGTCATCAGAGACTCGAGATCATTCTGGAGCGTGGCCCCTGGACAAAGTGCCGTGTCGATCCGTGATGTGGCGACCTTTAGTCGAGCCAAGTAGTCCACAACATCGTCGATGCGGGATTCCAGTCGGAGCAGATTCATGGCAGTTTCATCTTTCACGGGAGAGTTGATGGGTTCCAAACCTGGCTCAATCCGCCCAGTCTCCTCCTCGAAGTTCTGGCAAAACTCTGCATTCACGACCCAAGGATAAGTCAATTTTCGTATGCTGAGTCAACAAAAAAAACATCAGTCGGAACAAAATGTATACCTTCAAGCTTGATGAACAACTTCTTGGCAAGGCTTCTCAGATAACTCTCCAGATCGTCCCTCCTGCGAGCGATGCCTTCCACCTTCTCGTACAGGTTGACATTGTTTTTCTTCAAGCGCGTGCACTCCTTGTTGGCTTCGTTCAGGGCAGATTTCATCTTGGCGTTCTCTTCTTCCAATTGGCCGACTGAAGCCAGTTTCTGTTCAGCCAGAGCGGTTCTGTCGTCAGCTTTCTTTTGAGCAGCAGCCAAATCCTGATCCTTCTTCGCCAGAGCTTCATTCAGTTTTTCTGCAAAGAAATGGTGCTTGATTCAGAAAGAGCAGAAGGGTACTCAAGCCTAAGACAAACCAGTCGACAAGCTCGTCTTACCATTGGCATCATCCTTGGCCTTTTGCAGTTGTGTCTTGGCCAATTCCAAGTCAAGGTTTAGCTGGATCTGCTGTTTCTCCAAGTCAGCAAAGCGAGCTCCAAGATCGCTAGATTTCTGCAAACAGGGAGGGGAAGTTATTTTACAGTGAAAAATGACAAAGACAATCAATACTAAGACTACGGTGGACTGCCCGCAGTCCACCATAGTCTCGGGGACTACACCCAGTGGGTGCACTTTGCGTGCCCCCACCGGTTCGGTTTACACTCGACACGGCCAGACCAGATCGAGCAAAAGAATCAAAATACAAAGACTACAGTCGACTGCCAGCAGTCCATCGTAGTCTCGGGGACTACACCCAGTGGGTGCACTCAGCATGCCCCCACTAGTCCAAAATTTCAATCGACGCACCCAGTGGGTGTACAGATGCAAAAAATTTCGGAAAGAGAGTCTCCAGATAGCATGTCCTAACAGAACAAGCGGTGACCAGCTAACCTAAACATTGCTTTGGAGAGCCGAGCTGGCGTCATAGGCGGCCTGACTGGCGTCCCGCACCATCTTCACCTTCTCCATCATAATGCCCGCCTGGCGTATGGCTTCCTTGGCAGCATTCACTTCGTCCTCTGGGACATGATGGATCGCAAAAACTGAAGGTGGGTCGGCAGGAGCTTGAGCAGTCGACGAAGAAGGCAGGGCACTCGACAATGGTACGGCGAAGGTAACAGAACCCCGATTGGCATCACCAGCGTCCTGAACGACTGGTTCCGCCATCGGCGTCGAATGTGGCACCTTGCTTGCAGGAGCTTTCCTATTTTTCCTCGTCAAAGGCCTCTCAGGCTCTTCATCATCATCATCGGGGAGGTCAATAATGTTAGGAGCTGTTCAAAGATCAATCGCCAAAATCACATCACCCAATGGTACACATTGCAGTTGAGTCGACCAAATAAAGACAGAATGACAGAAATCATACCCAGATTGGAAGTGACTGCATCCTCCATTACCTCATCCTCATCTCTGTAAGCTGAGGTCCCAGAAGTAGCAGCGCTGCCAGTTCCAAAGTTCGTCTAGTTAAATCAAGAAAAAATAAACAACACGGAGCGTCGAGTGAATACAAAGGGAGACACTCACGCAGAAGCGACGGGGATCTCAATCTTAATCTTCGGCAACGCCTTCCGAGGCTTCTGCTCTGCAACTTTGAGATGCTTTGACACTTTTTCAGTTGGGGTTGGTGAAGATGTTCGAGGACGCTTTGAAGACTGACCAGTCTGGGCAATCGCCTTTTCACGGGCGCTTGGTCGTTCTTGGTCAAGCTTGGATAGCCTATCCCTGCGAGGAGGCGACTCGACTTCTTCTTCGTCACTTGAGTCGTCGCTTTCTTCGTCCTCTTCTCCGTCAGAATGCCATTCGCCACTGTCGCCGCCGCTCGCCTCTCCTTCCAGATCTTGCTCTTGCTCTCCGTTGGGCACTGAGTACATTTCGATAAGGGCCTGAAAGAAAGCAGGAAGAATAAAGTCAGTCGACGCAGTATAGACAGCTGCGTGAGTGAATTCAGATTATAATCAAAAGCTCAGAATCAGACCTTTTCTGGTTCGTGGGACTGGTCGAATGGAGGAACTCTCCTGGCTCCCCTGGGGTTGTCCTTGTTTTTGGTGATGCCTGACAGCCACCCCTCCAGTGTGTCGTCATCGACCTCCTCTGGGTGAATCCGAGTGGTGTCGTCAAGACCCAAATACATCCACATCGGATGGTCTCGAGCTTGAAGAGGCTGGATGCGCTACCGAAGGAAAACCTCCAAGAGATCCATACCAGTGACCCCGTCACGGATAAGCTGGACCACTCGTTCGACCAGCACCCTAACTTGCGCCTTCTCCTCCGGGATCACCTTCAAAGAGGAGGGTTTCCTCACTCGGTCCATGGTAAAAGGAGGGAGGCAGTCGACTGCCCTGGCGTCGCTGATCTTTGCAGTAAAACCAGGTCGACTGCCATCCGCGGACCGAGTTGGGAAGAATCATGGCCGGAAAGTAACTTTTCCCTCTCATCTGAACACCAAGACCCCCACACATCTGAATCACTTGTGTTCTCTCGTCACTCGGATTGGCCATTTTCACCGTCTGAAAACGACAGGTGAAAATGTGCTTGAAAAGACCCCAGTGAAGCCGACAACCCAAGAAATTCTCGCACAAAGACACGAAAGCAGCGAGATACACGATTGTGTTGGGAGTGAAGTGGTGGAGTTGTGCCCCAAAGAAATTCAGAAATCCCCGAAAGAAAGGGTGAGGAGGCAAGGAAAATCCACGGTCGACGTGGGTGGCAAGGAGAACACGCTCACCCTCCCGAGGTTGCGGCTCGGATTCCTTCCCCGGAAGCCGCGCCGATCCATGGGGGATCAGTCCTCCGTCGGCTAGGTCATCGAGGTCTTCTTGGCGGATCGCCGAGTGGATCCAGTCGCCCTGGATCCAGCCCTTCGGCAGGCTGGCTCATGAGGAAGATCCACCCCGACTGGTCGCCTTCCCCTTCGCCTTTGCCGCCGCCTTCTTCGCCTGCTACAGATCCGCCGTCTTCTCCTTCCCCATCGTCGCTGGAGAGACGCGTACGGAGCGGCGGCGCTGGGGCGAGAGCGAGCACGACGAAGAAGCCTGAAGAGGAGAAGAGGAAATGAGAACGCACTGTTCAAGAAACCCCGGTCCGACGCCTTATATGAGGTCGCTTCCGAGTGGCTGACTGGTAGGCCCGGACGATCCTGTCAAATCCCATAACAATCGCGCGCGCAATAAGTGGCGAAAAAGGTGGCGCGGAGATCGAGGCGGCTCCGCCCTATCCCATCCGATTACTGCGGCCTCCCCCATCCCGCGCGCTTCCCAAAATTCGAATCCCGCAAAATCTGCGGGCATCAGAACAACTTGTCAGACGGAAGATCTCCTCCACACCGTCACTCGGAGCTTTTCAAGTAAAGAAACTCACTCGACAAAAAACTAAGAATGGATCAAGGCGACTGAAAAGGAAGTTGTTGTCATCACTCGGGATCATTGATCTGAAACAAGATATGCTCATGGCATGAAAAATGAGTCGGAGAAGTTCTCAACTCCTTCCCCACTCAAACCTTGATCCATTCGGGGGCTAATGATGAAGCTATGTACCTAGGGTAGGGTCATGGACCTGTCCTAACTGCCCTACCCAAGGACATCTCTAGAAGAAATCATCTTTCAATCGACTTGGAGGTGTTCCACTCAACAGACTCAAAGACACTCGACCAAGAAGCAATCACTCGACCAAGATCCAACAACTCGATGGCCTGGAGACCTAAAGTCACTCTGCACGCTAACGGTCATTCATTAAGTAGCTTTTATGGTCATCATAGCACTTTATTAGGGGCGTTACCAATAACGCCCGAACTTAATGTACTTAAAACCCTGCATAACTGAGGGCTGGAGGGGTCTGGCGAACTCTATATAAGCCACCCCCCTCCTCAGTGTAAAGGGTTTGCACCCCTGTAATTCATACACACATAATCCAGTCGACCGCCTCCGGGCTCCGAGATGTAGGGCTATTACTTCCTCCGAGAAGGGCCTGAACTCGTAAACCTCGTGTGCTTACAACTACTCCATAGCTAAGATCTTGCCTCTCCATACCTACCCCCCTACATTACTGTCAGACTTAGAACCACGATAGTTACCCGCTGCAAAAACTGCCATGCGGACGCCCCAAGAATCCATGCCGCCCGGCCCCCTTTTATTCCTGCAGCCATTTACCTTCATCTCTCGTCTCACATGATACAATAAGCACATCCACGAGGGAACATACAGAGCAGACATCCAGCGGTTCCAATGGAGCTCCCTGTGGCTCCAATGGCGCTCCCAACGGCCGACGACGAGAATGGTGGGCAGTTCACCACGCAACACGTCATGGACACCCACGTGAGGGGGAAGGCTCTCTCGGTGTTGTACACGAACGATCTGGTCTCGGTGGAGAGCTCCATCCAAACTATGGAGCAGATCCTTGCCGAGGACAAATACCAAGTGGTCGGCTTCGATCTCGAGTACACCATGGGTCATGCCAGGCACGATCAGAAGGTTGGTGTCACCCAGTTGTGTGTGCGACATGACGCCCTCGTCTACCACTACCACCTAGCCACAAGGCCTTGCAAGCGTTTCTCCAGGTTTATCAATAGCTCTGACTATAGTTTCTCTACAGTTTCGCTACAGTGGACACCACCAACGATCTAAAAGCGCTCAAGGTTTCGGGCTTGAAATGCGTAAATCTTGTCAATATCCAGCACCACTACAAGGTCTGGGGGAGCGACAACAACAAACTAAACTCCCTAGTTGACCTCGCCTCGGCCATCATCGACCCTACTACACGAAGATGAAGGAAGAGAGCAAGAAGGACAAGAAAGCCTGGCACAGTGTTTGGCATGAGAGACTAGATGAAGAACACGTCAAGTACGCGGCCAAGGATGCGTACACAACCTACAAGATGTACAGGCGGATCGTTGACATGAGGAATTGTCCCTGCCCAGGCGAGCGATCGAGACACATATCAGTGGCGGAAGCGTCACAAGAAGTAGATGACTAGACGATCGTTTCTCCTACTTTAGAATGCATGCAATTGTTTATTGAGGTGTGTGCGAATGATCTGTACAATCACTTATGTAATTGGATGTTTATTATATATATATATATATTGTGTTACTATTCATTACCTAGGGTGCAGAATAAGTTATTCTTCACTCGAGGTAATCTTACGATCGCTTCCTAAATAAATTATGTTTAGAATATAAATAGTTACATGCATATTGATTCAATATGTAAAATTTGGTATAAAAAAGCAAAAATATAGGTTATAAGACCAGAAAAATCACATTTTATGTATGCTTTACACTATGTTTTTACATTCGTAATTTTACGTAACATAAAGTATTTATTACGGTGAGTACATATTTTCTTACGTTTTTTATGTACGAAATAAGACAAAATTTACGAAACGTGAAAATACGGTGCCTTGATGTCAAAATAGAAAGGGGTGAAGAATAATTGTTCCTAACAAATAGCGCGACCCTATGTGTATATATATAGGGTAGGGCTATTCTGTTACTAGTAACAGAATATTATTCTGTTACCATCAGGCCCTTATAGAGGCCCGATCCATTTTGCACAATCTGGTGCTTCTATGATGTGGCACGAAACAGAGAAAAATCCCACCCACTCCCCACCGCCTCCCCGCTGCGTCCACCCACCGCTGGCTCCACCCCCTGCTCCCACCCGCCGCCGGCCGCCGGGCCCAGCCTCCCTGCTTCCACGCGCCGCCGACTTCGCCCCTGCTTCTACCCGTCACTGGCGTCGCCCCTCTACTTCCACCGTGCCACCAGCCCGCCTCCCCGCTGCTCCCACTGGAGCGCCGCCCCCGTGCTTCCACCGCGCCGCCTGGCCAACCTCCCCGCTGCTTCCACCGCGCTGCCGCCCCGCACACAACCTCCTGGTTGCCGGCCGCATTGGCGCCGTCGCTGCTTCACAAGCCTCCGTCTCCCCCATCTCCTCTTGATCTCGTCATCAATCCCCAACCACTCTCTGCAGTCACTGGCTCCAGCCGCCACCCTGCTTCCCATCTCCCCGGCTCCAGTCTACCAGAAAACCACCTATATGCACAGCCACAGGTCATCGGTGTGACCCACTTCTTCTGCCGCAGCGTCCTTGATGTCCATCTCCAGCGCAACAACCACCAACCGACTTGCCCTCCGTTCACCGCTGCCACCCCGGATCGTTCAACAACACAGTGCCAAGCCGTTTGATGCCGCAACTCGGGAGGTGCCCATCTCAACCTTTCCACACCTCCCCCTGGATGTTCATGCTCCTCTGGTATATATTCAGTTCATATTGTAGCTATGGTCATTCTATTATGATTTTCAGTTCATCTTGTGTGATTTCTTTCTTCAGTCCCAAGTGGCAAATTTGTTCTGCAGCATATGGTATCATTGAGCTGCACTTGTTTGTACTGTCCCTCTTCCCCTGCTCCTCAAGCGGCACTGCTATCTTGTGCTTGTTGTTCGACAGGTATTTGTCTTAATGCCTAGAGAAGAGACTTGTTTTTTGTACTAAACTCATTATTAGTTTGGTTTGTATTATTTTGTAAATTCATGAAAAAACATTAGTTGGGTGCGTGCGCAAAAATATCATCAGTACATGTTTCAAAATTATGTAAGTTTAGATATATCACCTAAAAAAGTTCAAAGAAAAATTATGCAAGTTCAATCTGTGTGCTGCTACAAATTTGCACTTCTTGTCCAGTCGTACTAGTACTGATGAATAACAAGTTACTGATAGTTATTAATGAATGAAAAATGTAGGGGTTGAAGTAAACCCTCTCGATATAACTATTACTAATATATGTGCTCTGCCTGCACATTTTTCAATACCGAAGAATAACCCTAGGGAGAAGTTCATGTTTAGAAAGTTGGTAGGTTCATACATAGAAACTTAACAAATATTGTCCATTTTAGTATCGATCGAGTATCATTTATGCGTCAGTTCTAAATACTTTGTTCATTGTGATTAGAGATAATACAAAAAGCATATCCTTCAGTTCTGCAAATATTTTACAACTTCTCCGAACATGCATCCACCGACATGCTCGGCGCTGTCCACAACTTCATCGTGTGAGAGCTTCTACTCCAGATCCTCTTCCTCCATGGTCCCTGCACGCCGTGACGACCAGGTCTGCAACCGGAACTACAGCATAGTGTTCTTGGAACCAAACTGAAGCAATGCAACAAGAAGTACAAAAATTTAGGCTGATGTACCTTGTCCTATACCCACTTATTTGCCTGGATGTAGGAATCTGATGGACAAAACAAGGTGTGTCCCTCTACATATTCAAGAGGAAAATTTGATTGCTGAAAATGCTTGTGTTTATACAATTTAATTTTGCTATATGTTTCTTATTTTAATTCAGTCCACTATCTAATTTTAGTTCAGTTCAATTATCATTTTGGTTTAAGTTCAAGCCAATTCTTATTTTATTTTATCGTCTTGTGCTTCCATCCATTCCGTGGTCTAGGGCGGCTATCGTGGTGTTAATTTGTGTCTTCTAACTTGTGCAATTTGATTTCTTGGCACACTGTCTTGTCCATGTGTGTGGCATTAATCAACCGTCTAAAGGAGAAAGGTGTTCTACATGAAATTCATCCATTTGTCAGTGCGAGTTTATTCTTTTTTGTCAGGTCTAAGTTCAACTATGGTTTTGTTTGGACTTGTAAGATTCAGTTGACAACCACTACTGTGCAATGATATTATGGTACTATCAACATAAACATAGAGCCTCCACCTATGGCGACGCGCCATGGCTCCTCCTCCCACCTCCCATGACGCGCTGCGGGGGGGGGGGGGGTCGTCGGCGGAGGGCGGAGCGTCGGCAACAACCACTTCTGCCCCATCCTGCTCCTCCTCATCGCGTGACCGTCTCCTTCGGCGCCCTGCACCTCGACGTCGAGCACTGCCCTCGCATGAGAGATCGGATGGACAAGGCGCTCCTGCCACCTTCTTCCCCGTTGATCCAGCTCATGTTCCCCGCCGACAGCAGGAGACAAGAGGTCACCTCCAGCGCTGCTGGTGGCGTGAAGGCCGTCAAATGGTAAATTTCTGACCCTTGTAACCTCAGGTACTACTACAAAGCAGAAAGGATCTCTGTAAGTTAGTTAATAGCACCATGCCGTGCCTCTTGTACTGCAAGACTTCTAGTTCTTCAACTAAAAAATAAACGTTTCGCTTGGCATGCTTTCTGGATGAGGTATTACATGATGTCAGTCCCAAAAAAGTATAAATTTCTTCTATTGTCAGTTCAATTTTCTCTAGTATGCATGTTTGTTTGCTTTTTATCATGATATATAGGAAGATGCTGGTAGCTCTAGTACCTATTCTACAACAGTTCATTGACAAAAATTATATCAGTTCAACACATACTTGGAAAAAAGCTCAATACTAAGTGTTCTCTACCTATCCTTACATTTTCTAGTCTTCACCATGTTCAGATAGTGCCTAGAAGAAGTTAACTCATGCATTTCCATAAAACTATGTACTGATAAATCAGAAATCGTGCATTTCCATCAAATTCTGTAAGTTTCGTGTGTGCGCTTCTACAAATCTGAAATACTTTTCCAATTATACTACTCCCTCCGTTCACTTTTGTAAGTCGTTTCAGACAACTCAAAATAGGCTGTTTTACACATTGTCTGAAATGTCTTCAAGGTCTTATAAAAGTGAACAGAGGGAGTAGTACCGATGCAATTACCTAAAAATGTTGAAGAAAAATTCTATAAGTTTGGTGTGTGTGCTGCTACAAATCTAAACTTCTTGTCCAGTCATTCTAGTACTGATGAAGATCGAGTTGACTGAAATAATGTAGTCGATTCCTGAGACCCTTACTAGTCCTATATATATAAGTTGTGCTTGATAGCCATACATGACTTTTCTCTTTGTTGCCTACTTGTTTTTGTAAAATTCTTTGAACTTATTTAGGCGATATATTTGGACCTTTGCCTCGTCAGTACAACAGCACGCTACCCAGCCGGTCACGAGAAGAGCTACGTGCAGGCCCCTTGTGCTCTGTCCTCGATCCACCTCAGTCATCTCCCTCTCATCCTCTCTCTGCTCTATGTGTGTGTGTGTGCAGGGAGTGGGAGCAGATAGAGCGGGGCAGTGGGATGCCCTTCCATGGTGAATTCATAGGCATCTTCCATGGAGATTGTGAGCTTTGCTTGAGGATTTATGTTGTTGGTCTGTCCACTGTAGTTCGATATTACTCTGTAACTTCAGATATATCACCTAAATAAGTAATGATTTGCAGCGAATTTCTTCAAAATCCTGTAAAGTTTAGATATATCACCGAAATATCGTCAGTGCAAGTTTCAAAATTTCGTAAGTTTCTATATATCATAAAGAAAAATCGATGAGTCACCATCCACTTTATATTCATGTTCTCTGTAGCACAAGTAGCAAAGGGGCTGATTGAGAGTGATCCCTGAACCATTTCATTAAAGGCCATGGTTTCCAATAATGCCAATGCTAATCCCTGAACCATCCTGTCCTCTATACAGATTGAGAGATTAACATATCAATGGAAGTTTGTTCTCAAAACTGAAATTGTTCTGCATGTACTGACAGATTAGTTGTTAATTATTGGAGTGTTTCGTTCTTGCAGAATAAAAATATTATGTATGCATTGCTTCTTGGCCCAGCTGAGAGAACCCTTGTGTTAAAAAGTATAAAAGCAGTTTTGAAGCAATTCCCAGTGTCTTTAGAAGCATTCATGGTTAAAAAGCAACGACTACCTCCTCCGTTCGATTTGAGCACTGTTCATCATCCAAGTTGAGCACTAGGTGTCGTCCAAGTTCAAAGAGGGTTGTATGCAAGTACAGAAGTTTGTTTTAGTGAGAAAATGCGGCGTGTTCACAATATTCTGTATGATTCATTTGTTCAACCTTAGAACTTAGTGATATTCAGTATATTTTTCTATGATGAAGGCACACATGAAGTCATGTGCAATGGTTATACCCCTAGTGTTTCAAAGATTCGTATTTTGTTTCTTCAAATGTGTTGTGCGCCTGTTTGATGAGGTAAAACAAAGTAAAATAGTGAAAATGGCATTAAAGACACTTGGAAGTACAAATGTAAAAATAAATAAGTTCTAATTCTCGACAGGTAGGAAGTTTGGAGAAGAAAACATATAAGTTTTAAAAAGAAGGGAATGGTAAAAATGTACGTCCATTCAACTATATAAACCATAAAGGTATGATGGTGATTACACCGTCAGTAAAGATAAGGATGAGAAAGAAAATTAAAAATTAAAACTAAAAGAACATCGAGTGATTATTTTTTAAGAAGTACAAACTCTCTAGTACCATAAGTACCATAAAATTAAAATTAAAAATTGCATCTGTTCTTACTCAAGGGACAATAAATTTGCAAAAAAAAATTGTACCAGTAAATGTTCGGAGGAAAAAAGCAACTTAATAAATGGAAAAAAACGATAAGTTCACAACTACAAAAGTTGTATGTTCAAACATGACGTCTCAGATAAGTTTGGAAAAAAGCTCAAACAAAAGAAAAACCCACGGAAATTCAAATGGTAAAAGTCCAAGTTGCAAAACGCGAGAAGTTCAAAACATCATTGCAAAAAAATGAGTTCAAAAAAAGAAACACACAAAACATATTGTTTTAAAATAAATATCATTCAGCTCAATGATATAAACCATGCAAGTTCGAGGACTATGATACCGTAAACCATCGAAAAGTTGCGAGAAAAAGGCGTACCCAAAAAAGTGTAATTTTTAGTCTACGAAACACGCTCAGCACAAACACGTATGGACATCAGTTCCAGTACTCTGTTTTTTCTGACAGGAAAGCAACACGAAGGGTCTCACCATATTTCAAATTAGTCTTCACCAGTTGCGAATTTGAGGAAACGTTCAACATGACTAAGTTTCATATTTCGATAGCTTTGTGTAGACGTTGAACTGAAATCTTTGACCTCTTTGAAAGTTTCGCATTTGACAATTCTTTGTGAAATTTTGTTGCACACCTACCATGAAAGTTTCCCTGAATATGAGCTGCCATTTTATAGCTCGTATGGTGCTCAGTCTCATGTCAAATACAGTAGTAACTACTGTTAGCCCCTGATCAAATACTACTACTATAGTAGCTCCACCAGCAACAACATAGTGCGGGATAATTAATTAGCAACGGAATCTGCTCAGCTCCCATTTCATGTTCCATTTTAGGTTCATGAATTTTGGAAGTCCTTCCTGTAAATTGCACTTTAAACACAGAAGATTCAGCTTCAGCCGCTCTTTAGATTCTGCCATATGTTGCCAACTCTATGGTTCCTTCTAGCAACACTAGCCTAGAACCTCGTCTTGGCATCTTACATAAGATAAATGAACAAATTCAGACATGCCGTGAGATGGCCAAGATTATGGTGCAGGCTCTAGTTCATGCAGAACTGGATGACCTTTCCTGTATTGTGCAGAAAAGACAGAGCATAGAGACTGATCTTTAAGAGACGTCAAGGATGGGCAACATGGCTACAGTTGCCGGCGACTGAGGTGAACCTGGACGGACGGTGGTGCCGCCCCCTCCCACTCCGGCGGGACCTGCTCTGCCCTTCCCTTCCTAAGATGGCAAGGTAAACGAAATCAGTGGAGTGGTCACTCAATCCTTTCAACCACATCACAGATCGGCGCCTTGCCATTAGTACAAAGGGGAAGGAGGAGGAGGGGAGCGGAACACGGCGACTCCACCAGCAGCTCGACCCGCCCCCGGCTGGAAATGGCGGCCTCCCCCTCCGCCCTCGCGCTCTCCCCCACCACGCGGGTATTCCTTGTGCCTTCGCTTGAGTTCTCTCTGCTGATTTCTCGCTTTGTGCTACTTGTAGGTGGTAGCTTCTTCGTCCGTGCTGCTGGCGCTGAGGCGGACGCCGGCGCCGCTCGTGGCCGCCTTCTCCTCCGGCCAGCTCTGCACGTGCTCTTGGGGTGCGCTGCGCCCTCTACGGCCAGAGCTCGCCGCGGACCCTCCTCGCCCCGGCGCCGCCCGCTACAGGGCGCCTCTGCTCCAGCTTGGCGCATGTACGCACCCACGCCACACTTCTCTCCACCATACGAGCTCTAGTGGTAGCGCCGCCGCCGTCGCTCGCGCCCCGGCGCCCATCACCGCGACTGGGGTATGGCCTGGGTTGCCAGGAGGGAGGCGGGTGGGTGGAGGGATCCGCCACAAGTAGCCGGCTCAACGGGGAGAGAGAGGAGGGGGGCTCTTATTTGCTCTTTTAATAAAAAATGATCAGTTCAACGAAATGACGGAATCAGTACAACCGCTCGGATTCATCAGTTCAAGAAGGGTAACAGAATAATATTCTGTTACGCGTAACAGAATAGCCCAGATGTATATATATGTGTGTGTGTGTGTGTGGTGATACTATTCATCACCGAGGGTGCAGAATAAATTATTCTTCACCCGAGGTAATCTTACGATCATTTCATAATTAAATTACGTTTGGAATTCAAATAGTTACATTTCTATTGATTCACTACGTAAAATTTGGCATAAGAAAATAAAAATATATGTCATAGAACAAGAAATTTTGCAGTTTATGTGTATTTTACACTATGTTTTTACATTTGTAATTTTACATAACATAAAATATTTTTATGACGATTATATATTTTCTTGCGGTCTCTTTTTACGTTGGAAATAAGACAATACTTACGGAACGTAAAATTACGGTGCATTGATAGTAAAATAAAGGGGGGTGAAGAATAACTATTCCTCATCCAGGGTAACAAATAGTCAATCCATATGGACAACACTATTCTAATCACAGGATTAGAATAGTTATTTGGATCACAGCCAGCCCTATAAGGCCCAACTGCTCCCTCCCGAACTCCCCGACCCGCTGCAAAAAAAAATAAAAAAAATCCCACCCACGACCGCTCGTCCACCCCCGATCCCCAACCTCCCCCCGATCCCATCGCGACTGCTGCCTACCCTGCCTACTACCGGCGCACCACCACTGACCACTCCCGCCTCCTTCCGTCATGCCGTCGTCCCCGCCTCCTACCGGCGCACCGCCAGACCCGCCCTCTTCCCTCGTGCACCGCCAAACCCCCGCTCCTCCGCGTGCCACCGCCTCCTCGCGCGCCGCCGGCTGCCGCTGTGGTCGAGCTTCTCCACCGCCACCCCGGCCACCTCCGCCATCGCCTTCCCCAACAACCTCCATCATCGCCCTCCGCCCCGTCCACCTACATGCCACCCGCCCCCAACCTCTCCTCCGGCGTGGCCCGTCTTCTTCTCCCACCCGCTCTCCTACAGTGTGGCCACACTCTGCTCCAACGCGCTCTTCGCCATGGGGTGCCGCTGGCCTTTGTGCTGCACGGCAGTTCAATTCGACCGTGTGCGCAAGTCCAACAAAGGCAGCCACAGCCCCGCGCCTCCGCGGTATGAAGCCGCCATGGCCCTCCAGCCTGTGCTACTTTCCATGCTACCTCGCGCACGTGTAAACTGCAGCAGCTGCTCTCGTCTTCATTTAGATAGCGTCATCCTCTGCCACGCCCCCATCTTCAGTTAGCTAGCGTCATCCTACGATGCACCTTGCATCGGCTCGACCAACCCCATGGAGCAGCTTGCGAACTCCTCTACCGCCCCAACCCAGCCAACTCCCCACCTCCTCCATCCTCCCGAGTGGCAGGCATGCCATTCTGATGCTGCTCCTCCTTGTTGTGCACATAGTATGACATACAGAGGTGCTACGGGAGTGACGAGTGAGCCTACATTTTCCTTTCATCTTTACTCCAATCATCGTTCGTAGCTGAAAAAAGTGGTATGTGTGGCCGCAGGATGTTTGTATTTATTTCTCAAAGTACAAAGCAATGTATGGCAATCCCATCTCTTGTTCACTTCCGCTTCGGTAGACCCCCTCCAACACAAGGAAGGTCAAAATTGTCTCGTACCCCTTCATAACGAAGGGCATGATGGGCATAATTTGAAAAGAGGCCGTCCGCCCGCTGTCCCGCCCAAAACGTGTACGTATACGAATACAGATTTTTTTCCCCGACCAGTCGTCACGCGCGCACGCAGAGTCCACCCGTCGTCCCGTCGCGCGCGCGCCCACCCCACCCCACGCCCCCCGTCAATTACGGCGTAACTGCGCGCCTGCCGCCCCCGCAGTCGCGTCCCGTCGCCTGACCGCAATTAACAGCGGCCCTAATTGCTCGCCTGCCGGCCCTGTCGTGTCGCCTGACCGCCATAATCTCTGGCGCGGATGCGCACGCGCGGTCAAACCGCGCCCTGCGCGCCTGCCGGCCCATCGTGTCTCCTGGCCGCCGTAAGCACCGGCGCGGATCCGCACGTGTGGTCAAAGCGGCTGTCGCCCCCACTGTCGCGTCGCCTGGCCGCCATTTACCACCGGCGTGGCTGCGTAGGCCTGCCGCCCCTCCCCCCCCCCCCCCGTCGCGTCCCATCGCCCCATTATGGCGGGGCCGCCCCCCCTCCCCCCCAACATCCCCTTGTGCTATAAAAACCGTGCGCTGGCCGCATACCTCGCCGCACAACCCCGAACCCGTTCCCCTACCCCCTCGACATTTCTCTCTCGCCACCGACCCCTGAACCCGCTCCCCCAACCCTTGCCCCCACCGCGCTCGCCATGTCCGGCACCGGCAGCTCTCGCGGATGGTGGCCATCGAACATCGGGATCTCAGAGGCGATGGATTTGGTGCGGTACAACATCCTCGTGCCGCCGTCCAGCCGCCTTCCGGGCTCGTGGCACATCAGCGCCGCCGGCTACGCCGTGCCTGGCCCCGCCGCACCCCACGATGATGTCGTCAACCAGGCCGGTGGGAGGTGGAACCGGCTCGGTCGCTGGCGATTCTGGAGGCCAGTACTGGCACGACGTCCTCCGCGACTGTCGCGCCGGGCGGCTGGTCCTCCCTCCCCCACCGGCGACGGGCGCCCCTGCCCCTGCCCCACCTCCCACTCCCGCGCCGGTGGCCCCTCCCCCGCCTGCTCCGGCCGTGGAGATTCCGCCGGAGGTGCAGGCGCTACATCAGGAAAGGGACCCCGACGACTCTCCGGGTTTGCTCCTCGCCATCGTCGCGTCAACGGAGCCCGGCCTCGTGCCGCCGTCGGAGCTGAGAGACCCGGAGGACACTCCAGGCTTGATGGAGACTCTTCGCAAGTTTGCTGCGGCGGCTGAGGAGGAGGAGGACGACCTCGCGTTTCTGGACGACATGAGCAGCGACAACAGCAACGGTGGCGGCGGCATGGGCGCGGTCATCGATGTCGTATCGGATGACGACGACGTAGTTTAGGGTTTATTTTGTGTTTATTTATTATGTTAAGAAACTATGTATGATATGATTAAGTTTGAATGAAGTTTGTTTGTTTGACTATTATGAGTTGTTGAAATATTTGGGTGAAAAAATAAAGAAATTCCAGGTTTAAGAACGCTTTCGCCCGGTAAAAAAATCATAAAATTTTAATGAAAAAAGTAATAATCAAATTTGCAAAAGAATACACAAGCAATAATCTGGAAAAAGTTGATAACGTAAACAGTTTTGTAAAAAAAGTTAGAAAAAAAGCTAAGAAGTTTTTCATAAAACATTCAAAAGGTGTTTCGCTGTAAATTAAATCATAGAATATTATGAAAGTTAACTGAATTTTTGAAACAATTTTTGAATTTTACAAAAGTTGACGTAATCTTAAAAAACAACAGTAGAAACAAGTTGATTTTTTAAAAAAAAATGGTGCATCAAAAATTACAAAAGAGGAAAAAATGAAATAGCAATATAAAAGAAATCGGTGAACCCAGAATGGAGGGCACCAGGCGCTTGTTTGAGAAAATATGGAGTAACGCGCAGTGTTTTAGGGTTATTTCGCCGGGAAAACCATAAAAAAGCATTGGCTGCCAAAAAGTAGCGAAAATTGTCGTGCGTGCTCCCGATGTAACAAAAACGGACACAAAACGAACGTCGCGTCACGTCCGGGCAGTGTTTTAAGGCATTTTCACCGGGAAAATCCTAGGAAATGCATCGAGCATCGGAAAAAATATGCAAATCAGCGTGGGTGCTGTCAACGATGATGCCAACGTGTGGAAAAAGTCTCGTGCCATTCGGCGGAGTAAAATAAAAATCGTAGTTGGGAACCGCCCCTCTGGTAGACCGAAACCGGGCTCGTTGCACAAGGTCCACGTGATCGCATGCATGCAATTGCATCAAAGTGTGCGTACATGTGGGCACGCCTACGTAGGGGCCCACGCAAGGTCGAACGAAAACGACACCAAACGAACGTCGCGTCACGTCCGGGCAGTGTTTTAGGGCATTTTCATAGGGAAAATCCTAGGAAATGCATCGAGCGTCGGAAAAATATGCAAATCGGCGTGGGTGCTGTCGACGGTGATGCCAACGTGTGGAAAAAGTCTTGTGCCATTCGGCGGAGTAAAAGAAAAAAAGTAGTCGGGAACCCCCCTCCGGTAGACCGAAAAGAAGCTCGTTGCACTGGGGGTACGTGATCGCATGCATGCAATTGCACCAAAGTGGGCGGATATGCGCGCACGGCCTACGTAGGGCCCCATGCAAGGTTGGAACGCAAACGGACACAAAACGAACGTTGCGTCACGTCCGGCCAGTGTTTTACGGCATTAACACAGGGAAAATCCTAGGAAATGCATCGAGCGTTGGAAAAATATGCAAACTGGCGTGGGTGCTGTCGAGGGTGATGCCAACGTGCGGAAAAAGTTTCGTGCCATTTGGCGGAGTCAAAAAAAAGTAGTCGGGAACCCCCCTTCGGTAGACAGAAAAGAAGCTCGTTGCACTGGGGGTACGTGATCGCATGCATGCAATTGCACCAAAGTGGGCGGACATGCGGGCACGGCCTACGTAGGGCCCCACGCAAGGTTGGAACGCAAACGGACACAAAACGAACGTTGCGTCACGTCCGGCCAGTGTTTTACGGCATTAACACAGGGAAAATCCTAGGAAATGCATCGAGCGTCGGAAAAATATGCAAACTGGCGTGGGTGCTGTCGAGGGTGATGCCAACGTGCAGAAAAAGTTTCGTGCCATTTGGCAAAGTAAAAAAAATTATCTATCAATCAATGTATTTTCGATAATGGTTGTTTTAAAAAACAGAGGCAACTAATGATTGGGAAAAAAACTAATGAATGGGTTCTTAGAAAAAAAATGGATAAGCCCGCGTACATGCATATCTATCGGGGGTCAAAGCCCCTCCACGCCTCCACGATCTCCAGTCCACGCCGCCTCCACGCCTCCACGCCGCCTCCACGAGCGCCTCTCCCGACGCCATCTAGGGCAAACGCCGCCCCCGACGCCACCTCACACCGCCTCCACGATCGCCTCCCCTGACGTCATCCGCCCCTGACGCCGCCCCCAACGCCGCCTCACGCCGCCTCCACGATCGCCTCCCCCGACGCCATCTGCGGCCGCCGCCGCCCCCGACGCCAAGTCACACCGACGCCGCCCCAACGCCCGCGACGGCCCTGAGGCCATCTGCCACCGACGCCAGCTCACGCCGACGCACCACAGAGCGACTGCCCCAACACGATGTGCCCCGACGCCATCTGCGGCCGACGCCGTCGCCCCCGTTGCCACGTAACACCGACGCCCCAAGTTGGTGAACATAGATTCCGACTTACTTTTATGTTTCATGTGCTTTATCATGTATAACCTTGATTGTAGAATTTTTGTCCTAGATAAGTAGAGTGTGTAGTTAGAGTTTGTTAGTTGATTGAGAGCGTGCTGCATGTGCCACTCATTAAGTTAGTGCACTAAGTACTGCGTAAATACATGCATGCATGAGTGGCTGATACATGCACTGTATATACCATAGTGTTTCTTAGTTCTGTGAAAACCACCTAAGTGTTTGGCTATAGTGTAGTTTTGCTATAGTTTTGGTCATAATTATGCATGCATGACAGCTGATTCTAATTCAGTTTTTCTAGGTATATACAGCAGAAAAACCATGGTATAAAAAATAGTATGGCATCTTAAACCACCCGTACCTGTTCTAGTCCAAACACCTCAAAGTATTACATACCAAAGATTTTTTCAGAAATCATAGTGTTTCTAAAAAAACTTTAAAATTATTTACAGGTTGCGACCGACGCCATCTGCCACCAACGCCACCGCGTCGTCGTCCCCCAGGGCCGGCCCTGATCCCATGGCACGAGGTACTATGCATTCATCATGTTTATTATGCGCCCATATAAAGTAGCTAACATTTTTTTTGCTCCTATTCGTAGCGACCGTGGAGTACGGAGAGATTTTTTGTTCGGTTGAGAAGTGGTGTCTGTTGGTCAACAAACTAAACTCTAGGCAGAAAAAGCGTTTTGCAAGCACTAGTCTTGGAAAAATGCTGATGATACCTAGTGTGCTCATGCGCAAATGTTTGCTCAAGTTCATTATTAAATCGTATTCGTTGGACAGCAAAAGGTTCATCATGCCATCAAAAAATGGTGCGATATCATTGCGCACCGAAGATGTGTTTGACATTTTCGGGCTACAGAACAAGGGCAAAGATGCCATCAAAGCGCTAGAAAAAGGGGGGTTAAAGGCGAAGGTGAAGGTGCCTAGTCGCTTTTTAGATTCCAATACGGGGGAATTGATGATGGACGACCTAATTGAGAACATCGTTGCTAGTGGCACATACAATGATGATTTCCTCCGTAGAATTGTTCTGGTTCTTCTAGGCACGGTTCTTGCACCGCAGTCCACGATAGAAGTTCCTAATGCTTATTACAAGTTAGTGCACGATGTGGAGGCCATCAAAGCATATAATTGGAATGCGTTTATGTTACGCGTTTGCGTGGAAGGCATCACAAAGACCTTATCAGATCTTACAAAATTTACTTGGCCGATCGGAAACCTTGCGCTCCTACAAGTAAATCTTATGTTATATTTGTTTCTTTCGAACTATAGTTTGTGAATTTTTTTTGCTAATATACTTCATGTTCATGCAGTACATGTTTTGGGAGAAAGTGCAGCCACTGGATGATGAGGCATTTGATCCATTAGCTAATGAGTATCCATTGATGCTTAATTGGTCAGAAGATGAGGCTAAGAAGCGTGACGCGTACGACACGGCATACGGCCGTGGTAATGGGACGGTAAGTTACTATTTATGTGTTACTATTTCGTACTACATGCACTTAAGTTACTATTTATATGTTGAGAAATTTTAATTGATTTTACCTGTTACAGATTGATGACGTGATAAGTGAGAAGTACAGGCAGACATTAATTGCTCAACAAGGAAGAAAGGCGGAGGAAGAATTACAGCAAGAATTAGAGCAGGAAGATCGTGCCCACAAAAAGAAAGATAATAGAGATGAGGCTTCATCGAGCAGGGATAGTACATTAGATCAGGTGATGAAATGCATCAAAGATATGCAAAAAGAAATTAGACTTCTCCCTCAGAAATGTGCTGAGGTAATATGAGTGATGTGTACTTCAGTTTACATTGGATTATTCATAATTTATGCATGTAGTTAATGCAATTAATGTGTCATTGCAGATAGTAGTGGAGAAGCTGGAGAAGAAAGGTCTTGTCTTCAAGCCAAACAAGGGGTCTGATGATGACATTGAGTATGTGGAGCATAGTGAAGACTGGGTGGGGAAGTATGGTCCATCAAAATATTAGCCAGATGTACAATCAACTCCTGCAAAAGAAGATATGGACAACAGGGTGGACGCATCCTTCACCACTGGGAACGGGAATAAATTGGCGCGTGAGAAAGGTGTGCATCACAACACACCAGGTACAGGAGATGAAGGCGACCCCTTCGTTATTGAGGATAATGGTAATTCTCCCGACCCATCTCTTGCGACGGTAGACACGAATGACTTTCCAGCTATTACTTCAACCCCCAAGAATATGAATGAAGTGTCAGACGGGTCTAGCGCCGATAAATCTGAGGAATTTAGTATGGATAGTCTGAACACCCGTATTAAAAATGCGAAAGAAAATGGCACTGAGGAGAATGATGGGAAGGAGAATGATGAAAAGGAGAATGATGAAAAGGAGAATGATGGGAAGGAGAATGATGGGAAGGAGAATGATGGGAAACGCAAGAGGAAACGGTCAAAATACTGTCTTTCACCTTTTCTTCAGAACGATGGACGTAAACGTGCAAAGAAAAGTAAGTGCTAGGTAATTTATTCTTGCAACATACTTCTGTCCTTGCATGCACACTTTATTAACTCATTCTTGCAACACACCGGTCGAGCTGCTATGATTAGTACTGATTACATTAATGAGGATCACATAGAGGCCGCGAAGGTTTATATCCGGACACTGGCAGAGTCGGAGAAGCTTTGCAGAAAAACTGTTGTGCACATGACGGGAATTGGTGGGGAAACATGTACAGCTGATATGCTTGAAGCCATCATTTCAAAAAAGTGGTTGCATGGCGGTGTAAGTATTAGCACTAAGTTATTAAGTTGTACATGTCATTTACATAAATTATCTAATAGGCGTATTGCTGTTATGTTATTTTGTAGGTCATCAATAGTTATTGCAACCATATGCAGACCCATAATCCTCGTGCTGACCGTCACATATTATCATCTTGGGTGTCCCACTGGCTTATTCTTCGTGGTGATGGAAAGGTTAACAACTCTAAGAGGCATTTTATGGATCATTTCACAAACCAAACTAAAATGGTGTCTAGAGTTACTGAAGAGTATTTCATCAAAGATAAGGTACTTCAGTTTAGTATGATCATTCGTAGTACATCTGTGTGTACACCAACATGAATAAACTTTGTTGTAGGCATACTTTCCTTTTCATGTGGACGAAAGTCATTGGATATCAGTTCTTATGCACAACAAGAAAAAAGAGTTTCAAGTTTTAAACTCTACTGGTAAATGCAACAAAAGAGTTCTTGCAAAGATTGCTAAGCTGGTAAGCTTACAATGATACATAAAACAATATATAGTTATTCAAAACGTACTTCATATGGATTTTTCATTTTTATTTCAGAGGGCAGAAATAGCTAATGATACAAACGAGGTGAATGCTCTTATTGGAACGAAACATCCTGACGTATCTTCCTGGCCAATAAGGGAGTACGATATGCCATCACAAACAGACGGGTATGTTGCAAATGATGAATTAGTATGTACTTGTATGATCCATCAATAATTGACTTGTGGTTTCTTGCAGAGTCTCTTGTGGTCTTTTCGTGGTGAAATGCGTTCAAAGCTGGGACGGAGATGATTGGACATTTGAGTTCGATCAAGATGAGGTTAATGCTTCAAGGGGACGCATTCTAGCTGAAATACTTTTTTCAGAATGCAACACGAAGGAAGTAGTGAAAGAGAAGATCCTCAAGATCATGGAGAAGAAATGAGTTGGAGGATGGGGTGTTGGCTATTATCTCCACTAAATAAACGTGCCGTTGTCGGTACTTGATACAATTTTCATATTAAGACATCATCTCTATATTGTAATACAATTTTCATATTAAGACATCATCTCTATATTGTAATGTGGCATGGTTTAGCATGTTCCGCAACTAAATAAATGTGCCGTGGTCGGTATTTGCTACAATATCTATTTTTCAATGTCACTTTTATTTGCATCATTGTCGGTGACACTCTTATTTGCATCATTGTGGGTGATGATATTTTTTTAAATGAGTATATTTGTTCTGCACTTTCGTAAGAGAGGAGCTCGGTGGAGGGGGGCGGAGGCAGCTATTTAAGCCGCTCCTCGCGCCCCCCGGCTTCCGAGGTGGGACTAAAAATGGCGTCCCCATCGCGCCCCACACTGCACGTGGTTGCCGCAAGGCTCAGGAGGCCTATTTTGCACTGTCTCGGGCCGGCCCAGTTCAGCCCAATGAAGGCATGCCGCCACTCGGCCCCTCCCCCGGCCCACGCCCACTCCCCTCCCTCAGTGCACGCGGCCGCCGCAGGGCTCATGAGGCCGTTTTCGGCGCTGTCACCGGCCGGCCCAGTTCGCCCATAGAGGCAGGGCGCCACTCGCCCCCTCCCACGGCCCACGCCCACTCCCCTCCCCCGCGCGTTGCCGAACTCACGCCAGTTTAGTCCCACCTCGAAAGCGGAGGGGCGCGAGGAGCGACTTAAATAGCTGCCTCCGCTCCCTCTTTCGAACTCCTCTCTTATCACACTGCCCGCAGCCCCGTTGGACCCCGTTGCCGGGCCCATTAGGGGGCTCTATCAGCCGCCCGAGTCGCCCCTTTCGGGCTTGATTTGGGTGTATGATTTGTTCCCCACTATGGGCCCGGCTGCGGTGGTTGGGCATATTTTTTTTCTAAATATTTTTAAAAAATATTATTTTACTTTTACGAAAGTGCAGAACAAATATACTCATTTAAAAAAATGTACGCAATCTTTGCATGCATGCACCTAGGAATCATATAGAAACAGTACGAATAAACATAATTTCCAAACAGTACAAATAAACAGAATTTCAAAACTTCATATAGAAACAGTACAAATCATCACGTAACAGTACAAATCAAGTTTTCTGGCACACATGTGCGAATAAAAATAGCATAGGTTATTCAGACATAACAGTACAAATCATCTCGTAACAGTACAAATCAAGTTTTCTGGCACACATGTGCGAATAAAAATAGCATAGGTTATTCAGACATGACTCGTGCGATCACTTTTATTCTTCCTACAAACCAAGCTGCGTCTCTACGCCCAGTTCCTGAACAAAACATAAAGAAATGGGTGAGCAAATATAGTTGGTAAAATCAAAGTAGCAACATAACAAAAATAAAAAGGTTGCAACTCACTTCTCGTTCTTACTGCATGTAGCCTTGTTATGACCTGGGAGACCACACAGACAGCACAAAGGACCACTTTTCTTCTCTGTAAAATCTTTTGGCCTACCATTCTTTGTAACGTCGGGGCCCCCCTTCGATCGCCCCTTCTTAGGTGCACCCTTCATCGAAACTTTCTGAGGATCACCAATACCAGGCTCAACTTGTTGCGCCTGACTTGCCTCCTTCTTCAGCATAGCATACCTTCTACTTCCTATAAGTTCCTCCTCTAAAATCTTTTTCTGCGCTATTATGTTGTCCAGACACTTCATCAACTCGTCGTACAAGAAGGGATCATTTGCTGCAACATGAGCAGCTTCTGCGGTTTTAATGGTTATTGCACTATGCTGTTCTCTCTCCAATGGCCCTGACCAACCCCATCCAAACATATCACTCTTCCGCTGCACAGGCAACCCATCTCTCGCATGTTTGGACAACCAATGCATGACACAACACTTTGGTATTTCAGTTAAGTTCAGATGATGGAGAACAAACAGAATGTGTTTGCATGGCAGCCCTTTCCGAACCATCCTAAGACAACTGCATGTAATAGTTTGTTCTGAGTTACCTGGTTCATAAACAACATTGTACCTGAACTTGTGGTTATCCTTCCATGTCACCATGAATGTTTGACGCCCAATTCCCACGAGCGTCTCAAATATCTCCAGCTGACCCATCTTATGCAAATCATCTTGCAGGATGTAGAAATTAGCAGGTGTGAATACTTTGGCGGCATGCTCCTCAAGGGCCTTATATTTAGTAACCGACGATGGTTCCTTCTGGAATGCCTCGCAGTCATCGTACGCCTCGTTCTCACGCAGGCGAACTATACAGTTCTCATAATGCACCACCAAATCAACAATTGTCATACCGTAGTCCAGGTGAAGGTGAAGGCAGGAGTTGAGGCTTTCACTCCTCTGGTTACTTCGCATACCAAGGAAAAAACCATCGGAAAGATATGAAGCTGCCCAAAGTCTCCTCTTCCTGTACATCCTGTCAAGCCACTCTTTGGTTCTATCCGTCTTCCACTTATCATAGAAAGCTTTCCATCTCTTCTCAAAGTTCGCTTGAGAGGTGGCATAGTACAGGAGCGATCTGAACTCATCCAGTGACTTGTAATGCAGGTGCCTTTGCATATTTTTCTCTATATGCCAGGAGCAAAGACGATGGAAAACATCTGAAAGGACAGTCCGAATAGCCCGGATCATTGCAGCGTCACCGTCTGTGATTATTGACTTTGGCTTCACCTGACCGTTTGCCTTCATAAATGTCTGCAGCAGCCACACGTATGTCCCTTCCGTCTCGTCAGCAATGATGGCACAACCAAACACTGTGGTGCAACGGTGGTTGTTAACTCCAACAAAGGGGACGAACGGCATACCGTATCTGTTCATCTTATATGTGCTATCAAACACGACCACATCTCCGTAGTCCTGATAGTCCCTCCGCGACTGTGCATCGCACCAGAACATACTCTTCAATCGCCCTTCCTTGTCACGCACATACTCAAAAAAAACTCAGGGTCCTTCTCCTTCCTGCTCCTCATAATGCCAACTGCCGTCTCTGCATCTCCCTTTGCAATGAGCTTCGGTTTTTCTCTGCAACAAAGATTGTAAATGTCCCTCCTGATAAGACCGCACTTATCGTACGAACCGTATTTGCTGATGAAGTTGTCCATTATAATATGCTTTCTTATCCCGGCTGCTTCCATCGCCAATATCTCCGCCCTCTGGCCATCTCCAATCCGTCTGTGTGACCACAAAAAACAAACCTCATCGGGCCGAGCCATCGCGTGGTTGTGATCATCCACGAATGATGCGACGAACCAAATGCCACGTTCTTTGTCTAGCTTCACCACCATATGTGCACCGCAGTCGCAATGAGTCTCCGGTCTAAGCCTGCGCTTGCGGCTCTCCATGGTTATGAACTTGCTCTGCCTTCTCCCTGCCCTGGAGCAAAGAAACCGCCGGTACCGTATCATTCCCAAAGCACCTCGTTTCACCTTCTGTTTCCTGATACTAAACCCGTGCTCTCTGGCGTGATTGTTGTAGAATATGTATGCATCCCCTTGCGACCGAAAGGTCATAGCCATGACCTTCCAATGTGTCTCAAGCATCTTCTGCTCCCTTTGAGCCTCCTCAATATCAATCTCTCCCTCATCGTCATCAAGTACAGGACCATCTGACTCCTCCTAAAACATTCATTTGAAAATATATATGTCAATTACTATCATTTAAATCATACTATTGATCGATGTACAACATCTAACAACTAACCTGGCTCAAGTTATCTGCAAATGATTCCTGCCAACTATGTTGCACATTGTCAACATCCACATCTTCCTGTAAATTTGTACACAAAATATATAGTTAGCCATGCCATACTTTGCAAATTCAAAAATAAAAACAAAATATACGCCACTTACGTTGTCGCTATTTGCGCCATGTTCATTATTATCAAAATCCTCTGAAGGTAAGATATCATATGACGAGACGGAATCGTTGTCGCTGCTGTCATCATCTTCGTTCAAATTATCGTTATCGGTCTTAGTCACCTTATCAGTACCATTCTCGTCCCTCCCGAATGCTGATTCTTTGTCCATGTCAACACGCCAAACTCACAGAACTGCAAAACATCGTGTGTTAGGTTTAGTACAATGCATCATGCCCAAAGCAACGCTAGTTCTGTAAATCATGCCCTAGTCCGTAGAGGAGGCGCTGTGGCGGGAGGTTTTGATGAACCCTAAACCCTAAATCAGTACATGCATGAACTAGCCCTCACTTCTATCCATCATGCCCGCCCCATGCCCGCTAGGTTTAGATGACAAACCTTGGCCCGCGGTGTAGACGTCGCCGGCGTTCGACGACAGTGCTGCGGAGGCGGCGTCAGACGTCGAGCCCTTCACGTCCCCGGCGTAGGACGACGACGGTGAGATGCAGCGACGGACGACGTTGCGACGGCGAGGGCGGTGTCGGACGGGGTTCGGGCGGCGAGGGCGGTGTCAGACGTCGGGCCCTTCACGTCCGCGTCGTCGGACGACGGTGAGATGCGGCGACGGGCGATGTTGGGACGGCGAGGGCGGCGACGGGCGACGTTGGGATGGCGAGGGTGGCCTCGGACGGGGTTCGGACGGCGGCGATCCGCGGCGGTGGCGATCGGCCACTTTGGAACTACCGTGATCGGCGGGCGGGCGACCAGATGGGCGGGCGAGAAGATGGGGGCGGGCCTAGATCGTGGGTAGTTTTTGCGGGCGGGCGACCAGATGGGTAGTTTTTTTTCAACCGCGTATACGTATGCCCGGCAGAGCCGTACAATACGAGGTGGGCATACGTCTCTTCCGTATGCCCATTCTGCTTTTCTACATTTTGTTGGGGGGGGGGGTCTACCGAAGCAAGGCCCTCTCTTGTTTCTAAACTCCGAGTTTTTTGTTCTGCATTCTTCAGTCGTTGATGAAAGCAAACTGAACCTTAGGGGCCGCCACCTCAGGTTGTTCAAGTACGCGGCCACCGGAGGTTCGCTGTCGCAGTGCCCCCTGAATCCCACTGCTCCCGTGCCAACTAAGAAGGATCTGGGCCTCATACATTTGATTTTGTATGTTTTGTCATTTTCACCTATTTTATTTCAGCAAATATGGTTGTTGATGCTTGCCTTGTTATGCTACTACAAATTTGCAGGACAAAACAAACTTCACCATACTCTAGAACAAAAAGATGAGCAACACAGTGGAGCTACACAAAAACGACGCCGATGTTGCCCACAGACTGTCGTGGTGTCCATGTCGAGGTCAAGTGCCATCCCATTGCTGGACAACCCTCCTGGAGTCCGACACTGCTTAGTGTTGCCGGTGTTTATGTCAATCGTGAAACAGAGCAGAGTTTTTGTCGTACGCTTTACTGTCCTTAGAGTACGATATAGCATTCTTCGTCCCCTTGGAAGGTTCAGCATTCTAAATGATCAGAACAAAAACAATATAAAATTAGTGTGATGCTACTTATGTATGTTGGTACCAAGCTTGACGATGTATTGGTGTGCTACACTTGATGATGGGTTGTGGATGTAGCACACGAAGTGTATGTATTGTTGTGTGTAATTTTCTTGAATTTCAATAGCATGTGAAGTTCATGTTTCAGAAATTCCTAAGTTCACATGTACCACATACCCAAGAAATTGCTCAATGAGAAAAAGGACCACCTAGGCCATTTCATCAACAGCAAAAAATGTCGTGAGACAAAAAAAATCACAAGATAGTATAATAGAGTAAGTTAGTGGAAAGTGCAAAAAAACCATAATTTTGTTTGTAAGTTTAACCATTCTAAAAAATACCTTGAAGTTTAATTTTAAATAATAGTGTTGTTCATTTTTTTATTACAAACCTGTGATTTTTTCGTTACTACAGAATAAACCAAGAAGTTCAAAAAAATGGAGCAGTTCGAAAAGTTTATAAAAAATGGTGTTTCCACATATTACTAAAAACGGTGAAATACAATTTTAACTAACATAGAAGTTCAAAATGTTATTCCAAAACAAAGAAGCTCAAATAAAAGACGAGCAATTTAAAAAGTTTGTAAACATGGATCTTCCCCTGTTTCTTTTTAAAGATATAGAGGTTCAAATTTAAATAAGTGAGTGGGTCGATGTTTATTACATAGCTAGCACTTTTCCCTTTACTAATGAATAACACCAAGAAGTCCTTTAAAAATGAAGTTGTTTGATGTTTATAAAAATCTTAGATTTTCTCCGATACAAAAGAATAAAACCAAGAAGTTCAATTTTCAAAAACGGAGTAGTTCAATGCATATTAAAAACTTAATGTTTTCTCGTTACAGAAGAATAAAACCAAGAAGTTTAATTTTAAAAGGCAGAGTAGTTTAATAGTTATTTGAAAACTCAGTTTTTTTGGTACTAAAAGAATAATACCAATATGTTCTATTCGAAATAACGAAGAAGTTCAACGTTTCTAACGAAACTTAAATTTTCACATTTCTAAAACACCCACAAAGAAGTTCAAAATTAAAAAAGTGAGCAGTTCGTTGTATATAGAAAACTCAGATTTTTTTCGTTATAAAGTGAAATAGAGAGAAGTTCAAATTGACAACAGACGGAAGTTCACGTACTCCATGGTGTGTGTTTCATATGAGAAAATAGGAGTAAAATGGCGAAGTCCAAAAATTTTGTTGCTAGAAGTTCAAGTGCACAGACCGGGAAAAATCAAAAAGTTCCTCTTGTTCAACAAGTTTCCACAACAGAAGCTCAAATTAAAATAAAAAAAGTTTAGAAAATTTAATTAGTAAATGGATTTCCCCGTTTCCAAAAGAAACCTAGAAATTCAAATTAAAGTAATGGACCGGTTCAATGTTTATTGAAAACTCAGATTCTAACCGCTAATAGAAAATAAAACCAACGTGAGGTTCGAATTAAAATAACATGAAAGTTTGGAGTTTATTAAAACCTAAGATTTACATGTTTGAAAAACAAAAACAAAAACCAATGTCATTTTGGCATTTTTAAAACCAACTCATAAAAATGAAAAACATTTCTTGCTAGAAGATGAAGTGCTCGACGAGGGAAAGTTGGAAATTGCTACCCACTTTATGCACACATAATTCTCTCTCCCTTTCTGTCTATCTTTTTACAAATAAATCAAAATTTAAAAAATGTGGAGGGGGTCCAATATTTATGACAAAACTAGGATATTTTTATGCTAAAGGAAAAAAAACAAGAAGTCCAAATTAAAAATAGAGAAGTTTGATATTTATAAAGAAACCCAGATTTTCCTTGTTAGTAAAGAATAAAAATGACGAAGTTCAAATTAAAATAGAGTAGCTCGATGTATACGGGAAACTCAAATTATTACCATCTCTAAGAAAAAACTATGAAGTGCAATTTACAAAAAAAAATGTTTCATGCTTATTTAAAAACATATTTCCTTTCTAAAAATATGACTAAGAAGTTGGAAATTATAATAACAGAGAAGTTCGAAGTATATAAAAAAACTCAGATTTGTTGCAAGAAGTTCAGGTGCACCTCCGTGCACGGTTTAGAAATTTTATTGCGGGACGTCCGACCTCTAGTTACATGTTTTAAAATGGCAAAAAATGGCGTCCGACGTTCAATTGCGTGTAATTCGACGTATATACAAAATGCGTAGAAGTTCATAGTGAAAACAACGAGAAGTTCAAGTACTGCAAGGAATGCATTTTAGGTGAAAATAAAAGTATAGAAAAATAAAAGCTTAAAAGGTTTTCTGAAAGAAGTTCAAGTGCTCTTTCTGGGGAAGTTCAAAAATTCTTGCAAGAGAGGTTCACCTTGTCTTTCCATGTTTAATTTCTTCCGTATAAAAATCAAATACAATTATTTACTCAAAATAAAAAAGGTGAAGTCCAAATTAAAATAACAGAGAAGTTTGGAGTTTATTAAAACCTAGGATTTACCTATTCAAAAAATAATAATAAAACACAACGCCTTGCACTTTTAAAAACAACTCATAAACGAAAAAAATGGTTGCTAGAAGTTCAAGTGCTCAGCGAGGAAAAGTTTAAAAAATTCTTGTGAGAGAGGTTCACCGTGTATTTAGATGTCCAAAATACATAAAAAAATATGTTGTTTTTTGTGTTTTAAAATAATTCTCTCAAACCAAAGAGAAGTTCAAAATGATAACTACCTGAAGTTCACATACTACATGGTGTGTATTTCATATAAGAAAAATAAATAAAGTAAAATAGAGTGAAGTTCAAACAGACATGCCCTGGAAGTTCAACTACTTGAGGCAGTGCAAAAAACAGTAAGTCAAACAACAGCACGTCAAAAATAGAGTGAAGTTCAAACAGACATGCCTGCGAAGTTCAACTACTTCACGCAGTGCATTTACATTCGCGATGAAGGCAGAAATCATGATCTCGTCATTTTCTAATTTACTTCAAAATGACAGGAATATCATTTTGTGTAAGTTCAAGTTCTCGGTCGGACAAAGTTTAAAAAATATTGTGAGAGAGGTTTGTACACAAAGAATATCATTTATGTAACACTGACGAAAATGGATGAGAAAATTACAAACGAAAATACGTCACAGAAGTTCAACATGAAAACAGCAGGAAGTTCACCAACTACACTGAATGAATTTCGGATGAAAAACTTTTGAAATCGTCGCTAGTATGAAAAAATGATCAACACGAGAAAGTTGCATGTTTAAAGCAGCTTTCCACCGGTATATCACTTGCTCAATTCCGGTGGGTGTTTTGGTGAGTGGATGAAGAGCTACGAGCAAAAAAATCATGTGAAAAACAGAGTGAAGTTCAACAAAACATGTCGAGAAGTTCAAGTTCTTCACGCGGTGCATTTTTTAATAATCTGTTTTGTGATAAAGGCAGAACGAATGATCTCGTCATTTTTGAAATTACTTGAAAACGGCTAGGAATTAGAGAAAACCATCAACATGAAAAAGTTTCGCATTTTCCATAGCTTTTCAACGGTATATTATCAGCGAAAATACGTTTTCAGCCATTTTAAAAATTGACATAAAACCGCAATGAATTAGGAGAAATAATAGTACCAAAAAGTTCCGCATTTCCTCAAGCTTTCCAACGCCATATCATTTGCTGCATTCAGACGTAAGGTTAAAAAATTAGCTCGAAAATATGAACTCGGTGGAACCTGTACCGTTTTCCAAATTAATTTTAAACCATTCAATATTAGAAAAAACTTTCAACAAGAGAAAGTAGCGCATTTTCATAAGCTTGCCAACGCCATATCATTTCCCTCAATTGGATTGGCCGTTTAGAAATGACATCGAAAATACGAACTCAGCTGTTCGGTTTGCGAAATTTTACGATTTTCCAAATTACTCTTTAACCATAGGAAATTAGAGAAAACTTTCAACATGTGGAAGGAGCGGTTTTATAGCAGCTTTCCAATGCCATATTATTTGCCTCATTCCAATAAACGGTTTAGAAATGCGATCGAAAATCCGATTCATGTTTTTTTGTATGAAGAAAACACGGTTTTCAAAACTGCTCTTAAACAACTTACATTTTGCCAAAAATTTAACTTGGGTCATGATACTGGTGTCCATATCTTTCAAACGGTATATCGCAAGCCCATTTGGGCAATGTTGACGGAAGCTCAACCTAGCACTGGGAGAAGTTCAGGTCGAACAACTCATGTAGTAAAATTACAAAAAACGCAATTTCATCACGACCCGAGAGCAAAATCCGCCAACGAACGAGATTCCTATTTAAAATGGGTATTTAGTTGTTAAAAATGTTTCTAGATTACACTAAGATCATATAGAACACGACTAACCAGAATAATTCATGCGGGGAGACACTGTCGCGAAGATAGCCCGAAGGTCGGGTTCCTAGAGAGGGAAGTTCAGGCGTGTAACTCGGGAAGTTCATGTTGTGATCAGAATAATATTCTGATCCCGTGATCAGAATAGTGTTTATGTGTGTGTGTGTGTGTATACATAAACACTATATATATACATGTTATTCTTTTGTAGTCAGAGAAAATCACACGGCTTATTAGTAGCAATCATCTGTGTTATTATTGTTCTTCGCACACATTTCTAATTACGGACCTGTTTGCCACGTATCACACACATCTTTTTGATTTGAACCATTTCCATTGTATTTCCTAACCACACACGGGTCATCCTAGTGAACCGTATGTTGTATATCGCACACACCTTCATCTGGCTGCCTGTTTCTTTTGTTCTTCCTCATCACAAATAGTTCATCCGAGTGAACCATATGCTATATATCGCACATGCCTTCATCTGGCTGCCCATTTCTTTTGTTCCGCCTCATCGCAAACAGTTCATTGAACTGAACTGTATGCCCTACATCGCACACGCAATTAAAATCAGAACCATGTTTGATGCATCCATCATTGCAAACATTTTGCACCATTTTGACGGGTTTTTACACCATCATTTGCGAGTATGGCATCGGCGCATTGCACATAGTTTCGTCGAAGGGTCTCTGATAGTAGTGTCGCGTTTGGACCATCCTGCAATAGTGCTCTTCCCAAATGACGGCGAGAAGGGATCCCACAACGGCCAAATTTGAAGGGAGACAACTAGTACATGCTATCCTGACAAAAGTAGTCTTCGTTTGCAAAAGCCTCTAGTGGTGACGCCACGGTGGGCTCAGCGATGACCTCCATCCTGCCGTCCTGGCGGTCTTGGTCTTGTTGCACCGAAATGGAAACCTTTGCTTGATTCCTCGGGACTCCGCGCCTGCGCTTGCCTCCTTAGCACCAAAGAGGAAACTAGTACACTGCGCCCGCTGGCGCCGGCCTGGCCTTGGTCTTCATGGCTCATGTCATCTGAACCTCGCGAGGCAAACCTTGCATAGAAATCTCTGCTCCTTAGGAGCCAGCCTGAGGAGGCCGCCCCCCGCGGGAGTCTCGATGTCATCCGCCTCGCGAGGCTTGGCCCCTCGCAGGGGTCTTGAGTTGTTGATGTTGGAACTGGGCCATACCAGGCTGTCAACGGAGCCACGCCGTGGGCCGTAGGCAGGCAAGTCTGGGTACCCCCTTTCCTAGAACGCCGACAGTAGCCCCCGGGCCCAAGGCGCGCTCGAACTTGGCTTCGAGGCGAAGCCAAAGGGCAAGTGGGATAGACGCGGGCCCTAACCGCCTGCGGCCTTGGTCGACGCATGGCGATTGATGGGACGTGGGTGCTCCGCTTCCCCACGTTGCCTTGATAATCGTTCGACATGACGAGACTCCGCTGGATGCTGAGAAAAACCATCATTGCGTTGGATCGTGGAGGCCAGTGGTTGGCCTCCCTCAGGCTATAAATGAGGGGCGGGGCGGAGCCCCTCTTGCTCATCTCCGTCATCTTGCCGCCCGCTTCTTCTTCTTCCTTGTCTTGCCGTCTTGCCATATCTCCCATGGCACCGATCAGGAGGTTCTCTGCGGCGGAAAAGGGGAAGGCCCTCGGGAGGAGCCTGAAACGCTTCTGCCAAGGAAGAGGTTCAGCCGCCCTCGCAATGACGACGAAAGGTAGGAGGTGACGCGACCTTGCACTACAAAAGAAGACACATCCGTGACATTTTGGGCTGAACGAAAAAAAATTGTCATACTTATGACACTTCTATGACGATAATTGTGACAAACCCCAGTATCATCATAGATGTGGTGGGCTCCTACTTCTATGACAAAAAATCATGACAGAAAATTGGCTTTTCGTCCTGGGTAGGCCGGAGACGCAGCTGCATGACATTCTTTGGGTCGTCCATGACAGAAAAAACCATGAGAGAAACAAGGGCGAGGAAAATATCAGGGAGTTCTCGGTTACGGTGGGTGGTCGGGGGCCGAGCGATGCGTGTTTCTCTCGTACGTATGCGTGTGTGTGCGAGACATTGCGCTCTAACTGAACCTGAGCGAGGCGTTGGGCTCTAACTGAACCTGAGCAATTGCACTCAGGCTACGCATTACTGAAACCGAGCGATTGATCGATCCCTTGCTGTTAACTGAACCCGAGTGATTCCTTCGCTACTGCTGCTAACTGAAGCCGATCGATGCTGCCTCTGGATGAACAGTGAGCGTTGTTGGGGGCTTTGAATGAACAGTTCCTGTTGGGGGGTTGGATGAACAGGACCCCATGGTAGTAGAGGCCATTGTCGCTGGAGGAATAGTACCCCGATCGATCGAGCCGGTGGATGAACAGGACCCCGTGGAGGGCTGGTTGAACAGTAGCCGGTGGAGGGCTGGATGAACAGTAGCCCGTGGAGGGGTGGTTGAACAGGACCTCGTCAAGAGGGTTGGTTGAACAGTAGCCGGTGGAGGAGTGCGCGGTGGTGACTGGATGAACAGGAGCCCGTGGATGAACAGTCGCAGGTGGAGGCTGGAGGATGTCGATAGTGGATGAACAGTAGCCCGTGGAGGCAGTCGACGGTGGAGATGAACAGTATCCCGTGGAGTCCCGTTTTGCGGTACGCCACACCCCTCCCAATGAACAGGACCCCCGTTTCGACCATAGCGCTCCAACACAAGTCCGTTTCCTTCGTTTTGCGATACGCCACACCCCTCCCGATCAACAGGATCCTATTTCAACCGTAGGAGGTATGTTTCCTCCGTTTTGCGATACGCCAGACCCCTCCCGATGAACAGGATCCCGTTTTGACCGTGACCAGTCGAACATAAGGTCGTTTCCTCCGTTTTGCGGTACGCCAGGCCTTGTTTCCATTGGTTATTCCATCCAAGCCAGTTGGCTCCCGATGAACATCATGCGTTCTATTGCCTTCCGATGAACACAACGTTGTTTCTCCGTTCCGACCCAGTTGGTTCGCTGCCCGATGAACAGGACACCGTTGCACCCGTCCGTTGCCTCTCCATGTACACAAGCCCTGGTCGTCCGCGAGTACGAGCTCGACACCCCGCCCGTATGTATGTACGTAGCCATTTTTTTGGCCCTGTGGTTGTACGTATGTGTTCAGGACTTAGACGGGACTGCGTGAAATGCTATGTCGGGTGCTCTACAATGACACACGTGCAGCTACTTACTCGGCCATGGTTCATACTTGCAGAGAGACCGATCGACCAGTATGTACGTACACGTTCGTGACCAGAATGACAACACTAAGTACGCTTCGACTAGGTGGGTCCCGACTATCAGTCACTTCCTTGCGTGCGAAGATGTAGCTGGTGGGTCCCAGCAGTCAGCGGGGCGAATCATTTTGTTCCCGTAATATGGACGCACTTCCTTGCGTGCGAAGATGTAGCTGGTGGGTCCCAGCAGTCAGGGGGAAATGTTTTTTTGCGAAATACGGTGGCCCGTCCGGTGGGTCCCTGCTGTCAGGTGGAGGTATAATTATTTTGCGTGTAATAAGGAGGCACTTCCTTGCTGCGGCCATGGACCCAGCTCTCAGCCTCTCCACGTACATTACTCTTCCGATGGAAGTCGTTTGTTTACCACATTGACCATGCTGTGCCGAGAGCACCAAGGCGGTGGACGATAGCGAGGCCTAGGAAGGGGACGAGGCGGAGCCGGGGAAGACGCGGTAGTGGATGCCCACGCGGAGAGGAGTATGAGGGTTCACTGGTTCGGCTGCGGTGTGAGGCTGCTGTCGCCAGAGAATAACATGAGGTGTGGGTGAGTATAGAGGGATGGCATGGCCAGCAGTGGCAGCATAGCCGGACATGGGAGGCAGGAGCAGGAGGCACGGCCGACAATTGTTTGGGCGGCTAGAGCAAGAAGACCAGAGGTTGAAGAAGCACTAGGGCCGTTGGATGGACATCGTATGGTCACTCGAGCTAGAATCGTTCATATTGACTAAGTTGACAAAGCCCTCCGTCCCTGTCATCTTAGTAGGCCCACAAGTCAGCCTCCCACTATGGTGGGTCCCAGCTAGCAGGGGGAGTGTTCATTTTTTGTGTGTAATAACGAGGCACTTCCTTGCATGCGAAGATATAGCTGGTGGGTCCGAACTGTCAGCGGGGGAACGTTTTTTTGCGAAATACAAAGGCCCTTCCAGTGGGTCCCAGCTATCAGGTGGAGGAATCATTATTTTGCGTGTAATAAGGAGGTATTTCCTTGCGTGCGGCCATGGACCCAGCTGTTAGCCTCTCCACGTACAATCCGCTTCCGATGCATGTCGTTTGTTGACCACGTTGACCACGCCGCGCCGAGAGCACCAGGGGGTGGACGACGGCGAGGCCTAGGAAGGGAATGACACGGAGCCAAGGAAGACTCGGTAGTTGTTTCCCACACGGAGGGGAATGCGAGGGTTTACTGGTTCGTCTGTCGTCGCCGGAGAATAACAGCAGGTGTGGGTGAGTAGAGGGATGGCTAGGCCACCAATGGGAGAACGATGGGGCGGTGAGGCCTGCATGACAGCATATCTGGCCGCGGGAGGAGGGAGCAGGCAGTCCCGCCGGTGCTTGTTTGAGCGGCTGGAGCAGGAAGAGCAGAGATTGAAGAAGCACGACGACCGTTGGATGGACATCCAACAGTTACTACTCTCGTGTGTTGACTAAGTTGACATGGCGTTGCGTGTGCGTCAACCTTATTTTTTTAGGAAAGCATACACGTCAACCTGTAGTAGGCGCATAAGTCAGCCTCAAATCTGTGGAAAACAGCATACAACCCATCTGCCATTATTTCTAATAATTTACAGCCCATTTGCCAATTCTTAAGAATTTTTTGAGCCCATCTTCTTTTTGTTAGCATTACACCCCATATTGTGACCATGGTTAAAAATTATACGAAATTTTGCATATTTTGGTGCGGTCAACTGTTTTTAATCCCGAAATATCGAGTCACATTCAAACTATTTTGAAAAATAATTTATATAAATATAAAATCCAAATAATTGTCCACGCATAAAAATCAATGGAATTTAACATCTTGTAATGAAAAAAAATTGAAACTAATTCCCGGTTTGATGTGTTTTAAAAATGTACAGCCCATTTCTGGGCAAACTGAATGAAACTCTCCTCGTCTTGAAAGATTTGCGGCCCAGCAGGGCTGATAAAGCAAGTAGGCCTTGTTTGTGTATTTCTTTAAAAAAATAGAACTGGGCTAGCCATTTTCAGCAAGAAAAAAACACAATTGGGCTCATGATGTGGTAAACATAAATAAAACCCTGGCTAGACAGGCTACAGCCCCCGCACAATCCCGTTGTTACCCTGATCCGTCGCTAAAACTAGTATAAATAACAACTGCTTGTTCCTCAAAAAAGTAAATAACAACTGCACGACCTGCTGGGTCCCTGGTGTCAGCCGCTCGTTGTGTAATTCTCTCGTTTATTGACTACATTGACAATGGCGTGAGCCCCAGATGTCCAACCATTAGGAGGAACCATTTTTTGGGATTATAATGACGAGGCACTTGCTTGCGTACTGCCATGACGCTGGTGGGTCCCTACTGTCATCCTCTCCACGTACAGTCATATCCTTGTTCCTCTCGGTTGTTGACGACGTTGACAATGCAAGAGGGCGGTGCACCGCGCACGGTGAGCAAACCAAGGCCGAGACGACGGTGAGGCCTCAGATAGAACAAACTGGAGCCATGCAAGATGCGTTGGTCCAGTCGCACGCGGAGGGGAGTACGAGGGTTGACTGGTTCGGGTGCGGGTGCGTGTTGGGGCTGATGTCGCCAGAGAATAACAGGACGAGTGGGGGAATAGAGGAAGGGACTGGCCAACGTTGGAGGGTACGGTAGGGCGGCAGAGGCACAGCCAGCCATGGGAGGCGGGAGCAGGCGAAGCCGACGGGGTGGTTTGGTTTGGGCGGCTGGAGGAAGAAGACAAGAGATAGAAGATACACGACAGATGTTGGATGTCAATCCAACGGCTGGTAGGCATAATTTTTTTTTGACTAGCTAGTAAGTCGACACCACCTTGGATAGGCTATTTCCTGTGGGTCCCAAATGTCAGAATCCAAATCTGTCACGGTCATGTAGCCTTTCCTATGAAAATTTACAACCCATTTGGTGTGCTAGTTTGAAATAAGTTTGTGGGTGCTGATGGGGGCTAATCACTTGGCTTCTGTAATGCACAGTGAGCTCAAGCAGCCGGCGAGAGTGATGTTATTTCCCTTGGTCGGGATTTGTTATAATACTTCACCCTAAATTAAACGAATGGCAAGCCATTTTCCTTGTTTTAAAGAAAATATGACAGTCACAGCCGAGTTGAAAAGAGCAAGAACATCCAACTCCAGCTTACAAACTGTACAAAAGCACAAGGGTTAATTGTTCATCAGGTTTAGACAAAACCCAGGTTGAAAAGGGCAACAACATCTAACTCAAGCACTGTTTTCGGCAGTCACAGTCAAATGGATCGGTCAGGTCCATAGAATGAACATCTCGGGTCGTAAAATTTACTGGATTATGACCACAATATGTTGTAAATAGAAGCTCGACACGTTCAAAAGCTCTTTTGCCCACCTGAAACTCCTTTTTTTGCTCTTCGACATACCCATCTGTCAAAACCATGCTGCTGACAAACTTAAGCCTCATGGACAATAGTAACCTCGCATTCAGCAGGAAGAATGTGACAAATCTAGTGTTTGCATGGTTGGCTACATATCGTTCTAGCATTATTGTCTTCAATCGAATGTCATGAGAAGTGAAAAAATCCCGGTGCTTACGAATCCACTGATTGGTTATAACTTTCTTACCCCGTCCTGTCGCCTAAATAGACATGAAGATTGAAAACATTTAAGGTCTAAAAAAAGAGTGTGGAAAGAGCAACAACTGAACGGTTAATTCTAGTACACTGTATGCAGGCTTCCAATGTGCGTGAAATTATCACCTTTATATACAACTTCTCCAGACATGGAAAGCATTGCAGCAAGACAATAATCTTGTTCAGATCAAAACTATTCATTTGGATATATAAGATCTTGACAGAATCCAGTACCATTGATAGGCTATCAATGGAGAAACTCTTCATTGAGCATACAACATAATATTAGTACAAAATGTGTACTCCGAGATGATATATAACTTATGCGCAGAAATTTAAAATGCAGCTTATGGTTACAAGTGTAGATGATAATATAAAGTACCTGAAGAACTATGGAGCCAAACACCATATTTAAATGAGCACAAAGATCATGTATTACACCCAAGGTCTCCTGTTTAGGCGCAAAGAGGACGGTTATTTGCGACGGTGAATAACTAGAATCTGTTAGAGTATTATATATATATAAACATGAAGATTATTCTGATCACGGGATCAGAATAATATTCTGATCACAACCTGACCGGCCCCGCTAGTAGTACGTTGAACTTCCCTGTGAACTAGGTTGAACTTCCGCCAACATTGCCGAAATGGGGCTTGCGATATACCGTTGGAAAGCTATGGACACCAATATCATGACCCAACTTAATTTTTTGGCAAAATATAAGCGGTTTAAGAGCAGTTTTGAAAACTGTTTTTTCTTCGCACAAAAAACGTGAATCGTATTTTCGATCGCATTTCTAAACCGTTTATCGGAATGAGGCATATAATATGGCGTTGGAAAGCTGATGCAAAACCGCTCCTTCCACATGTTGAAAGTTTTCTCTAATTCCATATGGTTAAAGAGTAATTTGAAAAAACATAAAATTTCGTAAACCGAATAGCTGAGTTTGTTTTTTCGATGTCATTTCTAAACGGCTAATCCAATGGAGGCATATGATATGGCGTTGGAAAGCTTATGAAAATGCACTACTTTTTCATCTTGAAAGTTTTTTTTCTAATTTTGAATGGTTTAAGATTAATTTAGAAAATGGTCCAAGTCCTACCGAGTTTGTATTTTCGAGCTAAGTTTTTAACCATGCGTCCGAATGCAGCAAATGATATGGCGTTGGAAAGCTTGAACAAATGCAAAACTTTTTGGTATGTATTGTTTCCCCCAATTCTTTACAGTTTTAAGTCAGTTTCAAAAATAGTGAAAAACGTATTTTCCCCATAACTTCTACAAACTTTATCGGAATTGGACAAATAATATACCGTTGAAAAGCTACGGAAAATGTGAAACTTTTTCATGTTGATGGTTTTCTCTGATTATTAGCCGTTTTCAAGTAATTTCAAAAACGGGGGGATCATACGTTTTGCCTCTATCGCGAAACAGATTCTTCGAAAATGCACCGCGTGAAGAACCTGAACTTCTCAACATATCTACCTGAACTTCACTCTGTTTTCGACGTGCTTTTTTTTGCTCGCAGATGTCCATCCACTACTCGTAGTTCTCCATCCACTCCCCAGAATTTAGCGGGTGATATACCGATGGAAAGCTGTTGTAAACACGCAACTTTCCCGTGTTGATCATTTTTTCATACTCGCGATGGTTTTAGAAGTTTTTCATCTGAAATTCATTCAGCGTAGTAGTTGAACTTCCTGCTATTTTCATGTTGAACTTCTGTGACGTATTTTCGTTTGTAATTTCCTCATACATTCCTCAATGTCACATAAATGATATTTCTTTTGTACAAACCTCTCTCACAATAAATTTTTCAACTTTCTCCGACCGAGTTACACGCCTGAACTTCCCTCTGTAGGAACCCGACCTTTGGGCTATCTTCTCAACCGTGTCTCCCCGCACGATTTTTTTGGTTACTCATGTTCTATGTGATGTAAGTATAATCTACAAACGGTTTTAGCAACTAAATGCATGTTTTAAATAGGAATCTCGCTCATTGGCGGATTTGCTCTCGTGTCATGATGAAACATGTCTGTGTTGCAATTTTACTGCCTGAGTTGTTCGACCTGAACTTCTCCCAGTGCTAGGTTGAAATTCCGCCAACATTGCCCAAATGGGCTTGCGATATACCGTTGGAAAGCTATGGACACCAGTATCATGACCCAAGTTGAATTTTTGGCAAATTGTAAGCGGTTTAAGAGCAGTTTTGAAAACCGTTTTTTCATCACACAAAAAACGTGAATCGTATTTTTGATCACATTTCTAAATCGTTTATCGGAATGAGGCAAATAATATGGCGTTGGAAAGCTGCTGTAAATCCGATCCTTCCACATGTTGAAAGTTTTCTCTAATTCCTTATGGTTAAATAGTAATTTGGAAAATCATAAAATTTCACAAACCGAACAACAGAGTTCGTATTTTCGATGTCATTTCTAAACGGCTAATCCAATTGAGGCATTGGAAATCTTATGAAAATGCGCTACTTTTACATATAGAAAGTCTTTTCTAATTTTAAACGGTTTAAGAGTAATTTATAAAATGGTACAAGTTCCACCGAGTTCGTATTTACGATCTATTTGTTTTAACCGTATGTCTGAATGCAGCGAATGATATGGCGTCGGAAATCTTGAGGAAATATGAATTTTTTTGGTATATATTGTTTCTCCCAATTCCTTACTGTTTTAAGTCAATTTTAAAATGGCTAAAAATGTATTTTCGCCGTAATTTCTACAAACTTTACCGGAATGGGGCAAATAATATACCATTGAAAAGCTAAGGAAAATGCGAAACTCTTTCATGTTGATGGTTTTCTGTGATTCCTAGACGCTTTCAAGTAATTTCGAAAATGGAGAGATCATTTGTTCTGCCTTTATCACGAAACAGATTTTTCAAAAATGCACCACGTGAAGAACCTGAACTTCTCGGCATGTCTACTTGAACTTCACTCTGTTTTTCACGTGTTTTTTTGCTCTTAGATCTTCATCCACTGCTCGTAACTCTCCATCCACTCACCGAAATTGAGCAAGTGATATACCAACGGAAAGCTGTTGTAAACACACAACTTTTCCGTGTTGATCATTTTTTCATACTCGCGACAATTTTAAAAGTTTTTCATCTGATATTCATTCAGTGTAGTAGGTGAACTTCCTGTTGTTTTCACGTTGAACTTCTGTGGTGTATTTTTCATTTGTAATTTTCTCATCAATTCGTCATTGTTACACAAATGATATTTCTTTTGTACAAACCTCTCTCACAATAATTTTTTTAACTCTCTCCGACGGAAGACTTGAACTTATAACAACAAAAAAATTAGCCTTTGCTTTTTTATTCTTTTTTTAAAAACAAAATGACACCGTGTAGTACGTGAACTTCTGGCAGTTATCAATGTGAACTTCTCTCGGTTACGTGAATATTCTGAGTTTTTTTATGAATTTTTATTCTGATTTTTTAATCCTTTTTTATGAATATTGAAGTTCTATTTTTAAAAGTTGAATTTCTTGTTATTTTATTTTTGAACTTCTTGTTTCCATTCTTTAATAACGGGGAAAAATCTGAGTTATCTATAATCACCGAACTTCTCCATCTTTTTAGTATGGACATCCTGGTTTTATTTCCTAATTTTATTTCATGAAATTTTGAAGCACTCTAGTTTTAAAGTTGAACTTCTTGTTATTTTGTTTTTGAACTTCTTGTTTCCATTCTTTAATAACGAGGAAATCTCAGTTTTCTATAATCATCGAACTTCTCCATCTTTTTAATATGGACTTCCTAGTTTTTTCCTTAATCCTTTTTTATGAATAAAAATATTTTAAGACACCAAAACAACATTTGTTGTGTGTGTTTTTGCGTTGTTTTGGACATCAACCTGCGTCATCTTCAGAAATTGTACTTCTCCTTTTCTTTTTGTTTTCTGTCAACGTTGGTTTACACGTTGAACCGCGTCATCTTTAGAAATTGAACTTCTCCCTTTATTTTTGTTTTTCTGCATGTTTAAATTTATTTTGAACTTGCTGAGATAACACACTTAACCTTGTCGAACACAATATTTTGACCTTCACAAAACATAAATTAAAGCCAAAATTTTGACCTACAGAGCATGTACAATTTTCTCCACTTTTTCAAGAATAAATGCTGAATTGCCCCGTTAGTTTGACATGAACTTCTGCTGCCCATTTTCAAACGTCTGTTTGATTTTTCTTTTTCAAAAACATATTGAGCCTTTTATTATGTTTTGTGGCAAGTAGCACGGTCATTTTTGTGTTCCTGTAGAAAAGCATTTGTGTTTGTCCTACTACTAATTTTTCACTCGACCTATGGAGAGAGGGCAACATCAGCACATGAGACTATGGAGAGAAAGAAAGAGCTTCAGCCACACATCGGCACATGCCCAAAAGCTACGTGCACACCGGAGTCGGAGTAGGAGATCACTGTTGGCTTTGAGGTAGCTAGATGCAGGAGTTCAACGGCATCGAGGGGCTGCAACGAACTGCTGCACCGCCCGCTCGAGCCACCTCCGCGCGACCTCCCATTAAGTTCTGTGCAGTTCAATCAGTCGAGACGGTTTAGGTTCAGTTAACAAAACTACAGAAAGAAGAGAAGAAATGCATCATTTCTGTACAGAAGAAACACGAAATCCGGCAACCACTAGTCAAGGTCGGCAACATCCGCTGCTAGATCTTATTCCTTTCTTATGCCTCACTGAATTTCACATGTCCAAATGGACTTCACTACACTGTCTCATCTTCATCATACACCTCGTACATCTAAACCCAAAAGGCTAATCGACCATAACAGCGGTGTGTCGTCATCGGAAACAGAGGAGGCAGATTGGTGTGTCCTTGTCGTCACTGCAACACACACAATGAGGCATTTTAGTCAAGTTAAAATACCACTTTAGTACCCTGCTAGCCATGTTTGTAGCAAACACTGCACCCTACTAAATTGGTTCATCAACACATTAGCCTGCTGACCTACTATTTTTATTGTACAGATTCATAAGCATCACCTACTATTTTTTTCAATGCACAAATTTGGTTCATTAACACATTGGCTGCTGAAAATCAAACATTTGGACTGTAGTGGCGCCATATAATTCCGAAAGTAAGATTTTGTTTAAGATGTGTGCACACGCACGACAACTTGCCATGACAGTGGAAGATGAGTTGCACTAGCATTAATCAAGTTGGCCTGCTGAAAATTGACACAGTGGAGCAGCCATGCTAATTACTGCTAACAATTGTTAGCCATACTAATTACTAAATGGTCAAGCACAATCGACCATGTGCAGCCGTACTATTTCTTTAGTGGAATATAAACACAAGCAGCTTAGAAGCATACTTTTGGTTCTTACTGGATGACCTACAGAGCATGTAGAGAAAGATTTAGGGAAAGGACTAATCAATATTGACCTTGAGCGACCGTCTCAACAATAAATCCAAAAGTGGCAGCAACGTATATATATCACGACGTTGCACCTCAAGGGAGACCACACCCTCGTGTTGAATAGCATCCCAGCAACAGCAAGATCATCACCAGCTCAAAGACCGACTATCTTCCCCGTAAATGGCGACAAGCACCAGGATCAACACCTACAGGAAAGAGGTGGACGATCAGAGGCATAACAACAAGCTCAGCTTCATAGCTCAATTTTCTTCCCATGGACCGCTATTTGAAATCAAGACAACTATGTTTATAGCTTCAAAGATAGCTTCAAGCAATCCCCTTGAAATGAAAGTGAACCAAGTAGTAGTAACACTCCAACACCCCGCCAACGCCAAACAATTCCTAACCTTTTAGTACTAACCAAAACCTATTTTGTATTTTTTCTCTGTTCATTTTTTATCAGTAAGACACATTCTTCCAAAAATCCAATGACTGAACTCTCCAGACTATAATCTTTGAACTTCCAAAGAATTCCTAATCTACTTAGTGCTGACCCAAAAATACGTACTTATTTTAGGTGCATGGAAACAGAGAAGTTCACACTTATATTGCAAAAAAATCTTTTTTTAGAGTGGACACTTATAAGACGTGGAGCATCACACAAAAAATGCCAATGGTTTGTGGCTGCTTGAACTACAACAAGAATCAAACAGGGGGATGAATCTACATGAGATATTTTTGTAGCATGTTCAGTACATGGAGATCCCAGTATACATAAATCTTTTCAGGCAAATGGCAACTCGCGACATGTGGAAACAAAAACAAAGTCGTAGCTGAATGCATGCCACCTTGTTAGCCACATACACAGGCGAGCTAAAGCTGAAGTAGCTAACAAATTAGAACTTTGAATGACAAAAAGTTAACAGGAAATTGCTCTCACAAGAATTCTCCCTTACCGGATTCAGCAGAAGTTGAACTGGATGGTGGGGAGCAGGATCCGGGGTGCTGTGTTCATGAACGGCCGTCGGCTCCATCGTTGAACGGCCCAGGGCTCCATAGTTGAATGGCTCTGGGCTGCGTTGGGAGAACTCAGGGTGGTGATGCAGATCTAGTCAGGGAGAGGGTGCTCTCCACTACCCTGAAGAAAATGTGCGGAAATAAAAAACACACACGCAGGGATACATGCAGCCAGACGTCCACCAACACAAAATTTCAGTAACAATAACAACATCCAAAAGCAATTTGCTGAATCATGTTGCAGCATCTTCTCTAAGAAACAGAGTGTCCAGTGATCATGTGAGTATACAGGGGAAGTTGGACTGCTCCACACCTCGTCCCTCCTAGAGCTGGTCGATCGACATTTGAAGATAGAATCAGTGATCTTCTGAACATAAACCATAGTACGCAATTTCTAGCAAGATGAAAACAGCAAATGCTTCACATTGCTCTGGATCCATTGCCCATTCAGGCGAGTGTTCATTCAGAACTTCAGATTATCGGATCAAAAATGTGAAAAATAATAATAACAAGCTAATTGATCGATTGATTACGTACTGGTAGGCTGGTAGCTGAGCTCCTTCTTGTTGGAGTAGAGCCCGCAAGGACGGTTGCGGAACGTGGCCTCATGCCCGGCGCGGCGGACGTACGGCAGGTACTCATCGACGACGAGCTGGCGGTGCCGCTCATAGAACCTGAGGCGGCGGCACCGCGCCGATGCCCGCCACGTCGTCTTCTCCTACGCCACCGTCGACCACGACATGGTGACGCCCTTGAAGTCGATCGCCACCTACTGCCCCTCCCAGAGGCTGAGCATGAAGCCGTGGCCCTCTGCAGCGCCCTCCGCGCGGAGCTCCCGCGCCTCCCGCGAGCACACCACGCTCAGGTACACCAGCACCTTCGCGTACGCGTCGCTTGACTTCACGTTGCCCGAACAGAGTACACGGGCGGGCTTGAGCACGGGATGCAGGCAAAGCTTGGGGGCATGGTTGCGCTGGCGGGACGGGGGACGGCGCGGCGGCGGGTTGCGGGACGCAGGGCGGCGGCGGTGGATCGGGAGAAGTTCTTCGGCGGCGACGCGATGCCGTGAGGAGGAGTGTGCAGAGGGGATCGGGAGAGGGTAGGGGAGGGAGTCGTGGGAAGTGGGTGGGGTGGGTTTTTTTCTTTAACCGATCGGGTGGGTTTCTCGGGAGTTCAGGAACGCCTCTTCGGGCCTATATAGGGCATGCCATGATCCAAATAGTTATTCTAATCCTGGGATTAGAATAGTGCTACTCTATATATATAACCATGTAACCTTTCGTATTTACCCTATTATGTAAGGGGTTTCCTACATATATTCCACACCTGTACATGTGTATATACTGGCCTATGGCCTCCTAGAAATACAAGTTGCATATTTCCTAATATGGTATTAGATCTAGGTCAATTTTTTTGCACGCTACAACTCGTGCTATTGATCTCTGTGGTCGTCGTCGCTGCCTTTTTCTGTCCACCGTAGCAGCCGGTCAACCCAAGGCCACTCCTCTCCTTCCCTACAGCCGCCGTTCAACTCCTTCCCGTCCAGATCACGCTTGCTCCAGATCCTATCATGCTAGCTCCAGGTCCTGCCCGTGATCGCTCCAAATCAAGTCAGCACAGGAGCCTTCGCCCGCGATCGATCTTCCGCAGCCGGCTTGGTTTTTCGCCGCCCCTCATCGGATCCATCCGCCTCTCACCGGAACAGGCCGCCAGTCGCCGGTCTTCGTCGCTTGCGTCCGATCCGACCGTCCCTCGCTGGATTTTGCCCCTGCTGCTAGCTCTAGTCCCATCCATCTACTGCCGCCGCGAGCGCTGACTGCGGTTGGTCATCAGGCCCCTCTTTCTGTACTGTTGTCTTCCCGGTGATTGTCAAAAAAAGTCTACACCATCAGGCTATGTCGCAGTTCCTTGATGTCCGGTGATCTTTGATGGCACCAACTACATAGAGTTTGTTGGCTTCATGCGCATTCATATGCGTGGCATTCGTCTTTGTGGCGTTCTTTCTGGCGAGGTCCATTGTCCGCCATGTCCGATTCCACCTGTGGCCCCTACTCCGCCGACGCCACCGATTCTTGCTGCCGATGCTGAATAAGCTGCAAAGGATGCAGCTAAGCTTGTAGATGACACTGCCATCCATGCTTATGATGCACAGGTTTTGACTTATGAGGAGGCTCTTCAGACTTATCATGAGGCTCTTTCTTCTTACACTCAGTGGGTTGATGAGGATGCCCGTGCCGCAGCTGTTCTCACTGCTAGTGTTCTGCCTCAGTTTGCCTCTGAGTTCTTGGGGCTCTCTACCGTATCTGAGATGTGGACCCGTCACCGTCAGCACTATTAGCCCTCTGGTGATGCCTTATATCTGTCTGTGGTCTGGCAGGAACATGCTCTTTAGTAGGGTGACTCCAGTGTTGATGATTTCTATGCTCAAAGTCCTGCTATCTGGCGTCAGCTTGATTCTCTCCGCACTTCTGGTTGTCATACTTGTCTGTGTTGCCAGGCTATGCGGGCTGATTTGGAGTTTCATTGTGTCTACGAGTTCCTATCTCGGCTCCGTAAGGAGTTTGAGCCCCGGCGTGCTCAGTTGTTTGCTCGTGGTCATATCTCCCTCATGGAGGCGCTTTCTGAGATTCATGCTGAGGAGACTCGCCTATGTGGTGCTGGTCTACTTGAGGTTCCCTCTGTGCTCGCTGCTCGAGTCCCTGTTATGTCACCTACTGCACTGACTCCATCCCGCTCCAGTGCTCCTCCGCTCTTGCCTACTCCTACAGGCGGCCAGGGTCGGTCTCATCCTCACTGCGACTACTGCAATATGGATGGTCATGTTGAGTATCAGTGCTTCCAGAAGAAGAAACACCTGCGTAAGGCACGATCATCAGCTTCAGGGACTTCTTCTACTTCGACATCTTCCACCACCGCCTTGACTGAGCAGGATATTCTGCGACTTAAGCGTCTACTTGCCGCTTCAGGTTCTCCTTCGACGGGTACTGCAATTTCTATGACTGATGCTTTCCGCACTGAGAAACCACCCTCTACATAGTCAGGTACATCCTCGTGGGTTCTGGACTCCGGAGCTTCTTTTCATATGTCTTCTCATTCTTCAACTTTGTCCTCTCTTAAATCGCTTGATTTTCCTGTTCATGTACTCACTGCCGATGGTACTCCTCTTTCTGTTGCTAGTCCAGGCAATCTTACTACACCTTCTTACTCTGTTCCTGATGTTGCTCATGTTCCTTGACTTATCATGAATTTTTTTTTCTACTGGTCAACTTACTGATTCTGGTTGTCGCGTCATGCTTGACGTTGACCCTTGTTCTATTTAGGATCGTCGAACGCACACTTTGGTTGGGGCTGGCCCTCGCCGCCGTGATTTTCAGGGTCTTTGGGAGCTAGACGGGCTTCATGTTCCTTCCGCTGCTACCACTATCGCCAGTCCATCTGCTTTTGTCGCTTCAGCTACCGGCTCCTTCCAGCAGTGGCATCATCGACTTGGTCATCTTTGTGGGTCTCGCTTGTCGTCATTAGTTCGTCGAGGTATTTTGGGGTCTGTCTCAGGAGATGTCTCTTTAGAGTGTTAGGGTTGTAGACTAGGAAAACAGATTCGGTTATCTTATCCTACTAGTGAATCGGTGTCTCAGCGTCCTTTTGATTTAGTCCATTCTGATGTATGGGGTCCGGCTCCCTTCACTTCGAAAGGGGCCATCGATACTATATTATTTTCATAGATGATTTCTCTCGTTACACTTGGCTTTATTTTATGACTTCTCGCAGTGAGGTTCTTTCCATCTATAAGCGTTTTGCTACCATGGTTCACACTCAATTCTCTTCGCCTATTCGTGTGTTCCGTGCTGACTCCGCTCGCGAGTATATTTCCAAGATCTTGCGTGGTGTTCTTTCTAAGCAGGGCACTCTTCCTCGGTTCTCTTTTCCTGGTGCTCATGCTCAGAATGGCGTGGCTAAGTGAAAGCATCGCCACCTTCTTGAGATGGCTCGTGCATTTATGATCGCCGCTTCTCTTCACCTCATCTTTGGGCCTAGGCTATCTTCACCTCCACCTATCTCATTAACCTTCAGCCGTCCTCTGCTCTCCAGGGTGGTGTTCCTTTCGAGCGTCTCTTTGATCGTTCTCCTAATTATTCACTACTAGGAAAATGCTTATACATAGAAGTTTACCAGTAGCGTTTGTTTGTGTCCCCATGCTACTAGTAATTACTAGTAGCGCTGAGTACAAAGCGTGCTACTGGTATGGTTTAGCAGCAGCGTTGGTTTCTTTTGGGCACGCTACTGATAAGTGTGTCACACCACACCATCAGATAAAAAATATTAACAGCAGGGCTCCCCCTTGAGCAGGTTGGCCACGGGTGCCGGCACGGCAAAGCGCACCGTGTGGAGGGACTGGAGCAAGGCGACGTGGGCTGGAAGAGGAGGGAGGGGGAGACGCGCCGCCGCAGCCTTTGATGAAGGCACTGCGGCTCCAGCCGTGGCCGGAGCGTCGGGTGCTAGCGCACGCCTTGGGGTTCCATGCGGCGAACGCGCTGCTGGTGTGCGCCTACTTCAACCCCAACGAGCACTGGCAGTGCCTCGAGGTCGCCCACCACGTCGCCTTCGGGTAAGCTCGCCGCTGCTCTCTCCCGGCCCATGCCCCATTCCGCGGGTGCTAGCTAGTCCAGCAGGATCGGGATTGGACTACCCTGTCCCCATTCAGCACCGCGAGACAGTCCCGTAAAGCTATGGGACGCCCTGTCCTCTCGCTCATCTTGAAGTTTCGATGCTAGATTGCTGCCGCATTGGATGATTTTGGCTGCTGCTTTTGCAGGTACGGCCACCTCACCTGGGAGTGGAAGCGGGGCCTTCGAGGTTACCTCCACCCGCTGATCTTCGCTGCCCTTTACAAGTTTTTGGCATTTCTTCACCTCGATCCCCTTGGTTCATGGTAATTACCAGTACCGATACATTTTTATTATGTCTATTTCTATAGAATTTGCATCCCAGTTAGGCTCTTAAGGTTTATAAGCATATACCTAGAATTCTGTACTATGCAATTCATTACTACCAAACATGGAAATATAAGGAACTGGTGGAAGTTCAAAGTTCCAGCAGTGTCTTAAAACAATTTGAATGGAAGTTATCTATTACGTAGAAGATAGTCCTGGAGGCATAAGCATTCCCGCAAGAAGAGAAAAAAGAACTTAACATGCTGATAGCTGAAAATCACGGCTAGAAATCCTCTATGTGATGCATATATGTGTGCTATTAAATTCAATCCTCAGATTTCCTGTCGTCCGGCTTTTGCACAGTTCTACTGACGTCCAGTTTGTGTAAAGTGACTACATAAGTGACCATATTAATTCTTCTTGATTATACATTAACATTGTTCTAAATTCACCTTTTTGTTCCTGGGGCCCATTTGGGAAAGGTTCCATTCGCTGAAGTAGTAGATGGGTTCATGATGATGCCCTTGCCGGCTGATGACTAGTTTGGTCACCACTGTCAGCTTGGTGTTCTAGTTATGCCTGCATTTGTTTGACTGTATATAAGAGGTGTCCGCTGCCGGCAGCTTATGTTGAATAATTGGAACAAGGATCTATGTGCTTTTCCTGGCCAGCTTAGATTCATATTTCTTTGAACTGCAAGTGAAGTGAGGCTTCATTTGAATGTTTTAAACCATTTCGTGCAACCTTGCTGCAGGTTCAATACTTTTTCTGGTTTCAACAACAAGAAGACAACTGCTCACTGCTCTCAACAAGAACCACACAAGCAGATCATCTAACATAACCTGTTTGAGAGAAGGTATGTCGTCCTTTGGTTTCTACTTTAGCTAGTTCTCTTGCTATCAAAGGTTGTATTCAGAATTTCTCCTTTAACTGGAAAATACTACATGATGAATGATTTAATGTATTATGAATTCTTCTAGGTAGTACCAGCAAAGAGCAGACCAAATGATTTCTTCAGGAAAGAGGAAAAGCCCATTAACATCAGAATTCATTTGTCAAGTCTATGAACTGGCAGGTATATACGTTCAGGCTTCAGTTTGTATAGTCACTATGCTCTACCAACTGTAGATTCATGGACTTTGTTATCTTTGAAAACGTGAAAGATATCGAGGTATTGAAGAGACTACTTAGAAAAATGGATAGATAGAAAATTACCGAAAGAATTATGCCTCTAACTCCTTATGTGCTTCTTAGGTGCTGTTTCTTTTTAGGGCTTCCAACACAAAAGAATTGCTTCTAATCTTTTGTGTTACATTTTGTCATGGAAGTAGCTATGTGCTGCTTCAGTTTGTAGTTCAGGTGTGCATTATGGCTTAAATAAGAATCTCGGAAAAAATTTGTAGCACATTGGCATCGACATGTACCGCATTGTTTTTCCGTGTCATTCTTCTGAAGAATCTGAAGTTTCTGAATCTCTGTTGGTAATGCTGCAGGCTTGTGGTGGCGATGCTGACGGTCGTCGAGAGGTTCATGGACTGGATGGTGTCGTGGCTGCCGATGGATTCCTTTGTCCGCTGGTGGTGAGGCACGAGCACGACATTGAGGCCTGCTAGAGCTGAGGGTCAGGGCGAGGGATGTGAGGGCGTCACAACTCAAGGTTGCGGTCACCATCGGTCAGGTGTGACTCGCGAGGCTGGTCGGTGTGTTTCATCGCAGCTGCAGGCCACGTGATCAGGTCGGGCAGGCTTCGCACATTGACTAGGCACACAACACTATGTGATAGGAATTATACATGAGTTGCTGCTAGCTACAATGAGAAATTGTGTGATGGTAGATACGACTATTATTTGATAAAATGGAATTGCTTCATTTTATTTCTTTTTAATTCCTAATAAGTTACTAGTAGCATGGGGAGGAAACTGGGCGCTACTAGTATATAGGATACTAGTAGCGTTTGTAGTTTACCAAAGCTACTACTATTTCATTACTGGTAGCGCGTGTATGTAATAGCAGTAGCGTGGGTGGAACACGCTACTAGCAACTTTTTTAGCTGTAGCGTGGGGTAAAAAATGTGCTACTGCTAAAATTTAGCTGTAGCGTCGTAGCAGTAGCGTGGTATGCAAAAAACCTATGCTATTGGTAGTGTTTTTCCTAGTAGTGATTCGACACTTTGCTTGTTTGGTTGTGTTTGCTATGTTCTTCTTGCCCCTCGCGAACGCACCAAACTGACTGCTCAGTATGTTGAGTGTGTTTTCTTAGGCTATAGTGATGAGCATAAGGGCTATCGTTGTTGGGATCCTATTGGTCGTCGGATGCGTATTTCTCGGGATGTGACTTTTGATGAGTCGCGTCCCTTCTACCCGCGTCCATCTTCCTCGACCTTTTCAGTGGAGGATATCTCTTTCCTCACTTTTCCCGACACACCTATCACTCCAGTTAAGCCATTGCCTCTCCGTCCTGCTCACTCAACTTCTGCATCGCTTGCCGATTTGCCGCCACCATCTCCCACGGTTTCCTCACCTCGCATGTCACCGGATTCTGCACCTTCATCCCCGGTGATTTCTTTGTCTCCACCTCCTGATTCTACCTCAGCTATTCCTCCATGTATTCTTACATCTTTTCCTCGGCATTACACTCGTCGTTCACGTATTGTGGATGCGTCTGCTGATGTGTCATCCTCCTCATCTTAGCCTACCTATGGCTTGCGTCCTCGTCTACTTCCGCCTGTTGATCGCCTTGGTTTTCCAACCGCTGGTGCTGCTGTTCTTGAGTCGACTTCTTATCATGAGGTTGTTGTTCATCTTGAATGGCATTTTGTGATGGCAGAGGATATTGCTGCTCTTGAACGCACTGGTACATGGGATCTTGTTTCTCTTCCTCCAGGTGTCCGTCCCATCACTTGTAAGTGGGTCTACAAGGTTAAGACTCGCTCCGATGGTTCTCTTGAGAATTATCAAGCTCGTCTTGTGGCTCATGGCTTTCAGCAAGAGCATGGTCGTGATTACGACGAGACTTTTTCTCATGTGGCCCACATGACCACTATTCGTACACTTCTTGACGTGGCCTCTGCATGCCACTGGTCGGTATCTCAGCTTGATGTTAAGAATGCCTTTCTTAACGGTGAGCTGCGTGAGGAGGTATACATGCAGCCACCACCTAGGTATTCTGTTCCCGATGGCATGGTATGCCGTCTTCGTCGCTCTCTCTATGGCCTTAAGCAAGCCCATGTGCCTGGTTTGAGCGTTTTGCCTCTGTGATGATTGTCGCATGTTTTTCGGCGAGTGCTCATGATCCAGCATTGTTTGTCCACCTTTCTCCTCGTGGTCGGACTCTTCTTCTTCTCTATGTTGATGACATGATCATCACTGGCAACGACCCTGAGTATATTGCCTTTGTCAAGGACCGTCTTAGTGAGCAGTTTCTTATGTCCGATCTTGGACCTCTTCGCTACTTTCTTGGGATTGAGGTCTCTTCTACCTCTAATGGCTTTTTATATCCCAGGAAAAGTATATACAGGATCTTCTTGCTCGTGCTGCTCTTACTGATGAGCGCATTGTTGAGACTCCCATGGAGCTCAATGTTCACCTCCGTGATACTGATGTGACCCCTTGCCTGACCCGACGCGTTATCGTCATCTTGTTGGGAGTCTTGTCTATCTAGCTGTCACTCGTCCGGATATCTCTTATCCCGTTCGTATTCTGAGTCAGTTTGTCTCCGCTCCCACTTCGGTTCACTATAGTCACCTCCTTCGTGTTCTCCGATATCTTCGGGGCACGATCTCTCACCGTCTATTCTTTCCTCGCTCTAGTTCTTTATAGCTTCAGGCCTATTCGGATGCTACATGGGCTAGTGATCCCTCTGATCGCCATTCACTTACTGCTTACTGTGTTTTTCTTGGTGGTTCTCTCATTGCCTGGAAGACGAAGAAACAGATTGCAGTTTCCCGTTCGAGTGCAGAGGCTGAGTTACGAGTTATGGCTCTTTTGACGGCAGAGGTGACTTGGTTACGGTGGTTACTTCAGGATTTTGGTGTTTCTATTACTACACCTACTTTGCTCTTATCTGACAGTACAGGCGGTATTAGCATTGCGCACGATCATGTGAAGCATGAGCTCACCAAGCATATTGGTGTTGATGCTTTCTATGTGCGCGCTGGTGTGCAGGATCAGGATATTGCTCTTCAGTATGTGCCTTCCGAGTTACAGTTGGCGGATTTTCTGACGAAGGCCCGGACTAGAGCGCAGCATGGCTTCTATCTCTCCAAACTCAATGTTGTTAATCCACCATGAGTTTGAGGGGGGTGTTAGAGTATTATATATATAGCCATGTAACCTTTCATATTTACCCTATTGTATAAGGGGTTTCCTGCATATGTTCCACACCTGTACATGTATATATACTGGCCTGTGGCCTCCTGGAAATACAAGTTGAATATTTCCTAACAGAATCAAGGATCAACCTTTGAAGTGAAGGGGCATCTTGGATGATGAGCTGCCTTCCGTCAAAAGAAATTCCAATTCTTACAAGGTTAGGCGACTTTATTTGGAGATAACCGATTCTAACTGTGAAAACAAGTACCAAGCACTCCAGGGCAGGGCAAGTGGAGTGGATGATGCTGTGCAATGAGGCCTCCGATTACGAACCCACACAAGTGGAAGTTTCTTGAGAAATGGGAGTCGAAGGTTTAGTACCAGATTGTCTGGTAGGTAGCACAGCGCAAATGTGGCGGTGTGGAGAGAGGAGGAAAACCGCAAGATGGACATCGGTGCTAAGGGCATAGGTAGATGCGTTCGGTATCTGGTAGGTGATTTCCAGGGGAATAGTAGAACTCAAGCAGCTGTAGTTCTGTGAATTCAGGGAATTTCAACCAGGCGTCCACCGTGCAGGGCATGGTATGCTTGCTCAGGTAGCATGACGGGATGCAGAGGCTTTGAACGGAGCCCTGGTGGGAGGAGATGATGGCTCTGGGGATTTCAAAATCATTGAAGAGAGATAGCTGACGGCAATCGAGATTAAGGGGCACTGCACGCCATAGAGGGCGCCACCGAATTGAGAGGACTTGGGTGCGGCAGCAATCCTTGGTGGGGAGAAGCGAGATGATCTCCCCAAGGACGGCTTCCGGGAGATCGCTGATGCAGTCCACCCGAGATTCTACGGGTTCCTGGGATCCGGTGGGGGCGGGGTCCCCGCTTCTCCCCGCGCTGCCGGGTGCGGGATCTACAATAGGCATTGCCGCTGGCGGGAGCCTCATTTTCTTGGCGCTGGGGGTCAGCCGACTCCATTTTCCTCGAGAGCGTCGCGTTGCGCTTAAGGATTTGAGCAGAGTAATGAATGACGAGCCTAGTTGTAGTGTGAGTGAAGAAGAAGGGGAGCTGGGGTTTTTCTGTAGTAGTGAGGAAGAAGGGGAGCTAGGGTTTTTTGTAGGAGTGAGGTGAGGAATTTGGGGGTACGAGTGGAGCAAGCTGGCGTGAGGTGGTGGGAGTGAGGAGGAAGAAGAGTACCCAGGTTTTTTTGGGGGCGGTGTGCTGGGTGTGGGTAGCGCCTCTCATTAAGTAAATATATGGGCTTTTGAATTGATTTTATTATTTACTAGGGTGGATGGGCTGTTTTGTCTTGGGCCCAGAGAAACAATTACTACTAGTACAATGGAGACACTCTACACCTACCAGAAAAACAATTACTACTAGTACAGTGGATACACTGCCGCTTCTAGCTCCTCCTAGGTCATCGAAACGTCTCCCTCTACTGAATGTCATTTTACTTTTGTTCACCGACATGCGGGCCATGACGCGCGCGGGCCCAAAATGCCATCCACCAAATTAGAAGGCAGTATGCAGGCAGAGAGTCACCCCGGTCGTAGCGCGGTAGTAAAGAGCCGTCATATCACAAAACCCCACCTCCCCGCAGTCTAGGTTTGACAGACGAAGCAACCATCATTTCACTCTTCGTTGAATCCCCTTCTCCCTCACCGTCTTCAAGAAAGCCAACACTCGCATCTGCCACTATTCTTCTCTCCCAACGAAGGGAAGGTAAGCGGATCTGTGATATTGGTATATTTTCATTCAGAGAAAAAAAGAACTTTTGCAAAGCAGTAACCAATACTCACTCTATTTTTTGTTTCATTGTCATTGTGATTGTGTTTTCCTTTTAGTGGTCTCCTAGTATTCGTCAATTTCATGATGGACCAAGGAGAACCAGGCAAAGATCTGCCGATATTGAAGAAGACGCGGGAGGCTGATCCCCATGAGACAGAGAGCTCCAAGAAGATGGAGGCATCCATCGAGCCGACCCCAGATACGCTCACGGCCACTACTGAGATGGTCAATGCCCCGTTTGAGGTTACAGCCCCCGTGGCACTGTAGGAGCAGTTTTCCCCCTTCAAGGATGTGTCCCCCCCCCCCCCCCCCCGCTGAGCTGCCCAAGGTGATTTTATTCTTTGCCGGTCTCGATTGTGGTTTTTCATTTCTAGTTGGGGTGGGCACATCATTTCTAGTTGTGGTGGTGAGGGAGTCCTAGACTAAGGGGTCCTCGGGCGTCCGGCCTGTTAGCCATGGGCCGGACTAATGGGCTGTGAAGATACGAAGACCGAAGACTGCACCCGTGTCCGGATGGGACTCTCCTTGGCGTGGAAGGCAAGCTTGGCGACCGGATGTGTAGATTCCTTTCTTTGTAACCGACCTTGTGTAACCCTAGATCCTTCCGGTGTCTATATAAATCGGAGGACTTAGTTCGGATAGGGCAGATTCATTATCATAGCCATACAAGCTAGACCTCTAGGTTTTAGCCATTACGATCTCGAGGTAGATCAACTCTTGTAATACTCATACTCATCAATATCAATCAAGCAGGACATAGGGTATTACCTCCATACAGAGGGCCTGAACCTGGGTAAACATCATGTCCCTTGCTTCCTGTTACCATCGACCTTAGACGCACAGTTCGGGACCCCCTACCCGAGATCTGTCGGTTTTGACACCGACATTGGTGCTTTCATTGAGAGTTCCACTGTGCTGTCGCCAAAAGGTTTGATGGCCCCTTCAATCGTCAATAATGACGTTGTCCAAGGAGAAACCTTCCTTCCCGGACAAATCTTTGTGTTCGGTGGCTTCGCATTGCGGGCCAATTCGCTTGGCCATCTGGAGAAGATCGAAAGCTACGCCCTCGGCCATCAAGTCAGATTTGGGAGCTTGAACTACGTTGCGGACATCCGTGGAGACTTGATCTTCGCCGGATTCGAGACCGCGACTACCACCCCCGGTCACCCCGATGATCATGACCTAAATCTGTCATCAGACCGCATCCAGGAGATCGCTCTATAACCGCTCTGGCCTTAGAGTCGGAGCGGACTGTGCCATCTGAGGACGGGAGGATAAACCCCACCACGGAGGCCACAGATTCCACGGCGTTGGAGCCGCACATAGACTTAACCTCTCATGACATCTTTGTCACCAAAACTCTAAACTCGTCTTCGGCCGTAAGTTCCGAACCATGTGAGCCCGCGGATGCCGAACTTGATCGTTTATCGATCTTCGAGTTCAGCACCGCAGACGTCTTCCAGCACTCGCCTTTGGGCGATGTGCTAAACTCGCTAAAGAACATGTCCTTGGCAGAGGATTCACAGCCGAACTATATTCGGTTTGAACTAGGGGCTGATGGTGGAGGATTTTGCTTCCCACCCGCCACCCACTTCATCGCCACGGTCAAGGATCTAACCGACACACTTGATTACGACTCCGAGGACATCGACTGTATGGTTGACGATGCCGGAGAAGAAGAGGCCCAGAACCCACCATTCACCGGACGCTGGATGGCCACTTCCTCGTATGATGTATACATGGTGGATGCACCAAAGGAGAACAGCGGCGACGACAAGGAAGATCCAGCTGAGGTTAAACCTTCCGAAATACAATCCAAGCGCCGGTGTTAGCGGCGCCGCTCTAAGTCACGCTGTAGTAAAGACAGCAACACCGGCACAGGAGAAGATAATACTCCAGAAGGTATCGAAGACAATGAAGACCCCATTGAAACAACTAATGAACAAGATGAACGGGAAGATGGGTAGGCTAGCCCTGGCAAGAAGGCCACGCACGAAGACTCAGAGGATGGAAGTTATCTCCCGCTCTCCGAGGATGAGGTGAGCCTCGGCACCGACGATGTCATCGTGCCTGAGGAACCTCTGGAGCAGGAGCTCTTCAAGCGTCGGCTAATCGCCACGTCAAGGAGCCTGAAAAAGAAGCAGCAGCAGCTTCAAGATGACCAAGATCTGCTCAATGATAAATGGACTGATGTCCTAGAAGCCGAAGAATACGGCCTCAAGCGCCCAACCAAAAGCTACCCAAAGCGCAAATTGCTCCCTTAGTTTGACGAGGAGGCACCGGAATACATACCTCAATCGTACAATGCGGCTGACCAACCACCACGTGGTTGGGACAAAATGGCACCTCACGCCGAACACGAGCCAGCACCGCCTCATCGCACGGGCAGAGGTAAATTATCCCACGGCCATACATATGACCTCCGGCAAAACATGAACAATAAAGCAGGACATACTAGATCAATCTACAGATCGCAAGGACGTGCCTCGACACGCGACGACGGCCACCAATTCGGCCGTGACAAACTTAGTCATGCGCGGGCTGAAAACCGCAGACGGACTCCATCAGAGCTACATCACGATACGGCCCGATATAGAGGTGCTGCACACCCTCATTGCTTCACTGATGAGGTCCTGGATCATGAATTCCTAGAAGGATTCAAACCCGTGAATATAGAATCATACGATGGAACCACGGACCCCGCGGTGTGGATCGAAGACTTCATTCTCCACATTCATATGGCCCAAGGCGATGACCTCCACGCCATCAAATACCTCCCTTTAAAACTCAAGGGGGCAGCTCGGCACTGGCTCAACAGTCTGCCTGCAAATTCTATTGGCAGCTGGGAGGACTTGGAAGAGGCCTTCCTCGATAACTTCCAAGGTACATATGTTCGACCTCCAGAAGCTGATGACTTAAGCCATATAGTTCAACAGCCCGGAGAGTCCGCTGGGAAATTCTAGACTAGGTTCTTAACTAAAAAGAACCAAATCGTCGATTGTTCGGATGCCGAAGCCCTAGCAGCCTTCAAACACAGCATTCGCGACAAATGGCTCGCTCGCCACCTCGGCCAAGAAAAGCCAAAATCCATGGCAGCCCTCACGACACTCTTGACCCGCTTTTGGGTGGGCGAGGACAGTTGGTCGGCCCGTAGCAAAAATAATGCAAGCGACGCCGGCACCCCTGAAGCTAACACTAGCAAAGACAAGTCTCGATGCAATAGATACAAGCGTCGAAACAACAATGATAACACCAAGGACACGGCCATCAATGCTGAATTCAGGGGCTCTAAGTCCGGTCAGCAGAAGAAGCCATTCCAAAAGAACAATTCAGGCCCATCCAGCTTGGACCGCATACTTGATCGTCCGTGCTAGATTCATGGCACCCCAGACAAGCCACCCAATCATACAAATAGAGACTGCTGGGTTTTTAAATAGGCTGGCAAATTAAACACCGAGAACAGGGAAAAGGGATCGCAAAGCGAGGACGATGACGAAGAGCCACAGCAACCGAACACGGGGGGACAGAAGAAGTTTCCCCCTCAGGTCAAAACGGTGAACATGATATACGCTACCCACATTCCCAAGAGGGAGCGCAAGCGTGCGCTCAGGGATGTCTACGTGATAGAGCCAGTCGCCCAAAAATTTAATCCATGGTTGTCATGCCCGATCATTTTTGATCGCCGGGATCATCCGACCAGTATCCGTCATGGTGGCTCAGCCGCACTGGTCCTAGACCCAATAATTGATGGGTTCCACCTAACTCGCGTCCTTATGGATGGAGGTAGCAGCCTCAATCTGCTCTATCAGGATACAGCGCGAAAAATGGGTATTAACCCATCTCGGACCAAGCCGAGCAGAACTACCTTCAAAGGAGTCATACCAGGTGTAGAGGCCCGCTGTATGGGCTCAATCACACTAGAGGTTGTCTTCGGATCTCCGGACAACTTCCAAAGCAAGGAGTTAATCTTCGATATCGAACCCTTCCGTGGTGGCTATCACACACTGCTCGGACGATCTGCGTTTGCTCAATTCAACACAGTACCACACTATGCCTATCTCAAGCTCAAGATGCCTGGTCCACATGGCGTCATAACAGTCAACGGAAATACGGAATGCTCCCTCCGTACAGAAGAGCACAGAGATGCCTTAGTAGCAGAAGTACAGAGCGGCCTTCTCAAGCAGAACCTTAATTCGGCTGCCGAGCCCACGGACACCGTTAAGAGGGTCTGAACTACTCTGCAGTAGGAGAGCTTGGCTCGGCAAGAGCTCGACTAGCAACCCAGCCTCCATCTCAGCTCCGATCAAGTGGCGGCATTCGTGCCGCACGTACATAACTACGCACTCAAAATCCCATGGGCATCGACGGAGGCATAGCTAGCTTGTGGTCCATAGTACGGCTCAACCGACATCGGATACACACATACTTTCACTTTTACTTGTTTCCTTTTCGGGTCTCAATCCCACAGGCACCATCTGATGGTCTGGTCATCGGTCCTCTTGAAGGACAAACACACCAAGACGGCGAGAAAGCAAACATATGGGGGACTTTTTAGGTGATTCCGTTAACGATAACTCTACCGGTTTTTCAGGACCCACATGCAGCTCTCCCTTGGTTTCAGCATGTCAAATAGCCTGTTGCTTATCGCTCTACCTGTATCAATGTGCCTTGACGTACTAATTAAATTACAATGAGAACAGTCTGCGGCTGGAGCTGTAGGACTCCAGCTTTTTACCTTCATACCTTTTATTTTTTCTTTCTTTCTTTTTTCAACTCCCCTGTGGACAATCCTATCAGGTAGCACCCGTACACTTTGGTACGCTTGATGTTTTCCAGGGGCTTCATAGCACCCCACATTACGGCAACAAAAGTCCAAAAACTTTTTATAAGTATAGTTCGGCACCCCGAATTTAGCATTATATGCATTGGCTCCGAATCATGTCTTGGGTCAATAGTTGGGTTGCCCGGCTCCTGTGCTTGCTACCTTATGTTCCGCCATATCGGCTAAGGTAGTAAAGGGAGAACTACTGCGATTGTGCCTTGGTTTATCCAAAGGAGCACCTCAGTAGAGAAAGCCGAAAACTGACTGTCATGATGCGGCGAGAGCCGGTCAGCTGTTCGGAGGTTGCAAATCATTGGAGATTTCTTCCGCATTACGCGAAGGATTGGTACTTCCTGATCAGACGCTTATAGCACTCTAGTTCGGATACTAGGGGTTGCGTCCATATTTTTATTGTCGCACTCCTATGGCTAAGTGAGGGCGTTACAGCCGCATAGTCTGGTTGACTGGTTCGTTGTGCTAAACAACTCCTTCAAGGACCATCTAATTGGATCAAGATTGTTTAGATTCCATCCCGAACACCCCTGTACTACCTATGTGGGGGCAGAAGCCGACGACTGGTTAACCCTCAGATTTCATACAACAAGGCCGCACAGGAAGTAAAAATTTAAAAACATAATAAGCATTATATTGCATAAACACTTTGTTTCATCATACAAGGCAGAGGGAGCTCGAATACATTCATTCAAAGGTGGTGTCCTTCGCACAATGATCCGCAACAATGCGGGACCCCTCTAAGACATCGCCAAAGTATCGCTCAGGTGTGCGGTGCTCCTTGCCCTCCGGCGGCCCCCCGGTCGCTAACTTAACAGCGTCCAGCTTCGCCCACCAGACCTTGCAATAAGAGAAGGCTAGACGCACGGCCTCGATGCAGATGGATCACTTGATGACATCCAGCCGAGGACAGGCATCCACCAGCTTTTTCACGAGGCCGAAGTAGCTGTTGGGAATAGCTTCGGCTGGCCACAGCCAGATTATGATATCCTTCATGGCCAGTTCGGCCACCCTATGCAGCTCGACCAACTGTTTCAGCTGATCGCTGTAGGGCACCAGATGTTCTGGCGCGCAATATTGCGACCAGAACAGCTTCTCCGAGGAGCTCCCTTCTTCAGCTCGGAAGAACTCCGCAGCATCAGTCACACTGCGTGGCAGATCAGCAAAGGCCCCTGGAGAACTCCGAATCCGGGTTAGTAAAAGAAATTTCCTCTTCACACTCCTGCTCTGCATATGGAATGCCTTACCCGCCGCAATCTTCTGGGCCTCCTGGATCTCATGGAGGGCATCCTGGGCTTCAATCTAGGCCGCCTCCGCACTCTTACGAGCCTTGGCGAGTTCGGCCTCTTGAGCCGACGCATTTTGCTCCAAGGTCTCGCACTTCCTCACCGTGTCCTGGAGCTCCTATTGGACTTCGTTGACTCGGGCCTTGAGCCTCTTACGGCGGCCTGCTCCTTGACAGCCTTCCCCTTGGCTTCGACCAGGGCCGCTTTCAGGGCCTCGACCTCGGTCGTCGCCTCTGTTCACATCATGGCATTTCGGTCATTGCATATCATTTTCCCCTTTTTGAATCCATAACAGGTTATTACTTACCTTGTTTTTCCTGAAGCTGCCTCTTCACCAGGCCCAGCTCCTCCTCAGCCTCCGCCAGTTTCTGCTCCAGTCCGGAGACTTCGGTAGCATGCGAGGCCGCGGCCAATAGCGACGCCTGCGCATACATTTCAGACAAATTTAGTTAGTTTCCTGCAATAGGAGATTGATCCTCTTTCTGGTTTTTTCTTTGTGAACATCGGACAGTGTCTCAGGGGCTACTGTCTATATTGGGATTTTCTCCTTTTTTGCGCTGCTTACCTCAAAACCTGTCAACAGGATGCTGTAGGCTTTGGTTAGTCTGCTCTTGGAGGACTGAACCCTTTCAATTACCATGCTCATAAGGACACGACGCTCATCCACAATGGAAGCGCCTCGCAGCGCTTCCAGCAGATTATCCGGTGCCCCTGGTTGGATAGGGGTCACCAGGGGAACAGGCGTCCCCTTCTTCCGAAGGAGGTCGTGTGCCAGATTCCGGAGCAGCCTTGGTCTCCGGAATTGAGTCCGGCTGAGGGTCGAATTGAGTCCAGCTGAGGGTCGAACTGAGTACGGCCCTCCCCACTAGTCTCCATGGGGATTGATTCCCCTTGGTGTCCGGCGACGGGGATTTCGCCTTTTGGCTCCTCCTGAGCCTCTCCCCCGCCTGGAACAGTCCTTCGGGACAGCACCTCCGCATCATCCTTGCCCTTGGGGGAGTGAGCGGCTGGCGGTGAATCGCTGGCCATCGCCTTGGAATCCAGCGAGCCTCCTGACGAGGATCGCGGGGAGCTGTTGTGGGCCGGACTACAATAACATAACCAATCATGTTAATACAATGAGGGGGGGACACTTTATGGGCAGATATAAGTCTTAGCACTTACCATGCGGCCCGAGGCTTAGTGCGGGGGCGTCTCTCCGGACTGTTGTCAACGTCCCATGCGGAGTTATCTGCGAGGGAGCCTTTCCCCTTCTTGGGCACCTCCGCCTCTAGAATTGTGGAGGCCGCTCTCTTCCTCTTCCCCCCATCAGGGGGAGAGTCGCTTTCCTCCTCCTCTTCCTCCTCGTCGTCTTCAGCAGCGGGGGAACAGGTCTTGTCTTCGGACGTCACGTCCGAAGTGCCCTTGCGGCGGGGGCCACTCCGGACCCCCTTGGCTTTCCCTGTGGCCTTCTTCTCTGGTGCCTTATAAGGCGCCGGCTCCAGCATCTTCGCTAACACACGGGATGACTGGTTCTTCAGGCAGGGGAGCTGGACACCGGATCTGCTTCGCCCTCTTCAACCAGTACAGAAAAAGCAATGATAATAAAAGCTTAGATATCGTCCTTGAAACAAGCAAGTAGGGGATGTGTTGAAAATAACATACCTCATTGGGGAGGTGATTTATGTCGTGACCGCGGTCCGAATCCGTGGCCGGTGGTATCTCATTGCCCTTGAAGAGCAACTTCCGGGCATCCTCGTGAGTTGTTTCGAAGAGCCTCTCCAGGGTGTGGTGTTTTTTTAGGTTGAAAACCCATAGAGGGCGGCTTCGGCTCTGGTAGGGGAGGATCTGGCGCACCAACATCACTTGGATTACATCGACAAGCTTGATGTCCCTATCGATCATGCTTTGAATGCGCGTTTGCAGCGCAATCAGCTTGTCTGACGAACACCAGTTCGGGCTCTTCTCGACCCAGGAGGTGAGTCGCACGGGAGCACCGGAGTTGAATTTGGCAGCCGCGGCCCAGGTGGCATCGCGGGGTTTGGTAATGTAGAACCATTGTTTCTGCCATTCCTTGACAGACTCTACGAATGTGCCATTTGGCCAAAAGACGTTGGTGAGCTTGCTCACCATGGCACCCCCGCACTCTGCGTGCTGGCCATCCACCACCTTCGGCTTCACATTGAAGATTTTGAGCCACAGCCCGAAGTGGGGTTGGATGCGGAGGAAGGCCACACACATGATGATAAACGCCGAGATATTGAGGAAGGAGTTCGGGGATAGGTCGTGGAAGCCTATCCCGTAGTAGAACATTATCCCGTGGACGAAGGGGTAGCCCGCGGAGGAAATGGGGGATGAATACTACCCTCTCATTGGGCTTCAGTGTGGGAATGATTTGACCCTGGGCTGGAAGACGGTGGGCGATTTCCTTCGCCAGGTACCCAGCCGCCCGAAACTCGGTGATGTCCTCCTCCTTGATGGAGGAAGCCATCCACTTGCCTTGACCTCCGGATCCAGACATGGTTGAGTGCTTTATCAAGTGGGAACAGATTAGAACATGGGCGCTAGAGCTCAAGAGTGGAAAGGCAGAATAAGAGAGAAGGTGTGGGAGAAGAAACGGGAATATTATCTCCTTATAAGGACAGCGAATATCGAACGCCTCCCCACTCGCCTTAAAATTCGCCTACCCTCGAGGGCTGTATAAATGGCACGGTTGTGTTACCCATGCTCGTATTGATGAGAATCCCGTAATAAGGGGACACAATCTCTGCTTTGACAAGACGTGCCAATGTCAACCGCGTCTCGAAACGCGGAGCGGCAGACAAAAAACGGTTCAAAATTATGACCGGACGGACGTGATGTCATGTTGTAAAAAGTTGTCAGCGGATTGGACTCGTGGATTATTGTATTCTCTCTGTGGTTGTGTGTGGTGTGTGTTGCAGATCCGGACACGATCAATTCGTCCGAAGACTATTTTGGAGTTTGGAAGGAGCAACCCGCTTTGCAATGCCGAAGACAGATCTACGCGCCGGATACCTTGTCATTGAAGCCAGGTTCAGGGGCTACTAAGGGAGTCCTGGACTAAGTGGTCCTCGAGCGTCCGGCCTGTTAGCCATGGGCCGGACTGATGGGCAGTGAAGATACGAAGACTGAAGACTGCACCCGTGTCCGGATGGGACTCTCCTTGGCATGGAAGGCAAGCTTGGCGACAGGATATGTAGAATCCTTTATTTGTAACCGACCTTGTGTAACCCTAGATCCTTCCGGTGTCTATATAAATCGGAGGACTTAGTTCGGATAGGGCAAATTCATTATCATAGCCATACAAGCTAGACCTCTAGGGTTTAGCCATTACGATCTCGAGGTAGATCAACTCTTGTAATACTCATACTCATCAATATCAATCAAGCAGGACGTAGGGTATTACCTCCATAGAGAGGGCCCGAACCTAGGTAAACATCGTGTCCCTTGCCTCCTATTACCATCGACCTTAGACGCACAGTTCGGGACCCCCTATCCGAGATCCGCTGGTTTTGACACCGACGGGTGGGTCAACATGAGGACTCATGGGTCGGTTCCATCCTGCGCCACATAGGTTGGACCGAGACGCATTATACGAAGACCCATGTGGAGGACTCGGCATACAACATGAAGCTACCAGGGTCGTGGAGGACTCTATCCCCACTATTGATAAGCCGACTATATATGATTTGTAACCCTAGGCCCCGAGTATGTTATAGAAGTTTGGGGGCTAGTTCATCGATAGTATACACACACGCACAATGCCTAGTATTCATGTGTACCGGGAGTAGGCTTTTTCCTCAATTGCAAGGGTCCGAACTTGGGTAAAACTTTGCCTCGTATTATCATCCAGCCTAACAGTCAGGGATATCCTACCGAATGATCTGATGGAATCATATCTGCCAACTACTAAGAGAGAGGTGTGTCTGTGGGGGGCAATGTGTGTGAGAGAGGCCTAAAGATAATGTGCATGCAGGAGACACGTAGGCACATATATGTGCGTATAGAGGGCTAGTAGAGACCGTGTGTGTGTGTATGCATGTGAGAGAAATAGTGTTTTCCAACTAAGATTAGTGAAAGGAGTGGTACATAGTAGTCAGAAAGAGAGAGGGAGAGAGAGAGAGTGATACAGAGAGAGTGTGTGCGTGAGACACCCCGACACCTCGGGAGAGATTGTGAGCATGTGTGAAAGAGAAATTCCAATGTATATAAAGTTTGTGCATTTATGTGCTAGATAGAGAGATATATAGCACGTTTGTGAGAATGGGCCGAGGCATAGTGCATCTACGTGTAAAAGGTGGTTCTACGCATTAAATTAAAATATAAATGGCATTATTATTTTTGGATGAGATCACGAATTTTGCAATTTGCGTATGAACGAAAATTGGTCTATCAGACACCCATACTCTATTGAATTCTAACATGTGCATGTGTTTATTTCATATTATTGATCCATAGAGTGAGAGCGTTTTGAAATACAGGCAATGCATTGCTTTTGCAATTCATATATAAACATTAATTAGTGCACTCCATGTTGTTAGTGTGAAGCACTTTATACATTTGTCACTTATATGGATACATTCCAAATTGCTAGCTATGAAATAGAATACATGTTGAATTCAACATAAAGGGGGTTTCGAAGATTCGAATTCATAGGAAGTGCATTCATTTGAACCCGAGATAATGGCATTTGTAAATCAGATCTAAAATGGGGCATCAATCTTTGTTGTGCGTTTGAACATGCTATATATTCATACGCATGTCTAACTATTTTTTTGCAACCAAGGAGATTATATCTGGAACCATGCATGAACTGAGATAAGTTGCATATTTTTTAATATATACTCATGTACAATGTATATTCAAATGTACCCCCTCCATTCCAAAATAATCGTAGTTTTAGGATTTTCAAGAGTAAAGATTTGTGAACTTTGACAAATCCTGAAAGTTCAATTCAAGAGAACCGAAAACGTTAATGCTTCTGCTCCCAAATATTGAATGAAGCGCCAAATAAGCCTCTGGTCACCCGAAACCACGCGATACTAATGTTTGGTGGTAGGAAATTACTGTCCTGACTCTGGCATGTGTAGCCTATCGGCCCGATGTCCAAAGGTCTAAACCGGGCTGGTTTGTAACTTCACCAAGACACCAGTCTCAACCACCTCTGAGAAGCATTCATACGCCGTGGGCGCCTAAACACCCATGCGCTCGGCCGAAATCTATCCCGCCCACCATTTGGGACACCTGAGATTACTCCGTGGGTGCCAAAATGCTCTCTCCACCAGCCGCGAAACCCCAGCCTCCTTCGTCCTCCACCGCAATGCGCTCAATCCACCGCCGCCCTCCTCCATATTGCCGGAGCCGGTACCCCGACGTCGTCGTCCAACGCAACTGCAACCGCAATGCCCTCAAGGACTTAGCAGCTGAAGCCGAGGCAGAGCGGCCTCCACGACGCCGATGCCGACGTGCGTTGTACCAGAACCACTTCGGCCACGCCGTCTTGCGCCTCACCGTTGTCGCTCCACTGTTGCAACCGTCCACCGCACTGGAGCTGTTCTCGATACGCCGTCGTTCGCCACCTCGGATCTGGTTCCCCACTGCCGACAGACGGCCACTGCACCACACTCAACAACTTGGCCATGGGTTCGTCCAAGGCTCCACCGTCCTCCAAAACTTCTCGTTTCCAGCGAACCACAAGAAGATCGTTGGAAAAATAGAAGGAGGACACAGCACTGCCAGCAGAAAGAGGTACTCCTCTTCCCTTATTCATGCAAATCTTATGTCTCTGCTCACACCGTATTCATCCCACGAAAGAAACTAGTTGAGCACTTCGTACTGCATCTTCTTCGAGATACTAAATGCACAAGGTTTCCTCCCATTTACTATTTCACCTTTGCTAGAGGTCAGTAGACCGCCTGGATTTCAATTCAGGGTCAGTCGATCGCAATTAAAAGAAGCAGCACCCGCTTAGGCACGCGGAGCACCTAGTCTGCCTGTTCGCCGGGGAAGCAGCACATCGGTGTCTATCATAGGGGTGTGGGCTGCAGGAGCTGCTTGCGCCCGATCTCAAGGTTGGCGGGGCTTGAAGGGATGACCAGGGCGGTGCCAAGCACGGTGGTGCGGTGAGGTTGAGTGGAGGGCGGAAGCAGGGGACTGGGCCGGTGGTCGCTGGCATTTCGAGGAAGATCATACCACTGACTGGCTGGAGGTAGATGAAGGCGATCTGCCCGTTCTTTGTACATCGGACGGTGCAGAAAAAAAAGGACTGACCTATTTGTTTTCAGTTGACTGTTATTTTCATAGGACCACACCTTGTGGTGTGCTGGAGGAGCATCTGCATTTCCCTGCCATCCCTGTGCTCATATTTCAAAATCCTAGAATCTAGTAATTTCGTGTGCCATGCATGTTGTAGAGCTATCATATGTCTCCTGTCATTTATTTCTCACTGACCTACTATCTGCTACCTTTACACTGTACTACTTGTGCACACACTTCACCCATACTCACACTATTGTTTTTTTATGCATGGGTATTTCAGACTCTGACGCAGTGTTGATGAATCCAAAAAAGAAAAGACAGAAGTCGCCCCAGTGTAATTCGAAGCTAAGCACTAAGCGTCTCAGCGCTCTAAAGGGTGCAGTGCCAGCATATGGAGACGGTAAACGTAGCTCTGCATTTGATGATCTCAATTGCCACACACAACCATCCCATGTGCTTGCTTTAACTTCGCGTTGTCAAATGTGGTTGCATGTTGCATATGGTGTCTAGCTTGTATTGCTTCCAATTTTGTTAAATTGCATCAACTTTACACATTATACCTTTGATAATGACATGCCTTCCTGTTTTTGATACATACTACATATGTCTATTAACCATGTTCGTACATCAAACTAATGCTCTTTCGTATCCCTCATCAATCACTTATGATGAGACAGTCACCCCAGTGGGTTACCATGAGACGCGCTACTCGTTTAAACTTTAAAGAGTGCAGTGTCATCCTCCCCACATGATTCTCAAGAAACAGCAAGGCTAAATGAAGATAGTCAACGTATCTCTCTAGTTGACGACCGCAATTCCCCCACACCACCATCGCAGGTGCTTGCTCTTACTTGGCAGTGTGATATGTGGTTGCATGTTGCATATGGTGTCTACCTTGTAATGCTTCTAATTAGGGTAAATTGCATCTGCTTAGTTAACACATTATACGTGTGAATATGACATGTGTTCCTGTTTTTGGTACATATTACGTCTTTCTATTAACCATGTTCTTAATCAAACTACTTTTCTTCTGTATCCCTCATCAATCACTTCTGACGAGACACCTTCAAGTTGACAGTGTAATATTGGTTGCATCTTTGCATATCATTTCAAACATGTATTGCCTCTAATTTGTTGAGGTGCCACTTATAATGAGACACATCTAACTTGGTAGAGTGATTTTGGTTGGATCTTTCATATGGTGTCTAGATTGCATTGCTTCTAATTTATTGAAATGCCTTCCGCTTAGCGTTTTTCGTATATATTCCATCCTCCTACAATGTGGTTGCCATACATAAAAGTTGTGTTCATCAGTATCATGCATCAACAAATTTGGAAGTGAGAATTTCATTCCTGTTTCTTGTGGGTTTACTTAATAAGGCAAAATCTAAAAGGACGAAGGCACGGAATGATGGTGGTCCTCTGGAGCAACCAAAACAGATGATCTCTGCAGATTCTCCTGCTATTCCTACTGCAGTGCAAGTTCCAAATCTCACCTCCCCTACTCCACAACCCAGGTGCTTTCTCTAACATGGCAGTGTGATATCTGGTTGCATGTTGCATATGGTTCCTAGCTTGTATTGCTCCTAATTAGTTAAATTGCATCTCCTTAGCTTACATATTATACATGTGAATATGACACGCCTTCCTGTTTTTGGTACATACTACATCTGGCTATCACACCATGTTCTTACATCAAACTACTGTTCTTGTGTATCCTGCATCTATCGCTTATGATGAGACAGTCACGCCCGTGGGTCGGTATGAGATGTGCTACTCTTATAAAGAGTGCAGTTTCATCCTCTCCACATGATTCTCAAGAAACAACAAGCCTAAATGAAGATATTGAACGTAGCTCTGTACTTGAAGACCGCACTTCCCCTACACCACCATCGCAGATGCTTGCTCTAACTTCGCAGTGTGATATGTGGTTGCATGTTGCATACGGTGTCTAGCTTGTAATGCTTCTAATTAGGGTAAATTGCATCTGCTTAGTTTACAGATTACACCTGTGAATATGGCATGCCTTATTATTTTTGGTACACACTACATCTATGTGTTAATCATGTTCTTACATGAAACTACCTCTCTTCTGTATCCTGCATCAATCACTTATGATGAGACACCTTTATTCGTTGCATATTGCATATTATTTCTAGCCTGTTGCTATGTATTGCTTCTAATTTGGTCAAATAGATTTGTTAGGCCACCCTTTTAATTTGACAGAGTGATATTGGTTTCATCTTTCCTATGGTTTCTAGCTTGCATTGCTTCTAACTGGTTCAAACACCTTGTGCTTAGTTTACACTTTATACATCATACATGTCAATATGTCATGCCACCCTATTTTTCATACATATTCCATCCTCCTATCATGCGGCTGTCTTACATGAAGTAGTGTTTGTCAGTATCATGCATCAATGAGTTCTGAAGAGCAAATTTTATTCCTTTTTTCTTGTGGGTTTGACTTGACAAGGCAAAATCAAAAAAGAGGAAGGAAGAGAGTAAGGAAGGCGATGATGGTGGTCCTCTGCAGCAACGTGAACGGAGCATCTGTACGGATTCTCCTTGTACTGCTAGTGCATTACAAGTTCCAAGTCTCCGCTCCCCTACTCCACCATCCAAGGTGCTTGCTCTAACTTGGCAGTGTGATATCTGGTTGCATGTTGCATATGGTGTCTAGCTTGTATTGCTCCTAATTAGTGTAAATTGCATCTGCTTAGCTTACACATGATACGTGTGAATATGACATGCTTTCCTGTTTTTGGTACATATTATATCTGTCTATCACACCATGTTCTTACATGAAACTACTCTTCTTGTGTATCATGCGTCAGTCACATATGATGGGACACCTTTAAGTTGGCAGTGTGATATTGGTTTGCGTCTTGAATATGATTTCTAGCATGTAGTGCTTCTAGTTTGATGAACGCCACCTATGACGAGATAGTTTTAACTTGGCAGAGTGATATTGGTTGCACCTTCCATATGGTGTCTATCTTGCAGTGCTTCTAATTTGTTGAAGTGCCTTCTACTTAGTTACCACATCATAGGTGTGAATATGTCAAGCCGTCCAGTTTTTCGTACATATTCCATCCTCGTATCATGACTTTGCCTTTCATCAGAGTAGTGTTCGTCAGTATCATGCATGAATGAGTTCTGGAGAGCGAATTTTATTCCTTTTTCTTGTCGGTTTGACCTCACAATGCAAAATCAATGAAGCGGAAGGAAATTGGTACGGCATTGGATGGTGGTGGTCCTTCCGAGCAACTGAAACGAGGGTCTCTACAGATTCTACTCCGCCATCCTCCCAACAAGATTTGCAAGACAACGCAAGGCTAGACAGTCAACGTAGCTGTGTAGATGATGAGCACATCTCCCCTACTCCACCATCACAGGTGCTTGCTCTAACTTGGCACTATATATGTGGTTGCATGTTGCGTATGATGTCTAGCTTGTATTGCTTCCAACTTTGTTGAATTGCATCTGCTTACTTTACACATAATGCATGTGAATGTGACACATGTTCCTGTTTCTAGAACATACGTGTAGATGATGAGCACATCTCCCCTACTCCACCATCAAAGGTGCTTGCTCTAACTTGGAACTGTTATATGTGGTTGCGTGTTCCGTATGATGTCTTGCTTGTATTGATTCTGATTTTGTTGAATTGCATCTACGTAACTTACAACTTATACCTGCAACCATCACTTACCCATAAGACACATTTAACTTGGGAGTGTGATGTAGGTTGCATCTTGCATTCTCTTCTAGCTTGTGCTGCTTCTAATTTCTTGAAATGGCACTTCGACGAGACACTTTTTACCTGATAGAGTGATATTGGTTGCATGTTCATATGGTGCCTAGCTTTCATTTCTTCTAATTTTGTTAAAATGCCTTCTGCTTACTATTTTTCGTACATATTCCATCCTCCTATCGTACGTCTGAATATGCAATGTTGTCTTTTTCTGTATATATTCCATCCTCCTATCCTGCGCTTGCCTTACATCAAAGTAGTGTTCGTCTGTATCATGCATCAATTATGCAGAGCTAATTGTAATCATCTTCTTTTGGTTTTGACTTCATAAGGCAATATCAGAAAATAGGAAGGAAAAGAGTAAGTTAGGGGATGTTGGTGGTCCTCCGGACCGACGCAAACAGAGACTCTCTAGATTTGCCACTGCTACTGCTAATGAAGTTGAAGTCCCAAGTCTACATGATGAGTTCATCTCCCGCACTCCACCATCTAGGTGCTTGCTCTAAGTTGATAGTGTGATAGTTGGTTTCATGTTGCATATGTTGTCTAGCCTGTATTTCTTCTATTTGGATTAGATTGCACCTGCTAAGTTTATATGTTATACATGTGCATATGGCATGCCTTTCTGTGTCTAGAATACACTTTATCTATCAATCATACCATGTTCTTACATCAAAGTACTATTGTTGTGTATCCTGCATCACTCACTCATGATTGGACGCTTTTAACAAGGCAATTTGATAGTGGTTGTATCTTGCATTGATTTCTACATCATATTGCTTCTAATTTTTCGAAATGCCACTTATGACAAGACACTTTTAACTAGACAGGGTGATATTGGTTGCATCTTTCATATGGTGTCTAGCTTGCATTACTTCTATTTTCTTGAAAATCCTTCTACTTAGTTTACACATCGTAGCTATGAATATGTCACGCCGTCTTGTTTTTCTTACATATTCCATCCTCATACGGTTGTCTTACATCAAAGTATTGCTTGTTTGTATCATGCATCAATGAGTTATGAAGAGCGATTTTATTCGTTCGTGTTGTGGGTACGCCTTGACATGGCAAAGTCAAAAAAGAGCAAGGAAAAGAATATAGTAGGGAATGGTGTTACTCGTCGAGTGAAACAGAAAAGGATCTGCCCTCGAGATTCTGCTGGTACTGTTGGAAATATGCCCTAGAGGCAATAATAAATTGGTTATTATTATATTTCCTTGTTCACGATAATCGCTTATTATCCATGCTAGAATTGTATTGATAGGAAACTCAGATACATGTGTGGATACATAGAGAACACCATGTCCCTAGTAAGCCTCTAGTTGACTAGCTCGTTGATCAATAGATGGTTACGGTTTCCTGACCATGGACATTGGATGTCGTTGATAACGGGATCACATCATTAGGAGAATGATGTGATGGACAAGACCCAATCCTAAGCCTAGCACAAAGATCGTGTAGTTCGTATGCTAAAGCTTTTCTAATGTCAAGTATCATTTCCTTAGACCATGAGATTGTGCAACTCCCGGATACCGTAGGAGTGCTTTGGGTGTGCCAAACGTCACAACGTAACTGGGTGGATATAAAGGTTCACTACAGGTATCTCCGAAAGTGTCTGTTGGGTTGGCACGAATCGAGACTGGGATTTGTCACCCCGTGTAACGGAGAGGTATCTTTGGGCCCACTCGGTAGGACATCATCATAATGTGCACAATGTGACCAAGGAGTTGATCATGGGATGATGTGTTACGGAATGAGTAAAGAGACTTGCCGGTAACGAGATTGAACAAGGTATCGGATACCGACGATCGAATCTCGGGCAAGTACAATACCGCTGGACAAAGGGAATTGTATACGGGATTGATTGAATCCTCGACATCGTGGTTCATCCGATGAGATCATCGTGGAACATGTGGGAGCCAACATGGGTATCCAGATCCCGCTGTTGGTTATTGGCCGGAGAGTTGTCTCGGTCATGTCTGCATGGTTCCCGAACCCGTAGGGTCTACACACTTAAGGTTCGGTGACGCTAGAGTTGTTATGGGAAATAGTATGTGGTTATCGAAGGTTGTTCGGAGTCCCGGATGAGATCCCGGACATGACGAGGAGCTCCGGAATGGTCCGGAGGTGAAGATCGGTATATTGGACAAAGGGTATTGCAGTCCGGAATTGTTCCGGGGGTACCAGGTGATGACCAGCGTGTCCGAAAGGGGTTTCGGAGGCCCCGGCAAGCGTTGGGGGGCCTTATGGGCCAAGGGGAGAGGGCACATCAGCCCACTTAGGGGCTGAGCGCCCCTCCCACCCCATCTCACGTAACCAGGAGAGGTGGGGGCGCCACCCCTAGGGCAGCCGCCCCTCCCGGCTTGGCGGGGCAAGTTTCCTAGGGGGTGGGGGCACCCAAACCCATCTAGGGTTTCCCCTGTGGCCGCCGCCCCTCCCCTAGGGAACCCTAGGGCGCCTCCCCCTCCTCCCTTCCCCCTATATATAGTGAGGGAGAGAGAGGGCAGCCGCACCCTTCCCCTGGCGCAGCCCTCCCTCCTCCTACACCTCCTCCTCCTCCTCCATAGTGCTTGGCGAAGCCCTGCTAGAGAACCACGAGCTCCATTGCCACCATGCCGTCGTGCTACTGGAGTTCTCCCTCAACTTATCCTCTCCCCTTGCTGGATCAAGAAGGAGGAGACGTCCCCGGGCTGTACGTGTGTTGAACGCGGAGGCGCCGTCCGTTCGGCGCTAGATCGGAATCAACTGCGATCTGAATCGCTGCGAGTACGACTCCTTCATCCGCGTTCTTGCAACGCTTCCGCTTAGCGATCTACAAGGGTATGTAGATGCACTCTCCTTCCCCTCGTTGCTAGATTACTCCATAGATTGATCTTGGTGATGTGTAGAAAATTTTAAATTTCTACTACGATCCTCAACAGGTACTTATAGTGCAGTAGAAGGTCCAAGTCCACCGGCTAAATATACAAACACAGTATCACCTGCTCCACTAGCTGCAACATCCGCTTCAACTGTACTAGCATCTCAATGAGTTAGTCGTTGGTTTTCTCTGGAACTGGCCAGTTCCCAAGCTGCATTCACACCTAACACTACTTTCGAAGCACTGCTGACACAAACAGGACTTGGCAAGATCAGATGAACCTCATGAGCATCAACACTAAGACGGTACCTGACCGAGTCAAGTTGCAGTTGCATGCTCCTTTATATGTACTCTCACAGTTTGATGTGCACTAACACTTTCCATATTTGTTGTTGAACTAGCACCACGGCGCAAGCGGAAACATACATTAGGGATAATGCTTGACAGATTAACAAAATCTAAAGGAGGAAGAATGGAGATCCATTTTGATGCAGGTTTAAAAAGGCCACGTGATGCTACAGAGTCAGCCAAGTTAGTATCAGAGGCAGCCATTGCCGTTAGGTGTCATGCACGTATCCTCCCAACGTGGATCCAGAACAGGAATGAGAAAGACAATACCCAGTTTAACACCTTCCTTGACCATTTATCCGTAAGTAATGTTATTCATTGCAATTTGTAATATTGTCTTGCTCTGTGCCATACTTTCTAGCTTCCTCCTAATAAGACTCACATTCTTTTTTCAACAGATGAGGTTCAAGTTGGATCCGAAAGATGATGCAACTACACAAGCATGCACTCATGTTTTTCAGTCTGCTCTGCGACAGTATCGGTACCACCTTAGAAAATCGCACTTTGAAGGCAAGGCTAACAATGAAATCGCCCAAACATCTCCAGTGGAATATATTACAGATGAAGACTGGACAACCCTTGTTAAACATTGGTCTGATCCAAAGTATCAGGTAGGGTATATGTATTTGATCAGACCACATATTGAACATGTATTTATGTATGTGCCTTACAAGTGTATCTTCTTCTAGGCTAACTGTTTGAAAAACAAGACCAACCGTTCTAAAGTGAAATTCCAACAGACAACAGGATCTCGTAGCTATATTGCACACTGCGAGGCTCTTGTAAATAGTTGCTAGTTCCTTCTTTTTTCTGTGCCATATTATCGTATCTATATTGACTTGTTCCAAATACAGAGGAAAACCCGTGCAGACCAAAAGGAACCTGAACCGAATGCAGTGCAAATCTTAAAGGATTGCCACACCAGCCAGATGAAGGGCATGAGCACACCAGTTCAAGCCGCTGTTGTAAGTCCTTACTCCTCCTGCCTTTGAACTAATTGCTATTGTGATGTGTTCATTTAACTGCTTGGTTTGCAGCCAATGTCAGTTACTCTGTTCACTTTTATACATAGTTGTCTTAACGTATCATTTCACCTTACATGGTTTAAAAGAGATGAAGGATATTCTTTTGGTATTGATCTGTAATCTAGTTGTGATGTTCACATGCGCACACAATGATACAATAGCCTAATTGTTTTATATCTGTTCTCCCATGATATGAATGATGTCATACTATGTTCATCTACTTTAAACCACGTCTCTTTATCCTTAGATATCAACGAATGTGAGGAAATAGACAATACAGTAGGCATGCTACATGGACATATGTTCCGAAAGTGATTTTGTTATGTAGTTGGCACTACAATACATGCTAATGTATTACAGTAGTTCACCAAAATAAGTTATGTATAAATGTGAAACCTACTTTGTTTGTTTTTGTCTCATTAGTAACTTATATGGTGCACTAATCTACAAGTTCAACCTTTCAGCAAGCCATGGAACAAATGATTGAACAATCACAACCACCTGAAGGTGACGAGGCTACCACAGGCACAATGTCACCTCTTGTTGCAATGCGTCAGTATCTCTCCACTAACAGTGCAAAAAGCACCTTCCTGCGTAATTCTGGGTTGGTTGTCAAGGTAACCTCGTCCAAGTCGCCTACTGAACAAAATCTTCCGGCTAGACAGAGTGATATATCTATGCTCCAGACACAAGTCCAGTCCCTAATGTACGTTGTGTCGGAAACAAAAATAGTGGTTGACAAATGTCGTGAAGATATGAATGGTTTTGAAACTAGACTATCAGACATTTGCTTCGTTGTTCAAGAGCAATGGCGGAAAAAGGGGAAGATCGTGCTGCTCCATCAGATTCTACAGCCTGAACATAAGCACTCAGGTCAAATGATATGTGCTTCTATACATCTGATGGTGCTTTTATCTGCAAGGACTGTAAACTTTATGCCAATAGGCCTTTTTTTGTATGGTTGGAATTTATTTTGTTGTGATACAACATTTATGATGCCGCCAAAGGCTGCGGTAATTACGCCGCTATTTTTGTGTAGTGTAGGTTTATCTTAGTAATGTATTCAGCCGAAAGCTTCGTAGGAGCCCAACATGCCAACATTCGTCGGGCCCATTCCAATTGGGCTAAAAACGATTCTAGGCCGAAATTTGCATGTAGCCCACTAAAAATATCTGGGCCTAAATCAGCATAAGCTTTCATATTTTTCTGGTAGGCATGTGCCCATAGTGGGCCTTTAACAGGCCTAAACATAATTTGGGCCCTCGGTAATAATAGGCCGTTTACATGTGTAAATATCTCGAGCCCATAAAAAACATGGGCCTTTAATAGGCCAAAAGTAAGATTGGGCCCTGATTGTGCCAAATAACCCACTGGTCTTAGCAGGCCGAAATGGTGACCCATTTACAATGCGGATCGTCCACAGGCTGAAATTCAGACGGGCCGTAAATGCACAGACCTACTACACTGGCCTTTAATAGGCCGAAAGTTCGGTCAGGCTTGATTAGTGTCATTTTTATATGGGCCATTAGTAGGCCCAATGTGGCGTTGGGCCACATATGGCCCATGGATTTCGTCTGACGTTAACAGGTCAATAGTCACAATAGGCTGAAATTGGCCCAAATCTATAGTGGGCCTCTAACAGGCCGAATGTCAGACATGGCCGAATATGACCCATACCCTTCACGGTCGTTTATGGGCCGAAAGTTTCAATGGCCTATAAATGGGCCCAAATGAAGCAGGACCTTTAACAGGTTGGAAACACACAGGGCCGTACTTCGGCCCAAATTCTTAGCAGACTATTAACGGGCCAGAAGTGACCATGGGCCGCGATGATGACAAGTTTAGGACGAGCCGATTTGACACTAGCAGTACGGGCCTTAAATGAGAATGTTGGGCCTTTCACTGGGCCGGCCCATTATGGTCTGCAAAATCTTGTGGGCCTTTAGCTGGGCCGGCTCATTATGGCCCGCTAAATCTTATGGGCCTTTAGTTGGGCCGGCCCATTTAATCTTTATGGACCACTTTTGGGCCGGTCCATGTGTCAACGTATCATAGGCGCATCTCACCCATTGGATGAGTGACACCTGTGCCAACGTGGAGCTAACACGTGGTTCCATCAGCCAATGAGAATTTTACACGTGGAAAATCAGCATTGGTCGTGGATGTTAGCGGGTTATCGGATCCAAAACCGGACCCGATAGCTTAACGGTGTCCCGTTACGGTGGATGCCACATGTCGGTCACTCTTGACGAAAGCACTTCTATGACGTGCGATTTATCGTCATGGAAGTGGACACTTCCGTGATGATAATTTTGGTAATGTCATGGAACACTTCTACGACAGCACAGGTATGACTATCTTGATTTTGTCATAAAATTGTCATGGATGTACATGCATGACAGAAAACGTGACCTACTGTGACAAACACGTATCATCACGGAAGTGTCTTTTTTTGTAGTCTTGGTACGAGCGGGCACCGCCTGGCTTGCCGCTCCCTATGGACGCCCACACATGGGGCTCCGGAGAGGGCAGCAGTGCCTAGCGCCGCGCGGGCCACGGCCACAGTGACCAAGCTGGAGCTACACGGCCAGCCGGACCGCGAACCCACGCCAAGGGCTCCTCGCGTGAGTTCGTGGTGTGGGCGGCAATGCCGCTGCGCATGTGGATCCAGTTCCCGCGGTTCGTCGCCGAGGAGATGCCGCCGAGGGGGGCGATCGAGTTGTGGCCGCAGCACGCCGGGTGCTGCAGCCTGGCCACGAGGGCGGAGGTCTAGGTCATCCCCCCGGGCGGCATCTTCATGACCCGAGGATGGCGCGAGGTCGCCTGCACCTGCCGCCCAGAAGGGGCCCTTGCCATCCATTCCAAATACGGTGGCGCCTCCACATTGCTCTTCAAGGTCTTTGATGAGGAAGGCCGACGGCTAGAGTGCTGCCCCGGAGGAGGCAGCTCGTGCGGCGCGACCGTGGGCGTTGAGCCCGCCTCCGGCCTCACCGACAACCCCTCCAGTAGCAGCGGCGAGTTGTGGGAATCCAACGACTCTCCTGAGCCCAACGAATCCTAGGAGTCCAGCGACGATAGCTACATGCCTCCGAGCTCATGCCGCGCCCGGAGCGCGGCCGCGGCGTCCACTGGGCGTCGTCAATGATGCACATCAGTCGGGGTCCCTTGAGGCTTCCTTCTTTTGTTTTGCTGCGCAAGATCGTGACAAACCCCGTGGGGGTATGTAAAAAGAACTGTAATGCTTTTGCTCCAAAGTTTGTTACTCCTAGTATAAGGTTGCAGCTGTGTATCTTGCTTCGGCATTGTTTCCCCTTTTCTTTCTTGCAGTAGCTTTGCGCTCTACGCCAGCAGGTCCCAGTCCTCAGGCAGGCTTCGGTTGTCGCTGGTATGCCAGGTCGTGATGCCATGGTCAAGGCCAGGAGGTGAGCGGCCCGAGGTCCGGTAAGAGCTCCTGAGGCGCGATGCTCAAGAGGTCCCCTTTGGCGTGCAAGCAGCTCCCTGGAGGCCGAAAAGGGAAGTGGCATTGCCGGAGTGAGATCACAGGGGGTGAAAGCATCAGACAGTGAAGTTCGCACTGACATGTATGGGTGACTTATCTTAGCGAGCCTGAGGAGATTCCTTCACGCAGTGCCTGATTGCACCTTACTGGTGATGCTTCCAGGCAGGGCTCACGCCGGCCTCCCTCTTCCCCTCTCATCTAAGCACTCTACATCCTCGGGTCCCAACCCTCAAACGAGGCTCAGCCGCCGCTAGTATGCCAGGTCGTGATACCGTGGTCAAGGCCAGGGGGTGAGGGCTGGAGAGTTAGTAGGAGCTCCTGGGGTGCGGTGCTCAGGAGCCCCCACTTTAACGTGCAAGTGAATTGCGTGAAAAAGGGGCGGGCGGCGGGGCCGCCTGCATCCGAGCTCCTGGGATTCCTACGTGTTAGTCTGAGAGGAGAGCATAACTCGTTGACGTGCTTGTTGTCTTGCCGCTGATCTTTCCGCAAGGAGATGGAGGCACTAAGGACCTGGTGAGGTGACGTGCGTGGGGCGAGCCGTGAGCCAGAGCTCGATCCCTTAGATTTATCAGTGTTGCAGGGACAGACCCGAGCACAAGCGTCGTGCCAGCATGTGTAGCCCCCGTTGCGGGATGAGAAAGAGGCCGGTCAGCGGCGCGGGAGGCCAGGAAGGGCGACAAGACACCAGGCAAGCGGGTGATAACATAAATCATCTCATGCATAGGGTAGAGCTAGCTCTAATAGATGTGGAAAAACAATACATGCCATAGGGACAGACCCATGCGGCCTGGGGATGATGTAGCCCGAGGGGCGCCCCCAACTGAATGACTAGAAGATACAAGAATGATACATGTCACAGGGACAGACCCACGCGATATGGGTATAATGCAGCCCGAGGGGCGCCCCCACCTGAATGAAGCAGAAAACGTCACCTGGCACCATTGCTGAAGGGATGTTGAAGTACTTAAAGACACTGAAGACGCACGCTGAGGAAGTCGCTCCTCATGAGCCACCTAGGTCCTGAACCTCGGGAGGCTCCGGCAGCCCGGGAGGCTCGTGAAGAACCGTCGCCATTTCCGTCAGGACCGCATGGTGCCTGGCCTCCTGAGCTGCTAGGACGCTCCGCATGTGGCGCTGGAACGTAACAACCATGTTCGGTAAGCCAAAAGGCATGCGAACGTAGCTGTGGGGGGGCTCGCTCCGGCCATCGCGCGATGGCCAAAAGCGCTCCTGAGACGCGGCCCTGTTGAGCCCAGGGATATCGACGCAGGCACGCAGCTCGCTGTCCTCCCAGGACAAGGAGCCGCGCCGGGTGGTGGGCGACGGTCGTCGTGCATGGCTCTCTCCTCTTGAAGCTCCTCGGTTGTCTTGGTGATGAATTCTTGAGCACCTGGCGCCTCGTGCCTTGTGCCCTCCTGGCGGAAACGCGCGCTGAAGCACGCCTCCACGTGGTGCCCGAGTGCCTCCCTCGTGACATTGGCTAGGTCAGAAGCCCTCCAGAGGAGAGCCCCTGTGCCCAGCCTGAGAGAGGCGTCGGGCGCCTTCCTATGTGAGAGAGGGAGGCGCCCCATCCGTGGGTGTAGGTTCTGAGGCGGTGACGCTAGACACACCGCTCCCCTGAGGTTCTTGGCGGAACAACTGCTTCTTCTTCTTGGGGATAGCCTCAGGAGGGTAGATGATGCCTTCATCATCTGGATTCTCGACTCTCGCAGCCTGGTAGGCGCGCTCAAGAGAGCACACTGCGTCCTTCTTCTCGTAGGCGACCGTGATGATGTCGCGGCTTCCTGGCATCTTTAGCACATTGTAACCATGATGAGTCACTGCCATGAACTTGGCCAGGGCCAGATACCCAAGGATGGCGTTGTAAGGAAGATGGATGTGGGCGACGTCGAAGTTGATGAGCTCTGTGCGGTAGTTGTCGCGGGTGCCGAAGGTGACAGGGAGGCAGATCTGCCCTATCAGGGTGGTGGAGTCATCAGTCACTCCTGAAAAGGGCGTGGTGGGTTGCAGCTGGTCGTAGGGCACCTGGAGCCGGTCGAACGTCTCGATGTAAAGAACGTTGAGCCCCGCACTGCCATCGATGAGAGTCTTGGTGACGAGGACGTTGCTGATGGTTGGCGAGCAGAGCATCGGGAGAGCGCCGACAGTTGCTGCGCACTTGAGCTGGTCGGACGAGCTGAAGGTGATGGTGCACTTGGACCACCTGAGCGGACGCGTAGCCTCGAGCTTGGGGAGGGTCGCGTTCACCTCACGAGCAAACTGCTTGAAGATGCGATGGGAGGCAGGGACCTGAGTGCCGCCTAGGATGCAAGCGACATCACAAGGCTCCTGGAATCCCCCAGCTCCCTCGTCCTGATGATGGTCGTCGTTCCTTCTTGGTGGCGGTGGCAGCGGAGGAAGCCCAACGTTGCCCTAAGGACGGTCCTCATGAGTCTGGTCTCTCCAGGGGCCCTCGCGAGGCTGTCCCTGCCAACGGTCCTCATAGAGGCTGATCGCACCACTCCTGGCGGGGGCCGCGGTCGTCCCAGCATCCTCCACTTCAGCATCCTCCGGGGTCGTAGCCTCGATCGTTGCGCTCAGGGCGGCGACCGAGGCGCCCGTCACGGATGGCCCTGAGCTCCTGACAGTCGTTCGTGTTGTGGCTGTGCATGTTGTGGAAGACGCAGAACGGGCGGCTGCCCTTGGACGACTCCGGGTGGTCGCAGTCGCGCTTCATCTCCAGTTTAGCTGCGAGCACGGCCGCTCCCTTGTGCTTCACGTCCTTGGCCTTGGCTTTCTTATCTTCTGGGTCAGCTTCAGGGAGCTCGAGAAGGGAGAGGCACCCCTCCTCATCTCTCACACACTTGGTCGCCATGCTGAACATCTCCGGAGCCGTGCACATGTCCTCGTGTATGGTGAGCTCCTCCTTCATCTTGACATCCCGGACTCCATCAGTGAATGCGGAGATGATGGCCTCGTCCGACACCTTGGGGATCTTGAGACGAACGTTGTTGAAGCGCTGGATGTACTTCTGCAGGGTCTCCCCTAGCTGTTGCTTGATGCGCCGCAGGTCACCCGTAGCTGGTGGGCGGTCGCGCGTGCCCTGGAAGTTGGTGACGAAACGCTCGCACATCTTGTCCCAGGAGGAGATCGATCCTGCGGGCACTTTCAGGAGCCACGAGCGCGCGCCATCCTTGAGGGCCATGGGAAACCAGTTCGCCATAACCTTCTTGTCACCGTTAGCCGCCTCGACGCTCAGCTCGTAGAGCTGTAGGAACTCAACGGGGTCGGGGGTGCCGTCGTGGTGTGGAGGCAGGTCGGGCTTGAACTTCCCCGGCCAAACGACGCTGCGCAGCTCCGGAGTGAAGGCGTGGCAACCCGCTGTGGTCACGGGGGCCCGTCGTGGAGGTGGATCCTGATCTTGGCACTCGCGCGCCACCGCCACAGGCGACGTGCGGTCTTGACGTGGCAGTGCTGAGAGTGCACGAGCATCTTCTTGCGGCCGCTGGACCACCTGGCAGCTTTCTTCTTCACGCGTCGGCGCCCTACGCGGTGGGCCGCGTCACAGGACTTCGCGCCTTGGCTCCACGATGGCGTCTTGATGGGGAGGTGGAGGAGGTGCTCCGTGGGCTATGCCACCCGCAGCAGGCGGCTGGTGAGGCAGCGAGGGAGACGGTGCAGGAGAGCCCCCACCAACGCTGACAAGCTCGGCGATGCGGTCCAGCCAGTCTTCGTAGAGGTCATCGACGGGGCGGTAGCGCAGGAGCTCGCATGCCCTGAGCAACGCAGCCTATGCGTCTGCCTCCCCACGACGAGCATGGGACGACGAACCAGCCGGAGCCAGCGATGGGGTAGCGGTGCGCCCATCATGCCGCACAGAGGGGTGCAGTGACGAAGCTTGCTGTTCGTGCCCCGCTGGGCCGGTAGATGCGTTGGCGGCAGGCGATGGAGAACGAAGGGGAGGCCCACCAGCAGGCGCCGTCTGGGTGATGCGGGCGGTGAGGGAGGCCCGACGCTCAGCATGGGCTCGACGGGCGTCAGCCATGGAAGCGGTGGAACGGTGGCGAGTCGCCCGGTGGAAGAGAGGCTCCGATGCACCCCTACCTGGCATGCCAACTGTCGGATTTCGGGTTCCGCAGACCCTTGAGAGGTTCAAACTCTGGGGTGCGTGCGAAGAACTCGTCCTCCCCAGTCTGCCCGCTCGCTAATCTCACGGCCTAGCTCGATGAACCAGATCGGAAAGAGACACAGTAGTTTACCCAGGTTCGGGCCACCTTCCAGTGTAAAACCCTACTCCTGCTTTGTGGTGGATTGGCCTCGAGGGGCTGAGGATGAACTAGTACAGTGGAGAACAACCTCAAGAGCAGAGGCGTTCTTGTGCTCGATGAGCTGGTGGGCATGAGGATGGTCTGAATGATCTGTCCCACTCTATGGTGGTGGCTAGGTCCTATTTATAGTGGTCTTGGTCCTTCCCAAATGAAGGCGGGAAGGGATCCCACAACGGCCAAATTTGAAGGGAGACAAGTAGTACATGCTACCTTGACAAAAGTAGTGTTCGTCCGCAAAAGCCTCTGGTGGTGACGCCATGGTGGGCTCAGCGATGATCTCTGTCCTGCCGTCCTGGCGGTCTTGGTCTTGTTGCACTGGAATGGAAGCCTTTGCTTGATTCCTCGCGACTCCGCGTTTGCGCTTGCCTCCTTAGCACCAAATAGGAAACTAGTACACTACGCCCGCTGGCGCCCGCCTGGCCTTGATCGTCATGGCTCACGTCATCTGAACCTCGCGAGGTGAACCTTGCATAGAAATCTCCGCTCCTCGGGAGCGAGCCTGAGAAGCCCCCCCCCTCCGCGGGATTCTCGGTGTCGTCCGCCTCGCAAGGCTTGGCCCCTCACGGGGGTCTTGAGTTGTTGATGTTGAAGATGGGTCATACCAGGCCATCGATGGAGCCACGCCGTGGGCCGCATGCAGGCAAGTCTGGGTACCCCCGTTCCCAAATCACCGATATATGTGGACCTGGGAAGGCTTATAATATGGTAGCAAAAAGGGTCAGCAATAATCAATTCAGAGATGCTAAGTTGAATAAACGCTCAACGACGGTACTGTGCTGGTCCTAGGCTAGACCGTACTAGAGACGCGAGCCTAGAACACTACAAAATCACGGCGCGACACGTAAACAAGGGAAAAGCACACTCTTAGTTTTTTGCGCTCTTTTTTTGCGCTCCTTTTTTGTGAAAATACACTGTAATGGCGAGTGTCTCAAAACTCTTCCCAATTCAAAATAATAGGATAGGCACGAAATTTTTTGTACTATTTTTTTTCAAATCAGGGCAGCGATGATGAAAAATGCAACAAAAAATGACTATGATGGCGAGTGTCTCAAAACGCTCCTTGGGATCTAAAAATAGGATAGGGAAAAAATATTTTCGATCGCTGAAATTTTGGCCTAAAAACTGCCCGGGGTCTCCAGACACTTTTTTCCGAAACCTACCCAGGCAAGGAAACACGAATCGGAAAATAGATGGGTCTCGAAAACAAACCTAATATGAAAAGAAATCAGATTGGTGGTGGATATATGGTGGTAGGATATGGCAGCGGTGATGGTATATGGCAGCGTTGGTGGGATATGGTAGCGGTGGTGGTATATGGCAGCAGTGGTAGGATATGGCAGCGGTGGTGGTATATGGCAGCAACGATGAAGATGGTGCGGCGGCGGCGTGACAAACTGTGACAGAACTTGAAACTCCAAAGGACTAGACGCTAAGACCAGCAACTAGACACGACGATGCAACCACAAATTTGAACAAAGCAAAAACCCTAAAAAGATCATGCAAAGGCTCAGATTGGTTCGGATATGATGAACTAACCTTATTTTTTTGGCTTTTTCACGGACTCTAGGTATGAAGAACAAACTCGATCTAAATACGAAAATTTGTAAAATCTCACCGAGCACCCTGGAAATCTGATACCACTTGATAGAGGCAAAGGTGTACCATCTTTCGATGAGATGGTGGCTATCGTTTATGGTGGAGTAGACTTTGATGATCCGACTAAAACGAGCGAGGACGTCGTGCCTTAGCAATCTCTAAACCAACTCCGAGAGGTTATTGACCACGCCGGAGCATGATCAACCTGACCATGAGGGTCTATTTCCTGCAAGAAAACGAAGAACAAGAAAGAAACTGAAATTGTAATCTAGATATTGCGAATATAAGAGGAAAGCTTTATTGATCAAGTGGGGTTCTGTGACGTATTGGTCTGGTCGTTGAACACAAACGAAGTACGCGAAGTTGTAGCTGTGGCGAACTTTCAATCTAAATAAAATCCATAGTCTAAACGATGCCCTAAGGGTTGTATATATGGAGGAAGAGGGGGGAATTTCGTGGCCTTTGGAGGAGGGGTCCGAAACCAACCCTAACTCTTGTTTCCCCACACACACGGACTCTAAAAATAGCATATACTCAAGTATTTCGAAATTACATGGGCATAGCACAATAATAAGGTGATGCAGCACCTAGAATAGCCTCTGGACAAAATTTATGAAGTGGCATCTTGTATATTTCGTCCAAGGCTTCATGCACTCATTATGGTGGCTTCAAAGTCCTGAAATCATCACTTGTAACTCTGTTCTTGTTCCCCTTGCGCATGCCATCATCTCCATGCTTGAACTTGCTCCAAGGTTCATCTTTCTTGTCCAAGCTAGGCCCTTCATTTGTAAGCAAAACAAATGTATCCAATTTAGGCAGCATCATATTCTCACGAACATTAGAATCGTTACCAAGAAACGAAAGTACCTGGTAATTTAATTGGCGTGCGCGAGCTCTAGTAATTGGTCCAGTATGTATAGCAGCAAGGGCTGTGGGTGTAACAATGGTATTGATGTCCTCATCAAGATGTGTTACCGAAGTTCCTTCCCTTTGAGAGGAAGTACGTCTCTATTGGAGCGGTGTGGAGGCACAATGCTCCCCAAGAAGCCACTAGGGCCACTGTATTCTCCTTGCGCCCTCACACAATGCGAGATGCCATGATTCCACTAGTGGCGCACTTGAAGGCGGCAACCGGACCTTTACAAACAAGGTTGGGGCGCTCTCGACAACCGAATTGGAGGCTCCCAACAACACCACGAAGCTTCGCCACAATGGAATTTGGCTCCCATGTGACCTCAATCGTCTAGGGTGCTCAAACACTAAGAGGAATCAAATTTCTCTTGGTGGAAGTGTAGATCTAGGCCTTCTCAAGCAATTCCTAGAGAATCAACAAGTTTGATTGGCTAGGGAGAGAGGTCGGGCAAGAATGATCTTTGGAGCAACAATTGAGCTTGGAGAAGGAAGAGGTAGTCAACTTAGAGAAAGAAGACTCCTTTTTATAGTGGAAGAAGGAATCCAACCATTATGCTCCCACAGCCCGTGCATAAGCGGTAGTACCGCTCGGGTGAGCGGTACATCCATTGGCACGGAAGTATTGGCCGCATAATTCAACCTAAGCAAGTCAGGGGAGCGATGGTGCTGCAGGAGCAGTACTACCACGCCCTCCAGTGGTACTACCGCATGGAGTTAAGCTATAGCCGATACCAGCGGTAGTAGGTTTGGGCAGGGCAGTAGTACTGCAAGGAGTGGTACTGCCGCCCTACTAACGCTCGTGGAACAGAACCATTCCAGAATAGAAAAATAAGCGGTACACGCCGCGGTACTAGCCAGCGGTAGTTCCACTGGAGCGGTACTACAATGGCTAGCGGCAGTACTTCCGCTTAACTTATAGGTGTCTCGTAAACTCGCGGTAGTTGAGAGCTAGTTAGCCCCGTAGTAAAACATGAGAGGTACTACCGTGGCGAATTGCCACTCCACTACCGCCCGTTTATAGAACCAATAAATTAGGCAGAAGTAGGAGCCATACTGCACAGCGGCAGTATCGCTGCAGCGGTACTACCGTTGCACAGAGCGGTACTACCGCTTAGTCTTTTTTATCAAGGTTTAAACACAAGGAAGGACAAGATCAATTGTCGGGAAATAACGAGGGTGCAGAGATAGTGTACGTGTTGATTCCACCCAAACCTTTCTGAAGCGGACCCCCTCTTAATAGTACGGCGTTCCTACGACTCAAGTCCACCAAAAAAGAAACGCAAGAAAACACCATCTTTATCAATATCCAGAGGGGTTCCAATCGTCTTGTGCCATAAGATAGATTATCTGAAATTCTCAATGCACACTATTAGTTCGCAAATGCATTGTCATCAATCACCAAAACCACTAAGGGAGAAATATGCCCTAACACCTTGGCTAAACACAAACTCGAGACATAGGGCCAGCCTTGTATCAACAATAGGGTCCGCACTTCACTTGACCAATTGGGTGGTCAATTGAGTTATGCTTCTTCTCGAACATGTTGCTATTGTGTTCCTTTCAAACTGAACAAGATAACGATGCAGTTCATCTTCTTCTTCTTGATGGATGGCAGGACGATGCACAATTCCTCATCGATGACCACCATTCATAGAAGGAGGAACCAATGGCAGGAGAAATTGTTGAAAGACCAACCCAATTAAGGTCTAAGTCTCAAATGATGTTGGAAATAGAACAGATCATAAACTCGTTTTGTTCTTCTAACAGAGTGCACGCCATTCGATCTTCGAGCAAAGCTTTTATCAGCCCTGCAGTGGCAGCACACGGAGGGAACTGGTGCTCTCACACACCCTCACCATCGGACCCAATTCGGTTGTATGATGCCTAACTGAACACTTAGGTGGCATGCGAGTGGGTCATACTAGGACAGGCCTCTTTGGTTCAACAATTCTCAAAGGAAAGAATATTCTTTGATAAGTAGAGTTTTTAGTGATTCAATAAATGTATCAACCCTTTTAAAAGATAAATCACAACAAGATAATACAATCAACAAAATATTTACACCTACCTCTACATAATAAGATATACACATCATACATATCACACTTATTACATCCAAATGAAGGCATAAAGCAATCTCAAAGGAAGGACAAAACAGCATAAGGTGAGAGAGGGCCGATACGAAGACTACATCATCATCCATCGCGGGTAAACACCATTTTGACTATCCGCTCCACATGGATTCATGTCGCTATAGCCGATCCGCATTGCTCCCCTCACTGAAGAATTATCACAACGTGAGTACATGGATAAAACACAAGATAAAAGAGACTAGAAATTTGAGCGACTTTTCTTTTAATGTAGATTTGACATGAAAACCACACAGAAGGATACATCAAGCCGACCTTGTTTTTGGTTGTTCACGAGAATTGAGTAGCGGGTTCTCATGAAGCCCATCCAATCCAAATCTGAATAGATACCCCCCCCCCCCCTTGTGTTATGATCCTCCACCTCATACATATGCTCACTTACAATTCAATCCTTTTTGTACTTCACTTTCATCGAAACATGCCTTTACACATTGTTTCCATGATTCTAATCTTTTTTTTCGCATACCAGGGTCGAAGCCTTGAACTGGCACAGTGACCCTACTAGTAGTCGACTAGTGGTTGACAACTAACAGCATTTTCATTAGTCAATTGTTTTTGGATCCAGACATCCACACACATTGGTAATTTGTTGTTATATATCAAATGATGCCCGCCTAGGGTTTGGTAGTGTATATACTGTGTGTCACCTTATGTTCTAAGAAAAAATGTTATTTCTTCAGCTTTCCAATTTGGATGATATTGTTGAATAGGATAAGATTAACAAATAATTGGTAGACATGTTTAATCAAGATTCTTTCTTCTCACAATGAGCGCAACCCCCCCCCCCCCCCCCCCCTCCACAAAAAAAAGAGAGGTTGAAAACACCAGCCTCTACATCATTATTATGCACATTTCCATTTTTATTAAAGTTAATGCAAAGCAGTGATGCTAAATACTACATCGAGAAGCATTAACGTGCGCACAATGTGCGCCCTCTCACAATGTACACGTCGGACTAGGTACGGGACAAAAAAGTTCGATTCGTTGAGAAGCAAGAGAGAGAGAGATTGGCCAGCTCCCAGCCCCCGTCCCCATAGGCAAGCCTCCTCTCTCTCTCTCCTCTCTCGTGAGCCCTCTCTCCCCCGCGACTCCTCGCCGCCGCCGCCGCCACGGCCACTCGCGCCGGCCGATTCCGTCGAGTCCGACAGCGGGTGGCAGACTGAAGACCTTCCCTCGCTCTGCTCCTTCCTCCCATCCCTCCAGATCCGGCCTCCCGCGCTCGCTGCCGACCCTCAGCCATGGCTAGGGTTACGGGCGCGGCGTCCCCTTCGTCGCCGGCGAGGCTTTGGCGGCCTGCGGTGGCTCGTCCCGCCCACGTGTGGCTCCGCCTCATGGACGTTCCTCTTCAGCGGCGTCGCCGGACTAGCTCCACGCGCGGGTTCCCCAAGGTGAGTGCGATGCTGATGAGAGACGGCATCCGAGGACATCATCACGCTCAACTCGAGCTGCTCCCCCACCGTCCCGCAGCCCGCTGCTGCTCCCACCCCCTGCCCCCTCTCCTCTCCCGTCGCCGGGAAATGGCTACACCACCAGCTCCGCCGCCTCGACGTCCTCGACCACCAGGTGCCTTCCCAGACCCGCGGTCTATCTATCCCCCGTTCTGCTCGATTGTGCGGATTTTTTTTTTCAATGTCGATTTGGAGATGAGCTAGCAGTTTTCGATACGATCAAATTTGCTGGACTAGCCTTGTGGAGTTTTTTTTTCCGTAGTCGGTGGATTCGTCGAGAAAATTAAGCCTTTTCGTGTATCAGCTTCGATGTTTCTGTATAACAGGTTAACCAAAACTTTGCAAGTTGATGCTCTGAGGTTAGGACTCCGAAGTCTGACAAGCACTTCCGCTTCAACCAGAGTCACCTACAGCAATAGGTGCTCCAATGCATATTCGACTTGTTGTGCTACAGAGCCAGTGCTCCAATGCATATTCGACTTGTTGTGCTACAAAGCCAGAAGCGCTACCAGTGGAAACACCCTCATCGGATATGCTTGTTGATTCCTTCGGGAGGTTCCACAACTACTTGAGGATCTCCTTGACTGAGCGCTGTAACTTGAGATGTCAATACTGCATGCTTGCCTTAGTCTAGAGACATTAAATATTAGTTTGAACACATTGGTTCCTGCAAATTCGGAGGCAAAGAAAGTCCACTGAAGAAGCTCTCTGTAACTGCTATTTAGTCTTCAAACACACATGCCTATTATATCATGGAGGACTATTTTAGTGAGCATTGTTAAATAGTAGTATATGGAAGATGTGGCTTCAACTGTCCGAAATTTCCACTTTGAGCTCACAAGTAGTTATTTCTGTAAGCCATTGTTCTTGTTCTCTTTCTTTTGTTTAGCCCTTTTCTGAACTGGCATAGGTTTCGTTGGCAACCTTCCCCTACACCACAACCTATGTTCCATAAGCAAGTTTATTTATACTGCCCAAAATTTACTAATATGGGTTGGATCATGCATTTGCAACTTATAGTGTTTGTTCTTTTTATTGTGCTATTAACACAGCACCTTACAAAAGTTGTGTCTTTGAAATAATGGTCAAACTGCTCTCTGCAGTCCTATCATTAATTATGATTTTGAAGCAAAACTATCAGTATCTAATTCTAACAGTATGATAGCACCCTGGTTATATTTGTAGGTTTTTAGGCTGGGCACATATATGTCATATTTTTCATCAATAAAATAGCTTATAATATGTAACTACAAAAGACGAGTAAAACCTGTTCACTGGAACCATAGAAAAGCTATTCCTTTTACGTTTGGTGAGCACAAAACATACATAAAGATTTTGAATCTGCATTTATTGAACTCTCTACAGGCCTACTGCATTCGGATTTATTGTTCCGTACTGGAAGTGCCTGAAGAGCTTGAATCGTCCATTTTGTATTAGAATGAGATTTAAGATTCAGTACAGGAGTCAAGATGTTAATGAGAGGTCTGTCTCATTCTACTCAACTGAAATTTTGTTTTGTACAATATCTACTGAGTTTACTTCCTGTTTTGTAGGCGATCTAGAATGATTACAGGTATTAATGAAGTAGACCCCATTAGGTGGATTGGTTCAAAATGGAAAAGCCTGCTGGTAGGTATTCCGATCGTTTGTATTAAGCATTTATGTTCTTAGCAATTCAGAACACTATTATCTTTGGATTTCCTTGCAGTATTCTAGAAACATGTATTTTCTTTCGGACCTTTTATGTTGTCTGACCATGAATTTGGCTTAAAATGCTCCTGGTGAGGCTTTAAAGTGACACAGTGTGCCAAGGCCCACCGTCACATTCAGGTTCATTCACCCTGAAATTTATTTAGAGCAACTTGCCTATCCATCTTACATCCTTACAAAAAAGTGTGTTCCCATGGAGCCTGAAATGCACTTTTGTAGATTTTAACTTTTGGGTAGGGGTACTTTTTTAAACATAGCATGGTTATGAAAATGTCTAATTAGAAAAATGAATTGATATGAGGAGTTATGTCCTAATTTGCTCTAGATGTAGATCACTGAAGATGCATTAAGAGTTGTACCTTCTTATCAAGCATGAATTTATAGTCGGACGGTTCACTGGTTATCTGTGAACTGAAATGATGCCCTCTTGTTCAGGTAAGATGGGATGATGGCTCAGACTGTAACAGCCAAAATAGACCATCTCCATGGGAGATCGAGATAGTTGGTGGCTCAGTCTCCATTGCCCAGTCTGTCAAAATCCAGTTCTAAACTAGCTAAACTGTGCCCTCGGGGCAATTTAGACGTCTCAAACTAAAGCAACTCGAGTTGCGGTGGTGGTCCGCAACTCCATCACCGTCTTCCTCGGCAGGAGCATCCGCCGCTGCTGCTCGCCGTCTGTCCACGGCACCGGTGTTGGTCTCCTTCTCACCTTCCGTGCTCTCTTCCCATCCCGCCTCCCACTGCCGCCACCACTGCTCGAGGTACTCACATCAGCATTTAGAAAAGTTAGAGCTATAACTCATTTTGTGATCATGAGGGATATGCATATCAGGATGCCCTGTGGATTTGGATTTTTCACAATCGGTACACAGTAAAGTACTTTTGGATTGGCCGGGCGGTGAGCTGCAGTGCCGCTAGCTCGTCGACGACGGCTACGATGCCATCTGTTGCGTCCCTTGGTTCTTTCTCCTCGACATCGACCTTCTTGACGGTATGGTCTTCCTCCTCTTCCCCTCCCTTAATTTCTATGGTTTTTAAGTTGGTTCAGTAGTTGATTCACGGTCCATGAGTTTGGATAAAACGACAGGCGGCGGCAGAAAGAGCCGTTCCACGACGAATCTCTGGTACAATGGCTCCTTCCTTGGTTTCCCCGGTTCTGGATTCAAGTTCCTAATAAATGGATACTGTTTTTTCTTGATTGTGACTTTTGGAATTTTTTATTTGATAGATGAGAGGGCAAGCAAAAGGTGATCAATCAATGGAGACGAAGTATTTGTCAAATTGCTTGCAAGGGTGGTGAGAATTTATTGGTCGTCATTTGTCTAGTGTCATAATCTTAGAGCCTTTTCTGATTCTCTAGAATGTTGGAACAGTCTTGTTGTTTCAGTTTACATTTGGATGGTCATGGTCTGTGCAGATGAAGTTCTTTTGGATTAATTTTTCCACCCTAACAGTTCCTTCCCTGTTATATCTCAGGCTGTACGATCTCTGCAGATTGAAGCTTCTTTGTTCTGCCGGTGGAGGTTCAGTGTATCATTGCAAGTTCCTTACACCGGCAAATTCAGTATTTTTGTATTTTTTTGGACGCACGCCTGTTCTTCGACTATAAAACAGCAGAGATTTCTTTTTTTCTCGAGTCTAATCATTTTTTGATGCATTGCAGCTTTGCTATCAAACTCTCAAAAAGGAAAAAGCAACTTTATTCTAATTTTTGGAGATCCTTCATGTAGAGTCACTACCTCGACAGAGACAAATATGCAATCGAGAATATATTCGATGGGTTTTCACTTCTCAGGCAAAGCTTGGAGGATATTTTTACTGGTTCAACGTTTGCTTTATTGCTTTCTTACCTTTCGTTCTTCAAGACAATATTTTCCTAGCAGTGCTCGATAACTTTAAATCCATCTTTTTGTTCTTTGCATTATCACAAAACAGTGTTGTTCTACCTTTTTGTTTTTGAATTTTGATTGATCATGAGCAACGACAATGCAACCTACAAGTAACTATTATGTTTTCTCCAGTCCTCTGTCCATATTCTATTAATTGGTGACTTATCTATACGTAGTTAATACACTCGGTTGTAGTTTTATATCATGTTTCCTTTAGGTTTGTACGTAGGATGTTCCTTTTATTTTTTAGACTCTAATGTTCCTGATGACATACATACATCTTGCTGTTTTGGAAACTGCTTCTTCTTGGGAATAATGTTGGATCTTTCCTGAGATGGTTTACTATATTAATCCCTTGAAATCATTAGGCCAGTAATAAAGGTTGCATTTCATCACATTGAGGTAACATTCTAATTTGTGCTATCTCAGGTTCAGAAGGTTGGTGAAACCCGAAGGTCACGGGATCAACACCTCTTGGTGCAAACAACCTTTCACTTATGATATTTGTATTCTGTTGAAACTGCAAAATATCATTCCAGGGTTGAATGCCTAAATGTTGATATCTGCATGCTTCTAAATTTACATCGTGAATCATATTTATGCTGCTACGTTTTTCCCAAGATTTGTATTATTTCGTCCAAAGCGTGATAATGTGCACTACATTTGTATTGCTCTATCGTATTTTTACATTTGCATCTGTCATTGCTTTCATAATCTGTATTTTGACATATACGACACATCTCACAAAACTAATCAGAAGATGTGCATTCCCACCTGGCACCGCCCATCTACCTCTCAAGAGGCCCGCAATAGCGGGCCCCAACCACTAGTTAATGAGCAGAGTACAAGGCATGGACAACTATAGCGGGATCACTCAAGATATGAAATAAACACCAACGACTAAGCCGACTCCTTTCGCAACAACGTCTTCAAGAAAGAATAAACACCCTCGCACTCCTGTCGCCACGTCCGATCGGAGATGGCCAAGACAAAGACTTTTTTTTGAGGGGAAAGAGTACATAATCTACTCTTCAGCCAACACAAGGTCAGCAACTAGCGCAACGTTTAGATCATCCGGAACACCCGCTACCATGTACATTCCATCCATTCTCCTAGCCCGGGCAGCCAGTAGATGAGCCATTTTGTTTTGATTCCTGCTGACATGTTGGACCTGAGCATCAGCAAACTTTGCCAGCTCCACCTTGATATCAGCAAGTACTGGGTAACATGCAGACAAGTTACTGACGCCCGACCTGAGCTCATTCACAATGTGCATACAGTCTGTTTCCGCGATCAATGGGCCCGTACAGAGGTCGGACAAGTGTTGCAGCCCGGTCAGCAAAAGCTTGCGCTTCAGCTTCCTCAGCGGACTTGCAGCGCAAGCCATGTTCAGACAGCGAGAAGATGATACGGACCCCCCCCCCCCCCCCCCCCCCCCCCCCTAGTCTCGCGCAATTGCACCCGAGTGAGAATCACCGCTGCCGGTTAAAAACACTGCATCCGTGTTCAGTTTGACAGATCCCGCCACAGGGGGCCTCCAATGGCTGGTGGTAGGATCCACCGTGGCTCCCACCTCTTGTCCATCTATTCCTGTTGACAGAGGGAACAGAGAAATCCCCTTCGCCAGAGCATGCCCGCCCTGTAACGCCTTCTGCTTACCCTTTATATCAGTTTCCTCTCCCAAGACTCCGCAGGTTAGTTCCTCCTCGTACTGCTTTAAGAACATAACGGATCGGCTTACCAGCTCCTTCCCTGCATTATGGGTGCAATCATCTCGAAGAAACCAACATCGCCACAACATCAGTAAAACTTTTGTTCTAGTCTCTGGCTTGCATGGGTTTAGGAGAATCTGTAGCCAATCATCACCTGTGAATCTGAATTTTTCCTCACTAGGCAGCTCCCAGATTGCTCTCATTTCATGTCTTAGTGCCTTACTCTTGGTGCACGAAATGACTGCGTGAAATTCATCTTCCTCGCCGTTCCCGCAAATGTTGCAAGTGCTGTTCACTTCCAGTGTGCGCTTCCATTTATTCTTTTTTGTAGCCAAAGTGCAAGTGGCTACTCTCCACCCAAAGATCTTGATTTTCTGAGGAACCTTTGCCTTCCAAATAATGTCCCAGATACTACGATCATCCCCTTCGTTTGCGGAGCTGGAGGCAGGGGCCCTAGCTCGGTTTTGGATCGAGACCGCCGGTCGGTATGCACTCCTGACCGAGAACACACCGGATTTTTCATAGTGCCAAGCCAGGACGTCCCTGCCACCTGCCCTCGGTACCTTGATGTTGCAGATTTCTTCAGCGTCGAAAGGGTAGAACAGTTGCTTAACTAGGTCCGAATTCCACCCACTGCCATCAGGCAATATCAACTGGTTAACCCATCTTAACCTGGAGCGCCGAATAAAGTTTGCAGTCTTGAGCCCTTCCTTGCGCGGGATCCACTTATCTCTTTGGATGTTTATCTTTCTTCCGTCCCCGACCCTCCAAATGAGGCCAGCCTTGAGCAGTTCGAGTCCATACTCAATCCCACGCCATACCGGTGATGCTTCAGACGCAAAAACCGTGTCAATCAGTTCTTCATGCGGATAGTACTTGGATTTGAGAACACGTGCGCAAAGACTATCTGGTCTCTGGATCAGTCTCCAAGCTTGTCTTGCTAACAAGGCTTGGTTGAGTAGTTTCATATCTCTAAATCCAATTCCTCCCCCTCTTTTGGGTTTGGTCATTCGCTCCCATGACATCCAATGCATTTTCCGGTGCCCGTTTTCCTCCCCCCACCAAAAATTACGGATTAATCTTTCATACTTATCACAAAACCCTTGGGACATCACAGAACCCTTGGGACTGCCAAGACAAAGACTTTCATCCAGGTTGCCGAGACTCCGCTACATCAACAATAAGCAACAGCTGCAACAAGCACAAGTTTGTTGTTGTTGAGACCCACCAATAAAGACCAACAAAAAAATGAGTTTTCACAATGAGAGCATACGAGGAGAGTGAAGTTATGGTGCTCGGGCAGCATGGTCCACATTTTTTTTGAAAAAAAATCAAAACCAATATTTAGAAGTTTCAAAATAGTTTTTCGTGGAAACATTTATGTGCTCGCTATGGATCTATGAAACTTTAACTTTGGAAAAAATATGTAAGCTGTACAACCCCCCCCCCCCCCCCCCCCCAAAAAAAATGGTCCATTTGAAAATACATATTTGTCTTTTCTTTGTACGCCACGTGTGAAAGTAAAATGTTTTGAGATTTCGCGCGGACATAATATACATGTCCATGTGTGTTTACAAAAAGACTGCGTTGTAGAAAATGATTTTTTTAAAGGCACCAAGGTGCCCGTGCACCATATGCATTTTTCAGCATACAAGGCCCTTTTGCACTAGTTTTTTTCCGGCTGCTTATGGTTCATAAACTTTTGTAAGCAATTACCAATATGAGTTATTGTAGATCATATTAATAGGTAATGTTATCTTATGTTAGTAAAATAGTACTCCCTTCGATCCATATTAATTAGTAAAACTTTGTACTAAATCAGCGAATAGGAGGGAGTAACAAAATTCAACAGTTTGCAAGAATAAACTTTATGAAGGACAAGAAATAAACAGCTCGGTACATACAAGAAATAAACTTTATGAAGCTACTTAGGCATTTAGTTAAGAGAGTTAACTAACAATATTAGTAGCATAACATATACTCTACTGTTGTATTAGTACTACTAGAGTGGTACTTATTTTTGAACTCCTAGTAGCAAGTAGTCAGCCAATGGGGCTCCGAAACCTGGCCCGCTTCAGCCAACTGGAAGTTGACAAGTGGCACGAATCCAGCAAAGCTCCTGCACCTTTGCCACTTGACATGCACGCTAGATTAGGATCGAGAAGGTACAGAACTAGGGCGATTAGACTAGAGAGTGTTAGCCAGGCGCCGGATCCGCTGGTGATTACTTATTCTTCATGCCACTCATGAATGCACGAGTCTGTCTAGGATCTAAAATAAAGCGCGGGCTTTTAAGCCATTTGTTTAATCCTCATTCCTTCTCGTGGCCTCTTCTCCAGCAAACCACCCCACGCGTCGCCCTCTTTTATCTCACAGGGGGGAAAGGCACAAGCCTTGCCGATGGATTAAGGGATAAAAGGCCGGGGAAACGTCTAAATCACCAGCGGATTTGCAACACAAGGGAAGCATGTTCCCCTTCCCCATTAGAATTGACTAACACCTACAGTAGTTAACTTAGGTGCTAATTAATCTAGTTTTCATGGGGTGTTAGTAAAATATTGGCCTAATTAATGTGTTTGCCCCAATGCTTGCGCACCTTGGTGGTGGTATGGGTAAATCAAGTGGGAGTACGAGAATACGCATCTCAAGCTTTTGGATATTGTTCTTTTCACCAGGGACAGGGAGCCATCTTTTGATCTTTGCCTCTCCTGTACGGGCAGCTGCCACTTGTCAACTTTCCTTCTTCCCTATGGAGATCCAAGAGCGGCACCATCCATCCTCACTAGGGGCATCAACGTCATTTTACACGGAGTAACACATTGTTTACCCCAAGCATCTTTGCTTTAGCCAGCCGTGGGCGCTGTCATGCCTGCCTCATCTTTTCAAGCAATTTGATAAGGTGCCAAGGCTTTCCGCCATATAATTTGTCCGCGGGGTGCCATGCGCATTGCAATTTGCATTGTGAGTGATTGTGTTTCTATGCTTTTTTGTTGTGTAAAAATAGACATTTACGACAGGGACTAACTAATACGAACCGTCCACCGTTGCAATGGAGTAAACTCGGGTAGTATGTGCCCTCGTTGGACTGCCCCCAAAGAGGAGGAGGAGAATGCTGGTGATGGATCCGACAGCTCCGGTAGTTAGCAGACCCGGCTCTACTTATATTGCGTCTTCAACTGCTACTTCCGCAACGAAGACAACAAGGGCAAGCGCGGTCCTGGATGAACTTCCTTCATAACCATACTTCATAGCTAGTAGAATATGTCAATATTTTATAGTCCGTTGGCATGTGTGAACTCCCCTATGCTATGTGTCTTGAACTATGTATGTTATTTTTACGTTGCATGAAGGTTGTATGGAATTGGGGGTTTTAGAACGAGGCACACGGTTGTTGACATGAACACTTGCGGGATCACCATCCACTATTCATGAACGAGTTCATAGACAGACGTATGGTGATCATGATTTGTGAACTATGGTTGTAGATGCTCTTAGGTCTTTGTTTTTTCATTGATCTAGCTACAACTCAAATTTCAGATGCTTTCTAGATTGAGGCATCTAAATAGAGCTCGTAACACTATCTTACTATAAAATACGAAGAGATCAATAAACAAGACCCAGGTGTAGTACACCCTATCTCTTGCAAACAGATAGAAAGTGCTTGGAGATTCGAGACATGGCCTCTTTACAAGAGAAGAAAAAGTAGCGCAGCTAGTACCATGCATGCACATAAACTTTCACCTCTCTAATTTGTTCAATAAACAAATGGAAAGAGGGCCTAACCTCACCTGAAACAATATCTTATACTCCAAGTAGTAGTACTAATATGCTACTACAGTACACAAGTACCCGACTAGGGTTTTATGATCTCGTTCACAAGTGTTAAGTACACCAAAAATGCCAAACGGGGGTTGAGCTCCATGGAGGCCAAATTTGTAAACGTCAAAATTCAAACTTATCAGTTCCATTTTTTTTTGAAAAAATACACATATACCTAGAGATATAATGTACATGTGTATACATTTTCAGGTTGAAATACATTAAATGAGGGCTACAGAAAAAAAAACAAATCTATAGCTTTTCACATATGTAATGTTCATCCTCAAAGTTCATGACTGTGTATTTTTTGTGCAGCTCGCAATTCAAGGTATTTCATTCTGAAAATTTTCACATATACACATTACATCCTTGTGTACATGGGTATTTTTCTAGCATATTTTGAAACTGAAAAGATTGAATTTTGAAATTTTCAAAATTAAGGCCTACGTGGAGCTCGGTCTCCTAAACGCCCTACTCCAAGCACACGTGCTATATTTTCCCTTTTGCTTGCCAAGCACAAGTTCAAATTGGTATATATACCACTAAACCTATACTGAGTGACAGTGGTAATTAGATGAATCCAAGAATAGCTCATAAAGTTAGTGAGATTACACTGAATATGGCTGAGTACATTCATAAATTAATCTTCAAACTGAAGAGTTAAGATAATGTACCCTCTCACTTCGAAAAGTTAAAGGGGTTTGTACTAAATATTCTGATTCTAGCCATGCTAACTATAAGATAATAGACAAGGAATTGGTGCTCTTAGGATAATAGTTTAAATCACTCTGGTCCCCAACTAACGTGACCAGATACAACCTGAATAACCTGGCCTTAATACCTGTACAACAACTCTCTTATTTTGGTCCCAGGGAAATACACAAAGATCATATTATTTTGCCATAGTACACTGCCAAATATGTAAACAACTTCCTTGGACCTTTGGTCCCATGCGAAGACATGAAGCTTACATTACAAAATTTGGGAAAAAAGAGAACATCTTATATATTTGAAGTTGACTCCACTCCTCTTCTTCTCTATAACTAGAATACAAGTTGACTTCACTCCTGCCACCTTTGTTTAATCCACGGCAGTTGACTTCTAGAAAATTTCGTCTCCCCTCCACAATATGCACAAGAAAGGAAGAAGAAAGAGCTAACAATTTAATATTACCACAATAATTTACTGTTCATGTTTTACTGTCTTTGTGGGGTAAGAGTAATTCATCATGAACTAAACAATGTAATAAATCAAAAGCACAAGGGTGGGCTGGTGCTATTTTTTCCTTGAGCAAGGAACAAAAGCTTTGTAGCCCAATCTTCCTCTCCTTAGGGCAATGATAGGAGCTTGTTGGTGGCAAGTAATGGCTCGTTGCAGTTGCTCAGATCGATGGGAGAAAAATGTGTGTGAAAAGAACAGGCAAGCCATGTGCCATGACAACCGCACAAGCAAAAGCAAGAGATATCACGTACCTCTTTCTTCTCCTCCTTCAATTCTAGCTCAGCGGAGGTGAGAGAGTGAGATGTCAAGAATACCAGCACGGCACTGAACATGAGCTTGCTACTGTACCTTGATGTTCCCTGCGAGCATATGCCAACAATGTGAGCTACTGTTATGGAGTTCAGCTTTCGGTTACCAACACTGTGCGTATTTTTTCGATAAAAGACATTTCATTGAATTGATATATCGAGGTGATACAATCGCATCTAAAGAATGCCCGGCCTCTGCATAACTTAATGCACACAGCCAAAAAGTCCAACCGATTCAAAAAATAAAATCGTTTTACAACTTCAAAAAGATAAATTAGTCCAAGCCTATGATGTGGCAGATCCTATCCGGAGATCACACCACCATCCATGGGGGAGAAAACCTCCCTGGCCGAACGCTACTGTCGCGTAGACGCCATCATAAAAAGGTCCCTGTCCTCCGGCCTCTGCAGGATAAACCAAGTACGGAGCCATCGCATACATACATGAATAACCTGCATAGGAGCTGAAACACATTTTTTTTTATTAAAAACCACATCATTCCTCGTAAGTCACAATGCCCAGCATAAGGCAGCCGTCCCCACAAGAATATATGCAGAAAATTGTTTATCAATACCCATCAACCAGTTGTCGAACATGTTACGAGCATTACGTGGTGGGTATAAATTTGAAGCTACTTGAACTATGGCCCAAACCGCCCGAGCGAACTTACACTAAAAAAAGTGCTTAATAGACTCGTCATGTTGGCAAAAGACACACCTTGGTGCCTTGCCAGTTGCGTCGTGCCAGATTATCTCTAGTTAAGATGACTTCTTTGTTTAGGAACCAGAGGAATATCTTCACTCTTAGAGGGGTTTTAAGCTTCCACAATTTCCTGCTATCAACCGGAACATCACAATGAACCATTGCATCATACAAGGATTTGACTGTAAACTTGCCATTCTGAAGCAAATTTCATCGAAAGATGTCCGGTTCATCTGACAGCTGAATAGCCTCTAGACGTATGAGTAGCTCATTCCAAGCTACCAGGCGAGGTCCTAAAAGGTCCCTACGGAAAGAAATATCAGAGTTTTCTTGTCCCAAAACTTGTTTGATGGTGACAAATTTATGTCTAACAATCCTGTACAAACTCGAGTATTGCACCATGAGTGGTGTAGTCCCTAGCGAGGTGTCTTCCCAGAATCGAACCTGGGAACCATCCCTAACCGAGAAAGTCCCAAATTGGAAAAAAATTCCTTGGCCTTCATGACTCCAGACAAAAATGTGAGTCACCAGGTTTCCAATGGACTTGAGAAATGACTTTGGATTCCACGTACTTGTTACGAATGATTTCCTGCCATACTCCATCTTCAGTGGGTAGTTTATAAACCCATTTGTTGAGAAGAGCAATATTTTTAATCTCAAGGTCCTGAATTCCATGTCCTCCTTGCCTTTTAGGTCGACATAATACCGTCCACCTAGCCAGTCGATATTTCTTTGATTCATTCTCACACTGCCAAAAAAACCTGGATCTAAAGTAATCGAGACGCTTAAGAACCCCTTTCGGTAGACGGAAAAATGACAACATATATAAAATCATGTTGCTTAGGACGGAATTGATTAAGACCAATCGCCCCCATATGACAAGAGTTTGGCTTTCCAACTGGCTAGCCGTTTCTCAAGTCTCTCTTTCACGTGCTTCCACTCAACGATAGTTAAACGCTGATAGTGTATGGGAATACCCAGATACCGAATCGGGAACTGCCCGAGCTGGCATCCAACACTATGCGCATATCTTTAAAAAAACAATGCGCACGCATAATTGCAGGTACTGTTTACAACATAATTGCATGTGTCGAATAATACTCATTGTGTCCCAAATAAGTGACTCAACTAATACGTGATCATATGTAGTAATATCATTACTACTACCGTGTTTTAGAATTTTGCCTCCCCCCGCCCCCCCCCCCCCCCCCCCAAAAAAAACATTGCAGGTCTAATTTGTGCACATCATATATAGATCCACATGTAGTACAGGGGGTGAGAAAAAGTCGCAACTTGTTTCAGGGGAAAGCAACACCTCTCCTTTCAATGATAAGCTGAGAAGATAAAGAAGAAAAGGAGGCGGCATATGATTCAAATGATCGATCGCCGCAGTACCATCTATCATGCCTGCATGAACATTGTGCCCCTTTTCAAGGGGGTGTGGCCCGAGAGATTCAGGGGAGTAGGCCATGGCAATAATCAACGTTCCAAAAACAATCTTTTGTTTTCAAAACGATGTTCTACTATGAATTCCCAATACTTATTTATGTGAATTAAAATGAATGTGGCGCATATTCCACATTGCTGCTATGAGATTAAGCGGTTTCTCAAATGTTGGCAGGGCCTCTGCTGCAACCTGCAAATCTCATATTTTCTAGACATAAAAGTGTTGAAACAGCCTTTCGCTCTGCTTTAAATAAAGCAACCATCAAATCCAAACATGAAATGCAACTGCAGAAAAGAAAATAAGGTGTCTGTTGAGGCAATAGCACAGACATGTCCAAAAGAAAAGGAAAGAAAACTCGAAGCTCAAATACGACAACTAATCGTAAAAAAGAAAACTCTATCAGTGGATCCATCTACACAAAATGTGATTGCTATGTCATCGGAATCTATGAGGCGTTAGACTAAATCTACAAGAAAAGGTTGGCAAAATTTACCCACGGTCAACTCGTTGAACACCTTGAGGTTGCGCTGCAGAAGGAATGACACCGGCGACAGCGGGAAGCAAGCGCAGGCATGCGACAAACCGTGTGAGGTCGGGGATAGGCTCAACGAAGGCGACATGAGCCAAATCACGGCGGTCCGAGCGATGGAGGTGGCACTAGACGGCGACGGTATAGGGAAGTAGGCAGCGGCGGAAGGGAGTGCACCTCCTGGAATGTCCGTGGCGCCAAGATTTGGGTTGATGAAGGATTTGATATATCGCCTCCGGCAACCGCCAAGTACGAAGGCTCGCGAACTCGATTTGGAACGGGCTCTAAAAATTATATGTTGATCGGATGTGGGATGACGATTCTGCCAAAGCGTTTTTTCTGCTACAATTATCATAATGGAAGTTATTTACGGTGATCATGTTGACATGACAACTCTGCCAGAGTTGCTCTAACTCCACACGTAGTACAATGCCCTTTAGTTACACGATGATTATAGTATCCTAATTAATCTAGCTTTCACTTAGGATATATATAGGCTGGTTTTAATATTTGCATAGACATATGGAGGAGACCGAGGAGTATGAGTGCTAGGCTGCTAGCTAGTGAGCTAGATATGCAAAGATAATACTAGCACGATCACAGAGTGCACCATCACATGCATGGCATGGATAAGCGATGGAAGATTGGAATAGGGCGACGTTGCTTAGCGGGACGCTTAACAACTGACCGTTTCAAAGACTTGGGAGTTGCGACGATCGATCGATTCCAATTCGGTTGGCCGATTGAATTTCCTAGCTACGATCGTTCATGTAGTAGTATCAAATAATATAAATATGATTTTTTTAAACAAACACAGACACAGACGGTCATATATATGATGGCTGTGTGCATCGTATGATACACAGACCGGAATTATCCCATCTTTGGAAGAAAAAAAACTCATATGTACGCACATACTTTCACCCTATAATCGAGTGCACTCAACATTCCTGCCCGCATGGACTCGGCACTCCCGAACCCTATTAGCACCTCCGATAGAATGAGCGGACAAATTATCTTAAGATTGACTGTTAGGGCTGCTGTAGGCCAGTGAGGCTGGATCGGTTTAGTCCCACCTCGCTTGCGGGAGGAGGCCATGACTGTAGGGGAACGCAGTATTTCAAAAAAAAATTCTACGATCACGCAAGATCTATCTAGAAGATGCATAGCAACGAGGGGGAAGAGTATGTCTACGTACCCTCGTAGACCGAAAGCGAAAGCGTTATGAAACGCGGTTGATGTAGTCGGACGTCTTCGCGATCCAACCGATCAAGTACCGAACGCATGGCACCTCCGCGATCTGCACACGTTCAGCTCGGTGACATCTCTCGTACTCTTGATCCAGCTGAGGTCGAGGGAGAGTTTCTTCAGCATGACGGCGTGATGACGGTGATGATGAAGTTACCGACGCAGGGCTTCGCCTAAGCGCTACAACAATATGACCGAGGTGGAATTCTGTAGAGGGGGCACCGCACACGGCTAAACAATCAACTTGTGTGTATACGGGGTGCCCCCCTCCCCCGTATATTAAGGAGTGGAGGAGGGGAGGGCCGACCCTCTCATGGCGCGCCCAAGGGGAAGAGTCATACTCCCAGTAGGAGTAGGTTTCCCCCCTTCCTAGTAGGAGCAGGAGAAGAAGGAAGCGGGAGAGAGAGGGAAGGAAAGGGGGGGCACCCAATTTGGATTGAGTTTGTGTGTGTGTGGGGGGGGGGGGCCCTCCACCTGGCCGCCTCCTCCTCTCTCCCACTAAGGCCCAATAAGGCCCATTGACCCCCCGGGGGTTCCAGTAACCCCCCGGTACTCCGGTAAATGCCCGAACTTATCCGGAACCATTCCGATGTCCAAACATAGCCTTCCAATATATCGATCTTTATGTCTCGACCATTTCGAGACTCCTCGTCATGTCCGTCATCACATCCCGAACTCTAAACTACCTTCGGTACATCAAAACACATAAACTCGTAATACCGATCGTCATCAAACGTTAAGCGTGCGGACCCTACATGTTCGAGAACTATGTAGACATGACCGAGACTCATCTCCGGTCAATAACCAATAGCAGAACCTAGATGCTCATATTGGTTCCTACATATTCTACGAAGATCTTTATCGGTCAAACCGCATAACAACATACGTTGTTCCCTTTGTCATCAGTATGTTACTTGCCCGAGATTCGATCGTCGGTATCTCAATACCTAGTTCAATCTCATTATCGGCAAGTCTCTTTACTCGTTCTGTAATGCATCATCCCGTAACTAACTCATTAGTCACATTGCTTGCAAGGCTTATAGTGATGTGCATTACCGAGAGGGCCCAGAGATACCTCTCCGACAATCAGAGTGACAAATCCTAGTCTTGATCTATGCCAACTCAACAAACACCATCGGAGACACCTGTAGATCATCTTTATAGTCACCCAGTTACGTTGTGGCATTTGATAGCCACTAAGTGTTCCTCCGGTATTCAGGAGTTGCATAATCTCATAGTCATAGGAACATTTATAAGTTACGGAGAAAGCAATAGCAATAAACTAAACGATCATAGTGCTAAGCTAACGGATGGGTCAAGTCAATCACATCATTCTCTAATGATGTGATCCCATTCATCAAATGACAACTATTGTCCATGGCTAGGAAACTTAACAATCTTTGATTAACGAGCTAGTCAAGTAGAGGCATACTAGTGACACTCTGTTTGTCTATGTATTCACACATGTACTAAGTTTCTGGTTAATACAATTCTAGCATGAATAATAAACATTTATCATGATATAAGGAAATATAAAGAACAACTTTATTATTACCTCTAGGGCATATTTTCTTCAGTCTCCCACTTGCACTGGAGTCAATAATCTAGATTACACAGTAATGATTCTAACACCCATGGAGTCTTGGTGCTAATCATGTTTTGCTCGTGGGAGAGGCTGAGTCAACGGGTCTGCAACATTCAGATCCGTATGTATCTTGCAAACCTCTATGTCTCCCTCCTTGACTTGATCGTGGATGGAATTGAAGCGTCTCTTGATGTGCTTGGTTCTCTTGTGAAATCTGGATTCCTTTGCCAAGGCAATTGCACTAGTATAACCAGATGATGGCTCCCCCTCCCCCTACCTCTCTCCGCACCCCCACCTCCACCTCCACCACCGGCGGCCATGGATCCTTCTAAGCCACCATGGAAGGGCTCCTCCACTAGGACTTCAACCCCGGCCTAAAGGTCGAGGACCAGGTTCGTAGGCGTTTCAAATCCACGGTTCATTTCTCCTCGGCCTCCTCCTCCAAGGAGTTCTTCTTGGTGGTCACGTTCTCTTCTGCCTCCTTCCCCTTGTCCTGTGCTTCGGTTGGTTTGGCCTTACAATGATGCATTGGAGGTATTGCTTCTGGTTTCAAGGCTACATCTATTGGAGAAATGAATTTTCGGTTCTCGGTGGCTTCAAATAAAGTGGGTCATTTCATCTATGCCCTACGGGATAGAATTTGGCCAGACTTTGTCTGCCATTTTGGTCTTTTTAGACATCCTTGGAATGTGCCAAGTGTGGATCCAGTTGTGAGGAACACTCCACATGAGATTGCTACTCTCGGGGGCAGAGCACCTAAAGCCATTCGCACTAATCTGGATTTTCTTGAGAAAAGTGCCTCTAAGGATGTTTCGGCCACTAAGGAGTTGGCCAAGTTTGGCCTTTGCATACAACGATCTGACAATTTACTGAGCTCCTTCGATGAGGTCTCCTCTCAACGTGGTTTTTCTCATGATGATCATCTCTCGGATGCTTATTCATTAAACAATGCAAATCGTGAGTTCATACAAGTGGGGTTGATTTTTGGCAGTTTGCATATTCCGGTTTCTTCGGATCATGTTTCCAACCCTACCAAAAAAATTCTTAGGTAAGAATCATCGTGAGCAGATTTGGCGCAATATTCCATCTTCGGTTTTGGAGGGTATCTTAGACTTAAGGCAAGCCCATTATGACGAGGCAGATATCCAAAAAAAATCTATGATTTAGAAGATTTGCCTCCCTCGGACTTCATCCATCATATTTTGGGCAGATGCACCAGATGTTTCAGGGGCGGCCATGATGCTACTCATTGTAATGCCAAAAGTTGTGTCACCTGCCATAACTTTGAATGTGCATGTTTTTGCATGCGGCATGAGATGGGTCGGCCCGTTAGAGCCTGCACGATCTGCAATAGTCTAGCCCACCAGCGGGAATTTGGTCCCAGACTTCTTTGGTGCGAGCGTTGTATGTTACTGGGCCATGGTGCTAAATCTTGCTCCTCTAAGTCTGCTCCCCGATTTTTTTGGCAACAAAGGAAGGTGGAACGACAGGATCAAATCAACATGGATTCATTGCCTCGATTTCGCGCGGTGCTCCCACCACAGAATCCCAATACTCCTAATAGAAAATTGGTTTGGCGTCCCAAAAGGAAAGTACTAGACTCTGGGCCCCCTCCCTCTATAGCCATTGGGCGGACGTTTCCGCTTCAAGCACCACGCCATTTGCCTATTCTGCCGCCCCTGACAACCAAAGAGCAGAGCGACACACCCTCCTCCCTCCCAGCTCCGCCATTAACTAACGCGACTGCCATCGCCGCCACCACTGTCGCCATGGCCAACTTTCCGATGAGGCCTTTCCAGTTCGTGCCGATGGGAGCCCGGATTGAGCATGGACCGGACCACAGATTGCCACGTAACATGATGGTGGTGGATGACCCACCGTTGAGCCACGAGAGGTATGCCATTGTCACAGCTGTTCCCCCAGTCCCAGATCATCAGATGCAGTTAGTGTTGGATGAGGTTGTTCGCATCATGGTTGAGGATTTTCATCTTGAAGTGCCTGAAGCGTTCATGTATCCTATCGGTGTAGGCATGGTGGCATTTGCTGATGTTGCTTTGAGAGACCAATTTATTCAGGAGAGTCCGCATCAGTTAGACCCCCTGGATGATGATATGACCTTCTCTTTTGTGCCGCATGATGAGGGGGAAAACATGCGCCGTTGCCCGTTTTAGTATGTTGCTTGGGTCATGTTCCTTGCTTTCCCTATGGATTACCAAAATGATCACTATATCAATAAGGTTGTATCATGCTTCGGGAAGTTAGATCTCTGGCACAGGACGGGACACAACAAGGAACGAGTTCTAGTGCGGGTTATCATCAGCGATATCGCGCAGGTTCCCCATAGTCTTGTGATTAAGCGAATTGGCACTCTGCCAGGTATGGGTAGATCCTGGTCTATACCCGTTTATGTGCTTAATGGAAGGAATATGATTCCTGAGCTTGTTGGGAGTGAAGATGAAGCTCCGCCAATAAATGCATCTCTGCGTCCTTATGAGTTGCCTTACCTGTCTGCTGCCCAACAGTGGGCGTTGGATCATCAGCGATGGATGCAGCAGCATATTGATGAGGCCTAGGAGCAGCAGGTGCCCCAACAACAGCCGACGCAGAATGATGGTTGGGGAGTCTGGCCAGTTGCACCGCCTCCGTACAGAGGATTCAGTTTCAGAACACTCTTCCAGTACACAGGTCCCTCTCTCATGGATGGCGTGGAACAAGAGAGCAACATCACAGATGATCGTCAGGATGAATGGTCAGTATATTCTGATATTGCCGAGGTTGCGGATGCTCTGATCAATGGAACACCAACCTCTAGTCTGCAATTTGTGCGCGCTAATGGCAGCTCCCTTGCTGTTGAGGTTCAGGCTGAAGATGGGTACTTGTTCCTGCAGTTTCTTTGGATGATATCCTTTGGACGGTACACTCGCTGCTTTACTGCACCTGATGACTGTTTGACGGGCGATTTGTTCCCTCTGAACCCTCTTGCTGTCTTTCACGCTATGACTGCTGCTGTCATCAAGGGTGTGTGATGTATGAATGCGCAGTTTTGCCCAAGGACTAAGTTGCTTCCTTGTCTTCCGGCAGATATATTCATACCTTCTGGGATCTGTGCTAACTTTTTTATAATAGTCACATTGCCTGGAGCTACTGTAACTGATGGTGTGGGGTGCTCCACTAGGCAGGTTCTGGAGATGATTGGAGAGGGGAATGTTGACCCTAGGACTAACTCTGAGGCCTTTGGAGACGTTGGTATAACTGAATCTTCTGAAGCTTTCGATGCCAAGCCACTGAATAAGTACATTCAGAAGATGATCCTAGCTGAGAAGATGCCAATCGACACAACTTGCCCGAGGCGCAGCTCCAGGGCCACAAGGTATGATGGCTTCAAGGTAAACCTCATCACTGACGCTAAAAAGCCGCAGTCCAAGGTCAAACACAGAGGGGCCCCAGCGGTTGCTTGCTCCTCTAAGGCGACAGACCCTTGTCCCAAGTTGATGCTGCAGCCTGACGCGGCTCAGACTGAAGAACTACCTCCACCAACTACGATCCAGCAGCTGCAACGTGTGGGTACAGAGCTGTGTGGGATACCTGCCGAATAACTCAACACCCAGAAACTTCTAGCAAGTGATCATGGAGACACTCAGGAGCTGCCCTAAGCGAGATGTTGTCAAATAAATAGTGGAATGTTCTCTGCTGGAACGTTTGAGGAATCAATTCTGACAAAAAGCAGTTGGCAATCCGTAATGCAATTGAGATTAGTGGTTGTTCTGTAGTTTTCTTTCAAGAAACCAAGCATGAATCTTTTGATGCGTCATTTATTAAACTCTTTTTCCCTAAGAATTTTGATATGTTTGAATTTGTGCCATCTGTTGGTAATTCTGGGGGCTTAATCACTGTGTGGATGAGTTCGGTTTTCACAGGTGTCTCTGTTTTCTCTGAATCTTTCGCGCTCGGTGTTAGGCTTACCTCGACTCAGTCCAATGACACGTGGACGCTTGTTAACATTTATGGTCCTTGCGCTGAACCCAATAGAGCCTTGTTTACTGTGCGGCTCTTTGATCTTCACATTCCATATGGGGAAGATTGGCTTGTCTTAGGAGATTTCAACTACATCAGAGCACCCGATAATCATAACCGTGGGGGTGGAGATGCTAACGATATGCTAATATTCAACGAATTCATCCGTAGATAGTCTTTGGTTGAATTACTGATCAAGGGGCGATCCTTCACCTGGAGCAATATGGAAACTAACCCCCTGCTTGAACAGTTAGACTGGCACTTTACATCTGTTGATTGGGCGGCCAAACATCCGAATACTGCAGTCATGCCCCTAGGGAAGCCCACGTCAGATCATGTGCCTTGTTATGTTAGCATCCAGACCAAAATTCCCAAGACCAAATTATTTTGTTTTGAGGACTACTGGATCAAATAGCTAGGTTTCTTTGATGTTGTGGAGAGATCGTGGAACAAACACTGTTATGCCCCGAACACAACTGTTGTCTTGTGCAAAAAACTAAAAAAAACCTACGATATGATTTGAAACAATGGAGCAAGAAAATCTCTAAGCTGTCTGTGTTGATTGAGAACTGTAACAAAACCCTTCTGGAGCTTGATGGTCTAGAGGATCGTCGACGGTTGTCTGTACCTGAAGCTAATTTCAGAAAAAATCTGAAGAAGCACCTTCTTCACCTGCTTGACTGCAAAAAGGCATACTGGAAGAAACACTGCACCATCAGGTACTTCAAATTTGGCAACGGCAACACCAAGTTCTTCCATAGGGTAGCGACTGAACGTTTTCGCAGAAATAACATTGCTTCGCTGCGGCTGTCGGATGACTCAGTCGTCTATGATCATGTGGGTAAGGAGGCCGTCCTTCTCCAAACCTATAAGGAAAGACTACATTTCTCCAATCCTACTAACATGATATTTGATCTGGAACGCATCATCAAAAAGGTGGAAGGGCTGCAGGCCCTGTCTGAGCCCTTCACTCGGGAGGAGATTGACCAAGTTGTCAAAGAGATGCCGTCTGATCGTGCTCCTGGACCGGATGGTTTCAGTGGAAGCTTCATAAAATCTTGCTGGCATATCATTAAGGAGGAGTTCTATCGGCTTTGCTTTGATTTTCATGCAGGTACCTTGGACCTTGAAAGTTTGAATACTGGATTTATCACTCTCATCCCAAAGAATCAATCGCCGGAGACAACTGATGACTACCGCCCTATAGCACTCTTAAACTGCTGCCTCAAATTGCCGACAAAACTCTTGGCAAACCTTCTGCAGAAAGTGGTTCTTAAAATCATCCATCGGAACTAGTACGGGTTCTTGCGGGGTAGATCGATCTAGGACTATGTGGCATGGGTGTATGAATTCATACACCAGTGCCAGGCTTCGAGACGTGAAATCGCCATTCTTAAGCTCGACTTTGCAAAAGCCTTTGATACGATCGAGCATGCTCCAATGATGCAGATTATGAAGTGGATGGGCTTTGACGATCGTTGGCTAGGGTGGATTCATTGCTTGTTCTTGACTGCAAAATCCCCTGTGCTCCTCAATGGGACCCCCGGTAGTCAGTTCTTCTGTAAAAGAGGGGTGTGCCAAGGCGACCCGCTGTCCCCGCTCATCTTCGTCTTGCCGGCTGACCTTCTACAAGCATCCATCAATGATGCATACCGGAGTGGTGCGCTTGAGCTACCCATACCAGCTCCGGAGGATGACTACCCTGTGATCTAGTACGCGGATGACACGATACTCGTGATGCCAGCTGATCAAGCGCAAGCGGAGACGATCAAACGCGTATTTCAGGACTATGCCTCCTCCATAGGGTTGCGCATCAACTTTCAAAAATCGACTCTGATGACTGTCAACATGGCTGTGGATGCAACGGAGCGCCTGGCGGAGGTTTTTGGCTGCAAGGTAGGCAAGATGCCATTCACGTACCTAGGCATGCCGATGGGCACTGCTAAACCAACGGTGGCTGACCTAATGCCGCTGGTTGCATCGGTGGAGCGCATGCTATCCACTGCTGCCTCGCTCTTGGACCTTGGATCAAAGCTCACCTTGGTCAACTCGGTGATCACGTCCTTGGCGATTTATGCCATATGTTCCATCAGATTGCCTTCGAAGATCCTATAACATCTTGACAAGCTCAGACGATATTGTCTTTGGGCAAAGAACACGGACGATTGCCACAAAGCAATGTCCATGGCGGCATGGAACCTAGTCTGTCGCCCCAAGGAGAAGGGTGGTCTGGGGATAATTGACCTTTAAATTCAGAACCAAGGTTTGATGCTTAAGCAGCTACATAAATTCTACAACCATTTGGATGTGCCTTGGGTTAACCTGATTTGGTCCACTTATTATGAGGGTTTGGTGCCTCATGCAACTAATCAGTGCAGATCGTTCTGGTGGCATGATATCATGCAACTTGCGCCAACTTACAGGGGCGTCACATCGGTGGAAGTGAGACACGGGAGCACAGTGTTGTTCTGGAAGTATTTTTGGCATAACAATATCCTCTGTGACAGCCACCCCCGATTGTTTTCCTTTGCTCTTAATGAAGATGTCTCGGTGCAAGCGCTGCTGACAGCACCGACGCTTGGGCATAATTTCCAGCTACCGATCTCTGCCCAAGCCAGGGATGAGTTGCATAACCTTGAATGTGAAGGAAATATGCCCTAGAGGCATTAATAAAGTTGTTATTTATATTTCCTTATATCATGATAAATCTTTATTATTCATGTTAGAATTGTATTAACCGGAAACTTAGTACATGTGTGAATACATAGACAAATAGAGTGTCACTAGTTTGCCTCTACTTGACTAGCTCATTGAATCAATGATGGTTATGTTTCCTAACCATAGACATGAGTTGCCATTTGATTAACGGGATCACATCATTAGATAATGATGTGATTGACTTGACCCGTCCGTTAGCTTAGCACGATGATCGTTTAGTTTGTTGCTATTGCTTTCTTCATGACTTATACATGTTCGTATGACTATGAGATTATGCAACTCCCTAGTACCGGAGGAACACTTTGTGTGCTACCAAATGTCACAATGTAACTGGGTGATTATAAAGGTGATCTACAGGTGTCTCCGATGGTACTTGTTGAGTTGCCATAGATCGAGATTAGGATTTGTCACTCCGATTGTCGGAGAGGTATCTCTGGGTCCTCTCGGTAATGCACATCACTATAAGCCTTGCAAGCAATGCAACTAATGAGTTAGTTGCGGGATGATGTATTACGAAACGAGTAAAGAGACTTGCCGATGACGAGATTGAACTAGGTATTGAGATACCGATGATCGAATCTCGGGCAAGTAACATACCGATGACAAAGGGAACAACGTATGTTGTTATGTGGTTTGACCGATAAAGATCTTCGTAGAATATGTAGGAACCAATATGAGCATTGCTACGTCTTGAGCTTGCGTTGGTTTTCCCCGAAGAGGAAGGGATGATGCAGCATAGTAGCGTAAGTATTTCCCTCAGTTTTTGAGAACCAAAGTATCAATCTAGTAGGAGCCCACGCTCAAGTCCCTCGTACCTGCACAAAGCAATAGCTACTCGCAACCAACGCGATTAGGGGTTGTCAAGCCCTTCACAGTCACTTACGAGAGTGAGATCTGATAGATAGAATATTTTTGGTATTTTTGATATAAAGATGCAAAGTAAAAAGTAAAAGCAAAGTAAATAGCAAAACAACTAAAAGTGATAGAGATTGATATGATGAGAATAGACCCGGGGGCCATAGGTTGCATAAGTATTCTACGGTGGGTGAACAAATTACTGTTGAGAAATTGATAGAATTGTGCATAATTATGAGAATATCTAGGCATGATCATGTATATAGGCATCACGTCCGTGACAAGTAGATTGAAACGATTCTGCATCTACTACTATTACTCCACTCATCGACCGCTATCCAACATGCATCTAGAGTATTAAGTTAAAAACAGAGTAACGCCTTAAGCAAGATGACATGATGTAGAGAGATAAATTCATGAAATATGAAATAAACCCCATCTTGTTATCCTCGATGGCAACGATACAATACGTGCCTTGCTGCCCCTTCTGTCACTGGGTAAGGACACCGCAAGATTGAACCCAAAACTAAGCACTTCTCCCATGGCAAGAACTACCAATCTAGTTGGCCAAACCAAACGGATAATTCGAAGAGACTTGCAAAGATAACCAATCATGCATAAAAGAATTCAGAGAAGATTCAAATATTATTCATAGATAGACTTGATCATAAACCCACAATTCATCGGTCTCAACAAACACACCGCAAAAAGAAGATTACATCGAATAGATCTCCACAAGAGAGGGGGAGAACTTTGTATTGAGATTCAAAGAGAGAGAAGAAGCCATCTAGCTACTAACTATGGACCTAAAGGTCTGAGGTAAACTACTCACACTTCATCGGAGGGGCTAGGATGATGTAGAAGCCCTCCGTGATGACAACCCTCTTCCGACGGAGCTCCGGAACAGGCCCCAAGATGGGATCTCATGGATACAGAAAGTTGCGGCGGTGGAATTAGGGTTTTGGCTCCTGTTCTGATCGTTTGGGGGTACGTGTGTATATATAGGAGGAAGGAGTACGTCGGTGGAGCACCGAGGGGCCCACGAGGCAGGGGGGCGCGCCCCCCACCCTTGTGACCACCTCTTTGATCCCTTGCAGTAGGGTCAAAGTCTCCTGGATCACGTTCGGTGAGAAAATCACGTTTCCGAAGATTTTATTCCGTTTGGACTCCGTTTGATATTTTGTTTATCCGAAACACTGAAATAGGCAAAAAACAACAATTCTGGGCTGGGCCTCCGGTTAATAGGTTAGTCCCAAAAATAATATAAAAGTGGAAAATAAAGCCCAATATAGTCCAAAACAGTAGATAATATAGCATGGAGCAATCAAAAATTATAGATACGTTGGAGACGTATCAGGCATCCCCAAGCTTAATTCCTGCTCATCCTCGAGTAGGTAAATGATAAAAAGAGATTTTTTGATGCGGAGTGCTACTTGGCATAATTTCAATGCAAATCTTCTTAATTGTGGTATGAATATTCAGATTAGAAAGATTCAAGACAAAAGTTTATATTGACATAGAAAATAATAATACTTCAAGCATACTAACAAAGCAATTATGTCTTCTCAAAATAACATGGCCAAAGAAAGTTATCCCTACAAAATCATATAGTCTGGCTATGCTCCATCTTCCCCACACAAAGTATTTAAATCATGCACAACCCCGATGACAAGCCAAGCAATTGTTTCATACTCTAACTTTTTCAAAACTTTTTCAATCTTCACGCAATACATGAGCGTGAGCCATGGATATAGCACTATAGGTGGAATAGAATGGTGGTTGTGGAGAAGACAAAAAGAAGAAGATAGTCTCACATCAACTAGGCGTATCAACGGGCTATGAGATGCCCATCAATAGATATCAATGTGAGTGAGTAGGGATTGCCATGCAATGGATGCACTAGAGCTATAAATGTATGAAAGCTCAACAAAAGAAACTAGTGGGTGTGCATCCAACTTGCTTGCTCACGAAGACCTAGGGCAATTTGAGGAAGCCCATCATTGGAATATACAAGCCAAGTTCTATAACGTAAAATTCCCACTAGTATATGAAAGTGACAACATATGATACTCTCTATATGAAGAACATGGTGCCACTTTGAAGCACAATATATGAGACTTGCTATATCATGGTGCTACTTTGAAGCACAAGTGTGGAAGAAAGGATAGTAGCATTGCCCCTTTTTATTTATTTATTTATTTGGGCCTTCTTTTTTTTCTTTGGCCTTTCTTTTTTTGGGACAATGCTCTATTGAATGATGATCATCAAACTTCTATTTATTTACAACTCAATGATTACAAGTCGGTACTAAAAAAAAGTATGACTCTATATGAATGCCTCCGGCGGTGTACCGGGATATGCAATGAATCAAGAGTGACAAGTATGAAAGAATTATGAACGGTGGCTTTGCCACAAATACTATGTCAACTACATGATCATGCTAAGCAATATGACAATGATGGATATGTCATGATGAACTAGATGGTGGAAAGTTGCATGGAAATATATCTCGGAATGGCTATGGAAATGCCATAATAGGTAGGTATGGTGGCTGTTTTGAGGAAGGATATGGTAGGTGTATGATACCGGCGAAAGTTGCGCGGTATGAGAGAGGCTAGCAAAGGTGGAAGGGTGAGAGTGCGTATAATCCATGGACTCAACATTAGTCATAAAGGACTCATATACTTATTGCAAAAATTTAGAAGTTATCAAAGCAAAGTATTACACGCATGCTCCTAGGGGGATAGATTGGTAGGAAAAGACCATCGCTCGTCCCCGACCGCCACTCATAAGGAAGACAATCAATAAATAAATCATGCTCCGACTTCATCATATAACGGTTCACCATATGTGCATGCTACGGGAATCACAAACTTCAACACAAGTATTCTTTAAATTCACAACTACTCAACTAGCATGACTTTAATATTATCACCTCCATATCTCAAAACAATTATCATGCTTCAATCTTTTCTTAGTATTCAACACACTCAAAATAAAGTTTCACAAATCTTGAATACCAAGCATATTATTATTAGGCAAATTACCATGCTATTAAGAGACTCTCAATTAATTTAAGTGAAGCATGAGAGATCAATAGTTTCTTTAAAATGAATCCACCACCGTGCTCTAAAAGATCTAAGTGAAGCACATAGAGAAAAATTATAACGCTCAAAAGATATAAGTGAAGCACATAGAGAAAAATTATCTAGCTCAAAAGATATAAGTGAAGCACATAGAGCAAAATTATCTAGCTCAAAGGATATAAGTGAAGCACATAGAGTATTCTATCAAATTTTTATTCATGTATGGCTCTCTCAAAAGGTGTGTACAGCAAGGATGATTGTGGCATACTAACAAACAAAGACACAAATAATACAAGACGCTCCAAGCAAAACACATATAATGTTGGTGAATAAAAATATAGCTCCCAGTAAATTACCGATGGAAGTGGACGAAAAGAGGGGATGCCTTCCGGGGCATCCCCAAGCTTTGACTTTTTGGTGTAATTGGATTATATTTGGGGTGCCATGGGCATCCCCAAGATTAGGCTCTTTCCACTCCTTGTTCCATGATCCATCAAAAGAATTCACCCAAAACTTGAAAACTTCACAACACAAAACTCAAGATAGAAAACTCGTGAGCTCCGTTAGCGAAAGAAAACAAAAGACCACTTCAAGGTACTGTAATGAACTCATTCATTATTTATATTGGTGTTAAACCTACTGTATTCTAACTTCTCTATGGATTATAAACTATTTTACTAGCCATAGATTCATCAAAATAAGCAAACAACACACGAAAAACAGAATCTGTCAAAAACAGAACAGTCTGTAGTAATTTGTAGCTAGCGCAAAATCTGGAACCCCAAAAATTCTAAAATAAACTGCTGGACGTGAGTAATTTATCTATTAATCATCAGCAAAAATAATTAACTAAATAGCACTTCTTCAAATAAAAATGACAGCAGTTCTCGTGAGCGCTAAAGTTTCTGTTTTTACAGCAAGTTCAACAAGACTTTCCCCAAGTCTTCCCAACGGTTCTACTTGGCACAAACACTAATTAAACACAAAAACACAACCAAAAAAGAGGCTAAATAATTTATTTATTACTAAATAGTAGCAAAAATCAAGGAATAAAAAGAAAATTGGGTTGCCTCCCATCAAGCGCTATCGTTTAACGCCCCTAGCTAGGCATAACGAGCAAGAATAGATCTAGGTATTTCCATCTTTGGTAGGCAATCCATAAGTGGCTCTCATGATATTTCATATGGTAATTTTATTTACTTTCTTGGAAAGTGTTCCATGCCCTTTTTTAATGTAAATTGAAATCTAATATTCCCTTCCTTCATATAATAATCGCACCAACCGTTCTAAGGAAAGGTCTACCAAGAACAATAGGGCAAGAAGGATTGCAATCTATATCAAGAACAATGAAATCTACGGGCACATAATTCCTATTGCAACAATAAGAACATCATTAATTCTTCCCATAGGTTTCTTAATAGTGGAATCCGCAAGATGCAAGTTTAGAGAGCAATCATCAAAATTACGGAAATCTAGTAAATCACACAAAGTCTTGGGAATAGTAGAGACGCTAGCACCCAAATCACACAAAGCATAAAACTCATGATCTTTAATTTTAATTTTAATAGTTGGTTCCCACTCATCATAGAGTTTTCTAGGTATAGAAACTTTCAACTCAAGCTTTTCTTCATAAGATTGCATCAAGGCATCAATAATATGTTCGGTGAAGGCTTTATTTCGACTATAAGTATGTGGAGAATTTAGCATGGATTGCAACAAGGAAATACAATCAATCAAAGAGCAATTTTCATAATTAAATTCCTTGAAATCCAATATAGTGGGTTTAGCAACATCTAGATTTTTATTTCTTTCAATCCCACTTTCATCAATTTCATCATTAAGATCTAAACACTCCGAATTTTTAGAATGCCTTCTAGGTAAAGGAGGATCATATTCAGGTTCATCAAGATTCATATTGCAAAATAAAGATTTAATTGGAGACACATCAATAACTTTTAGATCTTCATCTTGATTTTCATAGGAATTAGAAGAACGCATCTTTGGAAGCACGCATCCTAGCGGTTCTTTCTTTACACTCATCAATTGAAATTCTCATGGCTTTTAGAGACTCATTAATATCATGCTTAGGTGGAATAGATCTAAGTTTCAAAGCATCAACATCAAGAGCAATTCTATCAACGTTCCTAGCCAAATCATCAATCTTAAGCAATTTTTCTTCAATCATAGCATTAAAATTCTTTTGCGAAGAAATAAATTCTTTAATATTAGATTCAAAATCAGAGGGCATCTTATTATAATTTCCATAAGAGTTGTTGTAGGAATTCCCATAATTATTAGAAGGATTACTAGGATATGGCCTAGGATTAAAATTCCCTCTATAAGCGTTGTTACCAAAATTATTCCTACCAACAAAATTCACATCCATAGATTCATTATTATTCTCAATCAAAGTAGACAAAGGCATATCATTAGGATCAGAAGAAACACTCTTAGTAGCAAATAATTTCATAAGTTCATCCATCTTTCCACTCAACACATTAATTTCTTCTATCGCATGCACTTTTTTATTAGAAGTTCTTTCAGTATGCCATTGAGAATAATTAACCATAATATTATCTAGGAGTTTAGTAGCATCTCCTAAAGTGATTTCCATAAAAGTGCCTCCCGCGGCCGAATCTAAAAGATTTCTAGAAGCAAAATTCAATTCGGCATAAAAAATTTGTATAATCATCCACAAATTCAAACCATGAGTAGGGCAATTACGTATCATTAATTTCATTCTCTCCCAAGCTTGTGCAACATGTTCATGATCAAGTTGTTTAAAGTTCATTATATCGTTTCTAAGAGAGATGATCTTAGCGGGAGGAAAATACTTAGAGATAAAAGCATCTTTGCATTTGTTCTATGAATCAATACTATTCTTAGGCAAAGACGAAAACCAAGCTTTAGCACGATCTCTAAGCTAAAAAGGAAATAGCTTCAATTTAACGACATCATTGTTGACATCTTTTTTCTTTTGCATATCACATAAATCAACGAAGCTATTCAGATGAGTAGCGGCATCTACACTAGGAAGGCCGGCGAATTGATCTTTCATAACAAGATTCAACAAAGCAGTATTAATTTCACAAGATTCAGCATCGGTAAGAGGAGCAATCGGAGTGCTAAGGAAATCATTATTATTTGTATTGGTGAAGTCACACAATTTAGTAGCATCTTGAGCCATCGCGACAAACAAGCAATCTAACACACAAGCAAACAAAAAGCAAGCGGACAAAAGAGGCAAATAGAGAGGGAGGATAGGGAGAGATAGAGAGAGGGCGAATAAAACGGCAAGCGTGAATTGGGAGAGAGGAAAACGAGAGGAAAATGGCAAATAATGTAATGCGAGAGATAGGGATTGTGATGGGTACTTGGTATATTGACTTTTTGCGTAGACTCCCCGGCAATGGCGCCAGAAATCCTTCTTGCTACGTCTTGAGCTTGCGTTGGTTTTCCCCGAAGAGGAAGGGATGATGCAGCAGAGTAGCGTAAGTATTTCCCTCAGTTTTCGAGAACCAAGGTATCAATCCAGTAGGAGCCCACGCTCAAGTCCCTCGTACCTGCACAAAGCGATAGCTACTCGCAACCAACGCGATTAGGGGTTGTCAAGCCCTTCACGGTCACTTACGAGAGTGAGATCTGATAGATAGAATATTTTTGGTATTTTTGATATAAAGATGCAAAGTAAAAAGTAAAAGCAAAGTAAATAGCAAAACAATTAAAAGTGATAGAGATTGATATGATGAGAATAGACCCGGGGGCCATAGGTTTCACTAGTGGCTTCTCTCAAGAGCATAAGTATTCTACGGTGGGTGAACAAATTACTGTTGAGCAATTGATAGAATTGTGCATAATTATGAGAATATCTAGGCATGGTCATGTATATAGGCATCACGTCCGTGACAAGTAGATCGAAACGATTCTGCATCTACTACTATTACTCCACTCATCGACCGCTATCCAGCATGCATCTAGAGTATTAAGTTAAAGACAGAGTAACGCCTTAAGCAAGATGACATGATGTAGAGAGATAAATTCATGCAATATGAAATAAACCCCATCTTGTTATCCTCGATGGCAACGATACAATACGTGCCTTGCTGCCCCTTCTGTCACTGGGTAAGGACACCGCAAGATCGAACCCAAAGCTAAGCACTTCTCCTATGGCAAGAACTACCAATCTAGTTGGCCAAACCAAACGGATAATTCGAAGAGACTTGCAAAGATAACCAATCATGCATAAAAGAATTCAGAGAAGATTCAAATATTATTCATAGATAGACTTGATCATAAACCCACAATTCATCGGTCTCAACAAACACATCGCAAAAAGAAGATTACATCGAATAGATCTCCACAAGAGAGGGGGAGAACTTTGTATTGAGATTCAAAGAGAGAGAAGAAGCCATCTAGCTACTAACTATGGAACCGAAGGTCTGAGGTAAACTACTCACACTTCATCGGAGGGGCTAGGATGATGTAGAAGCCCTCCGTGATGACGGCCCTCTTCCGGCGGAGCTCCGGAACAGGCCCCAAGATGGGATCTCGTGGATACAGAAAGTTGCGGCGGTGGAATTAGGGTTTTGGCTCCTGTTCTGATCGTTTGGGGGTACATGTGTATATATAGGAGGAAGGAGTATGTCGGTGGAGCACCGAGGGGCCCACGAGGCAGGGGGCGCGCCCTGGGGGGCGCCCCCACCCTCGTGACCACCTCTTTGATCCCTTGCAGTAGGGTCCAAGTCTCCTGGATCACGTTCGGTGAGAAAATCACGTTTCCGAAGATTTTATTCCGTTTGGACTCCATTTGATATTCTGTTTATCCGAAACACTGAAATAGGCAAAAAATAGCAATTCTGGGCTGGGCCTCCGGTTAATAGGTTAGTCCCAAAAATAATATAAAAGTGGAAAATAAAGCCCAATATAGTCCAAAACAGTAGATAATATAGCATGGAGCAATCAAAAATTATAGATACGTTGGAGACGTATCAAGCATCCATGTTCCGCTATTGGTTATTGACCGGAGACGAGTCTCGGTCATGTCTACATAGTTCTCGAATCCGTAGGGTCCGCATGCTTAAAGTTCAGTGACGATCGATAATATGAGTTTATGTGTTTTGATGTACCGAAGGTAGTTCAGAGTCCAGGATATGATCACGGACATGACGAGGAGTCTCGAAATGGTCGAGACATAAAGATCGATATATTGGAAGCCTATACTTGGACATCGGAATAGTTCTGGGTGAAATCGGGATTTTGCCGGAGTACCGGGAGGTTACCGGAACCCCCCGGTAAATGTATGGGCCTTATTGGGCCATATTGGAGAGAGAGAGGAGACCAGGGCAGGCCGCGCATCCCCTCTCCCTCTGGTCCGAATTGGACTAGGAGGGTGGGGCGGCGCCCCCCTTTCCTTCCCCTCTCTCCCCCTTCCTTTTCTCCTAGTCCAACTAGGATAGGGGGGATCCTACTCCCGGTGGGAGTAGGACTCCACCTGGTGCGCCCTGCTAGGGCCGGCCGTCCTCCCCCCTTGCTCCTTTATATACGGGGGAAGGGGGCACCCCAAGACCCACAAGTTGATCAGGTGATCTTTTAGCCGTGTGCAGTGCCCCCCTCCACCATAATCCACCTCGGTCATATCGTAGCGGTCCTTAGGCAAAGCCCTACGTCGGTAGCATCATCATCACCTTCATCACGCCGTCATGCTGACGGAACTCCCGCTCAAAGCTCTGCTGGATCGGAGTTCGTGGGACGTCACCGAGCTGAACGTGTGCTGAACTCGGAGGTGCCATACGTTTGGTACTTAGATCGGTCGGATCGTGAAGATGTACGACTACATCAACTGCGTTCTCATAACGCTTCCGCTTATGGTCTACGAGGGTACATGGACGAAACTCTCCCCTCTAGCCGCTATGCATCACGATGATCTTGCGTGTGCATAGGATTTTTTTTTAAAATTACTGCATTCCCCAACAGTGGCATCCGAGCCAGGTTTATGCGTAGATGTCATATGCACGAGTAGAACACAAAGGAGTTGTGGGCGTGGGTATATACATATTGCTTGCCGTCACTAGTTGATTCTTGATTCAGCGGCATTGTTGGATGAAGCGGCCCAGACCGACATTACGTGTACGCTTACGCGAGACTAGTTCTACCGACGTGCTTTGCACACAGGTGGCTAGTGGGTGTATGTTTCTCCAGCTTTAGTTGAATCGGATTCAATGAACAGGGTTCTTTGTGAAGATCAAAAAGCAATCACTATACCGTGTTGTGGTTTTTGGTGCATAGGTAAGAATGGTTCTTGCTCAGCCCGTAGCAACCACATAAAACTTGCAACAACAAAGTAGAGGACGTCTAACTTTTTTTTGCAGGGCATGTTGTGATGTGATATGGTCAAGACATGATGCTAAATTTTATTGTATGAGATGATCATGTTTTGTAACACGGTTATCGGCAATTGGCAGGGGCCATATGGTTGTCGGTTTATTGTATGAAATGCAATCGCCATGTAATTTCTTTACTTTATCACTAAGCGGTAGCGATAGATGTAGAAGCAATAGTTGGCGATACGACAACGATGCTACGATGGAGATCATGACGGTGCTTTGGATATGGAGATCAAAGGCACAAGATGATGATGGCCATATCATATCACTTATATTGATTGCATGTGATGTTTATCCTTTATGCATCTTATTTTGCTTAGTACGGTGGTAGCATTATAAGATGATCTCTCACTAAATTTCAAGGTATAAGTGTTCTCCCTGAGTATGCATCGTTGCTACAGTTCATTGTGCCGAGACACCACGTGATGATCGAGTGTGATAAGCTCTACGTTCACATACAATGGGTGCAAGCCAGTTTTGCACAAATAGAATACTCGGGTTAAACTTGACGAGCCTAGCATATGCAGATATGGCCTCGAAAAACTGAGACTAAAAGGTCGAGCGTGAATCATATAGTAGATATGATCAACATAGTGATGTTCACCATTGAAAACTACTCCATCTCATGTGATGATCGAACATGGTTTAGTTGATATGGATCACGTGATCACTTAGATGATTAGAGGGATGTCTGTCTAAGTGGGAGTTCTTAAGTAATTTGATTAATTGAACTTTAATTTTTCATGAACTTGGTACCTAATAGTATTTTGCATGTCTATGTTGTTGTAGATAGATGGCCCGTGTTGTTGTTCCGTTGAATTTTAATGTGTTCCTTGAGAAAGCAAAGTTGAAAGATGATGGTAGCAATTACACAGACTGGGTCCGTAACTTGAGGGTTATCCTCATTGCTGCATAGAAGAATTACGTCCTGGAAGCACCGCTAGGTGCCAAACCCGCTGCAGGAGCAACGCCAGATGTTATGAACGTCTGGCAGAGCAAAGCTGATGACTACTCGATAGTCTAGTGTGCCATGCTTTACGGCTTAGAATCGGGACTTCAACGACGTTTTGAACGTCATGGAGCATATGAGATGTTCCAGGAGTTGAAGTTAATATTGCAAGCAAATGCCCAGATTGAGAGATATGAAGTCTCCAATAAGTTCTACAGCTGCAAGATGGAGGAGAATAGTTCTGTCAGTGAGCATATACTCAAAATGTCTGGGTATAACAATCACTTGATTCAACTGGGAGTTAATATTCCAGATGACAGTGTCATTGACAGAATTCTTCCACCACTGCCACCAAGCTACAAGAGCGTCGTGATGAACTATAATATGCAAGGGATGGATAAGACAATTCCCGAGCTCTTCGCGATGCTAAAGGCTGCAGAGGTAGAAAGCAAGAAGGAGCATCAAGTGTTGATGGTCAACAAGACTACCAGTTTCAAGAAAAAGGGTAAAGGGAAGAAGGGGAACTTCAAGAAGAACATCAAGCCAGTTGCTGCTCAAGTGAAGAAACCCAAGTCTGGACCTAAGCCTGAGACTGAGTGCTTCTACTGCAAAGGGACTGGTCACTGGAAGCGGAACTGCCCTAAGTATTTGGCGGATAAGAAGGATGGAAAGGTGAACAAAGGTATATGTGATATACATGTTATTGATGTGTACCTTACTAATGCTCACAGTAGCACCTGGGTATTTGATACTAGTTCTGTTGCTAATATCTGCAACTCGAAATAGGGGCTACGGATTAAGCGATGATTGGCTAAGGACGAGGGTGACGATGCGCGTGGGAAATGGTTCCAAAGTCGATGTGATTGCGGTCGGCACACTACCTCTACATCTACCTTCAGGATTAATTTTCGACCTGAATAATTGTTATTTGGTGCCAGCGTTGAGCATGAACAATATATCTGGATCTTGTTTGATGGGAGACGGTTATTCATTTAAATCTGAGAATAATGGTTGTTCTATTTATATGAGTAATATCTTTTATGGTCATGCACCTTTGAAGGTGGTCTATTTTTGATGAATCTCGATAGTAGTGATACACATATTCATAATATTGAAGCCAAAAGATGCAGAGTTGATAATGATAGTGCAACTTATTTGTGGCACTGCCGTTTAGGTCATATTGGTGTAAAGCGCATGAAGAAACTCCATTCTGATGGACTTTTGGAATCACTTGATTATGAAAAACTTGGTACCTGCGAACCATGCCTCATGGGCAAAATGACTAAAACACCGTTCTCCGGAACTATGGAGAGACCAACAGATTTGTTGGAAATCATACATACTGATGTATGTGGTCCGAGGAATGTTGAGGCTCGCGGCGGGTATCGTTATTTTCTCACCTTCACAGATGATTTGAGCAGATATGGGTATATCTACTTGATGAAACATAAGTCTGAAACATTTGAAAAGTTCAAAGAATTTCAGAGTGAAGTGGAAAATCATCGTAACAAGAAAATAAAGTTTCTATGATCTGATCATGGAGGAGACTATTTGAGTTACGAGTTTGGTCTTCATTTGAAACAATGCAGAATAGTTTCGCAACTCACGCCACCCAGAACACCACAGCGTAATGGTGTGTCCGAACGTCGTAATCGTACTTTACTAGATATGGTGCGATCTATGATGTCTCTTACTGATTTACCGCTATCGTTTTGGGGTTATGCTTTGGAGCCGGCTGCATTCACATTAAATAGGGCACCATCTAAATCCGTTGAGACGACGCCTTATGAACTGTGGTTTGGCAAAGTTGTCATTTCTTAAAGTTTGGGGCTGCGATGCTTATGTGAAAAAGCTACAACCTGATAAGCTCGAACCCAAATCGGAGAAATGTGTCTTCATAGGATACCCAAAGGAGACTGTTGGGTACACCTTTTATCACAGATCCGAAGGAAAGACATTCGTTGCTAAGAATGGATCCTTTCTAGAGAAGGAGTTTCTCTCGAAAGAAGTGAGTGGGAGGAAAGTAGAACTTGATGAGGTAACTGTACCTGCTCCCTTATTGGAAAGTAGTTCATCACAGAAATCTGTTCCTGTGACTCCACCAATTAGTGAGGAAGCTAATGATGAAGATCAAGTAACTTCAGATCAAGTTACTACTGAACCTCGTAGGTCAAGCAGAGTAAGATCCGCACCAGAGTGGTATGGTAATCCTGTTCTGGAAGTCATGTTACTTGACCATGACAAATCTACGAAATATGAGGAAGCGATGATGAGTCCAGATTCCGCAAAATGGCTTGAGGCCATGAAATCTGAGATGGGATCCATGTATGATAACAAAGTGTGGACTTTGGTTGACTTGCCTGATGATCGGCAAGCCATCGATAATAAATGGATCTTCAAGAAGAAGAGTGACGCTGACGGTAATGTTACTGTCTACAAAGCACGTCTTTATGCGAAAGGTTTTCGACAAGTTCAAGGAGTTGACTACGATGAGACCTTCTCACCCGTAACGATGCTTAAGTCCGTCCGAATCATGTTAGCAATTGCCACATTTTATGATTATGAAATTTGGCAAATGGATGTAAAGACTGCATTCCTGAATGGATTTCTGGAAGAAGAATTGTATATGATGCAACCTGAAGGTTTTATCGATCCAAAGGGTGCTAACAAAGTGTGCAAGCTCCGGCGATCCATCTATGGACTGGTGCAAGCATCTCGCAGTTGGAATAAATGTTTTGATATATAGTGTGATCAAAGCATATGGTTTTATACAGAGTTTTGGAGAAGCATGTATTTACAAGAAAGTGAGTGGGAGCTCTGTAGCATTTCTAATATTATATGTGGATGACATATTGTTGACTGGAAATGATATAGAATTTCTAGATAGCATAAAAGGATACTTTAATAAGAGTTTTTCAATGAAAGACCTCGGTGAAGCTGCTTATATATTGGGCATCAAGATCTATAGAGATAGATCAAGACGCTTAATTGGACTTTCACAAAGCACATACCTTGATAAAGTTTTGAAGAAGTTCGAAATAGATCAAGCAAAGAAAGGGTTCTTGCCTGTGTTACAAGGTGTGAAGTTGAGTCAGACTCAATGCCCGACCACTGCAGAAGATAGAGAGAAAATGAAAGAAGTTCCCTATGCTTCAGCCATATGCTATATCATGTATGCAGTGCTGTGTACCAGACCTGATGTGTGCCTTGCTATTAGTTTAGCTGGGAGGTACCAAAGTAATCCAGGAGTGGATCACTGGACAGCGGTCAAGAACATCCTGAAATACCTGAAAAGGACTAAGTATATGTTTCTCGTTTATGGAGGTGACAAAGGGCTCGTCGTAAATGGTTACGTCGATGCAAGCTTTGACACTGATCCGGATGACTCTAAGTCACAAACCGGATACATGTTTTTATTGAACGGTGGAGCTGTCAGTTGATGCAGTTCTAAGAAAAGTGTCATGGCGGGATCTACGTGTGAAGTGGAGTACATAGCTGCTTCGGAAGCAGCAAATGAAGGAGTCTGGATGAAGGAGTTCATATCCGATCTAGGTGTCATACCTAGTGCATCGGGTCCAATGAAAATCTTTTGTGACAATACTGGTACAAAAGAACCAAGCACATCAAGAGACACTTCAATTCCATCTGCTATCAAGTCAAGGAGGAAGACATAGAGATTTGCAAGATACATATGGATCTGAATGTTGCTGACCTGTTGACTAAGCCTCTCTCACAAGCAAAACATGATCAGCACCAAGACTCCATGGGTGTTAGAATCATTACCGTGTAATCTAGATTATTGGCTCTAGTGCAAGTGGGAGATTGAAGGAAATATGCCCTAGAGGCAATAATAAAGTTGTTATTTATATTTCCTTATATCATGATAAATCTTTATTATTCATGCTAGAATTGTATTAACCGGAAACTTAGTACATGTGTGAATATATAGACAAACAGAGTGTCACTAGTTTGCCTCTACTTGACTAGCTCGTTGAATTAATGATGGTTATGTTTCCTAACCATAGACATGAGTTTTCATTTGATTAACGGGATCACATCATTAGAGAATGATGTGATTGACTTGACCCATCCGTTAGCTTAGCACGATGATCGTTTAGTTTGTTGCTATTGCTTTCTTCATGACTTATACATGTTCGTATGACTATGAGATTATGCAACTCCTGAGTACCGGAGGAACACTTTGTGTGCTACCAAACGTCACAACGTAATTGGGTGATTATAAAGGTGCTCTACAGGTGTCTCCGATGGTACTTGTTGAGTTGGCATAGACCGAGATTAGGATTTGTCACTCCGATTGTCGGAGAGGTGTCTCTGGGCCCTCTCGGTAATGCACATCACTATAAGCCTTGCAAGCAATGCAACTAATGAGTTAGTTGCGGGATGATGTATTACGAAACGAGTAAAGAGACTTGCCGATGACGAGATTGAACTAGGTATTGAGATACCGACGATCGAATCTCGGGCAAGTAACATACCGATGACAAAGGGAACAACGTATGTTGTTATGCGGTTTGACCGATAAAGATCTTCGTAGAATATGTAGGAACCAATATGAGCATCCAGGTTCTGCTATTGGTTATTGACCAGAGACAAGTCTCGGTCATGTCTACATAGTTCTCGAACCCGTAGGGTCCGCACGCTTAAAGTTTGATGACGATCGATAATATGAGTTTATGTGTTTTGATGTACCGAGGGTAGTTCGGAGTCCCGGATATGATCACGGACATGACGAGGAGTCTCGAAATGGTCGAGACATAAAGATCGATATATTGGAAGCCTATATTTGGACATCGGAATAGTTCCGGGTGAAATTGGGATTTTGCCGGAGTACGAGGAGGTTACCGGAACTCCCCGGTAAATGTATGGGCCTTGTTGGGCCATATTGGAGAGAGAGAGAGGAGACGAGGGCAGGCCGCGCGCCCCCTCTCCCTCTAGTCTGAATTGGACTAGGAGGGGGGTGGCGCCCCCCTTTCCTTCCTCCCTCTCTCCCCCTTCCTTTTCTCCTAGTCCAACTAGGAAAGGGGGGAATCCTATTCCCGGTGGGAGTAGGACTCATCATGGCGCGCCTTGCTATGGCCGGCCGGCCTCTCCCCTTGCTCCTTTATATACGGGGGCAGGGGGAACCCCAAGACACACAAGTTGATCAGTTGATCTTTTAGCCGTGTGCGGTGCCCCCCTCCACTGTCGGATTTCGGGTTCCGGCAGACCCTTGAGGTTCGAACACTGAGGTGCGCGTGGAGATCTCTCCCCTACCGATCTATGTCCGATCCTCTCATGCGAACTAAGATGAAAATGATGAACAACACAAGAGACACGGGGTTTATACTGGTTCGGGCCACCGTTGTGGTGTAATACCCTACTCCAGTGTGTGGTGTGATGGATTGCTTCTGGGGCTGATGATGGACAGTACAAGGGAAGAACAACCTCGCGAGGGGTGTTCTTGAGCTGGTGCGGTGTGTTCTACTTAGTCTCTACTGGGTTTCTCCTCCTCTCCTCACTGGGGTTTTCCCTCTCTCTCCCCCCTCTCTTTGTGGACGCTAGCTCTATTTATAGAGGCCCCGGGCCTCTCCCCGAATAATTGAGCGGGAAGGGCGCCAACAATTGGCCATTTTGAAGGGGAATATCTAGTACAAGTTATCCTGACCAAAGGTGTTCTTCGGCTGCCAAAAGCACTGGCGATGACGCCACCTTGGGCTCCACGGCGACCTCCGTCCGGCCGTCCGGCTGGTCTTGGTCTCGTTGCACCGGAATGATAACCTTGGCCTGTGCTTGCCCCCTTTGCACCAAAGGGGAAACAAGGACCTTGCGCAGGCCGGCGCCCGCCTGGCGCCCACCTGGCCTTGATCGTCATGGCTTGCGTCATGGGATCCTTGCGAGCCTGCCTGATGAGGCCGCTCTCGAGGAAGCTTCCTGTCGTCCACCCCGCGAGGCTTGGCCCCTCATGAGGGTCTTGAGCTTGGGCTGATGAAGATGGGCCGTACTGGGCCCCCACCTGAGCCACGCCGCAGGCCGCGGGAAGGCAAGTCTAGGGACCCCCGTTCCCAGAACGCCGACAGTAGCCCCCGGGCCCAAGGTGCGCGCGGGCTTGGCTCAGCAGAGAAGCGAAGGGGCAAGCGCGAAGCGCCGCGGGCCCTAACAGCCTGTGTCCTTGGGCGCCGCGTGGCGGTTGATTGGGCATGGGCGTCTGCACTTCCCACGGCGCCTTGCTACGCGCCCGGCTAAGCGGACCCGTAGTTGCACACAGTTGTTTCTCCTTTGGCTGCCCGCTCGCCTCCTACCTTTCCTTCTTCTCCGAGCTCCAACCTCTGCCGCCAATCCGGCTCGAGCTCTTCCCCTTCCCCAACGCCATGGCGCCGACGAAGAAGGGAAGGGGAAGAAGCCCGCGCCTTCGTCCTGCGCACCTCCAGCGGCGGCCCCCGCCGTCGATCGGTCAATCATACTCAACCCGGAAGCCTTGGACAAGGTCCACTCCGCCCTTGCTTCCATCTTCAACGAGTGCGGCCGGACCACAGTTTGGCCCGCATCCCGTGCCTTTCTTGCTAGGACCGTCACGGAGGTCCGATTCTTCGCCGATGCCTTATGGGCGGGTCTGATTCCCCCCCTTTTCTGCTTTCTTCAATGTTGTGCTCTCCCATTATCAGATCCACATGATGCACCTTGGGCCGGAGTCCATTACCCTTTTGGCTGTCTTTGCTTTCGTGTGCAAGGCGATGATAGGCATCCCTCCTTCTGTTGCCCTGCTGCGCCACTTCTTTTCTCTGCGCCTGAGCGATCCCACTCAGTGCTCGGGGTGTGTAAGCTTCTTCGTCGTGCCTGAGATGGCTGCTTCAGGGATTGACTTCGGCCTTCCGCCTTCTCAGGCCAGGTTCAGAGAGCGGTGGCTGTACGTGGATGTCGGGGTGCCGAGCCCCTTGCTCTCGCACCCGACCTTGCCTGTTGTTCCCAACCTAGGCTGGGGTCATGAACCGCTCGCGAGCCCCCGGCTCGCTTTCGTCTGGCGCCGCTTTGAAAGTTTGAGGGCGCACAATGTGACAGCGCCCAAGGTGGTGAGGGAGTTCCTTCTTTGTCGCGTTGCTCCTCTCCGGCGCCACTCTCGCCGGATGTGGGACTTTGCGGGGCGAGGAGACCGCATGCGGCTTCAGGAGGAGGATTTGGCACCCGAAGTGCTGCGGACGGTGCTTTGGGTCTTGATTGGTGATCCTTCCCCAGGCAGCCTATGGAGCGGTGGCGTCCTTCTGTACCTTTGTTCCGGCAGGGCTGATTTCGTGAAGCAGATGCCCAGCTTCGACGAGTGGGGGCTGCGCCCGGCTGGCCTCACGGGGCCACGCAAGAACCCAGTTGTCATGGTCGTTCCCCCCGCCGCCCACAGCGGTCCCTCCTCAGGTGACAGAGCGGGGAGAGAGCCGACGGGAGCTGAGGCGGCTGATGTCAAGGTGGTGGCGCCGCGTGAAGCCTTGGAGGCGACGTCTCCCGAGGCCTGCCCTGGGGCGGCGGTTGATGCAGGGTTTTGGCTTTCGGCTCCTTAGGCCGGGGCTCCCGAGCCCCCAGCCGTTCTTCGCGAGGCGATGCCCGACGGTGCCCCCAAAGCTGACTCCTCCGGCACCAACAATTCTGAGGCTTCTTCTGCGCCCCAGGCCGACCCCTGCCCCAGGCGCTTGGGTCGGTTTCGCGTAGACTTCGAGGCCCTTCACAAGAGGAAGGAGGACTCAGGCGGCAGTGACCGCCCTTACCGCTTGTTGAAGTGCAGGAAGTACTTTGCCATGGACGAGTAAGCCTTCTTCTTTCCTTGCTCATTTGCTCCGTTATCCTTGTGGCTGATTGTGGCCCTTTAGGTCCCACCTCGCTGAGTCCGTCGAGTCGACCCAGGAGCCGGCCCCCGTAGCTTCGCCCCCTTTGCTGGCTCCGGGTCCGCCGAGCTCGGGTGGCGTCCTCGCCGCTGGACCAGTTGGTGGAGTGATCTACTCCATAGGGCGCCTCGAGCTTGCTCGCCCGATGCCCTTTCTTCGTGAGTCTTCTTGGGGCGCATCAGGCTTGCCCCGCGCCCCTTCTCTGGTCATAGAAGGCGAATGGCTGAAGTCTGTCCTTGGCTCCTCCTCCATGGGTGGATCGACGCCGGGCCGGACTCTCAGGGTGGTCCATCCGGCGACGGCTGGGGCGGCAACCCCCTGCCCCACGCCTGGAGGGGGATTGCCGCCTCGGGGCCCGCTGCATGCTCCAGCGGAAGAGGGTGATGTGGAAGATGTGCTCAGGCGCGCTCGGGAGCGCCGTGCCCTTCGTGAAGAGTTCCTCCAGGGGCGGCGGACGCGGTGAACCGGGTCGGAGCAGAGCTTGCTGCCGAGGATGCGCGCCTCGAGGCTGAAGGCCTGCACCTTGCTGAGGAGAGGCGCAAGCTGAAGGTTGCCATTACCCTCGCGTGTCATCAACATGACCTCGACAACGCGAAGGCCGAAGCATCGCTAGCGGCTTCACGAGAGGCCTGCTCCCAGGCCGTCGAGGAGGCTCCGGAGGCTGACCGCCGATGCAAGGATGCGGAGGAGCGCGTATGGGAGCTCCAAGCCTGGAGCAACTCCCTGGAGCAGCAAATAGAGATGCGCCACGCGACCCTTGGGTCGATGCAGGAGGCTGCCATCGACCGGGCGGAGCTCCAGAGGCGCGAGGAGGTGCTGATGCTCGAGGCCGCCAAGCGCAGCCTTGACCCAGAGCGGTTGGAGACGATGGAGCGCCTGGCATCCCAGGCGGAGGACGACGCTGCGGTGCACGAAGCCCGGGTCCAGGAAGAGGTCGACCGCCGTGTGGCGGGAGCTCGCTCGGTCCTCGAGCGCAAATACGAGGCAAGGTTGATGCTGATCGGGGCCGAGGCTGAGGGCAGGACAGCGGCCATCAAGGCCAAGTTGGTTGAAGAGACGCGGCGTGCAGATTCCTCCGCAGCCGCCCTTGGTGCGGCACACGCAGAGCTGTCCTCTTCCCAGGCGGAGCTGCTTCTTCTTCAATGGAGGGTCGATGACACCGAGGCCATCACGCGACAGAACGAGGACGAGATCCGCCAGCGGAGGGTTCCGGAGCACGAGCATGCTCCCATGCTTCAGACGCTCAGGGAGAGGGCCAACTCAGCCTTAGGCGAGATTTGCGAGGCTGCCGCTAAGGAGCCGCACGAGGCCAACTATGCAGGCAATCTTCGGTTCTTCACTGATGTGGTGACGCTTCTGGAGGATCGTTCCGAGAGAGCCCGCAGGCTTTTTGAGGAGAGGAGCCTAGCCTTGCTCATGCGTGCCTTCTCCCGTGTCTTCAGCCATTTGCAGGAGATGGACCCCCACTTCGACTTTGATGCTGCCATCGCGCCTGTGCCCATAGCTGTCCGGGGCGACCTGGCGCAGTGGGTGGAGAACAACGTGGACGCCCTCGCCAGGGCCTTCGCGTCTGATGACGATGGTGTGGTCGTGGGAGCTGATGAAGGCAGCGTTATAGATGAGCCTGGCGCTGATGGAAACGCAGGTGGTGGGGCGACGACGTCAGTGATGCTAGTGACGCTTCCGAGGATGCCCCAAAAGACATGGTGAGCGACATGTCCGACTGACCGCATGTCTCCGCAGTTTATCCTGCATGAAGAAGACTCGGGCTTGGCCCTGAAGAATATAAGAGAATTTTGGGAGGGGAGGCCCCTCATGTAAAGATTTGTAATCCGTACTCTGGTGAGCACAACGTTATGCGTGAGTTTAGTCGCTAGCCCGGTGATGGTTCGGTTGATTCGTTTACCTTCGGCCCTGGCGTGCCCTGAGTGGGCCTGCGGGGGGATGCTATGCCTCCGGCGTCCCTCGATTAACCTGCTGATCCTGTGACGAGGACCTCCGGAGAAGGTGCGGAGACAGTGGTCCCGGCTGTAGGCGTGCCTGGCCCGGCCCGGCTCACGAGGGGCTCATGAGGGGGGCAGCTGACGCTAGCTTGGGGTGTAAATCCGAAACCAGAACGCGAGAGATTGCTCGAACGAGACTAAACACCTCCTCCCCGAATGCATGCAAGCTTCAAACTCAAATCCAAACCGAAGAATCTTGCCGACAAGGAAGAAGCAAAAAAGCAAAAAGGTAGAAAAAAGAAAAAAAGCCGCGTCCGGCACCTAGTCTAGTCTTCGACGTCTTCTCACCAGCGCGGAGCTAAGTGCTGCCACTGGGTGTGGGCGGGAGCCCCAGGGCCTGAGGCCGGCGCTCCTGAGACTCCGGGGCGTGTACAGCCCCACTCATTATTACATGGGAGTGTCACTGGGCGGCGAGCTTCACAGGCACTGGGCCTTCTTCATAGGTACCAGCCTTGCTTCATATCGCTAGACGAGGGCCCCGCCTTGCGCCTCACTCTGCCACTATTGACGGCGACCGGAAACCAAGGACGACGCCAATGGGGTAGAGCGGTCGCCAGCGGTTCCCCCGACGACCACGGGTCCTCCGCCGGGGGCAGGCCATGGGGCACCTCCCCGGCAGAGGGCCTACCTCCTGAGAACACCTTGACCCGACTGCCGCGAGGGTGAGCCCGGATCTCGGTCCCTTTCCTGCAGCCCCCTGCACCCTCCTCCTGAGGGATAAGAGGCTGCAGCGTTGGGGCAGCCATCCGCTGCGGCAACCTGTACCTCCTGCGACCCATGGTTAGCGTAAGCTTGTTCCTGAGGGATGAGTGGTACCCGATAGTTGCTACTGTCGGCGCGATTGTCGGTGCTTTCTTGGGGTTCCTGAAAGAGCTCGGCTTCCGGCGCCTCCTCGTCCCAGCCGGGCCCGAGGAACGAGCCGTGACCTTCTTCCAGCTCGCGCCCTTGATCCACCATGCGGGGTACATAGGCCTCCGGGGCGACCACCTCGTGGACCTCGCTGTAGCGCCCCGCATGCCATGCAGTCTGGCTTGGGGCGTCGCCTTGTATGTGATAACGCGGTGGTCCGCCGAGGCCAAAGGCCGTGGCGTGCATCCCTTCGTCGGCCTGGGGAAGGGCCGGCGCGATCAGCCGCCCGGTGCTGGCGGAGGTGTTGGCGTTGGACCAGCCCTGGGGCCCGCCTGAAATCGCGTGGGCGCGCATAATGCCGTCATGCGACCTGTCCTAGATCTGGGGCAGCAGCTGGATGCAGAAAGGGGGCGCTCCTGAGGCGGCGGCGTCCAGGAGCTCGGCCACTCACTCCAACAACACGTCGCGGCCGCCTTCCAGCAAGCGGCGCCGTAGTAGCTCTCGGGCCACCGTGAGCGCGGCCCTGGAGTTCGCCTGCTCTCGTCGGGTGTATGGTGCCATGGCAGCGGCGTGGTTCGAGGCCCTTGCTGCGGCCCGCACCTGTCGTGGTGTGAGAGCAGGCGGCGTCTAGCCGCGTCGCCCGCGTCTCGCAGCGCCCTGCGGAGCGCGAGCTGCCTGAGACGCAAGGTTGAGGTCGCCCTGAGATGGCGACACGGCATGGGCGGGCCACGCCGCCCAGCGGTCGGCGTTGGTAGACGGGTAGCTTGACATCTGGGTGGCGAAGCGGCGGAACGCGACGCGGAGGAAGAAGGACTCCGGCACACCCCTACCTGGCGCGCCAAATGTCGGATTTCGGGTTCCGGCAGACCCTTGAGGTTCGAACACTGGGGTGCGCGCGGAGATCTCTCCCCTACCGATCTATGTCCGATCCTCTCGTGCGAACTAAGATGAAAATGATGACCAACACAAGAGACACGAGGTTTATACTGGTTCGGGCCACCGTTGTGGTGTAATACCCTACTCCAGTGTGTGGTGTGATGGGTTGCCTCTGGGCTGATGATGGACAGTACAAGGGAAGAACAGCCTCGCGAGGGGTGTTCTTGAGCTGGTGCGGTGTGTTCTACTTAGTCTCTACTGGGTTTCTCCTCCTCTCCTCACTGGGTTTTTTCCTCTCTCCCCCCCTCTTTGTGGAGGCTAGCTCTATTTATAGAGGCCTTGGGCCTCTCCCCGAATAATTGAGCGGGAAGGGCGCCAACAATTGGCCATTTTGAAGGGGAACATCTAGTACAAGTTATCCTGACCAAAGGTGGTCTTCGGTTGCCAAAAGCAAGGGTGATGACGCCTCCTTGGGCTCCATGGTGACCTTCGTCCAGCCGTCTGGCTGGTCTTGGTCTCATTGCACCGGAATGGTAACCTTTGCCTGATACCTTGGCCTGTGCTTGCCCCCTTTGCACCAAAGGGGAAACAAGGACCCTGCGCAGGCCGGCGCCCGCCTGGTATTGATCGTCATGGCTTGCGTCATGGGATCCTCGCGAGGTACCCTTGCATTGATCTCTCCGCCTCCTCGCGAGCCTGCCTGATGAGGCCGCTCTCGAGGAAACTTCCTGTCGTCCGCCCCGCGAGGCTTGGCCCCTCGCGAGGGTCTTGAGCTTGGGCTGATGATGATAGGACATACTGGGCCCCCACCTGAGCCACGCTGTAGGCCGCAGGCAGGCAAGTCTGGGGACCCCCGTTCCCAGAACGCCGACATCCACCATAATCCACCTGGGTCATATCGTAGCGGTGCTTAGGCGAAGCCCTGCGTCGGTAGCATCATTATCACCGTCATCACGCTGTCGTGCTGACGGAACTCTCCCTCGAAGCTCTGCTGGATCGGAATTCGTGGGACGTCACCGAGCTGCACGTGTGCTGAACTCGGAGGTGCCGTACGTTCGGTACTTGGATCAGTCGAATCGTGAAGACGTACGACTACATCAACCGCGTTCTCATAACACTTCCGCTTATTGTCTATGAGGGTACGTGGACGAAACACTCCCCTCTCGTTGCTATGCATCACCATGATCTTGCGTGTGCGTAGGAATTTTTTTAAAATTACTGCGTTCCCCAACACAGTGCAGCATGGCCTCGACAGAACTGAGTGACACCGTAGACATCTGGAGGTGCATCTGGGGATCGGGAGACTTTGCTTCCATAAAGTATTATGATCATTTCTTCCGAGAAGTTGTGGCAGATGATGCATTCAAATGGATCTGGAAATCAAAATGCACTAATAAATGGAGGGTTTTTGCGTGGTTACTTCTAGCGGACAGGCTGAACACTAGAAACATGCTAAAGAGGAAAGGCATGAAGCTGCGAGACGATGCATATACTTGCCTCCTCTGCGACAACCTGCCAGAAGAGACGGTGGAGCACCTCTTCTTTGAGTGTGCCTTTAGTAGAACATGTTGGAGGAAGCTGGGGATCGAGTGGGCGCATGGTGGAAATAGGCTTCGGCTTGTGCATGAGGCAAGAGAAAAGTGGGCGGGTCCCATGTTCATGGAGATCTTTGTGATTGCAGCCTGGGGCATATGGAAGGAACGCAACAACAAGCACTTTAGGGGTGTGTTGCCTACGGTTGATGGTTGGCTTCTGAGATTCAAAAATGACTTTGGTTTGATGAGGCACAGAGTCAGGGAGGCCTTGGTGCCGTTTGTGGAGAGTTTGGTTACATCCATCTAGAGTAAAAAAGCCTTTTTTCCTTGTACTTTTTATATAAACTCATCTCCCTCTCTCTGGTGGTGAGGACTTATCATATCCACCCTTGATGTAGCCTCGGAGAGTTGTACACTATGATTGTTGAGTTAATATAAAGTCAGTGGGGGGTTGCCCTCACTGTCCTAAGCTTTCAAAAAAATGCACCAGTATTGTCACAAAATATTTTCATTGAACCCGATGCACTAGGTATGACACCTAGATCGGATATGAACTCCTTCATCCAGACTCCTTCATTTGCTTCTTCCAAAGCAACTATGTACTACGCTTCAGATGTAGATCCCGCCACGATGCTCTGCTTGGAACTACACCAACTGACAGCTCCACCATTCAATAAAAATACGTATCTGGTTTGTCACTTGGAGTCATCTGGATTAGTGTCAAAGCTTGCATCGATGTAACCGTTTACGATGAGCTCTTTGTCACCTCCATAAACGAGAAACATATCCTTAGTCCTTTTCAGGTATTTCAGGATGTTCTTGACCGCTGTCCAGTGATCCACTCCTGGATTACTTTGGTACCTCCCTGCTAAACTAATAGCAAGGCACACATCAAGTATGGTACACAACATTGCAAACATGATAGAACCTATGGCTGAAGCATAGGGAATGACTTTCATTTTCTCTCTATCTTCTGTAGTGGTCGGGCATTGAGTCTGACTCAACTTCACACCTTGTAACACAGGCAAGAACCCTTTCTTTGCTTGATCCATTTTGAACTTCTTCAGAACTTTATCAAGGTATGTACTTTATGAAAGTCCAATTAAGCGTCTTGATCTATCTCTATAGATCTTGATGCCCAATATATAAGCAGCTTCACCGAGGTCTCTCATTGAAAAATTCTTATTCAAGTATCCTTTTATGCTATTCAGAAATTCAGTATCATTTCCGATCAACAATATGTCATCCACATATAATATCAGAAATGCTACAGAGCTCCCACTCACTTTCTTGTAAATACAGGCTTCTCCAAAAGTCCGTATAAAACCATATGCTTTGATCACACTATCAAAGCATATATTCCAACTCTGAGAGGTTTGCACCAGTCCATAAATGGATCGCTGGAGCTTGCACACTTTGTTAGCACCTTTTGGATCGACAAAACCTTCTGGTTGCATCATATACAACTCTTCTTTAAGATATCCATTAAGGAATGCAGTTTTGACATCCATTTGCCAAATTTCATAATCATAAAATGCGGCAATTGCTAACATGATTCGGACAGACTTAAGCATCGCTACGGGTGAGAAGGTCTCATCATAGTCAACTCCTTGAACTTGTCGAAAACCTTTCGCAACAAGTCGAGCTTTGTAGACTGTAACATTACCGTCAGCATCAGTCTTCTTTTTGAAGATCCATTTATTCTCTATGGCTTGCCCATCATTGGGCAAGTTAACAAAAGTCCACACTTTGTTCTCATACATGGATCCCATCTCAGATTTCATGGCTTCAAGCCATTTTTTGGAATCTGGGCTCATCATCGCTTCCTCATAGTTAGTAGGTTCGTCATTGTCAAGTAACATGACCTCCAGAACAGGATTACCGTACCACTCTGGTGCGGATCTTACTCTGGTTGACCAACAAGGTTAGATAGTAACTTGATCAGAAGTTTCATGATCATCATCATTAGCTTCCTCACTTACTGGTGTAGGAATCACTGGAACTGATTTCTGTAATGAACTACTTTCTAATAAGGGAGCAGGTACAGTTACCTCATCAAGTTCTACTTTCCTCCCACTCACTTCTTTCAAGAGAAACTCCTTCTCTAGAAAAGATCCATTCTTAGCAATGAATATCTTGCCTTCGGATCTATGATAGAAGGTGTACCCAATAGTCTCCTTTGGGTATCCTATGAAGACACATTTCTCCGATTTGGGTTCGAGCTTATCAAGTTGAAGCCTTTTCACATAAGCATCGCAGCCCCGAACTTTAAGAAACGATAACTTGGGTTTCTTGCCAAACCATAGTTCATAAGGTGTCGTCTCAACTTATTTCGATGGTGCCCTATTTAACATGAATGCAGTCGTCTCTAAAGCAGAACCCCAAAACGATAGCGATAAATCAATAAGAGACATCATAGATAGCACCATATCTATTAAAGTGTGTTTACGACGTTCGGACACACCGTTACGCTATGGTGTTCCAGGTGGCTTGAGTTGCAAAACTATTATACATTGTTTCAAATGAAGACCAAACTCGTAACTCAAATATTCTCCTCCATGATCAGATCATAGAAATTTTATTTTCTTGTTACGATGATTTTCCACTTCACTCTAAAATTCTTTGAACTTTTCAAATGTTTCAGACTTATGTTTCATCAAGTAGATATACCCATATCTGCTCAAATCATCTGTGAAGGTCAGAAAATAATGATACCCGCCACGCGCATCAACACTCATCGGACCGCTTACACCAATATGACCCAAACGGCAGTGCCACAAATAAGTTGCACTATCATTATTAAACTTATATATTTTGGCTTCAATACTATGAATATGTGTATCACTACTATCAAGATTTAGTAAAAATATACCACTCATCAAGGGTGCATGACCATAAAAGATATTACTCATATAAATAGAACAACTATTATTCTCTGATTTAAATGAATAACCGTCTCGCATCAAACAAGATCCAGATATGATGTTCATGCATAACGCTGGCACCAAATAACAATTATTCAGGTCTAAAACTAATCCTGAAGGTAGATGTAGAGGTAGTGTGCCGACGGCGATCACATCGACTTTGGAACCATTTCCCACGTGCATTGTCACCTCGTCCTTAGCCAATCTTCGCTTAATTCGTAGCCCCTGTTTCGAGTTGCAAATATTAGCAACAGAACCAGTATCAAATACCCAGGCGCTACTGGGAGCATTAGTAAGGTACACATCAATAACATGTATATCAAATATACCTTTCACTTTGCCATCCTTCTTATCCACTAAATACTTGGGGCAGTTCCGCTTCCAGTGACCAGTCCCTTTGAAGTAGAAGCACTCAGTCTCAGGCTTAGGTCCAGACTTGGGCTTCTTCACTTGAGCATCAACTTGTTTGCCGTTCTTCTCGATGTTCCCCTTCTTCCCTCAACCCTTTTTCTTGAAACTAGTGGTCTTGTTGACCATCAACACTTGATGCTCCTTTTTGATTTCTACCTCCGTGGCCTTTAGCATCGCGAAGAGCTCGGGAATCGTCTTATCCATCCCTTGCATATTATAGTTCATCACAAAGCTTTTGTAGCTTGGTGGCAGTGATTGAAGAACTTTGTTAATGACACTATCAACTGGAAGATTAACTCCCAGCTGAGTCAAGTGATTGTGATACCCAGACATTCTGAGTATATGTTCACTGACAGAACTAATCTCCTCCATTTTGCGGTTGTAGAACTTATTGGAGACTTCAAATCTCTCAATCTGGGCATTTGCTTGAAATATTAACTTCAACTCCTCGAACATCCCATATGCTCCATGACGTTCAAAATATCGTTGAAGTCTGAAAGGATCGATATAGTTGACTAGGGGGGGTGAATAGGCAACTAACAATTTTTAGCTTTTCTTTACCAATTTAAACTTTGCATAAAAGTAGGTTGCTTAGATATGCAACTAGGTGAGCAACCTATATGATGCAACAACAATAAGTAAACAAGCAAGCAAGGGAAATGACACAAGATAAGCTTGCACGAGTAAAGGGATGAGATAACCAAGAGTGGAGTCGGTGAAGACGAGGATGTGTTACCGAAGTTCCTTCCCTTTGAGAGGAAGTACGTCTCCGTTGGAGCGGTGTGGAGGCACAATGCTCCCCAAGAAGCCACTAGGGCCACCGTTTTCTCCTCACGCCCTCACACAATGCGAGATGTCGTGATTCCACTATTGGTGCCCTTGAAGGCGGTGACCGAACCTTTACAAACAAGGTTGGGGCAATATCCACAACTTAATTGGAGGCTCCCAACAACACCACGAAGCTTCACCACAATGGAGTATGGCTCCGCGATGACCTCAACCGTCTAGGGTGCTCAAACACCCAAGAGTAACAAGATCCGTGAGGGATTAGTGGGGAAATCAAATATCGCTTGGTGGATGTGTAGATCTAGGCCTTCTCAACCAATCCCTAGGACATCAACAAGTTTGATCGGCTAGAGAGAGAGAGAGATCGGGCGAAAATGGAGCTTAGAGCAAAAAATGGAGCTTGGAGGTGGAAGAGGTAGTCAACTCGGAGAAGAAGACACCCCTTATATAGTGAAAGAACAAATCCAACCGTTATCCACTTAACCAACCCATGACATGCGGTACTACCGCACCGAACAAGCGGTACTACCGCAAGGGCTCACGATACTACCGCAGCCACGTCAGGGCCTAAGACCGATCCTAAAGTGCTAAGGCAAGGAGCGGTAGAACCACTGGCGTGGTACTATCGCGCCCCCTTGCGGTACTACCGCAAGGCGGGAATGGACTAGGCCGAGAAGGCATGGACATATAAAAATACACCCGTGACTACTTCCGCTGAGTTCTGATCCATGCAAAAATCCGACACGGTACTATCGCAGACCTGGAGCAGTACTACCGCGTAGGGCGCGGATGTAAAAAATTACATCCGCCCCTACTACCGCTCATGCTGTTGAGCCTGGCCAGAGCGCATGGTACTGCACACGGCGCGGATGTAAAAAATTACATCCGCCCCTACTACCGCACTAGCAGCAGCGCCTAGCCTGAGGCCATGGTACTACCACTCCCGAGGTGCAGTACTACCATGAACACTTGCGGTACTATCGCACCAAAGGCCAGTACTACCGCAAGGGTTTGCGGTACTACCGCTCCGAGGAGTAGTACTACCGCATGCCCCAGTTCAGCAACACTAGGAGACCTTCATTTTGCATAGACAAGGAGAGACTGAGGATGCTCCAAAGAGCCAAAGGAAAGGTGGTGCAAAAGGAGTAGATGTGTACGTGATGATTCCACCCAAACCTTTCCAAAGCGGACCCCCTCTTAATAGTACGGCTTTCCTACGACTCAAAACCATCGAAAAGAAACGTAGAGAAACGTTGTCTTCAATAGTCTTCGAGGGGCACCAAATCGTCTTGTGCCTAGTCATGATATGTCTGAAATACTCCATGCACACGATTAGTATGCAAAAGCATTGTCATCAATCACCAAAAACAACTAAGGGATAAATATGCCCTTACAATCTCCCCCTTTATGGTGGATTGATGACAATACGGTATTTGCACAAAGGGAGATAAAAAAGAACATGGGCAAACCGCACATCTATAAAATATAGACGGGCTCCCCCTAGATGTGTGCTAACTAGATAAGAGCTTTGGACTGCACGCCACAGATACTAGGATCAACACCCCCCCTATATTTTATAGACAAGGCAAATCTTGTAATGATAAAGCTAACACTAAGCAAGATAATAACTATGAGTATAAAGTAAAGGGCACAAGATAGCATAGGCTCAATAAGGTACGCAAGAGTGCATATGTCTTACACCATATGATAGAAGGGTCTCACAAGCACAAACCAAACCAAAGCAAACGAGGTTCAATGAAACAAAAGCAAAACGACAAGACGAAACACGAGACACGACTCGCAAATCCTACACTCTCTCCCCCGTTGGCATCAAGACACCAACAAGGCAGAGAGGACACCTACGACACAAGTGGTGGCTCAAGCTGAAACGATCACTCGTCATTCTCCTCGTCGGTCTCAGTAGTGGGGATGGGCTCCTCCTTAGAATCAGTCCACTTGTAACCCTGCTTCGCCATCCATTCGGCCTCTGGAGTGATGTGCTTCTCGGACCCACTGGATATGTCCTCGCCAAACATCCTCAAGATCCTCTTGTCGCGGCGGCAACTCTCCTTGGAAGCAACATGGGTCTTGTATTGCCCCTTTCTTGCATGCAGAACAAGGCCTTCATCTTGTCCTTCAGCTTCTTAGCCCATGAGGGCTCAGTAGAGGGAGGAGCATACCCAGCAGAGCTGTCCTCACCCGCTTCCTCCTCCTCCTCAATCTCATCCTCATCGACGTCCATCTGAGCAGCCACTGCCTCAACACGGGTAGTGGTGTTAGCCTACTTAGGCTTGACGCCGAGCTTGATGGGCTCATGAAGGGTCCAGTCAGGGGCCTCAAACTCAACATTGGGATAGAGCTTCTCCCAAGTCTTCGAGATCAGGTGAAATAGGTAAGGACTATAGATGGGTAACTTACGGTTGAACACCGCAAACCAAAGCTCACACCACATGATATGTGAGACATCAAGTGGTTGCGTCTGAGCATGACGCGCCTCCTCAGAAATGAGCATCATATCCACGAGATAGGCATGTACCTTATCTTTGTCACCAATACGTGGGAAGAGGGTGTTGTGGAAGATCCGATACATGATGTCAAGGAATGGGTTCAGTACCCAAGTCTTCTTGCCAGTGGGAAGCTTATTCTCAACATAGTATGGCTGGAGCTTGTTTTTGTTAGCAGACTTGGAGTTGGCATGAGGGCGAACACCAACGGGCTTGTCGAGCCCCTCATCACGAACCTGTAGCAGATCCATGAAGTCCTTCCACTTGGCGGTCAGCTGTTGTCCATTTGTCATCCATGTCAAAGTCCGTTCCTCATCAGAGTGGAAGTGGACCAAGGCAAATAACTGAGCCACAATCCCAGGGTCAAAGTCCAGGTGGAACGTGATCAAGTCCTCAATCCCAAACTGCTCCACCAGGTTCAAAGCCTCACCAAAATAGGCGTGGTGCTTATCCTCCCTCATATGATGCATGTTAATCCAGTGTGTGTCCACATAGAGGTTCTTCCTGGCCTTGATGACATCCAGATAGATAAGATACTGCTGCTTGGTCTAGAACAACTCATTCCCTCTGAAGTTTGCATGGGGATTCACATAGGGGCTGATCTTCCTACGATTGAAAAACTCAGCTAGTGGCATCTCATCCATGCTCATTGTTGGCTCCTTCTGCTTGGTTGCGGTTGACTTGGTTCTGCGTTGGGGGGCATTGGAGCCCTCTGGAGCTTCATCTTGGTTGCGCAGACGCTTTGAGCCCGTGTCGTGAACGGGGTTCGAACAACAGACATTGGAACCGGAGCCACCACCTATGACACACAACACAAGAACAAGCAAGAGAAACGAGAAGGATCAATGCAAAGACCACAACAAAACATGGGAAACAAGTAGAACTAGCATTGGGTAATTGCCACTAGGAAGATTTGACAAGTGAACGGTAGTACCGCATGGATGTGCGGGACTAAAATTTTAGTACTGATCCTAGTCACGGTAGTACCGCGGCTTGGAGCGGAAGTAAAATTTTAGTGTCGTGCCTCACGCGGTAGTACCACTCCTGAGGAGCGATGGTACTGTACGAGCGGTAGTACTGCACGGGAGGTGCGGTAGTACCGCACGGGGTCAGATCCGAACCACAAACGGATCTGGGCACAACCGTGATAACGGAGCGATACTACGGTTGATCAAATTTACCACAGCGCAACATACTAAGTACCATCTGTACGCATTACTACTCTCCTACATCCTACTCTTGCAAAGATTTGGCCTAAAATCTCAAGAACAACATGCATCTCCCCAAAAACCTAGAAACGAAAGAATAAACCAAAGAGAGAGGGATTTGGGGAGAAACCTTGTTCCATGGCACGAGGAAGTGGTGGGGAATGATCCCACCAGACGGAATGCGAGGAGAGCGGCCAGAGACGGAGATTCGGCAAGGTTCTCCAGCGCTGTTCTTGGGCAAGAGAGAGAGAGACATCATGGGGAAAAGAGTTGAATGGGCATGGGGGATTTGGAACTCCCCCTGCCCGCTCTTAACCTCCACACTCTCGCGACAGCGCGGTAGTACCGCGCGTCATTGCGGTAGTACCGCCCGGGCGGAAGTACCGCACAGTGGGCGGTAGTACCGCTCCTCCAGTGGCAGTAAAAAATTACTGCCATGTTGGGTGCGGTAGTATCATGCGCAACTCCTGCAGTAGTACCGTGGCGAACCACGGTAGTACCGTGGACCCAAGAAAATGCAAGTTTTGAAAACAGAGAAGAAAGTGCCCTTTGCAATGCAACCTTCAAGCAAACGGACACACCAAAGAGCTAACCCACGAGACAACACACGCAAGCTCGGCCCAAAGAAAGAAAGGCAAGAGACAACAAGGACTAAACACGCAACACAACCTCTCCAAAGAGAGGGCGATGGCCGGATCCACCTATGTTTGAGTCAATTAGTATGGCACCGCGAAGAATTATCCTTGGGCCCATGACAAAAACTCGTCTTTGAAGCACAAGTACCATCAACAATGGCTAATGTGAAAGAGTTGATCAATTTATGCATAATGGGGGGAGGGAGAGTTCATTGAGAGAACAACACTCCCCTATGTCCATGCCTACACCTAAACAAGATAACAAGTTGAGTATGGTGGGGTGTGCAAGGGTTCAAGCAGCATTGCTCGAATCAATGATATTTAGCTCATGCCTTAACTCGCGAAATCTTGCTTCATCCAAGGGCTTCGTGAAAATATCTGCAAGGTTATCATGAGTGTTGACATAGTTGAGCTCGATCTCCCCTCACCTAATATGATCCCGCATGAAGTGATACCGAATCTCAATATGCATTGTCTTGAAGTGTTGCACCGGGTTGAGAGAAATCTTGATGGCACTTTCATTGTCACACCAAAGAGGCACTTTGTCACAAATGACACCGTAATCCTTTAAAGTTTGCCTCATCCATAGAAGTTGTGCGGAACAACTACCGACGGCCACATACTCCGCTTCGGTGGACGAGAGAGACACACAACTTTGCTTCTTGGAAGACCAACTCACCAAAGAGCAACCAAGGAATTGGCACCCTCCGGAAGTTGACTTCCTATCCACTTTGTCTCCCGCCCAACCAGAGTCCGAATAGCCTACAAGGTTGAAGTTTGCTCCTCTTGGGTACCATAAGCCAAAGTTTGGGGTATGAGCCAAATATCGAAAGATTCACTTGACCGCCACAAAATGACTTTCCTTAGGTACATCTTGAAACCATGCACAAATTCCCACACTCAACATGATATCCGGTCTAGATGCACAAAGGTAGAGCAAGGAGCCAATCATGGAGTGATATACCTTTTGATCCACCGCTTTACCATTGGGATCTATGTAAGGTTGGCATTTGACGGGCATTGGAGTGGAAGCCGACTTGACTTCACTTAGCTTGAATCTCTTGAGCATGTCTTGAGTGTACTTGGCTTGGTTGATGAAGGTTCCTTCTCTTCGTTGCTTGATTTCGAACCTGATAAAGAACTTCAACTCTCCCATCATGGACATCTTGAACTTCGAGGTCATGAGAGCGGCAAATGTTGGAGATATGACCTAGAGGCAATCATGTATGATGATATTTCCTATGTGTTTATGAATAAAGATAGTCCTTGGACATTATCAATGATGTGTATCAGCAAGTACGTGACTTGTTTGTGGGACTATGCATTGTATGATGATTGTCCTAAAACGTCCCTAGTCGAAAGGGCTGTGTGGACACGCAACCAACTAGACTAGCATATGACACGGTCGATGGCTTGGTCTCACTGGCCATGGAGCATTGGATGCCAACCGAATAATATGGACTTGGAAGGATCTAGTCGGATTCGACGTAGTCGGATCCGGGTCGAGATAAGGTCCGAGTCAGACATACCCAACTATGAGACGCAACCATATGTCATCTGTGAGTCTCTAGTACAATATACGTTCTATGTCCTAAGACCTAAGCTGGCGCATGAACTCGGGATGTGACAGACTTGCTTTGGGCCAACCAAACGCTACTCCGTGACTGGGTAGTTAAAAAGGTAGGTTTCGGGCTTGTCCAGACCCATGCTGCGAGACATGGTCGAGCAAGATGGGTTTTGCCCCTCCAATTAGGAGAGATATAGTCTGGGCCCCTCGTGTGATCCGACCAGGATAAGCATGGCCATGCGACAAGGATTATGGCATAATCCGGTTTGTGGTGGTCATCACTGGAACGAGAAAGAGGTCGGGCTAGCACAAGGATGACAGACTCGCCTTGAGTCCGACAACATATATTGTGTGGCAAAAGGAATGGAAGTGTGATATACAGGTTTGCCTAACCAGCTTCAACGCCTGCTTGGTGGTCAGCACGCCTTGCTAGAGGCCGCTACCAGCCATGTAGTCCGGAGGTGATCCGAACTGCGACCAAGCCGGCTTGAACCTAAGGGGTCGCGCGCTTAAGGGAAGGAACCTACGAGGTCGGATCCGAGGACACTGGTTGGATGTGATCCGAGCTGTATTTGGATTGTGGCCGAGTAGACTTATGGGATTTAGGGTCCGCGCGAGGCCCAAGTGTTGAGCCCACGACGGACGCCTATATAAAGTGGGGTGCGGCACACTCATGCAGTTGACCGCAATGACGCTGTCACTAGGGTTTGCATGTGTTGCGAATAGACACCTCCACTCGCCGTCGGTTGTGTGATCGGACCTAGAAGTCCACCGCACGACGTTCGTCCTACACGCGCAGATACCGTTAGAGGCAGTGCACTTGTGCCGCTCCAGCGAACCTGTATGTGGGAACCGACTACCGGTTATACGAGGGAGATCGAACGAGGAGAAGACGATCCACGCGGATGTGCTGCCCCAACTCTTCTTCCGCTACACGGCACTGCGTGTCTAGTGGTAACGAACTATGATCCATCTCCCGTAGGATGTTCTTGGTTGTTCTGTGCATAGGAAAATTTTAATTTGCAGTCGACGCACCCTACCGTAGAACCCAACAGTGGTATCAGAGCCTCTGCTATAGGATTTGGATTCAGATCGTATGCATATTAGATATGTGGAGGCGATAGATGAGATCTGTTGTCGTTGATAAGATCGGTTGTGTGCACGGTTGATGAGATCAACTGCACATGGGGATTGATGTGGCTATGTTTTCTGATGATCGGAATCGATGAGGTCGTGACACAACCTACCCCTACCGGTCGGTATCCGCCATCGAGGTTAACAATGAAACGTAAATCCGAATCGGGCTCGCGATGATCGATAAGATCGGTCAGATCAGAAAATTCGGCGTGATCGGAGTTTAGATGTGATCTGTGATTTTCGAAAACATCAGGCGCTGCCCACACCCGCGAGGGGCGCTGCCCCTTTGAACCCCGCCCGCTAACCGGCTAGCAGGACCGCCGTGTGCGTAGCGCCTTGTATTTCGTACACGATCACTCAAAACCAGTAGAATGTGATTCTATGCATAACTTTATTTTGCAGGGTTTGATGTGAATAGTATGGTTCATGTGTATGTGATGCATGTGTGTAAATTATACATGGCCTGCATGTCATGTTTGTCAGCCGGCAGGAGCCAAAGTGCTGTCATTATATTGTATAACGACCTGCGTGTCGACTTGTGACTCTATGTAAAATTCATTACTAGTTGTAGTAGTTGGATAATAGAGATCAGGTTGGTGGCTTGGCGTCCTGGCGTGACAAACAAGATGGAGTTCCTAGATGGTCATCGGAGTTGGAGCTGACCTAGAAGGACATCCATGAAGGATCCATACTATTTCACAATATATGTTTTACTTGTGATTGTTATGCTTCTTTGTTTCTATGCATGTTAGAATGGTAGAAAGATCCCTCATGAATATCAAGTAAATTGCCATTCCCGATGTTGCACCTTCGCACGTCAAGTACGTCTAGTAGTGGGCTCATAAAATTGGGGTGCTCCTAGGTTTCCTTGAACTGAAGGGTTCGTGTCGGACACGGACATGCACTGCATTACATTAACTTGACAAGGCTATCAAAACGGTTTCGGGCCTTGTGTCAAAAGAGGTCGGGAGCCGGGATATGAGATACCTGCCCGACCGACATGAGTCGTATAGAGATACGATTAGCAAGGAGTTTCTTACCGGATAGGCATGTTGTCTAGTAGTGATGCTAAAGCTCACTAGTCGCATGTGCTAGTCGGATCCTGAATCACTGAGAGTTTGCGGAGGGATGCTGACTTCAGTGGGAGTATATCTGTTTAAGGCTAGAATTACTCTACATAAACACATTGCTTAGTGATTGCATGTTTTTCTATTGTAGATCAATGGCACCACCAGCTCAACCCAACTTTGCATTGAAATCAATTCTGGAAAAGGGTAAACTGAATGGAACAAACTTTACTACCTGGTATAGAAATTTGAGAATTGTTCTCAAGCATGATAAAAAGGAACATGTTCTAGAGGATCCGCTTCCAGAGGAACCTGCCGATAATGCTAGTACCACAACCAAGAATGCCTACCATAAACTCATTGATGAATCAAACAAGATCAGCTGCCTCATGCTGGCTTGTATGGAGACCGATTTGCAGCAGCATTTCAAAGACGTTGGGGCTTTCGATATGATCGAGGGTCTCAAGAGCATGTTTCAGGTGCAGGCTAGGACCGAAAGGTTCAATGTCTGGAGATCCTTGATGGATTGTAAGCTGAAGGAAGGTGATCCACTAAGCCCACATGTGATCAAGATGATCGGATATGTGCAAGCTTTGGATCGGTTGGGCTTCCCGCTCTTGGATGAGCTGGCTACTGATGCAGTTCTGGGTTCTCTTCCGCCCAGCTATGGGACGTTCATCTCGAACTATCATATGCATGGCATGGATAAGAAGCTCACTGAATTGCATGGGATGCTCAAAGTGGCAGAGCAGGATATTAAGAAAGGCACGCATCAAGTGTTGATGGTGCAGAAAACGGCTAAGTTCAAGAAGAGTTGGTCCAAGAAAAAGGCTAAGGCAAAGGGCACGGAGACGGTAACCTCTGCCGTTGCACCGAAGTCTGGACCGGACTCAAAGACCATTTGCTATCACTACAAGGAAACTGGTCACTGGAAGAGGAATTGTAGCAAGTGGCTTGCAGAGCATGGCAAGAAGGCTGGGAATGCTGCTTCAGGCAAAGGTACACTTGTTGCATATGTTATAGACATTTACCTTGCTGGCATACCTAGCAGCTCTTGGGTATTTGATACTGGATCGATTGTTCACATTTGCAACTCAATGCAGGGGCTGGTAAGAACTAGGCGTGTGGCACAAGGGGAGATTGACATCATTCTCGGCAGCAAAGCAAGAGTTGCTGATTGGAGGTCGGCACGATGCAGCTCCAGCTTCCTTCTGGATTTATTTTGGAATTGAATAATTGTTATTACATTCATGCATTAGTCGGAACATTATTTCTGCCTGATGCCTGATGAGTCAGGGTTATGAATTCAATTTAAAGGACAATGTTTGTTCGATTTATTTGAATGGTATGTTCCACGGCTATGCACCCATTGTTGATGGGTTATTTATATTGAATCTAGAACAGGAACCGGTCTATAACGTGAATGTCAAGAGGCATAAGCCTAATGAGATAAATCCGACATACTTCTGGCATTGACGGCTTGGACACATTAGTCTGAAACGCATGAAGAAGCACCATGATGATGGACTCCTAACTTCGACTGACTTTGGGTCGTTCGAGACATGCGAATCATGCTTGCTCGGCAAGATGACTAAGTCTCCTTTCGCAAAGAGTTGTGAGAGGGCATCCGAGCTGTTGGAACTGATACACAGTGATGTGTGTGGACCAATGGGCACAACTGCCAGAGGTGGCTATCAGTACTTCGTGACTTTTACCAACGACTTGAGTAGATATGGATATATCTATTTGATGAGGCACAAGCCGGAGACTTTTGAAAAGTTCAAAGAGTTTCAAAACGAGGTTGAGAATCAGCTCAGCAAGACTATAAAACTTCTACGATCTGATCGTGGAGGTGAGTACATGAGCCAGGAGTTTGATGATCATCTGAAAAAGCAGAGGTATAGTACCTCAGCTCATACCTCCGGGCACGCCACAGAGAAATGGTGTATCAGAATGGAGGAATCGTACCTTGTTGGACATGGTTCGATCTATGATGAGCAAGTAGGATTTACCCTTATCATTCTGGGGATACGCTCTAGAAATTGCAGCTTTCACACTTAACAGGGTACCATCAAAATCTGTAGATAAGACACCACATGAGATGTGGACTGGGAAGGCTCCCAGTTTGTCTTTTCTAAAGATTTGGGGTTGTGAAGCATTTGTCAAGCGACTTATGTTAGACAAGCTTACACCCAAGTTAGACAAATGCATAGTCGTGGGATATCCGAGCGAAACCTTGGGATATAGCTTCTACAACCGGGAAGAGAACAAAGTGTTTGTTGCTCGGAACGGTGTTTTCCTTGAGAAAGAGTTTCTCAGTCGGGAGGCTAGTGGGAGGACATTCCGACTCGAAGAAATTTGAGGACCACTCAAGGACGGCTCGGCTGGTGATGAGATCATACCGGAGTCAGTCAGGGATCCCGTAGCGGAAGCGGCACCGGAACCACGGAGGTCAGAAAGATTGCGCAGAGTGCGTGATGTATTGTTGCTAGAAAGTGACGAGCCGGCCACGTATGCAAAAGCGACGGTGAGCCCAGATTTCGAGGCATGGCTGGAGGCCATGAGATCCGAGTTAAAGTCCATGGATGAGAATCAAGTCTGGGATTTGGTTGATCCGCCGCCTAGCGTAACAACCATTGGTTGCAAATGGGTCTTTAAGAAGAAAACCGATGTGGATGGAAATGTTCATATCCACAAACCTCGGCTTGTCGCTAAGGGTTATGGACAAGTTCAAGGAATTGACTACCACGAGACTTACTTGCCGGTAGCGATGCTGAAGTCGGTGAGGATCGTACTAGCTATAGCTGCATATTTCGATTACGAGATATGCCAGATGGATGTCAAGATGGCTTTCCTTCACGGAAAATTAACCGAGGACGTGTATATGATACAACCCGAGGGTTTTGTCGATCCGACTAGCACTAGTAAGGTATGCAAGCTCAAGAGATCCATTTATGGGTTGAGGCAAGCATCTCAGAGCTGGAACATTCATTTTTATGAGATCGTCATTGGTTTCGGCTTCATCAAAAGCGAAGAGGACTCTTGTTTATACAAGAAGTTAAGTGGGAGCTTGATAGTGTTTTTGATCTTGTATGTGGATGACATACTACTGATCGGAAATGATATTTCGATGCTGAACTCGGTCAAGGAGTCATTGAATGGCAAGTTTTCGATGAAGGACCTTGGTGAGGCAATGTGCATTTTAGGCATTAAGATCTATAGAGATAGATCAAGGAGGTTGCTCAGCTTAAGCCAGAGCACGTACATAGATAAAGTGTTGAAGCGGTTCAACATGAGTGAGGCAAAGAAAGGCTTCTTGCCACTCTCACATGGTATAAGGCTAAGCGAGACTCAGAGTCCTTCGACATCTGATGAGCAAAGCAGGATGAGTAGGATTCCATATGCCTCAGCAATCGATCCATCATGTATGCCATGATATGTACGAGGCCCGATGTTGCTTTTGCAATAAGCCTAACAAGTAGATACCAGGCCAACCCGGGTGAGAGTCACTGGGCAGCGGTAAAGACTATTTTGAAGTACCTGAAAAGGACTAAAGAGATGTTCCTAGTTTATGGAGGTGAGGAAGAGCTCGTCGTAAGGGGTTACGCCGATGCTAGTTTCCAAACCGACAGAGATGATTGTCGATCACAGTCCGGATTCGTGTACGTCATGAACGGAGGAGCAGTGAGCTGGATGAGTTCCAAGCAAGATACGGTGGCCGATTCTACTACAGAAGCCGAATACATTGCGACTTGTGAAGATGCAAAGGAAGGTGTTTGGATCCGAAACTTTCTGGATGATCTTGGTATTTTCCCAGCTTCGGTAAAACCATTGGACCTTTATTGTGATAATTCTGGTGCCATCGCACAAGCCAAGGAGCCGAGGAATCACCACAAGGTCAGACACATAGATCAGAAATATCACCTGATACGAAAGATCGTAAAGAGTGGTGATGTAGAGTTATGCAAAATTCACACGGATGCACATGTTGTGGATCTGTTGACTAAGCCGCTTCCACAACCCAAGCATGAGGGGCACGTTATAGCTATGGGCATTCGATGTCTATTTGATTGACTCTAGTGCAAGTGGGAGACTATTGGAGATATGCCCTAGAGGCAATCATGTATGATGATATTTCCTATGTGTTTATGAATAAATATAGTCCTTGGACATTATCAATGATGTGTATCAGCAAGTACGTGACTTGTTTGTGGGACTATGCATTGTATGATGATTGTCCTAAAAGGTCCCTAGTCGAAAGGGCTGTGTGGATGCGCAACCAACTAGACTAGCATATGACATGGTCGATGGCTTGGTCTCGCTAGCCATGGAGCATTGGATGCCAATCGGATAATATGGACTTGGAAGGATCTAATCGGATTCGACGTAGTTGGATCCGAGTCGAGATAAGGTCCGAGTCAGATGGACCCAACTATGAGACGTAGCGATATGTCATCTGTGAGTCTCTAGTACAACATACGTTCTATGTCCTAAGACCTGAGCTAGCGCATGAACTTGGGATGGTGACAAACTTGCTTTGGGCCAACCAAACGCTACTTCGTGACTAGGTAGTTAAAAAGGTAGGTTTCGGGCTTGTCCAGACCCATGCTACGAGACATGGTCGAGCAAGATGGGATTTGCCCCTCCAATCAGGAGAGGTATACTCTTGGCCCCTCGCGTGATCCGACTACGATAAGCATGGCCATGCGACAAGGATTATGAGATAATCCGGTTTGTGGTGGTCATCACTGGAACGAGAAAGAGGTCGGGCTAGCACAAGGATGACAGACTCGCCTTGAGCCCGACAACATATATCGTGTGGCAAAAGGAATGGAAGTGTGATATACAGGTTTGCCTAACCAGCTTCAACGCCTGCTTGGTGGTCAGCACGCCTTGCTAGAGGCCGCTACCAGCCATGTAGTCCGGAGGTGATCCGAACTGCGACCAAGCCGGCTTGAACCTAAGGGGTCGCGCGCTTAAGGGAAGGAACCTACGAGGTCGGATCCGAGGACACTGGTTGGATGTGATCCGAGCTGTATTTGGATTGTGGCCGAGTAGACTTATGGGATTTAGGGTCCGCGCGAGGCCCAAGTGTTGAGCCCACGACGGACGCCTATATAAAGTGGGGTGCGGCACACTCATGCAGTTGACCGCAATGACGCTGTCACTAGGGTTTGCATGTGTTGCGAATAGACACCTCCACTCGCCGTCGATTGTGTGATCGGACCTAGAAGTCCACCGCACGACGTTCGTCCTACACGCGCAGATACCGTTAGAGGCAGTGCACTTGTGCCGCTCCGGCGAACCTGTATGTGGGAACCGACTACCGGTTATACGAGGGAGATCGAACGAGGAGAAGACGATCCACGCGGATGTGCTGCCCCAACTCTTCTTCCGCTACACGGCACTGCGTGTCTAGTGGTAACGAACTGTGATCCATCTCCCGTAGCATGTTCTTGGTTGTTCTGCGCGTAGGAAAATTTTAATTTGCAGTCGACGCACCCTACCGTTGAACCCAACAGCAAATTCCTCATTGAAAGCTTTGTTAGGAGAACCAAAGATAATGTCATCAACATATAGTTCGCACACAAACAACTCCCCTTTGACCTTCTTAGTAAAAAGAGTGGGGTCGATTCTCCCAATTTCAAACCCACGATCTTGCAACAACTCGATAAGGTGGTCATACCACACACGTGGGGCTTGTTTAAGGCCATAGAGTGCCTTATCGAGTTGGTACACATGATCGCGGAAATAGGGATCCTTGAACCTGGGGGGTTGTTTGACATACACCAACTCATTAATAGGACCATTAAGAAAAGCACTCTTGCAACACCCACGATGCGGCCATATCTCCCACGTGTCGGAGCACGACTTAGAGGCATAACCGCATGATAGGCATGTCGCAAGAGGGGTAATCTTTACACATCCCATGTACTGAATAAGAAAGGGATAAAGAGTTGGCTTACAATCGCCACTTCACACAATACATAAATATATCATACATCATCCAGAATACAATCAAGGTCCGACTACAGAACCAAATAGAGAAAGACAACCCCAAATGCTAGATCCCCGATCGCCCATACTGGGCTCCTCTACTGATCATCCGGAAAAGACACATAGTAACGTCCCGAATCCTCGTCGAACTCTCACTTGAGTTCGGTCGCATCCCCTGCACTTGCATCATCGGCACCTGCATCTGTTTTGGAAGTATCTGTGAGTCACGGGGACTCGGCAATATCACACCCTCGCGATCAAGACTATTTAAGCTTAAAGGTAGGAAAAGGGGTAGTGAGGTGGAGCTGCAGCAAGCACTAGCATATATGGTGGCTAACTTATGCAAAAGAGAGCGAGAAGAGAAGAAAAGCATGGTCGAGAAGCTAATAATGATCAAGAAGTGATCCTGAGGCTACTTACATTCAAGCATAACATGAGACCATGTTCTCTTCCCGGACTCCACCGAAAAGAGGCCATCACGGCTACACACGCAGTTGATTCATTTTAATTAGATTAAGTGTCAAGTTCTCTACAACCGGACATTAACAAATTCCCATCTGCCCATAACTGCGGGCACGACTTTCGAAAGTTCAAAACCCTGCAGGGGTGTCCCAACTTAGCCCATGACAAGCTCTCACGGTCAACGAAGGATATTCCTTCTCCTGGGAAGACCCGATCAGTCTCGGAATCCCGGTTACAAGACATTTCGACAATGGTAAAACAAGACCAGCAAAGCCGCCTGATGTGTTGACAAATCCCGATAGGTGTCGCACGTATCTCGTTCTAAGGGCAACACCGGATGAGACTAGCTACGAGTAAAACCAAACCTGAAGTTTCCCCGAGGTGGCCCCACAGGCAGCTCGGTTCGAACCAACACTCAGAGGAGCACTGGCCCGAGGGGGTTAAAATAAGATGACCCTTGAGTCTGCAGAACCCAAGGGAAGGTATATGGTGGTAGGTAGGCAAATGGTAAAACCAAGGTTGGGCCTTGCTGGAGGAGTTTTATTCAAGGCGTACTGTCAAGGGGTTCCCATAACACCCAACCGCGTAAGGAATGCAAAATCAAGGAACATAACACCGGTATGACGGAAACTAGGGCGACAAGAGTGGAACAAAACACCAGGCATAAGGCCGAGCCTTCCACCCTTTACCAAGTATATAGGTGCATTAAAGTAATCAAGATATAATAATGATATCCCAACAACAACCATGTTCCAACAAGGAACAAACTCCATCTTCACCTGCAACTAGCAACGCTATAAGAGGGGCTGAGCAAAGCGGTAACATAGCCAAACAACAGTTTGCTAGGACAAGGTGGGTTAGAGGTTTGACATGGAAATATGGGAGGCATGATATAACAAGTGGTAGATATCGCGGCATAGCAATAGAGCGAGCAACTAACAAGCAAAGGTAGAAGTGATTTCGAGGGTATGGTCATCTTGCCTGCAAAGTTCTCAGAGTTGACGAAAGCTTGATCCTCGTAAGTGTACTCAGCAGTTTCCTCGATCACGTACTTGTCTCCCGGCTCTACCCAAGGCAAGAACACAAGCAAAAGACCAACAATCAAGCACGGTGCAATGCGCAAGCAACATGATGCAAAACATGGCATGATATGCGAGATGTGATATGCAATGCATATGCGTGCCTCGAAAGGGAAAGATTGAACCAGGCATCAACTTGGCAAACCAAGTGTGCCTCTGGAAAGATGAGATGATTTCGGTCGAAATCGATATAAAGATCACCGGAATCGGATGCACGGTTTGCAAATGGCAAGAAAAACAATAATGGCACAATTCTGCGATTAACAGCACGATGCCATCTAGAATACAACAAGAAACTAAGCTACTACACTCAAACATAGCAACAAAACAAATGACAGTGATCTACTCAAGATTCTTGACAAAAGATGAACACTGAGCTACGGATAAATCACACTAGAACAGGATCAAACCAGCATGGCAAAAGTGCAAAAGATATCAGCATCACAGACTTAGTGAAAATACTAACATGCGAGGAAGCCAAGTTTAGAGCAAGCAAACAACATGCTACAGGAACATATCATAGGAAAAAAAGGCATGATATTAATCTACTCAAAGCATAGAACAAAAGTCCCTTACTGACCATGAGCCAAAAAGGATCAGAAGATATGATGGCAACCATGTAAACATAGCAAGTTTTATTAACAGTTTCAGACTTAGCAGAAAACAGAGCATGGCATCAACAGAATTATGAAGGCATCTTTTTGAGCTCGGTTCACTCATCACAAGGAAATGCATCAAAATATAAGCATACTAACAGAAAGAAGACATGTTCATGAAGCTAACCATGGCAAGAACAAGCTCATAGCATGCATGGATCAACTACAACAACCTTGGCAAAATTGATTAACATGTAAACAATCTGCCGGGAACATTTTATAGCAAAAGTAGAGCAAGATTAAGACATGCTAGAGCAATCCATAATTGCAAACATGGCATTGATGGATAGAGCACAACCATATGTCCAAATCATCCTTACTGAAGATACTCAAAAGAAGCATGGATCTCACTATAGCGTCTAGTTTACATGGCATAAAAATAACAACAGAGCAATGACTTAGTAAAATCCTAAGTCCCTGAAATCAGCAATATCACGAAGGCTACTTTGCATGCTTGTGCTAGTCACCACAAAGATCACAAAAATACATGGCATACACCCCTATAAATATGGCATGGCATAGAACAAAACACATGTAGAGCTCATGCCCATATGCAGCACACAACAAATGTGACGAAAAAGACAAATCCTCATAAACTGCTAAGAATCAGCACCTAACAATTTATAGCACTCTTGCATCAACGATTTGGGCATCAAGGTGGACTCAAACAAGCATGTCACAATTGAACAAAATGAAGAGCACATCATGATGAAAATTTTGATATATCATGCACATGAAACGGAGCAGTATGCAATATGTTATGGCATGATGAATAGGGGCTTAAAAGGTTAGGGTTTGAGGACTTAGAGAAATATACCCTCCTCAGATCTCATATCTAGGGTTGCACGGAAAACGAGAATGGTCAGAGTAGATCACCGGAGAGGAAGGAGATGCGGTGGCTGGAGCTTGCGGGGAGCTCGCTGGAGCTCTCGGGCGGCCGGATCTGGCGCTGGGGTTCATCGGCGGCGAGCGTGGACGGTGCGGGACGCGTTGGAGGCGGCGGACGGCAGGCGCGATCACGTTGGAGGCGGCGGACGGCGGGCGCGGTCGCGTTGGAGACGGCGGACGGCGGGCGCGGTCGCCGGCGAGCGGAGCCGCGCGCTCGGGCGGCGCGGAGGAGCGCGGGCACGCGGGGCGATGCGGGTGCGGGGCGGCGGCGGTCGGCTCGGCGGGCCCGCTGCGGGCTCGCGGGCCGGCGGCGGTGGGCAGCATACGAACTGCCACATGGCAAGCTCTCACTGGATCGGGGCGGCGGTGGGTTTCGTCCGGCGGCGCGCGGACATGTCTGCCGGGCGAGAGGGAGGAGAAGACTAGGGTTTTGTTAGGGATTTGGAGAGGGTTGCACATATTTATACCTAGAAGGAGGTGGGAGTGTCCAAATGAGGTGTAGTTTTCGCCCACGCGATCATGATCCGACAGCGGAGGACATGGAAGGGGTTTGGAAGGGTATTGGGCCGTTTTGGAGGGGTGTTGGGCTGCAACACACACGAGGCCTTTGCGGTTCCCCAGATAACCGTTGGAGTATCAAATGGATTCCAAATGACACGAAACTTGACAGGCGGTCTACCGGTGGTGTACCAAGGCCACTTGGAAAATCTCGGTCCATTCCGAGAATGTTTAACACCCGCTCGCGAAAAGAGACAAAACGGGGTGTCGGAGGACGTAGGAGTGTTGGATTGCAAAACGGACAACGTGGAAAATGCTCGGATGCATGAGACGAACACGTATGCAAATGAGATGCACATGATGACATGATATGAAATGCATGACATGGACAAAATTCAAAACGAAGACAAAACCCAACCACTAATCTCATAACTTAAAGCCGGAAATGGCAGAGTCAGAGTTACAGATATGGTAAGTTACATCCGGGGCGTTACAACACTCCACCACTATGAAAGGATCTTGTCTCGGGATCTAGGACTGAAAGAACTCCGGATATGAGGTGGTCCTCGTGTTCCCAGGTGGCTTCTCGGTCGGAATGGTGTGACCACTTCACTTTCAGGAATTTGATAGACTTGTTGCGAGTCTTGCGCTCTGTTTCTTCAAGAATAGCAACGGGATGCTCATGATAAGACAAGCCTTCTTGGAGATCAATCTCTTCGAAGTTGATGGTGCAGTCAGGAGTCTTGAAGCACTTGCGAAGTTGTGACACGTGAAACACGTCGTGCACGTTCGCGAAGTTGGACGGAGGCTCAAGTTGATAGGCGAGGTCGCCTCTTTTGCCAATGATCTTGAAAGGACCCACGTATCTAGGGCAAGCTTCCCTTTGATACCGAAGTGACGAGTGCCTTTCATTGGAGAGATGCAGAGGTAGACATGGTCTCCGATCTCGAAAGCCAAGTCACGATGCTTGCTATCATAGTAACTCTTCTGGCGTGATTGCGAGGCTTTGAGATTTTCACGGATGACTTTACACATTTCTTCAGCTTCTGTGATTAAGTCATTGCCAAGAAGTTCGCGTTCACCAGTCTCTGACCAATTAAGAGGAGTACGACACTTTCTGCCATAGAGAAACTCGAATGGGGCCTTTCCCGAACTCGCTTGGAAACTGTTGTTGTAGGAGAACTCAGCATATGGAAGACAATCTTCCCACTTCATACCGAAGGAAATGACACAAGCCTTGAGCATATCTTCAAGAATTTGATTGACTCGCTCGACTTGTCCACTAGTTTGAGGATGGAAGGTTGTGCTGAACCGAATGTTGGTGCCCATGGCCTTCTGAAAGGAGTCCCAGAACTTAGAAGTAAAGATGCTTCCACGATCTGAAGATATCAACTGCGGAATGCCATGCAAGGAGACAATCATGGAGGTGTATTGCTCTGCCAACTGAGCTGCTGTGATAGATTCTTTGATAGGAAGAAAATGAGCCACTTTAGTAAGCTTGTCGATGAAAACAAAGATAGCATCATTTCCACGCTTGGACTTGGGAAATCCGGTCACGAAGTACATCTCAATATGGTCAAACTTCCATTCTGGAATAGCAAGAGGTTGGAGGAGACCAGCTGGTCGTTGGTGTTTTTCTTTCACTCTTCTGCAGACATCACATTCATTCATGAACTAAGCAATCTCTCACTTCATTCGAGTCCACCAATACGACTGCTTGAGGTCATGGTACATCTTTGTACTCCCAAGATGAATGGATAGGAGGGAATTGTGCGCCTCTTTCATAATGACTTTACGTAGATCACCCTTAGGAACCACAATTTGATCCTCGAAGAATAGAGTATATTTGCCATCAAGGCGATAGCACTTGTACTTGGGTTGGCTCTTGGCAATCCCATTTTTCACCTTCTTCACCATGGCATCAAGAAGTTGTGCCTCACGAATTTGATCTTCCAAAGTGGGAGAGACTTGGAGGTTGGCAAGAATGCCTTGTGGAACAACTTGGAGATTAAGTTTGCGGAAAGCTTCACAAAGATCCTGTTGGAAGGGCTTGAGAATTAAGCTGTTGCAGTAAGCCTTCCTGCTCAAAGCATCTGCAATGACATTGGCCTTGCCTGGAGTATATTCAATACTCGGATTGTACTCTTGAATCATTTCGACCCAACGAGTCTGCCTGAGGTTGAGGTTGGGCTGAGTGAAGATGTACTTGAGGCTCTTATGATCAGTGAAGATGTCCACTTTCCTTCCCAACAAGAGATGTCTCCATGTTAATAGAGCATGGACAACTGCCGCCAACTCGAGGTTGTGAGTGGGGTAGTTCTTTTTGTTGGGCTTCAACTGGCGAGAGGTATAGGCCACAACTTTCTTCTCTTGCATTAAGACAGCACCGAGACCTTGCAGGGAAGCATCACAGAAAACTTCAAATGGTTTGGATTCATCGGGAGGAGTCAAAACAGGAGCTATGACTAACTTCTCTTCCAGGGTGTTGAAAGCGATGTCACATTCAGGCGTCCAGACATACTTGACATGTTTCTGGAGAAGGTTGGAAAGAGGCTTTGCAATCTTAGAGAAATTCTCAATGAATCTTCGACAATAGCTTGCAAGCCCAAGGAAACTGCGGAGCTGCTTGACATTCTGAGGCGGTTCCCAATTCACAATTGCAGACACCTTATCAGGATTAACAGCTATGCCCTTGGCAGAGATGATATGGCCAAGGTAGAGAACCTCATCGAGCCAAAACTCACACTTTGAAAACTTCGCATAGAATTGATGTTCTCTGAGTTTGTCGAGTACCGATCTCAAATGCTTGGCATGATCCTCCTTGTTCTTGGAAAAGACCAAAATATCATCGAGATACACCAAGACGAAATCATTTCTGTAAGGGTTGAAGATGAAGTTCATCATGCGAGAGAACGTTGGAGGAGCATTGACAAGGCCGAAAGACATGACAGTATATTCATAAGAACCATAGCTTGTTCTGAATGTTGTCTTGGGGATATCTTGTTCACGAATGCGAACCTGATGATAACCCATACGGAGGTCAAGCTTGGATAAAACTTGGGCACCTTTAAGTTGCTCGAAAAGCTCATTGATGTTGGGAAGTGGGTACTTGTTCTTTATTGTTTTCTTGTTCAATGGGCGGTAGTCGACACAAAGTCGGTCCGTGCCATCCTTCTTCTGGACAAAAAGAACACCACAACCCCATGGAGATGAACTCGGTCTGATCAGACCCAGACGCTCTTGTTCATCGAGTTGTTTCTTCAATTCCTTCAATTCCTTTGGTCCAAGCTTGTAAGGACACTTGCAAATAGGTTCTGTGCCAGGCTCAAGATCGATGACGAATTCAACTGGCCGGTGAGGAGGCATTCCTGGAAGCTCTTCTGGAAAGACGTCTTGATATTCACAAACGACTGGAATCTGAGAGATGGCATTCAACTCGCCCTTCTCATTGAGAGAAAACAGCAGAATGGTTTCGTCACGAGCGGCATAGATGATCACTTCCTCAGAAGAGTGTGTCAATTGAATTTCTCTGGCAGCACAATCAAGCAGAGCCTTGTGCTTAGAAAGCCAGTCCATGCCGAGAATTAGATCAATATCAGAGTCGCCAAGAACAATTGGAGAAGCCAGAAATCTATAGTCACCCATTTCGATACCGACATTCGAAACCATCATGGTAGATCTCAAACGCTTAGCCGGAGAAACAACTTGCAATGCTTTAGGTAATGCCTTAGTGTCAAAGTTGTGCTCCGATGCAAATGGGAATGACATGAAAGAATGCGATGCACCAGTATCAAATAAGACTTTAGCAGGAATGGAGTTAACTGGAAGGTTACCCATGATCACTTCTGAAGAATCCTCTGCCTGAGCTGCGTTCATCATGTTGACCTTGGCATGCTTGGGATTATGCTTGACCACTGCATTGCTGGCAGATCTCATGGGAGGAGGCGGAAGGCGCCTTTGGTTGAAGCATTTTTTCGCATAGTGCCCTTTCTGTTGACACTTGTTGCAAGTAACCTCTGAGAGCGGACGGTGATAAGGAACACTTGACCTTGGAGTATGAGTCTGCGCTTTGTTCTGATAGCTTGGGTTGGGTGGGTGGGAAGATCCATTGCCACCTTTACTCTTCTGCTGGTAAGACTGATGAAACGGAGGAAGAGGAGGCAACCAGAACTTTTATTGCTTAGCTGCCACTTGAGATGAAGAAGATGATTGAGTTGCATCCCTGACTCTCTTCTTAGAAGCATCACACTTGAGCTGAGCGGCCTCTTGCTTTAGTGCCATGTTGTAGAATTCATCATACTTGGTCGGCTCAAAAGGCACGAGAGCTAATTGCAGATCTTCTCTGAGGCCACCTCTGAATTGATAAATCATGCTCTTCTCATCAGGGACATCTTGTTTAGCAAAGCGAGCGAGCCTCTGAAATAGGATGTTGTATTGGTAAACAGACATGCTGCCTTGCTTGAGATTGCGGAACTCCTCGCGCTTACTCTCAGCAACACTTTGTGGAATGTGGTGAGCTTTGAAGTCTCGGCGGAAATCATCCCAGGTAATCACACGACCTCCTCTGGAATCTTTGTATTGTTGATACCACTCAGCAGCTTGGTCTTTGAGTTGGAACGAAGCAAACTTGACAAAGTCCTCAGGCCTGACATTGCTACACTCAAAATGTTTGCAGATATCCACAAGCCAGTCATCGGCGACTGTGGCCTCGACATAGTTACTGAAGGACTTCGGCTGGTTTGCGAGGAACTAATTGAGGGTAGAAAACTGAGCTTGATTGTTTCCTTGGCCTTGATTTCCTTGGTTGCGCTCTTGCAAGAGTTGCAAAAGCATCTGAGTGTTGGCGTTGGTGGCGGCCATGACAGCTTGCCATGCCTCCGGAGGTGGAGGTGGTAGCGGAGGGTCCGGATTCTGACGCATTGGAGGAGCCATCCTGAAGAAGTTGACATCCGTTAGCATCTTGAAAGACATATATTCAAGCTAAATCAATGGATTGAAATTGCAACATGTAGCCTTAACATTCGAACAAGAATGAACGAATGAATTCCAAAGTAAATCATCACACTTCCATTAAGGTTGAGAAGCCACTTAGATAAAGGTAGATGAATGAAGCAACAAGGTACGGATAAGAGCAAATAATTGGTAAGGATTACCCAATCACAAACCAAATATCTACGGGAAGAAATACTAGAGCTACATGAATTCCCACCTATAAAACTCCCGAAACTTTCTAGTTATGCAATTAGGTGTTGGGGATACAGGGGAAGCATAATATCTCACCCAAAACTAGCAAATCCTACATCCAGTTGTATCCATCCTTCAACACATAACCAAGAAACCTTTGGAAATCATTTACCTCAACCTTCGAAAAGCATCCGTTATACGAGTTATGGCAATACTCCTGAATTCCCGCCCCAGTACTGGGTGGCGTCGAGGTTATCTCACCAACAACTGCATAAAAGAGATTTTCGATGTCGGCGAACTCAGGTATTCCAGAACTGCAACGATAAAATTGTGATGACAACACCTCGGAGCTCAACTCCCCGGGAGACTACCACAACCCCTAAATGTGAGGAGGCACCAAGAACAATGTTCTCGTCACAAAACCATCGGAACGATTCCAAGATACCCGCGTGATCCAAAAAAATTTAGTGAAATTTGAGGAGAGAAGAGTCAAAACTCTACATCAGGAGGCATCACCAGAGCGACGAAGGGACTGGGGAGTAAAAAGAATCCTACTCTCTGATATATATAATCCTAAGACTCAAAACATTTTCTTCTAGACTCAACAGCGTCAGCGACTCGATCAAGCAGGGGCTCCTAAGTCAGGGAAGGCTCTGATTACCAACTTGTAACACCCACGATGCGGCTATATCTCCCACGTGTCGGAGCACGACTTAGAGGCATAACCGCATGGTAGGCATGTCGCAAGAGGAATAAAAAAGGGATAAAGAGTTGGCTTACAATCGCCACTTCACACAATACATAAATATATCATACATCATCCAGAATACAATCAAGGTCCGACTACGGAACCAAATAAAGAAAGACAACCCCAAATGCTAGATCCCTGATCGCCCAACTGGGCTCCTCTACTGATCATCCGGAAAAGACACATAGTAACGGCCCGAATCCTCGTCGAACTCCCACTTGAGTTCGGTAGCATCCCCTGCACTTGCATCATCGGCACCTGCATCTGTTTTGGAAGTATCTGTGAGTCATAGGGACTCAGCAATCTCACACCCTCGCGATCAAGACTATTTAAGCTTAAAGGTAGGAAAAGGGGTAGTGAGGTGGAGTTGCAGCATGCACTAGCATATATGGTGGCTAACATACGTAAAAGAGAGCGAGAAGAGAAGCAAAGCACAGTCGAGAAGCTAATAATGATCAAGACGTGATCCTGAGGCTACCTACGTTCAAGCATAACACAAGACCGTGTTCTCTTCCCGGACTCCATCAAAAAGAGACCATCATGGCTACACACGCGGTTGATTCATTTTAATTAGATTAAGTGTCAAGTTCTCTACAACTGGACATTAACAAATTCCCATCTGCCCATAACCGCGGGCACGGCTTTCAAAAGTTCAAAACCCTGCAGGGGTGTCCCAACTTAGCCCATGACAAGCTCTCGCGGTCAACGAAGGATATTCCTTCTCCCGGGAAGACCCGATCAGTCTCGGAATCCCGGTTACAAGACATTTCGACAAGGTAAAATAAGACCAGCAAAGCCGCCCGATGTGCCGAAAAATCCCGATAGGTGTCGCACGTATCTCGTTCTTAGGGCAACACCGGATGAGACTAGCTACGAGTAAAACCAAACCTGAAGTTTCCCCGAGGTGGCCCCGCAGGCAGCTTGGTTCGGACCAACACTCAGAGGAGCACTGGCCCGGGGGGGGTTAAAATAAGATGACCCTTGAGTCTGCAGAACCCAAGGGAAGGTATATGGTGGTAGGTAGGAAAATGGTAAAACCAAGGTTGGGCCTTGCTGGAGAAGTTTTATTCAAGGTGAACTGTCAAGGGGTTCCCATAACACCCAACCGCGTAAGGAACGCAAAATCAAGGAACATAACACCGGTATGACGGAAACTAGGGCGACAAGAGTGGAACAAAACACCAGGCATAAGGCCGAGCCTTCCACCCTTTACCAAGTATATAGGTGCATTAAAGTAATCAAGATATAATAATGATATCCCAACAACAACCATGTTCCAACAAGGAACAAACTCCATCTTCACCTGCAACTAGCAACGCTATAAGAGGGGCTGAGCAAAGCGGTAACATAGCCAAACAACGGTTTGTTAGGACAAGGTGGGTTAGAGGTTTGACATGGAAATATGGGAGGCATGATATAGCAAGTGGTAGGTATCACGGCATAGCAATAGAGCGAGCAACTAACAAGCACAGATAGAAGTGATTTCAAGGGTATGGTCATCTTGCCTGCAAAGTTCTCAGAGTTGACGAAAGCTTGATCCTCGTAAGCGTACTCAGCAGGTTCCTCAATCACGTACTCGTCTCCTGGCTCTACCCAAGGCAAGAGCACAAGCAAAAGACCAACAATCAATCACGGTGCAATGCGGAAGCAACATGATGCAACACATGGCATGATATGCGAGATGTGATATGCAATGCATATGCGTGCCTCGAAAGGGAAAGATTGAACCAGGCATCAACTTGGCAAACCAAGTGTGCCTCTGGAAAGATGAGATGATTTCGGTCGAAAACGATATAAAGATCACCGGAATCGGATGCACGGTTTACAAATGGCAAGAAAAACAATAATGGCACAATTCTGCGATTAACAGCACGATGCCATCTAGAATACAACAAGAAACTAAGCTAGTACACTCAAACATAGCAACGAAACAAATGACAGTGATCTACTCAAGATGCTTGATAAAATATGAACACTGAGCTACGGATAAATCACACTAGAACAGGATCAAACCAGCATGGCAAAAGTGCAAAAGATATCAGCATCACAGACTTGGTGAAAATACTAACATGCTAGGAAATAACATTAGGAAGCCAAGTTTAGAGCAAGCAAACAACATGCTACAGGAACATATCATAGCAAACAAAGGCATGGTATTAATCTACTCAAAGCATAGAACAAAAGTCCCTTACTGACCATGAGCCAAAAAGGATCAAAAGATATGATGGCAACCATGTAAACATAGCAAGTTTTATTAACAGATTCAGACTTAGCAGAAAACAGAGCATGGCATCAACAGAATTATGAAGGTATCTTTTTGAGCTCGATTCACTCATCACAAGGAATTGCATGACAAGATAAGCATACTAACAGAAAGAAGACATGTTCATGAAGCTAACCATGGCAAGAACAAGCTCATAGCATGCATGGATCAACTACAACAACCTTGGCAAAATTGATTAACATGTAAACAATCTGCCAGGAACATTTTATAGCAAAAGTAGAGCAAGATTAAGACATGCTAGAGCAATCCATAATTGCAAACAGGGCATTGATGGATAGAGCACAACCATATGTCCAAATCATCCTTACTGAAGATACTCAAAAGAAGCAAGGATCTCACTATAGCGTCTAGTTTACATGGCATAAAAATAACAGCAGAGCAATGACTTAGTAAAATCCTAAGTCCCTGAAATCCGCAATATCACGAAGGCTACTTTGCATGTTTGTGCTAGTCACCACAAAGATCACAAAAATACATGGCATACACCCCTGTAAAGATGGCATGACATAGAGCAAAACACATGTAGAGCTCATGCCCATATGCAGCACACAACAAATGTGACGAAAAAGACAAATCCTCATAAACTGCTAAGAAACAGCACCTAACAATTTATAGCACTCTTGCATCAATGATTTGGGCATCAAGGTGGACTCAAACAAGCATGTCACAATGGAACAAAATGAAGAGCACGTCATGATGAACATTTTGATATATCATGCGCATGAAACGGAGCAGTATGCAACAAGTTATGGCATGATGAACAGAGGCGGTGGCCGGAGCTTGCGGGGAGCTCGCCGGAGCTCTCGGGCGGCCGGATCTGGCACCGGGGTTCGTCGGCGGCGAGCGTGGATGGCGCAGGACGCGTTGGAGGCGGCGGACGGCGGGCGCGGTCGCGTTGGAGGCGGCGGACGGCGGGCGCGGGCGCGTTGGAGACAGTGGACAGCAGGCACGGTCGCCGGCGAGCAGAGCCGCGCGCTCGGGCAGCGCGGAGGAGCACGGGCGCGCGGGGCGATGCGGGTGCGGGGCGGCGGCGGACGGGCTCGGCGGGCCCGCGGCGGGCTCGCGGGCCGGCTGCGGTGGGCGGCGTACTAACTGCCACGTGGCGAGCTCTCACTGGAGCGGGGCGGCGGCGGGTTTCGTCCGGCGGCACGCGGACATGTCTGCCGGGCGAGAGGGAGGAGAAGACTAGGGTTTCATGAGGGATTTGGAGAGGGTTGCACATATTTATACCTAGAAGGAGGTGGGAGTGTCCAAATGAGGTTTAGTTTTCGCCCACGCGATCGTGATCCGACGGCGGAGGACATGGAATGGGTTTGCAAGGGTTATTGGGCCGTTTTGGAGGGGTGTTGGGCTGCAACACACACGAGGCCTTTGCGGTTCCCCAGTTGACCGTTGGAGTATCAAACGGACTCCAAATGACACGAAACTTGACAGGCGGTCTACCGGTGGTGTACCAAGGCCACTTGGCAAATCTCGGTCCATTCCGAGAACGTTTAACACCCGGTCGCAAAAAGAGACAAAAGGGGGTGCCGGGGGACGTAGGAGTGTCGGATTGCAAAACGGACAACGTGGAAAATGCTTGGAAGCATGAGACGAACACGTATGCAAATGAGATGCACATGATGACATGATATGAAATGCATGACATGGACAAAATGAAAAATGAAGACAAAACCCAACCACGAATCTCATAACTTAAAGCCAGAAATGGCAGAGTCAGAGTTACAAATATGGTAAGTTACATCCGGGGCATTACAACTCTTCACATACATTTGTTGCAACTTGAAGTTATGATGAGAAGCATAAGCAATCAACAAACAAATAGATTCAAGGCGAGCAACGGGAGAAAAGGTTTCACCGTAGTCGATACCCTCGACTTGGGAGTAGCCTTGAGCTACCAAGCGAGCCTTGTTGCGGACAATAATTCCATGAGCATCTTGGTTGTTCTTGAATATCCACTTGGTTCCAATGACATTATGGTTCCCCGTTGGCCTTGGCACCAATCTTCACACCTTGTTGTGCTCGAAGTTGTTGAGTTCTTCATGCATGGCATTAAGCCTATCCAAATCTTCAAGCGCCTCATAGACCTTTTGGGGTTCAACACAAGAGATAAATGCATGATTTTCACAATAGTTTGCCAATTGTCTACGAGTGCTTACCCCCTTTCGTATGCTTCCAAGCACATTTGTCATGAGATGACCCTTGGTAGATAGCTTGGATGCAATCTTGGGAACACGACGCTCCAATTCCTCCTCAGAGTGAGTTGAGGAGCGGTTACTTGGTCATCTTGAGCGTCGTCTTGAGCTTGTTCTTGATCTTGAGCTTGCTTGGAGGAGAAAACTTGACCTTGGCCATCACTTGATGGTTCAACGCCATCTTGAGGTTGATCTCGCCCTTGGTCTTGTTCATGAGGTTGAGGGCCTTCACTTTGTTCTTCGGAAGCATGTGGGTCTTGGGTTGGTGATGGTTCCACTTGAGTGGAACATTGTCCTTCTCCTTCGGCCACAAGGGGTTCCTCAATGGGTAGGGTAAAACCAACACCCATTCTAATTATGGATTGGGGAGGAATTTCATCACCTACAGCACAAGTACCACTTTGCTCCACTTGGGAGCCGTTATTCTCATCAAACTCCATGTTACACGTCTCCTCAATAAGTCCCGTGGACTTATTGAGGACATGGTAAGCATGAGAGTTTGTAGCATAACCAAAAAATATGCCCTCATGAGCTCTAGCCTCAAATTTAGACAAACGAACACCTTTCTTGAGAATGAAACACTTACACCCGAACACCCGGAAGTACTTGAGGTTGGGCTTGTTACCGGTGAGTATCTCATATGGAGTCTTGTTCAAGCCTTTGCGGACGTAGAGCCGATTGGATGCATGACATGCGGTGTTGATGGCTTCGGCCCAAAAGTTATATGGAGACTTGAACTCCGCCATCATGGTTCTTGCCGCATCCATCAACGTCTGGTTCTTCCTCTCCGCTACACCATTTTGTTGAGGGGTGTAAGGTGCGGAAATTGATGTTTGATGCCCTCATCACTAAGAAACTCATCGAAGGTGTAGTTCTTGAACTCGGTGCCGTTGTCACTTTTTATTTTCAAGATCTTTGCATTGTGTTGACGTTGATCTTCATTTGCAAAGTCAATGACGGTTTGTTGGTTCTCACTCTTCCCCTTTAAGAAGTACATCCAAGTGTACCTTGAATAGTCATCCTTCTCGGAATTTAGCACACGAGACACAACAAGAGCATGATCAAGATCTTTCTTTAATTTAGCATGGTCATATTTGTGAGCCTCCTCAAGAGCCAAGCGATGACCACGCTCTTCCTCAAGAGCATTAGAGAGATCCGATATCTCATCGGCATAATCACGACTATGCCCCTCCATCTTAGAGATGGTGTCTTCGTGAGCCTCAATCATGTCATTGGCTTCACCAAGTTGTTCCAAGAGAGCAACAAAGTGCTTCTTGGATTTACCCTTAAGCTTACTCATAAAAGACTCAAACTCATTTTCCTCCACGTTGGACCCCCCACTTTCATCAATGCAATCCGTCAAACAAGGATGAGTAATGATGGTAGTTTTGATGTTGGGGGTTCCCTTGTTAGTGGCTTTAGCCATGAGGCACTTGGCGGTGATGTTCTCATTGGACGGGTCGAAGAGGGACGCCCGTGGTATTGTCGCAATGGCCACGGAGGCCATGGCAGCCGTCTCGCCATCTTATTCATCATCATCCTCATTGTACTCTTCTTGTGCCACCAATCCCTTGGGAGGGGCCTTCTTGGTGAAGTGGTTCTTGTTGGGGAAAGACTTGTCCTTGTCCTTATGGATGAGTTTGCCACCATTGTCTTCCCTCTTCTCATAGGGGCACTCCACAACAAAGTGGCTCACACTGCCGCAATTGTAGCAAGTCCTCACACGTTGCTTGCCCTTGGCACCACTTGAGTTGCTCTCGTTGAAGTTGGGCCTTGAGTTCATCTTGCTCCAAAATTGCCTTGAATTGAGAGCCATGTGCTCATGATAATCATATTTTGTATCCTCAGGGTTGCTCTCCTCTTCTTCCACACTAGCCTTGGCCTTCAAAGCAAGATTGGGCTTCTTGGCTCTTTGAGAATGCAATACCGCATTGTCGGCGGTCTTGTCCAAGATACTCATTGCCACAAACTCATCCAACACTTTGCTTGAGGACAAGGTGTGGAAGTCCGGCCTTTGACGGATGACGAAGGACATGGCCTTATGGTAAGGCATCATGGCTTTGAGAAATTTCCGCTTGATCCAATTGTCATTTGTATCCTTGCTCCCATGATCTCGGAGTGAGACCGCGAGTGTGGTTAGTCTCCGGTAGAGCTCACGAGGTTCTTCGCCTTCATTCATAGAAAATTCATCGGCTTCATCTTGCACCACTTCATAGTTGGAGCGTTGAATGCTTGCACTTCCCTTGTAAAGGGAAGCAACATGGTTCCATGCTTCCTTTGCCACGGTGAATGGTCGGAGATGCGCAATATCTTCAGGAGGGATTGCATCTTGGATGATGAAGAGAGCATTCTCGTTCAATTGATGATCCGCGGCTTCTCTTGGGGTGAAGTTGCTTGGGTCATGCGGATAGAAACCTTGCTCAATGATTCTTCAAAGGTTAGTATTCACATGATTTAAATGACGTTTAAAGCGACATACCCAAGCATCAAAATCCTCATTTTTCACAATCTTAGGAGGAGAACCGACATGATTTAAATGGGTGGAGGGAATCGGTCCTCCATAGGTAAGTGGAGGTTCCACATGGGCAAAGATGCCATTTCCACTTTTACCACTAGACAAAGGAACTTTATCACTAGAAGCTCCCCCTTGTCGAAGTTAGCAACCGTCATCTTGTTAGTGGGATCAACCACTTCCAATGGTGCGGTGGATAATTTAAGACCATCAAGAAAATCCTTAAGCACGCCTTTGACCTCGGTCGTCATGGAGGTTTTAAATGTGTCCAAGGCCACATTGAGTTCCTCACGTGAGACCGAGGTTCCCCCATCGGCCGTAGACGAGGACGGAATCACACTGGGGTGCTCCTCCTCACCGTCTACAATGTCAACCATACTCTTCGGACGGCAAATCCTTAATAAAGAGATGAGGCTCTGATACCAATTGAAAGGATCGATATAATTGACTAGAGGGGGGGTGAATAGGCAACTAACAATTTTTAGCTTTTCTTTACCAATTTAAACTTTGCATCAAAGTAGGTTGTCTACATATGCAACTAGGTGAGCAACCTATATGATGCAACAACAATAAGTAAACAAGCAAGCAAGGGAAATAACACAAGATAAGCTTGCACGAGTAAAGGGATGAGATAACCAAGAGTGGAGTCGGTGAAGACGAGGATGTGTTACCGAAGTTCCTTCCCTTTGAGAGGAAGTACGTCTCCGTTGGAGCGGTGTGGAGGCACAATGCTCCCCAAGAAGCCACTAGGGCCACCGTTTTCTCCTCACGCCCTCACATAATGCAAGATGTCGTGATTCCACTATTGGTGCCCTTGAAGGCGGCGACCGAACCTTTACAAACAAGGTTGGGGCAATCTCCACAGCTTAATTGGAGGCTCCCAACAACACCACGAAGCTTCACCACAATGGAGTATGGCTCCGCGATGACCTCAACCGTCTAGGGTGCTCAAACACCCAAGAGTAACAAGGTTCGCGAGGGATTAGTGGGGGAAATCAAATATCTCTTGGTGGATGTGTAGATCTAGGCCTTCTCAACCAATCCCCAGGATATCAACAAGTTTGATCGGCTAGAGAGAGAGATCGGGTGAAAATGGAGCTTAGAGCAACAATGGAGCTTGGAGGTGGAAGAGGTAGTCAACTCGGAGAAGAAGACACCCCTTATATAGTGAAAGAACAAATCCAACCGTTATCCACTTAACCAGCCCGCGACCTGTGGTACTACCGCACCAAACAAGCGGTACTACCACAAGGGCTCACGGTACTACCGCAGCGAACCGCGATACTACCGCTGCCACGGCAGGGCCTAAGACCGGTCCTGAAGCGCTAAGGCAAGGAGCGGTAGAACCGCTGGCGCGTTACTACCGCTCCCCCTTGCGGTACTACCGCAAGGCAGGAATGGACTAGGCCGGGAAGGCACGGACATATAAAAATACATCCGTGACTACTTCCGCCGAGTTTTGATCCATGCAAAAATCCGACACGGTACCGCCGCAGACCTGGAGCGGTACTACCGCATAGGGCGCGGATGTAAAAAATTACATCCGCCCCTACTACCGCTCATGCTGCTGAGCCTGGCCAGAGCGCACGGTACTACCACGCCCATGGAGCGGTACTACCGCGTACGGCGCAGATGTAAAAAAATTACATCATCCCCTACTACCGCACTAGCAGCAGCGCCTGGCCTGAGGCCATGGTACTACCCCTCCTGAGGTGCGGTACTACCGTGAGCACTTGCGGTACTACCGCGCCAGAGGCCGGTACTATCGCAAGGGCCTGCAGTACTACCGCTCCGAGGAGCAGTACTACCGCATACCCTAGTTCAGCAACACTAGGAGACCTTCATTTTGCATAGACAAGGAGAGACAGAGGATGCTCCAAAGAGCCAAAGGAAAGGTGGTGCAAAAGAAGTAGACATGTACGTGATGATTCCACCCAAACCTTTCCAAAGTGGACTCCCTCTTAATAGTACGGCTTTCCTACGACTCAAATCCTTCGAAAAGAAACGTAGAGAAACGCTGTCTTCAATATATAGTGTTCGAGGGGCACCAAATCGTCTTGTGCCTAGTCATGATATGTCTGAAATACTCCATGCACACGATTAGTCTGCAAAAGCATTGTCATCAATCACCAAAACAACTAAGGGATAAATATGCCCTTACAAAGTCCCGGTTCTAAGCCGTAAAGCATGGCACACTGAACTATCGAGTAGTCATCAGCTTTGCTCTGCCAGATGTTCACAACATCTGGCGTTGCTCCTGCAGCGGGTTTGGCACCTAGCGGTGCTTCCAGGACGTAATTCTTCTATGCAGCAATGAGGATAATCCTAAAGTTACGGACCCAGTCTGTGTAGTTGCTACCATCATCTTTCAACTTAGCTTTCTCTAGGAACGCATTAAAATTCAACGGAACAATAGCACGGGCCAGTTATCTACAACAACATAGACATGCAAAATACTATCATGTACTAATTTCATGATAAATTAAAGTTCAATTAATCATATTACTTAAGAACTCCCACTTAGATAGACATCCCTCTAATCATCTAAGTGATCATGTGATCCATATCAACTAAACCATGTCTGGTCATCACGTGAGAGGGAGTAGTTTTCAATGGTGAACATCACTATGTTGATCATATCTACTATATGATTCACGCTCGACCTTTCGGTCTCAGTGTTCCGAGGCCATATCTGCATATGCTAGGCTCGTCAAGTTTAACCCGAGTATTCTGTTTGTGCAAAACTGGCTTGCACCCATTGTATGTGAACGTAGAGCTTATCACACCCGATCATCACGTGGTGTCTCGGCACGATGAACTGTAGCAACAATGCATACTCAGGGAGAACACTTATACCTTGAAATTTAGTGAGAGATCATCTTATAATGCTACCACCGTACTAAGCAAAATAAGATGCATAAAGGATAAACATCACATGCAATCAATATAAGTGATATGATATGGCCATCATCATCTTGTGCCTTTGATCTCCATCTCCAAAGCATCGTCATGATCACCATCGTCACCGGCTTGACACCTTGATCTCCATCGTAGCATAGTTGTCGTCTCGCCAACTATTGCTTCTACATCTATCGCTACCGCTTAGTGATAAAGTAAAGAAATTACATGGCGATTGCATTTCATACAATAAAGTGACAACCATATGGCTCCTGCCAGTTGCTGATAACTGTGTTACAAAACATGATCATCTCATACAACAATTTATATAATCATGTCTTGACCATATCACATCACAACATGCCCTGCAAAAACAAGTTAGACATCATCTACTTTGTTGTTGCAAGTTTTACGTGGCTGCTACGGGCTTAGCAAGAACCGCTCTTACCTACGCATCAAAAACCACAACGCGGTATAGTGATTGTTTTTTGATCTTCAGAAAGAACCCCGTTCATTGAATCCGATTCAACTAAAGTTGGAGAAATAGACACCCACTAGCCACCTATGTGCGGAGCACGTCGGTAGAACTAGTCTCGCGTAAGCGTACGCGTAATGTCGGTCTGAGCCGCTTCATCCAACAATACCGCTGAATCAAAATCAACTAGTGATGGCAAACAATATGTATATACCCACGCCCACAACTCCTTTGTGTTCTACTCATGCATATAACATCTACGCATAGACCTGGCTCTGATGCCACTGTTGGGGAACACAGTATTTCAAAAAAAAATCCTACAATCACGCAAGATCTATCTAGGAGATGCATAGCAACGACGGGGAAAGAGTATGTCTACGTACCCTTGTAGACCGAAAGCGGAAGCGTTATGAAACGCGGTTGATGTAGTCGAACGTCTTTGCGATCCAACCAATCAAGTACCGAACACACGGCACCTCCGCGATCTGCACACATTCAGCTCGGTGACGTCCCTCGTACTCTTGATCCAGTTGAGGCCAAGGGAGAGTTTCGTCAGCACGACGGCATGATGACGGTGATGATGAAGTTAACAACGCAGGCTTTGCCTAAGCACTACAACGATATGACCGAGGTGGAATTCTATGGAGGGGGGTGTAACACCCCGGATGTAACTTTCCCAATTTGTACTCTAACTCTTGCCGTTTCCGGCGTTAAGTTATTTTATTTTCTCGGGTTTGGGTCTTTGTCTCCGTGTGTTGTTGTCATTGTCATGCATCTCATATCATGTCATCATGTGTATTGCATTTGCATACATGTTCATCTCATGCATTCGAGCATTTTCCCCGTTGTCCGTTTTGCATTCCGGTGCTTCGTTCTCCTCCGGTGGTCAATTCTACCTTTCTTTTGTGTGTGGGGATTAAACATTTCCGGATTGGACCGAGACTTGCCAAGCGGCCTTGGTTTACTACCAGTAGACCGCCTGTCAAGTTTCGTATCATTTGGACTTCGTTTGATACTCCAACGGTTAACCGAGGGACCGAGAAGGCCTCGTGTGTGTTGCAGCCCAACACCCCTCCAAGTTGGCCCAAAACCCACCTAAGCCTTCTCCATCATCTAGATCGTTCGATCACGGTCGCGTGGCCGAAAACCGCACCTCATTTGGACTCTCCTAGCTCCCTCTATGCCTATATATATCTTCCCCCATTCGAATCACGGACGAAACCCTAGTCCCCCTCCTCCTCCAGCCGCCGGACAAAATCCGGATGGCCGGACGTGTCCGATTAGGCCGCCACCGCCACGTGGTGCTTTGTGATTCGCGGCGCCCGCGCCCACATCGCCGACCGCGCCGCCGGCCCGCAGGCCCACGCGGGGCCCTCCCGGCCCGCGTCCTCGCCTGCGCGCCCGCCTCCGCCGCTTCCTCTGTGCCGCCGCCCGAGCCGGCCGGAGCAGTTCGCCGCGCCGCCGCGCCATCTCGCCGGCGCCGCACCGGGCCGCCGCGCCCCCGCGGGTCCCCGCCGCCGCGCAGCCGCCGCAGCCAGATCCGGTCGAGGAGCGACCGGATCCGCTGACTCCGACCCCGGCCGCCGCCGTCTTCGTCATCTCCGGCGAGCAGCGCCGCCGCCTCGTTTTGCGTGCCCGGGTCAAACCCTAGATCCGGAGGTCGAAATTCTACTAAATCCCCGATTTTTCCAGTTTCAAGTGCCTATGTTCATCATGCCGTAACTTTGCATCCGTAACTCCATTTTTGGCATATAGCATATCAAAATGTTCATCTCAGAGAGTACATCATTTTATTCCATTGCATCATTTTCATTTGAGTTCATCTTGATGCCCGAAATGCTGTTAGAAGAGGGCTACTTGAGATAATTGTCAGATCTGCTACTCCATTTAGCTTTTTGTCATTTTTGCCATGATTATTGTGTGCATGATATGCCCATGAGTTCTACATATGTTTTGTTAAGGGTTTTGTCATCTTTCCAGAGGTGCAACCCATGTATTTGTGTGATGTGTGTGGTGACTAGCACCAGCTTGCCAAGTGAGGCACTTGGTAATTCTGTTTTCAGGGACTTAGCAATTCCACTAAGTCCTTGAGCTGTTTATCTCATATGACCATATGTTCATGTTGTTCCTAGCGATCCGTGCATCTTTTGAGGATGATCAGTAAGGATGTTTTGTTAATCTTGTAGTGCTCTATCCATCCATGTCTCTGTTTGCAATTATGGAGCACCCTAGCTTGAGTCAATCGAGCTCTACTTTTGCTACTTTGTGAATCTGGGCAGATTGTCAACTTGTTTGCAATTTTGCCGATGATGTTGTAGTTGATCCGTGCATGCTATGCTATTGATCTTGCCATTTCTAGCTTGCATTTTGTGTGTTCTTGATAGATTTATGCTTAGCTTTTCATGACTTGCTCCGTAGTGAGTGCATCGAGCTCGTAAACATGCCTACTTGGGATATATTTCAGCATGCTCTAGTTTTCACTAAGTCTGAAAACTGATTATGTTTTTGCCATGTTCACATGCTTGCAATTGTATTTTCTGATCCCTTTTGGCTCAAGGTCACTAAGAGACTTTTGTTAAGCTCTTTGAGTAGCTCCATGCCATGCTTTATTTTGCCATGTTCAGGTCCTGTAGCATGTAGTTTTGTTACTCCGGAGAGTGCTACCTGATCTGAAATTCCAGACAAGTGTTAATTTCACTAAGTCTGAAATCTGTTTGCCATATGCATTTTTTTCCATGCTTGTTTGAACCTGTTAATGGATGAATTGGCCGTAGCTCAGTGCTAGACTTTTGTTAAGCATCATGAATGCATCCCTGCCATGTATTTTTATGCCATGTTTGGGTGCTGTAGCTTGTTCATCTCATTGCATTTAGATGGCTACTTGCTGTAAATCGCAGACCGGTGCCATTTTTGAATCGCTTGCCATTTCCAAACCGTAACTCCGATTCCGGCGTTCTTCATATCGTTTTCAAGCGATTTCATCTCATCTTTCCAGTGGCACACTTGGATTTCCAAGTGGAGGCCAGGTTCATGCATCCCTTGTCAAATCTTGCATTTGCATCCCGCATCACATCCCGCATAGCATATCATCATTGCATCATATTGTTTGAGTTCTTGCACGTGGATGATTTGTGTCCTTGTTGCTTGTTTGTCTTGTTTGGGTAGAACCGGGAGACGAGTTCGCTAACGAGGAGCCCGTTGAGTTTGCTTTCGAGGATCCAGTCAACTCTGACAACTTTGCAGGCAAGATGATCATACCCTCGAAATCACTACTATCTTTGCTATGCTAGATTGCTCGCTCTTTTGCTATGCCAATGCTACGATGCCTACCACTTGCTTTCAAGCCTCCCAAATTGCCATGTCAAACCTCTAACCCACCATGTCCTAGCAAACCGTTGATTGGCTATGTTACCGCTTTGCTCAGCCCCTCTTATAGCGTTGCTAGTTGCAGGTGAAGATCGGAGGTCGTTCCTTGTTGGAACCTTTATTTACTTGTTGGGATATCATTATATTGCCATGTTATATTAATGCATCTATATACTTGGTAAAGAGTGGAAGGCTCGGCCTCTCGCCTAGTGTTTTGTTCCACTCTTGCCACCCTAGTTTTCCGTCATATCGGTGTTATGTTCCCGGATTTTGCGTTCCTTACGCGGTTGGGTTATAATGGGAACCCCTTGATAGTTCGCCTTGATTAAAGCTTTTCCAGCAATGCCCAACCTTGGTTTTACCATTTGTCACCTAGCCTCTTTTCCCTTGGGTTTCCGGAGCCTGAGGGTCATCTTATTTTAGCCCCCCCCCCCGGGCCAGCGCTCCTCTGAGTGTTGGTCCAACCGAGCGATGTCCGGGGCTACCAGGGGCAACTCTGGGCTGGCCTACCCGACGTCTTGCTCATCTGAGTGTGCCCTGAGAACAAGATATGTGCAACTCCTATCGGGATTTTTCGGCACATTCGGGTGGTGTTGCTGGTCTTGTTTTAACCTGTCGAAGTGTCTTGAAGAACCGAGATACCGAGTCTGATCGGAACGTCTTGGGAGGAGGTCTATTCCTTCGTTGACCGTGAGAGCTTGTCATGGGCTAAGTTGGGACTCCCCTGCAGGGATTTGAACTTCTAAAAGCCGTGCCCGCGGTTATGGGTAGATGGGAATTTGTTAATGTCCGGTTGTAGATAACTTGAACCTTAACTTAATTAAAATGAATCTACTGAGTGTGTTACCGTGATGGCCTCTTCTCGGCGGAGTCCGGGAAGCGGACACGGTGTTGGAGTAATGTTTGCGGAGGTTGCTCTCTAGTTTCTCGCTCGCGCTTTGCCTCCTCTTCTCGCTCTCTTTTGCGAATAAGATTGCCACCTTATTTTTGCTAGTCGCTTGCTGCAGCTCCACCTATATTTACCTTGCCTTACCTATAAGCTTAAATAGTCTTGATCACGAGGGTGCGAGATTGTTGAGTCCCTGTGGCTCACAGATTACTATTACACCAGATGCAGGGCCCGATGATTCCGCTCCGGGAGACGCGTTTGAGCTCAAGTGGGAGTTCGACAAAGACTCTCAACATTACTATGTTTCCTTTCCTGATGATCAGTAGTGGTGCCCAGTTGGGGTGATCGGGACCGTGTCGCTTGTTGGGTTATCTTTTATTTTGGCGCCGTAGTCGGGCCATGAGTGTTTGGATGATGTAATGTTATTTATGTACTTGATTGACGTGGAGAGTGTAAGCCAACTATGTTATCTCCCCTTTTATTATCATATTACATCGGATGTTGTGAAGATTGCCTAACTTGCGACATATGCCTTCAATGCGATTATGCCTCTAAGTCGTGCCTCGACACGTGGGAGATATAGTTGCATCGAGGGTGTTACAGGGGGCACCGCACACGGCTAAACAATCAACTTGTGTGTCTATGGGGTGCCCCCTTCCCCGTATATAAAGGAGTGGAGGAGGGGAAGGTCGGCCCTCTCATGGCGCGCCCAAGGGGGGGTCCTACTCCCAGTAGGAGTAGGTTTCCCCCCTTCCTAAGAGGAGTAGGAGAAGAAGGAACAGGGAGAGAGAGGGAAGGAAAGGGGGGGCCGGCCCCCCACCAAATTCGGATTGGGCTTGAGGGGGAGGGGTCATGCCCTCCACCTGGTCGCCTCCTCCTCTCTCCCACTAAGGCCCATTGACTCCCCGGGGGCTTCTGGCAACCCCCCGGTACTCCGGTAAATGGCCGAACTCATCCGGAATCATTTCGATGTCCAAACATAGCCTTCCAATATATCGATCTTTATGTCTCGGCCATTTCGAGACACCTCGTCATGTCCGTGATCACATCCTGGACTCTGAACTACCGTCGGTACATCAAAACACATAAACTCATAATACCGATCGTCATCGAACGTTAAGCGTGCGGACCCTACGGGTTCGAGAACTATGTAGACATGACCGAGACTCATCTCCAGTCAATAACCAATAGTGGAACCTAGATGCTCATATTGGTTCCTACATATTCTACGAAGATCTTTATTGGTCAAACCGCATAACAACATACGTTGTTCCCTTTGTCATCGGTATGTTACTTGCCCGAGATTCGATCGTCGGTATCTCAATACCTAGTTCAATCTCATTACCTGCAAGTCTCTTTACTCGTTCCGTAATGCATCATCCTGTAACTAACTCATTAGTCACATTGCTTTGCAAGGCTTATAGTGATGTGCATTACCGAGAGGGCCCAGAGATACCTCTCCGACAATCGGAGTGACAAATCCTAGTCTCGATCTATGCCAACCCAACAAACACCATCGGAGACACCTTTAGAGCACCTTTATAGTCACCCAGTTACGTTGTGATGTTTGATAGCACACTAAGTGTTCCTCCGGTATTCGGGAGTTGCATAATCTCATAGTCATAGGAACATGTATAAGTTATGGAGAAAGCGATAGCAATAAACTAAACGATCATAGTGCTAAGCTAATGGATGGGTCAAGTCAATCACATCATTCTCTAATGATGTGATCTCGTTCATCAAATGACAACTATTGTCCATGGCTAGGAAACTTAACCATCTCTGATTAACGAGCTAGTCAAGTAGAGGCATACTAGTGACACTCTGTTTGTCTATGTATTCACACATGTACTAAGTTTCCGGTTAATACAAATCTAGCATGAATAATAAATATTTATCATGATATAAGGAAATATAAATAACAACTTTATTATTGCCTCTAGGGCATATTTCCTTCAATGACCAACTTATAAGGGAGAGATTCCTTCCTCACTTCAGTTCGGGCTTTTGGGATGGAGTGGGCTCTGTGCTGAATGCTGGCTTGTGTGCGTAGCTAACATTGATGAAGCCACCACACACGACTCCGTTGTCAACGGAAACGTCTGCTCCCACTAAAAGAGCATCGCGGAAAGGCTGAAACGAATCGATCCAGAACATACGAGTTAACAGTGGAAGGACTCTCATACTAAATAGTGTTTCATGTGTAAATTAGTTTATTACTAGAAACCATTTTGTTTCATAACATTCAAAATTAGACTTTTTCTGTGTATACAAAAATACGTTGGGGAGGAGGGTGAAAACGGTTTTGGACAGAGATGGTGTCAAAGGGAGGCCAAATTTGGTGTTTTGACCCTTTTGAAAAAGTTTAGCCTGATTTGACCTTGCTTTAAAAAAATCAGGATCTGACCCCTTTTTCTATCGTCGGGGTCGATGACGGTCAGGTACAACTACCTACCACTACGGACCCTGGCGGCAGGCATCTAATCCACATCAGTGCAAGTAAACGGCACTGACCTGCTGTCAAACTCAAACCTACCGCCGAGGCTCCTAGCGGTAGACTGTTATACCCTACCACCGAAGACCTTGGCGGTAGGTGCTGAACATTTATAAAGCACCGGGGGCCGTCTCGCGGGGCTCACCCACGAACCAAGCCCCCATCTTCTCCCCTACCGCGCCCGCGCCTGCAAGAATATAGAGCAGTTGCCCTCTCCCATCCCCTCCACGGCCCCTCCGATCTCCTTCGTTTCTCCATCATTTTTGCTAATCGAGATGGCTCTACGACGAGAGAAATAAGCTCTCTCAATCCCTCCAAGTAGTTTTAGTCAAAAAGTTTTCGGAGGGGGATGAAACCCGCTTGAAGAGAAATGAGGAGCGTACTGCGAAGAGGAGGGGGGAGACCAAGTGATATGGTCATGTCGAACTACTCGCTTTATGTTGAAGTAGTTAAACTATTTGCTATTTGTGTTGAGCTGTGAACGAGAACTTGTTGGCTATGTCGAACTACTTGGTATTGTCGATTTGCTACACTATCTGCTATATTGGACATGTAGACCTATTCGATATGTTTGATGTGTTGAACTATCATTTATATCGATGCGTTATATCATAATATTTTGATTTGTAAACTATATTACTGTGTGGGGAATTTTTGGTATTGAAATGATCAAGTTTTGCATAAAAAAGAAACAAGCATTGAATGGGACAAGACCCTACCGCCGTAGTCCCTGGTGGTAGAGTTGCACACCCTACCATAAATTTTAAAATAGCTTTAGTTAGAGAATCCGAACCACCTACCGCCAGGCAGGTTGGCGGTAGGTTTGTGCATCCTACCGCCATGACGCTTGGCTTGCACTGCCTACCGCAAAATTCCTCCCCTCCCATGGCACAGTATTGTTCAGGGGGGTTTACGGGGTTTGCGTGGCCTCCCTACTGCAAGCGATAGTGGCGGTAGCTTTTACCTACCTATCGCCGTCCTCTCTGGCGGTAGGAGTTTAGTACACGTCAGCCATAAGGCAGGAGATGACGGCGATTGTCGTGAATCTACCGTTAGACACTGCAACCTTATCGCCATCAGCCCCAGTGGTAGATTTTTTTCCAACTAGGATCAAATATGGATAAACTTTCCAAAGGGTTAAAACATCAAATTTGATCTTCAAGGGAGGGGAACGGCTGTTCGCTTTGAAGCGTTGTGAGCACAACTTCAATCTTTGTTTCTTCCGCTCCCCCCTTCCGCTCCCATCCCGCCGCCCGCCGTGCGCCACTCCGGCGCCGGCGTCCACCGCCTCCCGCCGACGGTCACTCCGACCCCGGCGGCCACCTCTCCTCCCTTCGTGCGGCGGTTCTGGGGGAGCATGGCAGGCAGTCCGGCCTCCGTCTCGTCGGCGTTCCCTAGGAGCACGGAGCGGCCGGTGATCTCTGGCCTCGGGCTTTCGGAGAGCTCGGGCGCGGCGGCCTCCGCTGGAGCGGCGTCCGGGGAGGTGGTGAGCGCCCCCCGTCCGAGGTGCCATTCGTCCAGCCGAGACCTTCAAGGCGCGAGCTTTGGCGCCGGAGGCAGGCGAAGAGAGAGGGCGCTTCTCATGCCGTTCCGGCTCCTGCGCAGCGGGAGATCTCGCCGGATATGGACGGCAAGTGCTTCCGATGCCTCAAGGAGGGGCACTTCAGGAACGACTGCACCAACCCCATGGTTTGCTTTCGGTGCGGTCAAGAGGGACATCCTTCCAGGGAGTGCAAGCGGCCGCGCAACCCCTCGTCGCAGGATGAGCTACGGCGGCAGGCTTTGGCCAAGGTGGCGCGTCGTGAGCAACTCGGGCTGAGAGAAAGGGCCTCGCTCGTCAGATCCCAGACCCCCCCGCCTCTGCCACCCCGCTCCGACAGGGACTGCGCGCTGGTGTGGCCTCGCCTTTCGCCGCCCGGCAGGGACCGCGCGCTGGGGTGTCCTCGTCTCGCGCCGTCGGGTTCCCAGCGGGTGGATCCGGAGGAGGAGCCTGCCATGGGGGAGCTCTGTGTGGTCAGGCGGGGCCGGACGATGGCGGATCTGGAGCAGAGGTTGAGATTCGCCATGGTGGCGTATGTGGCCGGAGCGCGCCACGACATCGAGTCGGAGTTCGTGCTTCAAGCCCTGGAGGAAAAGCTTGACATTCAGTCACAGTGGGTCTCAGTTCATCGCTATCGGCCTGAGGATTTCCTTGTCGTCTTCGCCTCCGCTGAGATCAGGAACAGAGTGAGCTCGAGGCCGCCGCTAGAGCACCGTGGGGTTAAGCTGTTCTTCAGGCAGTGGACAAGGCAAGCGCAGGCCGTCCACTCCATCCTCAGCCAGAGAGTGTCGCTAGTGTTGGAAGGCATCCCGCCCCATGCTTGGGAGAGAGATACCGCCGAGGACCTGCTGGGTTCGGCATGCCTGGTGGACACTATCGTGCCAGACACGAGTTCAAGGAGAGATCTTTCCGCTTTCAGGCTCACTGCTTGGACGGCGAACTACGATAGCATTCCGACGCTCCGTTGGTTGGCGGTGCCTGAGCCAGGCTTGGTGGCGCCATTGTTCGAGCCCACAATGCTGCAATACAAGGTGTTGATTCACATTGAGGAGATCAGGGACTTTGGAGAGTTCATGGAGCCACCGTGGACGGTGTCGGTGTCCTCCGACAGCGGTCAGAGTGGCCTCCCCAGCCCCGATGGTGGCGGCAGCGCTATGGCGGGGGAGGCGCGGCCTTCCGTCCCTACTGGCAGTTCGGCGCCAGGGATCAGCGCGGTGGTGTCGCCGCCGGTTCCTCTCGGAGTCGCGGTGGTGTGGGGGAGTCCCCGGCTGCTTCGCCGGCGACCGCGGCCTGGGCACTGCCGCCCATGGAGCCGAGATCATGGATTGCATCAGCTGGTCAGCTACAACCTGTAAAGGAGAGAATCGCAGTCCGGCACCCCGCTTTTGACTGCTTGACGATGCCAGCTGGACCAACGGAAGGATCAATAGAGGGAATTTCAGATCAAGAGGTGGTTACTCCCGTGCCAGCAATGATTGGGACGCCTGGTGGGACGCGTTCTGGGATTCTGCGGGGGGGGGGGGGCAGATCGTGGGGGCCCAGCCACGCAGCCCAACTAACTTGAGGAGATCGGAGGGGCCACCCCTCCCCCGCGCCTCCCCCACGCGCTGCCACAAAGCTTCTAGGGAGCACGTGGTCGATGGGGTCCCGCCAAGCGGGCCGGGTCCCAACACTGCGTCGCTGTCTCCCGGGGCCACAAGTCTAGTCGTGTCGGCCCACGTGCCTATTGATGGGGGAAACCAGATTGGTGGGGAGGCCGCGATTCCGGACCACGCCATGATTGCCTCGGATCTGGCACCTAACCAACCCAGCCAGCCAGAGAACGCCAATGATTGCGAGACCAGCGCGGAGCACGAGGTTCAAAGAGAGGAGTCCACGCCAATCAATTCTGAGAGCCAGCCTGTGACTACTAATGATTGCGAGACCAACGCGGGAGACGAGGATCAGAGAGAAGATTCCGCGCCAATCATCGACGAGAGGAGCCATGCAACTCCTGTTCACATGGAGGAGTCTACGTGCAAAGAGCCTGCGTGCATGCCTTGCACAGACTTAATTGTGCGATGGTGCCGTGCTGGGTCCTGACCCCCCCCCCCCACGGATGAGGCCGCTGCCATGGAGGGAATGACGCCTCCCGAAGCAATCGCTTACTCCAAGCTCAAAGCGTTTTGCGTCAACATCGTCAAGAAGCTTGCCCCGCCCCTGCTTAAGGAGGTGCAAGCCTCCACGCTTCGACCAGACGCATAGCCGTTCACGCCGAGGCGCACTATGAGAGCCACGAAAAAGGCTGGGGGAGCAGCCTCGTCAAAGCCACCCCAGCTGAGAATGTGCTGCTTCGTGCGCTCGGCTTGGCGCCGCATGATCTGCAGGTGGATGAGCAAATGGTGGAGGATCTAAAAGGACCGTTCGACTCGCTGCTCAGAGAGTAGCACATCCGAGTCATTGCCTCACTCTTTGGGAAGACCATGCCAATTGGTGGAGATCTTGGAGGGGTAAGCTCGACGGCCTTGGGAGTACATTAGCGTTGAGCAATGTCCAGAGGGAGTGGTTGTGAATTCTTCCATGGATTTTAGCCCATCGATCCTATGTTGGAACGTGAGAGGATTAAACAACCCAGCGAAGAGAGATGCAATTAGGGCGTTTGTTGCCACCGTGAAAGTGAATGTAATTTGTCTGCAAGAAACTAAGATGGAAGTCATTGACCGTTACACTGTGTTGCAATGCCTCGGGCCGGCCTTCGATGGCTTTGCTTTTCTGTCCGCGGCAGTTACGAGAGGTGGAGTTCTCATCGCTTGGGATTCGACTTGCATTGACATTGATCAGTTCCACGCGAACACTGATTTCATCTCGGGGCGTGTTCTTACGAGACATGGGGCATCCTGGTGGATTTTCGCGGTCTATGGACCGCAAGGAAACACTAGGAAAACTGCGTTTCTGGAGGAGCTTCATGCAGCGCGAGCGCTCAGGCCTGGACCGTGGATGATTCTTGGCGATTTTAACATGATTCTGCGTGCCTCGGAGAAGAATAACTCGAACCTGAACAGGAGCATGATAAACAAGTTCCGCAGCTTTATAGACAACAATGAGCTCAAAGAAGTATACATGCATGGGAGGAGATTCACTTGGTCGAACGAGAGAGATGTCCCTACCCTAACCAAGATTGATAGGGTGCTGGTTTCCGTGGATTGGGACTTGGAGTATCCGGACTGTCTCTTGGAAGCGTTATCCTCGGGCGTATCTGATCATGCTCCACTCCACCTGAACACGGGAGCTCTTTTCTGTCCTAAAAAGAGATTCCGCTTTGAGAATTACTGGCTTAAGCTCGAAGGGTGCGAGGATGCGATAAGAGAGGCATGGGTCTGTAGCGATATGATTGTGGATCCTTTCAAGCGTCTCGACGCGCTCTTTAGAAACGCTGCAGAGTCCCTGCAGTCTTGGGGACAGAGAACGACTGGAAACATCAAGTTACTCATGGCAGTGGCAACTTATGTGATCTGCAGATTCGACAGGGCCCGGGAAGACCGCATTCTCACCGACCAGGAGCTCTGGCTGCGTCGTACTCTCAAGCTGGCGTTGTTGGGTATGGCTTCCCTTGAGCGGACCATTGAACGTCAGTGTTCCAGAATGAGGTGGGTTAAGGAAGGTGATGCCAACACGAAGTTATTCCAAGCTTTTGCAAACGGCCGGAGAACCAAAAACTTCATTCCGTGAATCAAGGTTGGAGACGAGATACACACCGATCAAGACCGTATAGCGGATGCTTTCACTTCTTCCTTTATGGAGCTTTTGGGGAGAGATCAGGCGCGCGAATTCACACTTGATTTGGATGCCCTCGGTTTGCACACTACTGATCTGCAGGAGCTCGAGGAAATATTCATCGAAGATGAGGTGTGGAAGATGATTAAGGAGATGCCACCGGATCGGGCTCCTGGGCCGGATGGACTCACCGGTGCTTTTTACCAAAAAGCCTGGCCCATCATCAAGGGCGATATCATGGCCGGCTTCCTGAAACTGTATGTGGGAGATGGTCGGGGCTTCGCGAAATTAAACAGAGCTCTGATGGTACTCATTCCTAAGAGAAGTGACGCGGAGGAAGTGGGTGATTATCGCCCGATCAGCTTGCCTCATAGCTTTGGCAAATTCTTCTCCAAAATGATGGCCATCAGAATGAGGAAAATGCTTCCGGAACTAGTCAGCATGAACCAGTCCGCCTTCATCCGTGGGAGAAGCTTACACGATAATTTCCTCCTAGTGAAGCAAATGGCGAGAAAAATGCATGCCCGCAAAACATCAACCGTCTTTCTGAAGCTTGACATATCACGGGCATTTGACACCATCTCTTGGCCGTTCCTGTTTGAAGTTTTGAGAGCTAAGGGATTTGGAGAAAACTTCAGAAAGTGGGTTGCGATCTTGCTGCAGTCTGCGTCTTCAAGAGTCATTGTCAACGGGAATCAAGGTGTCAGGTTTGATCACGCTCGTGGGCTGCGCCAAGGAGACCCCAGCTCACCGCTCCTCTTTGTCATGGCGATGGACGTCCTCTCGGCCTTAGTTTGCAAGGCTGCTGCAGTGGGGGTTTTGTCCTCCTTCAACGGTGTGTTGGCAAGCCAGAGGCTCTCTCTTTTCGCTGATGATGTCGCGCTTTTCGTGCGCCCCACGGAGCCGGATCTCACTCGCATTAAAGAAGTCTTATACCTCTTTGGACACGCTTCTGGCCTTCGAGTGAACTATCGCAAAACATCGACAATTTTGATCCGGGGACAGCAAGGGGATCAGGACAGAGTGCAGCAGCTGTTAAACTGTCATATGGGGCAGTTCCCTTGCAAATACTTAGGGTTGCAACTCAGCATCCACAAGCTCTCCAAAGTGCATTGGCAGCCAATGCTTGATCAGGTCAAAAGCTTCCTTCCAACTTGGCAACGTGGCATGATTCAGAGACCCGGGAGACTAGTGCTCGTTAACAGCGTCATAGCAGCCCGCCCCATACATCATTTGCTAGTCATGAAAGCGCCCCAATGGGTCCTCGAAGAAGTGGACAAGTGGATGCGTGCTTTTTTCTGGGCTGGGAAAGAGGAGATCAATGGCGTACAATGCTTGGTTGCGTGGCATACCATCTGTAGGCCTAAGCCGTACGGTGGGCTGGGAGTCAAGAACCTGAGGACTCAAGGCCTGGCCATGCGCGTTCGCTGGGAGTGGCTCAGGAGGACAGATTCCTCAAGGCCTTGGCAAGGGCTACATCTCATGGTGGACAAAGAAGCCAAAGCGGTGTTCGACAGTCTGGTCCACATCGAGGTTGGAGAGGGCAGCAAGATCTTCTTCTGGACGGACAGATGGATTCACGGGTTTGCGGCAAAAGATATCGCCCCTTTGATCACCGGCATGGTGGACAAGCTCACGAAGAGAAAAAGAACAGTCCGGGATGCGCTTTTCGAGGACTCCTGGGTCAATGATATCACGGGCGAGCTATCCTTCACGGCCCACCTGCAGCTCATACACTTGCAGCATGCCTTGGCGACGATCCAAAGGAATGCTTCGGACGATGATGCTTTCTACTGGCCCTGGAGTGCCTCGGGTTCCTATAGCACTAAATCCACTTATAGTATGCTTTGCCAGGGCATGACTCGGTTTGCCGCTGCCCAATGCATATGGAGAAGTTGGGCGCCCCTCAAATGCAAAATCTTTGCATGGCTTGCCTCTCAGTATCGGTTATGGACTTCGGACCGACGTGCGAGGCATGGTCTCCAAGATACGGCTTCTGCATGTTACACATGCTACCAAGAGGAGGACACAACAGACCATATCCTCGCTGGATGCGTCTACGCGAGACAAGTTTGGAATGGCTGTTTCCGGCTGCTTCAAATCAACGTCCAAATTCCAAGCTCCGAGGATACTTTCATGGTGTGGTGGGACAAGGTGCGGAAGTTCTTCCATGGAAAGCTCAAGAGAGGTTTTGATTCGCTTGTCATCCTGACCGCGTGGCACTTATGGAAGCAGAGGAACGCTCGGGTGTTCAACCGCAATGATCAAGTCCGCTCGGAGACCAACCTTGTTCATCTCATACATGACGAGATCAAGCTTTGGAAGAAGGCGGGCCTAGGAGTTGAGGGGTTAGATCCTTTCGTGAGAGAGTGGGCTTTTGTGTTTTTTTAGGAGTAAATGTTTTCATGGTAGGCTTCTTCGTCTAACCGCGAAGTCTTATACAACTTTTTTTTTTCTATAAAGATAAGGTACGCCTTTACGTACTCTCAAAAAAAATCTTCAAGGGAGGAGGTCGCGACAGAGACGTCATGGGCATTTCCAGGATACGGCTAACGTTTGTTTGTTCCACTGATGCCGGCACGGAACGGAGAGAGAGAGACCTTGGACCGGTTGGAGGGCTCCCGTCGTCGCCGTGATGAACGTCTGACAGCGAGCGAGCCAGTTGCCATCGGACATGGATTGACCGACGGAGGGAGTACGTAGGAGTAGTATGTGCCGATACGATGCGACGCGCTCCCGCTGCTGCTTGCTAGGCTGTTGCTGGTACTACGGCGGCGGCCGACTAGCCTAGCCGATGACGCTGCGGCGCGGCGCGAGAGAGTGATGGGCTACTCGCTACTGGTGTGGCCGATAGAATGGTACGCCCCTACCGCCTCGTTCCGCACACCTCCCTCCTCCTCCTCCTCTCTCATAAAATCGGGAGACCTTTCCCTCCCTCCCTCCCTCCATCGTCTCCTCTCGTCCTACTCACACTCCACCTCCCCTCTCTCCCTCCCTCCCTCGCCGCGCCGTGCTCCCTCCACTCCACTCCCATCGCCCCAGGGCGCACACGGGATCGCGCGCAGATCTGTGCCCCCCATCCCACGCGCTCGCCTCCCACTCCCCGCCTCCCCGCGGCGGCCTGCCTGGCTTAATTTCGCCACCAATGCGCTCTGGGTAGGGCATGAGAGACACTGGCGGCGGCTTGCCGGCGGACCAATTCACATCCGGATGGAGCTCAGCGTCGCCGCCGCAGCCGTGGAGCTCGGCAAGCGGGGCCGCCCCGAGGACCAGGACCACGACCAGGAGCAGGACCACGGGGATGCCAAGCGGCTGGCGCTCGTGCCGTGGCCGCCGCACCAGCAGCACCCCTCCTCGCGGATCTACCGCGTCTCGCGCGGCTCCGGCGGCAAGGACCGCCACAGCAAGGTCTACACGGCCAAGGGCATCCGCGACCGCCGCGTCCGCCTCTCCGTCGCCACCGCCATCCAGTTCTACGACCTGCAGGATCGCCTTGGCTACGACCAGCCCAGCAAGGCCGTCGAGTGGCTCATCAAGGCCGCCGCCGCCGCAATCGACAAGCTCCCCGAGCTCGACGCCGCCGCCTTCCCCAACCACCCGGCCTCAGCCTCAGCCAACAAACAGTCTTCTGCTCTTCACGCGGAGGCCGACGGCTCGCAGCTCCAGCAGCAGCAGCTCACCAGATCGGGCTGCAGCAGCACGTCCGAGACCAGCAAGGGCTCCGTCCTCTCGCTCTCTCGCTCCGACAGCCGCGTCAAGGCCAGGGAGCGCGCGCGCGACCGTAGCGCCTCTGTGAAGGACAAGGACGACTCGGTCACCGCCGCCGTGCGCCGCCGCGCCCCCTCGGCGCAGGCGGCTTCCTTCACCGAGCTGCTCACTGGATTGGCGGCCGCCACCCCAGCTGTTGCTCACCACAAGCAGCACAACTCGTGGCAGCAGATGACCGCGTCTGCCACCGCGGACTACCTCGGCTTCTCCCAGCCAAGGAAATCCGGGCACGGGATGCTGCACACCTTCGCCTCCCCGGCCCCGCACCTGGGCAACATTGCGCCCGTCGCCATGTCCCCGGCGCAGCACTTCAGCTTATCAGCCGGCGGCGGCGATTCGCAGACGGACATGCCGCACTTCTCCTTCTCGCAAGACCACTACATGCCCGTCCATGCGGCGCCAGCGTCGGCTCCGGCAGTAGACTACAGTCTCAACTTCTCCATGTGCTCGGGTCTTGTGGGTGTCAACAACACTAGGGGGACCCTTCAGTCCAATTCGCAGCCGCACCTCTCCGGCCACCACCACCACCAGCAGCAGCTCCAGAGGCTGTCTACTCCACTGGATGCTCCGCACATACCCTTCTTGTTCAGCCCAGCCGTCGCGGTGGCCTCCCCCACCACAGCGGAGAGCCACTTCGGCGCGGCGGCCGCATTGCAGCTCTGGGAGGGGTTCCGGCACTCCGACATGAAGGAGAAGGGCAAGAACTGATCAATGGCTGTGCGCTTCTTTTGGATGCTGGTAGGTGATGAACTCTTCCAAATGCATACGCTTCCTTTGCTTTTTGGCTGCTTGTGTTTTTAGGCCTTTGTTTAAGGGTGGGATGCTTGCCCATTGGCTAATTTGTTATGATTATCTCACCCTTTTGGTGGTTCTCGAGGTGGCCTTGCGCCCCTAAATCCCGTAAAACACTCGGCCTGTTCTTGTGCAATTGACGAGTGTCAAAGCTTTAGGGGGAGGGAGCATTAGGCTGAACTTTCCAACAGGTGTCAATTCACTACTCACCGGAGAGGGATCTGTTTTGGTGTTCTGTTCCCCCCAACCATTATGTCACAGGGGACAGGCCAATCGCACGGTTTCTGGTTACCCGGCATTGTATTTTTAATGCCTTAAATTGTAGTAAGCCCAGGCTACGTTGTTCTAGTATTGCATGAAGGGGGTCAGCTATATGAACAAATGCACTAACAGGAAATACAGAATGGATAAAATGCACTAACAAATGCACAAATGCACTAACAGGAAGGGGGTCAGCTATATGAACAAATGCACAAATGCACTAACAGGAAATACAGAATGGATAAAAGATTTGTCATGTAGTCTAAAAGCATTTCCTGAAGGGCTTTTACTAGGTTTATTAATTGTTTAGGTGTAAGTAGAGGCACAGTCCAGAATTTCTTTGTAGATGTTTTTTTCTTCTTATTCAGAAGACATTGAAATGTCTTCAGCAGAGCTGAGTATTCAACCGTAACTAAAGTGAATTCATGTGCATATCATGACTGATATTTTCCTTAAAACTGGGTTTGTACATCTTAAAGTGAAACTGCAATATTTCATTCAACTTCTCATTTACTCTTAACTGAAATGCTTTGAAACTTAACTTGAAGAGTATAACTATATTTCTTTTTGTCAAGAACTTGGAGACCCAATCATCCCTCATTTGTCTGCGTCCGCAGCTGCCCCCCTCATATCAGAACCCCCAAATCAACATAGCATAGTTCATAGATCGGGGGCCACACGGATTGTGAGCTCCTCGTACGACTCCGTGGGCGTCCCAATCCACAGGGTCGTCGGCAAATGAGGAGCCGCTGCCGGATCCAGCCAAATTCCGGCGAGGGAAGGGAAGAGGACGGGGAAGTGAAGCGGACGAGGGACTGTGAGGAGAGTGGAAGTGTCTAGTGCCTAGGGTTTGGTCCAGTTGGAGTTTTAGTTGGGTGGGGGTGGGCCGGATCCTACGTGGCCGCCACGTCAGGACCTCCCTGTATTCCGTCCCACATGTGGGCTGGATATGAGGGGTGCCGGACGTTTGGGCTGCGTTTGAGGGGTCCGGTTGAGTGCCTAAATTTGGCCCGGGCGGTGTCCGGGTTGTCCGCCCGGGCGTTTAGGGGGGGGGGGGGGGGGGGGGTTCCGATTGTAGATGTTCTTAGTATCCAAGTAAGGTATTTTTTTTTGGGAGTTATTTTTGTATAAGAGTTTCATTCAGTGTTCATAGCCTTCTGTTGGTTGAGTATTGCAATGTTAGAGACGGGCCATAATGGTAGACCAGTCTATGTGTTGTTAAGCCATTGTGCTAGACTGCTAGTGGTGGATGGTTAGAGTTTCTGTGCATTGAAAAGAACCATAGAAAGGAGGCAAACTACATTATGCATTTCCTGATCTGTGGTAAATAAGAGATACTCCCTCTGTTTACAAATGTAAGATATTCTAACTTTTTTCTGAATCGGATGTATATAGACACGTTTTAGTGTGTTTGTTCACTCATGAGTCCGTATATAGTCTATATTGAAATATCCAAAACATCATATGTTTGTGAACAGCGGGAGTAGTTTCTTGGTCTTGTTGCTAGGTCTAACTTTTAGGTATTCGCTCAAAATTATCTCAGTGTGTGGTATACATAGACCAGTCAATAAGAAATTTATCTTGTCGAAGGACAAACCATACAGCATAATCTTCTCAAACTCTAGCTTTTCAAGACAGTACTAACTACAAAAAGTCAATTATTGATATGAACATGCGGTCAAAACATGATTACTCTTCGAAAGGTTCACTGTGAATCTCCAAGTGCTAATCCTGGAGTACTTAAAATTACACTAATTATGACAAAACCACATTTTGACATAATAGAACATCATTCACACCGTTTATATTTGTGTCACATGATTCATGGAGTCTTACCTCATTTTTGCAGTGCCTTGTTTACATAGTATTATGTATGTAATCAGTCCTTTTATCTGTTGAATAAGCCATCATAACTCTTCAGCCTATTGCTTTGTGAAATGTATCATACTTGTGCTAAAACTCTTTAGTATGATAAATAAATCCAGAGATATGAGTGATTAGGTCCTAAGCGCTTTTGAAAACCTCTTAAGTGAGCTAGCATAACTTAGTTGTTTACTCCATTCATTTGCCATCAATAGCCTTTTGCATTTTAGCTCATATATGTACATAAATAGCATAGTGAACGGTAACAAATATGTCCATAGCAATCTTTTGCATGGCTAGCATGGTAGTGCCTGTTAGCCTTTTGCATTTTACCTCAGATTTGTACATAAATAACATACTGAACAGCAACCAACATGTTCATAGTAATCTTTTGCATGGCTAGCGGGGCAGTGCATGTTCTCATTTGAGAACAAGAAGTGCCTCTACAGTCGTTGAAAGTAACACCAGGCTGGGTAAAGTGAATTTTTTCCACCCACTTGTATCTCCTTCCTATACCCTCTTTCCTTTTTTTGAAAAGGGGCATATATTAATATCGCGGAGATACCAATTACACCCAACGCAATGTCCTGACGACATTACGGAGGCACACAGCCCAAAAACAAAAAGAAGAAGAAGAAAGAAAGATCCCTCTAGAGTGATCAATTTCTTGTAACCACAACACGAACCACCGCCAAGACAACACCCGAAGTCCAAATTCTCCAAAAGCGACGCCTCCAAGAAGGAAATGGTGCACAAGCGCCGTTGTCGCCCGATCATAGATCTTTGGTTTTCACCCTGAAGAAAATCCGCGCTCTCAAAACAATGTCTTCAACAAGGCCACTGCCAGGCACAACCAATTAAGGCCAGACCTTGGGTTTTCACCCTGAAGAGCAGTTTTAACATGGTCCCTCTTACCCCCTCTTTTCACATGAGAGGTAAGAGTATAAAATAGATCTTAGCCGTTGATCTCATCAATGAATGGCTTGATTGACTCTTACCTTCTTACCTCACATGTAAAAAAAGAAGGTAAGAGGGACCATGTTAAAATTTGCCCACCCTGAAAGCTAAGACTCTGTACTCCTCTTGTGCCGCCGCCCCACTTGCCGATGCCGCTGCTATGAGTCACGAACCACCAAACAAGTCCTCATTGCCTCGAAGGCTCGATCCGCCATTACTAGGCCTCAGACCTCTGCCACCATGACGTTCTCCGCCACTGTCTTCACCATGAAAATCGAAATACCGACATGTCCCATAATGTCAACAGTCAACGAAGCTTCGCGTCACGCCCTCCTGAAGCCACACGGGCTGAAATAGGGGCGCACACGACCAAATCCCATCCGATCCAGCAATCTACAAGCGCTAGACACCCAATGAAGATCTCCGGTGGAGCCTTCCGGAACTCATCAATAGGCTAGATCAGTGAGGGCCGGCATCAAGCAGAACACCATCTTGGCGCTAGAAGACCCATAGGACCACCTCCTTTATCCAAGCAAAACCAGCAGGGCCCCACGCCGCCGGTCAGAACAGCGGAGGAGAAGGAAGCCGCGGCCGCTTGCGCGGACGCGTCGCTCGCCGCTCCGGATCACGCCAGCCCATGGCCAGAAGAGCCACGGCAACCAGCGCCTCGATCCCCTGGCGGCAACCGAAGGGCAGCGATGAGACCATGACCTAGGGATTCGAAGGATACCCCAAATCCAGTCGCCTCTACCGCCAGATCGTCGCCACAGGGGATCTCCGCTGCCACCCCGACGCAAGGGCGCCGTCCTGGCCGCCGCGCGTAGACTACCACCACCGCCGCCCAGCAGCTCCTGCGAAGGCCTCCAACGCACCAGCAATCCCAGCCACCTTCGGTAGCTGGGTCCGCCGCCACCACGGCGAGGGCCGGCGGCGAAGGGAATCAGGGAGGGGAGGACTTCTAGCAGCGCGAGGCTTCCGCCCCCGGTGTCGCCCTGGGGTGCGACACGGAGGTGCAAGATGCGATCTGGGCCGGGCGCTATAGTAAGTTGTGTTCAATATTGACACGGATGTTTACAATGCTATAAGATGTACACTTACAAAGTTTGGTGCTAAGAATATGGCCGTATGTGTTCTGTAGAACACAATCAAATTGGTGTGAATAATATGCCATTCAAACATGCACAATTTGTTATTATGTGTAGGACATGAATCATAACAATTTAGCACATTTTTCTTGTACGTCTTATAGCATTTCAAAGAACCATGATTTTTTAATTCTTAAACTTTTGGTAGTGGGAAAGGAGATAATATGGGGTGGAGATACAAGTTGGTGGAGATAAGCATTTCCGCTGGCTGGGTGGCATGGTTGTACTTGTACATATCATTTGGAACTTACAGTTGCATCTAGATTTGTTTAGTTATGTTTTGACAAATGACATACTTAGACCAGTGGGAGACTGAGTTTACTGAAAATTGTTCTCAATGTTCCTTTACCTTCATAGTTGCAGCTTGGCATTGTTAGAATCTGCTATCAGATTCATAATGCGATATAGTAGAGGATATCATTGTAAACTGTCAAGATTATTTCGTTGTTATAGAAGTTTCTCGTAACTTGCTTTTTTCCTCCAGTTCTGCATCAAGTACCATGTTTCACATATGCGTGATGTACTGCTGTGATATACATGCAAATGTGATAAATGCCACTGCAAATTAATCATGCTATCACAAAAGGTCGAGTTAGTCATTTTATAGCAGAGCCCTGATATTTAATGTTCGCCTTTATTGATGCTGTATAAAATTCTAATGGAAGCTACTACCTCCGTCCGGGTTTATTGGCCCCCCTTGTATTTTGAGCCAGACTTTGACCATCTATATGACTAACAAAATATAAATTATATGTTACAAAAAGTACACCATTGGATTTGTATTTGAAAGAGCTTTCCCATCGTATAATTTTTGTGACATATAGTTTACATTTCATTAATTAAACTTATAGGTCAAACTTTAGCACAAAATAAGAGGGGGCCTAATAAACCCGGACGGAGGGAGTAGACCTTTAGATCTGATTGAATTTGTTTTCCCCTTCCTTATTTCTAGAAAAGCTCTCCTCCACCTGGAAACATTCTGAGCATTTAAAATGATCTTACCTAAGGACTTGTTTATCTTGCCTTGAAATTAGGCTTATCAAGAAACTAGGGGTAATCAGCTTAAAGGTTGCTCATTTTCTTAGCTTAGTTAACTACAACTTAGGTCCCATTTGTACATAAGATATGCATAGTGGGTGGGTTAACGCGGTGTACTTGCTGGAACTAGAATCTGTTGTCCCCAAGATCTTTAAAGCTGTTGTTCACCACGTTCCTCTGGGCTCCCATAACATATTAGACAATATGGTAGTCCAATGCTGTTTTGAAGTATATATTGGCATTATGCTGAAAATGGACCTGACAGGTGAAGTTTTATCTTCTGTCCTGGTAGAATAATCCAAAGAAGATACTCCCTCCGTCCCAAAATGTAAGACTAGTTTTGACACTATGATAGATAGTGTCAAAAATGATATTACATTTTGGGACAGAGGGAGTATGTTTTACTCACCAATATAAATGCCTAACTGTGCTGCCATTGCTTTTCTTAATTGATGCTCCTGAAATTGTTTTGGTGCTCTTCTACCAAGATTGACCAAATGAGTGTTCTGCTAAAGTAAAAGTCATATAGACTGAAATATCATAGGTCAGCCTTTGTATGCCTGTTAGTACTGCAAACTATTTGAGTGAAAGATCTGAAAATATGTAGCACAACGTATGTCCACAGTTGTGATGATGATAGGTGCAAGTCTTGATCTTTTCATTACATAATTTGTGTTCTTTTGAGCTTACATTGTGTAGCATCTCTACTGTAGATTTGTAAGTAGCTTTCTCCTTTATCTGATTGATATCATAATTGTTTGACAGGAAGTGAAGACGGCCAATCATCATTTGGACATCTACCATGGTCATCGAAGAACCTCATCATCGTTACTCAGATGATCGTTTGCTTTCTTTTTACTCCATGTTGTTGTATTAATCTTGTTTGTGGAGGTGAGGGTTCCTGAGCAAAAGCTTGCTGGATTGCCCTTGCCATGCTTTGCACTCTAGAACTTTGTCAACTGATGCACGTACGCCGCCCTGAATCGGCAGCTCTTTTGACATTGTTGGGATGAGTTATCCCCCGTCAATTTTTCTTGTTCTCCGTTGTGTGCTGTGTGACTGAACTCATTGATCCAATCTATAAGATGAACTATGTATGTTGTGTGACCCTCTCTCTACCTTGTGCTGAATATGGTTCGCTGAAGAGGTGTAAAATGTACCTTTTTTGCAGTGTTTTATTTGTATTGCTCAGTGATGTATCTGCAGCAAGTGTGCACTAACTGAACTTGGTCAACACTGTGTTGCTGCACTGCTGCAGGCTTCTGTTATGTTAATTTCAGCTTCAAATATGGTTACCATTTGAGTAGCTTGTGAAAATGCAGACGCAAGTTCTGAACAAGACAAATTCTTACTCTTGGTTTTCCTCTACGGCATTGCGTTGTTGCTCATGCCTGAGATACTATTGAGGAGCATTTCTATCTTGTTTTTAAGCAAATGTGATGTTTTATGTTTATGCAAACTGGGTAAAAAAACGTGTCAAGTGTCTGGGAAAGAAAGTCTGAATCTTGAGTGAACAGTATATTTTATTTGGGTGTTGTTTGTTTGCTGTGGCAGACTGATGATAAAAGCAGGTATGCATTTCAACTGAACCTGCCTTCTAGCATGCCTGCAAAAAATCTAATATAGTGTGCGTTGCTGACAACACCAAAAATGTGAAGTCTATCCCTCCACTGCGTGCAGAAGCTGGAGAGACGGTCAAGACATCAACTTTTAACCATTGAGCAGGACACCAAAAATGTGAAGTCTATCCCTCCACTGCATGCAGAAGCTGGAGAGACGGTCAAGACATCAGCTTTTAACCATTGAGCAGGCTGCAGCTTCAGGCTTGTCCATACTTTGGGCAAAACAAATGTTCTGAAGGTAATTTATTTCTATCTTATCACAGTAAACAAGCAAGAAAAGGAAGATTGAAAGCTTAGTGCATATATTTATTGTACTACAACCTATGCTCTCTCTCGCGACTACAACCGCGACACCACCCCACCTACCACATCCCGCCGCCGATCTGCTCGCAACGGCGAATCCCCGCACCCCGCACCACGCCCCCCATGCCACGCAGCTCCAGATCCACCTGCTCGCCGCCCCGTCCGGGCTCGACGGTGCCGTACCTGCCTCCCCCCTTTGTGTACCGGGCCTTCCCGGAGATGCTGCGCCCGATTGGGTCGATGTCGCCGGCGACGCTGCGGGCGACAAGGGAGCGGAGATGGACGGAGAGAGCCATGCGGATCCGGGACGACGCACCACCTACCTCCTATGTGTTCGGGAGTGGAGGCGGCTGCATCAGAAGGCGGAGGCGGAGCCAGATCCGGAGATGAAGGTATGGGCGTCGTGGGGGATCGAGACCTATGGCGACATCACGGATCAGGAGCTTCTCAACCTGGCAAGGAGGATCTACTTCGAGGGCAGCAGAGAGGAGAAGAGGAGGATGCCGCATCCGTCAGCCCCTCCGAAGGATTTCGTCAATTGGGCGAGGGCAGAGGCCAAGAGTGCAGATCCACAGAGGCGCGCAAAGGCCAAGAGTGCAGATCCACAGAGGCGCGCAAGGTGGGAATGCATAGAAGGGAAGCTACCATCGGCACCGCCATCGGACTCGGAGGAGGTCGACCCTTGGCCGTACCTCTCCCCTACTCCGGCAACAGACTGAAAATTGACCAGATCTGCAACAGTGACTCTCTTGGACCTGAGTGTCACGAGTGGGGAAAGCAATTTTGGCTGGGCATGGCAACGATGGATAAGGTTTGCGAGCAGAAGCGGCCTGGAGGTATGGATAGTGTGTTTCTCCCCTTCTCTGCTTACCACTCCCACCATGAGTGCGCCAGGAACGCAGTCGGATTCAGAAAGGGAAGCAGAGGAGAGATTGATCATGGAGCACATCAGATGTCTGTTGAGGGACCTGCGTCTGCCCAGGAGAGGTTCAGGTTCGATTCAGAAGCTGGTAACCCATATTCTGGTCCATGCAACAAAGAGCGAGCTCGCACTGATAGCGTCGAACCAAACTACTCAACCAACAATGGTGTTTGTGTGGGCGCTAGCAGCGAGGAGCTCAAGAATCAGGAGAAGAAGAGTGCGCTGGGAGGCATTCTTCCGAGCCCAGCCTCTGGAGAGCCAAGAGCTGATGAGAGGTGCGGCACTTCCAAATCAGGGCCTCAGATGATCGTGCCTTCTGACGAAACTGAAGCTCTTCTGGTCATGGAGCTCTCCGGAGGGTTCAGGGTCGTTCGGGGAGGGAGAAGCGCCAACCGAGCTCTCAAAAATTTGGTGAAAAAGGTGACCAGATCATCAGGTGACTTTACAGGTAGCCAAGTTGACGAGGCAGAAGATAGGTATAGTCAGCTATGGATTCCTATAAAAAGTGGTGCGGGAGGGGAGGCTGAGACTAGGGTTCCCTCCGCTACCTCTTTCCCCCTTCCCCCCGCCGCCGCCCCACCCTCCCCCAACCCATCTGCCACCACTGCAGATCCACCCATGGCTGATGGTGGAAGAGGCCGCGGCCGTGGAAAAAGCAAGGGAGGAAGAGGAGATGGATCCAATAGCTGGCAGCACGAGCAGATGCACGCCGGAGCAGGGGCAGGTGGAGGACAGCCGCCGTCTTTGGGTTTGGTTTTCAGGGGCCTCCCCCACCATGGGCCTTCCCGGGGCAATTCCCTGGCCAATTCCCACAGCAACCTTGGGGGGGGGGGGGGCATGCAGCAACAGTGGTACGCCCCCCCCCCCCCCCAGCAGCAGCTGCAAGGGCAGGCTGGGGAGCAATCCTCAGACACAAGTGATAGCCATGGAGGAGGTTCTCAGCAGAGCAAAACCAAGGGAAGGTGCAGCAGAAAAAGAAGCAAGAGCTGGTTCAGAAACAACAAGCAAATCCAGGTCTGATGTCTTACACCAGTGTCACCTGCTTCAATTGTGGAGACCCAGGACACCACAAAGACAAATGCACCAAGCGAAAAGGGTGCTTTATATGCAAGATGATCAATCACAAGGTGGAAGACTGCCCCACTAGAAGAAAGCCTCACTCATCTGCCAAATATGTGGGTGGAGCTGCTCAAGGCTTGGGTTTCTACCACCTAGATATGCCAGATATTAATGCTCAACACCAGGGATGGCTCAAGAATGTAGGGATTGTCTTTGTGGAGTAAGGAGAAGTCACTAAAAAAGAGCTAGCCAAGGAGTTTGCAAGCATTTATAAAACTAACTGGCCATGAGCCATCAACAAGTTGGATGAATGGACCTTCCTGGTCAAATTCCCCCCCCCCCTAGAAATTGATGTGGAACAAGTGGTTGGGTATCCATGTTTTGGATTGTCCAAAGAGAACACAGTAGTTAAGGTGGAAGTTTGGCTGGGAGGTGTCACTACTGAAGAAGAACCGCAAGAGGTTTGGCTAAAACTCAGAAAGCTCAACCCCAAATGGTGTGAATGGACTGTCCTAGACCAAATCACATCAACTTTTGGGGGTGTTGCTGGATGTAGACTGGCAGCATAATTTCCAGAGTTTCTATTAAACCATCAGAGTCAAGATCTCATGCAAGGATCACAGGAGAATTGATATGGACAGCACAGGTGCTCTTGTCGTTCCACCGTTACTGTCAAGTAAAATATCAGACAATCGAGAGGCTCGCTATGAAATCAAGATGCAAAAGTATGTGGTTCCCGCTCTACGTCATAATAAGATCATGTGTGCTACAGAACAGAGGGGGGCCTTAGGTGTGAAGCCTATTCCATATGGTACGCTCGTGACTCAGGAAGAAGTGAAGCCCACATTCAGAACACCTTGTCAATACTTCAACAGAGCCAGCAGAATGAAAGTTTGAAGGTTGCACCACCAAGTTCATTTTAGTTTTGGCCTAGCAACCATACATGCAAGTATACGTACGTGTGTCTTTTTATTTATTTTTCCTAGTTTGTTTAGATTTCCTAGTTTACAACTTGTAATTGATAAGGAGTCCTCATCGTGTCCTAGTTTAGGTCGGGCTTAGCCCAGGTGTTACGCACCACCTATATAAGTAAGGGGTGCAGCTTTGTCTAGGTTTAAATTTTAGCATATGTGAAGAAAATACTCAGAAAAGCATATGATGGATGCGCCGCATCTGTGTTCCTGCGTTCCATAATTTTGGTTCGATGATTGCATGTGTTCCGGCGACCTAGATTGCCAGGGCATTAGTTTTGTTCGGTTCTTGGTCTTCCAGGATCGATCCAATCTCTCTTTTGCTTCTCCATCTACTTCTAATCTCCTCTGTTGATTACTCCGTCGCCGCCGTCACTAATCGTCATTAGCTTAATTCTCCATCTATCCAAGTACTACAACTACCACGTACACATCTTCTACTACTTTCCGATCCCTACAATCCATCCATCCATCTAGTCTAGCACTAGTTCTTCTGCACGTACACTTCTTCTCTCAAAAATTATTTCTTCTAGCTGTTTGCGCGAGTGAAAGATCAGGGACACCTCATAAAATCGACTCAAAACTATTTGAGCCGTATCAGTTGGTATCAGAGAGCGCCAGGTTTATCACTGCGCGCGATGTCAACTGCAAGCAAGCGTGACGAGGATGAGGTGCGAGAGGATGATGGGCCGCCGCAATATGGCCCCGATCTGGACCCAGGTGTCCGTGCTATGTTCAAGGCTACATACTAGCACTTCGACAACCACATGAAGGCCCTCTACGAGACGGTGACCGACGGGTTCCAGGCCATGCAGGCAGCCCTCGGTCGTCTAGAGGCAAGGGCAACCAGCGCGGCTGCGCCAGCGAGGGCACAACATGCCCTGCAGCAACGAGCACCTCGACATGTCCGTGATGCGGACGTTGCCAATGATGATAATGATGCTGAGTCCGTGGATGGTTCTGATGCTCGCGGCGACTTGCCTCACCGACCATGACAGGATGCTCGTCCCCGTGATGATGGACCAAGGCGGCGCCGCGATGAGGACGAGGACGGAGGTACTGGTAGAATAAAAATTACTATACCTTCGTTCACAGGCAAGGCCGGTCCTGAGGAGTACTTTGAGTGGGAGATGCGTGTGGAGCAGATTTTTGATAACCACCGTTACTCCGAGGAGCGGAAGATTCGTTTTGCTTCTCTTGAATTTTCAGGTTATGCATTAATTTGGTGGGATCAACTCAACCGCAATGACGCACGACCAGAATCGTGGCGTGAGATGAAGCGTACAATGCGTGCTCGCTTTGTGCCAGCTTATTTTCTTCAAGGAGCCATGACGGTGGATGAGTATTACCAACGGATGCAAGTTCTGATGATCAGAACTAATGTGCATGAGTCTGATGATGCAACAATGACACGCTTCTTTGAGGGGTTGAATGAGGATATACGTGACCGTGTTGATTTGAGGCAGTATAATGATATGCAAGAGCTTCTTCATCAAGCGGAGCGTGCCGAAGAGTGGGTCAAAGCCAAGCAAGTTTCCAAAGGCCGCACCAATTTCAGCATGGGGCGACGTTCCTATTTGCATGACGATGATAATGTCAATCCAGCTTCATCCTATAGGTCAGCTGTTACCGATCACAAGGAGATGAGCAAAGAATCTATGGCCGCGAGCAAAGTGGCTTCAAGGGCTGATTCAAGTGCGCAGTCTGCTATGCGTACTAGTGAGATTGTTTGTTACACATGTGGAGGTAGGGGACACAAACGCATTGATTGTCCAAACAAGAAGAGAGTGCTCCTTGTTAATGATGGATATGTTTCCGAAGACAAAACTTACTCAGAGTCTGATGAACCCAAGAAAGGGGAAAGTGAATCTAATCCTATCATGTGCTATCCTTTAGATTATGATGATCTGCCATGCATCATGGTGCAGCGAGCTAAAGAGGATCAAATTCCAAGTTCAGGACAGCGGTGGAAAATTTTTCAGTCACTATGCAAGATCAAAAACAAGTGTTGCAAGTTGATTATCTATAACACCCACGATGCGGCTATATCTCCCACGTGTCGGAGCACGACTTAGAGGCATAACCGCATGGTAGGCATGTCGTAAGAGGGGTAATCTTTACACATCCCATGGACTGAATAAGAAAGGGATAAAGAGTCGGCTTACAATCGCCACTTCACCCAATACATAAATATATCATACATCATCCAGAATACAATCAAGGTCCGACTACGGAACCAAAATAAAGAAAGACAACCCCAAATGCTAGATCCCCGATCGCCCCAACTGGGCTCCTCTACTGATCATCCGAAAAAGAAACATAGTAACGGCCCGAATCCTCGTCGAACTCCCACTTGAGTTCGGTACCGTCCCCTGCACTAGCATCATTGGCACCTGCATCTGTTTGGAAGTATCTGTGAGTCACAGGGACTCCGCAATCTCACACCCTCGCGATCAAAAATATTTAAGCTTATGGGTAGGAAAGGTAGTGAGGTGGAGCTGCAGCAAGCACTAGCATGTATGGTGGCTAACTTACATAAAAGAGAGCGAGAAGAGAAGCAAAGCACGGTCGAGAAGCTAAAAAGATCAAGAAGTGATCCTGAAACTACTTACGTTCAAGCATAACACGAAACCGTGTTCTCTTCCCGGACTCCGTCGAAAAGAGACCATCACGGCTACACATGCGGTTGATTCATTTTAATTAAGTTAAGTGTCAAGTTCTCTACAACTGGACATTAACAAATTCCCATCTGCCCATAACCACGGGCACGGCTTTCGAAAGTTCAAAACCCTGCAGGGGTGTCCCAACTTAGCCCATGACAAGCTCTCACGATCAACGAAGGACATTCCTTCTCGCGGGAAGACCCGATCACTCTCGGAATTCCGGTTACAAGACATTTCGACAATGGTAAAGCAAGACCAGCAAAGCCGCCCGATGTGCCGACAAATCTTGATAGGAGTCGCACGTATCTCGTTCTTAGGGCACACTGGATAGGTCAAGCTACGAGTAAAACCAACCCTCAAGTTGCCTCGAGGTGGCCCCGCAGGTTGGCCGTTTCAAACCAACACTCAGAGGAGCACTGGCCGGGGGGGGGGGGGGGGTTTAAAATAAAGATGACCCTTGAGTCTGCAGAACCCAAGGGACAGGGTATATGGTGGTAGGTAGGCAAATGGTAAAACCAAGGTTGGGCCTTGCTGGAGGAGTTTTATTCAAGGCGAACTGTCAAGGGGTTCCCATAACACCTAACCGTGTAAGGAACGCAAAATCAAGGAACATAACACCGGTATGACAGAAACTAGGGCGACAAGAGTGGAACAAAACACCAGGCATAACGCCAAGCCTTCCACCCTTTACCAAGTATATAGGTGCATTAAAGTAAACAAGATATAATAATGATATCCAAACAATATCCATGTTCCAACATGGAATAAAACTTCATCTCCACCTGCAAACTAACAACGCTATAAGAGGGGCTGAGCAAAGCGGTAACATAGCCAAACAACGGTTTGCTAGGAAATGTGGGTTAGAGGCTTGACATGGCAGTATGGGAGGCATGATATAGCAAGTGGTAGGTATCGCGGCATAGCAATAGAGCGAACAACTAGCAAGCAAAGATAGAAGTGATTTCGAGGGTATGGTCATCTTGCCTACAAAGTTCTCAGAGTTGACGAAAGTTTGATCCTCGTAAGCGTACTCAACGGGTTCGTCGATCACGTACTCGTCTCCCGGCTCTACCTAAATCAAGAACACAAGCAAAGGACCAACAATCAGTCACGGTGCAATGCACAAGCAACATGATGCAAAACATGGCATGACATGCGGGATGTGATATGCAATGCATATGTGTGCTCCGGAAGGGAAAGATTGAACAAAGCATCAACTTGGCAAACTAAGTGTGCCGCTGGAAAGATGAGTTGATTTCGGTCGAAATCGATATAAAGATCACCGGAATCGGATGCACGGTTTCCAAATGGCAAGCAAAACAAGAATGACACAATTCTGCGATTAACAGCACGATGCCATCTAGAATGCAACAAGAAACTAAGCTACTGCACTCCAACATAACAACAAAGCACATGGCATTGATCTAGTCAAGATGCTTGACAAAAGATGAAACTGAGCTACAGCTAAATCACACAAGAGCAGGTTCAAACAAGCATGGCAAAAGTGCAAAAGATATCAGCTTCATAGACTTAGTGAAAATACTAACATGCCAGAAAATAACATCAGGAAGCCAGGTTTAGAGCAAGCTAACTACATGCTACAGGAACAGATCATAGCAAACAAAGGCATGATATGAGACTACTAAATGCATAGATCAAAAACCCCTTACTGATCAAGAGCCAAAAAGGCACAGAAGATATTATGGCACCCAGAAAATAGAGCATGTCATAAACAGAATTATGAAGGCATCTTTGCGAGCTTGATGCACCCACCACAAGGCATTGCATGACAAGATAAGCATAGCATCAGCAAGAATACGTGTTCATGAAGCTAGCCATGGAAAGAACAAGTTTATAACATGCATGGATCAACTACAACAATTATGGCAAAATTGATTAACATGTAAACAATCTGCCAGGAACATTTTATAACAAAAGTAGAGCAATATTAAGACATGCTAGGGCACTCCATAATTGCAAACAGGGGCATAGATGGATAGAGCACAACCATATGTACAAATCATCCCTACTGAAGCAACTCAAAACAAGCATGGATCTCACTGTAGCATCATGGATACATGGCATAAAAATAACAGCAGAGCAAGGACTTAGCAAAATCCTAAGTCCCTGAAATCAGCAATATCACGAAGGCTACTTTGCATGCTTGTGCTAGAAACCACAAAGATCACACAAATACATGGCATACACCCCTGTAAAGATGGCATGACATAGACCAAAAAACATGTAGAGCTCATGTTCATATGAAGCACACAACAAATGTGACAAAAATGACAAATCCTCATACTCTGATAAGAATCGGCACCTAACAATTTATAGCACTCTTGCATCCACGATTTGGGCATCAAGATGGACTCAAACAAGCATGTCACAATAGAATGAAATGAAGAGCACATCATGATGAACATTTTGATATATTGCACACCCAAAACGGAGCAACACACATGAAGTTAGAGGCATCACAATATGCACATATGACATGAAGTTTCCCAGACTCGGTCAAAATCGCATGAGCACAGGATATCTAAAAGATGCACAGAGCGGAGGGTAGGGGCGCTCACCATGGGCTCTGCCCATGAGAAGAGGAGGTGAGGCAGGCCAGGAGGGCCGAGGAGGACATGGGCCTGGGAGGCCGAGGCCCACGTGACGGCACTGGGCGCGGTCGTCCCCCTCCCTTTGCTTGCGCGCACAGGTAGGGCGGCCGGCGACAGGGACCGGCCGGATCGGGCGTCGGGTGGCCGGATCAGGCGGCTCCGGCCCGGATCCGAAGGCGAGGGGGCCGGCGGCGAGCTTCGGGGCGGCGGAGATGAACGGGGGCATGGGGCGGCACGGATCAAGGGAAGGCGGTGGGGAGGAAGTCCGGCGACGCGGCGGCGGAGACGAGCTCGGGATCGGGCTCCTCCCGATCCGACTCGAGCATGGCGAGCGGGGTGCAGGAGCAGGACAACGCAGCGGACCGCGGCGGAGCGGCGAGGTGGCAGCGCAGAGGACGGCGGTGGTGGTGTGGAGCGGATGCCAATGAAACTCCGGTGGTGGAGCTTGCCGGTGACGACGGCGACGAGCGGCGGGGAAAACTCCGACGAGACAGACGCGGGCGGTGGCGCGCTCGGGCCCAGATGGGCTTGGGTGGGCCGGAGATGGATCTGGCGGGCCCGCGCGGTGGGAGGCTGCGGCTGGCACTGTTGGGGCACAGAAAACGAGGCGGATTAGGGTTAGGGTGCTCTCTCTCAGATTTGGACGGGGGAATGATTATTTATACGCAGAAGGAGTTTGGAGTGTCCAAATGAGGTGCGGTTTTCGCCCGCGCGATCGTGATCTGACGGCGGAGGACATGGAAGTGGTTTGGAAGGGTTATTGGGCCATTTTGGAGGGGTGTTGGGCTGCAACACACATGAGGCCTTTATGGTTCCCCGGTTAACCGTTGGAGTGTCAAACGGACTCCAAATGACACGAAATTTGACAGGCGGTCTACCGGTGGTGTACCAAGGCCGCTTGGCAAATCTCGGCCCATTCCGAGAATGTTTAACACCCGCTCACGAAAAGAGACAAAAGGGGGCGCCGGAGGACGTGGCAGTGTCGGATAGCAAAACGGACAACGGGGAAAATGCTCGGATGCATGAGACGAATACGTATGCAAATGAGATGCACATGATGACATGATATGAAATGCATGACATGAAGAAAATGCAAAACAAAGACAAAAACCCAACCACGAAGGGAATCTCATAACTTAACGCCGAAAATGGCAAGAGTCGGAGTACAAATATGGCAAGTTACATCCGGGGTGTTACATTATCGATGGAGGGAGCTACACCAACATCGTAAGCAAGCGTGTGGTGGATGCTTTAGGATTGAAGGCATGGCCACATCCGTAGTCACATTGCATTGAGTGGTTGTACAACTCTGGACGTTTGAAGGTGACTCACAAGGTACGCGTAAAGTTCAATATTGGCACATATTATGATGAGGTGATTTGCGATGTTGTGCCAATGGATGTGTGTCAGTTGCTATTGGGTCATCCGTGGCAATATGATCGCACTGCTATACATGAGGGGAGGTCTAACACTTATGTGTTCTGAGATGTTGGCATCAAACGGGTGCTGCAACCTATGGGTAACGATGCTATCAAGATTGATCATGTGTTTATATAAAAGGATATTTTGAAGAGTACCTCAAAACTGAGGACGGTTTCGCTTAATGGGGGAGAGGATGATATGGACAGCACAGGTGCTCTTGTCATTCCACTGTTACTGTCAAGTAAAATATCAGACAATCGAGAGGCTCGCCATGAAAGCAAGATGAAAAAGTATGTGGTTCCCGCTCTACGTCATAAGAAGATCATGTGTGCTACAGAACAGAGGGGGATCTTAGGTGTGAAGCCTGTTCCATATGATACGCTTGTGCCTCAGGAAGAAGTGAAGCCCACATTCAGAACACCTTGTCCATACTTCAATGTAGCCAGCAAAATGAAAGTTTGAAGGTTGCACCATCAAGTTCATTTTAGTTTTGGCCTAGCAACCATACATGCAAGTATACGTACGTGTGTCTTATTTATTTATTTTTCCTAGTTTGTTCAGATTTCCTAGTTTACAACTTGTAATTGATGAGGAGTCCTTATCGTGTCCTAGTCTAGGTCGGACTTAGCCCAGGTGTTACGCACCACCTATATAAGCAAGGGGTGCAACTTTGTCTAGGTTTAGTTTTTAGCATACGTGAAGAAAATACTCAGAAAATCATCTAATGGATGCGCCGCATCAGTGTTCCTGCGTTCCATAATCTTGGTTCGATGATTGCATGTGTTCCAGTGACCTAGATTGCCAGGGCATTAGTTTTGTTCGGTTCTTGGTCTTCCAGGATCGATCCAATCTCTCTTTTGCTTCTCCATCTACTTCTAATCTCCTCTGTTGATTACTCTGTCACCGTCGCCGCCACTAATCGTCATTAGCTTAATCCTCCATCTATCCAAGTACTACAACTACCACGTACACATCTTCTACTACTTTCCGATCCCTACAATCCATCCATCCATCTAGTCTAGCTACTAGTTCTTCTGCATGTACACTTCTTCTCTCAAAAATTATTTCTTCTAGCTGTTTGCGCGAGTGAAAGATCAGGGACACCTCATAAAATCGACTCAAAGCTATTTGAGCCGTGTCAAGAATTCCACAAAAAAGGGTGTTTGGGATCCAGGGGAAGCTGTATAGGATCCAGATTGATGTGGAACCTCCCCAAGCTGATACTGATGTAGTGGTGCAAGATCCCCCAAAAGCCAACAACACTGTCTCAATGGAAACAGACAAGGGAAGTGATGGGACATCTGGCAACTCAGGGCTGCATAAAAACACCAAGTCAGGCTCTGACAACGGCTCCAATACTGATGGTGGGAGAGGAGACCCAGAAAACCCACCCTCAACCAGCTGTCCATGATCCCAGAACCACCCACCCCTACTTCCCTCTTGAAGTCTCAAGCGCCAACATCTCTACAGCAGATCAAAACCAGTGCTCTAGACTATTTTATGGACAACAATGATAACTTGGATGGCTTTGGAATCTTGAGAGAAATGGAAGGATGGAATAATGAGGATATAGATACTGAAGATGAATGAGATGAATTACAAGAAGAGATGCAAGACAAGGAGACTTTGAGCAATGAGGTTGCTGAGCTACCCTAACAGTATGAAGTGGAGTCCCCCCCTCCAGACTAAGAAGAATGGGAAATGGGGGCCTACTCAAGCCCCCAGGGCCAGTGCTAGACATGCTGGAGATGGAAGGACAATCATGCAGAAAGCTCAACAACTCAAGGAGTCCCATGATGCAGTAACAAAAATGAGCAAGGTACATGTTCCACTCCTTTCTCTCTCTTCAATAATCCCCATTTCCTCACTGTTGCATCCAAGATAGGGATTGATGTAGATCCTAGGAAAGTAGATTTAGTTACTCTACCTTTTCATAATGTCCAGGATCCTGACAGGACTGTTGGTCCTGAATCAGGATTCACCACCCCCCAAAAAGATAGTGTAGATAATGGGGTGAATCATAGTAGTAGTTTAAATTCTGAGAATCTATGGAATTTGGTCTGCAACCACAAACGGAGCAAGCACCCCAAGAACAAAGTTTTTCCATGAATGCTATTTTCTGGAATGTGAGAGGTATCAATGCCCCTGGGAGGAAAACCCTAATTGTGGAAACTATTAGGAAACATCAAACCTCAATCTTGGGTTTCCAGGAAACAAAGAAAGAGGACTTCTCAGATTTATACCTTAAGTCTCTAGTAGGTAGTAAGAATTTTTCTTGGCACCACCTCCCATCAAAAGGCTCTGCTGGAGGTATTTTGATGGGAGTTGATGCAGATATCTTTGAGGTCATTTCTTGGTCTCATCTTGATTTCTTTGTGAGTTGTGTCCTCAAATTAAAAAGTAATGATACCACTTTTAGAATCATTACTGTTTATGGGTCACCCTATGAAGAAGGCAAGGAAGCTTTCCTCTCTAAGTTGCATTCCCTCTTCTTAGAGTGCCCCCATCCTACTCTGATTGGAGGTGATTTTAACCTTGTTAGATTTGCTAACGAGAAAAGCAATGGAGTAGTCAACCATAGGTGGTGTGACAACTTCAATGCTTGGATAGAGATCTGGAGTCTCCTAGAAATTAAGTTGGCCAGTAGAAAATTCATGTGGTCCAACAATCAGGTGGACATCATCATGTCTACCATAGATAGGTTGTTCTGCAATACTGAATTGGATGAGATTTGTCCTTTAGCCTCATGTAATGCATTACCTAGGTGTGGCAGTGATCATGTCCCCATTATCTGGGAATCTGGAGTGGAACAAACTATAAAAAGTAGTAGCTATAAGATGGAGAAATGGTGGTTAATTAGGGAGGATTTCTCCAAATTAATCAGCTGAATTTGGAATGAGCCTACCTCCAAAACCAACCCCATGGATAACTGGCAAGATAAGATTAGGAAGCTTAGAAGAGTGACAAAAGGGTGGAGTTTCAATGAGGAGGCTCAACTCAGAAGATATAAGAAAATCCTCCTTGAGGAATATGACAAGTTAGATATAAAGTCTGAAACAGTAGTTCTTTATAATGCTGAATTTTCAAGGCTCAAGTCCACCCAATGTGAGCTCCAGAAAATCTGGCTTCAAGAAGAAATTAAGGCAAAACAGAGGTCTAGAGTGAAGGAAATATGCCCCATAGGCAATAATAAAGTTGTTATTTATGTTTTCTTATATCATGATAAATGTTTATTATTCATGCTAGAATTGTATTAACCGGAAACTTAGTACATGTGTGAATATATAAACAAACAGAGTGTCACTAGTATGCCTCTACTTGACTAGCTCGTTAATCAAAGATGGTTAGTTTCCTAGCCATGGACAAAGAGTTGTCATTTGATAAGCGGGATCACATCATTAGAGAATGATGTGATTGACTTGACCCATCCATTAGCTTAGCACGATGATCGTTACAGTTTCATTACTACTACTTTCTTCATGACTTATACATGTTCCTCAGACTATGAGATTATGCAACTCCCGAATACCGGAGGAACACCTTGTGTGCTATCAAACGTCACAGCGTAACTGGGTGATTCTAAAGATGCTCTACAGGTGTCTCCGATGGTGTTTGTTGAGTTGGCATAGATCAAGATTAGCATTTGTCACTCCGAGTATCGGAGATGTATCTCTGGGCCCTCTCGGTAATGTAAACCACTATAAGCCTTGCAAGCAATGTGACTAATGAGTTAGTTACGGGATGATGCATTACGGAACGAGTAAAGAGACTTGTCGGTAATGAGATTGAACTAGGTATTGAGATATCGACGATCAAATCTCGGGCAAGTAACATACCGATGACAAACGGAACAACGTATATTGTTATGCGGTTTGACTGATAAAGATCTTCGTAGAATATGTAGGAACCAATATGAGCATCCAGGTTCCGCTATTGGTTATTGACCGGAGATGAGTCTCGGTCATGTCTACATAGTTCTCAAACCCATAGGGTCCGCACGCTTAACGTTCTGTGACGATTTGTATTATGAGTTATGTGATTTGATGACCGAAGTTTGTTCGGAGCCCCAAATGAGATCGGGGACATGACAAGGAGTCTCTAAATGGTCGAGACGTAAAGATCGATATATTGGAAGGCTATATTCGGACATCGGAAAGGTTCCGAACGATTCGGGTATTTTTCGGAGTATTGGAGAGTTACGGGAATTCGTATTGGGCCTTAATGGGCCATACGGGGAAGGAGAGAAATGCCTCAAGGGTGGCCGCGCCCCTTCCCCATGGACTAGTCCGAATTGGACTAGGGAAAGGGGGCGCCCCCTTCCTTCCTTCTCATTCTCCCTTCCCTTTTTCCTATTCCATGTGGGAGGTGGAATCCTACTAGGACGAGGGAGTCCTAGTAGGACTCCACACTTTGGGCGCGTCCTATGAGGGTCGGCCTCCTGCTCCCTTCGTCCTTTATATACGTGGCCAGGGGGCACCCCATAGACACACAAGTTGATTATTGATCCCTTAGCTGTGTGCGGTGCCCCCTCCACCATAATCCACCTCGGTCATATCATAGTGGTGCTTAGGTGAAGCCCTATTCCGTTAGCATCATCATCACCGTCATCACGCCGTCGTGTTGATGAAACTCTCCCTCGAAGCTCTACTGGATCGTGAGTTCGCGGGACTTCACCGAGCTGAACGTGTGCAGATCGAGGAGGTGCCGTATCTTCGGTGCTAGATTGGTCGATCATGAAGACGTACGACTACATCAACCGCGTTGTAATAACGCTTCCGCTTACGGTCTACGAGGGTACGTAGATGATACTCTCCCCTCTCGTTGCTATACATCACCATGATCTTGCGTGTGCGTAGGAAATTTTTGAAATTACAGCGTTTCCCAACAGTGGTATCAAAGCCAGGTCTATGCGTAGATGTTATATGCACGGGTAGAACACAAAGAAGTTGTGGGCATGGGTATATACATATTGCTTATTGTCACTAGTTGATTCTTGATTCAGCGGTATTGTTGGATGAAGCGGCTCAGACCGACATTACGCGTACACTTACGCGAGACTGGTTCTACCGACGTGCTTCACACAAAGGTGGATAGTGGGTGTCTGTTTCTCCAACTTTAGTTGAATCGGATTCAATGAACAGGGTTCTTTCTGAAGATCAAAAAGCAATCACTATACCGCATTGTGGTTTTTGATGCGTAGGTAAGAACGGTTCTTGCTCAGCCCGTAGTAGCCACGTAAAACTTGCAACAACATAGTAGAGGACGTCTAACTTGTTTTTGCGGGGCTTGTTGTGATGTGATATGGTCAAGACGTGATGAGATATAAGTTGTTGTATGAGATGATCATGTTTTGTTGAAGTTATCGGCAACTGGCAGAAGCCTTATGGTTGTCTCTTTATTGCATAAGATGCAAGCGCCAAATAATTGCTTTACTTTATCGCTATGCGATAGCAATAGTTGCAAGAGCAATAGTTGGCGAGATGACCATGTGATGACACGTTGATAGAGATCAAGATGATGGAGATCATGGTGTCATGCCGGTGATGATAGAGATCATGACGGTACTTTAGAGATGGAGATCAAAGGCGCAAGATGATCATGGCCATATCATGTCACATATTTTGATTGCATGTGATGTTTATCCTTTTATGCATCTTATTTTGCTTAGTTTGGCGGTAGCATTATAAGATGATCTCTCACTAAATTTCAAGGTATAAGTGTTCTCCCTGAGTATGCACCGTTGCGACAGTTCGTCGTGTCGAGACACCACATGATGATCGGGTGTGATAAGCTCTATGTTCACATACAACGGGTGCAAGCCAGTTTTGCACACGTGGAATACTCGGGTTAAACTTGACGAGCCTAGCATATGCAGATATGGCCTCTGAATACTGGAGACCGAAAGGTCAAGCATGAATCATATAGTAGATATGATCAACATAGTGATGTTCACCATTGAAAGCTACTCCATCTCACGTGATGACCATACATGGTTTAGTTGATTTGGATCACGTGATCATTTAGATGACCAGAGGGATGTTTATCTAAGTGGGAGTTCTTAAGTAATATGATTAATTGAACTTTAACTTATCATGAACTTAGTCATGATAGTATTTGCATAAATATGTTGTAGATCAATAGCTTGCGATGTAGCTCCCCGTTTATTTTTGATATGTTCCTAGAGAAAAACTATGCTGAAAAATGATAGTAGCAATGATGCAGACTAGGTCCGTGATCTAAGGATTATCCTCATTGTTGCATAGAAGATTTATGTTTTTGATGCACCGCTAGGTGACAGACCTATTGCAGGAGCAGATGCAGACGTTATGAACGTTTGACAAGCTCGGTATGATGACTACTTGATAGTTTAGTGCATCATGCTTTACGTCTTAGAATCGGGACTTAAAAAATGATTTGAACGCCACGGAGCATATAAGATGTTCCAAGAGTTGAAATTGGTATCTCATACTCATGCCCGTGTGAAGAGGTATGAGACCTCTGACAGTACTTTGCCTAGAAGATGGAGGAGAATAGCTCAACAAGTGAGCATGTGCTCAGAATGTATGAGTACTACAATCACTTAAATCAAGTGGGAGTTAATCTTCCCGATAAGATAGTGATTGACAGAGTTCTCTAGTCACTATCACCAAGTTACTAGAACTTCGTGATGAACTATAATATGGAAGGGATAATGGAAACGATTCCCAAAGCTCTTCGCGATGCTGAAATCAGCGAAGGTAGAAATCAAGAAAGAGCATCAAGTGTTGATGATTGACAAGACCACTAATTTCAAGTAAAAGGGCAAGGCAAAGAAAGGGAACTTAAAGAAGAATGACAAACAAGTTTCCACTCCCATGAAGAAGCCCAAAACTAGACCCAAGCCTGAAACTGAGTGCTTCTACTGCAAAGGAAATGGTCACTGGAAGTGGAACTGCCCTAGATACTTGGCGGATAAGAAGGATGGCAAAGTGAACAAAGGTATATTTGATATACATATTATTGATGTGTACTTTACTAGTGTTTATAGCAAACCCCTCGGTATTTGATGCTAGTTCAGTTGCTAAGAGTAGTAACTCGAAACGGGAGTTGCAAAATAAACAAAGACTAGTTGAGGATGAGGTGACGATGTGTTTTGGAAATGATTCCAAGGTTGATAAGATCACCATCGCACACTCCCTTTACCTTCGGGATTAGTGTTGAACCTAAAATAAATGTTATTTGGTGTTTGCGTTGAGCATAATATGATTGGATCATGTTTATTGCAATATGGTTATTCATTTAAGTCAAAAAATAATTGTTATTCTGTTTACATGAATAAAACCTTCTGTGGTCATACACCCAAGATGAATGGTTTATTGAATCTCGATCGTAGTGATACACATATTCCTAATATTGAAGCCAAAGATGCAAAGTTAATAATGATAGTGCAACCTATTTGTGGCACTGCCGTTTAGGTCATATTGGTGTAAAGCGCATGAAGAAACTCCATGCTGATGGAATTTTGGAATTACTTGATTATGAATCACTTGATGCTTGCGAACCATGCCTCATGGGCAAGATGACTAAGACTCCGTTCTCCGGAACAATGGAGCGAGCAACTGACTTATTGGAAATAATACACACTGATGTATGCGATCCGATAAGTGTTAAGGCACGCGGCGGGTATCGTTATTTTCTGACCTTCACAAATGATTTGAGCAGATATGGGTATATCTACTTAATGAAACGTAAGTCTGAAACATTTGAAAAGTTCAAAGAATTTCAGAGTGAAGTGGAAAATCATCGTAACAAGAAAATAAAGTTTCTATGATCTGATCGCGGAGGCGAATATTTGAGTTATGACTTTGGTCTTCATTTGAAACAATGTGGAATAGTTTCGCAACTCACGCCACCTGGAACACCACAACGTAATGGTGTGTCCGAACATCGTAACCGTACTTTATTAGATATGGTGCAATCTATGATGTCTCTTACCAATTTACCACTATCGTTTTGGGGTTATGCATTAGAGACAGCTGCATTCATGTTAAATAGGGCACCATCTAAATTCGTTGAGATGACACCGTATGAACTATGGTTTGGCAAGAAACCAAGCTGTTGTTTCTTAAATTTAGGGTTGCGATACTTATGTGAAAAAGTTTCAAACTGATAAGCTCGAACCCAAATCGGAGTAGTGCGTCTTCATAGGATACCCAAAAGAAACTGTTGGGTACACCTTTTATCACAGATCCGAAGGCAAGATATTTTGTTGCTAAGAACTGATCCTTTGTGGAGAAGGGGTTTCTCTTGAAAGAAGTGAGTGGGAGGAAAGTAGAACTTGATGAGGTAATTGTACCTTCTCCCGAATTGGAAAGTAGTTCATCACAGAAATTAGTTCCAATGATTCCTACACCAATTAGTGAGGAAGCTAATGATGATGATCATGAAACTTCAGATCAAGGTACTACCGAACCTCGTAGGTCAACCAGAGTACAGTCCGCACCAGAGTGGTACGGTAATCCTGTTCTGGAAGTCATGTTACTAGACCATGACGAACCTATGAACTATAAGGAAGCGATGATGAGCCCAGATTCCGCAAAATGGCTTGAGGCCATGAAATCTGAGATGGGATCCATATATGAGAATAAAGTATGGACTTTGATTGACTTGCCCGATGATCGGTGAGTCATTGAGAATAAATGGATCTTCAAGAGGAAGACGGGCAATGATAGTAGTGTTACTATCTACAAAGCTCGAATTGTCGCAAAATGTTTTCAACAAGATCAAGGTGTTGACTACGGTGAGATTTTCTCACTCGTATAGATGCTTAAAAAGTCTGTCCGAATCATGTTAGCAGTTGCCACATTTTATGAAATCTGGCAAATGAATGTCCAAACTGCATTCCTTAATGGATTTCTTAAAAAAGAGTTGTATATGATGCAACCAGAAGGTTTTGTCAATCCTAAAGGTGCTAACAAAATGAGCAAGCTCCAGCAATCCATCTATGGACTGGTGCAAGCATCTCGGAGTTGGAATATATGCTTTGATAAAGTGATCAAAGCATATGGTTTTATACAGACTTGCGGTGAAGGCTGTATTTACAAGAAAGTGAGTGGGAGCACTACAACATTTCTGATAAGTATATGTGAATGACATATTGTTGATCGGAAATAACGTAGAATTTTCTGGAAAGCATAAAGGAGTGGTTGAAAGGAGTTTTTCAAAGAAAGACCTCGGTGAAGCTACTTACATATTGAGCATCAAGATCTATAGAGATAGATCAAGACGCTTGATATATTTTCAATGAGTACACAAGATTTTGAAGTAGTTCAAAATAGAACAGTCAAAGAAGGAGTTCTTGCTTGTGTTGCAAGGTGTGAAGTTGAGTAAAGACTCAAAACCCGACCACGATAGAAAATAGAAAGAGAATAAAAAGTCATTCCCTATGCCCCATTCATAGGTTCTATAAAGTATGCTATGTTGTGTACCAGACCTATTGTATACCTTAGCATGATTTTGGCAAGGGAGTACAATAGTGATCTAGGAGTAGATCACTGGACAACGGTCAAAATTATCCTTAAAGGACTAAGGAAATATTTCTCGGTTATGGATGTGATAAAAGAGTTCGTCGTAAAGAGTTACGTCGACGCAAGCTTTTGACACTGATCTAGATGACTTTAAGTCTCAATTTAGATACATATTGAAAGTAGGAGCAATTAGCTAGAGTAGCTCCGTGCAGAGTATTGTAGACATAGAAATTTACAAAATACATATGGCTCTAAATGTGTGTAACGCCCGGATAATTAGGCTACAGTAAAACTCTTTTAATGATGCCATGTCATCTTTGATTACTGTTGCTAAACTTTCGTTAGTTCAAAACGATTCAAAAATCAATTAAAAAAATGACAAACAATAAAAGTTTTCAAAAGTTAAATCAAAAATGTTCGGGCAGTGCCATAAATTGCATATTTAATTATGGTGTAATAAACACATTTTTATAAAGTGCCTAAGAATTTTAAAATGGATTGAAAGAGAAAAGAAAAATAAATAAAAGGAAAAGGAAAACACAAAAACAAAAAAACTAACAAAAACGAAAAAAAGGAGGAAACACCCCCACTGGGCTCCAGCCCAGCAGGCCATCAGGCCACCCACCCGGCCGGCCCACCCCGCGCCCCCACTCCCTTATCCACTCCCTTCCCGAAAATTCTAGCCTAACTGCACCCCACTTCCCCCCCACTCCTCCTGATCCAGATCGGATTGGGCACTCGGCGACGCCCTCCCACGCCGTGCCGACTGCCCCCCCCCCCCGCGCCAGGACACCGCCGCCTCGCCCTCGTCCGTCGTCGCCCGGAGCTCGCCTCACCGAAGCGCTTCCCCGCCGGCCTGCGCCTCCTCGACCCCGTCTTCCTCCCTCGACGGCCTGCATCCACTCCGACGCGTCGTCCCCGTCGCCGTCCTCACGCACCGCTGCCCCGTACCCTACCTCCCATGGTGAGGCCCCGGGCTCCCGTCCCCTCTCCTCGCGCTCCCTCCCCCGCGACCGTCGCCGCGCCTCACGCGCTCCGGCGCCGCGCTCACCGCGGCCGGCCGCGCCCTGGCCACGCGTCGCCCGGTTGTGCCCGTCGTCCCTACTCGTGGTGCACGCCCCACCTGCCGAGCGCTCCCCCGCGCCCCCGTCCGGCCGGTCCGTCGCCGCATCATCGCGGGTGACCGCACCGCCCGTGCCCTCCTCACCGCGTCTACCGTCCGTCCCGTCCCACCATGCCTCCGCCCCCCCCCCCCCCGCCTGAGGCTGCCGCCACCTCTTCCCCTGCGCTCGCTCGCGCCGCCCTGCCGTTGCCTCGCCGACGCCACCGCCCCCTGTGCCGCTTGCAGTCCTGCTCGCCGCCCTGCGTCCGTCTTTGCCCGCCGCGGCCGGCCGGCGAGTCCCGCCGAAGCCATGGCCTCGCCCCGGCGACCTCCACCTGCCCCTCGGGCTCACCCGCTCGGGCGCTAGAGCCCCAGCGCCTGTGCCCGTTGTGGCCAGGGCCGCTGACCACTGTGCCAGTGCCCCCCTGGCCCTATGACATGTGGGGCCCCAACCCCCACAGAACGTTTTTTTAAATAACAATAATAAAAATAAAAATAATTAATTAATTAAAGAATTAATTAACTGAATTAATTTTGATTAATTAAACTAATCAGATAATTAAACTAATTAAACATTAGTTATCTAATTAACCTGATTAGTTAATTAGCTAATTAATTAGTATGACAGTGGGGCCCACCCCCTAATTAATACTAATTAGATTAATTAAATTGTTTAATTAAAGTGTGTCATTGACCAGTGGGACCCACTGGTCAGGTTGACCAGTCAACTCTATTGACTGCTGACGTCAGCATGACATCATGATGATGTCATAAATCTAAATTTCGAATTAATTTAAATAATTAATTAAATTCCAGAAAATTAATAAAATCTTTAGAAAATTATATCTTTTAATCCGTAACTCGGATTAAAATATTTTCAACATGAAAGTTGCTCAGAACAACGAGGCGAATCCGGATACGCAGCCCGTTCGTCCGCCACGCATCCCTGGCATAGCAAACACACAACTTTCCCCCTCCGGTTCATCTGTCCGAAAACGCGAAACACTGGGAATACTTTCCCGGATGTTTTCCCCCTTCATTGGTACCACCTCGTACCGCGTTACGGAACACCTAGCATCACGCTTTGTCATGTCATGCATCGTCATGCATTTGTTTGCATTATATTTATTGTTTCTTCCCCCTCTTCTCTCGCTAGACACCGAGACCGACGCCGCTGCTACCCAGTACGACTACGGTGTTGACGACCCCTCTCTCTTGCCAGAGCAACCAGGCAAGCCCCCCCCCTTGATCACCAGATATCGCCTACTCTCCTCTATGCTTCTTGCATTAGAGTAGTGTAGCATGTTACTGCTTTCCGTTAATCCTATCCTGATGCATAGCTTGTCCTTGCTACTACTGTTGTTACCTTTACATGCAATCCTAATGCTTAGTATAGGATGCTAGTTTATCATCAGTAGCCATACATTCTTGTCCATCTGCCATGCTATACTATCGGGCCGTGATCACTCGGGAGTTGATCACGGGTATATACCTATACATAATATATGATACATGTGATGACTAAAAGACGGGTCGGCTCGTAGGAGTACCCGCGAGTGGATCTTTGTGGCGAAGCGACAGGGCAGGTTGAGACCACCTAGGAGAGAGGTGGGCCTGGCCCTGGTCGGCGTTCGTAGTTATTTCAAGATAACACGTTTAACGAGATCTTGGTATTTGATCTGAGTCTGGCCACTGGCCTATACGCACTAACCATCTACGTGGGGACAGTTATGGGCACTCGACGTCGTGGTATCAGCCAAAGCCTTCGTCACGTCAGCGACTGAGCGGCGCGCGCCGGATTGGAACGTAAGCCTGCTCTTGTATTAAGGGGGGTAGTTCTGCTTCCGGCCGCCCTTGCAACGTGCGGGTGTGCAATGGGCGATGGGCCCAGACCCCTGCGCCACAGGATTTAGACCGACGTGCTGACCTCTCTGTTGTGCCTAGGTAGGGCTGGGACGTGTTGATCTTCCGAGGCCGGGCATGACCCAGGAAAGTGTGTCCGATCAAATGGGATCGAGCATGTTGGGTTATGTGGTGCACCCCTGCAGGGAAGTTAATCTATTCGAATAGCCGTGATCTTCGGTAACAGGACGACTTGGAGTTGTACCTTGACCTTATGACAACTAGAATCACATACTTAATAAAACACACCCTTCCAAGTGCCAGATACAACCCGGTGGTCGCTCTCTAACAGGGCGACGAGGAGAGGATCGCCGGGTAGGTTTATGCTACACGATGCTACTTGGTGAACTTACCATCTACTCTCTTCTTCTGCTGCAAGATGGAGGTTACCAGAAGCGTAGTCTTCGAAAGGACTAGCTATCCCCCTCTTATTCCGGCATTCTGCAGTTCAGTCCACATATGATAGCCTTATTACAGTTGATACCAATGCATACATATGTAGTGTAGCTCCTTGCTTGCGAGTACTTTGGATGAGTACTCGCGGTTGCTTTTCTCCCCCTTTTCCCCTTTCCTATACCCGATTGCTGCGACCAGAGCCAGACGCCTCCGTCGACGACGACTACTACTACTCGGAGGTGCCTACTACTACGTGCAGCCCGCTGACGGCGACCAGGAGTAGTTTAGGAGGATCCCAGGCAGGAGGCATGCACCTCTTTCGATCTGTATCCTAGTTTGTGCTAGCCTTCTTAAGGAAAAATTGTTTAACTTATGTCTTTACTCAGATATTGTTGCTTCCACTAACTCGTCTATGATCGAGCTCTTGTATTCGAGCCCTCGAGGCCCCTGGCTTGTAATATGATGCTTGTATGACTTATTTTATTTGTAGAGTTGTGTTGTGATATCTTCCCGTGAGTCCCTGATCTTGATCGTACACATTTGCGTGTATGATTAGTGTACTATTGAATCGGGGGCGTCACAATGTGGCAGACCCGTTGACTAAATTTCTCTCCCAAGCAAAACATGATCACTCTTTGGGTGTTAATCACATAGTGATGTGAACTAGAATATCGACTCTAGTAAACCCTTTGGGTGTTAGTCACATGGAGATATGAACTAATCACATAAAGATGTGAACTATTCATGTTAAATCACATGACGATGTGAACTAGATTATTGACTCTAGTGCAAGTGGGAGACTGAAGGAAATATGCCCTAGAGGCAATAATAAAGTTGTTATTTATATTTCCTTATATCATGATAAATGTTTATTATTCATTCTAGAATTGTATTAACCAGAAACTTAGTACATGTGTGAATACATAAAAAAACAAAGTGTCACTAGTATGCCTCTACTTGACTAGCTCGTTAATCAAAGATGGTTAAGTTTCCTAGCCATGGACAAAGAGATGTCATTTGATAAGCGGGATCACATCATTAGAGAATGATGTGATTGACTTGATCCATCCATTAGCTTAGCATGATGATTGTTACAGTTTCATTGCTACTGCTTTCTTCATGACTTATACATGTTCCTCAGACTATGGGATTATGCAACTCCCGAATACCGGAGGAACACCTTGTGTGCTATCAAACGTCACAACGTAACTGGGTGATTCTAAAGATGCTCTACGGGTGTCTCCGATGGTGTTTGTTGAGTTGGCATAGATCAAGATTAGGATTTGTCACTCCGAATATCGAAGAGGTATCTCTGGGCCCTCTCGGTAATGTAAATTACTATAAGCCTTGCAAGCAATGTGACTAATGAGTTAGTTATGGGATGATGCATTACGGAACGAGTAAAGAGACTTGCCGATAACGAGATTGAACTAGGTATTGAGATACCGACGATCAAATCTCGGGCAAGTAACATACCGATGACAAAGGGAACAACGCATGTCATTATGCGGTTTGACCGATAAAGATCTTCATAGAATATGTAGGAACCAATATGAGCATCCAGGTTCCGCTATTGGTTATTGACTGGAGATGAGTCTCTGTCATGTCTACATAGTTCTCGACCTCGTAGGGTCCGCACGCTTAATGTTCTGTGACTATTTGTATTATGAGTTATGTGATTTGATGACCGAAGTTTGTTCGGAGTCCCGGATGAGATCGGGGACATGACGAGGAGTCTTGAAATGGTCGAGACGTAAAGATCGATATATTGGAAGGCTATATTCAGACATCGGAAAGGTTTCGAGTGATTCGGGTATTTTTCGGAGCACTGGAGAGTTACGGGAATTCATATTGGGCCTTAATGGGCCATACGGGAAAGGAGAGAAAGGCCTCAAGGGTGCCCGCGCCCCTTCCCCATGGACTGGTCCAAATTGGACTAGGGAAAGGGGGCGCCCCCTTCCTTCCTTCTCCTTCTCCCTTCCCTTTTTCCTATTCCATGTGGGAAGTGGAATCCTACTAGGACTAGGGAGTCCTAGTAGGACTCCACATTTTGGGCGCGGCCTATGAGGGCAGGCCTCCTCCTCCCTCCATTCTTTATATACGTGGCTAGGGGGCACCCCATAGACACACAAGTTGATCATTGATCCCTTAGCCGTGTGCGGTGCCCCCCTCCATCATAATCCACCTCGGTCATATCGTAGCGGTGCTTAGGTGAAGCCCTGTTCCGGTAGCATCATCATCACCATCATCACGCCATCGTGTTGATGAAATTATCCCTTGAAGCTCTACTGGATCGTGAGTTCGCGTGACGTCACCGAGCTGAACGTGTGCAAATCGCGGAGGTGTCGTATCTTCGGTGCCAGATCGGTCGATCGTGAAGACGTACGACTACATCAATTGCATTGTCATAACGCTTCCGCTTACGGTCTACGAGGGTACGTAGACGATACTCTCCCCTCTCGTTGCTATGCATCAGCATAATCTTGCGTGTGCATAGGAAACTTTTGAAATTACTGCGTTCCCCAACATAGAGATAGAGAGATTAAAGAGGGAGATAGAAATACTGAATATTTCCACGTAGTGGCAAACCAAAGGAGGAGGAAAACCACCATCCACTCCTTGGATGGACCACAAGGGCCAGTCACTGATATTAAAGGAATGCTTGATATAGCCCGTAGTTACTATAAAAACTTATTTAAACAAGAAGATAGAGAAGGTTTCCATTTAAATCCATCTTTCTTCTCTAGTGAGGAAAAGTTAAGACTACTGAGAATGAGACTCTAGAACCTTCCTTCTCTGAGGAAGAGATTAAAAGGGTTGTCTTTGAATCTTACCCAGATGGGCCCTGGCCTAGATGGGATTCCCTTTTTCTTCTATCAGCACTTTTGGGGCATAATAAAAAAGACCTGATAGCCATGTTTGAGGTCTTCCATAGTGGGGATCTGGCTATTCATAGGCTTAATTTTGCTATGCTAACTTTGATCCCAAAAGAAGCTGATGCTTCCAGTATGAAGAAATTTAGACCTATTAGCCTGCTCAACTGCAGTTTTAAAAATTTCACCAAAGTACTTACTAATAGGCTAGCTATGATACTGCAAAGACTCATAGCCAACAATCAATCTGCCTTTTTGAAAGGTAGATATATCCTGGAGAGTGTGGTCACAACACATGAGGTGCTACACTCTGTTCATTCTAGTAAGAGGCAGGGTCTAGTCCTTAAGTTAGATTATGAAAAAGCTTTTGAGAAAGTGAATATAGAATTCCTTGAAGAACTCCTTAGAAACAGAGGCTTTGGGGAGAAATGGATCCACTGGATTCTGCAGATCACTAGAGGGGGGGTCAGTAGGGGTCAAGTTGAACAATACCGAGAGTGATTTCTTCCTTACTAGCAAAGGTTTGAGGCAGGGGGTCACCATTTCCCCCCTGTTATTTAACCTTGTAGTTGATGTACTCACTAGGATGCTAATGAAAGCAGCTGACCATAGATTGATTGAAGGCCTGTGCCCCGAGGTTTGTCCTGGAGGGATTATATGTCTTCAATATGCTAATGACACCATCTTATTCCTGGACAAGGACTTAGATCATTCTATGAACCTGAAAATGGTTCTATCTTGCTTTGAGAACATCTCTGGCATGAGAATCAATTACAATAAGAGTGAGCTCATTCCTATTAATATGGAAAATGCTGAGGTAGGGGATTTTCTGGATACATTAGAGTGTGCTGAGGGGTGTTTCCCCATTAAATATCTGGGCATTACTCTGCACTATGATAAACTTAGGAGAGAAGACATCCAACCACTAATTGATAAGATCATGAAAAGGATTGCTGGCTGGAGGGGGAAACTTCTTTCTTATAAAGGGAGAATAGTCCTCATCCAGGCCTGATTGGCTAGCATCCCTATTTATTTGTTGTCTTTCTTTAAATTCCCTAAATGGGCAATAGATATTATAAACACCCAAATGGCAAACTGCCCGTGGAATGACTTTGAAGGCCACAGGAAGTTGCACTTAGCTAACTGGAAATTGGTATGCATGAAAAAGGAATTTGGAGGCCTAGGCATTCCAAACCTGCAAGATATTAACCTTTGCCTTGTAGGGTCTTGGGTCAAAAGATATTATGAAGGGGAAGAGAAACCTTGGAGGAACATGATAGACCAAAAATATATGAGGGGCAAAACCAATCTCTTTGCTCCAAGCTCCTCCACTAGTGTCTCTAGGTTTTGGAAAGGAGTCAAATCCATCATCCAATCTTTGAAGTTTGGATACAGATGGAAGGTAGGAGTAGGGGATAAAATTAGATTCTGGGAGGACACTTGGTTTGGCACATCCCCACTAGCAGTCCAATTCTGGCACATCTACATGATTTGCAATGAGCAAAACAAGAGTGTCAGAGAGGTCTTTGATGATAGGATGATGGGACAGTTGTATCAGCTGATGGAGATAGCTAAAGACATTAAGTTTAGCAATGACCCCGACTCTCTAATTTGGCAACTTGAAAACAAAGGGATCTATTCATCTAGCTCTCTGTACCATGTGATCAACTTTAGAGGTGTGCAGCCTCTGTTCCTACCTGCGGTGTGGAAACTGGCAGTACCACCCAAGATGCATGTTTTCCTTTGGTTGTTTTCCCAGAATAAGCTTATGACTAGGGATAACCTGAGGAAAAGACACATAATCAAACCTGTAGATTGTGTATTTTGTGCTGAGAATGAGACTAATCGCCATCTGTTTTTTAACTGTGTTGTAGCCCAGAACATTTGGTCTTTTGTCAGTCGTTTTTTCCAAAAAAACTATGGGCGCGAACTTTGAATCCGTGGCCCGCTTCTGGATTTCTAACAAAAAACATGAAACTCTATGATTTTCAATAACACCATTTGGACTTCTATTACTCAGGTTTGGGAACTGATCCACAGAATGGTCAAATTCTGAGGGATTCTGACCCCAGAGGTGGACAAGGCCCTGATGGAGACTTTCTTGGAGGCGTTGATGAAGCTGCTCCAACAACCTTTGATGATCCCGAGTGGCTGAATATAAAGGGCACATGGTTTGATGGAGGTGCAAGCTGGGGGAACCTCAAAATCTCAGAAGATGAAGGCTTCCACTCCCCAACCAAGAAAAGAGACACCAACGGCAAGGCGATGCTCAGCCTCACCCTATGCATTTCAAAACCGAACCGAAAAACCATACCGAAAATAAACCGAACCGAACCGATTTTATGGTTTTTATGGTTTCTGGTTTCGGTATGGTATGAACTTTTCATACCGATTTGAACTTTGGTTTTTATGGTATATACCGAAAAACTGAACGGTTAACCGAATAAACCGAAGTAAAAATAAAATTTATATTTCTTGAGATGAACAACCATATAAGTTGTCATTTTTCTTGTACATGAGTCAAATTCACTAATAAGCATGTAAAATTTTCTTGTAACATAGTCATTTTTCTCTTTTTAAAATGCTAAGCACGTCCATAACCATCAACAGATGAATTAATACATGCATATATTCTTATATATATAGTCATATACTATTTGTGTAAAATAGTATGTGTTTTGAGTCATAAATTTGCAAATTATTATTACGTCATTTTTAAATTCGCGTCAACTTTAGTTTTTATGGTATATACCGAAACCATACCGAAATAATTTGGTATATACCGAAACCGAACCATATTTTAATTTCATACCATATTTACCGAAGTATTAATACCGTACAAACCGAAAAACCGTATAAACCGAACCATGTAAACCGAATAAACCGAACGCACAGGGTGAGCTCAGCCCGGTGTCCACGCCCGCGATCTGTTGGTCTCCTCAGGTGGCTCTGGCGCCCCCGCTCAAGTTCAGAAAGGGTGTTGACGCGATCATGATGTGAGCTGCAGCTGTCACGTTCCGTCGCGCGGTCGGAGATGCTGGACTCTTGTAGCCTGACATACCTTAGGCCAGTTTTTATCTTCCTCTGCCTTTCTTCTAGTCTTGTTAGCCTTGCTGTCATGCCTGGTTTGTAATAAAACCTGAACCTCTCGAGACAAGTAGCTGGTATGTAAGGGGACAACGCTGTATGGTTTCATTCTGAGTTAATGGAACCGGGGAGAGGCCTCCCTGTTCATCGAAAAAAAAATGTTAGTATGCTGTTTGCAGTATGTACAGTACACTGCTATCGCTACGGTATCAGTCTTAGGCGCGAGTGGTCCGTTTAACGACTGTCGGAGCTGAACCTATCGGCCTATCTGGGGTGTTCCGTAGAAGGAGCGCCTTGAATTATCTGTCTTCGGAGTATACAACTTCAAATGCTTCTCTGGTTAATCTAGGTCAGAATGATAGATTTCCTGTTCCATCCCGAAGCTCAGGCATACACTAGATGGTCTTTAGCTATGTACTTAGTTAATCCATGGATCCTTCCTTGATAGATGAGTGGTAAAAGCCTGAAGATATTTGCCTGTCAAGTAACAAGATAGACTTCATGTGAGCATATTTATTCTTCCACCTAATAGCTATTACTATCTGATTACAGAATACTCCCTCCGTAAAGAAATATAAGAGTGTTTAGATCACTAAAGTAATAATCTAAACGCTCTTATATTTGTTTACAGAGGGAGTAAAATATAAGGATGGAGCTAGGCTGCTTGTTGAGCTCCTTAGCAAAATCATAAAATCATTTCATCATACCTCTAAAGCCTAAAGGAAGAATCATCTTTAATAGGTGACTCTGATGCTGGAGATGAGAATGAATCACAAGAAGAGGCCCTAGCATCAATCAACATTGATATCACTTCTCGCATGCTAGGCCTATCCAATGGTGATTCACTGGTGCAGAACAATGCAATCTTCATCACCAGATTCATTTCTTCCACAACCCTCTTTGAGTTGAGATCGAGTCTGCTGTCAAAAACTTGAGAATTTGGTGTCATGCTGTTCATTGTCCGCCTCACCAAATTGACAAGATCTCCTCCTTTCTCAAGAGGCTGAATTGCACATTGCCCAGTCACTAGTTCCAACAAAACCACCCCGAAACTATAAATATCACACTTTTCAGTCACCTTCATGGTGAAAGCATACTCTGCATCACAAGAAGCACATAATTAGAAGCCATAAACCGCATAACTGTAATTCCTAGTGCAACAGTTCAGTAAATAAATCGAACCTGGGGCAATGTAACCGTATGAACCGGCTACAGCGGACATGGTCCTGCTGTTGGAAATGTCGATGATTTTTGCCAAACCAAAGTCTCCCACATGAGCCTCCATCATCTCATCGAGCAGTATGTTATTGGATTTAATGTCACGGTGAATCACCTTTGGCTTGCAATCGCTGTGAAGGTAGCGTAGGCCTTCAGCAGCCCCGAAGGCGATCCGGTACCGTGTGTCCCAGTCCAGGAGGTATGCGTCCTTGGTGCCATGAAGCAACTCTCCAAGGCTACCATTTTCCATGTACTCATACAGTATAAGATTGGAGTCCTGGTTGGAACAGAAACCATAGAGTTTGACGATGTTGCGGTGCCTGACATTTCCAAGGGTAGTTATCTCGGCTCGGAAGCTTCTGTCGACACTGGAACCTTCTCCTTGACATCTAAGCTTTTTCACTGCAACTCGTCGGCCATCAGGCATGACAGCCTTGTAGACTGTGCCAGAAGCACCCCTTCCAATCACAGCACTCTCCGAGAAGCTCCCGGTGGCTTTCAAAAGCTCCTGATAGGTTATCCGCTCCTTAAGAAAGTAGTGAGGACCAGAAAACCCAGTCTTGCGCTCTTCAGTTGATACAAGCTTGGGCATGTTGGATTTTAAGAGCCAGCAGACAAGTGCAATCAGCACCAATGAAACCAATATGACGATGATAGAGGCAACGCTGATGATCTTCTCTCTAAGAAACCGCTTGTTGTGTGCTGCTGCTTCATTGCTTGCGTAGGCTGCATGTGAACAAGCTTTTCCTTTGATACCGCAGAGGCCATTGTTCCCAAGGAAGTTGCTGCTGTCCAGGTGCTGGAACAGCAGGGTGCTGGGAAGCGACCCAACAAGATTATTGTAGGAAAGGTTGCACTCCATGAGGCTTGAGAGTTCAGTGAAGGAGGAAGGAACCTCTCCTTGAAGCTCATTGTTGTTCAAGTAGAGGTATTCCAGCATCCGCAAGTTCCCTAGCTGAGTTGGGATCTCACCGGATAGCATGTTGTAGCTGAGATTTAGAGCAATCTGGAGGGCATTGAGTTTGCCAAGCTCAACCGGCACAGAGCCGGACAGACGGTTGCCTCCCATCTGCAGCTCCGTGAGCCGGGAAAGGCCTCCAAAACTTGCAGGAATGGTGCCATTCAGACTGTTGTCTGATAGCTTGAGCTGCTCCAGGTTCACCAGTGTGCCGAGCTCCTTAGGAATGAGGCCGGCGAAGGAGTTTCTGCTGAGATCAAGCCTCTGTAGCTTTGTGCACCTTGCCAACTCCCGAGGAATGGGTCCGGTGAGCTGGTTGGATGATATATTGAAGGCGACAAGCTCCGTGAGGTTGCCAATGCCAGCGGGGACCTGTCCGACGAAGTAATTCCCCGACAGAATGAGCCTCTCTATGCTCCTGAACTTGCCGACCTCAGGCGGTATCGGGCCTGAGAAGCGGTTCTGGTTCATCTCAAGCGCCGACAGGTTCTGCATCGCCGACAGCTCCACGGGCAGGCTCCCCGTCAGCATGTTACCCCCCAGCCGGAGTTGGGTCAGGGTCTTGCAAGCCTTCACTCCCGGAGGCATGTTGCCGATGAGACGGTTTGACCCCAGGCTCAAGAAGATGAGCTTCTGGTGCCTGCACAGGTGCGGCGGGATGCTGCCCGTCAACCGGTTGTCCGACAAATCCAGCACCGACAGTGTGCTTCTCGCCCCTAGCAAAGGAGGGATGGCACCATGGATCTGGTTGTCGAACAGCTGCAGGTACTCCAAGCAGGGCAGGTTCTGAAACTCCATCGGAATTGCGCCGGTGAGGTTGTTGATGGACAGGTCTATTCTCCTTATGACACCCAGCTTGCCCAGCTCCCGCGGGATCCTGCCTTGCAGGCGGTTCTCGAAGAGGTGGAGCAGCCGTAGCGTCTGTATCTTGCCGAGCTCGCTCGGGATGGCTCCTGTCAGCTTGTTCTCTGACAGGTCAATCTCCACGGCGCTCTGCAGGTTCCCGAGCTCCTTTGGGATGGTGCCGCCCAGGTGGTTCCGGTAAATGTAGAGCTTTACGAGCATGGGCAGCGCCCCGAGCTCCCTCGGCACGCCGCCGGTGAAGGCGTTGTCGTTCAACGCCAGCATCTCCAGGTTCGTGCAGTTCCCCAGCTCCGGTGGGATCTCGCCGGTCAAGGCGTTCTGCCACAGGATCAACGTGGTGAGGTTCTTGAGCCGGGAGAGCTCGCGGGGCAGCGTCCCGGCGAGGCTGTTCTGCGCGAGCCCGAGCACCTCCAGGCTGCTGCACTCGCTAATCTCGACCGGGATCGGGCCGGAAAGGTCGTTGAGACCCGCGCGGACCACACGGAGCCGCTGCAGCGTGCGGACGGACGCGGGGATCCCGCCGGTGAGGTTGTTGGTGTAGATGACGAGCTCCTCCAGGGCGGTGAGGTTGCCGATGTAGGCGGGGATCTCGCCGGTGAGCAGGTTCTCGCTGAGGAAGAGCCGGCGGAGGGACGGGAGCGCGCAGAGCTCTGGCGGGACGGCGCCGTGGAGGGAGTTGGTGCTGAGGTCGAGCACCTCCAGCGCGCGGCACGCGGCGAGCCCTGCGGGGACGGGGCCGGACAGCGCGTTCTTGGACACGTTGAGCACGGCGAGCCGCGGGAGCGCGCAGACGGCGGGGGAGAGCGCTCCACCGAGGCCGAGCCCGTGGAGCGTGACGCCGGTCACCTCACGTGCGACGGAGCAGGCAATGCCGGCCCACCCGCACGGGCTCGCCGCGTCGTCCCAGCTCGAAAGGCGCACGTCGACGTCCACCAGCGCGCGCTTGAACTCCCGCAGCGCCGCCGCCTCGGTCTCCTTTTGCTCCGTCGCTGCCACAGCCGAGCTCACGACGGCAAATAGAAGAATCGGGAGCAAGAAGTGCGCCACCGTCACCATTGCCATACGCGAGAAACAAACCCTTACCCAGGCAGGAGCTCGGGCCTCGGGCAGCACAGCGAAACACTTGCTAGACTAGACTGGCGGCAAGAAACAGAGTGCCATGGACCTCCTTCCCCACCCACTATGACTATGCCACCAGGAAACAGCAGGCCATGGGCGAGGTGGGTGGCACTGGTCACTGGTCGCTCCCGCAAGCGCAAGCGCAATATCTAGTGAGTGGGAGCTGCAGGGGAGGGAGGCAGTAAGCAGAGGAGTGAAGCTTTAAGGGCGGCGTGCAGGTGCACTGTGCTGTGGGCGCATGGCGCTGGCATTTCCCCGAGCAGGCGGTGCGCGGGGAAGGGCGTGGGGAGTGTCTTTGGACCCGGCCGTCAGCCACACAATTGCCTCGCCCTCAACACGATGACGCGTAGACGAAATAGTAGACTCGTCGCAGTAAAGTACGTGTGTCCGTGTGGATTACGGATCACCCGCTAGCCGAAAGCGCCGTTTTGGTTTTGGAAAAAGAGGTGTCGTTAACATAAGCACTTTGTGGCTAGGATTACGTGTGTTTTATCTCGTACAGTACCTTTTTCATTTCTTAGGGCTTGGAGATTTTGCATGCACTCCCACTCAACTAGTATTAGGACGAGCTGGCCTCTTCAAGTTATACAAGCATGCTATGATTCATATTTTGGTTGGGAGGAATTTCAAATGAATCCTAGGAATACAGCAGATGTACTTAAGAATGATAATGCAATAATAACATCGATTGGATATGTGCATCACAATAGTGCACAGGCACAGGCCGTGTCTATCCCCTTTTCGAAAAGAAACCGAGACTCTTGAGTGATCTCCTCGCTGTGTATCAAAAGTATATCAATAGCGCACGACCCTCAGGTTCAGTTTTCACCGGCACTGGTGATAACGGTTGAGAGTATCTTTGCGTTTCACGGAATTCACGGAAACCATTTTCTTAAAGTGTTTACTTTTCAATCATATCTTTGGCCAAGTAGCTAGCTACCTGTCATTTCATCTCCACAGCTCGCTCGCTAGGTTCATGTGGTGTCGGCTTGAGTTACATCCACCCCCTTAGCCCTAGCTACATAGCCTAGCCAGCAACACATAGAGCCAGCCAAATTTTACATCACATCATATCGCACACTAACCATGGGCATTTCACAGCGATCGCATCAGGCAGTGTATAATTTTCGTTTCAACATCAGGTAATAATTAAGCTACGAAATTCAGATTCTCCAAGGGAAGGAATCCTTTTGATATCTTTAGCACATCTTGAAGGCATGTAAAAAACGTTCTTATATTATAGGACAGAGGGGGTATTTTTTCTTTTTATGTTTTTGACCGGGTCAGTCATCTGAAATAACTAAGCATAAGAAAATATGTGCTGACATACCAGCACACATCACTGGTTAGGCCAAGAACTTTTGTACCATGCATGCAGATAATTCAACAGCCGGTATGCTCTATATAGAATCAGTATAGATCGAGCACGTACACATGCAGGGTAGGCATCTTGTTTGTTTAGTGAGGTCAATATATATCTAACGTTCTGCATGAATTCGGCCTTCGCAGTAGTAGTCTCCCGTTCGGCCAAATATACCTTGTCTGTACATGCAAAGAAAGTTAGGCCCTCGGCAACCAAGGTATATTCTATGTGTGTTCCAGAGTATGTGAAACCTAAATAAAGCTATCGAATCAAGAACAAGAACACAGTGATGTTTTTCTCCCGAATACAGACGAAATGTCTGATCATAGCATATCTACGGCGGCAGATAAATTAGGCCACTAGTGTATGGAGGCCATGCCTAACAATGTATGGCTATGGATAGATTAGAGATGAACAGTGTGCCTAGGTATAAAGTAAAGTAAAAATCATCTTCTTTTTGGAAAAAAAAAGGCAAAATCATGAAGCGTGCACTGTTTTCCTGCCCAAGCAACGACGGACAATGTTCAATGCAAGTTGCCAAAGAAACCTCATCCTTTGCCTGTTGAATGTTGCCACTGACTATCTCACCGGGGATGTCCACTAAATCAAGATCTATCCTCCTCAATTGCGAAGAATTATTTTCTCCACTGCGTCTGGCATTTGCACTTCATATGATGTAACCTCATAGGCAGCTGTGCATTCAAGCCTTTCTCCAAGGCAGGTTACCAGACTTACAGTATTTAACTAAAAACTACCACAATTCATGGAACCATGCCTACAAATTACCATTTTACAAATTTGTGTCCAAAACTATCATTTTCTTACTAATTCTTGACTAAAAACTATCAAGTCTGAAAAAAGCCCGATTCGACTCGTTTAAATTCGACTATGACAGAGTTGGCCCACACGTTAGTGTCTAACTTCTTGCTCCTCCTATATCTTCCTAAAAAAGGCAATCTAGTCCCCGTAAGTTTTGCAAAAAAGCAATCAGATCCTTATTAATTTTGAAAAAAAGCAATCGAGTCACTTTACGCCGACCATGTTTGGCGGCGGCCATAGCAACCATCCGAGTTCGTTCATGCCGCTCTCCGTGGTGGACATGGCCACCGTCGTCGAGCAGCGCCTCGAGGCCCGCGCTCTAGCGCCGGCTGCGGCCAGCCGCTGCTGGTGTCTGCTCCTCCGTTGGCCGCGCTTTGCTCCTTGCCGCTGGTGTTCTCAGGCGGACGACGACTATTGTCTTCGCTGCTGCTCCTTGGGCGGGCGGAGCTAGCTAGCTTCCACGCACCACGGACGGACACAGCCAGAGCTAGCGGCTCCCGTGCGTACCGCGGCTAGCCGGAGCTAGTTAGCTCACGGACGCAGCCCGAGCTAAGCCACCGTCGATGCATGCCGTCGCTGCTACTTGCGGCCGCCGCCGCTGCATGCCGCTTATGCTATTTGAAAAAATACTAGGGACCTGATTGCTTTTTTAGCCCGCTTATGTGTGGGCTCAACTAGTCAGAAACACGTTTAAACGAGTCGAATCGGGATTTTTTCAGACTTGGTAGTTTTTAGTCAAAGATTAGTGAGAAAATGGTGGTTTTCGGCATAAATTTGTAAAGTGGTAGTTTGTAGGCACGGTTCCACGAATTGTGATAGTTTTTTGTTAAATACTCCCTGACTTACTTTGTTTCATTTTATATCGGATCTTTGCAGTGCAGAAATGTCCACAGCGAAACCCTTGATCCCTGCTTAGTTGGAGCCAAGCTTTCTCCAACCCCTTCAAAAGGCTGGGTGGCAAGCTTAAGCGCGGGGCGAGTAGATTTTCACGATGGACCCACAGATTTGTTAGCAACATCAAGTTCCAAATCCGGATCATGAATGAGATCATGCTACGGCTTATGTCGCGATGGAGTCCAGAGAGCTCTCCCTGGAGGAACATCGAAAATGCGCTGGGGCATGCACCTATGAAAATGACTGCAGCCATCCATCAGCGCCATGATCTGTGTAAGTTAGAAAGAGAAGGATTGCATGCATCGGTAATTCCATTGATCGTGCACTAGGCACATATATAGATACAAGGGGATGCACCTGTTGTCTTGTCTCCCAAGATACATACAAGGGGAGAGAGACGTGACAAGTGCAATATACAAAACTCTGACCTATATACGTACATGCAATGTAAACCCTTCGTCATGACATCGGTGAACTGCTGATCGTGGGCACATGCAGAACTCGAATGCGGCCAAGCGCAACCTGCTCACGAACAAAGTGAATGTCGAGCTCAATGTGCTTTGTTCGTCGATGATGAACAGTGTTGGCCGAGAGCTAGACCGCTGAGACGTTGTCACAGTAGACAATCGTGGCCTTGGGAACCTCACACAATAGCTCCTGAAGTAGCTGACGTAGCCAGGAGCACTTTGCAACGGCATTGGCCACAACCAGGTACTCCGCCTTAGCACTCAAGCGAGAAACCGTAGGTTGTCGTTTAGACAACCACGATATCAGCGAGGGCCCAAGGTAGACACAGTAGCCATATGTAGATCGACGAGTGTCGGGGCAGCCAGCCCAGTCGACATTGGAGTAGGCGACAAGGTCGATGGTGGAGGAAGCCGTCAGGGTGAGACACATAGCCATGGTGCCACGTATATACCGAAGAATACACTTCACCAGAGTCCAATGAGTGTCACGAGGGGAGTGCATGTGAAGGCACACCTGCTGCACAGCGTACTGCAGATCCGGCCGCGTGAGCGTGAGATACTGGAGGGCGCCGACAATGGAGCGGTAGAAGGCAGTGTTGGACGCCGGAGATCCCTCGAGGTGGACACCTTGGCCTTCATGTCAACCGGTGTGGAAGCGGGCTTGCAGTTAAGGATGCCAGCTCGCTCCAAAAGCTCGTGGGCATACTTTTGCTAATGCAGAAAGAAGCCTGTGGTGCGGCGGACAACCTCGATGCCGAGGAAGTAATGAAGGGCCCCCAAGTCCTTAAGGGCAAACTCGGCACTGAGATGAGAAGTGATCTGCTGGAGCAGCGCAGAAGATGATGCTGTCAGTATGATGTCGTCGACATATAGGAGGAGATACGCAGTGGCGGCTCCCTGATGATAGATGAATAGTGAGGCGTCGGATCAGGTGTACCAAAACCCCAACTATTGAAGGAAGGCTGCGATATGCGAATACCATGCCCGGGGTGTCTGCTTCAACCCATAGAGCAAACGGGAGAGCAAGCACACACATGGTCCGGGTATGCGGCATTGACGAATCCAATAGGCTGATGACAGAACACCTGCTCATCCAGATGACCATGCAGGAGGGCGTTGGACATGTCCGGCTGGTGTACCGGCCAGGCACTCGAGGCGGCCAACGGAAGCACCGCACGAATCGTGCCTGGTTTGACAACCGAAGCGAAGGTGTCGGTGAAGTCCATGCCGGCTCACTATAGAAAACCACGCACCACCCAGCGCACCTTATAGCACTCAAGAGAACCGTCGGGGCATGTCTCGTGGCAGAACACCCACTTGTCGGTGATGATGTTGGCATGGGGAGGCCTGATACGTCTCCATCGTATCTACTTTTCCAAACTATTTTGCCCTTATTTTTTACTCTAGTTTGCATGATTTGAATGGAACTAACCTGGACTGACGCTGTTTTCAGCAGAATTGTCATGGTGTTATTTTTGTGCAGAAATAAAAATTCTCGGAATGACCTGAAACTTCACGGAGATGATTTTTGGAATTCATAAAAAATATTGGCGAAAGAATCAACCGAAGGGGCCCACACCCTAGCCACAAGGGCGGGGGGCGCGCCCTTTGACCTTTTGGGCCCCCTGGACCTCCAACGACCTCAACTCCAACTCCATATATTCACCTTCGGAAGAAAAAAAAATAGAGAGAAGGATTCATCGTGTTTTACGATATGGAGCCGCCGCCAAGCCCTGTTCTTTCTTAGGAGGGAAGATCTGGAGTCCGTTTTAGGCTCCGGAGAGGGCAGTCCATCGCCATCGTCATCATCAACCATCCTCCATCACCAATTTCATGATGCTCACCGCCATGCGTGAGTAATTCCATCGTAGGCCTGCTGGACCGTGATGGGTTGGATGAGATTTACCATGTAATCGAGTTAGTTTTGTTAGGGTTTGATCCCTAGTATCCACTATGTTCTAAGTTTGATGTTTCTATGACTTTGTTATGGCTAATGCTTGTCACTAGGGCCCGAGTGCCATGATTTCAGATATGAACCTATTATGTTTTCATGAATATATTTGTGTTCTTGATCCGATATTGCAAGTTATAGTCACCTACTAACTGTTATGATCTGGCAACCTCGGAGTGACAATAGTCGGGACACTTCCTGGTGATGATCGTAGTTTGAGGAGTTCATGTATTCACGAAGTGCTAATTCTCTGGTATGGTACTCTATTAAAAGGAGGCCTTAATATCCCTTAGTTTCCAATAGGACCCCGCTGCCACGGGAGGGTAGGACAAAAGATGTCATGCAAGTTCTTTTCCATAAGCACGTATGACTATATTCGGAATACATGCCTACATTATATTGATGAATTGGAGCTTGTCCTATGTCACCCTATGTTATAACTGTTGCATGATGAATGCCATCCAACATAATTATCCATCATTGATTCATTGCCTACGAGCTTTTCATATATTGATCTTTGCTCGGTTGCTTTTCTGTTGCCACTGTTACGATTGCTACAAAACTGTTACTGTTACTTTTGCCACTGTTACCGTTACTTCCATATTACTTTGCTACTAAATACTTTGCTGCAGATATTAAGTCTTTCAGGTGTGTTTGAATTGACAACTCAGCTGCTAATACTTGAGAATATTCTTTGGCTCCCCTTCTGTCGAATCAATAAATTTGGGTTGAATACTCTACCCTCGAAAACTGTTGCGATCCCCTATACTTGTGGGTTATCAAGACCTTTTTTTGGTGCCGTTGCCAGGGAGCATAGCTCTATTCTATGAGTCACTTGGGATTTATATCTGTTGATCACTATGAGGAATCTGAAAGACAACAAAACCAAGATCTATCCCTCAACTACGAGGGGAGGTAAGGAACTGCCATCTTGCTCTGCACTTGATTTTCCTTCTGTTTTGAGTAAACTAGCGACACCTACACCTTCTATTGATTCCGATATGTCGCATGTTATTGATGATGCCACTTCTGCTATGCATGATGCTTATGATGAAACTACTTCTCTGCTTGATAATACTGTGCCACTAGGTGAATTTCTTGATGAACAACTTGCTAGGGTTAGAGAGAATGAAATGACTGAAACTGATGATATTATTGAAACTAAAGATTATGATTCTCCCCTAGAAATGAATTGCCTGTTGTACCTGAGGGTTATGTTATGGATGAAGAAACTGCTAGAGACTTCTTTGCTTGCAATGATAGAGAGGATCTTAAGAAATTGTTAGCTAGGCTAAAAGAAAAATCCTTGAATGCTAGAATGAAATATGATCCCAATTTTGCTACTTCACCTATCTTTGTTACTGATAAGGACTATGAATTCTCTGTCGATCCTGAGTTAATTACTTTGGTTGAATCCGATCCTTTCTATGGTTATGAATCCGAAACTGTTGTGGCACACCTTACTAAATTGAATGATATAGCCACCCTATTTGCTCATGAGGAAAAAATTCGCTATTACTATATTCTCAAATTGTTTCCTTTCTCATTAAAGGGTGATGCTAAGTTATGGTTTAATTCTCTTGCTCCTGGTTGTGTGCGTAGTCCCCAGGATATGATTTACTACTTCTCTGCAAAATATTTCCCCGCTCATAAGAAACAAGTTGCCTTACGGTAAATATTTAATTTTGTGCAAATTGAATAAAATAGTCTCCCACAAGCTTGGGGGAGGCTTCTCCAATTACTTAATGCTTTGCGTGATCATCCTTTCAAGAAAAATGAAATACTTTATATCTTTTATAATGGACTAATCGATGCTTCCAGAGACCATCTGGATAGTTGTGCTGGTTGTGTTTCAGGGAAAGAACTGTTGAGCAAGCTGAATTGCTATTGAATAATATATTGAGTAATGATAATGATTGGACACTTCCTGAACCAACTCCTAAACCAACTCGGAAGAAAAGGGGTATTCTATTTCCCAGTCCTAAATATATGCAAGAGGCAAAGCAATCTATGAAAGAAAAAGGTATTAGAGGTGAAGATGTTAAGAATTTACCACCTATTGAAGAAATACATGGTCTTGACAACCCGACACAGGTAGTAGAGGTAAACTCTCTCCGTAGATTTGATGAAGGTGATACTCCTCATAATAAGTCTGCTAGTCAATGCTTGGATGAGTTTGATAATTTCATTGTTAAACAAGAAAATTTCAATGCTTATGTTAGTAGACAATTGAAATGTAATGCTTACATGCTTGACCACTTGGGTGATTATATGAGTAGGACTATGAATGATCTTAAGCTTATTAGCAAACATGCTTCCATGGTTACAACTCAAGTAGAAAAAATACTTAAGACATGGGATGATTTGCTTAATGAGTTAAATAATAAGAATACTGATAATGCTGTTAGGGTTATGACTAGAGGTGGTAAGATGACCCAGGAACCTTTCTATCATGAGGGCCATCCGAAGAGAACTGAGCAGGATTCTCAGAGAATTAATACTGGTGCACCTAGTCCTTCTAATAAAAAGAAAAAGAAAACTAATAGGACTTTGCATGCTTCTAGTGAACCTGTTGTAGACACAGCTGAGAATCCCAATGATACTTCTATTTCTGATGCTGAGACACAATCTGGTAATGAACATGAACCTAGTGATAATGATGATGTTCATGTTGAAGCTAAACCTAGTAATGATGTACAGATTGAACCTGCTATTGATCTTGATAACCCACAATCAAAGAATCAACGTTATGATAAGAGAGACTTTGTTGCTAGGAAACACATAAACCCATGCCCTTTCCCCCTAAGCCTTCCAACAAAAAGGATGATGAGGATTTTGAGCACTTTGCTGAAATGATTAGACCTATCTTTTTGTGTATGCGTTTGACTGATATGCTTAAAATGCCTCCTTATGCTAAGTATATGAAAGCTATTATTACAAATAAAAGAAAGATACCTGAAGCTGAAATTTCCACCATGCTTGCTAATTATACTTTTAAGGGTGGAATACCAAAGAAACTTGGAGATCCAGGAGTACCGACTATACCATGCTCCATTAAAGGAAACTATGTTAAAACTGCTTTTATGTGATATTGGATCTGGTGTTAGTGTTATGACTTTCTCTTTATATTGTAGACTTGATTTGAATAAGTTGACACCTACTGAAATCTCTGTGTAATTGGCTCATAAATCAACTGCTATACCCATCGGCATTTGCGAGGATGTGCCTGTTGTGGTTGCAAACGTTACTATCTTAGCGAACTTTGTTATTCTTGATCGTCCCGAGGATGACAGTATGTTGATCATCCTTGGTAGACCATTTTTGAATATTGCAGGGGCTATTATTGATTGAAACAAAGGCAATGTCACTTTTCATGTTAATGGTAATGAGCATACGACACACTTTCCGAAGAAACAACCTCAAGTTCATAGTATCAATTCTATTGGAAAAATTTCAACTATTACTATTGGAGGTTTTGAATTCCCTCTTCCTACTGTGAAAAAGAAATATGATATTCTTATTGTTGGGGACATGCATATCCCCATTGAGGTAAGCTAGTGTTACTTGAAAATTCTCCGGTTTCATGTCATTCGGAAGAAGTTTGTTAATAAGACTTGATCAACCTTGTTAATGGATTCCTTTTGATGAGCATGAGATGGATGAATTTAGAAGGCACAACTCTCTGTACCCATCCTTTACTTTCTGTTATTTAGATTAAATAAAGCAAATACAATATTTTCTGTCTATTTTCTGAATTATCCATGCAATAAAAAATGTCCCAAAAATAGAAGTTCTCCAAATGCCCTGAAAATTTAGTATGATTTTTTATATAATATTTTAGAATTTCTGGCACTAAGAACACACCAGGAGGCCTCACTAGCTGACCACAAAGGTGGAGGGCGCGCCCTACCCCTGGACGCGCCCACGACCTTGTGGGCCCCACGTGGCCCCCTCCACTTATTCCAACACCCATCCACTCCTTCCTCCAGAAAAAATCACTCCATAGCTCAAACTCGTGTTCTTTCTCATTTTGCTTCCATTTTTCGATCTCCTTACTCAAAGCTCCATTCACAAAACTGCTTTGGGGGATTGTTCTTCGGTATGTGACTCCTCCAATGGTACAATTAGTTTTTGTTCTAGTGCTTTATTTATTGTAAATTTTTGCTGCTTTGGTGACCCTGTTCTTGAGCTTGCATGTAAAATTTATATGGTCCAAAGTAGTTTTGATGCATGATATAGCTTCTAGGCACTTGTAGGAGTAGTTGCTATCAATCTTGTTGAGTTTGGTTCACTTTTATTTTGAGTCACTAAAAATTTCAGAGGAAGAAAAATGTCTAGGAAAATGTACCAAGGTGGTTCTTCGAGGAGGCAAGCACCGAGGCTCGCGATACGTGAACCGGACCTTGAACCACCAAGGGAGGCTCAAGTGAAGCCTTGTGAATGGCCATAGGATGAATTTATGGTTCGTGCAGGTTTCAAGGATGAATTCTATGTGTACGTGAAAAATGCAGGCCTTGAGGACTTCTTATCAGACAAGTGCCTACAATATTATTATCTCACCGATTCCTTTGTGCAGAGGTTTGAGTTTTTATCCAAGCGTAATACTCGTATTGTCCTCTTTGATCTTTATGATGAGTCTTATAACATGGACTTAGAAGATTTTAATGATCCATGCAAAATTCCACAATGGGGTATTCTTAGTGAGCCTCACAAATCTGAATACAATGATTTCCTTGCTAGCATCTGTTGGAGAACATAGTAATAATTCAAAAAAATTCCTACGTGTCACCAAGATCAATCTAGGAGATTCTAGCAACGAGAGAGAGGGAGTGCATTTCATACCCTTGAAGATCACTAAGCGGAAGCATTACAAGAACGCGGTTGATGGAGTCGTACTTGCGGTGATTCAAATCGCGAAAGATTCGATCCAAGCACCGAACGAACGGCGCCTCCGCGTTCGACACACGCACAGCCCAGGGACGTCTCCTCCTTCTTGATCCAGCAAGGGGAGAGGAGAAGTTGAGGGAGAGCTCCGGCAGCATGACGGCATGGTGGTGGAGCTTGTGGTTCTCCGGCAGGGCTTCGCCAAGCACTACAGAGGAGGAGGAGGTTTTGGAGGGGGGAAAGGCTGCCGCCAGGGGAAGGGGTGCGGCTGCCCTCCAAACCCCTCACAATTTATAGGGGGAGGGAAGAGGGGCCGCCCCTAGATGCATTTAGAGGGGGAGACTTGCCCCCAAGCAGATGGAGGCGCCCCACCCTCTAGGGTTTCCAACCCTAGGCGCCTTGGGCCCATGGGGGGGGGCACCAGCCCACTAGGGGGCTGGTTCCCACCCATATTCAGCCCACTTGGTCCCCCGGGGTAGGTGGCCCCACCCGCTGGACCCCCGGACACCTTTCGGTGGTCCCGGTACAATACTGATAACCCCCGAAACCTTTCGGTGACTGAAACTGGACTTCCCATATATAAATCTTCACCTCCGAACCATTTCGGAACTCCTCATGACGTCCGGGATCTCATCCGGGACTCCGAACAACTTCCCATTACAACTCTAGCGTCACCTAACCTTAAGTGTGTAGACCCTACGGGTTCGGAGCCATGTGGACATGACCGAGACATCTCTCCGGCCAATAACCAATAGCGGGATCTGGATACCCATAATGGCTCCCACATGTTCCACGATGATCTCATCGGATGAACCAAAATGTTGGGGATTCAATCAATCCCGTATACAATTCCCTTTATCTATCAGTATGTTACTTGCCCGAGATTCGATTGTCGGTATCCCCATACCTCGTTCAATATCGTTACCGGCAAGTCTCTTTACTCATTCCGTAACACATGATCCCGTGGTTAAATCCTTAGTCACATTGAGATCATTATGATGATGCATTACCGAGTGGGCCCAGATATACCTCTCCATCATACGGAGTGACAAATCCCACTCTTGATTCATGCCAACCCAACAGACACTTTCAGAGATACCTGTAGCGCACCTTTATAGTCACCCAGTTACGTTGTGATGTTTGATACACCCAAAGCATTCCTACGGTATCCTGGAGTTGCACAATGTCATGGTCTAAGGAAATGATACTTGACATTAGAAAAGCTCTAGCGAACGAACTACACGATCTTGTGCTATGCTTAGGATTGGGTCTTGTCCATCACATCATTCTCCTAATGATGTGATCCTGTTATCTATGACATCTAATGTCCATGGTCAGCAAACCACAACCATCTATTGATCAACGAGCTACTCAACTAGACGCTTACTAGGGACATGTTGTGGCCTATGTATTCACACATGCATTATGGTTTCTGGTTAATACAATTATAGCATGAACAATAGACAATTATCATGAACAAGGAAATAAAATAATAACTATTTTATTATTGCCTCTAGGGCATATTTCCAACAGTCTCCCACTTGCACTAGAGTCAATAATCTAGTTACATTGTGATGAATCAAACACCCATAGTGTTCTGCTGCTGATCATGTTTTGCTCGTGGAAGAGGTTTAGTCAACGAATTTGCGACATTCAGATCCGTATGTACTTTACAAATATTTATGTCTCCATCTTGAATATATTCACGAATGGAGTTGAAGTGATGCTTGATGTGCCTGGTCTTCTGGTGAAACCGGGGCTCCTTGGCAAGGGAAATAGCTCCAGTGTTGTCACAGAAGAGAGTCATCGGGCCCGACGCATTGGGAATCACTCCTAGGTTGGTGATAAACTCCTTCATCCAGACTGCTTCATGTGATGCTTCCGAAGTAGCTATGTACTCCGCTTCACATGTAGATCCCGCCATGACGCTTTGCTTGCAACATCACCAGCTGACTGCCCCACCATTAAAAATATACAGGTATCCGATTTGTGACTTGGAGTCATCCAGATCTGTGTCAAAGCTAGCATCGACGTAACCCTTAACGACGAGCTCTTCGGCACCTCCATAAACGAGAAACATATCCTTAGTCCTTCTCAGGTACTTCAGGATATTCTTGACCGCTGTCCAGTGTTCCATTCCAGGATCGCTTTGGTACCTCCCTACCAAACTTATGGCAAGGTTCACATCAGGTCTGGCACACGGCATGTCATACATAATAGATCCTATGGCTAAGGCATAGGGGATGACACTCATCTTTTCTCTATCTTCTACCGAGGTCGGGCATTGAGCTGTGCTCAATCTCACACCTTGCAATACAGGCAAGAACGCCTTCTTGGACTGATCCATATTGAACTTCTTCAATATCTTGTCAAGGTATGCGCTTTGTGAAAGACCAATGAGGCGTCTCAATCTATCTCTATACACTACAAAAAAAATACACTTCCGTGATGATACGTGTTTGTCACAGTAGGTCACGTTTTTTGTCATGCATGTACATCCATGACGATTTTATGGCAGAATCAAGATAGTCATACCTGTGCTGTCGTAGAAGTGTTCCATGACATTACCAAAACTATCATCACGGAAGTGTCCACTTCCATGATGATAAATCACGTGCCATAGAAGTGCTTTCATGAAGGGTGACTGACACGTGGCATCCACCATAATGGGTCGCTCTTAAGCTATCGGGTTTCGGTTTGGATATGATAACCCGTTAATAGCCGGACCAATGGGCATTTTCCACGTGTAAAATCATCATTGGCTGGAGGAAACACGTGAATGCTCCTCGGTGGGCCAGATGTCGTCCATCCATTGGAGGAGACATGCCTATGATACATCAACACGTGGCAGGGCCCAACAGAGGCCCATATAGGTTAAAAAGGCCGGCCCGGTCAAAGGCCCATAGTACTTACTCAGGTACTAGTGGGCCAGCCCAATAATGGCATATTTAAACATGGCCCGTTTACGGCCCGAAACTAGATCTGGCCCCGTTAATTGTTCACCAAATATTTGGGCCCAATTACGGCCTAGTGACTTTCGGCATGTTAGAGGCCCGATGTAGACATGGGTCCATTTCATCCCGGTGTGTCTTTTGTCCTAGGAATGGCCCGTGTTGCCCATGGGCCATATATGGTCCAACGCGACATCCAGCCCACTAATGGCCCATAATAAGGGTGGCAACAGTTCAGCCCAACGTGACTTTGGGCCTGTTAAAGGCATGTCGTATAATTCGGCCCATTGATGCCTGTACTAAGCTTTCAGCCTCTTAAAGGCCCATGATATTAGTGGGCCAACTAAGGCTCGAGATATGTTTCGGCCTAGTAACGGCCCGTCATATAACTGGGCCAAAAAAGGCCCGGTCTACATTTCAGCCTGCTGAAGGCTGTCGATGACTAGTGAAAATTGAGGCCCAACATGCATTTTGGCCTGCTAAAGGCCCATGGTTTCTTCTCGGCCATAACAGGCCAGCAGAATATTTAACCTGTTAATGGCCCAAAGCTACATGGGCCCAACTAAGCGATGGGTCCACAAAAGGCCCAACTAAAATTTGGGCCGAATATAGGCCTGGGTAAGTTGTGGGCCTGGCGCAAAGTGTGAAGGCCCCAATGGCCATTCGGGCCCAAGAAAGTTGCAGGCCGGCCCAATTGTGGCCCGCTAAAAACGAGGCCCATTAGAGGCGAAAGTTTCGGCTCGGTCGATTACATCAGATTTTTTTTCAGATAGCGAATGATGGCATTAACTAGTAGGAATTAAGAGCAAACCTACTCTATACAATAAAGAAATTATGGCATAGTAAGTTAGAATAAACCTACACTATACAATAAAGGATTTATGGTATATTACATCCACTGGGCATCGAAGTTCGCCACCAGTGATCATAAAGCACAATGAAGAAGCAGATTACAAAAACTGGGCACCATTGCAGTGTAACAAAGTAATACTGAACCAAGACCACTTCCAAGATAGTTCAAGAAAGATTAGCCTTGTGCGGGAACTATTGTGCAAGCTGCTGAGCAAGGCTATGAGACCGGCCTTGCATGTCGGTCATAGCTTCCAGGTGTAGATGTTTAGCAATGAGGTTCTCATTGGTGTTCTCCGCAATCTTTCTTAGAGATAGGACTTCAAGTTGAAGTTGACTTGCAGAATGCCTTTCTGCTAGAACTTGGGACTGAAGAATTCGATCTGATTCAGATAGTGAATTCTGTGAGCTTGTCTGACTGCTAGTCTCAAGTAACTTGAACACTGCATCAAGAAAAGACTTTGGGGTTGTCTTGCTATCTTCAAGATGTTTTGCCTTCTTTGTTGCAATATATGTTGGGTTTGTCTCACAGCCTTCAGCAGCCTTGTGCATACCATTGGGCATATCACCCTGAAACAAGCAGAGAGATGACAAGTTTTGCACGTGTATAAACAAAGATGATAACTGTGTTGTCAATTCCATCCAATTTCAAATTAGAAAATAAAGAGTAAGTTCAAAATATCAATAGCATAATTTGGCATTGTTCATAATGCGGGGAGCTTCACCACACTACTAGATTACCATTGAAGGAAATATGCCCTAGAGGCAATAATAAAGTTATTATTTATTTCCTTATTTCATGATAAATGTTTATTATTCATTCTAGAATTGTATTAACCGGAAACATAATACATGTGCGAATACATAGACAAACAGAGTGTCACTAGTATACCTCTACTTGACTAGCTCGTTCAATCAAAGATGGTTATGTTTCCTAGCCATGGACAAAGAGTTGTCATTTGATTAACGAGATCACATCATTAGGAGAATGATGTGATTGACTTGACCCATTCCATTAGCTTAGCACTTGATCGTTTAGTTTGTTGCTATTGCTTTCTTCATGACTTATACATGTTCCTATGACTATGAGATTATGCAACTCCCGTTTACCACAGGAACACTCTGTGTGCTACCAAACGTCACAAAGTAACTGGGTGATTATAAAGGTGCTCTACAGGTGTCTCCAAAGGTACTTGTTGGGTTGGCGTATTTCGAGATTAGGATTTGTCACTCCAATTGTCGGAGAGGTATCTCTGGGCCCACTCGGTAATGCACATCACTATAAGACTTGCAAGCATTGTAACTAATGAGTTAGTTACGGGATGATATATTACGGAATGAGTAAAGAGACTTGCCAGTAACGAGATTGAACTAGGTATTGAGATACCGACGATCGAATCTCGGGCAAGTAACATACCGATGACAAAGGGAACAATGTATGTTGTTATATGGTTTGACCGATAAAGATATTCGTAGAATATGTGGGAGCCAATATGAGCATCCAAGTTTCGCTATTGGTTATTGATCGGAGACGTGTCTCGGTCATGTCTACATAGTTCTCGAACCCGTAGGGTCCGCACGCTTAAAGTTCGATGACGGTTATATTATGAGTTTATGTGTTTTGATGTACCGAAGGAAGTTCGGAGTCCCGGATGTGATCACGGACATGACGAGGAGTCTCGAAATGGTCGAGACATAAAGATTGATACATTGGAAGCCTATATTTGGATATCGGAAGTGTTCCGGGTGAAATCGGGATTTTACCAGAGTACCGGGGGTTACCGGAACCCCCCTGGGGGTTTAATGGGCCTTTGTGGAGAAGAGGAGGGGCGGCCAGGGCAGGCCGCGTGCCCCCCTCTCCCTCTAGTCCGAATTGGACAAGGAGGGTGGCGCGGCGCCCCCCTTTCCTTCCTCTCTCCCTCCTCCTTCCCCCTTCTCCTACTCCAACTAGGAAAGGAGGGAGTCCTACTCCTGGCGCGCCTCCTCCTAGCCGGCCGCCCCTCCCCCTTGCTCCTTTATATACGGGGGCAGGGGGCACCTCTAGACACACAAGTTGATCGCAAAGATTTCTCCCAACCGTGTGTGGTGCCCCCCTCCACCATAATCCACCTCGGTAATACTGTAGCGGTGTTTAGGCGAAGCCCTACTGTGGTAGCTTCATCAACATCATCACCACGCCATCGTGCTGATGAAACTCTTCCCCGAGCTCTACTGGATCATGAGTTCGCGGGACGTCACCGAGTTGAACGTGTGCTGAACGCGGAGGTGCCGTACGTTCGGTACTGAGGATCGGTCGATCGTGAAGACGTACGACTACATCAACCGCGTTGTCATAACGCTTCCTCTTAACGGTCTACGAGGGTACGTGGACGACACTCTCCCCTCTCGTTGCTATACATCACCATGATCCTGCGTGTGCGTAGGAATTTTTTTGAAATTACTACGTTCCCCAACAACCATGTCAACATAACAAGCATAGATGAAGGGCAAAGACAATCATTGTATCTATTTTGGTTAATGTGCATGGCATGTTGTTCATATCATCAGCCACATCAGTAAGATAAAACAGGAGATGACAAGGTGCAAACGTGGGCTGCTTCACCATGCACTGGATTTAGATCCACAAAAAAGCATACATATAGGGAGTATTGAGTAATGTGAATGGTATGAATAAGGAATTTGGTTTTACAAGTAAAACTTGGAACTTACGATTGTTGCGAACATGCATTTTGATAGAAACAACAAACTAAATAGCAGTTAATGATAGGGAGTATGAGCAAATTAAACAACAGTTGAGGAGAAAGGCTTTAGAAGGACTGACTGACATTAACAGTTAACACCGGCTTTATAATGCCCTTCTCCATGTCAAGGGAAGGATAACTCAAGAATTTCAACACAGAATCTTCTTCATAAGCATTGCATGCACTCTACATTTTGTAGAGAGTAATTATAGATATGATAATACCGGAAGGGATAGAGGATAATGAAGATACGATACAGATTGATGCTACATAATCAACTACCATTCCCTGGAAGTACATGCGTTACAGGACAAAATGTACTGACAAGAGCAATCGGCTACACTTCTGCACTGGCATTGTCTGTGTATTCAACTTTTTGGTAAGATTAAATATAGATCTGATATTTTTTAGTAAATGGTGGGAAAGGGATATAAGATGCAGAATGCTACACAATGAACCAATCCCTCTTCCCATAATACAAGAGTGTTTTGAACATGGTGTACTGTACAAAACGTTCTTATATTATGGGACGGAGGGAGTAGCTGTTAATGTAAGTACAGTGATAGATGACATTCAGTCCTTACAAGAGGACTGTAGAGCTAAACCTCTTCAAAAGTATTGGGTTGATTCTAAATTTATGTAAGAGTCCGTACGGATCTTATAATGTCCACCAAATGGACGATAACGAGGCTAACATGTGTAGTGATTCTACATAATCAAACAGCTATGAAATTGAGTATGGTTATACATGGCAAGAGGTACTCACAAGAGCAATGCAGTGTGCAGTATAGTTGCGAGATTCTGTGGTCCCTTGAGAATGAATGTTCTTCTGCTAACAGTTTTCGTACAAGTGAGACGTCAAGGAAAATGTAGAAATGTAGTTCAAATTGTGATGTGATACCATAGACAGTACCTTACACTGCAGACAAGACGAGTAACAAGATTATTCTAGTCACTATCTAATAAATGTAGCACCGGAGACTTTAAAGAAATTTCATTTAGAGGCTTGCCATCGAAGTGTGCTTGCCTCAGGTAGGAATGATACTTCATCAACGAGTGCTTGGAAAGTGCAACCGACCCTTGCTCGTCTTGACAATCCAGTTTGGTCCTCGCCTATTTAAAAGAATGAAATCTTGTGTCTTCTGTCAGCAGAAACATATGCAGTAATTACCATGAATAATATTAGTACATTACTTACACGTAAGTTGTGGAGGAAGACTGGAAATTGTTCTGTGTCTGCGGTATAATCTTTCCATGAAGGAAAGATGCGCACAAAGTTCCTGACAACAATATAATCTTCATCTTCTAAACTGGGAAGAAATGGAATAGGGGTCCTATTTGCTGCAATTGGGGCTCTGTCTGGTTCGAAAAGGGATATGGCATCTGGATTTGGTGTACTCTTTGCTAGAATGGGGGTTCTGCGTCGTAGAGCTGGTGCTATGTCAACTGGCATCATCATACTATTTGCTGCAGTTGGGGTCTGTTGAGTTGGGGCATCAGCAATGACCAGTGTAGTAGGGCTAGAGTCTGCTAGAGTTGGGGCTGTGTTTTGTGGGTCAGGTGATATTGCAACTACAGCTAATGGGCTATTTGATTTATCAGGTGTCACTACCTTTTCCAAATACTTTGCTCGTGCTCCTCCGTGGTCAGCAATCACCCTCTTCCTTTTGAATGTCTGATACACAAGAACAACATTTGAATGGATAAATATGGTACGATGAAAGATGGAATATGTACTGAAAATGGATAGGCATGGTGTATTCACATACACGATGTGTAAACTAAGCTAATGGCAGTGCAACAAAGTAGAAGAAATGCAAAGCATCAGTTGCAAGATATGTGCTACCAATATAACCTTGGAAAGGTAGAGCAAGCACATTGACTTAGGTTCCCCTCTAGCTCAGAATCATTGTTAGGATCATATTCCGAGCATGAAACTGTAGGTGGAGAGCATTTGCACTGCATTGCGTCTAGACTTGATTTTAGTCCCTTAATGCCAAGTTTGACAGCCATGGCATTGTTCTGCTTTATTCTTTTCATGCACGCAAGCTCATAATCATTATGATGCTGTTCAGAATATGAGATTCATGAAACATAAAAAGTAGTCAGATTATCTATGGAATGCATTGCGGATTCAACTCGAAGAGTGTCTCCCTATAAACCCCTGCATATGCAAAGTTCACCCCAACCGTGCTGACCAGACCACACACAGGAATACAAACCTCTTATGTCTCTATAACAGGCAGACACATATTTCAAAACTGTAGTAGGAACATTAGAATCATATCAAATTCGTATTTGAACAAATAAACTAAGGAATTATGACCGGCATAATGTTTAGCTTCAAGGGTGGAGTGCTGGTAGTGCAACACAAAGCAAGTAGGCAGATTGTATTCCATGTAAAAGATCATAGTCTATGTAAAAGGTGGAAATGACACTTTCTTTCTATACAATGCAGTGTTCGTTGCCCACACATGATGGAAGAGATCACACAGAGAAATACTATTCACTCATGTCTGTAGTTCCAGTATTTTGAAACAGGGTGGTCCATCCTAAAAGAATATTGACAACAAATATGACAAGGCAAGCATAGATGTAGTGAATCAATCATTTATTTGTGAGCTTACTAGGACAAGTATGCAGAATTGTAACTGCAGCAAGAGACCGTCCAGAATCTGAATCAAGAAGTTTGTCTAGCACTTATTGTTTGCAACTAATCTACGTGAATAATTGGATATCATATCGAATGAGTAAGAAAGATAAGTAAAATTGTCAACAAACTTGGCCTGCAGTAGTAATCTGGGTCAATGTCACTACGACCAACAATCCAAAATGACTAGCGTTTGTTCCTAGGGCCGGAATTTTGAAACCCTATGAACTTTACAGGTACTAAAGATTACTGAAATACATCAGAACCATTAAGTGTAGGTAGCACTCATCACACAACAAACCCTAATGATAGTCCCGCCTAATGAGTAATGAATCAATTATAAAATGGGTGATGAGGAGTGGCTGCTGAGTGTTGAGGATGTATCTCAAGATAAATCGGGTTGGCTTAGTGGCTGCTGCATGCCTGAGCACTACTAGGGAAAACCCTAGTAGTAGCACTTGTTTTATAGCTAGTAGTAGCGCTTGTACGAGCGCTACCACTAAGGCGCTACAGCTAACTAGTAGCAGTAGCGCTGGAAAGGGAGCACTACTGCTATACCTAGTTAGCAGTAGCGCTTTCGTTGGGTCAGTGCTACTGCTAGTAGTAAGTAGTAGTAGCGTTTCTTTCAAAAAGCGCTGCTGCTAACTTTTCCTGTATTTTTTAAAATACATCTTATTTTCGTTGTGTGGTTTTATATATAGTACTTTCATCATATGATTTTATGACCATGACTAGTTATTATATATAACAGTGGGTGAAATAAACGTGGAGTAGATACAAGTGGAGGCAACATGTGGTGCATATCAAAAGTACTACTCTAATCCAAACTTGATCTACTTTGGATTAGTAGTACTTTCGATGTGCACCACATGTTGCCTCCACTTGAATATAATCCATGTGCATTTCACCTACTGATATATATATATAATAACTCATCATGCTCATATAACAACTTAGCATCATGCATCATCGATCATAATAATAAATAACTCATCATTGGTATCATAATAACAAGTCATACTCATCATCATCGATCATACAACTTCTACTCGATACCACATCATCATCATAGTCATCTAACCAATCCTACTTAGTTGTCCTTAGCACATGATCATGAGTATTATTAAGTAGGACCTACTACCTTCTCTTAGGTAAAATAGCATAAAACAAGATAGGCCCTGACTCTCCATTATGGAGAATGGAGATTATCCCGTTTCTAATTCTTGCCTTTCGCACAATGTTGCTTCCAATTACCTCCTTACGACTGTCCGTACATTTTTTTCTAGTCTTTGATTTTCATGCCTTCACTGGTTTTAGAAATCCAATATGGACAGGTGTGATTCGTAGGATGACCTGACCGTATGTTCAAAACATCAAGGCGACCATTCTGATACATCAGATGAGGCACACAATCCTTCAGGATTTTCTGTTGAAAAACATAGTAATAACTTCGTAGTTAGCAATGTAGTTAAGTTTTAAAGAATTTATGCAAAAGATGCACAGATGTCGTAATAGTAAAAAATCTTACCATGGCATCTCCATGGATGTTACCGTAGTTCAACACGTGCACTAGTGGCACGTATTGACCATAATGTGGAGGAGTTTTATAATAGATATTGTAATTCTCAAGATCAGTACAAAATGCGACCAAATGATTTTTCTCCTGATAAGTTAACTCAGAGCCATCGGTGTAGTAGGTTATGTCTACCATCTTCCGCACATTATTTAAAGAATGAAAATAAGCTGACAATGGAAATAAGCTGTCAACTATTTTGAAATAAACAATATAAATTAGTTAATAACTATGTTTGAGAAACTCACATAGCGGTAGAATTGGAAGCGTATCAAGAAGGACCCAAATGTCTGTCCATATTGTCTTGGTCGATGTCAGGACCCCCAAGATCCATGGTGACAAGCATACCCTCATAAAAACCATACATCTTGCAAAGTGCTTCCCAATTTGTGCAACCAAAATGGGTTACGCTCTCAGAATTGTATAGATTTACTTCGAAATCCATACCATGATGGGTCCTTAGGTGATTTTTCTTTGTTTTGAAATTTTCATGGTCTTCAAAATCCATCCTCTCCAAGACATAGCGTCTTGCATGACATGGGATAAGCTACTTGAATTGTAAAAGATGAAAAATTACATGTTGAAATAGTTGAAGTCATGCTTAATTGCGAAAAAACACTTGTCATCGTTGCATACCATTTCAACATCGAAGGTCTCCTGGAGCTTAATGCTGAAGCGCCGACCTTCGTCCAGGTGAGGCCTGTCGCACTCCCCCGGGAGACTTTCACCGTCTGATAATGACATTTCCTAGGTTCTTAATTCAAAGATTAAACTTGTACAATTCAATATATGTACTACAAAAACTAAATTAGATCATTATTATTCATCACGGGTTGACTATTGGTCTGCCGAGTCTTTTTCTTGAAAACTTTCAGCTCACGTGGTGTATACATTCGACCGTTGGTGATGATCGCTCCTCCTTTCGTCCCCAAGTGCATTACACCAAAATATCTAGCACACGGGAATGAAGGAGAAGCGACCCCCACGACAACAGTCAGGATTTTTCGTCCTCTCATATGTGGTGGAGACTCTCACTCACTGATTCCTCTATGAAATTTGTGACCGTCGGTGATGGTCGTTACTCCTCCTTCCCCTAGTGCATAACAAAGGTCTAGCACCCGGAGAAGAGGGAGAAACGACCCCCACGACAACAGTCGGGCTTCTTCGTCCTCTCTCATATATGGTGGATACAGTCCCTCACTGATTTTTGACCTTCGGTGGTAGAGCCTCGACAGACTTAAGGTCAACTCGAAATGTCGTTTAATTATTTTTCTAGAAAATCCAGGCCACTCGATATTTCCTACATATTCTAGCACAAGTCATGCCAGAATTCACGGAAAAATCCGGCATGACCTTTGCTAAAAAAGGACATATAGAGCGCCTGAAATTTGCCGGAACGGAAATTAATCAACACTCCGGCAAAACATAGGCCACTATAGGAGGTGTAACCTACAAACATGGCCGGCCACTTGGGCAAGCGCATATCTTATTTGAGCAACACAAGATATACATGTTTATATCTACATCATATGAGCATTCAAACTTGATGGAGTAGTTTTCCAATTTGAGCATTCAATAAGCAAAACCAAGTCGTAAAATAAGTTAGTATTCAAATTAGCATTCATTCAATAAGCAAAACTAAATCATCTCTTTCGTCCGTACATCGTAGAATATTATCACTAATACATCTGGAATAGTGATCACTAATACAGCTAAAACCCTAGCGAACGACGGGTATCGACGCGGGCGGTGGACACCCAAAGAGAAGGAACCATCACAGGATCATAGCTCCAGTGAGATCCCTGGAGAACCTGCGCTCCAACGCAACCATGTACCAATGGACGTGCGCGTCCTCCTCGCTGACACGGTGAAGTACCACCTCCGCGGGGTCCTCAAACCTCTGCACCATCACTGGCCCACGCGACCGCCACCAATGAAGGTTCGGGTCAACGACGGGCTGGCTCCTCACCAAGCTGCGCCTCCCGGTAGGTAGCGCCTCCCAGTACCAGCCCGGCGGAGCCCAGTCCCGGACATGGCCCCTCTGATCAAGCAGGCCTCCTCCGCCGAGTCGACGACGAGGATGAGGGATAGGCATCATCGACGTCGATGCGGGAATAATTGCTTTAACTAAAAAATAACAACAAATGTGACACCTAAAACACCTAAATTCTATTAACTACACCTAATAAAAAACCTACATTTTGAAACATGATTGGATCATAACTAAGGTTCATACTACATTATTCTAAGATTAAACACCTAAAATACCTAAATTAAATTAACAACATGGGGTGGCTGGTCTCACCTCAATCAAGGTCGGAGGGGGTCGGTGACGGGGATGACGGCGGGGATGATGCAAGGGATCCTTGATTTCTAGAAAAACAAAATATAAACAAAAACATTATTATCGTCATCTTAGGACTTAGTGAAACTCCATAAGCTACATTAAATTATTCTATTCAAATTTACTTATTCAAATTTTCTAAAAATTTCCTATTCTATTCAAAAGACCTACATTTACTTAATTTTTTTTCAATTTCATATTTTATTCTATTCAAATTTACTTATTCAAAATTTCTAAAAATTTCCTATTCTATTCAAAATACCTACATTTACTTATTCTTTTCAAATTACTTATTCAAATTTTCTAAAAAATATACTAAAAACCTACATTTACTAAAAACAAAAACCTACATTTAACAAAAACTAAAACCTATTTACAGAAAGGGGGAGGAGGAGGTGGGAGGAGGCCTGGAGGAGGAGGAAGGAGGAGGAGGAGGAGGAGGAGGTGGGAGGAGGCCAGGAGGAGGAGGAAGGAGGAGGAGGAGGGAAGAGGAGGGAGGAGGAGGGGAAGGAGGAGGGCGGAGGATGATAGAGTAGGAGAGGGAGGAGGAGGGGGCCGCCGGAGAGGGGGGAGGAGGATCGGAGGGGGACGCCGACGGAGAGGGAGGAGAAAGGAGGGCCATGGGAGGAGGGAGAGAGGAGGGCGGCCAGAGGAGGAGGGAGGGAGGGGGAGGACGCGAGAGGAGGAGGGAGGGAGGCAAATACCTTCGGGGAGTCGGCGGGCGACGACGGGCGACATGCGGCGAGTGAGTGTGTGAGGGAGAGTGAGGGAAGCGCGCGGGGTGGATAAGGTCAGCGTAGTAGTAGCGCTCCTTAGAAACAACTGCTACTGCTATTTAGCAGTAGCGCTCGACAGAGGACAGCGCTATTGCTATGTACAATAGCAGTAGCGCTTTTTAATTAAGAGCGCTACTAGTATACCTACACTGCCATGCAACCATTGACAACTATAGTAGTAGCATTTTTATAACAAAATCGCTACTGCTAGATGTATATTAGCAGCGCTCTTCGGTGACAAGCCCTACCGTTCTTTAGCAGCAATGCTTTCTTATAAAAAGCGCTACTACTAAGCTCCTGTGTATAAGCATTTCCCTAGTAGTGGAGCCCTGAACGGACTGGGAAGGTAGGCACGGCGGTGCGCCCGGGAAGCGGTGACGCTGTTGGGCGAGCGGCTCCTGACCTCCTGTTAGTTCGACGTCTCCTCCTAGAGTCATGCCGTCCGGGGACGGCAAGTCGCCGGCGAGGCAGGTGGCTGGGGTCGAGTAGAGATCGGAAGCGCGCAACAGAACATAGGGGAATCGGGGCTTGGGCCAACCCAAAATCCCAGGATGGGCCACGGCCCACCGTGGGCACCCTGTAGAGATACACACCCGAGCGGCGAACATGCATTTTCGAAATTAAATGAGTAACATTTAGTTGACCAATTAAACGACTTTGTTTTAATAATATCAGATTCGTATTTGAACAACTAAGCCTTTTTAGCTTGATGGGTGGAGCAGTGCTATTATGACACGAAACACGTATGCTGATCGTATAATGATCATAAAAGGGGGAAACCCTAAGCATTTTTTGAGCAAAAGATGGTTTCCCCTCCGTTTTCTATTAAAGAAACCACCACGGAACCAACATGATCAATTAAACCCTAAGCATGATCAATTAAACCCTATTATGACTGTGCCATGGCAGATTTAAAGCTGCATACAGGAGAAATGCTATTTAGCATCCATTGTTTGCTTCAAACTAAGAACTAAATTCTAAGAGCTGAAAAGAAAGTACAGTAACCAAGTTACGATCTATTTTCTGGTTGAGATCAAAAAGTTGAGGAGATATGAAGTACCACCTCACTTGCGGCACTGTGTAGGCATCGGGGGTGTGATGGCTGCCGGTGGCGTTGAAGCACATCTGTGACGGTAGACGGGTGCATCGGGGGATAAGTCCCATTGTGGTGGAAGAGAAGGTCATCTGAGCGGCCTTGACAAAGAGGACGACTGCGCCGATGAAGCGAGAGGACGCGATGCAAGTCTCTTGGCCCGTCGCCGTGTATGAGAAACATCCATCTCTAGCAGTGGACGACGCGGTCTTGGTAGGCTCTCCAACATGGTGGAGGACGGTGGCGATGGATGGGGTGGAGGACGACGGTGATGGATGGGGTGGCAGAGGGAGGAGGCTGGTGTGGGGATGGTGTTCTAGTGTGGCCGGTGTATGAATGGAAAATGGAGGGAGAGGTACGGGGAACCATGTTTTTGGGACGTGCCTATCTGAAATATGGGAAAGTTACGAACTTAGCCCCCGTTTAAAATTTGGACGTCTCGTTGGTTGGGGATAGGACGGTAATCTCGCATCTCGCCAATATTTGGCCAGAACGATTTAGGACAAGGAGAGGGTGTTTTGGCGCCCATGGTTGGCGCCCACGGTGTATGAATGGGGCTGACAGGTAGGGCGGTTGTGTCACGTCTGAGTGAAGTTACAAACTTGCCCCTATTGAAAATATTTGCCTACATCGATTTCGGCCGAGTCGAGTTTGTTTTGCCGCCCACCGTGTATGAATGTGGAAATGGAGGGAGAGACAAAGGTCTTTCGGACGAGCTTGAATCAAATGTTTGTTTGGCGCCCATGTTTGGCGCCGATCATGTCAGAATGGGCTCAGAGACGGTCGTGTCATGTCTAATTGAAGTTACTAACCTACCCCTATTGAGAGCAGTGGAAATCGGGCCGATGGATTGTCCGTGTAAGGGGTAGACAGTAATTTCCATCTCCTAAACACTTGGCTTTGGGCAGCCGACGTGGGAGTGGACATTTTGCCGCTTCTTTTGAATTTTTGGACAATAAGCATCCACGTTTACCCTGGCAACTAAATTCGAATCCATTTTGTATTCCTATACGAATCTTTATAAGTCATTCTATGTGTTTTTATATATCTTCAAAAGCAAGACAAAGATGTATTCCACTGTCATATATGAATATGATTTACAAATGCCGATACTCGAATTCAGAAGCTAGAATCCAGTTCAAGGTGAATTCAAATATTTGAAACCACTTTATATCCAACTCAAGTGTCACATGCAACATAATGTGTACTCCCATTTAGATATATACACAAGCGATGTATCAAGATTCAAATACCGAGTCAATCAACCAATAATGTACAAAACTGACAGACATATAAACGCTTATAGAGTATATGGATGAATAATATCAACTAACATACATAAGCTAGGCTGCTGTACTTTTTTTTGCTAGAAGAGCATCCTTTTTTAGCGAAGCTAGTACAACATCTTGGCCCTTTCCGATGCGTGCCACTTAAGGTCCATCTATACTCTATTATTGCTGAATGCACATTCAACCCGATTGGCATATTTGTAGGTCCGGCACATCAATCAAAATGAAATGTCTCCGAGTCTTATCAATTAATACAGACTTGTGCTAAAAAAATTATGAACCAAAAACAAAAAAACAATTATTACATGATCTCTAAAACAAATGGTTTGATCGATTACATGAACAAACAACACAAAGGTTATTCAACGATGGAAAGAACATTTCACCTATGATTTACCAAGTGGGAATTTAATTTCCTTTTTTCCTTCAGGACCTTAACAATGCGGTCAGTCTCAGCTTGCTTTGTTTTGAAATCCACCAAATATTTAATGGTTGTCTTGAGTACTGCTTGTGATTGTGTTGTTTGCTTCCTCAACATGTCAACTTCATCTCTAAGTGCAGAAGCAGAATCTCTTTCTACCAATAGTTTAGCCTCTAGAGCATGAGCAGTTGGCAATTCATGATGCACGATTGGGTCGGTGCCACTGCTGTGGGATGATACAACGTCCATGGGGACCTAGCTCTTTAATCTTGGGCTAACCTGTTTGATAACCCACTAGATGGCATAATTAGCTAGGTTAGCTCCATTTTACCTAAGTACGCTTACTTCTTCTTCTAGTCTTCTTCTAACTTTCTTGTTTCCCATTTTGCAGATTTCATCTAATGCATAGAAGCTTGCATGGATGGAGTGTTTCTTTTCCCTTTCCGCTTTTATTTTGTATCGATGAACTTGCATGGATGGAACTTGTTATATGGATGGATAACGGTGTTGGATGAACAATGTGAAACTTTTGTAATATGTATGGATGGAACTATGTGTTGGTTATGTATGTATATATGATGAAACTTGTGTCTTGGATATGTCTTCTGTGAAATATGTGTGTTGAAACTTGTGTGTCCAAATTGAATGAATTTAAGAAAAAAATAGTGAAAACAGGGGCTATATAGGTTCTTTGCCGTCAGCTGGCGGACGACAAAGAGCTTTGCCATCAGCCAGCAGATGGCAAAAATGCCACGTGGCAGCTACCTGTGCAACCTGGGGGCTGGCCTATTTGGTTACTTTGCTATCGACTGGCTCTCGGCAAAGGTGCAATGGTCTTTGCCGTCTGCCAGCAGATGGCAAAGCGCACCGTTAGCCCCCTAACGGTCGTAAGCTGCCACGTGTGCCGTCCAGGACCTTTGCCGTCAGCCGGCTGATGGCAAAGACCATTTCATCTTTGCCCACTGCCAGCTGACGGCAAAGAAGCCATCGCCGTAGCCTATTCAGCCAAACCTGTTGCCGTCCGTGGCGTCAGCCAGGTATGCCTTTGCCGTCCACCATGGCGGACGGCTAAGTGCCTGATTCCTGTAGTGTAATATAATAGTTTTGATAGTAGTGACAACAACAATAATAACAGTAACAATGATAGCGGTAATTTTGTAGCAAGTGTAACAGTGATGATAGCAATAGTAAAGCAGCAAAATCAATAAGGATAAATTCGTAGGCATTGGATCGGCGACTTGTTGGATGATATTCATCATGAAACAATTATAACCTAGGGCGATACGACACTAGCTCCAGTTCATCGATATAATGTAGGCATGTATTCCGTAAATAGTCATACATGCTTTATTAAAAGAACTTGCATGACATCTTTTGTCCTACCCTCCCATGGCAGCGGGGTCCATATTGGAAACTAAGGGATATTAAGGCCTCCTTTTAATGCCGGAACAAAGCATTAACACATAGTGAATACATGAACTCCTCAAACTATGGTCATCACCGGGAGTGGGCCCGGTTGTTGTCACTCCGAGGTTGCCGGATCATAACACATAGTAGGTGACTATAACTTGCAAGATCTGATCTAGAACATGGATATAATGATGAATTCATAAACGGTTCAGATCTGAAATCATGGCACCCGGGCCCAAAGTGACAAGCATTAAGCATGGCAAAGTCATAGCAACATCAATCTAAGAACATAGTGGATACTAGGGATCAAGCCCTAACAAAACTAACTCGATTACATGATGAATCTCATCCAACTCCTCACCGACCAACGAGCCTATGAAGGAATTACTCACTCCCGGTGGGGAGCATCATGGAATTGGCGATGGAGAAGGGTTGGTGACGACGAAGAACGAAGATCCCCCTCTCCGGAGCCCCAAACGGACTCCAGATCTGCCCTCCCGAGGAAGAACAGGGCTTGGCGGCGGCTCCGTCTCGTGGATCGCGATAATTCTTTTTTCTTGATTTTTTTCTAGAAATATGTGAATTTGTAGTATCAGGAGGGTCGTCAGCGGGGCCACCAGGTGGGTACAACCCACCTGGGAGCGCCAGGAGAGGGGGGCGCGCCCCGGTGGGTTGTGCCCACCCAGGAGCCCCTCTCCGGTGGGTCTTGGCTCCAGAAATTCTTATTATTGGTATAAAAAATCCTCGCAAAATTTCATTCCATTCTGAGAACTTTTATTTTTGCACAAAAACAACACCATGGTAGTTCCGCTGAAAACAAAGTCAGTCCGGGGTTAGTTTCATTCAAATCATGCAAATTAGAGTCCAAAACAAGAGGAAAAACATGAGAAAAAGTAGATACGTTGCAGACGTATCAACTCCCCCAAGCTTAAATCTTTGCTTGTCCTCAAGCAATTCAGTTTATAAACTGAAAGTGAGAAAGAAAAAACTTCTACGAACTCTTTTGCTCTTGTTTGCATAAATAAGCTTAAACAACACCGAGATTTTCATCCAACATTATAACTAACCATGTCAACAATAACTCTTAAAGATTATAATAACTCATATCAATGACATAATCAGCTAGCGAGCAATAATAAGATATCTCAAACGGCAACACGTTGTCAAAACAACCATGATATAATATGACAATAATGGTATCTCGCTAGCCCTTTCTGAGACCGCAAAACATAAATGCAGAGCATCTCCAAAGTTTAAGCAGCGACTAAATATTGTAATTCATGGTAGAAAAGATCCAGTCATGATGCACCCAACATTAGCTACACACAATGCATAAATCATGACAGCTGTGCTCTACTCAGTTTCTGGCGCTTGTTTTTAGAAGGTGGTGACACAACATAAAAGTAAATAGAAAGTCCCTTCGCAGAGGGAAGCAGTGATTTGCAGAGGTGCCAGAGCTTAGTTTTTAAAACAGAGATAAATGATATTTTGAGACATGCACCCTTCTTATTCACTTCACGACCATCAGTTATCAACATCTTCCATGCTAATCATGCTAGTGGCGGTTCCCAAGCGATAAAAGTAAAGGTTTTGACTCCATTGGGAGTTTTTGTTTGATTATTTAAGAGATGAACTCTTTTTGTATTTTGCAGTTTGGGACTGGGCATCCCTATTACCGCCCATTTTCTTGTGCGATGGCGAGTGAATAAACACTCAACCTGAGAATAACCCGCTTAGCACGGAAGATATCGACCACCTCCCGTCGTTCCATGAATGATCCAGGCACACAAAACAGATAATTTTTTAGAAGTTTTTAGAGGTGGCACATGCAAATTTACTTAGGACGACAGGGTAATACCGCATATAGGTAGGTATGGTGGACTCATCAGGAATAACTTTGAGTTCAAGGTTTTTGATGTACAAGCAGAATCCCCACTTACTACAGGAGAAGATTAGCAATTTAGATTGAGAAGCGACCAACTAGAGAGTAATAACGATCATAACCATGCATTATGCGTAGGTAACATTGGACACTAGCATGAGTAGGATATGAACACCATGAACATAAACATTATAGAGGCTATGTTGGTTTTGATTCAACTACATGCATGAACATGTACCAAGTCAAGCCACTTGAACATTCAGAGGAGCATACCATATCATCATACTGCATCACAGTCATCTTAACGCTATGTTGATTTCCAAGATAAATCATTATTAACTCCCAACTACTTATGCATGGCATGAGAAACTATAATATCTAATTGTCATTGCAAACATGTTTAATCATAACGGGCTGAATCATGGGCACTAGGTTAAACATATTTACACAGACAGGACAAGTCGAGTTCATACTAGTTTCTCTTTGCCACGGCCAGTTCATCGAATGTCGTCATTATTGCCTTTCACTTGCACGATCGAATGATATGAAAATAATAATAGTGCAAGAGTGCCATGGACTAAGCTGGAATCTGCAAACATTTAATTCAATAGGAGAAGACAAGGTAAAATGGGCTCTTTATTAGTTCAACAATTATTCATACGAGAGCCACTCAACATTTTCATTGTGGTCTTCTCCTCGGTACAACTCAAATAAAAGAAAAGAATTTAATAGAAACACACTCAAATATTTTTGGAGTTTTTGGTTTTCTTCAACAAGCAAATAGAAAGCAAAAACAAGAAAAACTATTTACACGGGAAAGCTCCCAACAAGCAAAAGAAGAACAAGGAAATCTTTTTGGGTTTTTTATTTTTAATACTATTAAGCATGCATAGAAAGTAAATTACTACAACTAATAATTTTTTTGGTTTTCCTAAAGTTTTTCAAACACACAAGAAGAAAGCAAGAAAAAATAAATCTAAGCATGTATGATACAATGAAAAAGTGTGAACACCGACAAATGAATAAATAGACATGAATGTAAAATTGGTGGAAACACGTACTCCCCCAAGGTTAGGCTTTTGGCCTAAGTTGGTAATCGATCGGTAGCCTGGAGGGTAGTAGTCGGCGTGGTAGCTCACGAAGGCTCTTGGTGCGGATGCCTCGTCCTGCCGGGTTGCCAGCACGGCTGCGTTGTGAGCTCGGGCCTCGCTCTCAAGAACAAAATATCTCCCCTTGTTGTGACAATCAAAGAGAGTAGGCGCAGGCAAATATGTGTCCACAACATGTGATTGATTAAACAACAGATTATAACTGAAGTTATCAGCTCTTCACTTGAGAATCTTATGCTCCTTTAAGGCACCAAAATCTAAATATCGAGTGGGTAGGATAGGGTCAAAGAGAAAAGGTGAAACACACAGTCCTCGTGCTAAATGTGAGGCATAAGTTCCACCATAGAACCAACAACTTTTGGCGTTATGCTGAATTCTACATGCAACAATCGCTCCAAGGTTATAATTCCTTTCACCAGTGAGAGCGGTGTGAATGAGGCTCAAGTCTGGCGAACAAAGTATGCTACAATCTTGCTTGCCTACTATGCATTTCCCGTTAAATAATGCAAAATACTAGATTGCGGGAAAGTGAACACTTTTTATTCTTCCTTGTCTCACTCCTCTATTTTCACCGTAACAAAGGCTAGTCAAGAAGGTCTCATACTCAGCCTTTGCCGGCTCATCAAGCGAATCCCAAAATGGAAGTTTGCAATGGTGAGCAAAATTCTCTAGTTGAATAGTAAATGGTTCATCATAAAGCATAAACGACACCCTAGACTCACGTGGAAAATATTTAAATCCTTTGACAAATGATTCAGTGAGAAGATGGCGCTATTCACACTTATCTGAGAGGTAGGGACCGAGACCGACATTGTGAACATATTGCTCAAATTCCTCCTTGATGCCCACCTGCACCATATATTCATCGCAAGGCCATAAGCATGTTTTGGTGGCGGCATCTCGCGTGGAACTTTCACTTGGTTCAACGTAAGATCGGCGAGCAGAACTGTCACTAGAGGATGCCCCCGAGGATCATCTCCTCGAAGAACTCGTTCCAAATAGGTTCATCACGTCCGCGTACAATTTTCTGAAAATAAAAAAAATTGGGGTGACAAAATTTTTTCAACAAAACTTTGTAAGATTGATAGCCACTACTCATAGGGATACATAGAGGCCATAACAAGCATTCAAACAACTTAGAACACTAAGAATAAAACATGCAAGCGCATCTACAGCAACACCTAGAGTAGCTATTTATTCAAAGTATAAACCACTAAAACAAAAAGTAATTGGAAAAATGATGGAGTCACATACCAAGCAACAATCCCCCGAAACAGTTTCGGAAACGGAGCTTCAAGCAAAGAGATCGAAAATGGCAGCAAAATGAGAAAGAACACGGGAGAGAGAGCAATGGGGATTTTTTCTGGAGGTAAGTGATGATGTGGTATGAAGAGGTAAGTGAGGGGGCCCATGTGGGGGCCACAACCCACCAGGGCGCGCTTGGGGGTGCTGGCGTGCCCAGGTGGGTTGTGCCCACCTGGTGCACCTCCCTTTGGTATTATTTGCACCAAAAATTCTTAAATATTCAGAAAAAAACATATAAAATTTTCAGGGCATTCTGAGAACTTCTATTTTTGGGTCATTTTTTATTGTACGGGAAATTCGGAAAACAGACAAAACATGGCATTTTATTTTATTTAATTAATAAAAACAGAGAATAAAAAGTAGGGACAGAAAGTAGTGCTTACTAAATTCATCAACTTCATACCGTTCAAAAATGATCCATTAATAAGGTTGATCAAGTCTTATTAACAACACTTACGATTAGCATGAAACCGAAGAACTTTCGTAAATCACTAAGTTACCTCAATGGGGATATGCATTTACCTAACAATAAGCATTTCATATTTCTTTTTGACAGTAGGTAGATGTATTTGAAAACTTCCAATAGTGATTCTCAGAGAATTTTCTATAACATTAATACCATTCACATGGAATTGTTTCTTCGGAAAATGCATCGTATGCTCATTGCCATTAATATGAAAAGTGACCTTGCTTTTATTGCAATCAATAACAGCCTGCAGTATTCAAGAAGGGTCTACCAAGGATAATCGACATGCTGTCATCCTCGGGCATCTCAAGTATAACAAAGTCAGTCAAAATAGTAACATTAGCAACAACAACGGGCACATCCTCATAGATACCGATTGGTATGGCAGTTGATTTGTCAGCCATTTGCAATGATATTTCAGTAGGTGAGAGTTTATTCAAGTCAAGTCTTTTATAGAAAGAGAAAGGCATAGCACTAACACCAGCTCCTAAATCACACAAGGTAGTTTTCATAATTCTTTTTGATAGAGCACGGTATAGTTGGTATTCCTGGATCTCCAAGTTTCTTAGGTACTCCATCTTTAAAAGTACAAGTAGCAAGCATAGTGGAGATTTTAGCTTTCGGTATTTTTCTCTTATTTGTGATGATGTCTTTCATTTACTTTGCATAAGGAGGCATTTTCAAGATACCAGTCAAGCGAGTAAGCAAAAAGACTGGCCTCAACATTTCAGCAAAGCGTTCAAATTCTTTATCATCGTTCTTTTTAGTTGACTTGGGTGGAAAAGGCATAGGTTTTTGAACCCCCGGTTCTCTTTCTTTACTGTGTTTTGTAGCAACAAAGTCTCTTTTGTCATATCTTTTATTTTTAGGTTGTGGGTTATCAAGATGAACATGTGGTTCTATCTCAACATCATTATCTGGTTCTTTTTCATTGGTTGGTTGAGAGTCTTCATGAACCTCATCATTATCTTTTTCATTATCATTAGGTGAGTGTTCATTACCAGATTGAGTTTCAACATCAGAGATAGAAGTTTCATTATCTTTATCAGGAGGTTTTTCTATTTCAAGTTCACTAGAAGTATGCAAAGTCCTATCATTTTTCTTTTTCTTTTTCTTTCTAGAAGAACTAGGTGCACAAGTGTTGGCTCTTTGTGAGTCTTGTTCAATTATTTTTGGGTGTCCCTCAGGATAAAGTGGTTCCTGAGTCATTGCTACATCTTGAGCATGCGTTGGTTTTCCCTTGAAGAGGAAATGGTGATACAACAAAGTAGCGTAAGTATTTCACTCAGTTTTGAGAACCAAGGTATCAATCCAGTAGGAGACAACACTCAAGTCACCTAGTACCTGCACAAACAATCAAGAACCTTGCAACCAACGTGATAAAGGGGTTGTCAATCCCTTCACGGCACTTGTGAAAGTGAGATCTGATATAAGATAATAAGATAAATATTTTTGGTATTTTTGCTGTATAGATTGGAAAGTAAAGATTGCAAAATAATAAAACGAGATGCGATGTAAATAAAAGAGATGCAGTATAATAAGAAAGAGACCCGGGGCCATAGGTTTCACTAGTGGCTTCTCTCAAGAGCATAAGTGTTACGGTGGGTGAACGAATTACTGTCGAGCAATTGATAGAATAGAGAATAATTATGAGAATATCTAGGTATGATCATGTATATAGGCATCACGTCCGTGACAAGTAGACCGAAACGACTCTGCATCTACTACTATTACTCCACACATCGACCGCTATCTAGCATGCATCTAGAGTATTAAGTTCATAAGAACAGAGTAATGCTTTAAGTAAGATGACATGATGTAGAGGGATAAACACATGCAATATGATATAAACCCCATCTTTTTATCCTCGATGGCAACAGTGCCTTGCTGCCCCTGCTGTCACTGGGAAAGGACACCGCAAGATTGAACCCAAAGCTAAGCACTTCTCCCATTGCAAGAAAGATCAATCTAGTAGGCCAAACCAAACTGATAATTCGAAGAGACTTGCAAAGATAAACCAATCATACATAAAAGAATTTAGAGAAGAATCAAATATTGTTCATAGATAAACTTGATCATAAACCCACAATTCATCGGATCTCGACAAACACACCGCAAAAGAAGATTACATCGAATAGATCTCCAAGAAGATCGAGGAGAACTTTGTATTGAGATCCAAAGAGAGAGAAGAAGCCATCTAGCTAATAACTATGGACCTGAAGGTCTGAAGTAAACTACTCACACATCACCGGAGAGGCCATGGAGTTGATGTAGAGGCCCTCCGTGATCAATGCCCCCTCCGGCAGAGCTCCAGAAAAGGCCCCAAGATGGTATCTCTCGGGTACAGAAGGTTGCGGTGGTGGAATTAGGTTTTCGTGGTGCTCCTGGATGTTTGCGGGGTACGTGGACTTATATAGGAGGAAGAAGTAGGTCGATGGAGCAACGAGGGGCCAACGAGGGTGGAGGGCGCATCCAGGGGGGTAGGCGCGCCCCCTACCTCGTGGCCTCCTCGATTGTTTCTTGAGGCCCACTCCAAGTCTCCTCGATCACGTTTGTTGAGAAAATCACGTACCCGAAGGTTTCATTCCGTTTGGACTTCATTTGATATTCCTTTTTTGTGAAACACTGAAATAGGCAAAAACAACAATTGGGGTTGGGCCTCCGGTTAATAGGTTAGTCCCAAAAATGATATAAAAGTGTAAAATAAAGCCCATTAACATCCAAAACAGATAATATAATAGCATGGAGCAATAAAAAATTATAGATACATTGGAGACGTATCAAGCATCCCCAAGCTTAATTCCTGCTCGTCCTCAAGTAGGTAAATGATAAAAGAAGAATTTTTGATGTGGAATGCTTTCTAACATATTTCTCAATGTAATTTTTCTTTATTATGGCATGAATGTTCAGATCCGAAAGATTCAAGATAAAAGTTTAATATTGACATAAAAATAATAATACTTCAAGTACACTAACTAATCAATCATGTCTTCTCAAAATAACATGGCCAAAGAAAGTTATCCCTACAAAATTATATAGTCTGGCTATGCTCTATCTTCACCACACAAAATATTTAAATCATGCACAACCCCGATGACAAGCCAAGCAATTGCTTCATACTTTTGATGTTCTCAAACTTTTTCAATCTTCACGCAATATATGAGCGTGAGCCATGGATATAGCACTATATGTGCAATAGAATGGTGGTTGTGGAGAAGACAAAAAAAGGAGAAGATAGTCTCACATCAACTAGGTGTATCAATGGGCTATGGAGATGCCCATCAATAGATATCAATGTGAGTGAGTAGGGATTGCCATGCAACGGATGCACTAGAGCTATAAGTATATGAAAGCTCAACAAAAGAAACTAAGTGGGTGTGCATCCAACTCGCTTGCTCATGAAGACCTAGGGCATTTTGAGGAAGCCCATCATTGGAATATACAAGCCAAGTTCTATAATGAAAAATTCCCACTAGTATATGAAAGTGATATCATAGGAGACTCTCTATCATGAAGATCATGGTGCTACTTTGAAGCACAAGTGTGGAAAAAGGATAGTAGCATTGTCCCTTCTCTCTTTTCTCTCTTTTTTGGGCCTTTTTTATGGCCTTTCTCTTTTTTCCCTTTTTTTTATTTTTCGTCCAGAGTCTCATCCCGACTTGTGGGGGAACCATAGTCTCCATCACCCTTTCCTCACTTGGGACAATGCTCTAATAATGATGATCATCACACTTTATTTACTTACAACTCAAGAATTACAACTCAATACTTAGAACAAAATATGACTCTATGTGAATGCCTCCGGCGGTGTACCGGGATGTGCAATGATGCATGAGTGACATGTATGAAGAATTATGAATGGTGGCTTTGCCACAAATACGATGTCAACTACATGATCATGCAAGCAATATGACAATGATGAAGCGTGTCATAATAAGGAAATGGTGGAAAGTTGCATGGAAATATATATCGGGATGGCTATGGAAATGCCATAATAGGTAGGTATGGTGGCTGTTTTGAGGGAGGTATATGGTGGGTTTAAGGTACCGACGAAAGTTGCGCGATACTAGAGAGGCTAGCAATGGTGGAAGGATGAGAGTGCGTATAATCCATGGACTCAACATTAGTCATAAAGAACTCATATACTTGTTGCAAAAATCTACAAGTTATCAAAGCAAAGTATTACGCACATGCTCCTAGGGGGATAGATTGGTAGGAAAAGACCGTCGCTCGTCCCCGACCGCCACTCATAAGGAAGACAATCAATAAATAAATCATGCTCCGACTTCATCACATAACGGTTCACCATACGTGCATTCTATGGGAATCACAAACTTTAACACAAGTATTTCTCAAATTCACAACTACTCAACTAGCATGACTCTAATATCACCATCTCCATATCTCAAAACAATTATCAAGTATCAAACTTCTCATAGTATTCAATGCATTTCTATGAAAGTTTTTATTTTATTCCTAAAAGCAAATTTCCATGTTGTTCTAAAGGACTCTCAAAATAATATAAGTGAAGCATGAGAGATCAATTATTTCTATAAAATAAAACCACCGTCGTGCTCTTTAAGATATAAGTGAAGCACTAGAGCAAAAATTATATAGCTCAAAAGATATAAGTGTAGCACATAGAGTATTCTAATAAATTTCAAATCATGTGAGTCTCTCTCAAAAGGTGTGTACAGTAAGGATGATTGTGGTAAACTAAAAGGCAAATACTCAAATCATACAAGATGATCCAAGCAAAACACATATCATGTGGTGAATAAAAATATATCTCCAAGTAAAGTTACCGATAGACGAAGACGAAAGAGGGGATGCCTTCCGGGGAATCCCCAAGCTTAGGATTTTTGGTGTCCTTAGATTACCTTGGGGTTCCATGGGCAACCCCAATCTTGGGCTCTTGGCACTCCTTGTTCCATAATCCATCAAATCTTTACCCAAAACTTGAAAACTTCACAACACAAAACTCAAAATAGAAAATCTCGTGAGCTCCGTTAGCGAAAGAAAACAAAACACCACTTCAAGGTACTGTAATGAAATCATTCTTGATTATATTGGTGTTAAACCTAATGTATTCCAACTTCTCTATGGTTTATAAACTCTTTTACTAGCCATAGATTCATCAAAATAAGCAAACAACACACGAAAAACAGAATCTATCAAAAACAGAACAGTCTGTAGTAATCTGTAGCTAACGCAAACTTCTGGAACCCCAAAAATTCTAAAATAAATTTATGGACGTGAGGAATTTATCTATTAATCATCTGAAAAAATAATTAACTAAATAGCACTCTCCAAATAAAAATGGCAGCAATTCTCGTGAGCGCTAAAGTTTCTGTTTTTTACAGCAAGATTAAAAAGACTTTCCCCAAGTCTTCCCAACGGTTCTACTTGGCACAAACACTAATTAAACACAAAGAACACAACCAAAACAGAAGCTAGATAAATTATTTATTACTAAACAGGAGCAAAAAGCAAGAAATAACAATAAAATTGGGTTGCCTCCCAACAAGCGCTATTGTTTAACGCCCCTAGCTAGGCATAAAAGCAAGGATAGATCTAGGTATTGCCATAATAATAGGATAGATCACGAAAACTCATTTCATATTCTCTATGTTCAGCAGCAAGTTTTCTTTGAGGCAAGCAAAAGTAATCAAAAGGGCTAAATTTGATGGGACAGAAGTCCCCAAGATCAATTTTGGGAGGTATAGGTTCCTCCTTTGGCCCTTCATATTGCACAACCAATTCATCATTATAAGCATTCTTTTGAAAAAACTTCGTGAGCCTATACTCGAGAGAATATCCTAGCTCATTATTTCGAATAGCAAAATCATTATTAAGTTCGTAAATTCTATCAACTAGAACATTGGTAGGAACCTTTTTCTAAGGTTCTCATTAAAAGTAACAAAGTCTAAAGATTGAAAGCGCATTATTTCCTCTTGATCAAAGAGGATTGCCTCTATGGGAGGACGGCCAACGTCCACCCAATAGTGCGCAAATATTTCTTTGGCTTCTTTTATTATAATTCTGAACTCATGAGCCAAAAAGATAGTAGCGACACGCTTAACAGAAGAATGCCCAATATTAGAAAATTCTAGGCAAATCCTTTGTATGCAAGGATGCATGTGCATAAATTGCCTTTCAAGTTCAACTACAAGCATGGCGATAGCGTCTGCAAGACTACTAGTTCTATGAAGAACAGAACTACCCATAGAAGGCAAAGCACCGGCACAAGTAAAGAAATCTTCGATAACTCCTTTTCCAATAATATTACCACTACCGATTCAGAATTTTTTTGTATGTAAGATAGGGGGTTCTTCAGCAGGAGCATTAGAATTTTCCATGTTATTATTATTGTCCATATCGACAATAATTTCCCCAATTTTAGACATAATGGCAGAAAGTGCGAGGAGCGAAAGAAAGAGGGAGGCGAACAAAAAAGAGAGGGCGAATAAAACGGCAAGGGTGAAGTGGGGGAGAGGAAAACGAGAGGCAAATGGCAAATAATGTAATGCGAGGGATAAGAGTTTGTGATGGGTACTTGGTATGTCTTGACTTGTGCATAGACTCCCCGGCAACGGCGCCAGAAATGGCTCGTTGTTGGGAGTCAAATCTTGACTTGACTTGGCGCGAATCCCCGGCAACGGCGCCAGAAATCCTTCTTGCTACCTCTTGAGCACTGCGTTGGTTTTCCCTTTAAGAGGAAAGGGTGATGCAGTAAAGTAGCGTAAGTATTTCCCTCAGTTTTTGAGAACCAAGGTATCATTCCAGTTGGAGATAACGCTCGAGTCCCACGCATCTACACAAACAAATAAGAACCTCGCAACCAACGCGATAAAGGGGTTGTCAATCCCTTCACCTGTCACTTACGAGAGTGAGATCTGATAGGTATGATAAGATAATATTTTTGGTATTTTTATGATAAAGAGAAATAAAGATGCCAAGTAAAATAAACGGTAATAGAAATAACTAAGTGTTGGAAGATTAATATGATGGAAGATAGACCCGGGGGGCATAGGTTTCACTAGTAGCTTCTCTCAAGAGCATAAGTGTTACGGTGGGTAAATGAATTACTATCGAGCAATTGATAGAATGGCGAATAATTATGAGAATATCTAGGTATGATCATGTATATAGGCATCACGTCCGTGACAAGTAGACTGAAACGATTCTGCATCTACTGCTATTACTCCACACATCGACCGCTATCCAGCATGCATCTAGAGTATTAAGTTCATAAGAACAGAGTAATGCTTTAAGTAAGATGACATGATGTAGAGGGATAAACTCATGCAATATGATATAAAACCCATCTTTTTATCCTCGATGGCAACAATACAATACGTGCCTTGCTGCCCCTGCTGTCACTGGGAAAGGACACCGCAAGATTGAACCCAAAGCTAAGCACTTCTCCCATTGCAAGAAAGATCAATCTAGTAGGCCAAACCAAACTGATAATTCGAAGAAACTTGCAAAGATAAACCAATCATACATAAAGGAATTCAGAGAAGAATCAAATATTGTTCATAGATAAACTTGATCATAAACCCACAATTCATCGGATCTCGACAAACACACCACAAAAGAAGATTACATCGAATAGATCTCCAAGAAGATCTAGGAGAACTTTGTATTGAGATCCAAAGAGAGAGAAGAAGCCATCTAGCTAATAACTATGGACCCGAAGGTCTGAAGTAAACTACTCGCACATCACCAGAGAGGCCATGGAGTTGATGTAGAGGCCCTCCGTGATCAATGCCCCCTCCGACGGAGCTCTGGAAAAGGCCCCAAGATGGTATCTCTCGGGTACAGAAGGTTGCGGCGGTGGAATTAGGTTTTCGTGGTGCTCCTGGATGTTTGCGGGGTACGTTGACTTATATAGGAGGAAGAAGTAGGTCGGTGGAGAAATGAGGGGCCCACAAGGGTGGAGGGTGCGCCCAGGGGGGTAGGCACACCCCCCTGCCTCGTGGCCTCCTTGATTGTTTCTTGACGCCCACTCCAAGTCTCCTCGATCATGTTTGTTGAGAAAATCACGGTCCCGAAGGTTTCATTCCGTTTGGACTTCGTTTGATATTCCTTTTCTGCGAAACACTGAAATAGGCAAAAAACAGCAATTTGGTCTGGGCCTCCGGTTAATAGGTTAGTCCCCAAAATGATATAAAAGTGTAAAATAAAGCCCATTAACATCCAAACAGATAATATAATAGCATGGAGCAATCAAAAATTATAGATACGTTGGAGACGTATCAATAGCCACTGTCGAAGATCTAACCGACAAGCTCGACTACGACTCTGGAGACATCGACGGTATGGACGATGATGCTGAAGAGGAGCAGGCCCAAAACCCGCCATTTACCGGGCGCTGGACGGCCACCTCCTACGACGTATACATGGTGGACACACCCAAAGAAGTTAACGTCGATGACAAAGAAGACCCAGTTGAAGATAAACCTCCCGAGACATAGCCAAAGCGCCGACGACTGCGGTGCCGCTCTAAGTCACGCCGTGAAAAAGGCAGAAATACCGGCACATGAGAAAACAATACTCTAGACGATGCCGAAGACAATAAAGACCCCGTTGAGCCAACTTCCGAACAGGACGAATGGGAAGATGGGCGAGTCAGCCCTGATGAACAGGCCGTGCACGAAGACTCGGAGGACATTAATTATCTTCCACTATCTGAGGGTGAGGTGATCCTCGGCAATGAGGATTTTATCATGCCTGAGGAACCTCTCGAGCAGGAGCGATTTAAGAGCTAGCTAATAGCCACCACAAGGAGCCTGAAAAAGAAGTAGCAACAGCTTCAAGCTAATCAAGATCTGCTCAATGATAGATGGACTAACGTTCTGGCAGCCGAGGAATACGGCCTCGAGCGACCACTCAAAAGTTACCCGAAGCGCAAATTACTACCCCAATTCGATGACGAGGCGCCAGAGCCCGTGCCATCAGCGCACAATGCGGCTGACCGACCACTACGTTGCCGGGACAAAGCGGCAACTCAAGCCGAAAACCAGCCCGCACAACCTCGCTATAAAGGCAGGGATAAAACAGCTCGGGCATATACATATGACCTTCGGCAGGACCTAGATAGAAGAGGAGGACATACCAGATCGATCTACGGATCGCGGGGGTGTGCCCCGACACGCGATGATGGCAATCTATTCGGACGTGACAAGCTTAATCACGCACAGGACGAATGCCGCAGACGGACTCCATCTGAGCTATGTCGCAATGTGGCCCGATATAGAGGCGCCGCACACCCTCTTTGCTTCACTGATGAAGTAATGGTGCACGAATTCCCAGAAGGGTTTAAACCCATGAATATCGAATCATACGATGGAACAACAGATCCCGCGGTATGGATCGGAGATTTTCTTCTCCATATCCACATGGCCTGTGGTTATGATCTCCATGCTGTCAAATACCTCCCATTAAAACTAAAGGGACCTGCGCGACACTGGCTAAACAACCTTCCAGAGAACTCTGTTGGCAGCTGGGAAGACCTGGAAGACGCCTTTCGTGATAACTTCCAAGGTACATATGTCCGGCCACCAGATGCCGATAACTTAAGTCACATCATCCAGCAGCCCAGAGAGTCAGCCAGTAAGCTCCAGACTGGATTCCTAATTAAAAAGAACCAAATTGTCGATTGTCCGGACGCCGAAGCCCTCGGGCCTTCAAACACAGCGTCCGGGATGAGTGGCTCGCCCGCCACCTCGGTCAAGAAAAACCGAAGTCCATGGCAGCCCTTACCGCTCTAATGACCCGCTTTTGTGTGGGAGAAGATAGCTGGCTCGCTCGTAGAAGCAACAGCACCAGCGATCCAGGCACTTCCGAAGTCCGAGACGGCAACGGCAAGCCAGGACGCAATAAACACAAAAGTCGCAATCATAACGAAAGAACGCAAGACACGTCGGTTAACGCTGGATTCAGCGGCTCCAAACCTGGTCAACAGAAAAAGCCATTCAAGGCAAATAGAGACGGACCATCCAATCTAGACAAAATACTGGATCGACCCTGCCAGATTCATGGCACCCCCGATAAACCAGCTACTCGCACCAACAGAAGTTGTTGGGTCTTCAAATAAGCCGGCAAGCTTAATGCTGAACACAAGGGGAAGGGGCCACCCAGTGATAGCAATGACGAAGAGACTCGCCAACCGAATACCGGGGGTCAGAAACAATTTCCCCCTAAAGTAAAAATCGTAAACATGGTATACGTGACGCTGATGACTCACAAGTATAGGGGATCTATCGTAGTCCTTTCGATAAGTAAGAGTGTCGAACCCAATGAGGAACAGAAGGAAATGATAAGCGGTTTCCAGCAAGGCATTCTCTGCAAGTACTGAAATAAGTGGTAACAGATAGTTTTGTGATAGGATAATTTGTAACGAGCAACAAGTAACAAAAGTAAATAAAGTGCAGCAAGGTGGCCCAATCCTTTTTGTAGAAAAGGACAAGCCTGGACAAACTCTTATATGATGTAAAGCGCTCCCGAGTACACATGGGAATATCGTCAAGCTAGTTTTCATCATGTTCATATGATTCGCGTTCGGTACTTTGATAATTTGGTATGTGGGTGGACCGGTGCTTGGGTGCTGCCCTTACTTGGACAAGCATCCCACTTATGATTAACCTCTATTGCAAGCATCCACAACTACAACAAAATTATTAAGGTAAACCTAACCATAGCATGAAACATATGGATCCAAATCAGCCCCTTACGAAGCAATGCATAAACTAGGGTTTAAGCTTCTGTCACTCTAGCAACCCATCATCTACTTATTACTTCCCAATGCCTTCCTCTAGGCCCAAATAATGGTGAAGTGTCATGTAGTCGACGTTCACATAACACCACTAGAGGAGAGACAACATACATCTCATCAAAATATCGAACAAATACCAAATTCACATGACTACTAATAGCAAGACTTCTCCCATGTCCTCAGGAACAAAAGTAACTACTCACAAAGCATAAACATGTTCATAATCAGAGGGGTATTAATATGCATATAGGATCTGAACATATGATCTTCCACCAATTAAACCAACTAGCATCAACTACAAGGAGTAATTAATACTACTAGCAACCTACTAGCACCAATCCCGGACTTGGAGACAAGAATTGGATACAAGAGATGAACTAGGGTTTTGAGATGAGATGGTGCTGATGAAAATGTTGATGGGGATTGCCCTCTCCCGACGAGAGGAGCGTTGGTGATGACGATGGCGATGATTTCCCCCTCCAGGAGGGAAGTTTCCCCGGCAGAACAGCTCCGCCAGAACCCTAGATTGGTTCCGCCAAGGTTCCGCCTCGTGGCGGCAGAGTTTCGTCCGAGAAGATGGCTTATGATTTTTTTTCCATCAAAAGAGTCCATATAGCAGAAGATGGTTACCGGAGGGCCACCAGGGGGCTCACGAGGTAGGGGGGCGCGCCTAGAGGGGTAGGGCGCCCCCCACCCTCGTGGGCAGGGTGTGGCCCCCTGGTGAAGTTCTTTCGCTCAATATTTTTTATATATTTGGAAAACATCTTCCGTGAAGTTTCATGACTTTTGGAGCTGTGCAGAATAGGTCTCTAATATTTTCTCCTTTTCCAGCCTAGAATCCGAGCTGCCGGCATTCTCCCTCTTTATGTAAACCTTGTAAAATAAGAGAGAATATGCATAAGTATTGTGACATAATGTGTAATAACAGCCCATAATGCAATAAATATCGATATAAAAGCATGATGCAAAATGGACGTATCAACTCCCCCAAGCTTAGACCTCGCTTGTCCTCAAGCGAAAAGCCAAAATCGAAAAATATGTCCACAGGTTTAGAGATAGAGGTGTCGATAAAAATAAAATAAAGACATGAGGGCATCATGATCATTCTTAGAACAACAACTTATATAATTATTGTCATATAATCTCTTATGCTAGAGTAATAATTCAATCACAATATCAAGTATGAATCGTAAACTTCGTTGAAAACTAACAAACTATAATCTCAGTCATTGGAGCAATTGCAATTTATCATAACATAGGAAAGAGTCAATGTATAAGAGCTTTTCAGCAAGTCCACATACTCAACTATCATATAGTCTTTCACAATTGCTGACACTCACGCAATACTTATGGGTATGGAGTTTTAATCGGACACAGAGAAAGATAGGGGGTTATAGTTTTGCCTCCCAATGTTTTACCTCAAGGGTAATGTCAATAGTAATAGTTCATGAAAAACTCACATCCAATTAGCCATATATACCAGGATCTTTCCAACATATTGTGCTTGCCAAAGGATAAAATGAAAAAGGAAGGGTGAAGATCACCATGACTCTTATGCAATGTAGGAGATAAAAGTAAAAGATAGGCCCTTCGTAGAGGGAAGCAGAGGTTGTCATGCGCTTTTATGGTTGGATGCACAAAATCCTAATGCGGAAGAACGTCACTTTATATTGCCACTTGTGATATGGACCTTTATTATGCAGTCTGCCGCTTTTATTACTTCCATATCACACGATCGTATAAAGCTTATTTCTACCACACCAATCAATCATACATATTTAGAGAGCAATTTTATTGCTTGCACCGATGACAACTTACTTGATGGATCTTACTCAATCCATAGGTAGGTATGATGGACTCTCATGGCAAAACTGGTTTAAGGGTATTTGGAAGAACAAGTAGTATTTCTACTTGGTGCAATGAATTTGGCTAGCATGAGGGGGAAAGGCAAGCTCAACATGTTGGAGGATCCAAGACAATATAATTTATCTCAGATGTAAGAAAACATAACCCATTACGTTGTCTTCCTTGTCCAATGTCAACTCTTTAGCATGTCATATTTTAATGAGTGCTCACAATCATAAAAGATTTCCAAGATAGTATATTTACATTTGAAGACCTCTCTTTCTTTATTACTTCCTATTAATTGCAACGATGACCAAAACTATGTTTGTCAACCCTCAACAGCTTTTATTCATCATACTTTTTGTATGTGAGCTCATTACTCTCCATAAGACTCACACGATCTCTTTGTTTCTTTTTTTATTCTTTCTCTTTTCTTTTATTCTCTTAGGATCATGGCAAAACAATCAAGCCCTTGACTCAACACTAATCTTTATTATATAGCTCACGGACTCAATTACATAGAAGGATAATAAAGCAAAACTCACAAGTAGATCATACTAAGGCCCTGTTTGTTTCATAAGTCCTAGGACTTTTTTAAGTCCCAACTTATAAGTCATAAGTCCCTACCTGTTTGTTTACAGGGACCTATAAGTCCCGAGTCCCTATCTGTTTGTTTACAGGGACTTATAAGTCCATGTTGCACCGCTGCAACGAGGCTCAGGAGAGGGCCTGTCCGGCGATTGGAGGCACCGCTGCAACGAACTGAGGCAGACAGAACCGAGGCGGAGCGAACCGAGGCGGGGCGGCGACGGGGCGAGAGGCGGGGCGGCGACGGGGCGACGACGGGGCGGCGATGGGGCGAGAGGCCGGGCGGCGACGGGGCGACGACGGGGCGAGAGGCGGGGCGGCGACGGGGCGAGAGGCCGGACGGCGGCGGTGACGGGGCGAGAGGCGGGGCGGCGACGAGGCGAGAGGCCGGGCGGCGGCGGCGACGGGGCGAGAGGCGGGCGGCGACGGGGCGAGAGGCCGGGCGGCGACGGGGCGAGAGGCGGGGCGGCGACGGCGATTGGACCGAGAGGCAGGCGGCGTGCGGGGAACGAGCCTGGAGCGATGCGGGGTAGGTCCGGCTCGGGATAAGTCCCAATAAGCTCCTCCCTTAGAGTCTTATTTGATAAGTCCCAAATCACCACAATAAGTCCCAATAAGTCCCTTGTGTTTGGTTTAGGTGGGACTTATAGGGACTTTTTTAAGTCCCTAAACAAATAAGTCCCTGGAAACAAACACCCTCTAAGAACTTTTGTTCTACTAGATCAAGATATTACCAAAAGGATCAAACTAAGAAAAACGATAAAGATAAAAGTGATGGTGATACGATAGCGGGGCACTCCCCCAAGCTTGGCAGTTGCCAAGTGGAGTGCCCATACCCATGTGATTATGTCTCTCTTTTCAGGGATGGTGATGTGATGTTCTTGGCGATGATGCCCCTCAAGATACGATTCTACTCCTCAAGCTTGGTGACTTGCTGCTTGAGGTCCATTATTTCCTTTCGAAGTTTTCCTGTAACAGCCAAAGCTCCCTGCACCCAAGGGTGCTGCATAGCTGCGGGAGAACCAGTGACACTCTTTTTCATATTCTCATAAGAAAGAAATCTAACATTGGAAGGGATAACCGAGTTTGGAATAGCTGAGATCTGCAGTTCTCCCATTGTGAATCCAGCTTGGAGGCTGGAAGTGACTTCTTGATCCTCCATGGCATCTATCCTCATCAAATCAGCCTCCATCTCTTCCTCCGTTGCTGGCCCAAAGTGGTCAGCATCGCTGTTCGCCCTTGGTTCCGATGCCGGATGAGAAACCCGGCTCTCCCCGACTGACTCTTGAGGAGACATCTTGCTCTAATCTACAGCAGCAACAGCTCGAAACAAGAACAAAAAATATTTGCGTGATACAGGAGTCAAAACCTTCGGGAGGTTATATAATGAATTTTTACCGACCAAAATACGTGTCCTGTAAGAAAACGGAGTCCGGAGAGCACACGAGGTGCCCAGGAGGGTAGGGCGCGCCCTCCACCCTCGTGGAGCCCTCGTGTCCTTTCCGGACTGCTGCTTATTTTTCTATTTTTCTAAATATTCCAAAACGGAGAAATATTGCCTTAAAAACTGTTTTGGAGTCGGTTTACTTACCGTACCACATACCTATTCCTTTTCGGAGTCTGAAACGTTCCAGAAAGTGTCCCTTATGTATTCCCCCGGGGTTACAGTTTCAATAACATTGGTTTCAACAATTATGGGATTACCTGAGATATAATGTTTGATTCTTTGACCGTTCACGACCTTCAGATTTGTGCCTTCGAAGTTGTTGATTTTTATGGCACCGGAACGATAGACCTCTTCGATAACATAAGGACCTTCCCATTTAGAGAGAAGTTTTCCTGCAAAAAATCTTAAATGAGAGTTGTATAGCAATACATAATCACCTACATTAAACTCACGCTTTTGTATCCTTTTGTCATGCCATCTTTTCACTTTTTCTTTAAACAACTTGGCATTTTCATAGGCTTGGGTTCTCCATTCATCAAGTGAGCTAATATCAAATAACCTCTTCTCACCGGCAAGTTTAAAATCATAGTTGAGTTCTTTAATAGCCCAATAAGCCTTGTGTTCTAGTTCGAGAGGTAAGTGACATGCTTTTCCATAGACCATTTTATACGGAGACATACCCATAGGATTTTTATATGCAGTTCTATAGGCCCATAATGCATCATCAAGTTTCTTGGACCAATTCTTTCTGGACCTATTAACAGTCTTTTGCAAAATTAATTTGAGTTCTCTATTACTCAATTCTACTTGACCACTAGACTGAGGGTGATAAGGAGATGCAATTCTATGATTAACATCATATTTAGCAAGCATTTTACGGAAAGCACCATGAATAAAATGTGAACCACCATCAGTCATTAAATATCTAGGGACTCCAAACCTCGGAAAAATAACTTCTTTAAGCATTTTAATAGAAGTGTTATGATCAACACTACTAGTTGGAATAGCTTCTACCCACTTAGTAACGTAATCAACAACAACTAAAATATGTGTATAACCATTAGAGGAAGGAAAAGGTCCCATATAGTCAAAGCCCCAAACATCAAATGGTTCAATAACAAGTGAATAATTCATAGGGATTTCTTGACATCTACTAATATTACCAATTATTTGACATTCATCACAAGATAAAACAAACTTACGGGCATCCTTGAAGAGAGTAGGCCAATAAAAACCAGATTGCAGTACCTTATGTGTAGTCCTATCTCCAGCATGGTGTCCTCCATAAGCTTCGGAGTGACACTTGCGTAGGATATGTTCCTATTCATGCTCAGGTACACAACGTCTAATAACACCATCTACTCCTTCTTTATAAAGATGTGGGTCATCCCAAAAGTAATGCCTCAAATCATAGAAGAACTTTTTCTTTTGCTGGTATGTGAAACTAGGTGGTATAAACTTAGCAACAATGTACTTAGCATAATCAGCATACCATGGAGCAGTATGAGAAGCATTTATAACATTCAATTGCTCATCAGGAAAGCTATCATCAATAGGTAGTGGGTCATCAAGCACATTTTCTAACCTAGATAAGTTGTCTGCAATGGGGTTCTCAGCTCCTTTTCTATCAACAATATGCAAATCAAATTCTTGTAGCAAGTGAACCCATCTAATAAGTCTAGGTTTAGCATCTTTCTTTTCCATAAGATATTTAATAGCAGCATGATCGGTGTGAATAGTTACTTTAGAATCAACAATATAAGGTCTAAACTTATCACAAGCAAATACAACTGCTAAGAATTCTTTTTCAGTAGTAGCATAATTTCTTTGTGCATTGTCTAGTGTTTTACTAGCATATTGAATAACATTTAGTTTCTTATCAACTCTTTGTCCTAGAACATCACCTACATTATAATCACTAGCATCACACATAATTTCAAAGGGTAAATTCCAATCAGATGGTTGAACAATAGGTGCAGAGATCAATGCTTTCTTAAGTATTTCAAATGCTTCTACACAATCATCATCGAAAAAAAATGGTATATATTTTTGTAATAAATTAGTCAGAGGCCGAGAAATTTTTGAGAATTCCTTAATGAACCTCCTATAAAAACCGGCATGACCAAGGAAACTTCTTATACATTTGATGTCCTTGGGACATGGCATCTTTTCAATAGCATCAACCTTGGCTTTATCAACTTCAATACCTCTTTCAGAAACCTTATGCAAATACCTCTTTCAGAAACTTTATGCCCCAAGACAATACCTTCATTAACCATAAAGTGGCACTTTTCCCAATTCAAGACAAGATTAGTTTCTTCACATCTCTGCAAAACTCGATCAAGGTTGCTCAAGCAATCATCAAAAGAAGATCCATAGACGGAAAATCGTCCATGAAAACCTCACAAATCTTTTCATAGAAGTCAAAGAATATAGCCATCATGCATCTTTGAAAGGTAGCAGGTGCATTACATAAACCAAAAGGCATACGTCTATAAGCAAAAGTGCCAAAAGGGCATGTAAAAGTAGTCTTTGATTGATCTTTGGCTGACACAGGTATTTGAGAGATACCAGAATAACCATCTAGAAAGCAAAAATGTGTATGTTTAGACAATCTTTCTAGCATTTGATCGATAAAAGGTAAGGGGTAATGATCCTTTTTGTAGCCTTATTTAATTTGTGGAAATCAATTACCATCCTATAACCTGTAATAATTCTTTGAGGAATCAATTCATCTTTATCATTAGGAACAACAGTAATACCTCCCTTATTAGGGACACAATGGACAGGACTTACCCACTTACTATCAGCAACGGGATAAATTATACCTGCCTCAAGGAGCTTTAGTATCTCCTTTCTTACCACTTCTTTCATTTTAGGATTCAGTCGGCGTTGATGATCATGAACTGGTTTAGCATCTTCTTCCAAATTGATTTTATGTTGGCATAGAGTGGGACTAATGCCCTTAAGATCATCAAGAGTATACCCAGTAGCAGCATGGTGCTTCTTCAGAGTTTTTAATAATCTCTCTTCTTCATGTTCTGAAAGGTTAGCACTGATAATAACAGGATATATCTTTTTCTCATCAAGATAAGCATATTTAAGAGTACCAGGTAACGGTTTAAGCTCAAACACGAGATCACCCTTGGGTGGAGGAGGATCCCCTAGGATTTCAACAGGTAAATTGCTTTTCAGAATAGGTTCCTGTTTAAAGAATACTTCATCTAATTCCCTTCTTTCATTCTTAAACATACCATTTTCATGGTCTAGCAAATATTGTTCTAAAGGATCACTAGGAGGTACGACAATAGAAGCAAGACCAATAATTTCATCCTTACTAGGCAATTCTTCTTCACGATGTTGTCTACTAAATTTAGAAAAATTAAATTCATGAGTCATATCATCTAAACCGACAGTAACAACATCTCTTTTGCAATCTATGGTAGCATTAACAGAATTTAGGAAGGGTCTACCAAATATAATGGGACAAAAGCTATCTTGTGGGGAACCAAGAACAAGAAAATCAGCAAGATATTTAGTTTTCCCACACAAGACTTCAACATCTCTAACAATTCCCATTGGTGAAATAGTATCTCTATTGGCAAGTTTAATTGTGACATCAATATCTTCTAACTCAACAGGTGCAATATCATGCATAATTTCTTTGTATAAGGAGTGAGGTATTGCACTAGCACTGGCACTCATATCACATAAGCCATGATAACAATGATCTCCTATTTTAACAGAAATAACAGGCATGCCTACCACAGGTCTAGGTTTATCTGTATCACGAGGTTTAGCAATTCTAGCAGTTTCATTACAGAAATAAATAACATGCCCATCTATATTATCAAACAAGAGATCTTTAACGATAGCAACATTAGGTTCAACTTTAACTTGCTCAGGAGGTGTATATGTTTTAATATTGCTTTTACGGACCACAGTTGAAGCTTTAGCATGATCCTTATCCTAACAGGGAAAGGTGGTTTCTCAATATAAGAATTAGGAACAATAGGATCATTATAAATAATAGTCTTTTCTTCAACTTTAATATGTGCAACTACTTTTACTTCTATGGGAGGATGATATTTAAACCACTTCTCCTTTGGGAGATCAACATAAGCAGCAAAAGATTCACAGAAAGAAGCTACTATCTCACAGTCAAGTCCAGATTTAGTGCTAAATTTACGAAAAATATCGGTATCCATAAAAGATTTAACACAATCAAAACTAGGTGTCATACCTGACTCCTTACCATTGTCGAGGTCCCAACCTTCGGAGTTGCGTTTAATTCTTTCCAATAAATCCCATTTGAATTCAATAGTCTTCATCATAAAAGAGCCAACACAAGAAGTATCAAGCATGGTGCGATTATTACCAGAAAGCCGAGCATAAATTTTTTGAATAATCATTTCTCTTGAGAGCTCATGATTGGGGCATGAATATAACATTGATTTAAGCCTCCCCCAAGCTTGAGCGATGCTTTCTCCTTCGCGAGGCCAAAAATTATATATATAATTGCGATCACGATGAACAAGATGCATAGGATAAAACTTCTGATGAAATTCCAATTTCAATCGTTTGTAATTCCAAGACCCCATATCATCACATAGCCTATAGCATGTCGATGCATCTCCCCTCAAAGATAAAGGGAAGACCTTATTCTTAAAAACATCTCCGGATACACCTGCAAGCTTAAATAATCCACAAACTTGATCCACATATATCAGATGTTCATCAGGATGTTTTGTTCCATCTCCTAAGAAAGGATTAGCTAGCAGTTTTTCTAACATACCCGAAGGAACTTCAAAGCAAGTATTGTCATTTTCGTTTTCATTTTTAGTAGGTTCAGTAGGTTGAGGAGCAACTCTTTGCTCTACTGGTCGGGGTGAAGATACCCCGAACAAGCCCCTCAGAGGATTACTTTCCATAGTAACAAGTGACAGTAAATTTCAGCACACTATATAAATTTTTCCTTACCAAATTCCACCTACCAAAGGCCCTTCACTCCCCGGCAATGGCGCTAGAAAAGAGTCTGGATGACCCACAAGTATAGGAGATCTATCGTAGTCCTTATTATAAGTAAGAGTGTCGAACCCAACGAGGAGCAGAAGGAAATGATAAGCGGTTTCCAGCAAGGTATTCTCTGCAAGTACTGAAATAAGTGGTAACAGATAGTTTTGTGATAGGATAATTTGTAACGAGCAACAAGTAACAAAAGTAAATAAAGTGTAGTAGGGTGGCCCAATCCTTTTTGTAGCAAAGGAGAAGCCTGGACAAACTCTTATATGATGTAAAGCGCTCCCGAGGACACATGGGAATATCATCAAGCTAGTTTTCATCATGTTCATATGATTCGTGTTCGGTACTTTGATAATTTGGTATGTGGGTGGACCGGTGCTTGGGTGCTGCCCTTACTTGGACAAGCATCCCACTTATGATTAATCTCTATTGCAAGCATCCACAACTACAAAAAAAGTATTAAGGTAAACCTAACCATAGCATGAAACATATGGATCCAAATCAACCGCTTATGAAGCAACGCATAAACTATGGTTTAAGCTTCTGCCACTCTAGAAACCCATCATCTACTTATTACTTCCCAATGCCTTCCTCTAGGCCCAAATAATGGTGAAGTGTCATGTAGTCGACGTTCACATAACACCACTAGAGGAGAGACAACATACATCTCATCAAAATATCGAACAAATACCAAATTCACATGACTACTAATAGCAAAACTTCTCCCATGTCCTCAGGAACAAAAGTAACTACTCAGAAAGCATAAACATGTTCATAATCAGAGGGGTATTAATATGCATATAGGATCTGAACATATGATCTTCCACCAATTAAACCAACTAGCATCAACTACAAGGAGTAATTAATACTACTAGCAACCTACTAGCACCAATCCCGGACTTGGAGACAAGAATTGGATACAAGAGATGAACTAGGGTTTTGAGATGAGATGGTGCTGATGAAAATGTTGATGGAGATTGCCCTCTCCCGACGAGAGGAGCGTTGGTGATGACGATGGCGATGATTTCCCCCTCCAGGAGGGAAGTTTCCCCAGCAGAACAGCTCCGCCAGAACCCTAGATTGGTTCCGCCAAGGTTCCGCCTCGTGGCGGCAGAGTTTCGTCCGAGAAGATGGCTTATGATTTTTTTTCCCATCAAAAGAGTCCATATAGCAGAAGATGGTTACCGGAGGGCCACCAGGGGGCCCACGAGGTAGGGGGGTGCGCCCCCCACCCTCGTGGGCAGGGTGTGGCCCCCCTGGTGAAGTTCTTTCGCTCAATATTTTTTATATATTTGGAAAACATCTCCCATGAAGTTTAGGACTTTTGGAGCTGTGCAGAATAGGTCTCTAATATTTTCTCCTTTTCCAGCCCAGAATCCCAGCTGCCGGCATTCTCCCTCTTTATGTAAACCTTGTAAAATAAGAGAGAATAGGCATAAGTATTGTGACATAATGTGTAATAACAACCCATAATGCAATAAATATCGATATAAAAGCATGATGCAAAATGGACGTATCAGACGCACACCCCTACAGGGGAGCGCAGACACGCACTACTGGACGCATACACCATAGAGCTGTTTCCCCCAAAATTTCACCATATTCGCCCCGAAGGTTCGGCGGCTCTGATCATAGATCCAATTATCGATGGGTTCCATCTAACGAAAGTCCTTATGGATGGCGACAGTAGCCTTAATCTACTGTACCAAGACACTGTCTGCAAAATGGGCATCGATCCTTCAAGAATCAAGCCCACCCACAAGTACCCTCAAGGGAGCAGTATTCGGCGTAGAAGATCACTCTAGGGGCTCCGCACACTGGAAGTCGTTTTCGGTTTTTCAAACAACTTCCGAAGCAAAGGCTTAACCTTTGATATTGTCCCATTCCGCAGTAGCTACCATGCACTTCTGGGGCATACCGCTTTTGCTCGTTTTAATGTGGTCCCAGTCTACGCCCGCGCAAAACTTAAGATGCCCGGTCCACGCGGCGTCATAACAATAAATGGAAATACAGAACACTCCCTCCGTACGGAGGGTCATACTACGGCTACCACAGTCGAAGTACCAAGCGACCTCACCAAGCCGCATATCTCATCAGCCATTAAGCCGCCGACCTCTATTAAATGGGGCCGATCAATCGCAGAGCTGGATTAGCAGTTCGGCCTCCGTCGTTCGCCTCATATACCCGTGAAGTTTGTACCGCACGTACATAATGATGTACTTAGAATACCCTGGTCATTGGCAAAGGCACAATATGAACAAGCCTACAAGCTCTCCCATAGCCTCCTTTTATTTTATTTTCTAACTATTTTTTATCTTTTACCACAAGTGGCTCAAAGACTGGTCATCTCACGGACTCTTTCGGAGTTCGGCTTCATTCACCTACCAAAAGTCTATTCCTGTTAAGGAGTCCTTTCACCGAGGCCGATCCGTATTGCCGTCAAGTAATTCTTAGTAGACCGCACTTTCTATTTAGAGCCTGTAAAGTGCTTTCTCCCTCAGCCTTTGACCACCGGCATGTCAAATAGCCTGGGTCATGGCGTTATTATCTGTAAAATGGCAATTGACATATCAATTAGGTTCTAGTGAACATAATCCGTATTCAGTATTCACTTTTTCTAAAAGAACTGAATTTTTCTTATTCGGTTGTTTCACACACGCACCTCGGCACAAACTGCCAGGGGCCCAATATGGGAACAAATAAATTGTCGGCAAGTCCAAACAGCTTTATAGCACACTTCGGCGTCACGAGTTCGGCCTTATATGCATCAGCTCCGAATCATGTCTTTGGTCAATAGTTGGGTGGCCCGGCTCCTGTGCTTACTACCTTACGTTCTGCTCTATCGGCTAGGGTAGTAAAGGGAGAACTACTGCGATTGTGTCCTGGTTATCCGGATGAGCACCTCAGTAGAGAAAGCCAAAAACTGACTGTCATGATGTGGCGAGAGCTGGTCAACCACTCGATGACTTATCAGAATCTTTAGCGATTCCTCCCGTATTACATGAAGGACCGTTCTTCCGGTCACCTATGTAATGCACCGTGTTCGGATAGCTGCGTACATACCAGGGGCTATATCGTAGACCCACCGTCAAACTCCTATGGATAAGTTAAAGTGTTAAAGCCCTATAGTCCGATTGCCTAGTTTGCTGCATTGACACCTCCTTCACGGACCAAGACGTTGGGTCAAGAGTGATCAAGTGCTTTTCCAAACACCCCCGTATTTTATGCGAGGGGGCTAAAGCCGAGGACTAGAAAACTTCCAGATTATACAAAAACGGCCGCATAGGAGGAGCCAAAACTTTTAGGCATAGCCTTAAAATATCATAATAGTGTTTTTACAATTTTAGCACATTCACTCGAAAAACATATCCTTTGAGCATTGAACCTCTATTAAGCGGGCGCCCTCTAGGACATCTTCAAAATAATGCTCCGACATGTGTCTGTCCTTGCCCCGGGTGGACTCTTCGCTGCAATATCTATGGCCTTCATCTTCGCCCAATACGTCTTGACACGGGCAAAGGCCATCCATGCACCTTCAATGCACGCCGATCGCTTTACGGTGTCGATACGCGGCACCACATCCTTAAGTCCCCGCACCAAACCGAAATAACTATCCGGAATTGGCTCAGTCAGCCACAGCCGGACCACAACATCCTTCATGGCAGAACCAGATATCTTGTGAAGCTCGGCCCACTGGGCCATCTGTTTGTTCAGCAACAACGGGCGCTTTGGCGTGCCGAATTGTGTCCAGAAAAGCTTCTCCGTTGCATACCCTTCTTCGCTTGGTAAAATTGCGCTGTATCGGAGGCGCTCTTCAGCAAGTCCAAGAATGTGTCTGGAGAGCTCCACATTTGATTAAGCAGGGCATATTTCAGATCGCCGAATTTAGTCTGTAATAAGAAGGGCTTACCGGCCGCTATCTCCCCAGCTTGCCGGATCTCCTCCCAAGCCGCCCTAGACTCGGATCGTGCTTCCCTCGCCTCTTGCAAGGCATTGTCGAGATCGACCGTTTTGGCTTTGTTATCCCTCTCGAGGAACTTGCACCAGAGAGTGGCTTCCTTTAGCTCGCGAGCCATGGTAGACATTATCTCCTCGCACTGGCGCTGAGCAGCCTATTCGGCTTTTTACTCATCAGCTGCCTTCTTGGCAGCCACATTAGTCATCCGGGCTTGCTCCTTGGCTCGAGCAGGTTCAGCCCGAAGGGCCTCCACCGTGGCAGCACTATCTGCAATTATGCATGTCTTAGTATATAATTCTTAGCTTCATGCTCATGTTATTATACATACATACACTGACCGCCTCAAAACATACCTTGCGCCTCGTCGAGCCGCCTGTTAATAAGCATGATGTCGTCATCTGCCACATCAAGTTTCTGCTCCAGACCTGCAACCTCTGTAGCATGGGCAATCGTCGTGGCTGTAACAGCCTGTGTTCCAATTAATTAGATTATTTCTTGGACATATTTTTTTGATCCTCTGATTGCCTCCCTTTGGACGCCAACCAGAGTCTCAGGGGCTACTATCTATACACAGGTGCACTTTGCGTATAGAGCACAATCGAAAATATTACATTACGTACCTCGAAGCCTCTTAGCAGGCTCGTGAAAGCTTCATTCAATCCACTTTTCGCAGACATAATCCTCTCAACCACTGTACCCATCAAGGTACGATGTTCCTCTAAGATGGACAAATATCGCAACATGTCCATCAGTGTATCCGGCGCCTCCGGATCCCGGGAAGCAGTTGTGGGAGTACGGACTCCCTTTGAAGGGATATGTTTGCCCGACCCTAGAGTTGTCTCCGCATGTAAACCGGATAGTCTGGGGCCTTTGTTGTTGGTCTCCATAGGGACCTCACACCCCGGACCCTAGGCGACCGATGTTTCACCTTGGGGCGTTGTCTTCATTATCCTTTGCACCACTTGTTGATCGGGAGAGATCCTCCGAGATGACACCTTGAAGTTGTCCGCCCTATTGGGCGAGGAATCCTGTGGAGGCGTCTCGATTTCCATCATCTCTGGAAGAAGATCCCCCGAAGAGGATTGTTGAGGAAGACTGCATACCGGACTACAAAACATGTATTCTAAATGTTACCCTTGTGACAGGAAAAGGAACAGGATATGTTTAAAACACCCTTGTTCACTTAAAATTCGGCTAAAGGTCTGTCCTTAGGGACTGTGCGACAACGTCATCTTCCGAGCCCGAACCACCTGATAGGAGTGTCTTACCTCGCTTAGGAGCCTTTACCTCCCAACCTTCGGAGGCGGCTCTTTTCTTACCATGGGGAGAAAGGATGTCAGCTTCTCCTTCTCTTTTATCTTCGGAAGAGGGAACCTTAATCTCCCCAGACACAGTGTTTGGTGTACCTTCGGAATGGAGGCCACCTTTGGCCTTCCTTCTCTCCTCATTGTCCTCTTTCACCGGCACCTGGAATGGTGCCGGGACCAACATCCTTGTTAGCAAAGGACTAGCTAAGTCTTAGGGAAGAGGGGCCGAACACCTAATTCGCTCCGCCTTCTTCATCCAGCCCTAGAAAAAGATAGTTTTCTCAGTGTCTTATCACAAGATATTTAATTAAGCTATGTTCGGGAGTCAAGTGCTTACCGAGGTGTCCGGATGGTTGAAGTCAAGGCCGATGTCCTCGGTAGTGTCCGGCCAATAACTTCCACATTCGTCTGTGCGTCGTGCCAAAGAAGTGCTGAAGGGTTCGTGGTCCTTATGGATTAAACTCCCACATACGGAGGGGCCGTCATTGGCACGGGAGGACCCGTCGTACTAACATTACTTGGATCACGTCAATGAGATCGGTGTCCTTCTCAAGGAGACTCCGGATTTGGCTCTGTAGAGTGTGCACTTCGTCCATTGATCCGCAGTCCAGCCCCTTGTTGATCCATGATGCGAGGTGAATTGGTGGGCCGGATTGGAACGCGGGTGTAGCTGCCGACTTGGTACGATGGGGTTCAATGATGTAAAACCACTCCCTCTGCCATAAGTTGGAAGATTATGTGAAGGATCCTTTTAGCCAAAGAGCGTTGGTGAGCTTGCTCACCGTGGCGCCACCACACTCTGCTTGCTTCCCCTCGATCACCTTCGGCTTCACATTAAAGGTCTTGAGCCATAAGCCGAAGTATGGGGGAATACGGAGAAAGGCCTCGCACATGACGATGAATGCCAAGGTGAGAAGAAAAGAGTCTGGGGATAGATCGTGGAAATCTAGCCCGTAATAAAACATGAGCCCTCAAACAAAGGGGTGAAGAGCGAACCCTAGCCCTCGTAGGAAGTGGGAGATGAATACAACCCTCTTGCCAAATCTGGGAGTAGAAATAACCTGCCGTTGAGTAGGAAGCCATTGGGGGATTTCTGTGGTCAGGTACCTTGCCGCCCGGAGCTTCGCAATATCCTCCTCTGTGACAGAGGAAGCCACCCATCGGCCTTTTAGGGCTAGGTCTGTACATGACTGGGAAGCTCGAAGCAATTAGATTGAACCTTGGGTGCTGGAACTCGAGGTTGGAGAGGTTGAGGAAAGGATTGGCGTAAAGGAGAAAGCCGGGTCGTAGCCTCTTTATAAAGGCGATGAATATCGAACGCCTCCTCCTAGGCCTTAAAACTGCCTATTCCTAAGGAATCATGCCAACAGAACGGTTGGGATACCCACGCCCATATTGATGATAATCCCACAATAAGGGGACACGATCTCTGCTTCGATAAGACGTGCCAATAAAACCGCGTCTCGAAATGTGGAGCGGCAGGCTAAAACCAGTTCGAAATAATAACCGGGCAGGGGCGTGATGTCACGTTACAAAAAAGTTGTCAGCAGATTGGACTCGTGAAATATTATACTCTCTGTGGTGGTGTGTGGTACTTGTTTTGCAGATCCGGACACGTTCGTTGTGTTCGAAGACTGTGTTGAAGTATCTGGAGAAGGAACCTGCCTTGCAATGCTGAAGACAATCTGCGCGCCGTATACCTTGTCATTGAAGGCTGGTTCAGGGGCTACTGAGGTAGTCCTGGACCAAGGGGTCCTCGGGCGTCCGGCCTGTTGAACATGGGCCAGACTGATGGGCTATGAAGATACAAGACCCAAGACTCTCACCCATGTCTAGATGGTACTCTCCTTGTCATGGATGGCAAGCTTGGCGTTCGGATATGAAGATTCCTTTCTCTGTAACCGACTTTGTATAACCCTAGTCCCCTCCGGTGTCTATATAACCCGGAGGGGTTAGTCCGTAGGGACGATAATCATAATCACATAGGCTAGACTTCTAGGGTTTTAGCCATTACGATCTCGTGGTAGATCAACTCCTGTAATACTCATATTCATCAAGATCAATCAAGCAGGAAGTAGGGTATTCCTTCCATAGAGAGGGCCCGAACCTGGGTAAACATCGTGTCCCCTGTGTCCTATTACCATCAACCTTAGACGCACATTTCGGGACCCCCTACCCGAGATCCGCCGGTTTTGACACTGACGGCAAGAAAGATCAATCTAGTAGGCCACACTAAACCAATAATTCGAAGAGACTTACAAAGATAACAAATCATGCATATAAGAATCCAGAGAAGAACCAAATAATATTCATACATAATCTTGATCATAAATCCACAATTCATCGGATCTCGGCAAACACATCGCAAAAGAGTATTACATTGAATAGATCTCCAAGAACATCGAGGAGAACTTTGTATTGAGAATCAAAGAGAGAGAAGAAGCCATCTAGCTAATAACTATGGACCTGAAGGTCTGTGGTAAACTACTCACGCTTCATTGGAGAGGCTATGGTGTTGATGTAGAAGCCCTCCGTGATCGATTCCCCCTCCGGCAGATCGCCGGAAAAGGCCCTAGATGGGATCTCACGGGTACGGAAGGTTTCGGCGGTGGAAAAGTGGTTTCGTGGCTCTCTTGGATGTTTTAAGGGTACAAGAGTATATGTAGGCAAAAGAAGTACGCCGGTGGAGCTCCGGGGGGCCCACGAGGGTGGGGGGCGCGCCTACCCCCTGGGTACGCCCTCCTGCCTTGTGGCTGCCTTGCGGACTTCCAGACTTCCACTCCAAGTCTCCTGGATTGCGTTTGTTCCAAGAAAGATCCTCGCGAAGGTTTCGTTCCATTTGATATTCCTTTTCTGCGAAACACTAAAATAGGCAAAAAACAGAAACTGGCACTGGGCCTCCGGTTAATAGGTTAGTCCCAAAAATAATATAAAAGAGGATATTAAAGCCCATTAAACATCCAAAAGAGATAATATAATAGAATGGAACAATCAAAAATTATAGATGCGTTGGAGACGTATCATCATCCCCAAGCTTAATTCCTGCTCGTCCTCGAGTAGGTAAATGATAAAAAACAGAATTTTCGATGTGGAATTCTACCTAGCATAATTATCAATGTAATTTTCTTTATTGTGGCATGAATGTTTAGATCCGAAAGATTCAAGACAAAAGTTTAATATTGACATAAAAATAATAATACTTCAAGCATACTAATAAAGTAATCATGTCTTCTCAAAATAACTTGGCCAAAGAAAGCTATCCCTACAAAATCATATAGTCTGGCTATGCTCTATCTTCATCACACAAAATATTTAAATCATGCACAACCCCGATGACAAGCCAATCAGTTGTTTCATACTTTTGATGTTATCAAACTTTTTCAATCTTCATGCAATACATGAGCGTGAGTGATACGTCTCCAACGTATCTATAATTTTTGATTGCTCCATGCTATATTATCTACTGTTTTGGACTATATTGGGCTTTATTTTCCACTTTTATATTATTTTTGGGACTAACCTATTAACCGGAGGCCCAGCCCAGAATTGCTGTTTTTTTGCCTATTTCAGTGTTTCGAAGAAATGGAATATCAAACGAAGTCCAAACAGAATTAAACCTTCAGGAACGTGATTTTCTCACTGAACGTGATCCAGGAGACTTGGACCCTACTCCAAGGATTCAAAGAGGCGGTCACGAGGGTGGGGGGCGCGCCCCCCCTAGGGCGCGCCCCCTGCCTCGTGGGCCCCTCGGTGCTCCACCGACGTACCTCTTCCTCCTATATATACCTACGTACCCCAAACGATCAGAAGGGGAGCCAAAAACCTAATTCCACCGCCGCAACTTTCTGTATCCACGAGATCCCATCTTGGGGCCTGTTCCGGAGCTCCGCTGGAGAGGGCCGTCATCACGGAGGGCTTCTACATCATCATAGCCCCTCCGATGAAGTGTGAGTAGTTTACCTCAGACCTTCGGGTCCATAGTTAGTAGCTAGATGGCTTCTTCTCTCTTTTTGGATCTCAATACAAAGTTCTCCCCCTCTCGTGGAGATCTATTCGATGTAATCTTGTTTCTGCGGTGTGTTTGTTGAGACCGATGAATTGTGGGTTTATGATCAAGTCTATCTATGAATAATATTTGATTCTTCTCTGAATTCTTTTATGTATGATTGGTTATCTTTGCAAGTTTCTTCGAATTATCCGTTTGGTTTGGCCAACTAGATTGGTAGTTCTTGCCATGGGAGAAGTGCTTAGCTTTGGGTTCGATCTTGCGGTATCCTTTCCCAGTGACAGAAGGGGCAGCAAGGCACGTATTGCATCATTGCCATCGAGGATAACGAGATGGGGTTTATTTCATATTGCATGAATTTATCTCTCTACATCATGTCATCTTGCTTAAAGCGTTACTCTGTTTTTAACTTAATACTCTAGATGCATGTTGGATAGCGGTCGATGAGTGGAGTAATAGTAGAAGATGCCGAATCATTTCGGTCTGCTTGTCACGGATGTGATGCCTATATACATGATCATGCCTAGATATTCTCATAACTATGCTCAATTCTGTCAATTGCTCAACAGTAATTTATTCACCCACCGTAGATACTTATGCTCTTGAGAGAATCCACTAGTGAAACCTATGGCCCCCGGGTCTATTCTCATCATATTAATCTCCATCACTTTAATCTGGCCTTGCTTTTTTACTTTGCCTTTTACTTTTCACTTTGCATCTTTATACCAAAAATATTATATCTATCAGATCTCACTCTCGTAAGTGACCGTGAAGGGATTGACAACCCCTAATCGCATTGGTTGCGAGTAGCTATCGTTTTGTGCAGGTATGAGGGACTTGAGCGTGGCCTCCTACTGGATTGATACCTTGGTTCTCCAAAACTAAGGGAAATACTTACGCTACTCTGCTGCATCATCCCTTCCTCTTCGGGGAAATCCAACGCAAGCTCAAGAGGTAGCAAGAAGAATTTCTGGCGCCGTTTCCGGGGAGTCTACGCAAAAAAGTCAACATACCAAGTACCCATCACAATCCCTATCTTTCGCATTACATTATTTGCCATTTGCCTCTCGTTTTCCTCTCCCCCACTTCACCCTTGCCGTTTTATTCGCCCTCTCTTTCCCAATCTCCTTATCCTTCTCCTTCCCTTTCTCCGTTTGCCTTTTTCTCGCTTGCTTTTTTGTTTGCCCGTGTGTTGGATTGCTTGCTTGTCGCTATGTCTGAAATTGGGGAGGTTATCGCCGATATGGGCGATAACAATGTCATAGAAAATTCTGATGCTCCGGCTGAAGAGCCCCCTACCTATCATACAAAAAGATTTCGAATCGGTAGTGGTAATATTATTGGAAAAGGAGTCATCCAAGATTTTTTTTACTTGTGCCGGTGCTTTGCCCTCTATGGGTGGTTCTATTCTTCATAGAACTAGTAGTCTTGCGGACGCTATTGCCATGCTTATCGTTGAACTTGAAAGGCAATTTATGCATATGGACCCATCTATACAAAGAATTTTCCTAGAATTTTCTAATATCGAGCATTCTTCTGTTAAGCGTGCCGCTACTATCTTTTTGGCCCATGAATTCAGATTTATAATAAAAGAAGCCAAAGAAATCTTTGTGCACTATAGGGTGGACGCCGATCGTCCTCCCATAGAATCTATCCTCTTTGATCAAGAAGAAATTATGCGCTTTCAATCTCTTGACTATGTTGCTTTCAATGAAAACCTTAGAAAAAAGGTGCCAATCAATATTTTAATTGATAGAATCTCTGAACTTAATGATGATTTGGCTATTCGAAACAATGAGCTAGGATGCTCTCTTGAGTTTAGGCTCACGAGGTTCTGTCAAAAGAATGCTTATAATGATGAATTGGTTGTGCAATACGAAGGGCCGAAAGAGGAACCTATACCTCCTAAAATTGATCTTGGGGACCTCTGTCCTATTAAATTTAGCCCTTTTGGTTACTTTGCTTGCCTCAAAGAAAACTTGCTGCCTAACGTAGAGAATATGAAATGAGTTTCACCGATCTATCTTATTACTATGGCAATACCTAGATCTATCTTCGCCTTTATGCCTAGCTAGGGGCGTTAAACGATAGCGCTTGTTGGGAGGCAACCCAATTTTTTTTATTCCTTGCTTTTTGCTCCTGTTTAGTAATAAATAAATTATTTAGACTCTGTTTTGGTTGTGTTTTTTTGTGTTTAATTAGTGTTTGTGCCAAGTAGAACCGTTGGGAAGACTTGGGGAAAGTCTTGTTGAAATTGCTGTAAAAAAACAGAAATTTTAGCGCTCACGAGAACTGCTGTCGTTTTTATTTGGAAAGTGCTATTTAGTTAATTATTTTTGCTGATGATTAATAGATAAATTCCTCACTTCCAGCAATTTATTTTATAATTTTTGGGGTTCCAGATATTGCGCTAGCTACAGATTACTACAGACTGTTCTGTTTTTGACAGATTCTGTTTTTCGTGTGTTGTTTGCTTATTTTGATGAATCTATGGTTAGTAAAATAGTTTATAATCCATAGAGAAGTTGGAATACAGTAGGTTTAACACCAATATAAATAAATAATGAGTTCATTACAGTACCTTGAAGTGGTTTTTTGTTTTCTTTCGCTAATGGAGCTCACGAGTTTTCTACTTTAAGTTTTGTGTTGTGAAGTTTTCAAGTTTTGGGTGAATTCTTGTGAAGGATTATGGAACAAGGAGTGGCAAGAGCCTAAGCTTGGGGATGCCCATGGCACCCCCAAGATAATCCAAGGACACCAAAAAGTCAAAGCTTGGGGATGCCCCGGAAGGCATCCCCTCTTTCGTCCACTTCCATCGGTAATTTACTTGGAGCTATATTTTTATTCACCAACATGATATGTGTTTTGCTTGGAGCTTCTTGTATTATTTGTGTCTTTGGTTGTTAGTGTGACACAATAATCCTTGCTGTACACACCTTTTGAGAGAGCCATACATGAATTAGAATTTGATAGAATACTCTATGTGCTTCACTTATATCTTTTTGAGCTAAGTAGTTTTGCTCTATGTGCTTCACTTATATCTTTTTGAGCTATAATTTTTGCTCTATGTTCTTCACTTAGATTTTTTAGAGCACGGTGGTGGACTTTTTTAAAGAAACTATTGATCTCTCATGCTTCACTTAAATTATTTTGAGAGTCTTAATAGCATGGTAATTTGCTTAATAATAACATGCTTGGTATTCAAGATTTGTGAAACTTTCTTTTGAGTGTGTTGAATACTAAGGAAAGTTGGATGCTTGATAATTGTTTTGAGATATGGAGGTAGTAATATCAAAGTCATGCTAGTAGAGTAATTGTGAATTTGAGAAGTGCTTGAGTTAAAGTTTGCAAGTCCTGTAGCATGCACGTATGGTAAACGTTATGCAACAAATTTGAAACATGAGGTGTTATTTGATTGTCCTCCTTATGAGTGGCGGTCGGGGACGAGCGATGGTATTTTCCTATCAATCTATCCCCCTAGGAGCATGCGCGTAATACTTTGGTTTTTGATGGCTTGTAGATTTTTGCAATAAGTATATGAGTTCTTTATGACTAATGTTGAGTCCATGGATTATACGCACTCTCACCCTTCCATCATTGCTAGCCTCTACGGTACCGTGCATTGCCCTTTATCACATCGAGAGTTGGTGCAAACTTCGCCGGTGCATCCAAACCCCATGATATGATACGCTCTTTCACACAGAAACCTCCTTATATCTTCCTCAAAACAGCCACCATACCTACCTATTATGGCATTTCCATAGCCATTCCGAGATATATTGCCATGCAACTTTCCACCATCCAGTTTATCATGACACATTCATCATTGTCATATTGCTTAGCATGATCATGTAGTTGACATAGTATTTGTGGCAAAGCCACCGTTCATAATTTTTTCATACTTGTCACTCTTGATTCATTGCATATCCCGGTACACCGCCGGAGGCATCCATATAGAGTCATACTTTGTTCTAGTATCGAGTTGTAATCATTGAGTTGTAAATAAATAGAAGTGTGATGATCATCATTCAATAGATCATTGTCCCAAAAAAAAAGAGAAAGGCCAAAGAAAAAAAGAAGGCCAAAAAAAAGAAAATAAATAAAAGGGGGCAATGCTACTATTCCTTTTTCCACACTTGTGCTTCAAAGTAGCACCATGTTCTTCATATAGAGAGTCTCTTGAGTTATCACTTTCATATACTAGTGGGAATTTTCATTATAGAACTTGGCTTGTATATTCCAACAATGGGCCTCCTCAAGTGCCCTAGGTCTTCGTGAGCAAGCAAGTTGGATGCACACCCACTTAGTTTCTTTTATTGAGCTTTCATACATTTATAGCTCTAGTGCATCCGTTGCATGGCAATCCCTACTCCTTGCATTAACATCAATCGATGGGAATCTCCATAGCCCATTGATTAGCCTCGTTGATGTGAGACTTTCTCCTTTTTTGTCTTCTCCACATAAACCCCATCATTATTCTATTCCACCCATAGTGCTATATCCATGGCTCACGCTCATGTATTGCGTGAAAGTTTATGAGTTTGAAATTATTAAGATATGAAACAATTGCTTGGCTTGTCATCGGGGTTGTGCATGATGAGAGCATTCTTGTGTGACGAAAATGGAGCATGACTAAACTATATGATTTTGTAGGGATGAACTTTCTTTGGCCATGTTACTTTAAGAAAACATAATTGCTTTGTTGGTTTGCTTGAAGTATTATTATTCTCTATGTCAATATGAACTTTTTTCTTGAATCTTCCTAATCTGAATATTCATACCACAATTAAGAAGATTTGCATTGAAATTATTCCAAGTAGCACTCCGCACCAAAAATTCTCTTTTTATCATTTACCTACTCGAGGACGAGCAGGAATTAAGCTTGGGGATGCCTGATACGTCTCCAACGTATCTATAATTTTTGATTGCTCCATGCTATATTATCTACTGTTTTGGACTATATTGGGCTTTATTTTCAACTTTTATATTATTTTTGGGACTAACCTATTAACCGGAGGCCCAGCCCAGAATTGCTGTTTTTTTGCCTATTTTAGTGTTTCGAAGAAACGGAATATCAAACGGAGTCCAAACGGAATAAAACCATCGGGAACGTGATTTTCTCACCGAAGGTGATCCAGGAGACTTGGACCCTACTCCAAGGAGTCAAAGAGGCGGTCACAAGGGTGGGGGGCGCGCCCCCTGCCTCATGGGCCCCTCGGTGCTCCACCGACGTACTCCTTCCTCCTATATATACTTACGTACCCCCAAACGATCAAAGGGGAGCCAAAAAACTAATTCCACCGCCGCAACTTTCTGTAGTCACGAGATCCCATCTTGGGGCCTGTTCCGGAGCTCTGTCGGAGAGGGCCGTCATCACGGAGGGCTTCTACATCATCATAGCCCCTCCGATGAAGTGTGAGTAGTTTACCTCAGACCTTCGGGTCCATAGTTAGTAGCTAGATGGCTTCTTCCCTCTTTTTGGATCTCAATACAAATTTCTCCCCCTCTCTCGTGGAGATCTATTCGATGTAATCTTCTTTTTGCGGTGTGTTTGTTGAGACCGATGAATTGTGGGTTTATGATCAAGTCTATCTATGAATAATATTTGAATCTTCTCTGAATTCTTTTATGTATGATTGGTTATCTTTGCAAGTTTCTTCGAATTATCCGTTTGGTTTGGCCAACTAGATTGGTAGTTCTTGCCATGGGAGAAGTGCTTAGCTTTGGGTTCGATCTTGCGGTGTCCTTTCCCAGTGGCAGAAGGGGCAGAAAGGCACGTATTGCATCATTGCCATCGAGCATAACAAGAGGGGGTTTATTTCATATTGCATGAATTTATCTCTCTACATCATGTCATCTTGCTTAAAGCGTTACTCTGTTTTTAACTTAATACTCTAGATGCATGCTAGATAGCGGTCGATGAGTGGAGTAATAGTGGTAGATGCAGAATCGTTTCGGTCTACTTGTCACAGACGTGATGCCTATATACATGATCATGCCTAGATATTCTCATAACTATGCTCAATTCTGTCAATTGCTCAACAGTAATTTGTTCATCCACCGTAGATACTTATGATCTTGAGAGAAGCCACTAGTGAAACCTATGGCCCCCAGGTCTATTCTCATCATATTAATCTCCATCACTTTAATCTCGCTTTGCTTTTTTACTTTGCCTTTTACTTTTCACTTTGCATCTTCATACCAAAAATACCAAAAATATTATATCTATCAGATCTCACTCTCGTAAGTGACTATGAAGGGATTGACAACCCCTAATCGCGTTGGTTGCGGGTAGCTATCGTTTTGTGCAGGTACGAGGGACTTGAGCGTGGCCTCCTACTGGATTGATACCTTGGTTCTCAAAAACTGAGGGAAATACTTATGCTACTCTGCTGCATCATCCCTTCCTCTTCGGGGAAATGCAACGCAAGCTCAAGAGGTAGCAGTGAGCCATGGACATAGCATTATAGGTGGAATAGAATGGTGGTTGTGGAGAAGACAAAAAGGATAAGATAGTCTCACATCGACTAGGCGTATAAACGGGCTATGGAGATTCCCATCAGTAGATATCAATGTGAGTGAGTAGGAATTGCCATGCAACGGATGCACTAGAGCTATAAGTGTATGAAAGCTCAACAAGAAACTAAGTGGGTGTGCATCCAACTTCCTTGCTCACAAAGACTTAGGGCGATTTTGAGGAAGCCCATCATTGGAATATACAAGCCAAGTTCTATAATGAAAAATTCCCACTAGTATATGAAAGTGACAACATAGGAGACTCTCTATCATGAAGATCATGGTGCTACATTGAAGCACAAGTGTGGTAAAAGGATAGTAGCATTGCCCCTTCTCACTTTTTCTCTCATTTTTTATTTGGGCCTTTCTCCTTTTTATGGCCTTTTTTTCGTCCGGAGTATTATCCCGACTTGTGGGGGAATCATAGTCTCCATCATCCTTTCCTCACCGGGACAATGCTCTCAAAAGGAAGATCATCACACTTTTATTTACTTACAACTCAAGAATTACAACTCGATACTTAGAACAAAATATGATTCTATGTGAATGCCTCCGGCGGTATACCGGGATGTGCAATGAATCAAGAGTGACATGTATGAAAGAATTATGAATGTGGCCTTGCCAAAAATACGATGTAAACTACATGATCATGCAAAGCAATATGATAATGATGGAGTGTGTCATAATAAACGTAACGGTGGAAAGTTGCATGGCAATATATCTCGGAATGGCTATGGAAATGCCATAACAGGTAGGTATGGTGGATGTTTTGAGGAAGGTAAATGATGGGTTTATGATACCGGCGAAAGTTGCACGGTACTAGAGAGGCTAGCAATGGTGGAAGGGTGAGAGTGTGTATAATCCATGGACTCAACATTAGTCATAAAGAACTCACATACTTATTGCAAAAATTTATTAGTTATCGGAATGAAGTACTACGCGCATGCTCCTAGGGGGATATATTGGTAGGAAAATACCATCGCTCGTCCCCGACCGCCATTCACAAGGAAGACAATCAATAAATAAATCATGCTCCGACTTCATCACATAACGGTTCACCATACATGCATGCTACGGGAATCACAAACTTTAACACAAGTATCTCTCAAATTCACAACTACTCAAGTAGCATGACTCTAATATCACCATCTTCATATCTCAAAACAATCATAAAGAATCAAACTTCTCGTAGTATTCAATGCACTTTATATGAAAGTTTTTATTATAACCATCTTGGATGCCCATCATATTAGGACTAATTTTATAACCAAAGCAAATTACCATGCTGTTCTAAAGACTCTCAAAATAATATAAGTGAAGCATTAGAGATCAACAATTTCTATAAAATAAAACCACCACCGTGCTCTAAAAATATATAAGTGAAGCACTAGAGCTAAATTATCTAGCTCAAATGATATAAGCGAAGCACATAGAGTATTCTAATAAATTCTGATTCATGCGTGTCTCTCCCAAAAGGTGTGTACAGCAAGGATGATCGTGGTAAACTAAAAAGCAAAGACTCAAATCATGCAAGACGCTCCAAGCAAAACACATATCATGTGGTGAATAAAAGCCTCAAGTAAAGTTACCGATAGACGAAGACGAAAGAGCGGATGCCTTCCGGGGCATCCCCAAGCTTAGGCTTTTGGTTGTCCTTGAATTTTACCTTGGGGTGCCTTGGGCATCCCCAAGCTTAGGCTCTTTCCACTCCTTGTTCCAAAATCCATCAAATCTTTACCCAAAAACTTGAAAACATCACAACACAAAACTTCAACAGAAAATCTCATGAGCTCCGTTAGTATAAGAAAATAAATCACCACTTTAAGGTACTTTAATGAACTCATTCTTTATTTATATTGGTGTTAAACCTACTGTATTCCAACTTTTCTATGGTTCATACCCCCCGATACTAGCCATAGATTCATCAAAATAAGCAAACAACACACGGAAAACAGAATTTGTCAAAAACAGAACAGTCTGTAGCAATCTGGATGGTTCGAATACTTTGGCAACTCCAAAAAATTTGGAAGACCTAAATAATTTGTATATTGATCTACTTCAGTTGGAATTGGTATTTTATCGCTCTCTGGTAAAAAATAGTAATTATTTTTGTGAGCGCATGCTTTCTGTTTTTTTCAGCAAGATCAAACAACAATCACCCAAGAAGTTCCTAAAGGCTTTACTTGGCACAAACACTAATTAAAACATAAAAAACACAATCATAAAAAAAGCTAGATGAATTATTTATTACTAAACAGGAACAAAAAGTAAGTAACAAAAATAAAATTGGGTTGCCTCCCAACAAGCGCTATCGTTTAACGCCCCTAGCTAGTCATTGATAATTTCTATGATGCTCATATGAAAGACAAGATTTGAAGCACAAAGGGAGGATCATATAGCATGTGAGAAACACATCTAAGTCTAACATACTTCCTACACATAGGCATCCTATAGGCAAACAAATTATCAAGGAAAGCAAATCCAAGCATATGCAAAGAAGAAGAAAGAAACAATAGCAATCTCAACATAACGAGAGGTAGTTTAGTAACATGAAGATTTCCACAACCATACTTTCCTCTCTCATAATAATTACATGTGGGATCATATTAAAATACAACAATATAACTATCACATAAAATTATCTCTACATGATATACATGCATGCAAAGTTGACACTCTTCCAAAAATAGTGGGAATAACATTAACTAAAGTCATGACCTTGCCAAGCCCACTTTTATCAAAAAATTCAAGAGATTGAACACTCTCCAAATATGTGGGATCTAAAGTTGACACTCTTCCAAACCCACTTTCAGTATTATTGCAAACATTATTATCATTCTCATATTCATCATGAGGCTTAAATAAATTTTCAAGATTGTAAGAAGAATCACCCCAATCATGATCATTGCAACAAGTAGTGGACATAGCAAAACTAGCATCCCCAAACTTAGGGTTTTGCATATCGTTAACACAATTGACATTAATATAATTTATAATAATCTCATTGCAATCATTCTTTTCATTAAAGGAGCTATCATGAATCACTTCATAAATTTCTTCTTTCAACACTTCATCACAATTTTTAGATTCATGAATTTCAAGCAAAACTTCATAAAGATAATCTAGTGCAAAAAACTTACTAGCAATTGGTTCATCATAATTGGATCTCTTAAAAATATTGGCAAGAGGATGAGGATCCATATCAATAGATTTTTAGCAAGCGGAGATGCAAACATATAGAAGGCACATGGCAACACGAGCAAACAAGAGATCTGACGAGAAAAAGGCAAACGGAAAAGAGGGCGAATAAAATGGCAAATTTTTGTGAAGTGGGGGAGAGGAAAACGGGAGGCAAAAAATAATGTAATGCGAGGGAGAAGATTTTATGATGGGTACTTGGTATGTCTTGACTTGGCGTAGATCTCCCCGGCAATGGCGCCAAAAATCCTTCTTGCTACCTCTTGAGCATGCGTTGGTTTTCCCTTGAAGAGGAAAGGGTGATGCAGCAAAGTAGCATAAGTATTTCCCTCAGTTTTGAGAACCAAGGTATCAATCCAGTAGGAGACAACGCTCAAGTCACCTAGTACCTGCACAAACAATCAAGAACCTTGCAACCAACGCGATAAAGGGGTTGTCAATCCCTTCACAGCCACTTGCAAAAGTGAAATCTGATAAAGTTAATAAGATAAATATTTTTTGTATTTTTGTTGTACAGATTGGAAAGTAAAGATTGCAAAATAATAAAATGAGATGCGATGTAAATAAAAGAAATGCAATATAATAAGAAAGAGACCCGAGGGCCAGAGGTTTCACTAGTGGCTTCTCTCGAAATAGCATAAATTACGATGGGTGAACAAATTACTGCCGAGCAATTGATACAAGAGCGCATAATTATGGGAATATCTAGGCAATGATTATGATTATAGGCATCATGTCTGTGTTAAGTAGATCAAAACGATTCTGCATCTACTACTATTACTCCACACATCGACTGCTATCCAGCATGCATCTAGAGTATTAAGTTCGTAAGAACAGAGTAACACATTAGGCAAGATGACATGATGTAGAGGGATAAACTTAAGAAATATGTTATAAACCCCATCTATTTACCTCGATGGCAACAATACAATACGTGCCTTGCTTCCCCTACTATCACTGGAAAAGGACACTGCAAGATTGAACCCAAAGCTAAGCACTTCTCCCATTGCAAGAAATATCAATCTAGTAGGCCAAACTAAATCGATAATTCGAAGAGACTTGCAAAGATAACAAATCATGCATATAATAATTCAGAGAAGAACCAAATAATATTCATAGATAATCTTGATCATAAATCCACAATTCATCGGATCTCGGCAAACACACCCCAAAAGAGTATTACATTGAATAGATCTCCAAGTACATCGAGGAGAACTTTGTATTGAGAATCAAAGAGAGAGAATAAGCCATCTAGCTAATAACTATGGACCCGAAGGTCTATGGTAAACTACTCACGCTTCATCGGAGAGGCTATGGTGTTGATGTAGAAGCCCTCCGTGATCGATTCCCCCTCCGGCAGATCGCTGTAAAAGGCCCCAGATGGGATCTCATGGGTACGGAAGGTTGTGGCGGTGGAAAAGTGGTTTTGTGGCTTTCCTGGATGTTTTTAGGGTACAAGAGTATATATAGGCGGAAGAAGTACGTCGGTGGAGCTTCGTGGGGCCCACGAGGGTGGGGGCGTGCCTACCCCCTGGGCACGCTCTCCTGCCTCGTGTCAGCCTCACGGACTTCCAGACTTCCACTCCAAGTCTCCTGGATTGCATTTGTTCCAAGAAAGATCCTCGCGAAGGTTTCGTTCCGTTTGGATTCTGTTTGATATTCCTTTTTTGCGAAACACTAAAATAGGCAAAAAAACAAAAGCTGGCACTGGGCCTCTGGTTAATAGGTTAGTCCCAAAAATAATATAAAAGAGCATATTAAAGCCCATTAAATATCCAAAACGGATAATATAATAGCATGGAACAATAAAAAATTATAGATACGTTGGAGACGTATCAGTCATTTTACCTCCTCTACTTGCAACTCTAACAACAAAGTCATGCATATTATGATTCATTTCATCAAGCAATTCTTTTTTAGATTTAGCAACTTGTTCTAACTGAGAAGCATGTTTTCCAACACCTCTAACGTCATTTGATATTCTAAATAACAAGTCACTCAAGCGAGCAATCATATCAGAATTGTATTTGAATTGTTTCATAACATTTGCATTGAAGTGATCTTGTTTTTTAATGTAGTTTTCAAACTCGTAAAGGCATTGACTAGGATGCATATTGTGAGGATTGTCATTATCATTAAACTTCATAAGAGAATTTACCTCTAGCACCTTAGGAAGTTGTGTTATATTAAGTGCATGTATTTCTTCAATAGGAGGTAAATTTTTAACATCCTTAGCTTTAATACCTTTTTACTTCATAGATTTCTTTGCCTCTTGCATATTTTTGGGACTGAGATATAATATACCCCTATTCTTCGGAGTGGGTTTAGGCGGTGGTTCAGGAATAGTCCAATCATCACAATTTTTCAATATGTTATTCAATATTTCTTCAGCTTGAGCAATAGTTCGTTCTCTGAAAACACATCCAGCACAACTATCTAGGAAGTCCCTAGAAGCATCGGTTAGTCCATTATAGAAGATATCAAGTATTTCATTTTTCTTAAGAGGATGTTCAGGCAAAGCATTAAGCAACTGGCAAATACTCCCCAAGCTTTTGGGAGACTCTCTTCTTTAGTTTGCACAAAGTTAAATATTTCCTGGAAGGCAGCTTGTTTCATATGAGCAGGAAAATATTTTTTCAGCTAAGTAATAAATCATATCCTAGGGACTACGCACACAACCAGGAGCAAGAGTGTTGTACCAAGATTTAGCATCACCCTTTAATGAGAAAGGAAACAATTTGAGAATACAACAATAGCGAGTTCTCTCATCATGAGTAAAAAGGGTGGCTATATCATTCAACTTAGTAAGATGTGCCACAACAGTTTCAGTTTCATAACCATGGAAAGGATCAGATTCAACCCAAGTAATTAACTCTGGGTCGACAGAGAATTCATAATCCTTATCATCAATAAAGATAGGTGAAGTAGCAAACTTAGGATCACATTTCATTCTAGCATTCAGAGATTTTTATTTATACTTGCATAGTAATTTCTCTAGATCATCTCTATCCTTGCAAGCAAGAATATATCTAGTTGTTTCTTCACTCATAACATAACCTTCCAGTACCTTAGGCAATTCATATCTGGGAGGGCTAGTTCTAGCAAGTGTTTCAGGAGATTCAGTTTCAAGCTCATCATCAGATTCAACAACATCATGTTGTATAACTCTAGCAATTTGTTTATCAAGAAATTCACCAAGTGGCACATCATCATTATCAAGCAAGGTACTAGCATCATCATAAGCATCATTCATAGTAGAAGTAGCATCATCAATAACTTGCGACATATCAAAATTGTTAGAATGTGGTGGTGTTGCAAGTTAATTCATAACAGAAGGTGTATCCAAAGCATAATTGGATGGCAGTTCCTTATCTCCCCTCGTCCTTGAGGGAAATATCTTAGTCTTTGGATCCTTCAGATTCTTCATAGTGGTAATATGATAATAATCCCAAGTTACTCAACAAATATAGCTATGCTCCTCGGCAACGGCGCCAGAAAAAGGTCTTGATAACCCACAAGTATAGAGGATCGCAATAGTTTTCGAGGGTAGAGTATTCAACCCAAATTTATAAATTCAACACAAGGGGAGCCAAAGAATATTTGAAGGTAGTAGCAGTTCAGTTGTCAATTCAACCACACCTGGAGATTAATTATCTACAGCAAGTAATTAGTAGCACAGTAATATGATAGTTTTGATAATAGTGACAACAACAATAGTAACCGTAACAGTGATAGCAGTAATTTTGTAGCAAGTGTAACAGTGATGATAGCAATAGTAACGCAGCAAAATCAATAAGGATAAATTCATAGGCATTGGATCGGTGACTTGTTGGATTATATTCATCATGACACAGTTATAACCTAGGGTGATACGGTACTAGCTCCAGTTCATTGATATAATGTAGGCATGTATTCCATAAATAGTCATACGTGCTTTATTAAAAGAACTTGCATGACATCTTTTGTCCTACCCGCCCATGGCAGCGGGGTCCATATTGGAAACTAAGGGATATTAAGGCCTCCTTTTAATAGAGAACCAGAACAAAGCATTAACACATAGTGAATACATGAACTCCTCAAACTACGGTCATCACCGGGAGTGGGCCCGGTTGTTGTCACTCCGGGGTTGCCGAATCATAACACGTAGTAGGTGACTATAACTTGCAAGATCGGATCTATAACATGGATATAATGATGAATTCATAAATGGTTCAGATCTGAAATCATGGCACCCGGGCCCAAAGTGACAAGCATTAAGCATGGCAAAGTCATAGCAACATCAACCTAAGAACATAGTGGATACTAGGGATCAAGCCCTAACAAAAGTAACTCAATTACATGATGAATCTCATCCAACTCCTCACCGACCAGCGATCCTACAAAGGAATTACTCACTCCTGATGGGGAGCATCATGGAATTGGCGATGGAGAAGGGATGGTGATGATAAAGAACGAAGATCCCCCTCTCTGGAGCCCCAAACGGACTCCAGATCTGCCCTCCCGAGGAAGAACAGGGCTTGGCGGCGGCTCCGTCTCATGGATCGCGATAATTCTTTCTCCTTGATTTTTCTGGAAATATGTGAATTTATAGTATAAGGGGGGTCGTCAGCGGGGCCACCAGGTGGGTACAACCCACCTGGGCGCGCCAGGAGAGGGGGGCGCGCCATGGTGGGTTGTGCCTACGCAGGGGCCCCTCTCCGGTGGGTCTTGGCTCCAGAAATTCTTATTATTGGTATAAAAAATCCTCACAAAGTTTCATTCCATTCTGAGAACTTTTATTTCTGCACAAAAACAACACCATGGTAGTTCTGCTGAAAACAGCGTCAGTCCGGGGTTAGTTTCATTCAAATCATGTAAATTAGAGTCCAAAACAAGAAGAAAAGTGTGAGAAAAAGTAGATATGTTGGAGATGTATCACTGTTTTTCCATTAAAGTTCTGATTGGATTCCGAAAAGTTGAAGTTAGCAAAACATCTCAACTGGTAGTTATAACAACAAACCAGTTAAACAAACAAGGAATTAAAGTGTTTCAATTGGATGTTGAAAAGCAGTTATTAACATCATTGTAACTGGTTGTTGCAGCAGCAAAGCAGTTAAACAAACAAGTGTTGCAAAAGGTACCTGTTGTGGCATTGGAGTTTCTCTTGGATCCTGAAAAGTTGAGTAGCCAGTAACGTGATTAGAGCAACCAGTTGCAGCAGCAAAGCAGTTAAACAAACAAGTTTTTCAAAAGGAACCTGTTGTGGCATTGGAGTTTCTCTTGGATCCTGAAAAGTTGAGTAGTCAGTAACTTGATTAGAGCAACAAGTTACAACAGCAAACCTGTTACACAAATATATTTTTGAAAATGTACCTGCTGTGCAATTGGACTTCCAATTGGATCCTGAAAACTTGAAGTTGGTAAGATGATTATAGCAACAAGTTACATCAGCAAGCCAAGTAAACAAGGAAGTTTATGAAAACATACCTGTTGTACCAATGAAGTTTCAGTTGGATCCTGCAAACTTGAATGTTAGCAATCATAAATAAAGTGTTGCAAGAGCCATAAGAAACTGACATCAAACTAGTAAAACTAACCAGTTTTGGCAACATATTTAATTACACATGAACTAGTAAAATTAACAAGTTCTTGGCAACGTATTAAAGTAACAAGTCGGTACCGTTTACCAGCAACACAGACATCTGTAAATTTCTTTGATGTAAGCAAAATGATTCCAACACATATATAAGTTGAAAAGACGGTGTCCCTCATATAAATTGACAGTTGTCTATGTATGAACATGCAAACATTACTAGTGCTACAAGTGATAACATCAAACCATTTAAACAAACAGGGTATCAGAACGTAAATTAAACGTGAATTCTGCTTCACCCTAGAAGTACATATGACCAGCTATCTACGTGCTTAAGTAGCTATTTAAGTTCAGGCAAACAGGTAATTCTTAACAGTAAGTATCAAACACATAGATAGGCACAGTCTATAATAGGATTAATAGGCTATGGCATTATGTAATCAGTAGCAAACTAAATTAAGCCAAGCAACGTAATTGAACAATTTTGCAATAAGCGGCTAACTAAAATTCCGAGAAGCGGGTAACTAAACTTATGCTAGCTCTTTGTACATGCACACTGCAACTTCTTTTTCGCTTACAAGTTTCTACGAAGGAGTCCATGGCATCAATTGCTTGGATACGCAGTCCCAATACTTCTTTCTTCCCACACTGCATTGGTAAGTCGAATGGTTAATCTGGTAAGATGGTGCGTCCTTGATATGTTATATGAGGACGGGTAGTTAGACTAGTTGTAGCCACACACATCACACTGGCTTTTACTGTATATTCCATGCGATTACATTTGGAATATTGAGATCTAAGAAATTTACATCAGGATGAAAAGACTGGCATCCTTCACATTGTTGGCGAACTCAGTTCATAGAAACAAGCAATTCAACCATTCTGTGGGTAAATCAAAAGCACCACTGGAATATTTTCACTACCCCAATCATACACGCAAAAAGGGGGCGACGCCACCATAGGGGTTGGTATGGGCAGCCGCCTCGGGTGGCTAGAAAGTGTGCACCTAGTTTGAGTCATCCAGGTTGGCCCAGGATAGTTTTTTTCGTCCCAACGCACGAGCAGGCAATGTAAAAAATGAAGGAAAACATTTCAATTTGGATGGGCCAATAACGTAAGTGCAAGGCAGGCCCTATAGTAGGCTCGCGGCCCAAACGAGCGCCTCCCATATCGATCGACGGCAGGAAAAATCCCAATTCGTTCGCTCCAGCCTCCAGTCTGGCTCGCTCCTAACCTAGCTGCCGCTGGACAGACCGGCACAGCACTTCCCCGCGCCTTCGTTGGAGGGAGGTCGCCGGGCTTCAAGAGAACAGAAGGATAAGAAGATGAAGATCCAACCCTAGGTGTAGCCTGCATGGGAGGCGGCGGCGGCAACATGGGCATGGCATCGAGCTTGCGCAAATGGGCAGTCATAGCTTGCAAGAGCAGCATGCGCAATGAGTAGGTACATCACATCCCTGATTATATCTAATTCAACTGTTCAATTTCTGGCCAATAGTAATTCTGACGGTGTTGTAAAACTGCTTGTATGTAGGGAGTCTATGAGAAAATGAAACCAATTTTTGCTTATTTTATAACTCCCCCAATCAATACTGAACTGAATGAATCTGATGTGTCTAATCAAGTTTCCAGTGCAAACATACAAGCTCATGTTGTTCTTGAGCCTGAAGTGTCTAATGAATAGACCGCTAATGAAGGATTTGATGCAAACATTTTACGTGCTCCTGGTGATGAACATATAGTGTCTAATGAGGGATCTAATGCAAGCATTTTGCAAGCTCCCATTGAAGGATTTAGTGTCTAATGACGATATGCTATGTTGAGAGAGACATAGAGATTTGCAGGCATTGATGACAAGCAAATTATAGTACATTTTCATGGCCTGAGGAAACGTCAAGGCCATCTACCAGAAAGTCCTCGTATCATGGCAACGTAGCATAAATACTTTTCTAATCTGTTATTTCAAACTATTGGCATACTTTTGCAGGATAGGTATATTGATATGCAGTTTGTGCACTGGTTATAGGAGCAATTGCGCTTTGATATTTTCAGCCAGAGAACGAATAATTCAAGCAGGTGCAGACCATGTTAGTAGTCCTTGTACACCATGTTGCATTTTTTGTTTTTTGGTGCTTACATCATCTAGTGTTTCATAATATGAACTACTTTGGATCATTAGCTGGTTTTCAAAGTGCATGTAGCTTCACATTTCTCAAGTTATGTTGATTTCCGGAGTGCAAGCGCCTTCGTATTTTTTAAGTTAAATGTTCTCCCCTGGTAACTTGAATTCATGGATCCGCCACTGCACACAAATCATACACGCAAGCCAGTACGAATTAAATGAAATGCAGGGACTTATGCTAGCTCGTTGTACAGGCTCACTGCGTCTCTGCTTGCGCTTGGGATGTTCCATGTACAATTTCATGTTACCTCTTGCTTGGATGTGCAGGCCTTGTGCTCCTTGCATCCCCCTCTGCATTTTTGACACGGCAAATGGTTGATCAAATAAGAGGAATCGACCTTGCTGTTGTATCGGAGGACAGATACTTACAAGGTTATACGGGTGTGCATGATGTGTACCAGATCCTGTAGCGCCGTCATGCTTCGCTAAAAAATGGTTTTTCTTGTTTCAGATGATATCTCCAGAAGAAATAAGAGTTAAATTCAGAGTTGCATAGGCGTGTAACCTAAGAGAGCTATGAAAGGATATCCAAACATCGTTGAAACAGTGCACAAGGGAGTGATGTGCGGATACCTAGTTCGGGCCGGCGTTTGGGCATGCTCGCCTAGCTAGAGTGCGGGTCACTTCAAAGCCATTGAGGGTGATGCACTAGCGTTGTTTGTCCACACATAGATGTAGATCTTGAGTGGCAGCGGAGCGCTATGATGCGGTGGACGAGACCATTGGTGAATCCCCAACGGCCTCAGGGGGCGGAGGTGCGACGATGTGCTCGGTGAAGTAGCCCGGTGAGGTGGGATACAGCGTCGGTGAAGCGCACCTGATGCGGTGGAAGTCGGTGTCTATGAGGCACATCGATTGCGGCGGCCGACGTTGTCGGTGGACCACCCGGTGCAGTGGACGAGGGCATAGATGAGGTAGCTCCGGTGCGGTGGCGCAGTGCGACCGTCGCCTTCGTCATCGTCATCCGGCACAGAGGTGGGGAAAGAGACGAGACGAGGGGCGATCCAAATTTTCTTGGGTTGGTGGTGAATTAGGGATTTGAGCAATTTGGGCGCGGAAGGGGACAGTGGAGAAGGGAGATTTTGCAGGGCTGGAATTGGGGCCGCCAGGTATTTCAATCCGAAACGTGGAAGCGCGAACTTATTTTGTCGTCGTTCTTTTTTGGGGGGAGGGAGGGGGTGGGTGGCTGGGTGTTAAGCATCCGTACGACACACGCGACCACCACGACACGACCCTAGTATGTCTGGTGCACCTACATTTGAGAATGCAAATGAATCTTCTTTTAGTTGCAAATGAATCTGTATGTATTACCATGCCCGTGTTTTCCTTGCCAATAATTAGTCATTCGAAACGAGATACTATAAATTAATTAATGAGGAGTTATTTGAAAAAAAAAATCGAAACAGTATCCACGGTATCCACGCTAACGTGGATTAGAGTGTGTGTCACATAATTAGTTATTTGAATTAAAGTGTGTGTCACATTGCGATCTCCAACTCAAACGTGGATTCGCATTTCACGGTATCCACGCTACTTTTTAATACAAATTCATATGTATATGATGAAAACCATGGTAGTGATAAAACTTTGGATGGATTCAAACATATGACCTACAAATAGCACAACAATTGAGTCAATGTCAACTTTTCCAAACCTAGTATGGCACGAAATCGAAAAAATTACCCATATGCATGGTTCTCAGTTCAAATCTTACAATGTACACCGAATTGAAACATCGATATTAAGTCTCGTACTATCTACATTCAAATGTTTTTTAGCCCCCCCCTCAGCACACACGCTACATAATTCCTGTATCGGTCTTCCTCTCCTAAACACCTCAGGAAGCTATCGGTTTCCGACACACGTTCATTCTTTCTCTCCATGTTTCGATCTCTAACTCTCTCAACTACACAACCCCCCTTTTTCCACTCTGTTACCAAATGTATTTACCTCACACACCCGCCATTGCACCCCATGCAGAGCTCTCTCTCTCCATCCCTCCCTCACACCCTCTCTCGCTAGATACATGCTTTGCCTATCTAGCCCCCAACCTCTCGTACGCACGCACGCATGTTGTCTATCTAGGTCACTCCGTTGAGACTGTCTCACTCTTTCTTCCGCACGGCGGGCCACACTCGCTCAATCACGCTCTCTTTATCTGAGTCTCGACTAACCTCATTTTCTTTCACACACAAATGATATATATCCCTGTTCGGGCCTTGATCGACACACTCTATACTCTCTCACGTAGATTGTCTATCTAGGCCAGTCCATCCAAGCCCCCCCACTCTTTTGACCTCATGGCGGGCCACGTTCGCTCAATCTCTCTCTCTCTCTCTCTGTATGTCTCGATTGACCTCGCTCTTTCTCGGAAAAAATGATATATCTCCATGTTTGAGCCCAATTTGATATATTCATATTGTATACTCTCTCACACACATTGTCTATTTAGGTCACTCTCTCCAACTTGTCTCACTCTTTCGATCGCACAACGACCCACACTCTCTCAATCTCTATCCCTTTATATATGTAATCAATTGACCTTGCTTCCTCCCACGCACAAAATATATCTACATGTCTGTGATTGGATCATCTCTCAAGCTCTATCTTATAGCCCTCACCCTTCCCAAAAGCTCAATCGGACAATATCTCTCCAGACCATATATATCTTTTCAATGAATGTCGGACCACACTCACTTTGTCTCTCTATCTATATGTGTCTCGATTAACCTCGCTTTCTCACACCGTATCTTCCACACATTGAAGCTGTAACACCCTCGATGCGGCTATATCTCCAACGTGTCGAAGCACGACTTAGAGGCATAACTGCATTGAAAGCAATGTCGCAAGTAAGGTAATCTTCACAACAACCCATGTAAATAGATAATAGGGGAAAAAGGTACATAGTTGGCTTACACTCGCCACGTCACACAAATACATGAATAACATTGCAATCATCCAATACACTCATGGTCCGACTACGGTACCAAAATAAAAGATCAACCCCAACATGCGACACGGTCCCGATCGCTCCAACTCGGCACCACTACTGATCATCAGGGAAAGACACATAGTAACGACGTGAGTCTTCGTCGAACTCCCACTTGAGCTCAAGCGCATCATCTGGAACGGAATCATCGGTCCCTGCATCTGGTTTGGAAGTAATCTGTGAGCCACGGGGACTCAGCAATCTTGCACCCTCGTGATCAAGACTATTTAAGCTTATAGGTAAGGCAAGGTAATATGTGGAGCTGTAGCAAGCGACTAGCATATATGGTGGCTAACCTGTTTGCAAAACAGAGCGAGAAGAGAAGGCAAAGCACGAACAAAGAACTATAGAACAACCTACGGCAAACATTACTCCAACACCGTGTTCACTTCCCGGACTCCGCTGAGAAGAGACCATCACGGTTACACACGCAGTTGATTGATTTTAATTAAGTTAACGTTCATGTTATCTACAACCAGACATTATCAAATTCCCATCTGCCCATAACCGCGGGCACGGATTTCGGAAGTTCAAATCCCTATAGGGGAGTCCCAACTTAGCCCATCACAAGCTCTCACGGTCAACGAAGGATAAACCTTCTCCCGAGACATTCCGATCAGACTCGGTATCCCGGTTCTACAAGACAACTTCGACAATGGTAAAACAAATCCAGCAACACCGCCCGAATGTGCCGACAAATCCCGATAGGAGCTGCACATATCTCGTTCTCAGGGCACACTCATATGAGAGCTCCATACAACTAAAACCAAACCTCGAGTTTCCCCGAGGGGGCGCTGCACAGGGCTCTAGTTTGGACCAACACTCAGAGGAGCACTGGCCCGAGGGGGGGGGTTTAAATAAGATGACCCTCGGGCTCCGGAAACCCAAGGGAAAAAGAGTCTAGGTGGCAAATGGTAAAACCAAGGTTGGGCATTGCTGGAGGAGTTTTATTCAAGGCGAACTGCCAAGGGGTTCCCATTATCACCCAACCGCGTAAGGAACGCAAAATCCGGGAGCATAATATCGATATGACGGAAACTAGGGCGACAAGAGTGGAACAAAACACTAGGCAAAAGGCCGAGCCTTCCACCCTTTACCAAGTATATAGATACATTAAGATAACAAGATAATATGGTGATATCCCAACAATAAACAATGTTCCAACAAGGAACGATCTCCAATCTTCACCTGCAACTAGCAACGCTATAAGAGGGGCTGAGCAAAGTGGTAACATAGCCAATCAACGGTTTGCTAGGACATGGTGGGTTAGGGGTTTGACATGGCAATTTGGGAGGCATGATAAGCAAGTGGTAGGCGTCATAGCATAGGCATAGCAAATGAGCGAGCATCTAGCAAGCAAAGATAGAAGTGATTTCGAGGGTATGATCATCTTGCCTGCAAAGTTGTCAGAGTAGACTTGATCCTCGTAAGCAAACTCAACAGGCTCCTCATTAGCGAACTCGTCTCCCGGATCTACCCAAACAAGACAAACAAGCAAAAGGAACACAATCAACCACGTGCAATGCTCAACAAACATGATGCAAACATGGTATGTTATGCGGGATGCGGTATGTGATGCATATGCAAGATTTGACAAGGAATGATTGAACCTGGCCTCAACTTGGAAAACCAAGAGTGCCACTAGAAAGGTGAGGTGATTTCGGTTGAAATCGATATAAAGATCACCGAAATCGGATGCACGGTTTGGAAATGGCAAGCAAAATAAATATGGCACCGGTCTGCGATAAACAGCAAGTAGCCATCTAAATGCAACAAGATAATTACGCTACAGCACTGAAACATGACAAAAAAATACACGGCAGGGATCCATTCATGATTCTTGACAAAAGATGAACACTGAGCTACGGCCAATTCATCCATTAACAGGTTCAAACAAGCATGGCAAAAATGACAAATAACTATTTGATGCAGCAGATCTGACAATTATCTCAAATAGCTCTCTTCCAACAGCATTTCGGGCATCAAGATGAGCTCCAATGAAAATGACGCAATGAGGTGAAATGATGTACTCTCTGAGGCCAACATTTTGATATGCTACATGCTCAAAACAGAGCTACGAATGCGGAGTTACGGCATGATGAAAAACACAAATAAATTAGGGTTTCAGGGGAAAGTCAACCCTTCGGATTTCAAATCCAGATCTGGATCCGGCCGGAATGGATCCCGAGGTTCGCTGCCGTTGCAACTGTAGCTCGCCGGAGGGGGAAACAGCGCGGTGGTCGGATTTGGCGGCGCTCGCCGGCACGGGAGGAAGGCGGCGGAGGGCGGCGGACGTCGGCGGCGAGGTTGCCGCGGTGGGGCAGCGAGGTGCGGCCGGCGCGGGACGGAGCGCGGCTCCGGCCGGCGAGGTGCGTGGAGGCCGCCGGCGATGGCGCAGTGGAGCTGGGCGGCCCGAGCGCCCGGAGATGGAGGAGAGCAGCGGCGCGGGCGGCGAGGCGCCTCGGCCCGGATCGGCGGCGGGGAGGGCCGGAGATGGGCTCTCGGGCCCGCGGCGGTGAAGTGGGCGTGCCCGCCACGTGGCGCACTGCGGTAGGGCACGGGGATGGTGTCCGGCGCGTCCGGACGTGTCCGGCGCGCTAAGGACGAAAGGGTCTAGGGTTTGGGGTAGGATTTGATCCGGAATTTCGGGAGAGGATCTATATATAGGCATAGAGGGAGCTAGGAGAGTCCAAATGAGGTGCGGTTTGCGGCCACACGATCGTGATCGAACGCTCTAGATGATGGAGAGGGTTTTGGTGGGTTTTGGGCCACTTTGGAGGGGTGTTGGGCTGCAACACACACGAGGCCTTCTCGGTCCCTCGGTTAACCGTTGGAGTATCAAACGAAGTCCAAATGGTACAAAACTTGACAGGCGGTCTACCGGTAGTAAACCAAGGCCGCATGACAAGTCTCGGTCCAATCCGGAAATGTTTAACCCCCACACACGAAAAGAGGTAGAAAGGACCACCGGAGGAGATAGGAGCGCCGGAATGCAAAACGGACAACGGGGAAAAAGCTCGGATGCGTGAGACGAACACGTATGCAAATGCAATGCACATGATGACATGATATGAGATGCATGAAAAAGGCAACAACACACGGAGACAAAAAACTGAACCCGAGGAAATAAAATAACTTAGCGCTGGAAACGGCAAGAGTTGGGATACATATAAGGTAAATTACATCCGGGGTGTTACAACACTACACCACTACGAAAGGATCTCGTCCCGAGATCTAGGACTGGAAAAACGCTGGGTACTCAGAACGGAGGTGATCCTCGCGTTCCCAGGTGGCTTCACGGTCGGAATGGTGTGACCACTTGACTTTGAGGAATTTGATTGACTTATTGCGAGTCTTGCGTTCAGTCTCCTCAAGAATAGCAACGGGGTGCTCACGATAGGAGAGGTCTTCTGGGAGATCAATGTCTTCAAAGTTGACGGTGCGGTCAGGGGTCTTGAAGCACTTGCGGAGCTGAGAGACATGGAACACGTCGTGCACATTTGCAAAGTTTGGAGGAAGCTCGAGTTGATAGGCGAGATCGCCTCTCTTGCTGACGATCTTGAAAGGACCCACGTATCTAGGGGCAAGCTTCCCTTTGATACCAAAGCGACGAGTACCTTTCATTAGAGAGACGCGGAGGTAAACATGGTCTCCGATCTTGAAAGCCAAATCACGATGCTTACTATCATAGTAGCTCTTCTGACATGATTGCGCTGCTTTGAGGTTATCATGAATGACTTTGCACATCTCCTCTGCCTCTGTGATTAAGTCATTTACAAGAAGTTGACGTTCACTGGTCTCTTACCAGTTAAGAGGAGTACGGCACTTCCTGCCATAGAGAATCTCGAATGGGGCCTTGCCCGAACTTGCTTGAAAACTGTTGTTGTAGGAGAACTCGGCATATGGAAGACAATCTTCCCACTTCATACCGAAAGAGATAACGCAAGCCCTGAGCATATCTTCGAGAATATGATTGACACGCTCGACTTGGCCGCTAGTTTGAGGATGGAAAGCTGTGCTGAAGCGGATGTTGGTGCCCATGGCCTTCTGAAAAGAATCCCAAAACTTGGAGGTAAAGATGCTGCCACGGTCTGAAGAGATCAACTGTAGAATGCCGTGCAGAGAGACAATCCGAGAGGTATATGTTGGGGAACATAGCATAAATTCAAAATTTTCCTACGTGTCACCAAGATCAATCTATGGAGTCATCTAGCAACGAGGGAGGATTGGATATACATACCCTTGTAGATTGCGCGCGGAAGCGTTCAAGAGAACGGGGTTGATGGAGTCGTACTCGTCGTGATCCAAATCACCGATGATCCTAGCGCCGAACGGACGGCACCTCCGCGTTCAACACACGTACAGCCCGGTGACGTCTCCCATGCCTTGATCCAGCAAGGAGAGAGGGAGAGGTTGAGGAAGACTCCATCCAGCAGCAGCACAACGGCGTGGTGGTGATGGAGGAGCGTGGCAATCCTGCAGGGCTTCGCCAAGCACCGCAGAAGAGGAGGAAGAGGTGTTGGAGAGGGAGAAGGAGGCAACCAAAGGCGTGGATGAAAGAGCCCTCCTTCCCCCACTATATATAGGAGGGCCAAGGGGGGGCGCCGGCCCTAGGAGATCCAATCTCCTAGGGGGGTGGCGGCCAAGGGAGGTTTCCCTCCCCCCAAGGCACCTAGGAGGTGCCTTACCCCCTTGGGACTCTTCCTTAGGGTTCCCCCCCCTAGGCGCATGGGCCCTTGGGGGAAGTGGCGCCCCAGCCCACTTTGGGCTGGATCCCTTCCCAATTCATCCCATGGGACCCTCTGGGATAGGTGGCCCCACCCGGTGGGCCCCCGGGACCCTTCCGGTGGTCCCGGTACAATACCGATGACCCCGAAACTCGTCCCGATGGCCGAAATAGGACTTCATATATATAAATCTTTACCTCCGGACCATTCCGGAACTCCTCGTGACGTCCGAGATCTCATCCGGGACTCCGAACAACATTCGGTAACCACATACAAACTTCCTTTACAACCCTAGCGTCATCAAACCTTAAGTGTGTAGACCCTACGGGTTCGGGAGACATGCAGACATGACCGAGACGTTCTCCGGTCAATAACCAACAGCGGGATCTGGATACCCATGTTGGCTCCCACATGTTCCACGATGATCTCATCGGATGAACCACGATGTCAAGGACTTAATCAATCCCGTATACAATTCCCTTTGTCTAGCGGTATTGTACTTGCCCGAGATTCGATCGTCGGTATCCCGATACCTTGTTCAATCTCGTTACCGGCAAGTCTCTTTACTCGTTCCGTAACACATCATCCCGTGATCAACTCCTTGATCACATTGTGCACATTATGATGATGTCCTACTGAGTGGGCCCAGAGATACCTCTCCGTTTACACGGAGTGATAAATCCCAGTCTCGATTCGTGCCAACCCAACAGACACTTTCGGAGATACCTGTAGTGCACCTTTATAGTCACCCAGTTACGTTGTGACGTTTGGTACACCCAAAGCATTCCTACGGTATCCGGGAGTTGCACAATCTCATGGTCTAAGGAAATGATACTTGACATTAGAAAAGCTTTAGCATACGAACTACACGATCTTTGTGCTAGGCTTAGGATTGGGTCTTGTCCATCACATCATTCTCCTAATGATGTGATCCCGTTATCAATGACATCCAATGTCCATGGTCAGGAAACCGTAACCATCTATTGATCAATGAGCTAGTCAACTAGAGGCTTACTAGGGACATGGTGTTGTCTATGTATCCACACATGTATCTGAGTTTCCTATCAATACAATTATAGCATGGATAATAAACGATTATCATGAACAAGGAAATATAATAATAACTAATTTATTATTGCCTCTAGGGCATATTTCCAACAGTATACATCTCCGCCAATTGAGCTGCAGTGATAGACTCTTGTAAGGACGTTTGCAAACCGGTTCCGTGCCAGGCTCAAGATCGATGATGAATTCAACTGGCCGGTGCGGAGGCATTCCTGGAAGCTCTTCTGGAAAGACGTCTTGATATTCGCAAACGACTGGAATTTGAGAGATGACATCCAGTTCACCCTTCTCATTGAGAGAAAACAAACGGATTGTATCATCACGAGCGGCAAAGACAATTACATCCTCAGACGAATGAGTCAATTGAATCTGCCTAACAGCACAATCAAGATGCGCCTTGTGCTTAGAAAGAAAATCCATTCCGAGAATAAGATCAATATCCGAGTCACCCAGAACAACAGGAGAAGCTAGAAATTTGTAGTCACCCAACGTGATAGTAACGTCCAGGACGCAGATATTAGCTGTCATTTGCTTGCCCGGTGATTTGCAAGGATCTTTGCAAATACTGATAATCACACTCATGCTTTGATGCAAAAGGTTTTGAAATAAAGCAATGCGATGCACCAGTGTCAAAAAGAACTTTTACAGGAACATCGTTAACAGGAAGGTTACCCATGATGACATCTGAAGAGTCCTCTGCCTGAGATGCATTCACCATGTTGACCTTAGCATACTTGGGGTTATGCTTGACCACAGCTGTACTTGCCGATCTCACAGGAGGAGGAGGAGGGAGACGCCTCTTATTGAAGCATTTGTTGGCATAGTGACCCTTCTGTTGGCACTTGTTGCACGTGACCTCTGAAAGCGGACGGTGATATGGAGCACTTGATCTTGGAGCTTGAGACGAAGTCTTGTTCTGAAAGCCAGGGTTGGGTGGGTGGGAAGATCCACTGCCACCTTTGCTCTTCTGCTGATAAGGCTGACGGAACGGAGGAGGAGGAAGCCAATACTTCTGTTGCTTAGCCACTTGAGTTGACGAAGAAGGAGTAGCATCTCTGACTCGATTCTTGGAAGCATCACACTTCAGTTGAGCAGTCTCTTGCTTCAATGCCATGTTGTAAAACTCATCGTACCTCCTAGGCTCAAAGAGGACAAGAGCTAGCTAGATTTCTTCTCTGAGACCACCCCTAAACTGGTATATCATGCTCTTCTCGTCAGGGACGTCATGCTTAGCAAAACGGGCGAGCTTCTGAAACATCTTGTTGTACTCATAGACAGACATAGAGCCTTGCTTCAGGTTGCGGAATGCCTCACGCTTGCTTTCAACCACACTCTGAGGAATATGATGAGCTTTGAAGTCTTGACGGAATTCATCCCAGGTAATCACACGGCCTCCTCTAGAATCTTTGTACTGCTGAAACCATTCTGCAGCTTGGTCTTTGAGTTGGAAGGAAGCGAACTTGACAAAGTCCTCAGGCCTGACGTTACTGCACTCGAAATGCTTGCATAAGTCCACGAGCCAATCATCAGCGTCAGTTGCCTCAACGCAATTACTGAAGGTCTTTGGCTGGTTAGCAAGGAACTGGTTGAGTGTAGATTGTTGCCTTGGTAGCAGCCATCACAGCTTGCCATGCCTCCGGAGGTGGAGGTGGTGGTGGCGTATCAGGATTCAGAGTCATGCGCGTTGGAGGAGCCTTCCTGAAGAGGTTGACATCCGTTAGCACATTGACAGACAAATATTTAAGCTGAATCAAATGGGTTGAAATTGCAACATATAGTCTTCACATCCGAACCAAATGGACGAATGCATTCCAATTGAAATGGTCACATATCCATAAGTTGAGAAGCCACTTAGAATTGAGGTAGAAGAAAAACAACAACAAGGTACGGAACAAGAACGAATACTCCGTAAGGATCACCCAATCTCAAACCAAATATCCGTGGAAGAAGAACTAGAGCTACAAGAATTCCCACCTATGAAACTCCCGAACCTTTCTGGTATGCAATCAGGTGTTGGGGATACAGGGGAAGCATAATATCTCACCCAAATCTAGCAAATCCTACATCCAGCTATATCCATCCTTCAACACATAACCGAGAAAAACTTCGGAAATCGTCTACCTCAACCTTAGAAAAGCATCCGTTATACAAGTTATGGCAATACTCCCGAACTCCCGCCCAAGTACTGGGTGGCGTCGAGGTTATCTCACCAACAACTGCATAAAAGAGATTTTCGATGTCGGTGAAACTAAACTCAGGTATTCCTGAACTGCAATGATAAAATTGTGACGACAACACCTCGGAGCTCAACTCCCCGGGACACTGCCACAACCCCTAAATGACAGGAGGCACCAAGAACAATGTTCTCGTCACAAATCGATCGGAACAATTCCAAGATACCCGCATGATCCTAAATTTTATTTAGTGAAATTTGAGAAGAGAAGAGTCAAAACTCTACGTCAGGATGCCTTACCAGAGCGATGAAGGGACTGGGGCGTAAAAAGAATTCCTAAACTCTTCGATATATATAATCCTAAATGACTCAAAACATTTTTCTAGACTCAACAATGCCAGCTATTCGATCAAGCAGGGGGGCTCCTAAGGTCGGGGACGGCTCTGATTACCAATTTGTAACGCCCTCGATGCGGCTATATCTCCAACGTGTCGAAGCACAACTTAGAGGCATAACCGCATTGAAAGCAATGTCGCAAGTAAGGTAATCTTCACAACAACCCATGTAAATAGATAATAGGGGAAAAAGGTACATAGTTGGCTTACACTCGCCACGTCACATAAATACATGAATAACATTGCAATCATCCAATACACTCATGGTCCGACTACGGTACCAAAATAAAAGATCAACCCCAACATGCGACACGCTCCCGATCGCCCCAACTGGGCACCACTACTGATCATCAGGGAAAGACACATAGTAACGGCGCGAGTCTTCGTCGAACTCCCACTTGAGCTCAAGCGCATCATCTGGAACGGAATCATCGGTCCCCGCATCTGGTTTGGAAGTAATCTGTGAGCCACAGGGACTCAGCAATCTCGCACCCTCGTGATCAAGACTATTTAAGCTTATAGGTAAGGCAAGGTAATATGTGGAGCTGCAGCAAGCGACTAGCATATATGGTGGCTAACCTGTTTGCAAAACAGAGCGAGAAGAGAAGGCAAAGCACGAACAAAGAACTATAGAACAACCTACGGCAAACATTACTCCAACACCGTGTTCACTTCTCGGACTCTGCCGAGAAGAGACCATCACGGTTACACACGCAGTTGATTCATTTTAATTAAGTTAAGGTTCATGTTATCTACAACCAGACATTATCAAATTCCCATCTGCCCATAACCGCGGGCACGGCTTTCGAAGTTCAAATCCCTGCAGGGGAGTCCCAACTTAGCCCATCACAAGCTCTCATGGTCAACGAAGGATAAACCTTCTCCCGAGACATTCCGATCAGACTCGGTAACCCGGTTCTACAAGACAACTTCGACAATGGTAAAACAAATCCAGCAAACCACCCGAATGTGCCGACAAATCCCGATAGGAGCTGCACATATCTCGTTCTCAGGGCACACTCAGATGAGCGCTCCATACAACTAAAACCAAACATCGAGTTTCCCCGAGGGGGCGCTGCACAGGGCTCTAGTTTGGACCAACACTCAAAGGAGAACTGGCCCGGGGGGGTTTAAATAAGATGACCCTCGGGCTCCGGAAACCCAAGGGAAAAAGAGGCTAGGTGGCAAATGGTAAAACCAAGGTTGGGCATTGCTGGAGGAGTTTTATTCAAGGCGAACTGCCAAGGGGTTCCCATTATCACCCAACCGCGTAAGGAACGCAAAATCCGGGAACATAATACCGATATGACGGAAACTAGGGCGACAAGAGTGGAACAAAACACTAGGAAAAAGGCCGAGCCTTCCACCCTTTACCAAGTATATAGATACATTAAGATAACAAGATAATATGGTGATATCCCAACAATAAACAATGTTCCAACAAGGAACGATCTCCAATCTTCACCTGCAACTAGCAACGCTATAAGAGGGGCTGAGCAAAGCGGTAACATAGCCAATCAACGGTTTGCTAGGACATGATGGGTTAGGGGTTTGACATGGAAATTTGGGAGGCATGATAAGCAAGTGGTAGGCATCGTAGCATAGGCATAGCAAAAGAGCAATCATCTAGCAAGCAAAGATAGAAGTGATTTCGAGGGTATGATCATCTTGCCTGCAAAGTTGTCAGAGTAGACTTGATCCTCATTTGCAAACTCAACGGGATCCTCGTTAGCGAACTCGTCTCCTGTCTCTACCCAAACAAGAAAAACAAGCAAAGGGAACACAATCAACCACGTGCAACGCTCAACAAACATGATGCAAACATGGTATGCTATGCGGGATGCGGTATGTGATGCATATGCAAGATTTGACAAGGAATGATTGAACCTGGCCTCAACTTAGAAATTCAAAAGTGCCACTGGAAAGGTGAGGTGATTTCGGTTGAAATCGATATAAAGATCACCGGAATCGGATGCACAGTTTGGAAATGGCAAGCAAAACAAATATGGCACCGGTCTGCGATAAACAGCAAGTAGCCATCTAAATGCATCAACATAATTATGCTACAGCACTCAAACATGACAAAAAAAATACATGGAAGGGATCCACTCATGATGGTTGACAAAAGATGAACACTGAGCTATAGCCAATTCATCCATTAACAGGTTCAAACAAGCATGACAAAAATGCAAATGATAACAGGTTTCAGACTTAGTGAAATTAACACAAGTCTAGAATTTAACATCAGGTAGCACACTTTGGAGCATGAAAACTATATTATGCAAGAACTTAACATGGCAAAGCAAGGCATGACATGAAGCTACTCAAAGAACTTAACAAAAGTACCTTAGTGACCTTGAGCCAAAAGGGATTAGAAAATACAATTGCAAGCATGTGAACATGGCAAAAACATAATCAGATTACAGACTTAGTAAAAAACTGGAGCATGCAAATCTGTTAACAAGTAGGCATGTTCACGAGCTCGATGCACTCAGTACAGAGCATGGCGTGACAAACTAAGCATACACCCATCCAGAATACATGGCATAGAAGCTATAAATGGCAAGAACAACAACATAGCATGCACGGATTAATAACAACATTCTCGGCAAAATCACTAACAGGTCAACAATCTGCCAGGATTCACAAAATAGCAAAAGTAGAGCTCGATTGACTCAAGCTAGGTTGCTCCATAAATGCAAACAAAGACACATATGGATATAGCACCACAATGTTAACAAATCATCCTTACTGATCATCCTCAAAAGAGGCACGGATCACTAGGAAACAACATGAACATATGGCATAATGACAAAATCAGGACAAGGACTTGGAGAAATTCTAAGTCCCTGAAATCAACATTAACGAATGCACTACTTTGCAAGCTTGTGCTAGTCACCACACATATCACAAAAATACATGGTAAGCACCTCTGTCAATATGGCATGGCATATAACAAAACTCATGTAGAGCTCAGGAGCATATCATACACACATTAGTCATGGCAAAAATGACAAATAGCTATTTGATGCAGCAGATCTGACAATTATCTCAAATAGCTCTCTTCCAACAGCATTTCAAGCATCAAGATGAGCTCAAATGAAAATGATGCAATGAGATGAAATAATTTACTCTTTGAGATGAACATTTTGATATGCTACACGCTCAAATCGGAGCTACGTATGCAGAGTTACGACACGATGAAAATGCCAAAATTTAAGGGGAGTGGAGAGAAAGTCAACCCTCGCTAGGTTTTACTGTAGCCCGGATCTGGATCGGACGACACGTAGAACGAGGAACGTCGGGGAGCTCGGCAGGGTGGCGGGCACGGCGTCGCGGCGGCGAGGCCCGGCGAGGGCGCCGCGGTGGAGGAGGGGAGCGTGCGCGCGGGGCGCGGGCTCGCAGGCGACGAGGCGTTGAAGACCAGCGACGAGGCGGTGGTGTTGCGGCCTCCGGCGATGGCGGTGGAGGCGCCGGGTGGCGCTCGCCGGCGAGGAAGGCGGCGGAAGAGGCTCGGGCGGCGCGCGGGATCTGGCCCGATTCGTCCCGGAGGAGGGCCGGCGATGGGCCCCGCGGGCCCTGGCGGCGGCGGCGAAGTGGGCACCGGGTGGACGAATAGGGAAGCGCCATGTGGCGGCGGACAGCGGAATGGACGTGTCCGGCCGGCGAGATTTCGTCCGGCCGCGCGAGAAGAGGGAGAGGGTTAGGGTTTGACCCGGGAATTTCGGAAGGGGGTCTATATTTATACATAGGAGGAGCTAGGAGACTCCAAATGAGGTGCGGTTTTTGGCCACGCGATCATGATCGAACGCTCTAGATGATGGAGAGGGTTTTGGTGGGTTTTGGGCCATATTGGAAGGGTGTTGGGCTGCAACACACACGAGGCCTTCTCGGTCCCTCGGTTAACCGTTGGAGTATCAAACGAAGTCCAAATGGTACGAAACTTGACAGGCGGCCTACCGGTAGTAAACCAAGGCCGCATGGCAAGTCTCGGTCCAACCCGGAAATGTTTAACCCCCACACACGAAAAGAGGTAGAAAGGACCACCGGAGGAGATAGGAGCGCCGGAATGCAAAACGGACAACGGAGAAAAAGCTCGGATGCATGAAACGAACACGTATGCAAATGCAATGCACATGATGACATGATATGAGATGCATGATAACGACAACGACACACAGAGACAAAAACCTGAACCCGAGGAAAATAAAATAACTTAGCACCGGAAACGGCAAGAGTTGAGATACATATAAGGTAAATTACATCCGGGGTGTTACACCAGGGCGCACATGTCAGTGTCTGATTTAATTGCAAAATGAAGGGTGGAATATAATGCCGCTTGTGGGGGTCAAACATGAGAGCAAAGGTTGAATATGCATTGTGTGAGCCATTTCAATTGTGTGTGTCTGTGTGCTTATGAGCAGAGCTTCGGCTATATGACCTGATATCTTCTATGTTATAGAAGGGCCCATGAATCAGTGACCCTGGAAAGATAGAACATGGCGGTATAAAACACAAAAGATTTAGATATACAGAGATTTAGATAAGCTTAACAAGCACGTTCTTAGATTAGATCAACGCTTAATAGAGCGAACTGACATAGTGACATTACACTAAGGGATTCCTTACACTAATGCAAAATTTTAGAAGGGTCAACATAAGATGGCCGACCGAAGCCGACAGATGGATGATACATCTCCAACGTATTTATAATTCATGAAGTAATCATGCTGTTATTTTATCATTCTTGGGTGTTTTACAATCATTTTATAGCAACTTTATATCATTTTTTGGGACTAACCTATTGACCCAGTGCCCAGTGCTAGTTATTGTTTTTGCTTGTTTTTTACATCGCAGAAAACAATTTCAAACGGAGTCCAAACGCAATGAAACTTTACGGAGATTTTTTTGGTACCAGAAGGAACCCATTGGGCCAGAGCTGCACCTGGGGGTGCCCCGAGGGGGGCACAACCCACCAGGGCGCGCCAGGGCCTCCTGGCGCGCCCAGGTGGGTTGTGCCCACCTCGGTGGCCTCCTGCATCCCCTCTTTGCACTATAAATACCCAAATATCCCGAAACCCTTTGGGGGGAAACCTAGATCAGAAGTTCCGCCACCGCAGGGCTCCATATCCACCGAAAACCAATCTAGACCCGTTCCGGCATCCTGCCGGAGGGGGGAATCATCTCCGGTGGCCATCTTCATCATCTCGGCGGCCACCACGATGAGGAGGGAGTAGTCCACCCTCGGGGCTGAGGATTTGTACCAGTAGCTATGTCTTTAATCTCTCTCTCTCTCTCTCGTGATCTATATCATGGGCTTTATTAGCATATATGGATCATATGATGTTTCTCCCCTCTATACTCTTGTCGTGATGAATTAAATCTTTACCCTTTGAAGTTTTTTCATGACGGATTGAATGTTCAGATTTGATAGCACATGATATATGTCTTGCGGTATGAATACTTGAGGTGACAATTGGGGTATCTTATCGATTCACTTGATATATGTTATGGCATTCAACTTGCGGATTCCCGCGGTGATATTGGGGTAATCTATCCATAGGGGTTGATGCACGTTTTTATTATCTTTTCTCCGATGAAAACTTTAGGGTCTCTTTATAGTTCTTTGTGTGGATTGAGTATTATGAATATGAATTTGCTTTGGTGATATTCTAGTAGGAACTCTAGGATAGATCAAACGGAAACAATAGCTTTGTGTTATTTTAGTATGAACTCTTGAATAGATCGAACAGAAAGAATAGCTTTGAGGTGGCCTCGTGCCCTACAAATGATTCCTATCTTTTGTTCTTCGCTAATAGGAACTCGGGACTGATTCTTCGTTACACTTTGAGGGATAATCATATGATCCAACTATGTTAGCACTGTTGGGAGATTACACTAGTGAAAGTACAGACCCTAGGCCTTGTTTTTAAGCATTGTAATACCTTTTTTGTGCCCGTTTACTATTTTCTACCTTGCTGTTTTTATTTATTCAGATTATAAAAATATATTTCTACCATCCATATTAGACTTTTATTACCATCTCTTCGTCGAACTAGTGCACCTATACAATTTGCCATTGTATTGGGTGTGTTGGGGACACAAGAGATTTATTTTATTTGGTTGCAGGGTCGTTTGAGAGAGACCATCTTCATACTACACCTCTCACGGATTGATAACCTTAGGTCATCCACTTGAGTGAAAATTGCTACTGTCCTACAAAACTCTGCGCTTGGAGGCCCAACACGTGTCTACAAGAATAAAGTTGTGCAGTAGACATCAAGCTCTTATCTGGCGCTGTTGCCGGGGAGGTGAGTGCTTGAAGGTATATCTTTAGATCTTGCAATTGAATCTTTTAGTTTCTTGTTTTATCACTAGTTTGGTTTATCAAAGAAAACTACATAAAAATGGAATTGAGGTTGCATCATATTATTGATCATCTTTATAATATCTTTCTTGAAAATGATGGTTCGTAAAATTGTGCTCAATTGTTAGAAGAAGAAGTCAATAAATATTTGGCACAAAATATTTAAATGATGGGCATGATTGCAATGTTGTTAGTATAAATTCTTTGAATATCCAAAATGCTAATGATGATTGCACAAGTCATAACAAAAATGTTTCTTATAAGCATGTCAATTTTTGCGAGTGAATTGGGAATGCATTTGCACACCAAAAAGGGAAGATAGATTTTGTAAGAAGCATAAATATCTAGAAATGAAAAAATTGCTAGAGAGGCTAGATGATTGTGCTGAAAGATGTAATTTTTTCGCCATCCTTGTGAACTTTGCAATGAACATGGTCATTTAAATCTCCAATGCAAATTGTTTCATGATCAAATCATTTTTAAAAATCGTGATAACTTGATTTCCCTTGAGCATCATAAAGAGCTTAGTCTTTTTTGGGGTATGAAGGAATGAAACATATAACTAAGGGTTTTCCAAATCCCGAGAGATTTCTTGATTTTGATCTAGAGGAAATTTATATGTTTTGTGCGGTAAATTGCATTGAGAATCCTTATATTGCCAACCATCTAAAGACAAGAAAACAAATAGAATATGAAGAGAGTACTAATGAAAGGGAAAATATTTCGCAATACCCTCCTAGTATTCATTATCATGAATCAGGTAACAAGGAGGCACTTCCTATCCAATCAATCTCTTCAACAAGAAGCTTGAAAGAATTAATTAAACCCACACATGGTGTGGTGAAGAAGAAGAAGAAGAAAAGAAGAAAGAATAGAGGTAAAAATGTATCTCTCCCAAATAATGTTGCTCCCATCACCATCGTGCCTCATGAAAGTGAATCAAATATGTTGATGGAGGATGATGGTATTGATGACGATTTTGTTATGCCTATTGCTTGTTGTGATGATTATGATTGGAAAGACAATGATATAAATTATGATCTTGAAACTATTTTTAACACTTGCTTGGAAGATTATGATAATAATGTTTTCTATACTATTGGTGCCATTCATGCAATTGATAAGAATGAGTGTGATGATATGCAAAACCACAAGCTTGGGGATGCTATGTTTGATGAGTATGATATGTCTGAAGATTTATTTGCTGGAAATAATGCTCGTCCTAAGCTTGGGGATGCTTTGCTTAATGAATACGATCCTTTGATTCCTTCTACTTTCGATAAGAAAATTTATTATGATGATAGCATGCCTCTTATTTATGATGATTACATTGATGAAAGTGGATTTGGAGAGGTCATGACTTTATTCAGTGATACATCCGCTATTTTTGGAAGAGGTTTCAATTTATTATGACAATGAAGTTGCTATCTATGATGATTATTATGATGAAATGTATGCCATAAAGAGTAGTAAATTTTCTATGCTTGTGCATCATGAAAAGAGTGTTGTATGTGATACTTATATTGTTGAATACATTCATGATGCCTCTGAAAATTATTATGAGAAAGGAACTTATGAGCTTACATATTGCTACCTCTTGAGCATTGCGTTGGTTTTCCCTTGAAGGGGAAAGGGTGATGCAGCAAAGTAGCGTAAGTATTTCCCTCATTTTTTGAGAACCAAGGTATCAATCCAGTAGGAGGCCACACGCAAGTCCCTCGTACCTACACAAACAAATAAGAACCTCGCAACCAACGCGATAAAGGGGTTGTCAATCCCTTCACTGTCACTTAGGAGCGTGAGATATGATAGAGATGATAAAATAATATTTTTGGTATCTTTATGATAAAGATTAAAAGTAAAGATTGCAAAATAAAAGGTAATAGAAATAGCTTGTTGACGGAAGATTAATATGATGGAGAATAGACCTGGGGGCCATAGGTCTCACTAGTGGCTTCTCTGAAGATAGCATAAGTATTACGATGGGTGAACAAATTACTGTCGAGCAATTGATAGAAAAGCGAATAATTATGAGAATATCTAGGCATGATCATGTATATAGGCATCACGTTCGTGACAAGTAGACCGACTCCTGCCTACATCTACTACTATTACTCCACACATCGACCGCTATCCAGCATGCATCTAGAGTATTAAGTTCATAAGAACATAGTAACGCATTAGGTAAGATGACGTGATGTAGAGGGATAAAATCAAGCAATATGATATAAACCCCATATTTTTATCCTCGATGGCAACAATACAATACGTGTCGTTTCCCTTTCTGTCACTGGGATCGAGCACCGCAAGATTGAACTCAAAGCTAAGCACTTCTCCCATTGCAAGAAAGATCAATCTAGTAGGCCAAACCAAACTGATAATTCGAAGAGACTTGCAAAGATAACCAATCATACATAAAAGATTTCAGAGAAGAATCAAATATTGTTCATAGATAGACTTGATCATAAACCCACAATTCATCGGATCTCGACAAACACACCGCAAAAAGAGTTACATCGAATAGATCTCCAAGAAGATCGAGGAGAACTTTGTATTGAGATTCAAAGAGAGAGAGAAGAAGCCATCTAGCTAATAACTATGGACCCGAAGGTCTGAAGTAAACTACTCACACATCATCGGAGGGGCCATGGAGTTGATGTAAAGGCCCTCCGTGATTGATGCCCCCCTCCAGCGGAGCTCGAGAAAAGGCCCCAAGATGGGATCTCTTGGGTACAGAAGCTTGCGGCGGTGGAAATAGGGTTTCGTGGTGCTCCTGGATGTTTTCAGGGTATATGAGTATATATAGAAGGAAGAAGTAGGTCGGTTGAGCCACGAGGGCCCATGAGGGGGGAGGGTGCGCCCCCTGCCTCGTGGACTCCTCGTTTGTTTCTTGACGTCCACCCCAAGTCCTCTGGATCACGTTTGTTCCAAAAATCACGTTCCCGAAGGTTTCATTCCGTTTGGATTCCGTTTGATATTCCTTTTCTGCGAAACACTGAAATAGGCAAAAAAACAGCAATTTGCACTAGGCCTTGGGTTAATAGGTTAGTCCCAAAAATAATATACAAGTGTAAAATAAAGCCCATTAACATCCAAAACAGATAATATGATAGCATGGGACAATAAAAAATTATAGATACGTTGGAGACGTATCAAGCATCCCCAAGCTTAATTCCTGCTCGTCCTTGAGTAGGTAAATGATAAAAACAGAAATTTTGTTGTGGAATGCTACCTAACATAATTCTCAATGTAATTCTCTTTATTGTGGCATGAATATTCAGATCCGAAAGATTCAATAAAAAAGTCTAATATTAACATAAAAATAATAATACTTCAAGCATACTAACTAAGCAATTATGTCTTCTCAAAATAACATGGCAAAAGAATGTTCATCCCTACAAAATCATATAGTTTGGTCATGCTCCATTTTTGTCACACAAGAATTCTCTCATCATGCACAACCCTGATGACAAGCCAAGCAATTGTTTCACACTTTAGTAATCTCAAACTTTTTTCAACATGAGCGTGAGCCATGGATATAGCACTATGGGTGGAATAGAATATGATGATGGGGGTTATGTGGAGAAGACAAAAAAGGAGGGAGTCTCACATCGACACGGCTAATCAATGGGCTAGGGAGATGCCCATCAATTGATGTCAATGCAAAGAGTAGGGATTGCCATGCAACGGATGCACTAGAGCTATAAATGTATGAAAGCTCAACAAAAGAAACTAAGTGGGTGTGCATCCGACTTGCTTGCTCACGAAGACCTAGGGCATTTGAGGAAGCCCATTGTTGGAATATACAAGCCAAGTTCTATAATTAAAAATTCCCACTAGTAATGAAAGTGACAAAACAAGAGACTCTCTATCATAAAGATCATGGTGCTACTTTGAAGCACAAGTGTGGAAAAAAGGATAGTAGCATTGCCCATTTTTATTTCTTTTTCGGGACAATGCTCTATTAATGATGATCATCACACTTCTATTTATTTACAACACGATGATTACAACTCGATACTAGAACAAAGTATGACTCTATATGAATGCCTCCGGCGGTGTACCGGGAAGGGCAATGAATCAAGAGTGACATGTATGAAAAACTATGAACGGTGGCTTTGCCACAGATACGATGTCAACTGCATGATCATGCAAGGCAATATGACAATGATGATGTGTGTCATGATAAATGGAATGGCGGAAAGCTGCATGGCAATATATCTCGGAATAGCTATGGAAATGCCATAATAGCTAGGTACGGTGGCTGTTTTGAGGAGGATATAAGGAGGTTTATGTATGACAGTGTGTATCATATCACGGGGTTTGGATGCACCGGCGAAGTTTGCACCAACTCTCAAGGTGAGAAAGGGCAATGCAAGGTACAGAAGAGGCTAGCAATGATGGAAGGGTGAGAGTGCGTGTAATCCATGGACTCAACATTAGTCATAAAGAACTCACATACTAATTGCAAAAATCTACAAGTCATCAAAAACCAAGCATTACGCGCACGCTCCTAGGGGGATAGATTGGTAGGAAAAGACCATCACTCGTCCCCGACCGCCACTCATAAGGAAGACAATCAAATAACACCTCATGTTTCAAATTTGTTACACAACGGTCACCATACGTGCATGCTACGGGACTTGCAAACTTCAACGCAAGTATTTCTCAAATTCACAACTACTCAACTAGCACACTCTAATATTACCACCTTTATATCTCAAAACAATTATCAAGTATCAAACTTCTCCTAGTACTCAATGCACTTTTTATGAAAGTTTTTATTATACCGATCTTGGATGCCTATCATATTACGACTAAATTCATAGCCAAAGCAAATTACCATGATTTTCTAAGGGACTCTCAAAATAATATAAGTGAAGCATGAGAGATCAATAATTTATATAAAATAAAACCACCACCGTGCTGTAAAAGATAAAAGTGAAGCACTAGAGCAAAATTATCTAGCTCAAAAGGTATAAGTGAAGCACATAGAGTATTCTAATAAATTCTGATTCATGTGTGTTTCTACCAAAAGGTGTGTACAGAAAGGATGTTTGTGGTGAACTAAGAATCAAATCAAATCATACAAGACGCTCCAAGCAAAACACATATCATGTGGTGAATAAAAATATAGCTCAAAGTAAAGTTACCGATGGACGAAGACGAAAGAGGGGATGCCCCAAGCTTAGGCTTTTGGTTGTCCTTGGATTTTACCTTGGGGTGGCTTGGTCATCCCCAATCTTAGGCTCTTGCCTCTCCTTGTTCCATAATCCATCAAATCTTTACCCAAAACTTGAAAACTTCACAACACAAAACTTAAAAGAAAATCTTGTGAGCTCCGTTAGTAAAAGAAAACAAACCACCACTTCAAGGTACTGTAATGAACTCATTCTTTATTTATATTGGTGTTAAACCTACTGTATTCCAACCTTTCTATGGTTCATAAACTCTATTACTAGCCATAGATTCATCAAAATAAGGAAACAACACACGAAAAACAGAATCTGTCAAAAACAGAACAGTCTGTAGTAATCTGTAGGTTTCGAATACTTATGGAACCTAAAAAATTCTAACATAAATTGCTGGACGTGAGGAATTTAACTATTAATCATCTGCAAAAATAATTAACTAAATAGCACTCTCCAGTAAAAAAATGGCAGCAAATCTTGTGAGCGCTAAAGTTTCTGTTTTTTTACAACAAGATCGCAAAGACTTTCCCCAAGTCTTCCCAAAGGTTCTACTTGGCACAAACACTAATTAAAAGCATAAAACCACATCTAAACAGAGGCTAGATGAATTATTTATTTAATAACAGCAAGAAAAAAATATTGGGTTGTCTCCCAACAAGCGGTTTTCTTTAAAGCCTTTTAGCTAGGCATTGATAATTTCAATGATGCTCACATGAAAGACAAGAGTTGAAGCACAAAGAGAGCATCGTAAAACATGTGAGTAAGGCAAAGGTATTAGGGATGCCCAGTCCCAAAATGCAAAAAATGAATTTACTTTATGTTTTCAAATAATAAATAACTTGGAAAGTGTTTGTATGGAGGGCACCCGTGGATACGGTTAGCCATGGAAAGTGAAAGTATGGTAGAAAAAGGAATAAACTTTATTTCCTGTTTGGGAACCGCCTATGATATATCTAGCATGGAAAGTGTTGGGAACTCTAAGTCATTTTCGTTGGTGGGATGGATACTCCTCCCACAATGTTTTTATCTCTAAGTTTTTCGCTTTGAGCTCTGGCACCTCTACAAATCCCCACTTCCCTCTGTGAAGGGCCTATATTTTACTTTTATGTATTACTTTTATGCAAAGAGTCGAAGTTTTTCTCTCTATTCCCCTTTTATTTTTCCCTTTTGGCAAGCATCATGTGGTGAGGAAAGATCTAGGCACATATGTCCAGTTGAATATGGGTAGCATGAGTTATTATTGTTAACATCACCCTTGAGGTGAATACGTTGGGAGGCAAAACAATAAGCCCCTATCTTTCTATGTGTCCGGTTGAAACGTTTTGCTCATGTGTACGTGGTGAGTGTTAGCAATCATAGAAGACTATATGATGGTTTAGTATGTGGAGCTCTTACTTAAACTCCGTTGAACAAGTTGAATTGCAATTGCTTGGTGACTAAGAACATAGGTTGTTGAGTTTCAAGAGAATTCATTGTTTGAACCTTAACATGTGAATTGGTTGCCACTATAACATGAGAAGTTTCATAAGAAAGAATTGTTGTTATGATGCTAGGAAAAGTGATTGAAATTATCATTGATCAAACTTATGCACTTTGCTAGCATTCACACTTCATAAATTATTTCTTTTATCATTTACCTACTCGAGGACAAGTAGGAATTAAGCTTGGGGATGCTGATACGTCTCCAACGTATCTATAATTTATGAAGTATTCATGCTGTTATTTTATCATTCTTGGGTGTTTTACAATCATTTTATAGCAACTTTATATCATTTTTTGGGACTAACCTATTGACCCAGTGACAGTTGTTGTTTTTTGCTTGTTTTGTACATCGCAGGAAATAAATATCAAATGGAGTCCAAACGCAACGAAACTTTATGGAGATTTTTTTGGACCAGAAGGAACCCATTGGGCCAGAGCTGCACCTGGGGGGTGCCCCGAGGGGGGGACAACCCAGCAGGGCGCGCCAGGGCCCCCTAGCGCGCCCAGGTGGGTTGTGCCCACCTCGGTGGCCTCCCACACCCCCCCTGGCGTGCCCTGGTGGGTTGTGCCCCCCTCGGTGGCCTCCCGCACCCCCTCTTTGCACTATAAATTCCCAAATAATCCGAAACACTTCGGGGGAAAACCTAGATCAGAAGTTCCACCGCCGCAGGGCTCTGTAGCCACCGAAAACCAATCTAGACCTGTTCCGGCACCCTGCCGGAGGGAGGAATCATCTCCGGTGGCCATCTTCATCATCCTGGAGGCCACCATGATGAGGAGGGAGTAGTCCACCCTCGGGGCTGAGGGTTTGTACCAGTAGCGATGTGTTTAATCTCTCTCTCTCTCTCTTGTGATCTATATCATGGCTTTGTTAGCATAGATGGATCATATGATGTTTCTCCCCTCTATACTGTTGTTGTGATGAATTGAATCTTTACCCTTTGAAATTTTGTCATGTCGGATTGAGTGTTCAGATTTGAGAACACATGATATATGTCTTGCGGTATGAATAGTTGAGGTGACAATTGGGGTATCTTATCGATTCACTTGATATATTTTATGGCATTCAACTTGCGGATTCCCGCGATGATATTGGGGTTATCTATGCATAGGGGTTGATGCACGTTTTTATTATCTTTTCTCGGACGAAAACTTTGGGGTCTCTTTATAGTTCTTTGTGTGGATTGAGTATTATGAATATGAATTTTCTTTGGTGATATTCTAGTACGAACTCGAGGATAGATCGAACGGAAACAACAGCTTTGTGTTATTTTAGTACGAACTCTTGAATAGATCGAACGGAAACAATAGCTTTGAGGTGGCCTCGTACCCTACAAATGATACATATCTTTTGTTCTCCGCTAATAGGAACTCGGGAGTGATTCTTCGTTACACTTTGAGGGATAATCATATGATTCAACTATGTTAGCACTGTTGGGAGATTGCACTAGTGAAAGTACATACCCTAGGCCTTGTTTTTAAGCAATGCAATACCGTTTTTGTGCCCGTTTACTATTTGCTACCTTGCTGTTTTTATTTATTCAGATTATAAAAGTATATTTCTACCAGCCATATTACACTTTTATTACCAGCTCTTCGCCGAATTAGTGTACCTATACGATTTGCCATTGTATTGGGTGTGTTGGGGACACAAGCGATTTCTTGTAGTTGGTTGCAGGGTCGTTTGAGGGAGACCATCTTCATCCAACACCTCTCACGGATTGATAAACCTTAGGTCATCCACTTGAGGGAAAAGTGCTACTGTCCTACAAAACTGTGCGCTTGGAGGCCCAACACGTGTCTAGAAGAATAAAGTTGCGTTGTAGACATCAATGGACGACTACTTGTCTTCATTATGCCAAATGATGATGGTGCCGTCGTCTTCATTTTGGTATTCGTTGGAGGAGGAGGATAGGACGATGATGTCTGGTCCCTAGCCTTCCACCTCGACAACGGACGCTGCACGTAGAGTGACCGCCCTCCTCTACCATCGAGTTGTAGCCTCTTCTTCGGCCGCCCGACGCCTAATAGCCTCTGCCTGCGCCATGCAGAGACGTGGGTAGCACTTCTTGGTCGAGCTGCTGCTGTGCCGCACAGGGCCTCCTTGGCCTGGGCAATGAGCACGACAACATCATATGCTGGAGCTGGCATATCTTCCTCGGGCCCATCTTCCATGCCGTGGACGTCGAGGTACTCTTGCATCGCCTCCTCGGCGTCCTCCTCCTCAACCTCCGTGCGGTTACGTGAAAGCTCGGACAATGTGGGCTCAAGCTCGGAGTTGTTGGATTTGGAGCCCGAGCCCAGTAATGAAACGCCATAGTTGGAGCCCGCACCAGACTTGGAGTCCACGCCTGAGTTGGAGTTGGCGCTAGTTTTGGATCCTGCACCCGAGTTGGAGCCCGTCGCCGCCCGAGAGTTGGAGCCGCTGCCACTGTCGGGCATCAACCCCTGGGGCAACGACCTCCCATGGAGATGTTGAAAATATGCCCTAGAGGCAATAATATTTGTATTATTATATTTCCATATTCATAATTACAGAGTTTATATTCTATGCTATAATTACTATGCTCCTGGAGTATGCGATTTAGTGGAAAACTCATATGCACATGTGGAACGATAAACAATTAAATAAAAGGTTCCTAGTCTTGCCTCTAGGACTAGTTAACGTGTTGTTGGTGATCACGTTTTTTGGATGTTAGGAACATTGTTAAGTGTAATGACAGTCCTATATCAATATTGAGATTATGACATTAGAAGAACGGTCATTGAATCGACCCAATCTTGTATGTTATGAATTGAGTTAATATCCTCTGTAATCAATTATAATAACACAAAGTGTTAACATGTGATTTTTCTCCTTAGACCATGAGAGTATCATGGTCACTTCTTACCGTGCAGTAGGCTTTGGGGTTTCTCAAATCTTACCTGTAACACAGTGATCGTAAGGACAACCTACATGTTCATCTGAAAGTTTGACAAGTGGTCGGATAGCTCGAGAGTGGGGTTTTCTCCTCCGACTATGGAGATATATTCTTAGGGCCCCCTCGGTGTGATGGCATCCATCATCGTCTGGCTAGACAAGGTGACTATTTCATGGGGATGCCGGAATACAATAACGAGAAAGAAGGACAAAACTTGTAATGGGGATTTTGGTATAGTGGGCATGGTGATGACTCAGGAGGATACCGATGCATACCGGGTTTTGTGAAGTATAGGGAAGCAAAGGGAACATCACATGATAACCATAGTTTCAGTTGAATATCATTCGTGTGCTCATAGGGACGACATGGACGTCCACGGTCCCTCTCAAGGTCATTGAACGAACGGTTTTGTTCATGACTATGAGTTACCGAACCTATGGGGTCACAAGCTTAAGGCAATCAAGATTTGATGGGTGTTAGTAGGATGGGAGTGATTGGAATATATTTGTGGAATTTTGTCATCAATATTCGAAATAGTTTCGAGAGGATCCAGAAGCGTTCCGGGGTCACTGGAAGGGTTTCGGTGAATATTGCATAATACCGGGTATTATCGATAAATATATATAGGTGGAAAATGTTTCTGTGGATTTTAAATTATATAGATAATGGTCTGAAAATATTTATAACTATTTTATATTTAATTTAATATCAACGGGCCTAAGAAGGCCAAGAGGTGGAAGGCAACTTGGGCCAAAAAGGCCCAAGTGGAGGAAGGAGGCCGAACTGGAGGAGGGGAGGATTCCTCCTCCCCTCCTTAGGCCGGCACCCCAAGGGGGACTCCTTCCCCCTTGCTGGAAGCCCCTCCTCTCCCCTCTATCCTATATATACTAGAGGATTTTGTTCTTTGAGACACAAGTTTTGGAGCCTCCTCTATTGCTTCTAGTTCTAGTTGGTCCTAGTTAACTAATTAGAGCTAGGCTAATCCTCTTGTCCTCACAATTAGAAGCCCCATGCATCCAGTCTTGAATAACAACTTTACGGTGCTGCAGCACTTAGAACCCACAAGTATAGGGCATTGCAACAGTTTTTGAGGGTAGAGTATTCATCCCAAATTTATTGATTCGACACAAGGGGACCAAAGAATATTCACAAGTATTAGCAGTTGAGTTGTCAATTCAACCACACCTGGAAGACTTAATATCTGCAGCAACACTACTGCGAAATGGTCCTAATGCAACACTACGATGAGAGACCCTTCGACGAAATTGTGTGTGATGCATTAAATCGCAAACTACGGTGCAAGAAAATCGTCAAAAATGAGACAAACCGTTTGCTATGGCGGAGACATCAAACACAATTCAGACTATAGTTACGTGTGCGATGTGCGGCATATAGTTCACTCGAATGAACTATTTGCGATGAGTGTAACAACAAAAACGGCCAGCCAGATGAAGGTGTGTGTGCGATATACGACATACAGTTCACTCGGATGAACTGTTTGTGATTAGGCAACACAACAAAAACGGCTAGCCAGATCAAGGTGTGTGCGACATAGGGCATACAATTTACTCGGATGAACTGTTTGCGATGAGCCAAGACAACAAAAACGGTTCAACTTAACAAGATATGTGTGATATGCGGCAAACATGTCAGTAATCAGAAGTGTGTGGAAAGAATGATAATAACACAGACGATTGCTGCTAATAAGATGTGTGTTGTGGGCAAACCCTTGCTGGTATGCAATTGTTAGTGATTGATGAAATCATCACCGACGGGTTCCCTAGTTTACTACGTGTGCGATGTGATTTGCTCTGTCTTCAGATGAACAACATATATAACCAAAAATAAACATCCAATTACATAAGTGACTATACAAAAAATTCACACACACCTCAATAAACAATTACATGAATTTTAAACTAGGAGGAACAATCATCTAGTCATCTACTTCGTCTAAGGCTGTCACCACTGCTCCGTGGCTCAATCCCTTGTCCGCGGCAGGACGAACTTCCTCATGTCAACGATCCGCATGTACATCTCATAACTTGTGTATGCATCCTTGGCCGCGTACTTGAGGTGTTCTTCATCCAGTCTCTGCTCCCAGGCACTATGTCACGCGATCTTGTCCTTGTTGCATGCAACCATCATGTTCTTGTAGTACGGGTCGATGATGGCCGAGGCGAGGCAAACCATGGAGTTCTACTTGTTCTTTGGGCTGCACCAGACCCTGTAGCGGTGACGGATGTCGACAAGGTTCTGGCAGGCCAAGCCCAAAACCTCGAGCGCTTTTGGATCGTTGATGATGTCCACCGTAGTGAAACTATAGTCGCGGCTCTTGATAAACCGGGGGAAACACTCGCAAGGCCTTGTGGCCAGGCAATACTGGTAGACGAGGATGTGATGGTGCACGCACAACTGGCCAACAACAACCTTCTGATCACGCCTGGCATGACCGTCGGTGAACTCGAGGTCGAAGCCGACCACATGGTACTTGTCCTCGGCAAGCAACTGCTCCATAGTTTGGATGGAGCTCTCCACCGAGATCGGCCCGTTCGTGTACACCACCGAGAGGTTCATCCCCCTCACATGGGTGTCCACTATGTGAGGCAAGGTGAACTGCCGTTCGTTGTCGTCGTCAGCCATGGGGAGTGTCGTTGGAGCCACATGGAGCGACGTTGGAGCTGCTGGATATCCTCTTAGTATGTGTTGTCATGGGTGTGCTTGATTATTGTATCATGGGGCGCGAGAAATGAAGGTAAATGGCCGCGGAATAAATGGGGGCCAGGCGGCCTGGATTCTCGGCACGTCCACATGACAGTTTTTGCAGTGGGTAACTGCATCGTGCCGCCGCGCCCGGCGCAACCGCATGCATAATGGCAGCATGAACGTACGTGATCGTGTGCCGGCCCCAAACACAGGCAGTGTGCACGGAGGGACACTGGCAGAGTGCGCGGAGGAACACGAGAACAGAGCGCGTGCGGTGATGTCTACTACGCAACGTTATTCTTGTAGACACGTGTTGGGCCTCCAAGTGTAGAGTTTTGTAGGACAGTAGCAATTCTTTCCGATCAATCTATCCTAGAGTTCGTACTAAAATAACACAAAGCTATTCTTTCTGATCAATCTATCCTAGAGTTCGTACTAAACTAACACAAAGCTATTCTTTCTGATCGATCTAACCAAGAGTTTGTACTAAAATAACTCCAAAGCAAATTCAGATTCATAATATTCAATCCAACACAAAGAACTTCAAAGAGTGCCCCAAGATTTCTACTGGAGAAACAAAGACAAGAATGTACATCAACCCATATGCATAGATTACCCCAATGTCACCTCGAGAATCCGCCAGTTGAGTGTCAAAACATATATCAAGTGAATCAATATGATACCCCATTGTCACCACGAGTATTCAATTGCAAGACATATATCAAGTGTTCTCAAATCCATAAAAGTATTCAATCCGATAACAACGAAATCTCAAAGGGAAAAACTCAATTCATCACAACAAGATAGAGAGGGGAAAACACCATATGATCCGACTATATTAACAGAGCCCACGATACATCAAGATCATGACATCTCAAGAACACGAGAGAGAGAGATTAAACATATAGCTACTGGTACAAACCCTTAGCCCCGAGGGTGGACTACTCCCTCCTCATCGTGGTGGCCCCTGGGATGATGAAGATGGCCACCGGAGATGATTCCCCCCTCCGGCAGGGTGCCGGAACGGGGTCTAGATTGGTTTTCGGTGTCTACAGAGGCATGTAGCGGCGGAACTTCTGATCTAGGTTAACCCCGAGGGTTTTTGGAATATTTGTGAATTTATAGGGTAAAGAGGGGGTGCGGGAGGCCACCGAGGTGGGCACAACCCACCTGGGCATGCCTGGGCCACCAGGCACACCCTGGTGGGTTGTGCCCCCCTCGGGGCACCCCCAGGTGCTACTCTAGCCCATCCTGGGTGTTCTGGTCCATAAAAAAACTCCAAAAAAATTCGCGGTGTTTGGACTCCGTTTGATATTGATTTCTTGCGATGTAAAAAACAAGCAAAAAACAGCAACTAGCACTAGGCACTGGGTCAATAGGTTAGTCCTAAAAAATTATATAAAGTTGCTATAAAATGATTGTAAAACACCCAAGAATGATAATATAACAACATGAATACTTCATAAATTATAGATATGTTGGAGACGTATCATGCGGCGGGACGCGAGCGGAGCGTGCCGCGGCAGCCTTAACCGCGAGCAACCACACGCATAGAGCAGTTCGTCCGGCAGTTGTGAGCCGGCGACATGATGTGAAACTACGTCGCGTTCCACATCACACGATGGGCGAACAATTGTTCGCAACGTGCGTAGAGAGTAGCCATGTGCTACTACCTCCGTCCTGGTTTATTAGCTGAAAGTGCGTTATATCGACTAGAGGGGGGTGAATAGGCGATTTTTATGAAATTCTTCACTGAGGAATTTGCCGGTGAGGAAATTCCTTAGCGAAGAACTACTAGCAGCGGAATAAGTACTCAAGAGTAAACATGACAGAATACAAGCATGGTCATCATGATGAAATGAAGACAGGCACAGAGTACTGAAAGCGTAATCACAGGATAGCACAGGATGAAGACAAACATACTGAAGAAATTGAACTGAGGAAATTGAGAAAGTCTTCAGTCAAAGTCTTCAAACACAGATATGAACAAACACTCAACACAGTTATGAGGAAATGAAAGAGTTGAGGAAATAGAACCAGTAAGCTTGGTGAACACAATGATTTGGTAGACCAGTTCCAACTGCTGTCTCAGTTGTACGTTTGGTTGGAGCGGCTGAGTATTTAAACTCAAGGACACACAGTCCCGGACACCCAGTCCTGAACACGCAGCTCAGGACACCCAGTCCTCACCGTATTCTCCTTGAGCTAAGGTCAGACAGACCTCGCCCAATCACTCATGGTAAGTCTTCAGGCGACTTCCAAACCTTCACAAACTTGGTCACTCGGCGATCCACAATTCCTCTTGGAGGCTCTAGACCATGACGCCTAACCGTCTGGAAGAAGCACAGTCTTCAAAGGTAACAAGCGTCGGATCCACGCAGGATCAATCTCTTCAGTGATGCTCAATCACTTGGGGTTTGTAGGTGTTTGGGTTTTGGGTTTTTGGTTTTTCCACACTTGATGATTTTCGCTCAAAGTCCTCGGAGGATGGGTTGCTCTCAAATGACAAGTGTCAGTTTCTCTCGGAGCAGCCAACCAGCTAGTGGTTGTAGGGGCGGCTATTTATAGCCTAGGGAGCAGCCCGACATGATAAGACATAAATGCCCTTCAATGATATGACCGTTAGGTGGGTAGATATTTTGGGGCAGCTGGCGCATAGCACAGCAACGGTCGGAATTTTGAGTAGCAAAATCCTCAGGGATATCATGTTCCTCACTATGTAGGCAATCCGCACTGGCGAATTCCTAACTCCTCAGTCAGGACAAATTCCTCAGAGACCAGAAGAACTTCGTCTCTGTCACTGAAGAAATTGATTGAACTGTATGAGATTTCCAATGGCTTCACTCGTAGGGATTGGTAGGTGTAGGATTTTGAGTTGAGCATCACATGGAAATTTTTCCTTAGTATTTCCCCGACCCCCTTTAACAGTACGGTGTTTCCTATGACTCAAGAAAGAGAAAATGAAACTACGAAAACAAATGTCTTCATGCTTCATGTTCCTCGAATGAAAACCAAGTCTTCACGGTCACACCAATTTCTTCACTTTCAAAGTCTTCAGAAAATCTTCAGAGATCCAAAGTCTTCAGTTGAAGAACTTCATTTTTAGGGGTCGACTTTCTCTGTAAATATCAAACTCCTCATAGACTTATAGACCTGTGTACACTCACAAACGCATTAGTCCCTTAACCTATAAGTCTTCAATACACCAAAATCACTAAGGGGCACTAGATGCACTTACAATCTCCCCCTTTTTGGTGATTGATGACAATATAGGTTAAGTTTTCAACGGGGATAAACATATGAAGTGTTAGTACTGTTATTGAGGAATTTGATTGCAAGATATAGAAGAACCCCCCCCCCCCTGAAGATGTGCATAGTGAGGAATTTGCTTTTGAGGCAATGCACACTTGAAGAATTGAATCATGGAGATATCCCCCTATATCTTGTAATTCATACACGCATTTGACATATAAAAGTGAAGAATTTGAAATGCATGATGAAATATGGTGACTGGTGTAATTCAGCATGCGTGCAATAATATTTAACGAGGAATAAGCATGCAGAAAAATGTCTCAAAAGTATCAGAGCACCATCGGGTTTAACATTACAACTCGATCCAATAAAGTCTCAGAAGAACAAGAGTTGTAACTTAACAAAAAAAATGCCCATATAGAAAGACCCGCTTGAAGACTAACTCAAAATTCTCCCCCTTTGTCATCAAATGACCAAAAGGATCGAATATGAGGACTAACGCCCCTGAAGAATATCAAGTTGATGAAGGAGCGCCAGCGTTGTTGGGGTCGTTTGTTGTAGTAGGGCCTACCGCAGTGTCATCCAAGTCTTCATTTTCATCAGTGTCGCGCGATGAAGAATATGAGCTGGCCACCAGAGAAGGAACCTTGACCTTCTTGAATTTCTTCGGTGGAGGTGCAGACCAGTCAAAATCTTCTTTGAGACCCATTTTCTTAAGATCGTCTTCACCATACAGATGTGACAGGATTGCCCAGGTGCGACCGAAGACTTGATGGAGGTAGTAATGGTTTTTATTCACTTCATCGTGTGTGGCAGTCATGTTGTGAAGAAGTGAACCAAACTGGTGCTTAACCCATTTGTGATTTCGATCCACCTTCTGATGAAGACTAAGCAGAAGTTCACGGTCAGTCATCATGCGCGGAGCAATGGCTTGAGGAGTGGACTTGGGTGCATTGGCAGAGTCATGTGTGGCAGAGTCATCATTGGTGGAATAAGATGCAGCTTTGCAAAACTGACCATCCAATGGACGAATGCCTTCATCTATTACAGCTGGTGCCTTGCCCTTTCCATCAACTAAGGAATATGCCTGCTTGAGGACTTCAATTGGGCGCAAGTAGCTGAGGTGATTCTGAAAATCAGCTTTGTAGTTGAGTGAAGACCTTGTCCTGAGGAATCTCATAATCCAAGGTGCATACGGCTTCAGCTCAAACAGAGACAGTGCAACATTTGCCATAGTCCTCATGAAGAAATCGTGATAATTGACAGGAATGCCATGAACGATGTTGAATACCAGATTCTTCATGATGCCAACAATTTCCTCATCAGATGAGTCGTGGCCTTTGATAGGACTGATTGTCCTCGTAAGAATACGATAGATAGTTCTGGGCACGTAAAGCAATTCCTTCACGAGGAATTTGGTTCTTGGTGCTTGACCTGGCTTTAAAGGTTTCATCAGCACCTGCATGTAATGATGTCTGAGCTCAGGTTCACTGTAGATGTAGAGAGCTTCTTCAAGGGGAGGACTGAGTGGTAGAGCACGAAGCAATTCAGAGGCTGGTGCAGTGTAGTGAGTGTTTTCAGACATCCAGTCTAGCACCCATGAATTCACATCTTCAGCATCTCCTGTGATGTGCAGCATTGCATAGAATTGAAGAATCAGTTATTCATTCCAATCGCAGATGTTAGAGCAGAAGTTTAGCAGTCCAGCGTCGTGAAGAACACTGAGAACTGGTGCGAAGCACGGCAGAGATTCCATATCCACGTGAGGAATATGCTCATGGTAGAAGATTTTCTCCTTGTTGAACAGCACTGAGGAATAGAAATTGGCTTGACTGGCAGTCCAGAAATGCCTCTTCCTAATGCGAGCAAAGTTATATGGGTTGTAATCTTCGAAGAATACGTGCTCGCCGAAAAAATCATCAGCCTTGAACTTTTGCTTGCGTGAGAATGGATCCTTTGGCTTCGGCAGAGGAATGTCAGTGAGTTGCATCACGACCTCAGGAATCTCAATCGCAGGTTCTTCAGGCTGAGGAATTTCTGGTTCCTCCTCGGTGGCAGTCTGCGTCTTTAGTTGTTCAGCAGCAGCATTTTCTTCAGCGCTAGTGGCTGGAATTTCCTCATGGACAGATACAGTGGGATGAGTTTCTTCAGAGCCCATTTGAACAGTTTGTGCGGGGAAATGAGGAATTTGCCGTAGAGGGGTGAAGAGTGGAGAATTGGGGTGCTGACTTTCCCAAAAGTCATCATTCATCACTGGTGTAGTACACCCAATATCCACATCTTCATCTTCCATTTCTTCAACGCCAGCCTCTTCAGCTATGAACTGAGGCATGGGCGAGGAGATGACAGGTGTTGAAGGGATCTCATCCACTTCAATTTCTTCATCCAACTGCTCAGACGAAGCAGCAGAAGGAGTTTCTTCATCAGATCTGTCGGGGATCACATATTCTTCATCAAAAGGAACAAGGTCCTTTGATGGCATGGTTGAGATGGGAACAGCATCAATGGGATTTGCAAATGAACTTGTCATAGGCTTCATTTTCTTTGGAGCTGAAGAATCTGAAGCAGATGATGCTTTCCTTTTCTTCACTGCAGCACGCTCTGCAGCCTTGGTCTTCTTCACATCTGATGCAGATGGAAGGATTGGAGTTGAAGTGGGCGCAGGAGAAGCTGAGGAATCTGGTTGATTTTCTTTAGGCACAACTGATGCAGTTGCCCTGATTTCTTCATTTTCTTCAGGCGCACCACTAGCGGGTGCCCTGGCAATTTCTTCAGCGGCTGGAATGCAGTCATCAGCCCTGGAACTCACATTTTCTTCAGCAGCCTGATTTTCATCAGCGGTGCTGGCATGTTCTTTAGTTGGCTGAGCAGATGCTTCAGCCTGAGGAATTTCCTGTTGCGTTGGGGCTGCAACATTGCAAGTGAGGTTATCAGCAAGTTTCACAAAACGAACCTTGGCTCCAAGCCAATCAACACGGTATGCGTCAAAGTCATCACTGAGTTTCTTGATCTCAGTTTGAATAGTGACAAGTTCTTTAGTTTTCATAGAGACAACATTTTTCTTCAGATAGCGCTCTTTCTTGTACTGCGCTTTCTTGATCTGCCCGGCCTTCTCAAATTTCCACTTTTCTTCTTGAATGAAGTGAGTCAGCATGTGACTTTGGCCAGGAGTCAGCTTGAAGTCAGGCATGGGAGTGTTGGGGTCCTTGTGCCAAACATCAATGTAGTTGAGGATCAACTTGGGATCCAAAAGCAGTGGAACCTCTGTTCCTTTGGCTCTAGCGGCCCTGACTTGCCTGTCTCTGATGATTTCTGCAAGTTCTTCACCATCAGCTTCGTCTTCTTTAGACGGTACTTGGAAAGCAACTTGTTTCTTCTGAGGACTTGGGCGAGGACCTCGTCCAGCAGTGGCCTTTGTCTTCAGCAGTGAGGGGCCAGCTGAGGAACTTGGTGCAGCTGAGGAACTACCTGAGACACCTGAGGCAATGGAGATGCCTGCAGTCCTTTGGCACAAGGCGAGATGCACAGGTGCTGAGGATTTAGTCAGAACAACTGAGGGCTTTGGCGGATGAGCTGAGGATTTTGGAGGAACAGGAGCAGCATGAGGAATTGGCCGTGAGGGCTTTGAGGATTCTGGCCGTGAGGGCATTGTTGGTGAAGCACTTGGCTTGCATGCAGGCTTCTTTGACATAGCCTTCTTTGGCTTGACAGCAAAGGCCTCAGTAGAGGCAACAGCAGCAGCAGAGTCTTCAATAAATTTCCTCACTGCTTCTTTGGCTTGCTTAGCCAACTTGGCTTGGCGCTTGGCCCATTCATCAGGATAGTCCTCACCGTGCTTGAGGCTAGTGGGATCAGCGATTTGGCCAGGTGCCAATGGAGGTCTTGGGCATGGAGGATTGAGTGCGAATTTCTTCATATACTTAGGAGTGACATATCTGTACTCCCTCCATTCTCTTGCCCATCTCCTCTCTATCTTCTGAATGCGCATCTTGCGCTCATTCTTGGTTTCCTCAGTAGGTGTGCAGTACCCAGCATATATTTCATCAAGGATCTCAAATGCTGTATTGACCTCAGGCCTCTTTCCTCCCTTCTGTGGCTTCTTACCGTCAGCCATTTTTCAGTTGAGGAATTTGAACAGTTGAATTCTCTGAAGAAGTATGCAACTTTTCTTCGAGGAACGCTGCAAATGAGTTAAGTTGATGAGAACCTAGTGATTCAGCAGCTGACATGTGTACCTGTGAACAGAGTATAGTTGCGAGGAATTTGGAGAGGTCATATGCGTTCTCAGAAGGTTTTTTAAAAAGAACAAGTTTGAGGAATTTGACCAGATGAGTCTTGAAGAATTTCACTAAGCGTTCTTTGTCTTACGTTCCAGAGTTGTATAGATCGAAGATCCACACAATTGAGGAATCTTGAAGAAAACTGATGCTTAGAGAAACGAATCAAGAGCAGATGACTTGTGAGGTGTTTAGTGTGTGAATCTATGAAGAAAAACACCTTTGAAGATTTTGTAGATAATCACTCAAATCAACGAGGGCAGTAAAAGTAACTTTTAATTACCCTGGACGAAGAACACGACGAACTGGAGTGAGGAGATGTGAAGTTCGTCTGTGCAGATCTTCCACGCCCTAACTTGGCGGAGGAAGACGGTTACGGTGGCGGCGGAGTGAAGATTTCCGCGGTCGGCGCGAGTACGTCGGCGACGAGGTCGAGGCAGTGAAGCTCTTCCTCACCGGCGGCGATGAAGTAGCGGCGGCGCTAGGGTTTGAGAAGCTTGAGCTGGAGAGAGAGACCGAGTGGAGTAAAAGAAGTGAGGAAGGGACGGAGAAGCATTTATAGCCACGGTGAAAAACTGCTCGCCCGAAGAAATTGGACGAACGTGCCCCTGACCCTTCTCATTCGCATGACATGTGTCACCCACGTAGTGAGAAGTGGAGATCATGTTAGATCGTGGGTGAGTGGATAGGTATATCGTGGGATGCGGAACGGTTTGAGCGGCAAAGCCGAAAATTTAGATAAGATAGGTTTTAACGTTCCGTTCACAATTTCTTCAGCTGACAAGGACTCAGTGAAGATTTTGAACGAGTTTCAAATAGAACGCACATGAAGAATTTGTGAATAGTTTGGGTTGAGTATAGCATAGAGGGGAAGGGTCCGATCACATTCACTTAGCAGTAAAACCAACTTGCAGAATTAGCAATAAGTGAATGTTGTAGAGGACATAAACTCATATATATATATATAGCCAATGAAAAAAACGACGGAAGCAGTGAAGACAATGCAAAGTTGAAGAATATGAACAATTGAGGAATTTCAACTTTTGTTGGTGGCGTGACCCACCGTATAAGAATGATGATTTCAGACACCGCATACAATTATCGTAGGGTTCTGAGAATCAAATTCTTCGTTAATTTCTTCACACTAAGAGTGTTATTCTTCATTGATTGAAGAAAAATGTTTCTTCATGTGTTGCACATCTAAGTAATCAATTTTGCATAAGTGTTAGGATGAGTGTCCTTTTCAAAGAACATTCGAAGATTCTAGGATATTTAGCTCACACCGCAACTTGCTAAATCTCTTCTCATCCAAGGGCTTTGTGAAGATATCGGCTAGCTGTTCTTCAGTCTTCACATGCTCAATAGAAATGTCGCCCTTCAACACATGATCATGAAGAAAATGATGATGAATCTGAATGTGATGTGTCTTCGAGTGGTGAACTGGGTTGTGAGCAATCTTATGGCACTCTCATTGTCACAGTAGAGAGGCACATTCTTCATGTTGACGACGTAGTCCTTGAGAGTTTGCTGCATCCATAGAAATTGAGCACAGCAAGAACCAGCGGCAATATACTCAGCTTCAGCAGTAGACAGTGATACGTAGTTCTGTTTCTTCGAGGACCAACAAACCAAAGTTCGTCCGAGGAAATGACATTTACCAAATGCTGAATTGCGGTCCACACGATCACCAGCATAGTCAGAGTCAGAATATCCAACGAGATCAAAAGCCGAGCCCTTGGGGTACCATAATCCAAGTGTTGGTGTGTGAGCTAGTTATCGAAGAATATGCTTCACAGCCTTATGGTGTGATTCCTTCAGTGTAGCTTGAAATCGGGCACACATGCAAACACTAAGCATTATATCTGGCCTAGATGCACATAAGTACAATAAAGAACCAATCATGGAGCGGTATACCTTATGATCGAAGTCAATACCATTTTCATTAGTGCAGAGATGGCCATTTGTGGGCATAGGAATTTTGACCCCTTTGCAGTCTTGCATGCCGAATTTCCTCAGTACATCCTTGAGGTATTTCTCCTGAGATATGAATATGCCGTTGTGTTGTTGACGAATTTGAAGACCTAAGAAGAATTTCAACTCTCCCATCATAGACATTTGATATTCTTCACTCATCATATAGGCAAATTCATCACTATAACGTTGGTCAGTACAGCCAAAGATAATATCATCAACATATATTTGGCACACAAATAATTCACCATCATAAGATTTAGTGAAAAGAGTAGGGTCGAGTGAACCGGGTTTGAAGCCTTTCTTCATGAGGAATTCCTTCAAGGTATCATACCACGCCCGTGGGGCCTGCTTGAGGCCATAGAGGGCCTTGTTGAGTCTGAAGACTTTGTTAGGATTCTTTGGATCTTCAAAACCTGTGTGTAGCCTTGAGCTACGAGCCGTGCCTTATTCCTCACCACAAGGCCATTTTCATCTTGCTTGTTGCGGTAGATCCATTTTGTGCCGATGATATTGTGCTTGCGAGGATCTGGACGTTTGACCAGTTCCCAGACATTGTTGAGCTCGAACTGATGTAATTCTTCTTGCATGGCCTGAATCCACTCAGGCTCCAGAAATGCTTCATCTACCTTAGTGGGCTCTGTGATAGAGACAAAAGCATAGTGCCCACAAAAGTTAGATAAATGTGAAGCTTTTGAGCGTGTGAGAGGACCTGGCGCTTTGATGTCATTGATGATCTTTTCAACTTGCACTTCTTTTGCGATGCGAGGATGAGCTGGTTGAGGAATTTGATCATCATTCTCTTCAGCACCATTTTCTTCAATATTTTCTTCAGGTGCATTAGCTCGACGTTCTTCATGTTTTGGAATGAATTCTTCAGCAAATTCTTCAGTAGGAATGACATCCTCAGTATCCTTGAACTTGATAGTTTCCTTAGGTGCTGGTTCATCTATCACAGTAGGTAGGTGCTCTCTTTGCGAGTCATTAGTTTCATCGAACCGCACATCTATAGTTTCAACAACCTTGTGAAGAACGTTGTTGAAGACTCTATAGGTGTGCGAGTCCTTTCCGTAACCAAGCATAAAACCTTCATGTGCTTTCGGTGCAAATTTTGAGTTGTGATGAGGATCTCTAATCCAACATTTAGCACCAAAGACTTTGAAATAACTTACATTGGGTTTCTTATCAGTGAGGAGTTCATAGGCAGTCTTCTTGAAGAATTTGTGAAGATATACTCTGTTGATGATGTGGCACGCAGTGTCAATTGCCTCAATCCAGAATCGATGAGGCATTTTGTATTCATCAAGAATAGTGCGAGCCATCTCAGCAAGAGTCCTGTTCTTGCGCTCCATGACGCCGTTCTGCTGAGGAGTGTAAGGAGCAGATAACTCATGAGTAATACCAAGTTCATCAAGATAGTCATCGAGACCAGAATTCTTGAACTTAGTGCCATTGTCACTTCTGATGTGCTTGATCTTCACACCAAAGTTGGTTGAAGCCCTCGAGGGAAATTGTTTGAAGACTTCCTGCACTTCATGTTTGTAAGTAACAATGTGTACCCATGTGTAACGAGAGTAATCATCAACAATAACAAAGCCATATTGAGATGCTTCATTTGAAACAGCAGAATAATGATTAGGACCGAAGAGATCCATGTGAAGCAATCCAAATGGACGAGTAGTGGTCATGATAGTCTTCGCTGGATGCTTGGCCTTGGTCATCTTTCCAGCTTCACAGGCTCCGCATAAGTGATCCTTGAGTAATTTGACATTCTCAATGCCAATGATATGCTTCTTCTTCGCAAGCGTGTGCAAATTCCTTATGCCTGCATGACCAAGTCATCGATGCCAGAGCCAGCCTTCTGAAGCTTTTGCAAGTAGGCACACGGCTGGTCGTGGTCCTGTAGAGAAATCAACAATATACAGGTCTCCTCTCCTAAAGCCTTCGAAGACTTTGGAATTGTCAGCTTCCATAACCACAACACAATGATATTTGCCAAAGACAACAACCATGTCAAGATCACAAAGCATTGAGACAGACATAAGGTTGTATCCTAAGGACTCAACAAGCATGACTTTGTCCATGTGTCGATCCTTTGTGGTGGCAACCTTACCTAGACCCAATACCTGACTTTTGCCTTTGTCAGCAAAGATGATATGCTTCAAATGCAATGGAGATAATGGAGCATCCATCAATAGATTCTTGTCACCAGTCATGTGATTTGTACATCCACTATCGAGGACCCACTCAGTGGCTTTGGGTTGATCATCCTGCAGATGAATTAGTACAGCTTACAAACTCATATACTTCATCAGTGAAGAATATGACATCAATTCATCAGATCAATTTCATCAAGCAAAAGAACAGATAAAGCAGTATGAGGACGTGAGAAATGAAAGTTCATTTCTTCATGATTAGCGTGCGTCCTTTCAGGCATACTCAGGTCTCCAGCAAATTCTTCAGATGATTACGTACGTCTGGAGACCTGACCCTGCAGAGGAGATTAGTTCTTTTTCTTCACCACCCACATTTGAAGGGGTGGCAAAGAGTTCATCATTCTGCGAGCTCCATACGAGAAGGATGGCATAGAAGTCAGTCCATTTCATTTCACATAAGAGGGGTTAGAGTAAGCATAAGAGTAAGCAGAGAAATTCTTCGAGGACTTATGGACATAATGATTTGAAGAATAATGCACATATCCATAATCCTTAGATCTTCCCTGCGAAACAGACGGGTTAGCACGATGATGTTCATATGAGGATTTTGATCCTTTTGAGGAATATGATCCATGCGAGGAGTTTGGTCCGTATGAGGACTTGGATCCATATGAAGAATTTGATCTAGGGTTCCTATTCTTCACAGGTGGCGTCATGATGGCATTCACCTGAAGATTTTCAAGGCATCTTTTGGGAATCCAGATTTTCTTCATAGGAGGACCGTTCCTGCAGTTAGTGCCAACATATCTAGCAAATACTTCACCATTCTGATTTTTGAACAGTTTATAGTTGGAGTCAAATGACTCATCATCAGAACAAGGAGATTCACATGCAAATCCAGATAAGTTAGATGGATCAACTGGAGGTCCCTTTGCAGCAACCCATGTAGTTTTGGGGTACTGCTCAGGCTTCCAATATGTACCATCAGCATTGAGTTTCCTCTCAAAGGCAATACCCTCTTTCCTAGGGTTCCTGTTGAGGATCTGCTTTTTAAGCACATCACAAAGTGTCTGATGCCCTTTGAGGCTTTTGTACATGCCTGTCATGTACAATTCCTTCAGCCCTGCATCGTCACTGATACTAGCAATGTCCTCAGATGAGGAATTAGTAATAGCAGAGGCATGTGAAGAATTTGAAACATTAGCAGCATTTGAACATTCCGGTGAAGAATTAGCAGATTCACGTTCAATGCATTTCAAACATGGAGGAACAAATTCTTCCTGAGAAGCGCTGATTTGTTGAGCAAGTAATGAATCGCGCTCCTTCTTAAGATCTTCATAACTCACTCTTAACTTCTCAAGGTCTTGCTTTCTTTGAAGAAATTCATAAGAAAGCTTCTCATGATCCGATAAGAGAGTGTTATGATGACTTTGAAGATTGTCAAGCTTGGACTGAAGTCTTTGAAGATTTTCAGTCAAAGTTTCAGTGGGATCCATTTCTTCACCCAACATATCATCACTTTTGTCTAGCATGTTTTGAACCTTTTCTAAAGCCCTTTGTTGTTTTATGGCAATCTTAGCAAGTTTAGAATAGATGGGCTTAAGGTTTTCATCAGATTCATCATCACTAGATTCAGAGGAGGTATATTTTAGTACCTTGGCACCCTTTGCCATGAAGCAATAGGTGGGAGCGTAGTCATCATCACTTTCATCAGCATTGTTGGTGAGGTCATTTTCTTCGGTGTTGAAGATAGACTTGCTGACGAATGCAGTAGCGAGAGCTAGGCTCGCCACTCCGGATTCGGACTCCTCAGATGTCTCCTCTTCCTCATTCTCTTCAGATTCAGCCTCAGAGTCCATTTCCTTGCCAATGAATGCCCTAGCCTTCTTGGAGCTGCTCTTCTTGTGATATGAAGACTTTGAGGATTTTGATGATGAAGATTTTGTGGATTTCTTCTTTTTCTTCGCATCATCAGAACTGTAATCCTTGTATTTCTTCTTCTTTGATTCCTTCTCCCACTGAGGACACTCTTGAATGAAATGTCCAGGTTTCTTGCATTTGTGACAGAGCCTCTTCTTGTAGTCACTGGATGAGGAATCATTGCTCCTTTAGGATCTTCCAAGGCGACCACGTCTTGAGAACTTTTGGAACTTCTTCACGAGCAGTGCTAGATCATGGGTTAGTTCTTCAGGATCACCAAGGCTGCTACCAGAGTCTTCATCTTCGGACTCAGATACTGCCTTGGCCTTCAGTGCACGTGATCTGCCATAGCTAGTACCATAGAGATCCCTTTTTTCAGCAAGTTGGAACTCATGAGTATTTAGCCTCTTGAGAATATCAACGGGATCAAGTGACTTGTAATCAGCACGCTCTTGTATCATCAATGCCAGAGTGTCAAATGAGGAATCAAGCGATCTCAGCAATTTCTTCGCCACCTCATGGTCGGTGATGTCGGTGGCACCAAGTGCTTGAAGCTCATTTGAGATGTCAGTGAGGCCATCGAAGGTTTGTTGAACATTTTCATTGTTGAGTATTTTGAAGCGGTTGAAGAGATTGCGAAGAACATCAACTCGAGAGTCACGCTGAGCTGAGACTCCTTCATTCACTTTGGACAACCTGTCCCAGATAAGCATCGCTGTCTCCAAAGCACTCACTCTGCCATACTGTCCTTTGCTCAGATGGCCACATATGATATTCTTTGCTTCAGAGTCGAGTTGCTTGAGTCTCTTAACATCAGCATCATTCAGAGAATGTGTGACTGAGGGAACACCATTTTCCACAACATACTAGAGATCGTTATCAATTGCTTCAAGATGCATTCGCATCTTATTCTTCCAGTAGGGGTAGTCCGTCCCATCGAAGGTAGGACACCCAGCAGAGACCTTGATCATACCTGCGGTCGACATAACTAAAACTCCAGACGGTTAAACCAAAATCACACAGAACAAGGGAGTACCTTGCTCTGATACCAATTGAAAGTGCGTTATATCGACTAGAGGGGGGTGAATAGGCGATTTTTATGAAATTCTTCACTAAGGAATTTGCCGGTGAGGAAATTCCTTAGCGAAGAACTACTAGCAGCGGAATAAGTACTCAAGAGTAAACATGACAGACTACAAGCATGGTCATCATGATGAAATGAAGACAGGCATAGAGTACTGAAAGCGTAATCACAGGATAACACAGGATGAAGACAAACAGACTGAAGAAATTGAACTGAGGAAATTGAGAAAGTCTTCGGTCAAAGTCTTCAAACACAGATATGAACAAACACTCAACACAGTTATGAGGAAATGAAAGAGTTGAGGAAATAGAACCAGTAATCTTGGTGAAGACAATGATTTGGTAGACCAGTTCCAACTGCTGTCTCAGTTGTATGTCTGGTTGGAGCGGCTGAGTATTTAAACTCGACGACACACAGTCCCGGACACCCGGTCCTGAACACGCAGCTCAGGACACCCAGTCCTCACCGTATTCTCCTTGAGCTAAGGTCACACAGACCTCGCCCAATCACTCGTGGTAAGTCTTCAGGCGACTTCCAAACCTTCACAAACTTGGTCACTCGGCGATCCACAATTCCTCTTGGATGCTCTAGACCATGACGCCTAACCGTCTGGAAGAAGCACAGCCTTCAAAGGTAACAAGCGTCGGATCCACGCAGGATCAATCTCTTCAGTGATGCTCAATCACTTGGGGTTTGTAGGTGTTTGGGTTTTGGGTTTTTGGTTTTTCCTCACCTGATGAGTTTCGCTCAAAGTCCTTGGAGGATGGGTTGCTCTCAAATGACAAGTGTCAGTTTCTCTCGGAGTAGCCAACCAGCTAGTGGTTGTAGGGGGCGGCTATTTATAGCCTAGGGAGCATCTTGACATGATAAGACATAAATGCCCTTCAATGATATGACCGTTAGGTGGATAGATATTTTGGGACAGCTGGCGCATAGCACAGCAACGGTCGGAATTTTGAGTAGCAAAATCCTCAGGGCTATCATGTTCCTCACTGTGTAGGCAATCCGCACTGGCGAATTCCTAACTCCTCAGTCAGGACAAATTCCTCAGAGACCAGAAGAACTTCGTCTCTGTCACTGAAGAAATTGACTGAACTGTATGAGATTTCCAATGGCTTCAGTCGAAGGGATTGGTAGGTGTAGGATTTTGAGTTGAGCATCACATGGAAATTTTTCCTTAGTATTTCCTCGACCCCCTTTAACAATACGGTGTTTCCTATGACTCAATAAAGAGAAAATGAAACTACGAAAACAAAAGTCTTCACGCTTCATGTTCCTCGAATGAAAACCAAGTCTTCACGGTCACACCAATTTCTTCACTTTCAAAGTCTTCAGAAAGTCTTCAGAGATCCAAAGTCTTCAGTTGAAGAACTTCATTTTTAGGGGTCGACTTTCTCTGTAAATATCGAACTCCTCATAGACTTATAGACTTGTGTACACTCACAAATGCATTAGTCCTTTAACCTATAAGTCTTCAATACACCAAAATCACTAAGGGGCACTAGATGCACTTACATTAGCCCCTTCATATTTTGTGGCATATTTTGACCTTAAATATTAATCATGTTATAAAAAATAATATAATTGGAAACTATGTTCGAATAGGAATCCAATGATATAATCTATGGTGACATGCATTCATTTTATTAGTTAAATCTCTAGTCAAAATTTGGCACAAAAATACAAACAAGACTTATAAAGAAGGATGGATGTAGTAGGTAATTAAATCGCAAACATTTTTTATTTATTAACCGTATGCGTACGGGTCGTTTCGTCCTCCTCTCGCATGTCTTGTCACCCTGCTATTGCAGACGGCTTCAAGCGCAAGCTTGAGCACCGCGGAGGCGTTCTTTTGGCCAAACGGTGGCTCGAAGTGGCGCCAATGAATCATCAGTAAGCCCGTTCCTGCGCAACCGCGCAAGTTCCCGCGCATAGCCGCGCAACCTCCCCGCCCGATTCACGAAATCCCCCAAATCCCAATGCTTACCGGCCTGCTATATAAACCCTCACGACTGGCAAGTCATGCGTCACATTTTCCCCTCCCTCCATGTAGCTTATCTTGTCTGCTTCTCCCACAATCGCCAATGGCACTGGTCCGTCGTCGTCGTTCAGTCATTCCGCCACCATTAAAGGACAGCTCTAGCTGGGAAGCTACACCGCGGTGGCGGCGCAGTCCCCGGCATAGTGTAGTACGCGTGGCGTCCCTGTTCGGTGTGCCCGCAACACCCACCACACGCTTCGCCGCCGCTTCCCGTCGGCAGTTGTTGCCGGCCCTGTTGTCGGCACGCCACTGTCTGCCGCCGTGGCCGCCACACCATCGTCGAAAGCCAGGGCCATCACCCGCTCCGCCACCACGGCCCGAAGGCGGGAGGTGGTCGTCGTGGCCGCTACCCCATTGTAGGCCACCGTGACGATCACCCGCTCCGCCACCGCGGCCCGAAGGTGGGAGGTGGCCGTCGTGGCCGCCACCCCACCATTGGCCGCTGTGCCCACCAGCCCACCATAGACTGTCGGGGTCATCATCCACTCCGTCACCACCACCCGAAGGTGGGAGGTGGAGGTGGTACCCGGCATATGCATCAGCGACCTTGTGCGCTACATCGAGTTCCTGCGGGAGAAGGAGGAGCGCCTAGTCGAGCATGTAAAAGTCTTACTACCGTCGTGGGCGCAACACACGCCGCTGAAGAGGCACGGAATGAGGAGATCTACAAGGAGTCCCGCCGCTTCGAGAAGGGTCATCTAGAGCGGCAGAGGGAGTTCGAGGTTAGCGTCGCTAAAGGAGCAGCAACGACAGGCACCGTATTCCAGTTGTCCAGCTTGTCGGTAGGCTCCTCCTCCTCTGCCTCTTACTGAGCGTGCTCGGTAGAGGAGAGGCTGTTGGAAGTAGTACAAAGCCCCTCCATAGTAGTAGTATTTAGGTCCTATTTTGTTCAGTTCATCTGACTATAGATGTGGTTGAACCATACTACGTACTTAAAATTAGCTAGTATATATAGTTGAACTAGTTATTTCAGTACGTCGTTAACAACAATTGGCGAAAAGTTTGGTCGGTTCAGCTGTCGAGTTGAACTGTTTGTCTAAAGAAAGACTGCTTAATCTATGAATGACATCTATGCTTACTGAATTTCAATTGCAAAATTAGATAGTGCTAGTGAGTTTTAGCTGCAAATTTTGATAAATGGCAGGGTTACAAGGTTTACAAAGGGCAATGTTACTAGATCGACAAATGTCAATCTTTCTAGCTTGAAAAATGGAAATATACCTGTAACAACCCGAGACCGATGCTCCAGATGCCTTCCATGGATTCCGAGTTTCGCCGTGTGACTTATTTGGCTGTTGCATTCTTCATAACCTCATTTGCATTGCATCATGTCATCATGCCATTTCTCAAACTATCTAAAACTCATATAAATAAATTGTGTGGATCTTTGATCCATTTAAATCGAGGGGAATTCACATCGTGATTTCCCTTTAAAACATATATCCTCCCAATATTATTAAGGAGCTATATGGAAATATTCCATTAGTTTGGAACCACCCTCAAACACACTTGCAGTTTAAATTATATGCCTTCCATAGTTTCCTTTCCAACATTCTCCAAATCTCATGCCTTTCTATTTGCAAGTTTGGCCTCAAAACCTTGGCAATAATTCCGTTTGCATTTATCGAAGCTCCACCAAAATATCAACATTTTTGGACCTTCCAAACCCCCACTCCCTATTCACCCATTTGAATTAAATCCAAATGTGTTTGAATCTAAACCTTGCATCGATGCACACTCCTATTTTCTTGGATTAAGCTTAATTTTCCAAGTCTGAGAAATTAACCCCATGCCCACTTCTTTCCTAAACCTTTTTCTTCTCTCTTTTCTTTCTTTCTAAAAGAGAAGGAAGAGAGGGACCCGACCAGGCCTCTGGCCTTTTTTCCATCTCCGCCCAAATGGCCCAAGTCCCATTCGACCGCACCTATAACCTAGCCCCGACCCCCTCCACTCGCTCTCTCCCTCGATGCCCCCTCCAACGCCGCCACCCACAGGAGGGCCACCCCGCGCCCGACCTCGCCGCCAAGGCACGCTCGCACCCGATCTCCTCTGCCCCGCCGGCGACCCTGCTGTCCGGCAAGCCTCTACTCTGTCCCGCCTCTTGCTCCCCCCCCCCCCCCCCCCCGTCGCTTGCTTGCTCACCATGTCCGCCCGAGCGTGCACCTGCAGCCACCTGCGCCTCGCCACCCCTTCGACCCCTACATCATCTCCTCGGCCACTGGCCATGGCTTCCACCGCCAGATCGACCGTGGCCATGGCATCGCTCGCCTGCGCCCTGTCGTGATCACCACCCTTCGTCCGGAGCTCACCGCCCTGGACGACCTCCCACTCCCCCGTGCACCGCCTCTGCTTGCAAGCCCCACATTCGCAGGCCTCCTCGCCGCTCCCTTGAACCCTGTTGCCGCCTGCAGTACAACGCTCGCGCATGTTGTGCGACGTCGCACCGCTGCCTTGGTTTGTCACTGATACGTCTCCAACATATCTATAATGTTTGATTGTTCCATGTTGTTATATTATTATTCTTGGATGTTTTACAATCATTTTATAATTATTTTATATCATTTTTTGGTACTAACCTATTGACATAGTGCCAAGTGCCAGTTGCTGTTTTTTACATCGCAGGAAATCAATAACAAACGGAGTCCAAACGCAACGAAACTTTTTGTGGATTTTTTATGGACCATAAGACACCCAATGGGCCGGAGAAGCACCTCGGGGATGCCCCGAGGGGGGCACAACCCACTAGGGTGCGCCTGGGCCCCCATGCTCGCCCAGGTGGGTTGTGCCCACCTAGGTGGCCTCCTGAACCGCCTCTTTTCTGTGTAAATGTCCCAATATTCCAGAAACCCTAGGGGAGTCGACAAAAATTAATTCCAGCCATCACAAGTTCCTGAACCACCAGATCCAATCTAGACACCATCATAGAGGGGTTCATCATGTCCATTGGTGCCTCTCCGGTGCTGCGTGAGTAGTCTTTTGTAGACCTTCGGGTCCGTAGTTAGTAGCTCGATGGATTCCTCTCTCTTGTTTGATTCTCAATACAATGGTCTCTTGAAGATCCACATGATGTAATTCTTTTTGCGGTGTGTTTGTTGGGATCCGATGAACTTTGAGTTTATGATCAGATCTATCTCTTTTTATCCATGAAAGTTATTTGAGTCTTCTTTGATCTCTTGTATGCATGATTGCTAATAGCATCGTATTTCTTCTCCGATATTTGGGTATTGTTTGGCCAACTTGATCTATTTATCTCGCAATGGGAAGAGGTGCTTTGTAATGGGTTCGATCTTACGGTGCTTGATTCGATTGACAGAAGGGAAACTGACACGTATGTATCGTTGCTATTAAGGATAACAAGATGGGGTCTATTTCTACTTAAATATATCTTGTCTACATCATGTCATCATTCTTATTGCATTACTCCATTTCTCCATGAACTTAATACACTAGATGCATGCTGGATAATGGTTGATGTGTGGAGTAATAGTAGTAGATGCAGGCAGGAGTCAGTCTACTAATCTTGGATGTGATGCCTATATAATGATCATTGTCTGGATATCATAATGATTATTTGAAGTTCTATCAATTTCCCAATAGTAATTCGTTTACCCACGGTTTGCTATCTTCCAACAGTAATTCGTTTACCCACCTAGGTGTCTTCTTTATTATATTTGCCTTCGTGATCTTTTTTTTGCTTTTATTTTGAGATCTAATAAACCAAAAATACAAAAATAAGCTTGCTGCAATTTATTGTTATTTATTTTATCTCGCGTTCCCATGCGATCTATCTATCAATTTATTACAACTTTCTCACGTCTGTTTGCCAATTTCTGGCGCCGTTACCCGAAAGGGATTGACAACCCCTTTAATATGTCGGGTTGCGAGTATTTTTTATTTGTGTGCAGGTGTCATTCACGTAGAGTTGTGTGGTTCTCCTACTGGTTAGATAACTTTCGTCTCATCACCGAGGGAAATACCTACCATTGTTGTGTTGCATCAGCCCTTCCTCTTTGGGGAAATACTGACGTAGTTCTAGCAGACATAAAATGAATTTCTTGTGTCATTCCCGGGGAGACATCATCAACATCTACTAGGTTCCTAATCACAAATCTCATCTCCTTGCAATTTACATTATTTGTCATCTGCCTTTCGTTTTCCTCTCCCCCACTTCACAAATATTTGTCGTTTTATTCACCCTCTTTTTCGTTCACCATTTTTTTGCCGGATCTATTTTTTGAGTGCAATCTTGTTGCGTAGTCAGAATGAGTCAAGAGAACACCAAGTTGTATAATTTCTCCAATACCAACAACAATGATTTTATTGGCACTCCGATTTCTCCTCTCGCCACTAGTGCGGAGTCTTGTGATATGAATACCGCTTTGCTGAATCTTGTTATGAAAGATCAATTTTCTGGTACTCCTAATGAGGATGTCGCGTCCCATCTTAAAACATTCATGGAATTATGCGATATGCAAAAGAAAAAATATGTTGACAATGATGTTGTGAAGATGAAATTATTTCCATTTTCTTTGCGAGATCGTGCAAAATTTTGGTTTTCTTCTTTGCCTCGCAATAGTATCGATTCTTGGGATAAGTGCAAGGATGCTTTTATTAGTAAGTATTTTACGCCTGCAAAAATTATTTCCCTTAGAACCCAGATCATGAATTTCAAGCAACCTGAACATGAGCATGTTGCACAATCTGGGGAAAGGATGAAAATGATGCTAAGTAATTGCCCAACTCATGGGTTAAATCTTTGGATGATCATACAAAATTTTTACATGGGGTTGAATTTTGTTTCTCGAAATCTTTTATATTCCGCCCTGGGTGGTACTTTTATGGAAATTACTTTGGGTGAAGCCACCAAATTGCTTGATAATATTATGGCAAATTATTCACAATGGCATACCGAAAGAGCTCCTACTAGTAAAAAAGTTATTTCGGTTGAAAAAATTTCTTCTTTGAGTGAAAAAGTTGATGCTCTTATGAAATTGGTTGCTAATAAAAGTGCTCCTATTGATTTTAATGATGTGCCTTTGTCTACTTTGATTGATCAAAATAGTGATGCCATAGATGTGAATTTTATCTCGCGAAACAATTTCAATAACAATGTGTATAGAGGTAATTTTAATCCTAGGCCTTTTCCTAGTTATTCCTTTAATAATTATGGTAATTCCTATGGTAATCCTTCTTATAATAATAATAGGAACACCTCTGATCTTGAGAATAATATTAAAGAATTTATCAGCACTCAAAAGGTTTTCAATGCTACAATGGAAGAAAAGTTGAATAAGATTGATGAATTGTCTAGAAGTGTTGATAGAATTTCTCATGATGTACAAAATCTCAAGATGAAAACTTTTGTGCCTAGAGCTGAGGAATCAATTAAAGCTCTTTATGTTTCTATGGATGAAAGTAAGAAAAGAACGACTATGCTTAGAGCTAGAAGAGAATTTTTAGAAAAGCGTTTTCTAGTGATTGCTTTCATAAAAGTAATGAATATCTTAAAATGATTGGTCTTCCTTCTATTGATTCCTTGTTTATTAAAATTAAAATTGATGATAAAGGGACTCGAGAAGAGTCAACTTTAGCTAGAATGCGTCCCGATAATTCGGAGGGTGAAAATCTTGTTGAGAAAATTGATAAAAGTGGGTTTCAAGAGGTCAAAACTTTAACTAGTGATGTGCCCACTCTTTTGGATTAGAAAGACTTTAATTATGATAGTTGCTCTTTGATTGATTGTATTTCTTTGTTGCAATCCATGATAAATTCACCCCAAGCTTATGAACAAAATAAAGCTTTTACTAAACATATTGTTGATGCTTTGATGAAATCTTTGGAAGAAAAATTGGAATTAGATGTTTCAATTCCTAGAAAATTATATGATGAGTGGGAACCTACTATCAAAGTCAAGATTAAACATTATGAGTGTTTTGCTTTATGTGAATTAGGTGCTAGTGTTTCTACAATTCTGAAATCTTTATGTGATGTGCTTGGTCTTACCGATATTGAAGAATGTTCTTTAAATTTGCACTTGGCGGATTCTACTATTAAAAAGCCTATGGGAAGAATTAATGATGTTCTTATTCTTGCAAATAGGAATTATTTGCCCATAGATTTTATTGTTCTTGATATTGATTGCAATCCGTCTTGTCCAATTATTCTTGGTAGACCATTCTTACATACTATTGGTGTCGTGATTGATATGAAAGAAGGCAATATTCAATTTCAGTTTCCACTAAGGAAGGCTATGGAACACTTCCCTAGAACAATAATAAGGCCACCTTATGAATCAATCATGAGGGCATCATATGGATCTAGGAACAAAGATGACAATACTTAGATCCTTGCTTTATGCCTAGCTAGGGGCGTAAAACTATAGCGCTTGTTGGGAGGCAACCCAATGAATAAAATTTATTTTTGTCTTTTGATTTCTGTTCTTGAGTGTTTGCACAATTATGCTACTGTTATGATTGTGTTTTTTATGTTTTAATTAGTGTTTGTGGCACATAAAGCCTTAAGGATTATGTTGGGTAATAGTTACTTTGATCTTGCTGAAAAACAGAAACTTATGCGCTCATGAAAATAATTTTCGTTTTAAACAGGAGCATGATAAAATACCAATACTTTTGCAGGTGATTAATATACAAATTTTTCACATTGTCCTAATTTTTCAGAATTTTTGGAGTTACAGAACTATTCGAAATATCCAGATTGCTACATATTGTTCTGTTTTTGACAGATTCTATTTTCTTTGTGTTGTGTGCTTGTTTTGATGATTCTAGGGTTTTCTTTGAAGAGTTTTTGCCATAGAAAAGTTGGAATACAGTTGATATAATTCAAGAATAAAATATGAAAGGGTTGCAATAGTACTTATAGTAGTGATTTGTTTTCTTATACTAACGGATCTCACGAAGGTTTTGTTGAGTTTTGTGTGACTGAAGTTTTCAAGTTTTGGGTGATGTTACGATGGATGAATGAATAAGGAGTAAGAAGAGCCTAAGCTTGGGGATGCCCATGGCATCCCAAACTATTATACAAAGATAAGCAATCAACTAAGCTTGGGGACGCCCGAGTGGCGTCCCCTCTTTCTTCTATCGATCATCGGTATTTTACTCGAAGCTATATTTTTAGTTGTCACATACCATGAGTTTTGCTTGGAGCGTCTTGTATGATATGAGTCTTTGCTTGCTTTGCTTTGTGTTTTAAGTCTTGAATCCTTGCTGGACACACCTATTTGAGAGAGCCAAAATTATGCCATGACTTGTTAGAATTGCTCTCTATGCTTCACTTAAATCTTTATGAGCTATGGAATTGCTCTAGTGCTTCACTTATATCTTTTTTAGCACGGTGTGATTTAGTATTTTTGAAGAAATACTCTCATGTTTCACTTAGATTTATTTGAGAGTTAGTAATTGTTTTAAGAAATTCTCTCTTGGTTCACTTAAATTAATTTGAGAGAAATAAATATTATGCTCATGATCTTCACTTATATTTGTTTGAGCTTATCAAAAGCAACACATGAAAATTAGTTCCAAAGTGATAGATATCCAAGAAGGATATAATAAAAACTTTCATGAAGATCATTGGACAAAATAAACTTGATTCCTCGTAATAGTTTTGAGATATGATGAAGTGATATGTGAGTCATGTTGATGAGTAATTATGCTTTAGTAAGAATATTGGGGTTAAGGTTTGTGATTCCCTATGCAAGCACAAAAGTCAATAGTTATGCAATGAAATTACATCCTACTTGAGGTGCATTATTCGGTGTTAATTATGCTTAATGCTCGCTTATGAGATTATTCGTTTCTTGGTTGGTCACTTCTCAATCTTTTGCTAGCTTTCATTTTGCACTAAGTGTGATCAATACTTGTACATCCAAAAACCTTCAAACCAGTTTTGCCACATGATTCCACCATACCTACCTATATGCGGTATTTTCATGCCGTTCGAAGCAAATTTGTATGTGCCATCTCTAGTTTTCAAAATAAATTTCTCTTTTGTGTGCTCGCACCGATCATGAAATGGTAGGGGGTGGCTAATATATTTCCATGCTAGATATGTTATTCTCATGTGAGTGTTTATTCACTTGTCATTGCACGAGAGTAAGGCAAAGGTATTAGGGATGCCCATTCCCGAAATGAAAAATGAATTTACTTTATGTTGTCAAATAATAAATTCCTTGGAAAGTGTTGGTATGGAAGGCACCCGTGGATACGGCTAGCCATGGAAAGTGAAAGTATGGATGAAAAAGGAATAAACTTTAATTTCTCTTTGGGAACCGCCTATGATATATCTAGTATGGAAATTATTGGGAACTACTCAATCGTTCTCGTTGATAGGAAAAGCATACCTCCCAAAATGTTTTTATCTCTATATTTTTCGCTTTGAGCTCTGGCACCTCTACAAATCCCTACTTACCTATGCGAAGGGCCTTTCTTTTAATTTATGCAATTTTTCTTTTTTGAGTCTCCATCTTCTCTTATAATGCACCAACTAAGGGGCGCTATGATCGTACTGGAGCATTGGGTGTAGCTAATATGCGGGCGTGTTTCATGAATGGATCAATGATTGAGCATAATGGGCTAGGGATAACTTATTTTAGCGTTGATATTTTGAAAGACATGGCTGCTTGTTGATATGCTTGAGTATTTAAGTCTCATGTCAAAACTAGACTATTGCTTTAAACCATATAAAAGTCCAAATATCCATGCTATAAAGAAAACAATATGTGATGAACATGTTAGGCAGAATTCCACATCAAAAATTTTGTTTTTATCATTTACCTACTCGAGGACGAGCAGGAATTAAACTCGGGGACGCTGATATGTCTCCAACGTATCTATAATTTTTTATTGTTCCATGCTGTTATATTATCATTCTTGGATGTTTTACAGTCATTTTATATCATTTTTGGTACTAACCTATTGACATAGTGCCAGTTGCTCTTTTTTGCATGTTTTTTACATCGCAGGAAATCAATACCAAACGGAGTACAAATGCAGCAAAACTTTTTGTGGATTTTTTATGGACCAGAAGACACCCAATGGGCTGGAGAAACACCTCAGGGATGCTCCAAGGGGGGCACAACCCACCAGGGTGCGCCTGGGCCCACATGCGCGCCCAGGTGGGTTGTGCCCACCTCGGTGGCCTCCCGAACCGCCTCTTTGCTCTATAAATACCCCAATATTCCAGAAACCCTAGGGGAGTCGACAAAAATCAATTCCAGCCGCCGCAAGTTCCAGAACCACCAGATCCAATCTAGACACCATCACAGAGGGGTTCATCATGTCCATTGGTGCCTCTCTGATGATGCGTGAGTAGTCTTTTGTAGACCTTCGGGTCCGTAGTTAGTAGCTAGATGGCTTCCTCTCTCTCGTTTAATTCTCAATACAATGGTCTCTTGGAGATCCATATGATGTAATTCTTTTTGCGGTGTGTTTGTTGGGATCCGATGAACTTTGAGTTTATGATCAGATCTATCTCATTTTATCCATGAAACTTATTTGAGTCTTCTTTGATCTCTTATATGCATGATTGCTTGTAGCCTCGTATTTCTTCTCCAATATTTGGATTTTGTTTGGCCAACTTGATCTATTTATCTTGCAATGGGAAGAGGTGCTTTGAAATGGGTTCGATCTTACGGTGCTTGATACCAGTGATAGAAGGGGAACCATCACGTATGTATCATTGCTATTAAGGATAACAAGATGGGGTCTATTTCTACATAAATAGATCTTGTCTACATCATGTCATCGTTCTTATTGAATTACTCTGTTTCTCCATGAACTTAATACACTAGATGCATGTTGGATAGTGGTCGATGTGTGGAGTAATAGTAGTAGATGCAGGTAGGAGTCAGTCTACTAATCTTGGATGTGATGCCTATATAATAATCATTGCTTGGATATCATCATGATTATTTGAAGTTCTATCAATTGCCCAACATTAATTCATTTACCCAGCGTTTCCTATCTTCCTCGAGAGAAGCCACTAGTGAAACCTATGGCCCCTGGGTCTCTTCTTTATTATATTTGCCTTCGCGATCTATTTTTCCTTGCTTTTATTCTCAGATCTATTAAACCAAAAATACAATACCTTGCTGCAATTTATTCTTATTTATTTTATCTCGCTTTCCCGCGCAATCTATCTATCAATTTATTACAACTTTCTCACGCCCGTTTGCCAATTTCTCGCGCCGTTACCCGAAAGGGATTGACAAACCCTTTAATACGTCGGGTTGCGAGTATTTGTTATTTGTGTGCAGGTGCCATTCACATAGTGTTGCGTGGTTCTCCTACTAGTTTGATAACCTTGGTCTAATCACTGAGGGAAATACCTACCATTGCTGTGCTGCATCATCCCTTCTCTGGGGAAATACCGATGTAGTTCTAGCAGACATCAGTCACCACCCAAAGACTAAGCGCCCCTACTCCTCCTAGTTCGTCCTCCTTCATGGGGAGTAGCACCATCACGGGTCCTCTGCCTGAGCTGCTACTCACCACTGACCAACGTCGACCCAGGACAGGACCTTGCCAAGTCCACCCGGCTCCGGCCATGACGCCTCCAAGACCGTCAAGTGAACGACTACCACACCAGAATGCCAAGTACATGGATACGCCAAGTTACTATTTGATGCGTCTACGACTACCGTCATTGTGGATCCAACACGACCTCTAAGATTGACTTCATGAACCGGCAAGTACCACGATGATCGTTGTTCACCAAGTACCCCTTCGGATCGCCAAGTTTGACTACAATCGTCGTGAACCGCCGACACGTCTCCGTCGTATAATTTTTTGATTGTTTCATGCCAATATTATACAACTTTTACATATTTTGGCAACCATTTATATGATTTATTGGACTAACCTATTGATCCAGTGCCCAGTGCCAGTTCATGTTTGTTGCATGTTTTTTGTTCCGCAGAAAATCCATATCACATGAAGTCCAAACAAGATAAAAATTTACAGAGAATTATTTTGGAATATATGTGATTTTTGGGAGGTGGAATCAAGACAAACGGGGGCCCACAGCCCCCAAGATACACCAGGGTACGCCAGGGGGTGCCAGGCGCGCCCAAGTTTCTTATGCCCTCCTCGTAAGGTGGTTGGGGCCCTTCTTTTGGCGCAAGAAAGATAATTTATGGAAAAAACCGTGTCAAAATTTCAGCACAATTGGAGTTACGGATCTCCGGGAATTTAAGAAACCATGAAGGGCCAGATCTTGGAAACACGAAACAGAAGAGAACAAAGAGGGAGATCCAATCTCAGAGGGGCTCTAGGGGAGGCCAAGGAAGAATAAGAAGGACGGGGGCTCTCCTCGCCTCTCTCCCGTTGGCGTCGGAGTGCTGCCGGGCTAGGATCGTGACGTTGATCTGCGTCAACAATCTTTCTACCGTCAACACCAACTTTATCCCCCTCTATGCAGCGGTGTAACATCCCTTCTCCCTGCTGTAATCTCTAATTAAACATGGTGCTCAACTCCATATATTATTTCCCAATGATCTATGGTTATCCAATGATGTTTGAATAGATCCATTTTGTACTGTGGGTTAATCATGATCTTGGTTGGTATGATTGTATATTTTATTTATGGTGTTGTCCTACGGTGCACTCCATCTCGCGCAAATGGGAGGGATCCCTGCTATAGGTTGTTGCAATACGTTCATGATTTTCTTATGGTGGGTTGCAAGAGGGATAGAAGCTTAAACCCGAGTAGGCGGGTTATTGGGTATGGGATAAAGAGGACTCGATACTTAATGCTATGGTTGGGTGAGGGAGTCCCGGACTAAGAGGTCCTCGGGCGTCCGGCCTGTTATCCATGGGCCGGACTATTGGGCTGTGAAGACATGAAGGCCGAAGACTGCACCGTGTCCGAACTGGACTCTACTTAGCATGAAAGGCAAGCTTGGCGACCGAAGATTCCTTCTTATATAACTGACTCCATGTAAACCCTAGATCCCCTCGGTGTCTATATAAACCAAAGGGGATAGTCCGGAAAGGACACGACATATGCTCATTACCATATTCACATAGGCTAGGCTTCTAGGGTTTGGCCATTACGATCTCGTGGTAGATCAACTCTTCTAATACTCATATTCGTCAAGATCAATCAAGTAGGAAGTAGGGTATTACCTCCATAGAGAGGGCCCGAACCTGGGTAAACATCGTGTCCCCCGTCTCCTGTTACCATCGATCCTACACGCAAAGTTTGGGACCCCCTACCCGAGATCCGCCAGTTTTGACACCGACATTGGTGCTTTCATTGAGAGTTCCACTGTGCCGTCGACAAAAGGTTCGATGGCCCCTTCAATCGTCAATAATGACGCTGTCCAAGGAGGAACCTTCCTCCCCGGACAGATCTTCATATTCGGTGGCTTCATACTGTGGGCCAGCTCACTTGGCCATCTGGAGAAGATCGACAGCTGCGCCCCTGGCCATCAGGTCGGATTCGGAAGCTTGAACTACGTCGCGAATATCCATGGAGACTTGATATTCGAGGGATTTGAGCCCGCGGTGATCGCTCCCCCCATCCCGATGAACATGACTTAAATCTGTCATCGGATCACACCCAGGAGATGGTTCCTGTGGCTGCAACGACCTTAGAGCCGAAGCCGATCGAGCCATCCGAGGTCGCATAGTCTGCGGCGTTGGAGCCGCACATGGACTCGACGCCCTACAATATTCGCTTTAAAGGAACTTCGGACTCGTCTCCGGCTATAAGTTTCGGACTGTGTACGACCGCAGACACCGAGCTAGATCGGTTATCGATCTTCGAGTTCAGTGCAGCTGGAGTTTTCCAGCACTCGCCTTTGGGTGACGTGCAAAAATCCTTAAAGAATTTATCCTTGGAGAAGGACTCATAGCCGAACTATGTCCGGTTCGAGCTAGAGACGGATGATGATGAATTTTGCTTCCCATCCGCCACCCACTTCATAGCCACCATCGATGACTTAACCGATGTGCTTGACTACGGCTTCGAAGACATTGACAGTATGGACGATGATGCCGACAAGGAGCAAGGCCAAGACCCGCCATTCACTGGACATTAGACGGCTACCTCTTCGTACGACGTGTACATGGTTGATACACCTAAAGGATCTGGCGACGACAAAGAAGAACCAAATGCGAATAAAACCTCTGAGACACAGTCCAAGCGCCGGCGGCCCAAACGCCGCCCCAAGCCCCGCCACTCAAAGGACGACAACACTGACACTAGAGAAAATAGTACTCCGGGTGACGCCGAAAACAATGAAGAAACTGTCGGGGCTACATCCGAACAGGAACATGACAGCAGGCAAGACAACCCTGACGAACATGCCATAGAAGATGACTCGAAGGATGATAGTTACTGTCCACCCTCCGAGGAGGAGACAAGTCTTGGCAACAAAGACTTCATCGTGCCTGAGGATCCTCTCGAGCAGGAGCGCTTTAAGCTTAAGCTCATAGCCACTACAAGGAGCCTGAAAAAGAAACAGCAGCAGCTTCAAGCTGAACAAGACCTGCTCGTCGAAAGATCGACTGATGTCCTGACAGCCGAGGAATACGGCCTCAACCACCCAGCCAAGAGCTACCCGAAACGTAGACTGCTACCTCAATTCGATGAGGAGGCGCCGAAGCACATATCTCCCTCGCGTAATGCAGACCGACCACCACGTGGTCGGGACAGGGCGGCTGAACGGCCACCCCGCGGTCTGGATAAAGCGGCAATTCAGGCCGAGCAGCAGACCGCCCCAACACCCCGCCAAAATGGGGACAGAAGAGTCCGGAGTCATATGTACGACCTCCGACAGACCCTGGACAGTAGAGCAGGACACACAAGATCGATCTACGGATCGCGAGGACGTGCTTCGAGGCACGGCGACGGCTACCTATTCGGACGTGACAAACCTAACCACGCTCGGGCCAAATGCTCGAGACGGACTCCATCAAATCTCTGCCACGATGCGGCCCGATATAGAGGCGCCGCACACCCGCTCTGCTTCACAGATGAAGTACTGGATCATGAATTCCCCAATGGGTTCAATCCCGTCAATATTGAATCATACAACGGCACAACCAATCCTGCAGTATGGATCAAGGATTTCATTCTCCACATCCACATGGCCCGAGGAGACGACCTCCACGCCATCAAATACCTCCCATTAAAGCTCAAAGGACCAGCTCGGCACTGGTTAAATAGCCTGGCTGAGAACTCCATTGGCAGCTGGGAGGACTTGGAAGAGGCTTTCCTCGACAACTTCCAAGGAACTTATGTCCGGTCACCAGATGCCGATGACCTAAGCCACATAGTTCAACAACCTGGAGAATCAGCCAGAAAATTCTGGACTAGGTTCCTAACCAAAAAGAACCAGATCGTTGACTGTCCGGATGCCGACGCCCTAGCAGCCTTCAAACACCGCATTCGTGATGAATGGCTAGCACGCCACCTTGGACAAGAAAAGCCGAAGTCAATGGCAGCCCTTACGGCACTCATGACCCGCTTTTGCGCAGGCGAGGACAGCTGGCTGGCTCGTAGCAAAAACACAGCCAGCGAGGCAGGCCCGACCGAGGCCAAGAACAGCACCGGCAAGCTTCGGCGCAATAGACACAAACACCGAAGCAATGGCGACAACACCGAGGACACCACAGTCAACGTCGGATTCAGTGGCTCCAAGTCCGGCCAACGGAAGAAACCCTACAAAAGAAACAACGAAGGACCTTCCAGCCTAGACCTCATAGTCGACCGTCTGTGCCAAATCATGGCACCCCGGATAAGGAAGCCAATCATACCAACAAGGATTGTTGGGTCTTCAAGCAGGCTGGCAAGTTAAATGCCGAAAACAAAGAAAAGGGATCACAAAGTGAGGACGAGGATGAAGAGCCCCGGCAGCCGAACACTGGGGGACAGAGGAAATCCCCCCCCCCCAAGTCAAAATGGTGAACATGATATACGCCACGCACATCCCCAGACAGGAGCGCAAACCGGCACTCAGGGACGTATCCATCCAGTTATAATAAAAATGGTTCGTGGCCAAGTTTCTGTGGTTTTCGCTTCTTACTTCGTTTTATTTCGATCTGCTTATTCACTGCATCGACAGTCTTTTATGTTTCATATTCTCCAGGGGCTACCTGTCGCCCCACAATACGGCAACACAGTCCGAACACTTCTTATATATAAGTTCGGCACCCTGAATTTAGCATTATATGCATTGGCTCCGAATCATGTCTTTGGTCAATAGTTGGGTTGCCCGGCTCCTGTGCTTGCTACCCTACGTTCCCCTCCATCGGCTAGGGTAGTAATGGGAGAACTACTGCGATTGTGCCCTGGCTTCGACCAGACGAGCACCTCAGTAGAGAAAGCCGAAAACTGACTGTCATGATATGGCGAGAGCCAGTCAGCTACTCGAGGGTTACAAATCGTTGGAGATGTTTTCCGCGTTACGCGAGAGATCGGCACTTCCTGATCAGATGCTGACAGTACTCTGGCTTAAACCAGGGGCTGCGCCCATGCTTTATTATAAAACTCCTATGGCTAAGTGAGGGCATTAAATCCATAAAGTTTGATTGCCTTGTTCGTTGCGCTAAACAACTCCTTCAAGGACCATGTAATTGGATCAAGATTGTTTAGATTCCATCCCGAACACCTCCGTTCTATCTACGTGAGGGCAGAAGCCGACGACTGGCCAACCCTCAGATTACACACAACACGGCCGTACAGGAGGAAACAATTCAAAGCATAATAAAATTAATTTACAAAAACCGTCTTTGTTCTCATAATACAAGACAAAGGCAACATGAATACATTTATTAAAATACAATGTCCTGCGAACATTGCGCCGCTACAAGTCGAGACCCTTCCACGACATCCTCGAAATATCGCTCGGGTGTGTGGTGCTCCTTGCCCTCTGGCGGCCCGCTGGAAACTTCAACAGCGTTCATCTTCGCCCACCACATCTTGCAGCGAGCGAAGGCCATACGGGCACCTTCAATATAGACGGAGCGCTTGATAACGTCCAGCCGAGGACAGGCGTTCACCATCCGCCTCACGAGTCTGAAGTAGCTGCCAGGCATAGCTTCGGCTGGCCACAGCCGGATTGTCAAATCCTTCATGGCTAATTCGTCCACCTTGTGCAGCTCCATCAGCTGTTTCAGCTGATTGGTGAAGGACACGGGATGCTCTGACACCGCATATTGCGACCAGAAGAGCTTCTCCATGGAACCCCCTCCTTCGGCTCGATAGAACGCCACGGCGTCCGACACACTGCGTGGTAGATCAGCAAAAGCCCCTGGGGAACTCCGAACCCTGGTTAGTAAAAGGTACCGCATCTCCGCATACTTGCTTTGCATCTTAAAAGCCTTACCCGCTGTGATCTTCTTGGCCTCCTGGATCTCCTGGAGGGCGGCCTGGGCCTCATTCCGAGTGGTCTCCATGCTCTGACGAGCCTTGGTGAGCTCGGCCCCTCGAGCCGATGCATCATTCTCCAGGGTCTCACATTTGTTAACCGCATCCTTGAGCTCCTACTAGACTTCTTTGACCCGGGCCCCTAGCTTCTTACGAGCGGCTTGCTGCTGGACAGCCTGCTCCTCGGCCTCGCCCAAGGCCTTCCTCAGGGCCTTCACCTCGGTCGCGGCTTCTGCACATATCACAATACCGCTGTCAATATACATCGCTTATCCTTGCCCGAACATATAGCAAGTTGTTCCTTACCTTGCTTCTCCTGGAGCCAAACCTTAACCTCGCCGAGCTCGTTCTCGGTCTGCTCCAGCCTCCGCTTCAGCAAGGAGACCTCAGCAGTATGCGAGGTCGCAGCCAACAGGGACGCCTGCTTATCGATACATATTCAGTCAGCCTCTTATAATTAAGGGTTGATCCCCTGTCTAGTTCTCCTCGCCGAATACGGACAGCGTCTCAGGGGCTACGGACTATACGAGGTTTTTCTCTTTCTTACCTCGAAACCTGTTAACAGGCCACTGCAGGCTTCATTCAATCCGCTCTTGGCGGAGTGAACCTTCTCGATCACCGCACCCATAAGGATACGGTGCTCGTCCACGACGGAGGCGCCTCATAGCGCCCCCATCAGGTCATCTGGGGCTCCTGGATGGACAGGAGCCACCGGTGGAGGCGACACACCCCCCCCTCCTTCAAAGGGGGCTGCTCGCCTGACTTCGGAGCCATATGGGTCTCCGGAATCGTATTCGGTTGAGGGCCGAACTGGATACGGCCCTCTTTGCCAGTCTCCATGGGGATTGGCTCCCCCATGTGTCCGGCAGTGGAGGTCCCGCCTTGTGGCGCCTCCCAGACAACGTCCTGGGCTCCTCCTCCGGAGCGGTCCCCTAGGATAACACTTCGGTGTCGTCCCTGGCCCCGGGGGAGTAAGCAGGCGGTGGCGACATGCTCGCCATCTCCGACGGAGCCAACGAACCTCCAGATGAGGATCCCTGGATAAGGTCACGGGCCAGACTGCAATAGTGTGGATTGACCATGTTAGAATAATAAAAAGAAAGGGCTGGATGTGCGCATAAATAAGCCATGTCACTTACGATGCGGCCGGGGGCCTAGTACGGGGGCGTCGTTCCGGACTACTATCAACGTCCCACACTGTGTTGACCGCTGGGGCGCCCGTCCCCTTTTTGGGCGCTTTCGCCTCCAGATGTGCCGAGGCCACCCTCTTCCTCTTCTTCTCCTCGGGAGGAGAGTTGTTTTCCTCCTCCTCCTCTTCCTCATCATTGTCTTCAGGGACATAGGAATGGGCCTCGTCGTCTTTGGACGTCGCGTCCGAAGTGCCCTTGCGACGGGGGCCACTCTTGGCCCCCTTGGCCTTCTTCTCGGGCGTCGTATATGGCACCAGCACCAGCATCTTCGCCAGGTGCGGGATGACGGGTTCTTCGACCAGCGGAGCCGGACACTGGATCCGCTTTGCCCTCTCCACCCAGTCCTGAGGGAGCAATACTAAAATCTCAGACATCATCCTCGAAACATTTAAGTTGGAATACGTCAAAAGTAACATACCTCGCTGGCGGGGTGTTTACAATCGTGACCATGGTCTGAGTCCGTGGCCGGTGGCTTCTCGTTGCCCTTAAATAGCAACTTCCAGGCCCCTTCGTGAGAAGTCTCGAAGAACCTTTTCAGGGTCTGGTGCTTCTTCGAATTGAACTCCCACAAAGGCGGCTTCGGCGCTGGCACGGAAGAATCCGTCGGACTAGCATCACCTGGATAACATCAATGAGCTTGACATCCTTGGTCACCATGCTTTGAACGCGTGTCTGCAGCGCTATCAGCTCATCAGGTGAACACCACTCTGGACTCTTCTCGACCCAGGAGGTGAGTCACATGGGGCACTAGAGCGGAATTCGGCAGCTGCGGCCCAGGTGGTGCCGCGAGGTTCTGTGATGTAGAACCACTGCCTCTACCATTCCTTCCCTGTCTCCACAAAGGTGCCTTTGGGCCAGGAGACGTTGGATAGCTTGCTCACCATGGCCCCTCCGCACTCCGCATGTTGGTCGTCCACCACCTTCGGCTTCATGTTGAAGACTTTGAGCCACAGCCCGAAGTGGGGATGGATGCGGAGGAAGGCCTTGCACACGACGATAAACGCCGAGATGTTGAGGAAGGAATTCGGGGACAGATCATGGAAATCTATCCCGTAATAGTACATTAGCCCGCGGACGAAAGGGTGGAGTGGAAACCCTAACCCGCGGAAGAAATGGGGGATGAATACTACCCTCTCTATGGGCTCCGGCATGGGGACGACATGTCCCTTGGCTGGAAGACGATGGGCCATCTCCCTTGCCAATTATCCGGCCGCCCGGAGCTCAGTAATGTCCTCCTCCTTGACGGAGGAGACCATCCACTTTCCCTGACCACCAGATCCGGACATGGTTTCTTGAGTGGAAAGGAGATGAGAACTTGGGCGCTGGAGCTTGAGATCGGAAAGGCGGGGACAGAGAGAGAGAGAGCGTGAGGACAGGAAGAGGGAATCCTTATCCCCTTATAAAGGCAGCAGATATTAAACGCCTCCTCACTCGCCTTAGGATTCACCTGTTCCCTAGGGCTATATAAACGGCACGGTTGAGTTACCCATGCCCGCATTGATGAGAATCCCGGAATAAGGGGACATGATCTCTGTTTCGACAAGACTTGCCAATAGCAACCGCGTCTCGAAGCATGGGATGGCAGAAGAAAAATGGTTCAAAATTATAACCGGACAGACGCGATGTCGCGTTGGAAAGAAGCTGTCAAACAGATTAGATTCGTGCAAATATTATATTCTCTCTGCAGTTGTGTATGGTGTGCGTAATAGGTCAGGATACGATCATTGCATCCGTAGACTATCTTGGAGTTTGGAGAAAGGGGAACCCGCATTACAATGCCGAAGACAATCAGCGCGCTGGACTCCTCGTCATTGAAAGCCAGGTCCCGGACTAAGGGGTCCTCGGGCGTCCGGCCTGTTATCCATGGGCCAGACTGATGGGCTGTGAAGACATGAAGGCCGAAGACTGCACCGTGTCCGGATTAGACTCTACTTGGCGTGAAAGGAAAGCTTGGCGACCGAGATTCCTTCTTATATAACCGACTCCATGTAAACTCTAGATCCCCTCAGTGTCTATATAAACCGAAGGGGATAGTCCGGAAAGGAAATGACATATGCTCATTACCACATTCACATAGGCTAGGCTTCTAGGGTTTAGCCATTACGATCTCGTGGTAGATCAACTCTTGTAATACTCATATTCGTCAAGAACAATCAAGCAGGAAGTAGGGTACTACCTCCATAGAGAGGGTCCGAACCTTGGTAAACATCGTGTCCCCCGTCTCCTGTTACCATCGATCCTAGACGCACAGTTCGGGACCCCCTACCCGAGATACGCCGATTTTGACACCGACATTGGGTTTCACGACCTTAATGATCATTAGTAGTTGCGGATGCTTGCTATGGGTCCAATCATAAGTGCATATGATCCAAGTAGAGAAAGTATGTTAGCTCATGCCTCTCCCTCATGTAAAATTACAAGAATGATTACCGGTACTTGTTATCGATTGCCTAGGGACAAATGACTTTCTTGTTGACAAAAGCTATCCACTTTTATTACCTTGAAATTTATTCGTAGGTTTATTCTCACAAAGTACTCATAGTTTTATTCTTGCAAAATAGTTTCATACTTGTTTTAGGTAAAGCAAACGTCAAGTGTGCGAAGAGTTGTATCGGTGGTCGATAGAACTTGAGGGAACATTTGTTCTACCTTTAGCCCCTCGTTGGGTTCGACGCTCTTATTTATCTAATAAGGCTACAAACGATCATCTGTACTTGTTGTTATCAAGACCTTTATCTGTCGCTATTGCCGGGGAGCAATAGCGTGGGGTGAATATTCTCGTGTGTGCTTGTTTGCTTTATCACTAAGTAGTTTTTATTTTGTGCTCTTGTTTTCTATCTTTAGTTATGGGTAGGAAACACAAAATACCAAAAAAATAGTTGTACCTAATAAACCTATGGTTGAAGAACCACCCAAAATTTATCCTACTACCGAAGCTTTCTACTTGGATCATCTTTGATCCATTTGTGCTCGTGCTGAAAACCCAACTAGCTTAGTTGAGGGAAAATCATTAAATGAGCATGCTTATTTTGTGCGACATCTCATATATCAAAAATGGAAACTTTTGTGGCATCATATTCATAGTTTGTATTGCTATGCTTTGAATTTATGTGAAATACATGATTTTACTTGTTGTTCCGAGGACCCCAAGAAACACCTTTTCTTCCTATGTGAGTTTAAGGATAATGGAATCTTATCTTCTTATCCCAAGGGTGTTTATAATTACTTTGATATTGAACAAATTGAAGAATTTGTTGCTTTTAAGGGTGCCTATGAAATTGCTTCTTTGATTGAAAAGTATGATGCTACTCTTTACAAATCTGAAATTTTTTCCATACTTAAATATTGCTATGAAAATTATTGTTCTAATGCTTATATTAAACCATATATTGAGGACTTCTCCACTGTCCAAGAAGAGACTAATAATTTATAGGAGTCTATGGAAGAAGGAATTGATGAAACTATGAGCTCATTGAATGAAAAAGATGATGAGGAGAGCGAAGAACAAAAGGAGGAAGAGCGGATTAGCTACCCGTGCCCACCTTCCAATGAGAGTAAGTCTTTAACTCATACATTATTTAATTTCCCTCCATGCTTACCGGAGGATGAATGCTATGATAATTGCTATGATCTCGTTGATTATTTTGAAATATCTCTTTCTGATGAACTTGATGCTTGCTATGCTTGTTGCCAAGATGCCAATATGAATTATGCTTATGGAGATGAACTTGCTATAGTTCCTTATGTTGATAAAGAAATTGTTGCTATTGCACCCACACATGATGTAACATCCCAAAATTCTAAATTTTGGAATGTTATATTAAATAGATAGTTTTGATTGATTGTTTGATTGCTTGAGAGAAATTGAGTGAAATTCGAAACTTTTTGAAAGTTAAATGAGAGGAAATAAAAGGACTTTCCCAAACTTTCACCTTTTTCATTTTGATCTCCGTGAATTCAAATTCTTTTCACCACGGAACCCTAGAGAGAAGATAACATGACTTCTTCCATTTATTTAAATGAAAAGGGGTGTTGAAAATATTTGAATTTCATCTGAAAATATTTCCAGTTCTGAAACTTTAAGCAACTCAATGATTTTCATGAGAGAAGATAAAATGAATTCTTCAAAACAAATGAAATATGAGTTGGGAGTTTTAAAGAAACTCAAATTTAAAATCCATTTGAAATTATTATTTTTCAATTTGGGTTATTTGATTTTTATTTGAATTATTTTTCTCCAAAAACAAAATACATGTAAAATAGGGTAACATGATTCCCTACAATAGAAAATTGGAGAAAAATTAATTTGAAATCATTTTGGTATTTTTAAAATGATTTTTATTGGATTTTAATAGAGCAGTAGCACTCCTTGAATTATTTGAATTTTTCTGGATTTTATTTGACTTTACAAAAATGTCCATGTTGTTGGAAATCTTTTTCTGCAAATTTTGATATATAATATGCCTATATAATATTTTCATTTAGTTTGCTTTTATTTTATTTTAATTTTCCTGTGTCTGTGTTAAAAAAAATCCTCCTCCGCCGCCGAACTGGACCGGCCCAATAGGCCGCGGCCTAGCCCAGCTAGCGCGCTGCCGCCGCCTTCCTCCTCGTGCCCGTGCGAGACTCCCGCCAGAGTCCGCCGCACCTACGGCGCCGGCCGCCCCTTCCCCAAGCCAGGAGCCGCCCCGGCCCCTTAATAACTCGAGGCACCGCGCCGCCCCATGCCACCCCTCGCGCCGCCGCCGCCGCTGCAGGGCCCCGCCTCTCGCGCCGCCTTGCCGGACTTCACCGCCGCCGCTGCACGCTCCGCCCGCCGCCGCAGCTAGCGCCGCTGCCGCTCCCAGCCGCCGCCCCGAAGCCGCAGCCGTTGCCGCGCCTCGCCACCGCGCCGCCCCGCGCCACCCCTCGCCGCCGCCCCCGCTCGCCGTCGAAGCCGCCGGCGAGATCCGCCGTAACCGCCGCCGTCGCCGCCTCACCGGAGAGCCACCGGAAAATCGCCACCGCTGCCGGTTTATTTCGCCCGAGCCGGTAAAAGCCGCCGCTTTTTCTTTCGGTTAAAAAAAACCCTAGATTGATTTTCCACAGAAAACCTAGATCTGATTTTTTATGTTTAGTTATGTAGTGAGCGTTCACTAGTTATGCCTTTGGAGTGAACCGTTTTCATCGGTTTTGTTTCTGAAGCGAACGTTCGTTAGATAGGTTTTTTTCTTTTTCTGTTTAATTTCGGCCAGGGACCCGTAGGTAATTAGTTTCTTCATAGTTTAGTCCCTGATCTTCAATCTATCACTACTTTTTGCTCGTTTGTCCAAATCCAACGAAACCAACACCCACTTCTTCGTTACGATCTCCTCTATCCAGTAATCCAACCCAAACATGTTTTTGAAATTTTAAAATTTGAATTAGATCAGATTTGAACTCAAACTTCGTTTGATCATAACTTGAGTTTCGTAGCTCCTTTTGAGTTGATTCTTTTTGCAAAACGAAGCTCTTGACCTAAAATTTCTGATAAGGCAAAATTCACCTAATTTTGGTACTGTTAGAAATTTTTTTATGTTGCAAGAGTTATTTTCTTGCTTTGATGTTTTCTGAATCGTCTTCTTCGTTCTTTCTGATCTGTTGAGTGATTGCTTATGTGTGGTTACTGTTGCTTGCTTACGATAGATTGACTGGAGTGTGACGAGTAGAGCTATCAAGAGTTTTGAGTGCGAATCATCTTCATCAACATTGCAGGCAAGTTCACACTTTGATCATATTCCTTTCATACCAAGTGTTTATGCATTAGTTTCACCCTCAAACATTGCATGAGTAGGATTGATAACATGTGGGTATTGGGAAGTAGTTGATGAGGTAGGAACCTATTGCCCTGCATTCAAACCTTGGGAGTTACTATTACGTTATGCTTATATTGACATGCTATGCTCGTAGACGTGGATTGGGTTTGAGAGTATTTCATGACAGATGTGAGATTGTTAATTAATGGTTTACTTAAGGTGGCAACTTTAACACACATCTGGTGGATTGAGGCACCTGGGTATTCCAGCGATTGCCTGTCTAGGCACCTGGGTATTCCAGGATTGCTTGTTTTTTTGGACCGCCACCCAGGCTCAAAGGGATCATGAGATTATTCATGCTAGAAACTTCTGTGTGCAGCCACAAGCTACTATGGGCTCTAGCATAGTTGACTAAGTTGTGCGAACTCTTACAGTGGTAGACTAGCAGATGTAGGGGAAAGTACGTGTAACGGTCTACCCGATCGTAAGGTGCTAGCGCTTCTGAAAGACTATGTCTCGGTCATCCGTTTCTCAAACACCATGTAGTGCGAGAATCCCAACGGAGGAGATTGAGTCTTGTGGGGAAAAGTGTGCAAACCTCTGCAGAGTGTATAAACTAATCGTGGTTAGTCGTGTCCCCGGTTATGGACAATTTGAGTATCTAGTACCTGGATTATCATGTGAATCTCATCATGTTACTTTAAATTAAGTTTGTTGGGTTTAATGATGTTACTTAATTGGGATTGAGAATGTTGTCAACCATTCTCAATGTTCAACAACCACCATGATAGTTAAATAAAATTTATTCCTTTGCAGTAGGGAAAAATTGGCTTTTCGCAAAACCCTTATAACCATAGAGCTTTTCCACCAGCCATATATGCATGTAGTGATAGCCATTGTTCATCATTTCTCTCTATGGTGTGAATTTGCCAGTACATTCAATGTACTGACCCTTTGTGGCTGCAACGTCTCATGTTGCAGGATTATCTTACGACGAGTAAGTGATATGTTAGGGTTACGATTTCTACACTCAACTTTGTCGTTGGTGTTGATGGGAATCCACAACCTTGTTACCTCTGCTATTTTGGATTGAGGTAATAGTATTTACGTTACTTTATACATGTGATTTACCTCTGTTATAAACCCTCGAGTACTGTGTGTGTCAGCATACCGATCCAGGGATGACACTTAAGCACAGAGACTTGATCCATTCGGGTCGGGTTGCTACAATATGGTATCAGAGCACATGTTGACTGTAGGACGTGACCCTAGAAACTGGCAAGCCCATAGAAAAGATTTTTTTTCTCTATAACTTTCCCTTTCAAAAAGATCTTTTACCTCTCTTCTCTTCTGAGCTTATTCAAAAATCCCTTTTAGTGAGACCATATCCCTTTTCCCTTTGGATCACTTGAAGATTCGACGGATGAGACCACTCCAAGAAGTACAAGATATTGGACAACTAAGACTGCTTCGGAATGAAGAGGATTTTACTGTGCATCTGAATAATGGAAACTACAACGGTTGAAGACTTTGAAGACTTGGAGACTTTGAAGGCTCTGAAGAATCCCTAGATTTGTATGACCTAGGAAGGCTATCCTTATGGAACTTGAAAGATTATGGAAGTTGTCAATGCCCGAGATCAGGGCGTATCGGAGAAAGACCGGAGCATGGAGAGTTAAAAACTTAAAGTTCTGTCAAGGAAAACCCTAAGGTAGGAGATATCAACTATTGTTGGGGATATTACTAATGGGCGTAAACCGGCCAGGACAGGCCGGGTTAATTTCATCAGTAGTTGAGTATGTTAAAAGCCCATAAGGGCAGATGAGGGCTAAAGGCCCATAATCGGTTTAAGGCCTATAGCTATAAACTGGCGTCGGTATGTAACTTGTGTTATAAGTTAGGAATAGTGGAGACCGAACCGGATGCATCTATGAACCGGTATCGGGACTCTGTAAACCGACGGGCGTCACCCATGTATATAAGGGGACGACCCGGCGGTGGTTCAAGGGGAGACAACAACTCGAGACATAGGCGAAGCTTATTTGCTCCCTAGTCATCAAAACACCCATCAATTCCATCACAACTAGACGTAGGCTTTTACCTTCATCGAAGGGGCCGAACTAGTATAAACTCTCTTGCGTCCTTGTGTCCGCTTTAACCCCTTCAAGCTAACCCGTCGCGATGGCTCCACGACTAAGTCCTTTCTCTAGGACATCTGCCGTGACAAACCCATGACAACTATGGAGCGATAGCTCATGGAAATGACAAGAGCAGAAACACAGCTATCCATGATGTTATCGCCCGCTTATGCTATTGTCACCGTGCTGGGTTAAGCATGCATATGCATGGAAGGATTGGATGGTAGAAGGCTGATGGAGCATCTATCAGCAAGAGGTGAAGTTTTAACCTTAGCTAGTGTATCACCAGGATCTGGAGTGTTACATCAAGAAGTTAAGATGGACCTACAAGAAGCCGTATTTTGACAAGGAAGCATTTCGTGAAGAACTTAGGTCCAAGAAGCTGAAGTAGCCAAGCTGGAGGAGCAAAACCTCGAGAAACCGGAGATTCGTCAGGAACTAGACCATGGTTCATGCCAAGGATGTTGAAACCTAGAAGTTTGAAATGCAACTCCGGAGTATTAAAGAATGCCATGAGAGATTTCACGTCAACAGAGATGATCTGGCAAAAGAACTTGAGAAGACAAGCATGATCGGAAGAAGCCATTGGAGGCATGAACAAGGCTTGAAGAGTTTGGAGACGTTGAAGATTTATTGACCTTTAGAAGACCAAACCCCTGTTATATACCTACGTTAGATGCGACGATTGTGAGCTGTCATTTGTTTGATGTTTTTTCCCGACAGCCACAAATAAAATCTGTCTTTTCAAAACTTTTGTTTGTATTGTGTGTATCCCTCTCTATCCCTCTTATCTCACCCCAAACCCATGGACCCAATAGAGGATGAATGAAGATGAGCTTATATTTTCTGGACCGATAAGTCAATTGGAGACGGACCAATGGATACAGGACATGGAGGATCACATGAAGAATAACCCTATAGTCGGAAAGGATATGACCCAGCATGCTCTTCAGTGCTTTGAAAGAGGTGCTGCTACTTGGTGGAGGATGTACCAAACCATCAATGGATGGCAAGGAGTAACCACTTGGAAAGAATTAAAGTTGACTCTGCAGAGATCTCACCTTGTGTCCCAGAAGTTGAAGCCTTATGGAAAGGATATGAGGAAACCTTGTGCATGCAAGATTTGTGGAGAAATAGGACACACCCATAAAGAACACAAGGATGAATGCCCAAATTGTGAAGGAAGTCACCCAGTTGAAGAATGCCCAACTAGGCAAATTATTTGTTTCTTGTGTGAAGGGACTACCCACTATCCTACTCAGTGTCACATTTACCCTATGGTACGAAGAACCGTACAGCAGAAGAAAGAAGTAAAGAAAGGATCCCTTATGGAAATTTTAGAAGAACCCGTGATGGAGGACACACCTAAAGAAGACCCGAGTAAACCCTGCACTAAGTCTTGCTATTCATGTGGAGAAGAAGGACACATCTCCCAAAAATGTTTGAATAGGGATCTAGTAGAATTCCCTACGGAGGAAGTAGAATATGACCCACAAGAAATAGAAGCCATGATTGGCATGAAAAGGTCCAGGAAGAGAAGCAGATTGGATTCTAGGAAGAACCTGAGTCATATCACCTGTTACAGGTGCAAGGAGTCAGGGCACTACCTCAACAGTTGCCCAAAAAGGAAACCTCGATACTTGTCGGAAGTAATATGTTTTAGTTGTAATGGAGCAGGGCACTTTGCCAGAGAATGCCCCAAGGAGAAGGAAACTTGTGCTAGATAGTTGAGTTTGCAACAAAAGAAATGGAGTAGTAGAAGTGAGAACATTTTCTTTTATATTGAGGTGTTGAGTTGAGACATGTAATGGAGGAGCGAGAGATAGTAATCATTTGAGAATGAATAAAGTAGCATCGTTGGTACTGATATGGATTTTATGAGTTGTTACCCTATGAAGAAGAATTTTAACCATTTTTTGAGGATATGAGAAATATGGTCTATGGAAGATTTGTGCATTTTAAGGGTGGTAGTACCCTGTAAGAACCCTTGACCCCTGGAAAAGATAAGGATACTCCACTAGGTGGATTTCAAACAAAATGAATACGAGTTTTGTCTCGATATGTGTGATACTCCAAGAGTATGTGGGATGAAGTTGGAGACCGTCAGTTGTTTGGACTAAATGTGATCAAGGAGTCAGAAGAGAATGTTAAGTTTATTCAAGATAGACTGAAGGTAGCTCAGTCCAGGCAGAAGAGTTATGCAGACTAAAAACGCAAGGAGGTAGTCTATGAAATTGGAGACAGAGCATGTCTTCGTGTGTCCCCTTTGCGAGGAGTTAAACGAATTTGAGTTAAGGGAAAGTTAGCCCCGAGATTTGTAGGACCATACCGAGTTTTAGAGCGTATGGGCGAAGTGGCCAACAAGTTGGAGTCACCCGAAGGACTGTCAGGAGTTCATGATGTGTTTCACGTTTCCCAGTTGAAGAAGTGCCATGCGGAGATGGCTAATATTCCCCTGTAAGGACGCTTGAACCTGGAAAGGATAATGATGTTCCACGAAGTGGAATATGGACTTCATAAGTATAAGTTTTTATCTCGGTATGTGGGATATCCCACGAGGATGAAGAGATAAATTACTATTGGATATAAATGAGGTATGATGTCAGAAATATGGATCAATGGAAACTCCATGATGAGTCTGAGTAATCATGTCCTAGTTTGGTGCCAATAGAAGGAAGGAAGACAGTACAATTGGATGGATTTAAGAATACTAGGAAGTTGGAAGTTGGAATAATGATCAATTGCCCGATGATAAGTTCAAGGACTAAAGTGATGAGATGGGCCATAACCCACAGGCCCCATGACCTACCAAGAAGCAAGCACATTCTTGCTGAAGGAAAAACCCTGGAGGAAGATACGATGTTTATCGGCAGACAATTTTATAGGAGTAACGCAAAACCTGAGAGTTGTGAAGGAACGATAGATGTTTGTTTGGATTGCAGAATCAATGGGTTATTCCGAACGCAGTTCATGGACAAGGGAAATTCTGCAATGCTTGTGAGGATGACCGAGTGTTAGAATGGGACATTCGCTAAACCATATACAAGGTAATGATTTGGGTGCGGGATGGATTGATCACCATACCGACTTACTCTTATTATTAGCCCTGCTATATGGGATAGTAAATCTAAGTGACTTACCTATAGTAGAGAGACGGCGATATTAAACCTTGTTTAAGCCTTAGAATGGTATAGGTATTTTTCCCTTGTACAAGGCAGCTTTGCCAACCGTAGGTTATATGGTGAGGATCAACCCAGACCCATTTCCTGCAGGAGAAACCATAAATGGTTGACCACTATGAGATATCGAAAGTTGTTTAGTATTGGCGCCAGACCCATCAGCTAAGAAGACCCAGTCATGGAAGCACCTTACCAAGATGGAAGGACGGAAGAATTGTGGTAAAGGTTATGCCACTACCGGAAGAGCCCGGATAAGGAATTATCCTAAAGATCCAAGAAGACCGACACTGATAACAATATGGATGAAGTATATGAGTTTCAATGGAACCGTAACCATGCTTCTAAGGGTGGTAGCACCCCAGGCCCCTGTGATGATCAATGGATTTTGAGAAGACCCCCAAACCCTTAACTTTTTCTTGCTAGCCTCTCCGAATCTCGAGGACGAGATTCATTCTAAGGGTGGTAGGTTTGTAACATCCCAAAATTCTAAATTTTGGAATGTTATATTAAATAGATAGTTTTGTTTGATTGTTTGATTGCTTGAGTGAAATTGAGTGAAATTCGAAACTTTTTGAAAGTTAAATGAGAGGGAATAAAAGGACTTTCCCAAACTTTCACCTTTTGCATTTTGATCTCCGTGAATTCAAATTCTTTTGACCACGAAACCCTAGAGAGAAGATAACATGACTTCTTCCATTTATTTAAATGAAAAGGGGTGTTGAAAATATTTGAATTTCATCTGAAAATATTTCCAGTTCTGAAACTTTAAGCAACTCAATGATTTTCATGAGAGAATATAAAATTAATTCTTCAAAACAAATGAAATATGAGTTGGGAGTTTCAAAGAAACTCAAATTTAAAATCCATTTGAAATTATTATTTTTCAATTTGGGTTATTTGATTTTTATTCAAATTATTTTTCTCCAAAAATGAAAGACATGGAAAATAGGGTAACATGATTCCCTACAATAGAAAATTGGAGAAAAATTAATTTGAAATCATTTTGGTCTTTTTAAAATGATTTTTATTGGATTTTAATAGAGCAATAGCACTCCTTGAATTATTTGAATTTTTCTGGATTTTATTTGACTTTACAAAAATGTCCATGTTGTTGGAAATCTTTTTCTGAAAATTTTGATATATAATATGCCTATATAATATTTTCATTTAGTTTGCTTTTATTTTATTTTAATTTTCCTCTGTTTGTGTTAAAAAAAATCCTCCTCCGGCGCCGAACTGGACCGGCCCAATAGGCCGCGGCGCAACCCAGCCAGCGCGCCGCCGCCGCCTTCCTCCTCGTGCCCATGTGAGACTCCTGCCGGAGTCCGCCGCACCTACGGCGCCGGCCGCCCCTTCCCCAAGCCAGGAGCCGCCCCGGCCCCTTTATAACCCGAGGCACCGCGCCGCACCGCGCCACCCCTCGCGCCGCCGCCGCCGCTGCAGTGCCCCGCCTCTCGCGCCGCCTCGCCGGACTTCACCGCCGCCGCTGCACGCTCCGCCCGCCGCCGCAGCTAGTGCCGCTGCCGCTCCCTGCCGTCGCCGCGCCTCGCCACCGCGCCACCCCTCGCCGCCGCCCCCGCTCGCCGTCGAAGCCGCTGGCGAGATCCGCCGTAACCGCCGCCGTCGCCTCCTCGCCGGAGAGCCATCGGAAAACTGCCACCGCTGCCGGTTTATTTCGCCCGAGCCGGTAAAAGCCGCCGCTTTTTCTTTCAGTTAAAAAAAACCCTAGATCGGTTTTCCACAGAAAACCTAGATCTGATTTTTTATGTTTAGTTATGTAGTGAGCGTTCACTAGTTATGCCTTTGGAGTGAATGGTTTTCGTCGGTTTTGTTTCCGAAGCGAACGTTCGTTAGATAGGTTTTTTTCTTTTTCTGTTTAATTTCGGCCAGGGACCCGTAGGTAATTAGTTTCTTCATAGTTTAGTCCGTGATCTTCAATCTATCACTACTTCTTGCTCGTTTGTCCAAATCCAAGGAAACCAACCCAAACATGTTTTTGAAATTTTAAAATTTCAATTAGATCAGATTTGAATTCAAACTTCGTTTGATCATAACTTGAGTTTCGTAGCTCCGTTTGAGTTGATTCTATTTGCAAAACGAAACTCTTGACCTAAACTTTCTGATAAGGCCAAATTCACCTAATTTTGGTACTATTAGAAATTGTTTTATGTTGCAAGAGTTATTTGCTTGCTTTGATGTTTTCTGAATCGTCTTCTTCGTTCTTTCTGATCTGTTGAGTGATTGCTTATGTGTGGTTACTGTTGCTTGCTTACGATAGATTGACCGGAGTGTGACGAGTAGAGCTATCAAGAGTTTTGAGTGCGAATCATCTTCATCAACATTGCAGGCAAGTTCACACTTTGATCATATTCCTTTCATACCCAGTTTTTATGCATTAGTTTCACCCTCAAACATTGCATGAGTAGGATTGATAACATGTGGGTATTGGGAAGTAGTTGATGAGGTAGGAACCTATTGCCCTGTATTCAAACCTTGGGAGTTACTATTATGTTATGCTTATATTGCCATGCTATGCTCGTAGACGTGGATTGGGTTTGAGAGTATTTCATGACAGATGTGAGATTGTTAATTAATGGTTTACTTAAGTGGCATCTTTAACACACATCTGGGTGGATTGAGGCACCTGGGTATTCCAGTGATTGCCTGTCTAGGCACCTGGGTATTCCAGGATTGCCTGTTTTTTTGGACTGCCACCCAGGCTCAAAGGGATCATGATATTATTCATGCTAGAAACTTCCGTGTGCAGCCACAAGCTACTATGGGCTCTAGCATAGTTGACTAAGTTGTGCGAACTCTTACAGTGGTAGACTAGGAGATGTAGGGGAAAGTAGGTGTAACAGTCTACCCGATCGTAAGGTGCTAGCGCTTCTGAAAGACTATGTCTTGGTCATCCGTTTCTCAAACACCATGTAGTGCGAGAATCCCAACGGAGGAGATCGAGTCTTGTGGGGAAAAGTGCGCAAACCTCTGCAGAGTGTATAAACTAATCATGGTTAGCCGTGTCCCCGGTTATGGATAATTTGAGTATCTAGTACCTGGATTATCATGTGAATCTCATCATGTTACTTTAAATTAAGTTTGTTGGGTTTAATGATGTTACTTAATTGGGATTGAGAATGCTGTCAACCATTCTCAATGTTCAACAACCACCATGATAGTTAAATAAAATCTATTCCTTTGCAGTAGGGAAAAAATGGCTTTTCGCAAAACCCTTATAACCATAGAGCTTTTCCACCAGCCATATATGCATGTAGTGATAGCCATTGTTCATCATTTCTCTCTATGGTGTGAATTTGCCAGTACATTCAATGTACTGACCCTTTGTGGCTGCAACATCTCATGTTGCAGGATTATCTTACGACGAGTAAGTGACACGTTAGGGTTACAATTTCTACACTCAACTTTGCCGTTGGTGTTGATGGGAATCCACAACCTTGTTACTTCCGCTATTTTGGATTGAGGTAATAGTATTTAAGTTACTTTATACATGTGATTTACCTCTTTTATAAACTCTCGAGTATTGTGTGTGTCAGCATACTGATCCAGGGATGACACTTAAGCACAGAGACTTGATCCATTCGGGTCAGGTCGCTACACATGATAGTCCTACTATCTCTTTGAATTCTCCAAACTACACTATATTGGAGAAGTTTGCTCTTATTAAGGATTACATTAATGGGTTGCCTTTTACCCTTGCACATGATGATTTTGATGAATATAATATGCATGTTCTTGCTGCTCCTACTTGCAATTATTATGAGAGAGGAACTATATCTCCACCTCCTTATGTTTCCAACACGATAAAATTACAAGAAACTGCTTATGCGATGTATTTGCCTTTACTTGATGTGCATGAATTGTTCTTGTATGAGATGCCGATGCATAGGAAGAGAGTTAGACTTCGTCATTGCATGATATATGTTGCTTTGTGCTCATTACTAAATGCCAAATCATTGTTAATTAAAATTGTCTTTGATATACCTTGGGATCCGGGTGGATCCATTACTTGAGCACTTTATGCCTAGCTTAATGGCTTTAAAGAAAGCGCTGCCAGGGAGACAACCCGGAAGTTTTAGAGAGTCATTTATTTCTGTTGAGTTCTTTTATAAAGTTTAAAAACAAACAAAAATATAGGGGAACTTAAAACTTTTCGACAAAAGAGAAGCGATTGGAAGTTATGCATTGGAGAAGTGAGGGTCGACCTTGAACAATTTGTTCATGCTCATGGAAACAATGTAGAATTTTTCAGGAAGATACATACAAAAATAATTATCCCCTTGTACAATTCCATTGTATTATAAAAATAATGTGCCAAGATTTGCCTTTAGGATGATTAGATTGCTTCTTGGTATGTGCGGTATAAAAATAGAAACTTTAGTTGTAGCGCGTGAATTTTCATTTTTTACTGGAATGTCAAACGTTTCTCAAACTTTTTGCACAATCTTGCTATAAAAATTGTTTATTTTGTCCTAGTTGTTTAGAATTTTTGGAGTACCAAAAGTATGGTGTCGGTGCACAAAAGGAGGGGTCCTATTTTGTACCCCTTTACTTGTGCGCGGGCACTTGGAGCCGCGCCTGCGACCACACCTAGCGGGACAGAGGAAGGAAGCAAAGCCGCAAGACAACCAGAGCAACGCCAAGCCAGAAAACACGAAGAGCAGAAGGGCGAGGTGAGCTCCCCTGGCAAGGCCCTTGCCGGGGCGGCCTCCACAGCCCCGGCAAGAACCTTGCCGGGGCAACTTGCCCAACACCAGCAGAGCCGCCACCCTTGAGCCCAAGAGTTCCAACACCATCAACCACTTTGGGACCGTGGCTCGGGAGGCACCTCCATGGTGGCATGCAAATCTTTGTGGAGACCAGAAGCACACGAGACTAGATGATGACCAGAAGACAACAATCCTCGGCAAGATCCTTGCCAAGGATACCCACGAGACCCCCGGGAAGACCCTTGCCGAGGACGACCACGATGCCACGGGAAGACCCTTGCTGGGGCCCCGGCAAGACTCTTGCCAAAAACATCCGCGGGGCCGCAGCCAGGCCCACATCTGCAAACACTCCACCGTTCCCATGCAGCTGCCAGCCCACCAGCTAGGCAGGTACCTGCGTGGCGACGTGCGGCCTCTTAGCCGACTCGGCAAGCACCTGCGTGCTGGCATGTAGATCTTCGTGAAGATTCAGCCATCGCACCAACTCAGCAGCTAGCCAGCGTGGCGCTACACGCCTCGTCAGTTCAGACGCATGTCAAAGCCAGGCGAGGCGGCGACAGCTGGGACGAGCTTCCTTGCCGTCCCCAATAAAGCAAGAAGGGCACGTCGGCAGTGCATTAAATGCATTTGTCCTACGGTGCCAGGAGATAGACTTGATTACGGTATAGCTTTCCATCTCCTGTGTGCCACTATGGCATCCCCTTTGACTATAAAAGGAGGCCCGTGGCGTACTGAGAGAGGATTCAGATTTTTTGGACCCTACACGCCTTGTAGCTAGTCCAAGAACACCAGATAAATAGAAACCAGCAGGAGTAGGGTATTACGCATCACTTGCGGCCCGAACCTGGATAATCCCCCCGCGTTAATCTCTCAATCCCGCTCTTTCCACAGCCCTGCACCCGCCAACCGTAGCAAAAAGGGATTCCTCGTGATCCCGTAGGTGTCGTTTCCCCCGACATATGGTATATATTCAGATTGCTACACACTGTCCTGTTTAAGACAGATTCTGTTTTTGATGCATTGTTTTGCTTGTTTTGATGAAACTATTGATTTTATCGGTGGTATAAGCCATGGAAAAGTTATATTACAGTAGCTACAATGCAAAAATAAAATATGAATTGGTTTGCAATAATGCTTAGAGTAGTGATTTGCTTTATTATACTAACGGATCTTACCGAGCTTTCTGTTGAGTTTTGTGAGGATGAAGTGGTCAAAGATTGAGGAGGTCTCCGACCACGGATGGGGCCGGAGACGTGGCCCGCGAGCATCCACGACATTCTGGCGATCGGAGCCAGGCGAGCGGTGTCGTCCGAATCCGAGATGACGAGCCGCGTGCTGCTGGGTCCGGGGGCGGGGCCGTGCTACCCACGGGCGGCGCAGCAGCCTCTACGGCACCCTAGCCGGCGCCCGTGTCGCGCCCCTCCCAGGCCGCATGCGATGAGCAACACCGCGATGTCGGAGCCCCCGGGCACCGCCACGGAAAAAGCACTATGCGCCACTCCCAAGACGAACCAGGCCGACGTGCGTGCTCAGACGCCGGTGCAGGCGGCGCGCGACCGCGAGACCGTGACAGAGCCCCTTCTAACCTGGTTAGAAGTCGGAGTGCATCACGATCTACGTAGATCTCGCTGCCGCCTACGCCAGCAGAAGTGCTGGCGCGCGTGCAGCTGCTCCTCGACTCCCCCCCCCCTGCTGTGGAGAAGTTTGACGAGTGGAGAGCCACCATTCAAAGCCTTGTCAGATTCGCCAACAAAGATGAGCCGCTCCCAGCGGAACCCTCGCACTGGCGTCCTGACGAGTCGGCGCACGCTGGCGGTGGGGGGACCAGAGATGCTGCGACCATGGTGCACTCTCTCCCCCCTCCCCCCCCCCCCCCGCCGCGACCGCAACAATAACAACCGGCCCATCTACCCGAGGTCGGTGACAACATTTCCACCGCATCGTCCGACCCGCGAACCCACCACGACCAACGTCAAGTCCTTCGGGAACGGGCCCAGGAAGATGCTCGAACTACCATCAAACGACGACGGGAGACACACCATCAGTCAGATTGGCGTGCGGGGCCTAATATGGACCACCCGGTGCCGGGGGCCCCGGTGACCTGCTTTACGAGGTGGGTTGTCCAGCCTTTACCCGAGAGCTGCGGCAGTTCTAGTGGCCCTCCCACCGCACATTCAAGCCCGATGTCGCCAAGAAGTACAACGGCAAGACCCATCCGTCAGAGTTCCTCAGCATCTACACCATCACGATGCAAGCTGCTGGAGCTCGCGACGACAAGGTGCTTGCCAATTACTTCTCGTTGGCACTCAAACCCAATGTCATGTCATGGTTGATGCACTTGCCAGTGGATTCCATTTCTTCTTGGTCGGATTTGTGTCATGAGTTTGTTGGCACCTTCACTGGAGGCCACCAAGCTCATGCCCAGGCAAGCGATTTGCACATAATCCCTAGAAAGAAGGAGAAAACATGCGCAAGTACATACAGAGGTTAAGCCGAGTGCAGTACAACATCCCAGATGTTCATCTCGTTGTAGTTATCAGTGCATTCCATCAGAATGTGCGCAACTGCAAGATGCACGAAGAGTTTGCGATGAACAAGGTCAAGGATGTGGCTGAACTTTATGTTCTGGCCGATAGATGTGCTCGAGCTGAAGAGGGGAGGAAGTACCCCGGCGAGGACGCCGCTGCGGAAACCGACTCCACAGACGAAGACACCGCCGCTCCGACAAAGAAGGGCCGGTGCCGCAACAGGAATTGCAAGGGCAAGATTGTGCTTGCTATTGAGGGATCCGGCGAGCTTGGCGCCGCCAAAAAGGCCAAGGCTGACGACCCCGATAGGGAGGTTGCCGGGTGTGCCGCCTGCTTGGCCCTGGCAGCTGCCAACAAGCCAGGAGGCTCCGACAAGTAATACTGCAAAATCCACCGCACCAAGGGCCATGACCTCCAGAACTACCGACAAGTTGAGCTACTTGTTGGAAAGCAGAAGGCTGAATATGAAAGGCGAGACAAGGAGAAAGGTCAGGATGGTGCTGACGGATGCGGCAAGAAGCGTGGCGGCCAAGGGGGTCGCCGCGGCAAAGATAACCAACAAGAGAGGCCCGCTCGGGGCCGCGACAAGAAAGAGGAGGATGATGATCACGACGAGGACGACGAGTTTGGCGAGCACGAGTTCCAGAAGGCTACATAGGCCATGTGCGTCGATGGTGGCGCCTCGTTGCACACCTCACACCGCCAGCTGAAGCAGTGGGCGCGTGAGGTCCCTGCGGCGGAGCCGTCGTTCGATGTCTAGAAGCCCCTGAAGTGGTCTCGCATGCCCATCGTTTTTGACACCGAGGATCACCCTGATCGCATAACTGCGGTCATGTGTTTGCCATTGTTGGCCTCACCAACAATACGCAACCTCAAGGTGACAAAAGTGCTGGTTGACGGTGGGGCTGGTCTGAATTTGATCTCGCCCGCTGTGATCAAGAAGCTGCAGATTCCTGATGGAGACCTCGAAGAGACGGGCACGTTTCAAGGGGTCAACCCAGGAAGGAGCCAGGCTAAAGGTAAAATCACGCTGCCCATTATGTTTGGAGGCGAGCTGAACTATAGGACGGAGAAGATCGTCTTCGATGTTGCCGAGATCCCCTTGCCATACAATGTGATCCTTGGCCGCCCAGCGCTGGCCAAGTTCATGGCGGCGTCCCACTACGCCTACAACACGCTAAAGATGCCAGGGCCGCTAACCATCATCACCGTCCCCTCCGACAAGAAAGATGCGCTCATCCGTGCCGATCAACTTTACCAAGAGGCAGTCGCAGCAACTGCGGCGAAGACACTTGCCCCTGTCGCTGAAGCTCCAGGGAAGAAGAAGGCCGACAAGACCTCTTCCGGCGAGACCTCTTGCACCCACTCCGATAAGCGCACCTCTTTGGAGTGCTGCGCTCCCATTGAGGACGTGCCAGAGAGCTCCGCCAGCAAGAGCAAGAAGTCCAAAGCTGCACCACCAAAAACAAAGAAGGTGTCCATCAAGGAGGACGACACGGGCGGGGCTTTCACCATAAGCTCCACCGTCGACAGCAAATAGGAAAGCGCGCTTGTCGCCTTCCTACGGGCGAATGTCGATGTGTTTGCATGGCAAGCATCCGACATCCCCGGCGTTCCCAGGGAGGTGATTGAGCACCATCTTGATGTTAGTCCTCATGCGCAGCCCGTCAAGCAGAAGGTCAGGAAGCAAGCTTTGGAGCGACAAGAGTTCATCATAGAAGAGATCAGGAAGTTGGAGGCGGTAGGCCTGGTTAGAGGAGTACTCCACCCCACGTGGTTGGCCAATCCGGTAGTGGTGCGTAAGGCAAATGGGAAGTGTAGGCTGTGTATTGATTACACAGATATCAATAAAGCTTGTACAAAGGGTCCTTTCCCCTTGCCACACATCGACCAAATTGTAGACTCCATTGCCGGGTGTGACATGCTGTCATTCCTCGATGCCTATTCAGGATACCACCAGATCTTCATGATGAAAGAAGACGAAGAGAAGACCGCGTTCATCATGCCATGTGGTACGTACTATTTTGTATAGATGCCTTTCGGGTTGAAGAGCGCCGGTTCAACGTTTGCCCGAGCGGTCCAAATTGGTTTTGAGCCCCAGCTACATAGAAATATGGAAGCCTATATGGATGATATAGTGGTCAAAACCAAGGACAGGGCCACGCTCGTACAAGACCTAGAAGAAACATTTGCAAATCTGCATAAGATCAACCTCAAGCTCAACCCAGAGAAGTGCGTGTTCGGTGTCCCGTCCGGCAAACTTCTTGGGTTCTTTGTGTCTCAGCGTGGAATTGAAGCAAATCCCAACAAGATCAAGGTGATCGAGCAGATTGAAGCACCGAAGCGGGTCAAAGACATTCGTAGGCTCGCCGGCTGTGTTGCCGCCCGGAGTAGATTCATCTCCAAATCTGCTGAGCGCGCCCTCCCCTTTTTCAAAGTTTTGAAAAAGGCGGGTCCATTAAAGTGGACTCCGGAGGCAGAGGCTGCAGTACAAGATTTGAAGAGGTATCTCTCCTCCATGCCGATACTAGTCGCGCCCAAAACCGCAAGAGTCGTTGCTGCTATACTTGGCAGCAATGGATCAAGTGGTCAGTGTCACGCTGGTGGCGCAGAGGGAACTTGAGGAAGAGGCAGCAGTAGCAGCGGAGCCATCGGGTGACGGGTCGGGGCCATCCCCGGCAGGGTCTGACGCCAGCAAGATAGAACCCACGACGAGACCCGATCCCGGCAAGGCGGAGTCGAAGCATATGAGCAAAGTAGGACAGAAGAAGAAGATGGTGCAACACCCAGACTATTTTGTTAGTTCCCTCTTGCAGGGGGCTAGGTCAAGATATTCTGGTATGGAGAAGCTACTCTTCAACCTCATCATGCCCTCGAGAAAGCTGCACCACTATTTCCAAGCACATGAGATCACCGTCATCACGCGCCTCCCGTTGCAACGAATCTTGGACAACCGAGATGCGACTGGGAGGATTGTGGAGTGGGCGTTGGAGCTGTCGAGCTTTGTACTCAAGTTTGAAAGTAGTTCAACAATCAAGAGCCGAGCCCTGGCGGAGTTCATAGCAGAATGGACCGCAACGCCCGACGAGGAGATTCAAGAGACCACCCTCCCCGGCAAGGAGACGAGCAGTGAGTGGATTATGTACTTTGATGGAGCTTTCTCACTCCAAGGTGCTTGTCCTGGTGTATTGCTCGCCGCGCCCACCGGAGAGCGCCTCAAGTACGTAATCCAGATGCACCTTCCTCGGGAAAAATCAAAGAACAACAAGGCAGAGTACGAGGGATTGTTGGCCGGTCTTAGGATCGCGGCAGACCTTGGAATCAGAAAGCTCATCGTCAGAGGTGATTCACAACTCATCATCAAGCAAGTAAACAAGGACTACCAGAGCTCGTTGATGGAGGCCTATGTGGATGAAGTGAGGAAGTTGGAAGAGCGCTTTGACGGATTGCAAGCAGAGCATGTTCCTCGAGCGGAGAACGACATTGCCGATGACTTGTCAAAGCATGCTGCCCTCAAGTTGCCTATGGAACTAGGTACCTTTGTGCTTCAGCTAACTAACCCATCCGTTGAACCATCAGCAGGTTAGAACAAACGAAGGAAGGCAGGCCCCGGCAAGTACTTTCCCGCTGAGCTCCCAGGAGCCGCCGGCAAGGACGTTGCCGAGAGTCCCAAGCTTGCCGGAGGGCGGCAACCCTCAGCAGGGCCTCACGCCCTAGCCATAAAAGCAGCTGCCCTTATGGCCGAACATGAGCCTTTAGTCCTTGCCGTCGAGCCCCAGGCTCCGGCATGGGCGCAGCCCACCATCCGTTTCCTCCAAATAGGAGAGCTCCCCGAGGAGCAGGAAGAAGCAGAGAAAGTAACCCGTCGGTCCAGCATGTACCAGTTTGTGGATGATGCCCTCTATAGGAGAAGACTGAACGGTGTGAAATTGAAGTGCATTTCTTGAGAGGACGGACTAAGGTTGTTGGCAGAGATACATGGAGGCATGTGTGCCTCCCACATAGGGTCAAGGGCTCTTGCCGGCAAAGCGTTCCGGCAAGGTTTCTTCTGGCCCACCACCCTCCAGGATGCAACTGCACTAGTAACCAAGTGTGAAGCGTGCCAGTTCCATTCAAAGAAGCTTCATCAACCCGCCCAAGCTCTTCAGACAATCCCTCTTTCCTGGCCATTTCCAGTCTGGGGGCTCGACATACTGGGCCCCTTTCCCTGTGCTGTCGGGGGCTTTAAGTACTTGTACGTCGCGATTGACAAGTTCACAAAGTGACCGGAAGTGGAGCCAGTGAGAAAGGTAACAGCACAGTCAGCCGTCAAGTTCTTCAAGGGACTAGTCTGCCGTTTCGGTGTGCCGAACAGAGTCATCACCGACAACGACACGCAGTTCACGAGCCGCACCTTCGTGCAGTACATTCAAGACCTCGACAGCAAGGTCTGTTTTGCTTCTGTTTCCCATCCCAGAAGTAACGGCCAGGCTAAGAGGGCGAATGCAGAAGTGCTACGGGGCCTCAAGACCAGGACTTTTGACAAGCTACACAAGTGCGAAAGGCGCTTGATTGATGAGTTGCCAACGGTTCTTTGGTCAATCAGGACGACACCAAATCGAGCCACTGGCCAGACACCCTTTGCCCTGGTATATGGGCAGAAGAAGTTCTCCCCACTGAACTCATATACGGGTCACCTCGAGTGCTCGCTTATGATGAGCTTGAGCAAGAGTAGTTGCGCCAAGATGATGCGACGCTCCTTGAGGAAGATTGTCTTCGGGCTACTATGCAAGCCGCTTGCTATCAGCAAGCCTTGCGCCGCTATCATAGTGATACGTCCATTTTGCATCATGCTTTTATATCGATATTTATTGCATTATGGGCTGATATTCCACATTATGTCACAATACTTATACCTATTCTCTCTTATTTTACAAGGTTTACATGAAGAGGGAGAATGCCGGCAGCTGGAATTCTAGGCTGGAAAAGGAGCAAATATTAGAGACCTATCCTGCACATCTCCAAAAGTCCTGAAACTCCACGGGAGCACTTTTCAGAATATATAAAAAATACTGAGCGCAAGAAGTACCAGAGGGGGGCCACCCACCAGCCACGAGGGTGGGGGCGCGCCCTACCCCCTGGGCGCGCCCCCTGCCTCGTGGGCCCCTGGTGGCCCTCCGATGCCCATCTTCTGCTATATGAGGTCTTTCATCCGAGAAAAAATCAGAAGCAAGATTACGGGACGAAACTCTGCCGCCACGAGGTGGAACCTTGGCGGAACCAATCTAGGGCTCCGGCGGAGCTGTTCTGCCGGGGAAACTACCCTCCAGGAGGGGGAAATCATCACCATCGTCACCACCAACGATCCTCTCATCGGGAGGGGGTCAATATCCATCAACATCTTCACCAGCACCATCTCATCCCAAACCCTAGTTCATCTCTTGTATCCAATATTTGTATCCAAACCTCAGATTGGTACATGTGGGTTGCTAGTAGTGTTGATTACTCCTTGTAGTTGATGCTAGTTGGTTTACTTGGTGGAAGATCATATGTTTAGATCCATTATGCATATTAATACCCCTCTGAGTATGAACATGAATATGCTTTGTGAGTAGTTACGTTTGTTCCTGAGGACATGGGAGAAGTCTTGCTATTAGTAGTCATGTGAATTTGGTATTCGTTTGATATTTTGATGAGATGTTGTCATCCCTCTAGTGGTGTCATGTGAACGTCGACTACATGACACTTCACCATTGTTTGGGCCTAGAGGGAGGCATTGGGAAGTAATAAGTATATGATGGGTTGCTAGAGTGACAGAAGCTTAAACCCTAGTTTATGCGTTGCTTCGTAAGGGGCTGATATGGATCCATATGTTTCATGCTATGGTTAGGTTTACCTTAATACTTCTGTTGTAGTTGCGGATGCTTGCAATGGGGGTTAATCATAAGTGGGATGCTTTTCCAAGTAAGGACAGCACCCAAGCACCAGTCCACCCACATATCATATTATCAAAGTACCAAACATGAATCATATGATCGTGATGAAAACTAGCTTGACGATAATTCCCATGTGTCATCGGGAGCGCTTTACTTCATATAAGAGTTTATCCAGGCTTGTCCTTTGCTACAAAAAGGATTCGTCCATCTTGCTACACCTTATTTACTTTTATTACTTGCTACTCGTTACAAATTACCTTATCACAAAACTACCTGTTACCGATAATTTCACTGCTTGCAGAGAATACCTTGCTGAAAACCGCTTATCATTTCCTTCTGCTCCTCGTTGGGTTCGACACTCTTACTTATCGAAAAGGCTACGATAGATCCCTTACACTTGTGGGTCATCAAGACTATTTTCTGGCACTGTTGCCGGGGAGTGAAGCGCCTTTGGTAGGTGGAATTTGGTAAGGAAAAATTTATATAGTGTGCTGAAATTTACTTTCACTTGTTACTATGGAAAGTAATCCTTTGAGGGGCTTGTTCGGGGTATCTTCACCCCGACCGGTAGAGAAAATAGTTTCTCCTCAACCTACTGAACCTACTGAAATTTTTTACTTTGAAATTCCTTCGGGTATGATAGAGAAACTGCTAGCTAATCCTTTTGCAGGAGATGGAACATTACATCCTGACTTACACTTAATCTATGTGGATGAAGTTTGTGGATAATTTAAGCTTGCAGGTATGCCTGATGATGTTATCAAGAAGAAGGTCTTCCCTTTATCTTTGAAGGGAGATGCATTGACATGGTATAGGCTATGTGATGATATGGGATCATGGGACTACAAACGGTTGAAATTGGAATTCCATAAGAAGTTTTATCCTATGCAGCTTGTTCATCGTGATCGTAATTATATATATAATTTTTGGCCTCGCGAAGGAGAAAGCATCGCTCAAGCTTGGGGCAGGCTTAAGTCAATGTTATATTCATGCCCCAATCATGAGCTCTCAAGAGAAATAATTATTCAAAAAATTTATGCTCGGCTTTCTGACAACAATCGATCCATGCTCGATACTTCTTGTACTGTTTCCTTTATGATGAAGACTATTGAATTCAAATGGAATTTATTGGAGAGAATTAAATGCAACTCTGAAGATTGGGATCTCGACGAAGATAAGGAGTTAGGTATAACACCTAAGTTTGATTGTGTTAAATCTTTTATGGATACCAATGTTTTCCATAAATTTAGCACTAAATATGGACTTGACTCTGAGATAGTAGCTTCTTTCTATGAATCCTTTGCTACTTATGTTGATCTACCTAAGGAGAAGTGGTTTAAATATCATCCTCCCATAGAAGTAAAAGTAGTTGAACCTATTAAAGTTGAAGAAAAGACTATCACTTATAATGATCCTATTGTTCCTACTGCTTATGTTGAGAAACCACCTTTCCCTGTTAGAATAAAGGATCATGCTAAAGCTTCAACTGTGGTTCATAGAAGTAATATTAGAACTTATGCACCCCCTGAGCAAGTTAAAGTTGAACATAATATTGCTATTGTTAAAGATCTCTTGGTTGATAATATTGATGGGCATGTTATTTACTTTTGTGATGAGACTGCTAGAATTGCTAAACCTGGTGCTAAAGATAAACATAGACCTGTGGTAGGCATGCCTGTTATTTCTATTAAAATAGGAGATCATTGTTATCATGGCTTGTGTGATATGGGTGCTAGTGCTAGTGCAATACCTATTTCCTTATACAAAGAAATTACCGATTTCATTTGCCATAGCACCAGCTGTACCACAGAAAAATCCCACTCCAGCAAAAAGTACAGCAAGTCCACCAGCCGAAGACCTATCCCAACTACAGAGACAGCCAATTCCTGCAGATTGGAACCCCATTCCATTTATTCCCAGTTTAAAAGACAATGCTTTCAATGTTGTTAGGGACTACGTGCATATATTCCCATCATGGGAAGATTATTGTGAAGACAAACACCATTTTCACATCTTCCTGTCCAACTTACGTGTAAGTGCTATTATTCATGGTTATTATTTTCCTGTTTTCTGCTAATTGAACACATCAATGATTTACATTACATTGTTGTAACTAGGCGAGGGTCAATCTGGATAGTCATGACGAGCAAATCTTGCTTGTGCTTTTCAAGGAAGCATTGCAGCAGTATCGGTGTTACCTGAGGAAATCACACTTTGATGGCAAGTCTATAAACGAATTTCCGGTGAAGTCTCATGTGCTAAATTTAGAAGACATTGAATGGAAAAACCTCGTTATGCACTGGTCTCGTTCCCAGGATGAGGTACTGTCTATGAAATCACATGACAATTTGAACTTCTACTTTTCCGCATGTGCCTTACGGATCTTTTTTGCAGGAAATCTGCTCGAAGAAGAATTCCGGTTTGACAAGAGCGACAGGATATCGCAAATATGCTGCCGCTGCTTTGCTCTTGTTAGTACCTGTTGTCCTGTATCACTGTACTTGCATACATACCTGGTTCATTATGTGACAGCAGTATGCATGATAGCTTGCTTATCAATTGTTCACTCCAAATTATCTGATCTGTATGAATGGTTACATTAGTGTAGAATATTACCAATGCCAATGTTTTTTTAGCTCTGCATTGTTCTTGTAAGTACATGCTGTCCTTTGTCAGTGTACTTATAATGACAGGTAGTTGTTCATGTACCATCACTCTGTAGCTTATTTTCCTTTGCCCTCCATTTTCTACACATTAGATCTATATTTACTCTTACCATAAGGTTGGTACTAAAGAAGTTTAGCTGTGCATTGCTCTTGGCTGTACCTTTTGCCTGTATCGCTGCACTTACATTTATAGCTACTTGGTTATGTAGCATCACTCTTCATCTTATCTTAAATATTCTCCATTTTTTCGTATATTATCACATCTATATTTACTCTTAACAAAATGTAGAATAAAGGCAATTCTTTTGAAGAAGATTCTGTGGTAAACTTCTTGAATTCCCCCCCCCCCATCAGCATGGACAAGGCCTTTATAGAGCCTGTCTTCACCAATAATGTAAGTTTTTCCATCTCAAGCCTTCAAACTTTGTTGTATATATTTGGTTAGGCATGACTGCAATAGCTATTTATTTTTTGTGTTTGCATCAAATTGCTTGTTTAAAGTTTATTATGTAGTTCATAAACAAAAGTTTGTCCTTTCTCAATTTAAGTTTTCAGTTGTACAACCAAGTTCCTTCTTCATACCATGTAAATTAAACTATACAGAGCAAGTGATCTTCTTTTGCACTGCATGTATGCTTCTGTTCTTCATCCGTAATCCAGTGGTGTGGTGCACCTACCCACTACAGCACAATGTCATATTCTGCAATGTCTTAACTATGAACAATGTCATATCATTCTACTATTATTTAAACCGTCTCTTTATTTGCCAATCTGAAATGGTATAAATTGACAGCACACTAACCATTGATACTTATGAGTTCTTGATCTGTAATCCAGTGGTGTCGTGAAGCTGCCAACTCCTTCACAATGTCATTTCCTTCCATGTCTTGACCTGAACAATACCATATTGTGTTAATGCAATTTTAAACTGTGTCACTTTATTCGTCAGTAAGAAATGTGATGAATTGTCAGCACTGATACTTTTATGTGCAAAACCTGTCATCTGTCTGCTTGTTTATCTTTCAGAGTGAGGAAGATATAAGTGTTGAACAAGCGCAGTCTCATCATCTTGCTCAGCTGCTTGCGCTGCAGCTCCCCAGCAGGGCTAACCTTTCTTGAACTCTATTGAAGTGCTGTCGGTTTCATATATTATTTTGTTAGCGTGTTTATTTGCACTGGTGGCGTTCTTTAATGCCCAGTGTATGTAATCTGTTGTCTGCTTGTGCTTTATTATCATAGTGGCGAACTTTGATGCGTAGTGGATGTAATATACCGTAATTTCTTTATTGTATAGTCTAGGTTTTTTCTTATTCACGATGCTGCAGTTATTTTACTGTATATATATCCTGTCTTCGCAGTAAACCGGCCAAACCGTAAAATTACGGTACATAATCGGGCCGTCATGCAATCACGATGTACGTTGGGCCTGAAACGTGCCGAACAGCTCACGGGCCGGCAGTAGCCCGAAATGAACCCCGGCCCATGATTGTGCGAATCAAATCACGGGCTTTTAACATGCCAAAATTGTCTCGGTCCTTGTTTGGCCCAATCAGATATAGGCTACGAGCAGGCCGGATGCAAACCGGGCCGTAGTTAGGCCCAACTATATGATGGGCTTTTAACAGGCCAAAATTAATATAGGGCCGAAATGTTAAACGGGCCCTTAACAGGCCAAAACTAATATCAGGCCGAATTCTAAGTGGGCCTTTAGCAAGTGGGCCCAAAAGCATAGTGTCCAGTTGATGGGCCGAATCTGATATGGGCCATAATTGAGCCCAAAGCCTCTTAAAGGGCCGGACCTGATCTGGGCCGTAATTTGTCCCAAAACGTGGCAGGCTTTTAACGGGTCGGATCTCATATGGGCCACTATTAGGCCCGGAGCGTCTCAAGCCATTAATGGACCGGATTAAATATGGGCCGGCATTTGGCCCAAAACATGGCAGCCAGTTAATGGGCCGGCCTACTAGGGTCCTCAAAATCTTGTGGGCCTACAGCTGGGCCGGCCCATTAATGTCGGTGACATCTCGTGGGCCTTTAGCTGGGCCGTCCCATTATGATCCGCAAGAATCTTGTGGGCCTTTACCTGGGCCGGCCCATTATGGCACACACAAATCTTGTGGGTCTTTACCTGGGCCGGCCCATTATGGCCCGCAAAATCTTGTGGGCCTTTAGCTAGGCTAGCCCATTATGGTCCGCAAAATCTCGTGGGCCTTTAGCTGGGCCGGCCCATTAGGGTTCGCAAAATCTTGTGGGCCTTCAGTTGGGCCGGCCCATTTAAACTTGATGGGTCGGTCCACGTGTCAACATATCATAGGCGTGTCTCGCCCATTGGATGAATGACACCTGTGCCAACGCGGACCTGACACGTGTCTCCTCCAGCCAATGATGATTTTACATGTGGAAAATCCCCATTGGTCGGGGTTTTTAATGTGTTATCGAATCCAAAATCCGACCCAATAGCTTAACGGCGTTCCGTTACGGTGGATGCCACGTGTCGGTCACCCTTGACGAAAGCACTTCTATGACGCGCGATTTATCGTCATGGAAGTGGACACTTCCGTGATGATAATTTTGGTAATGTCATGGAACACTTCTACGACAGCACAGGTATGACTATCTTGATTCTGTCATAAATTTGTCATGGATGTACATGCATGACAAAAAACGCGACCTACTGTGACAAACACGTATCATCACGGAAGTGTATTTTTTGTAGTGTCTCCTATGTTGTCACTTTCATATACTAGTGGGAATTTTTCATTATAGGATTAGATGCACACTGTAACACCCAATATGCGACTATACTCCATACGTGTCGAGGCACGACTTGGGGCATAAGCGCATATTGGTATGGTCGCAAGAGTGGTTGTATCTTTGCACATCTCATGTACTGAATAGATAGAATATGAGATTTGGCTTACAATCGCCACAATGTCACACAATATCATCAAGTTATACAATCATTCAAGATGAACACAGAGTCCGGCTACGGACGAAGTCAAACGAATAAAAGACAACCACCCAACCTAAGTCCCGATCGACCCTACTGGGCACCACTACTGATCATCCGAAAAGGAAACATAGTAACGGCCAAGGTCTTCGTCGAACTCCCACTTGAGCTCAGTGGCATCACATGCATCAGTCTCATCGGTACCTGCAACTATGTTTGTAGTATACTATGTACCACGGGGACTCAGCAATCCTATTGCCCACGGTGTCAAGACTATCAAAACTTAAAGGTAAGGTATGGACATAAGGTGGAGTTGCAGCAAGCGCTAAGCATTGTATGGTGTCTAACTTACGAATGTAAGAATAAGATGAGAAGCTACGCAAACGGTCATAATCTTGTAATGATCAAGAAGTGATCCTGAACTACTTACGTTCAAACATAACCCCACCATGTTCTCTTCTCGAACCTCGTCGAAAAGAGACCTTCACGGTTACACACACGGCTGGTGTATTTGAAAGAGTTTGGTTTCAGGTTCACTACAACCGGATATTGAAAACTCTCGTCTGCCACATAACTGCGGGCACGGCTCTCGAAAGATTAAACCCTGCAGGGGTGTCCCAACTTAGCCCATGGCAAGCTCACGATCCGCGGAGACAATTCTCCATCTCGGGACCCTACGATCAGACTCGGAATCCCGGTGCACAAGACATTTCGACAATGGTAAAACAAAACCAGCAAGACCTCCCGACGTGTAGACACCCTGATAGTAGCCGCGCGTATCTCGTCTTAGGCCATGATCGGATGAGCGCAGCGTACAACAACTGAGACCCGAGTTTCCATGGGGGGAAGCTGCACACGACTCTAGTTTAGACCAACACTCATGAGGAGCATTGGCCCGGGTTGTTGATTAAGAATCCTCGGGTTAATCACTCCCTGTGCAAATTTTAGTTGTTATTAGGCAAATGGTAAAACCAATGTTGGGCCTTGTTGGAAAAGTTTTATTCAAAGCGAACTGCCAACAGGGGCCCATAAACCCTCACCGTGTTAGGGACGCAAAATCAAGGAACATAACACCAGTATGACGGAAACTAAGGCGGCAAGAGTGGAACAAAACACCAAGCAAAAGGCCAAGCCTTCCACCCTTTACCAAGTATATAGATGCATTAATTAAATAAGAGATATTGTGATATCCCAACATATCCATGTTCCAACATGGAACAAACTTCATGGCACCTGCAACTAGCAACGCTATAAGAGGGGCTGAGCAAAAGCGGTAACATGCCCAAACAACGGTCTGCTAGGAAGGTGGGTTAGAGGCTTGACATGGCAATATGTTAGGCTTGATAAACAAGTGGTAGGTAGCGCGACATAGTGATAGAATGAACAACTAGCAAGCAAAGATAGAAGTGATATCAGGGGTAATGATCATCTTGCCTGCAATGTTTTCAGAGGTATCGAATCCTTGCTCCTCGTGAACGTACTCGACAGGGTCCTCGAACACGAACTCGTCTCGCGGCTCTACCCAAAGCAAGAACGCAAGCAACAGAACGACAAACAATCATGGTGCAATGCGCAAGCAACATGATGCAAGACATGGCATGGAATGCAAGATAAGATGTGCAATGCATATGAGGTGCTTCGGAAGGGGTGTAAACGAGACGGAAGGAGAAACGATGAACATGGCACAATCTTGGTAACCCAAGCATGCCACTGGACTGACTGATAGATTTCGGTTGAAATCGACATAAAGATCACCGAAAATGGATGCATGGTTTGAAAATGACAAGCCAAACAAGATGCAACTCAATTTGTTGAAAACAACAATATGGCCACTTAGATGCATAGTTTAAACATGCTACAGCACCCAAACATGAAAAAAAGGCATGGCAGTGAAGTACATATCAAGCACTACAAAACATTATTACTGAGCTACTGCTAGAAACCACTAGAGCATGACTAAAACATCATGGCAAAATGCAAATGCTAACAGCTTTACAGACTTGGTGAAAATACTGGACATGATAGAAACAACATCAGGTTGCAATGTTTAGAGCTAGTAAACTACATGTTATAGGGACACATCATGGCAAACAAGATCATGGAATGTTAGAACAAAATGCACTTAACAAAACACCCTTAGTGAACTTGTTCCAAAGATCTACAGAAAAGATGATAGCACCAATGCAAACATGGCAAGTGATATGACTGATTTCAGACTTGGTAGAATATGCATGGCATGACAAAACAAATTCATGTAGGCATGTTTACAAGCTTGTGGCACTCATCACAGTGCGCTTCATGGCATGGAATAAAATCTAGCATGAAGTAGACATGAAAAAGAAGCTACACATGTGCTAAACAATCACATAGCATATTTGAATTTAATCTCCCATAAATGACAACAGTAACATGATGTAAAATAGAAGGTGTACAAACTTGATCAAATGCAGAAACTAATGCCACCACTAGAATACTTGGATTTTTCTACCCCAAAACCATATATAATATGCCTAGGTTGCAGTAGAAAAATCCCAACAATTTTGCAAAACAAATACTGCCTAATATGGAATATGTAGAAAAGGCAACTTCCATAAATGGAACGTCCAGAATAGGACTTGCCTGAATAGGAAAGATTTTGTCTGCCTGAAACGGAATATGGGAATAAATAGAAGAAAAGGAAGAAAAGTGGAGAGGGGATGACAGGTGGGACCTGGCCCCTGACTCGCTGACTAGTGGGTCCCACGGGGTCCCACATGGCAGTGGTTGTGTGGCTGGCTTCCAAAACAGAGGAAGCAGAGGAGCGGGCCGACGCGGGCACAGAGCGGTGGAGGGGCTCGCCGGAGTTGCCTCCGGTGGCCTATCAGAACGACGGAGGGGCGCATCGGGGTGACCAGAGGATCCTGCACCCGCGGGTGTTACAAAATGCACAGGACGACAACGGAGGCGTCGGCGGTGAGGTGCTATAGAGGCGGCGTAGCGAGGATGGACGCGCCGAAGCGGGGGAGCTAAATGGGCGGCAATGAGCACGGATCGAGCGACTGCGACGCGGGGACACGCCGAACATGCGCAACAAGCAAAAGGGGGCCAGTGCACTCACCGGAGACGAGGTCTGACTACGGCGCGTTCGAGTGCTCATGGCAGCATACGGCAGAGCGCTCTAACGAGAGGGAAAAGGGGATGGGGAGGTGCGCAATCTCACCACCAACACGATGGGGTGCTCGGCTTGGTGTGAAGTGGACGGAGACGATGATGGCGGCGATCGAACAGGTACGGTGGCCGGAGTCGAAGAAGAAGATGAGGTCATGCTGCAGAGGGCTCCTGCTACCGTAGTCAACGACGGGGACGTAGTCGGCGACGGGGAAGAAGAAGGACACTGTTTGCAAGATGGGGGTCGACGAGGAGCACGCCGCCGACGAGCCCGTGCTCCTAAATGCGCTCGGGAGGCTGCGAACTTGGTGGATCTGGTGGCTAAACGCACCTGGCGGTGGCGGTGGATGGGAGAGGGAAACCCTAGGGTTTCCCTAGACAAGGAGGTGGCTATAAAGGGGGGCCAAGGCGATGGGATGCAGCGGCGACGCGCTCGAGCTCGCGGTCCCCATGCCGTGGCGAGAGGAGGACGAAAAGTGGGTTGGAGCTACAGGGCCTCGCTGACTCGTGGGGTTGGCCTAGACACGTGGACGAGCTCTAGCGGGGGGCGAGCGGGTGCGTGGGTGAGAAAGGGAGAGCGGTTTGCGCGCCTGGACTGTGGGCTGGCTGGCGCGCGGGGCCAGCCAGGCCGCCTGGTAGACGAGGCCCGGGTGGCTGCTGCTGTTGCTGGGTTGTGCTGCTGCTGCTTTTCTTTTTCCTTTCTTTTCTTCAGACAGAAAATCAAAGAGAAAAGCACAGGGGATTGTAGAGGGGTTTGAGAGATATGAAAATATCTACATGACCCTGGATTTATGCACATAATTACAAAAATGGTTTGGAAACTTTTAGAGGAAGAAAAATATTCCAAGTTTGAATTAGATTCAAACTTGAGGCATTTTTGACCCCAACCAAACCAAGTCCAAATGGGATGAAATTTTGCAGAGAGGTTTTGGACAGGTAGAAAGATTTATAGGGAGAATATGAACATTTATGGAGGAGGGTAAGATGGCACTTGCAAAAAAGAAAGAAAAGAGAATGAGAGGTGGTAATGAGTGAAGGGGGATGATTATGCTTGGATCTACATAGAACATGCCACAAAGCAATGAGCTATACCATGAAGATGCACATGATGATGAGAATATGCAAAACAACCCCAAGCACAATGCAACATATGATGAGGCCATGATGCAACAATTAATGGAAAAAATGAATATGACAAGAAATGGTAATACAATGCAATATGAAACAAAGCAAAACCCCAAAATGAAAACAACAAGGAGGAAACCACTTGGGATTGATCATGACAAGGTTAGATACATTGCCAAATATGGAAGTTTTACATATGGGGTGTTACAACTCTCCTCCACTACAAGAGGATCTCGTCCCAAGATCTAGGACTAAGAGAACTCCGGATATTCGGAACGGAGGTGATCCTCGCGCTCCGGGTCAAAATCTCTGGTGGCCAAGACTTCTCGTCACGGTTTTTACTGGTTAACGGTTCACGTTGATGCAGAGGATCTAGTCAACAGATGTGATGGATGTCAAAAGTTCGCACGACGAGCACATGTGCTGGCTCAAGAGCTCCGGATGATTCTAATCACTTGGCCATTTGCGGTCTGGGGGCTTGACATGGTGGGACCTTTCAAAAGGTCTAAGGATAAAAAGACACATCTCTTAGTGGCAGTTGATAAATTCACTAAGTGGGTTGAGGCGGAGCCAGTGAGTAAGTGTGATGCGGCCACGGCGGTTCAGTTCATGAAAAAGGTGATCTTCCGTTTTGGTTTTCCACACAGCATTATCACTGACAATGGCACTAATTTATCCCAAGGGGCTATGGAGGAGTTTTGTCAATGTGAGCATATTCGGCTTGATGTTTCTTCCGTAGCTCATCCTCAATCTAATGGTCAAGTTGAGAGAGCAAATCAGGAAATTTTAAAAGGTCTCAAGCCCCGGCTTATGGTTCCCTTACAGCGACCGCCGGGTTGTTGGGTAGAGGAGTTACCCTCGGTGTTGTGGAGTATCAACACCACACCTAACAGGTCTATAGGTTACACACCCTTTTTCATGGTATATGGAGCAGAAGTAGTGTTGCCTAGTGACATCCGTCATGACTCGCCCCGTGTGGCAGCTTATGTTGAAGCTAATAATGAACAAGCCAGACAGGATGCGCTCGACTTGTTAGATGAATAAAGAGACTTAGCAGCGGCTCGATCAGCAATTTATCAACAGGACATGCACCGTTATCACAGCCGTCGGGTTAAGTCCAGGACTTTTCAGGAAGGCGACCTGATGCTCCGGCTCATCCAGGATTTGTCAGATGCACACAAGTTATCCCCACCTTGGGAAGGACCCTTTGTGGTCAGCAAGAACTTAAACAACGGGTCATATTACCTCATTGACGTTTGAGAGCACAAAGACTCACGTAAGTGGAGGAGGAGACCCGCTGGCCGTGGAACATTGCTCAACTTCGGCCATACTACACCTGAGCCACCGGCTCTCATCATGTACATACTTTAACATTGTATATACCATGATAAGCAATAAAGTAAGACCATCGGTCTCTTTTCTTTTCAAAGGTTATGCATCTTTGTTATTTCTTATTTTCAAATGACTATTAAGGAGCTGATCATATTTGAATCAAGTCTAACCTTTTTTGGTCCAACTTATGATCGTATTCGAATCTAGCTGCAATATCATGGTCACTTGGGGGCTTCCTGTTCAAACATAGTTCGTATTCGAACCAAAGAGAACATAGCTGTCGTAACCCTCTTGATCGGCTCAAGGCCAAACTCACTTGTGGGCTTCTTGATCGTATCTGAATCATAGCTTAACCCCTTTTGGGTCCGACTTGGATCGTATTCGAATCAGGGTCGTTAAAAACCTCTCAAGGTCATTTGGGGGCTTCCTGTTCAAACATAGGTCGTATTCAAACCAAAGAGAACATAGCTGTCGGTACCCTCTTGATCGGCACAACGCCAAAGCCACTGGGGGCTATATGGTCGTATTCGAACCTTAGCTTAACCCCTTTGGTCCGGTTTACTGATCGTATTCGAATCAGAAGCCCCTAACCTTTCAATACAAAGTTAAATTGTACTTATCATCTGTTGTTTGCCTTTTAGTGTTTTGTTGTCTCAATATTACAATTAATTAGCCTGATCTTCTTCGCCGGCCGGACTATTTGACAACAAAGCCACCAAGGTATGATGATCATTAAGTATTCAGAAGCATTGACTTCTCAAAAAAATCAAGTTATCAACTTCATTCGCCGGGTCATTTAAACCGGTGGTCTAAGGATCAAAGGTACACGTATGGCTATTGTTTATACGCAATTGCCTGCTGCATTAACCAAAGGGTTAGTTTTCAGCCTTTGTTCTCTTTTTATATCTGTTTCTGTTTTTTATTATGGTAAACATATTGGCTATAAGCCGGGTGTTCTAACCCGTTCGGTACTAAACCGCCAAGCCAGTCTTTTTCCTTGTATCTATAGGAACAGAGCTGAAATATTACCGGGACAACCATAAGTATGATGCACATATTGACATCAGGAAACACAGAATCACAGATAAGTGTTTTATGCGCGATGGCATAAGCAAAGCATACAAGTGTTTTCACAGCTAAACTATTAAAGGCTTTTATAAAGCCCATGAAGATGATTATTGCTCCTCCCTCGTCGGTTCACTGCCCTCTGTTGGCTGGAAGCTGGGTTTTGACCAGTCAAAACCATTCACGGCGACAAATTCGGCTTCGTCGTCGATTAGGCCGGCCAGGTCAACTTCCAGGGCAAATGTATTTTCTCTTACAGGCGGGATCAAATCTGTCACCTTGTATGAGGGAGTGTCCATCTTCTTATTTTCAATATCAAAACCCGGCTGGTACTTGTCGATGTTGGTTTCATCTCCAAGAATAGTTGCCTAAGGACGGACTCCGCGCACACAAGCCATGAAATCCTCCTGCTCAAAGGGAGATCCGTCTTCCTTCACGGTGGGATAGCCTCTGGCCACGTCTGCCGGGTCTAGGTCTGGCACCCAAGCCTTGGAGCGGCTCAGGGCAGTCAAAGCTCCGGCTCATGCACAGGAGCGCTTCACTTCTTGAAATCTGGCGGGAAGGATTGACAGTTTCTTCAGAACGTTGCTGAGCCGGTTGGGTCCTTGATTGGCAGGAGAGATGGCGGAAAGTGCCCTTTGTTCGCCAATATACAGTTGTTCTACTAAGGTATACACTGCCCTGAGTTTAATCAAAGGATCTTGGCTCATATTCTTGCTTCGTGGGCTTGCACATATTTTATACACAAAGTCAGCTGGCGGCTTATACTCCGGATCAGCAAAAAAGTACACACGATTAAAAACAGACGGCTTACCAAAGATGGTAGCCACCATTTGAGACACCCGGCCCTTTAAACTGTTCAGCTCTGTTGACACTTCTTCAAGGGATGCTTCGGCCTTCTCGGCGCGTTGTGTCAGAAGCGTTTTTTCATCTACCCAGGTTTTCTTCTTGGAGATGAAGCTGGTCTTTAAATTTTCCATCTCAAAGAGACTTATTTGCAATTTGGAGTTAGCAGACATGATTTCTGCCTCCTGACTCGCTAGCCGGGTCTTCGCATCAGTCAATTGCGAGTTCACTTCAGATAAGGCATTCTGCAAAAAAGCATACTTAGGTGAGTCAAGATTTCGCTTAAAGTTCAACAATCAAGATTCAAGTCTCAAGTACTTTACAAAAAACCACTTGACACTTGGGGGCTAATGTATGCCAAAACAAATTTTTATGACTCTAAAGACATATTTTAAGTCCCAGGTACTTTACAAAGTAACAACACTTGGCACTTGGGGGCTAATGTATGCAATTCAGCAAGTTTCTCAAGGTTAAGACGGAGTATTAAGTTCTTTACATACGGTACAAAACAATTTAAAGTACCGACTCATTTATGATTAAAAGGAACCAGCCCTTGGGGACTACAGGTGAAGCTTTGTTCTATTTTAGCGAATTCAAGAAAAGTTTCAAAGGTAAAAGTCTTGGCCTATATTATAAAGTCTACAGATCATTCCGGTTTTCTCATAATCTGAAGACTTGGGGGCTGGAAGAATATAGATAAGCCAGAAGAACATACCTCGTATTTCAGCTACAACTGTTTGACCATTTCGATCTCAGAGTCACGACTGGAGTGCACATGGCTGAGATAGCCGGATAAAATATCGTTGGCATTTAGATGATCATAATTGGCAACATCAAAGTGCACTTTCTGCCCCTCCAGTGCTTCTTGTTTCGCCGTGTGGCGAGCCAGCATGGTTGGATTCCCCGGTTCAATAAAACGGCTCCCAGTGATCAAAACGTCTTGTGTAGATGGTGATGGCGGGTTGGCTGAGCTTGATGGTCCAGTTGCGGAAGGGTTCACAGTGGTCTCATCAAACGATGGCTCAGGAGGATTTGCTTCTGTATCGACAGGCGGGTCTTCTGGAGCGTCAGTTAATGGAGGAGAAGGTGGTCTGGCTGGGTCAAATGCAAGGATTGGCGGGTCTTCCGCCGGTTTAGCTGCTTTTTCCTTCTTGGATTTAGCTTGGCCACTAAGAGAAATGTTGCAGGACTGTTAGTACAAAGATATAATTTGAACAACCCGGAAAAAGGAGGATTTTTCATTACCCGGGGGCAGTCTTGAAGGCCGGAAATTGAGTTTGTGATGAATCACCAGAAGAGTGAGACACCTCCTGAAAAGACAAAATAAAGTTAAAGTAATGCAAAGGAAAGGATCCATTAAACAGAATTAAAGACAAAAGAAGTAAACCTCATTCCGGCGCTTCTGAGGGGTTTGTTGAAGAACAACAGCCGGTTCGTCTTTGGTCCGGGCTTGACGGCGGCTCTCATGTTGCTGCTTTTTCAAAATAAAGTTGGGATCCACGTGAGCTAAAGGGTTAGAAACCTTACTTTACAGATCACTCATCGAATTTTTTGTCTTGGCAAGGGCTCTGAGTCGGAGGAAATGATAGTTACCTCTTCTTCCAGGGCCTGACTGGCCCCAGTGTCATCCTGGTAATGATCAGTGTTAATAAGATTATTAAAAAATTGGCCAACGGAATCAAGGGCTACCTCCGACTCAGATGAATCGTCAAGCTTCATCCAATCTTCAGCAGTGTTCTTCTTCTTCTTTTTCGACCTCCGGGTCGTTTTCTTGGCGTTTATGGCTGCGGCTCTTGCTTTCTTGGCAGCCTCGTGGTCATATTTAACTTTCCAAAAGTCAGAGTTGGCCTACAGACAGGTAAAAACAAGATGAAAAGTCAAGCAAGTATTAAACAATACGGCTGGGAAAAATACAAAGGAGAAAGGTCAGAATATCCTTACTTCTGGTGCCGGGTTAAGCTTGCAGAAGTGGTTTAACCCGACAATGCTGCAATCTTCGTATTACTCATTCACCAGAAGGGTTGACATTGAAACAATATCTTATTCTGTTAATTGAACGGGGCTGTGACGAAGAGAGTCATCCGGGCCTCCACCATACTCATACATCAGCTTTGACCGACGGCTTAAAGGGATGACCTGCCATGAGATCCAGTAGCGGTTCAGATCAACTCCAGTTAACCCGTTCCCTAACAGAGCGTTAATCCTTTTGATGGATGGTATCAGCCTCTTGCGTTCAGCGGCAGTAAGCTTGTCAGGAAGCGTGAACTTGGAGTCAAGACGATCGGGGCGATAACCCGGCAGTGGCTTCTCGTTTGCCGGTGAAATGTCTTGACAGTAGAACCAAGTTTGATTCCAGTCCTTTGGTTGACTTGGTAAGACTGTGAGGGGGAAGACAGCACCCTGGCGGCGATGAATTGAGATGCCTCGAAGCTCTAAGCTAAGGCCGTTGGTGCACTCGTTCTACCGGTTCAGATAAAAGTATTCTCTAAACAGCTCCATGGTCGGCTCTTGTTGAAGATATACCTCACAGAGCACCTGGAAGTTACAGATGTTAGATATGGAATTAGGCCTAATATCTTGAGGATGGAGCTTGAAAAAGTGGAGGACCTCTCTGAAGAACTTTGAGCCGGGCGGTGAGAAGCCACGGTTCATGTGGTCAGTAAAAACAATCACTTTGCCGTCTCTTGGATTGGGCCGTTCTTCTTCCGAGTCAGGGGCACGGTAAGACATGACGTCTTTCCCTGGCAAAAATCCTATGGTGACGAACTCATTCAAACGATCTTCAGTTACGGTTGAGGTGACCCAGTTGCAGATGGTCGGCGCTTTTGATGGCATGATGATCAAAAGACAAAACTGAAAAGAAAATAGCATGCTGGTTCAATTCAATGGTGATATTAATAGTTAAGTGATGATGATGCAAATAAGTAATGGCGGCTTAGTTAAGGGCTACTGACATATAAGGAAAAGTAAGCCGGCATAGTAAGCCGCCATGACTACAGATATTTGAAGAAGGCAAATTCAGCTAAGTGTTGAGACAAACAAGTTTCCTAAATTGCTTGGTATTATTCCAGATCAAATGGCTATTCAAAATGAAAAAAATTCTAGACCTAAAAAGTTCAGCGCAGAGGAGTCTGTAAGTTCTAATGCAGTCTTTGCATCAGAGAAAGGGATCTGTGGATCAAGAAGAGGCACAAAAACACTACCGCACGAGCATATATATATATAGTGTTAGTATTCATCGTCCAGGGTGCAGAATAAATTATTCTTCATCCGAGGTAATCTTACGATCATTTCATAATTAAATTACATTTCGAATTCAAATAGTTACATTCCTATTGATTCACTACGTAAAATTTAACATAACAAAATAAAAATATAGGTCATAAGACAAGAATTTTGCAGTTTATGTGTATTTTAGACCATGTTTTTACGTTTGTAATTTTACATAACATAAAATATTTTTTACGGCGATTATATATTTTTCTTACGGTCCCTTTTTGCGTCAAAAATAAGACATAACTTACGGAATGTAAAATTACGGTGCATTGATGTTAAATAGAGGGGGGGGTGAAGAATAACTATTCCTCACCCAGGGTGACGAATAGCGCGACCCTATATATATATATATCTTTTTGGATCAAGAAGAGGCCTGCGGTGGAAGAACTACAAGGTACTGCGATGAACTAGGAAGAACACGAAGGAATCTGGAAACCCTAAATGCGGATCTGAGAAGAGAAAAGAAGAAAACTTACAGTCACAGGTCTTCCGCGGAGGTCGCCGCCATTCTCTGGACCAGTTCGAGTTGATGCAGCGGCCAAGGTTGACGGAGACGAAGGAGACGCGCGACGGCGGTGAGGCTCGAGCAGCAGGAGGGTTGCGAGAGGAAGAAGACAGAGCGAGAGAGGAGAATGAGGAAGGCCGAGGCGTGCATATTTATAAGGGAAAGGTGCGAACAGACAGGTGCAAAAATCGAGGGAGAGCCGAATAATGGTTATCCAGCTACACAGGTGCCTCGATTCTCGGGAGACATTAAAGATAAAGATCCATTGGGAGATGACATCATGAAAGTTTTTTGCGTTTTCAAGAGATGACGTCACGGCGGGTTACAAAAACTTCTGCGAGGATAAGAAGATGGATTTTTCTAAGTGTTGAAGGTTGACAAAGAACAAAGTTCAAAGTCAACCTGGAGCCTAATGTTGGGGATATTACTATCAGTTATGACCCGCCCAGGAGGGGCCGGGTCAGCCCCAATGGCGGGTTACATAAGAAGCCCAGTAAACATTAAGATGATAGTTCATTAAATCTTATAGAAGGCCCAAAGGCCTGGAGGCGGCTTAAGGCCCGATATTGTAAACCGCCATATGTAAGGAAAGACTTGTAAAGAAAGGCATGCAAAGAAAGTCACCGAGCCGGACACGATTATGAGCCGACCGGGACTCCGTAGGCCACCAGGCGTCAACCTGTGTATATAAGGGGACGACCCGGTGGCGGCTTAGGGCAAGAAAAACAAGAGATCGAGAATCAAGCCGGTGAGTTGAGCCTCTTGGTGATCGAAATCCCAGCGATACCAACACAACTAGACGTAGGCTTTTACCTTCATCGTAAGGGGCCGAACTAGTATAAAACCTCTCGTGTCCTTTGTCCCGATTAACCCCTTTAAACTTCCTAGTTGCGATGGCCCTACGACTAAGTCCTTTCTCTAGGACATCTTCCGTGACAATTCCACGACATATTGGAAGTCGTGTTTTTTGGTGTTAGCAACCTTGATAGCCGCCAGCTTCTCTTCTCGAGCTTCCTTGCAGTGGACCCTAACCAGTGACAGAGCCACGTCAGCACCGCATCGGGCAGAAGATTTCTTCCATTCCTGCACTCGACCAGGAACCTCATTGAGTCGAGCCATCAGAGACTCGAGATCATTTTGAAGCATTGCCCTTGGCCAGAGTGATGTATAAATGCGCGACACCGCCACCTTCAGACGAGCAAGATAGCTAGTAACGTTGGCGACGCGAGATTCCAGTCGAAGCACATTCATGGCAGCCTCGTCGCCGACTGGAGAAAGGATAGGATCCAAACCCGTCTCGATCCGTCCAGTTTCCTCTTCAAAGTTTTGGCAGAATTCTACAGATTCAAGGAGCTAATGAGTCGACTGGTCAGCAGTAACTTGCAAACAGCAAAATAGTCAGATAAAAAGGGGTACCTTTGAGCATAAGGAAGAGCTTCTTAGCGAGGGCCTTCAGATAAGCTTCCAAGTCGTTCCTCCTACGAGATATGCTTTCCAGCTGGTCGTTCAGGTCCACCTTATCTTTCTTCACATGAGTCGCCTCTCGGTTGGATTCAGTAAGAGACGACTTCAGCTTGGTTATTTCCTCCTCTAGCGCTCCGACCGAAGCCAGCTTTTTGTCAACAAGGGCAGTCTTCTCGTGAGCCTCCTTTTGCGCAGCTGCAAAGTCCAGGTCCTTCTTCTCCAGAGCCAGCCTCATTTTCTTTGCAAAATACGCATTTGGGTCAAACAGAAGAACAAAGGGATAACTTGAAGGATGGTCGAGATAAGCAGTCGACAGGCCGTTACCTTCCATACCAGCAACTTCATCTTGAGCCTTTCTTAAGTTCTGTCGGGCCAGCTCCAAGTCAAGGTTGAGTTGCCTCTGCTTTTTCTCGAATTCGGTGAACTTGAAGATAAGCACACACGACTTCTACAATGTGTAAAAGACATGTCAATGGACAAAATCAAAGATTATTTACTTCCGAGTGAATAAAACTTTAAGACTACTGCAGAATTAAATATTCTACAGTAGTCTCGGGGACTACACCCAATGGGTGCACTTGGCGTGCCCCCACTGGTTTAGATTCCACTCGACATGGTCCGCCCAGACCGAGTAAAAAAATAGAGAGAGAAACAAGTGCTCAGACCCCAACCGACTGCCAACAGTCGATTGCGGTCTCGGGGACTACACCCAGTGGGTGCACTTAGCGTGCGCCCACTGGTTCAGATCCCACTCGACATGGTCCGCCCAGACCGAGTGGAAGAGTGAAAACTACAAAGATGACAAAACACCTAGTGGGTGTGCAGATGCGAAGTGCAGGACGACAAGAGATTACACGGAGAAAAGTATTCGGGTAGCATATCCTAACAAAACAAGTTCGGTCGGAAGCCAACTTACTTGGACATTGGCTCGGAGGGCCGCGCTGGCGTCGTAAGCAGCCTGACTGTTTTCGTGCACCACCTTCACCCGCTCCATCATTATGCCAGCCTGGCGAATGGCTTCCACAGCGGCGTTCGCCTGGCTTTCTGGAACGTGATGAGTGGTGAAGAATGGGACTGATGGTCCAGACACAGCAGCTTGAAGTTCTGAGGTACGAAGTTGGATGGTTGAAGCAGGCACTGGACCAGTTGACAATGTGGGGCGTACACTCGACACTGGATCTGCAAAAGTAACAGAAGCCCTGCTCACATCTTCAAGATGTTGAACTACTGGCTCTGCTGCCGGTTTCGATTGAGAGGTCTTGCCAGTTGGTGCCTTCTTGTTCCTCCTGGGCCTAGGCGGCACGTCCTCGTCATTATGTGGAAGCTCAATGACATTGGGAGGGGCTGCAAAGAGATCAGTCGACCCTAGACCAGTCGTCGGAATTTAATCAACCAAGTAACCAAAGACAGGGTTACGAGAGTTGTACCTGGGTTGGAGGTGACTGCATCTTCCATTTCTTCATCTTCATACTCACGGGTGGAAGTCCCGGAGGTAGCAGCCCTCCAAATTTCAAAATTTAGTCGGTCGCGTCTATCGCACCGAGTCAACCAGAGGATCAAGTCTGATTATTACCCAGAGACAGTAGGAATGACCACTTTGATCTTGGGCAAAGCCTTCAGCGGTTTGGATGACGCAACTTTCAGTTGTTTCGGCACCTTATCATTCGACGCTGGAGATAGTGCAGCTTTCGGTTGCTTTTGTGCCCTCTCAGTTGGCACTGGAGAAGACGTCCGTGGGCGCTTCGATGACTGACCAGCCAGTGCGGTCGCTTTTTTGTCGTGGGTGCTTGCCGGGTTGTGAGCGTGCTTGGATCGTTTTTCCCTACGAGGGGGTGAGTCGACCTCTTCTTCATCACTCGGGTCATCACTCTCCTCGTCCTCCTCTTCATTAGAGTGCCACTCTCCGCTCTCGGCCCCGCTCGCCTCCCCCTCCGGATCCTGCTCCTGCTCCCCGTTGGGCATCGAGTACATCTCAGTAAGGGCCTGAAAGATAACAAGCGAGGCAAAAATCAGTCGGTTGTCAACAAGCGATTACGTGATGAATCAAGAAAACATTCGGCAATCCAGAGTCGGACCTGGTCTGGCTGGCACGAGTTGTCGAATGGAGGGACTCTCCTGGACCCCCTAGGGTTATCCTTGTTGCCAGTGATGCCTTTCAGCCACTTCTCCACCGTGTACTCGTCGACCTCCTCCGGGTGGATCCGAGTGGAATCCTCAATACCCGAGTAAATCCAAATCGGATGGTCACAGGCTTGGAGCGGATGGATGCGTCGTTTAAGGAAGAGCTCCAACAGATCCATATCGGTCACACCATCCCGAACGAGCTGGACCACCCGCTCGACCAACACCTTCACCTGCGCCTTCTCCTCTGGGATCACTTTCAAGGCGGAGGGTTTCTCGGCCCGAGCCATGAAGAAAGGAGGGAGTCCGGTTGACTGACCTGGAGTCGGCTGGTCTTTGCAGTAAAACCAGGTCGACTGTCATCCTCGGACCGACTCAGGAAGGATCATGGCTGGGAAAATGCTCTTGCCTCTCATTTGAATCCCAAGACCCCCACACATCTGAATTACGTGCGTCCTCTCGTCACTCGGGTTGGCCTTCTTGACTGACTGAGAACGACACGTGAAAATGTGCTTGAAAAGACCCTAGTGTGACCTACAACCTAAGAAGTTCTCGCACATGGACACATAGGCAGCGAGATATACGATGGTGTTGGGAGTAAAGTGGTGGAGTTGTGCTCCAAAGAAGTTCAGGAATCCCCGGAAAAAAGGATGGGGAGGCAAAGAAAATCCACGGTCAACATGGGTGGCGAGGAGAACGCACTCACCCTCTCGTGGATGTGGTTCAGTCTCGCCTTCCGAGAGCCGCGTCGATTCATGGGGAATCAGCCCCCCTCGACCAGATCGTCGATGTCATCCTGGCTGATCATCAACCGAATCCAGTCGTCCTGGATCCAGCCGCGCGGCAGGCCGGATCTCGACGAAGATCCGCCCCGGCTGGACCTCTCCCCCTTCGCCTTCGTCGTCGCCTTCTTCGCGCGCTCCAGAGCCACCATCTTCTCCTTCCCCATGGCCGCAGGCGAAACTCGAACGGAGCAGCGACGTCGGGAGTAGAGGCAGATGCGGCGGATAGAGCGGAGGAGAAAGAATGAGAATGGGAACGCACAGTGCAAAAAACCCCAATCCGGCCCTTATATGAGGCCGCTTCCGAGTGGCTGACCTGTGGGTCCGGGCGATCCTATCAAACCCCGCAACAGTCGCGCACGAGGTACGTGGCGAAAAAGGTGGTGCGGTAATCGAGGCGGCCTCGCCTAATCCCGTCTGATTACTGCGGCCTCCTCCGTCCCGCGCGCTTCCCTAAAATACGAATCCCACGATATTAGCGAACAGCAGGCAACCTGTCAGATGGAAGATTTTTTCCATACCAGTACTTAAAGCACCGCAGTAAAGTTCACTCGGCAGAACCAAGAATGAATCAAGGCGACTGAAAAAGAAGTTGAAGTCATCACGATTGTTCGTTTGGTCCCAATAAGACGCTCCCGAAGCGCGAAAATTGAATCGGAGGTGTTCTCAACTCCTTCTCCACTCAAGCCCCGAACCATTCGGGGGCTAATGATGAAGCTATGTACCTAGGGTAGGGTCATAGGCCTGTCCTAGACACCCCTCCTCTAGGACATCATCTTAAAGCTAGAAGCATTCAAGGGATATCATCATCCACTCGATTGCAAGTCGTTCCACTCGGAAGATTCAAGGTCACCCGACCGCAACAATTGTCACTCGACAGACAGAAGACCTAAAGTCACTCTGCACGGCAACGGTCGGACAGTTACTTCATAGACTTAATATGCCTTTATATCACTTAATTGCTAGCGTTACCAGTAACGCCCTCCTCTTAATGTACCTTAAACTCCTTGTAACGTGGGTTGGCCGGGGTCCTGGCGCACTCTATATAAGCCAGCCCCTCCACTGGCACAAGGGTTCACATCTTCTGTAAACATACACACACATACATAATCCAGTCGACCGTCTCCGGGCACCGAGATGTAGGGCTGTTACTTCCTCCGCGAAGGGCCTGCACTCGTAAAAACTCGTGTGTACAACTTCGCCATACCTAGGATCTTGTCTCCTCATACCTACCCCCATTCTACTGTCAGTCTTAGATCCACGACAGGCCGCTCATCGAGGACCTCGATGAAGGCAGTTGTAGCACCTCCTCCCGTGCCTCGGCGACCGACTGCACGGGCGTCGCCCCCGCAACACACCATCATGCCATCCTCTATCTCGTCGGTGGCGCCGCTCACCTCATCTCCGCCACCGCCATTCCTATCTCGTCTCCGCAACCCCCTCATCTCTGCCGCAACTGCCGCCCTCCTCATCACTGCCTTGTCTCCGGGGCCTCCTCCCAGTGGAGCGATAGCTAGATGCCGAGGATTTGCGGTGGAAACGACAACGTACCTCCTAGATCCGCCGGATTGTAGAGGAAACAACGTGAAGGCGACGGAGCCACGCGTTCAGTGCTCCGGCGAAAACGCCCGGAGAGGGAATCACCGTGACGAGATGCAGTGGGGAATGGATAAGAGGAGGTAGCATCGGCGAGTGGGTGGAAAATAAGTGGGCTGCATTGTGTTTCGTTCACCATACACCCCCCCCCCCTAGCGAGCGCGCTGCTGACGTGAGGGGTCAATGTGCGCCAAGATTCACGTTTTCAGTCCAACAGGAGATGCTTCCCTTTTTTGGTTAAAGGAAAGAGATGCTCTGATTATACCTGGTCATGGTCAGCCCGACCCGGTCGACCCGACCCGACCTTATCCATGGGCCGGGCTCGGGCCTAAGTTTTGAGCCCGAAGCTCGGGCCGAACCGGGCCTGAGCCCGTCGATTTCGCCATTTAAGGAAGAGGCCTGGCCCGTGGCCCGACGGGCTTTTAGTATGATGGACTGGGCTCGAGCCCGATAGCCGGGCCAGGTCGGGCTCAGGCCTGGGTTTTTTGTATCGGGCTTTGGTTGGCCGGTCCGGCCCGAGGAATGGCCAGGTATAGCTCTGATTGATTCGGCAACGTGACCGAGACGAACCAGCCGAGAAGCAGGACTGCACGCGCTCGGATAGAGAAAGGAGCAACTCGGTCCAGTCCACTGCCTGCCTATTTTTATCCGCTGCAAAAATTGAGGGGACATATATAAAATCGGCTGCGGGCGACCGTGGGCCGGCTTGCATCGCACGACCCCCTTTGCCGGTGAAGAGAACAGAGTAGGCCTCGCACGCCAATGGCAGGTTCGTCCTTCCCCTCCCCCTCCCCCTCCAACCCTAGATAGATCCCCCAACAAACTCTCGATTCCTCGATTAATTTCTCCGATTCCACGCCAAGTCCACCCCGTAGCGGAGGATTCGGCCCGATTCGGGTGTTCTTGCTCAGTTCCGCTTGAGATTTCGGCCGCGAACTTTGGGGCGAGAGGTTGTTTAGGGATGTTTCACGCTGTTGGAGAAGAGATTTGAGGTGCTTCTGTACGAACTTGGAGCTTGCAACGCGATGGATCGTTGCCGGGTTGCTCCAGCTATCTTGACGTGGACGAAGGACGGTGGAACTGGCGTCAATTTTATCGATTTGGTAGGAATTGGCAGTGGCGGTTCGTGCGAAGATGTGGGCTTGAGAATTTTCGGCCGGTTAGTAGTTCGAGCTGTCCCCGGAGATGCCTTGATGTGCCAGTACCTGCTAATTTGTAGCTCTGAGCTTGGTTCTATGTTGATTGGCATGATTCAAGAGGGTTTGGTTAGCTCGAGAGAGCTCGTCGACCAGAGTTTTGCATACCCTGGGGCTCTTGATGTTCTACGATTGGTTAACGTCCGTGCCTGAGCCCGTATAGGCTTACTAATTTGTCAAAGTACACTGGTCATTTGAGGTGTAACGAAGTATCTAGTCCTTCCTGGGAGGCAGCATAAAATCGGGCATTTGATCATATACCTCTTGTTTTCTTGTTGCTAAACCCATTCCCTTTTATACGACAAAAATTGCTATTTGGCTAAACGAGATTCTTGGCTGAAAGATAGCTCACCTACTTGTGCATTTCCTGTTGGAGCCTTTCATTGATCTTCTATTTCTGCACTCCAGTTGTGTTGGCCATTCTTCAGTATTGTAGCTTGCTGCTAGCTCACTGCCAGTCACGTGCTTTTCATTATCCGATTATGGGGTTTTGTAATGCCTCTCAACTCAACTCACTGATGTTATGCCTCACATATTGATTTCTAAGTGGTTGAGATCAATTCTGATCTTCACTTGGTTAAATTTCCAGGTGCACCACCAAAACCGTGGGAACGTGCTGGGGCTGAGGGAACATCCGGTCCGTCGCCTTTCAAACCACCATCTGGTGGCAGCACTAGCGATGTCGTCGAAGCTTCTGGTACAGCTAAACCTGGAGAAACCATTGCTGCTACAGAGGGGAACATGTCTGCCAATGTAAATAACCCCATCTCGAGGCCTATGCCCCAACGTCCTTGGCAGCAAACAGGCTATGGAAATTCCTATGGAGGTAATCTACTGTACTGACCTAGAGCCCATTTGAAGCTTGTTTGCCTTTTGGGGATATCTTGTCAACAATGGTTGTCCTGAGGATGTTCATTTCCTCTTATACAGGAACAGGATATGGATCCAATATGTATAGTTCGGTTGGTGGATATGGCAGTACTTATGGTAGCGGCGGGCTCTATGGGAATAGCATGTACTCGAGCTATGGAGGCGGTGGCGGCCTCTATGGAGGTTCCGGGATGTATGGGGGAGGCATGTATAACAGTGGGATGGGAAGCTCTTATGGTGGTTATGGTATGGGTGGTATGGGCGGCATGGGTGGTATGGGCGGCATGGGTGGCATGGGCGGCATGGGTGGTATGGGTCCTTACGGCAATCCGGATCCAAATTCATTTGGCCCTCCCGCAGCACCACCGGGTTTCTGGGTGTCCTTCCTACGCGTGGTATAATACTTCTACTTTTTCACTGATCATGATTGTGTTCTGTTTCAATTGGTCCAGCCGTCCAGTGCACATTGAAGCATGCCATAATTTTCTGAATGTTCATTAATGCGAAATGTTTGGTTATAAACATTTTCTGCCTAAAGCAACCCAATCTTTGTTTACTGTTTCTTCATCCAGTTGTCCACTTTATTTTACTCTGAAGCTCAGGCTGTTGTGAGTTTCTATGTTGTGTCTATTTTGATATGTGTAGTTAAGTAGGTTTTAGTTAATGTACATTCTAGTGTGTCATCATGGTAATGTTAAACATTTGGCCATGCTTGTTCACATTTGTTTTTTGGAGTAGAGATCTTATCATCAAGTATATCAAAGTTTATAGATAGACATGTGTGAAGTTACATGTCATTCATACAACATATGAAGGCCCCGTATGATAGCTCAGAATTTTCTATGTATTATGAAAATACTACAGTTTTTTAGATTACCATGGTTTTAATTACTGTGAGCTGTTTGGCAACCACAAAAAACTGTAATATCAATACAACGGTATTCCGCAAACCATGGCATTTTCTCTGGATAAAACACCAACAACCCTGGACCTCCTTTTAAAAAACTGAGCATGCGAAAAGAACGAGCCCATCCTAAGCAGCCGTCGCCGCCCTGTTGTGTGTGGATGGTGTATTGGTCAGCGGCCATGGACAAATCAAAAAGGTTCCTCCTGCTGCTTCCTCCTATTTTCCCTGAAGTCGCGTCTGCCCAATCCGTGTTCCCTCCGTTACTATATCTTATATAGCGAAGGTGTGTGGGGGGATTTCGTTCCCCTTTTTCACTGTGCATGATGGACTGGCCTGGCCTGGATGACCAAGCCGTTCCCGTCAACCCGCAACTCCACCTCGCGTGGTGCACTGCCGGCATAGCTGTGTAGCCTTGTTGCAGAGCGTGGTTCTTGCTCCGTGTCAGTACGTTGTAAGTTCGATTGCTCCTCGATAAGTGTGACATCGAGCTTGTGCGTTGTTCGATTAGTCTGTGGTCGTACTAGTTTGTGCATGCCGGTGCTCTGTGAATGTCCGTTCATCAGCTTGCAACGTCTAGCTAGCTAACAACGCGAGCGTTTGCAACTGCTTCAAACGGCTAGCTAGTTAATTTTAGTTGATGCATATAAGGTCTTGCCAAACAGGTCTGCAGTTTTCTGAATACTCCAAAATACTTTGTTATGTCAAAACCGTGGTTTTTGTACCTACAGGTTAAATTGATGTATTTTTTCAATACTTTGCTATCAAACACAGCTGAATTATAATAGTTCCCCCATTACTTTGACGGTTTAACACATGCTTAATCTTTTGAATACAATTCTTCATAACTAATCCTGGATTTGCTACAGATGCATGGTGCCGTCAGTTTCTTTGGGCGAGTTGCATTTCTTGTTGAACAAAACACACAAGCCTTCTATTTATTCATTACAGCTATGTTGCAGGTACTGTTATTTTAAGTTTTCCTCGCTTGTATTGGGTTTGAATAGCATGCTTACAGCTGTACTTGCATTGTTTGTATCTGATTGCCACAGCTCTTTGATCGGTCTGGGATGCTTTACGGTGAGCTTGCGAGATTTGTCTTGCGCCTGCTCGGAGTCCGAACAAAGTCAAAGAAAGGCCGCGTTCAGGGCGCTGAGGCCCCTGCATTCGAGGGACCTGGCCAGCAGCTTTTTGAGGCACCAAAAGCTGCCAACAACTCATGGGACAATGTTTGGGGAAACTAAGACGACTTGCCCTTTTATGTGCCGTTGAACTTATAGAAACATACAGTTAGCCAAGGAAAGATTATGAAAGCATGCATGTGAGCAATCAATCAGAAAGCGAAGAAGAGTGCCCAGTCGGAGGAAATTATCTGTTGTAGTTAGCGAAAGAACACAAGGGCTGCTCTTTCTGATTTTCATGGCTTAATCTGCCGTGAGCCTAATGATGTCCAGTTTGCTTTGCTGGAGGATGCAGTGTTGTTTAAGTATTTCTGTTGTTTGTATCTATGTGGGGTAAATAATACTGTATCTGTTATCTTGAAAAGAATGAAGCGAAATGTATTGTGTTTTCTCCCTATTTCTTAGTTTGATTTTCAACTGAAGGTGTCATTGGAGATGGTAAATGAAGTGCAAACATTTCATCTTCTCAGCAAGTGTGTCACAGAAGTACAGACTTGAAGAAAAAAGTTTTGTCCAGCTGACTGAGGTACATGTATTATGTACAAGTCAAAGCAGCCAAAATGTTGAAACATTGACATGGGTTAGGCTCAAAAATAACTTTAATTGTTGGTCGCATGACCAGCATTCTCTATCTATATTTTGAATTAATAACTGATGAAGCTGGCTTTGAAGATTCTGGCGACTGTTGAGGATGATGATGATGATGATGGTGCAGATATCATTATTGTCTTGTCTCCAAGAAAGAAAGTAGCCCCAGGAAACATGCCTGAAGCACCCCTGATCGATCAATCAATGAGAATAAACTGGCACGGTGGCCTCGTCTGCAACGGATCCGAAACCGTAGGGAAGAGGAAGAGAAGAAATGACGAAAGCGGAGGGCATTTTCCGCGAGGGGATAAATGTGGCGAATTTGTAGGGAAGGGAGGGTTGCAAGTGGATGAGGAAGCAGTGTAGGAGAGCCGCCCTCTCTTCCCACCTCCAATTGCTCATCTCATCCATACAACCCCCTCATCTCTCTCTCTCTCTCTCTCAACTGCGCAATTATTCTCCGTTGTATTGTTTGTCCGCATGCACAGAAACCTTGAGGACTCGCCGCCTCATCTCTTATATTGCATCCATCCCCTTCCCCACCACAATCCTTAGTTCCTTCCTTCCTTCCCCTCAGCCTTGAGGGGACAGCCTCCTCATACAAGGTAAAAACCTAAGGAGTTTCAGAGTAATTTACCAGGTTTATGATGCTCCAGTTCTTGGACGCTGTTACTATGTTATTAGCACATATTCTTTCTTTATCTTGATCGTGTGATCTTCTTCACAAGGTGTTTCACCCACTTGCATCTAGTAATTTTCTTCTCTTCAGGTAACTAACTACGCCTCTTGTTGTTTGTATGGAGCGGTGCAGGTGGTGATTTGCACAGCAAAATGGAGATCACCAATGTCACAGAGTACCAGGCCATCGCCAAGCAGAAGCTTCCCAAGATGATCTACGACTACTACGCCTCCGGCGCCGAGGACGAGTGGACGCTCCAGGAGAACAGAGAGGCCTTTGCCAGGATCCTGTAAGCTGCCTGCCCAGCCCATCCTTGACGTTTTCTTCCCACGGTATCTCCGTGTCTGTTTTGTTTGTAGAAATGCGCTGTACCAACTGAATTTCGGGGTTTCGGAGTTTGATGTACTACCTTAGAGCGCATCTAATTCACCAGAGACGACAAACTATATGCAATAATTAAAGAGGACGATTCTGATGCTTTCGATATATAGCGTGTATGACGTTTCAAGTCAATCAGCTTGTCATGTAATTTTCCGCAAATCCATGCTATTTGTCTAATATTCTCCTACTAGTTTAGGAACAGCTATCAAGTTCCTATTCACGTAGTAGCATAATAGGTTGCTCAAGTAATTTCTCGATACATCCTTTCAGAGCTAGACTTACTAATCCTTAGTACTTCTGATTTACCCATCATTGTTTGCCTGTGTTTTGGGTAGGTTCCGCCCGCGCATTCTCATCGATGTATCCAAAATCGACATGACAACAACTATCCTGGGATTCAAGCTCTCAATGCCTATCATGATTTCCCCCACTGCCATGCAGAAGATGGCTCACCCAGATGGTATTGTCTCTCTGAAATGTCGTTTGATTGTGCTTATATATATACTCTGGGAGTATATAAGGTTGTAGGAATTTTGAAATGGTTCCTGCTTTGTCTGCTGCACATTGTTGACCTAACATTGGCATATCCATCCTACTCTCAGGAGAGTATGCGACTGCCCGCGCAGCATCAGCAGCAGGCACTATAATGGTATGTCCATTCAGTCCCTTGCAGCAGAATATCTACGGATATATGGAACAATCCTATGTGACCAAGTAGAATGAGGTGCTAAAGAAAGATGCTCTATTTTTCTTTCAGACATTGTCGTCCTGGGCTACTTCGAGTGTTGAGGAGGTTGCCTCAACCGGACCAGGAATCCGTTTCTTCCAACTCTATGTAAATACTATGTCCGTTGAACAAGTGCTACTTACAGAATCCTTGTCTCTCTCATTTTGTTACTCAGGGCTTGTGAATGATCATAGTTCATCTCAACTTTGTAGGTGTACAAAGACAGGAAGGTGGTCGAGCAGCTTGTGAGGAGAGCGGAAAAGGCTGGATTCAAGGCGATAGCGCTCACCGTGGACACCCCGCGACTTGGCCGCAGGGAAGCTGATATCAAGAACAGGTACCCACCCCTCATATTCTCCATAGAATCATATATGATGGTGCAATAAATAATATCGACAGGCAATGTGGTGAACATGACAATGATACACTGAAGCAACATAAAGCACATCTGTCAGGATTTATACTAAGCAACCTGCTTATGGCTGCAGATTTGTTTTGCCACCAAATTTGACACTCAAGAACTTTGAAGGTTTGGACCTTGGCAAAATGGACCAGGTGCATAATCTATACCTATATTATTATACCTACTATTAAAGGAAATAGGTATTCTTCGTTTGGTTTGGTCCTTTTTGTTTGGCTTACACATTAAGCGATTTAGGCCAGGTACTTGTACGTTGATGGGCCTTTTATGGGCTTTTATAGAAACCATGAAAAATAATTAGGTCAAAATAAATCAACATTGTGGAAATTAAACACATGACCTCCTTAGTCCTTTTCGTTTGGCTTACACATTAAGCGATTTGGGCCAGGTACTTGTACGTTGATGAGCCTTTTATGGGCTTTTATAGAAACCATGAAAAATAATTAGGTCAAAATAAATTAACATTGTGGAAATTAAACACATGACCTCCTGTCTAGCTCTTCGATGTAACAACCAACAACCTATGTGCCTTTCACATTTACTAATCCCAACTCGCTCTAAATATACGAGTGGCAGTCATCATATTTAGGGCGAGCTAATTAAGCAAATGAGCTAATAAAGGAAGGATTGTGAGCTTGAATGGAATATTTAAACGGATGTGGCTAATTAAAAAAAGGATTATGGATAAACCGGTGGAATAACTAAAAGAAAGATTGTGATCTTAATAAATAAATTTTCAATGAAGAATTTGAGGTAAAAAGGTAGGATAATTAAAAGAAAGATCTGTAGGCTTAAATGTGTTGTGGCTACTAAATTAGAAAAAGGAAGGATCTAATTTCCGATTAAAACGGATGAAGACGTCATGGTAATTAATGAAAAGATTATACTTATATACCATTAAAAATGATTATACTTAAATGAAATTAGTGGGAGATTATGCCCGACAAAAAAAATATGAACACGACTATTTTTTTATGTTCATTTTGTAGAAAGTCATAGTAAACCCGATGTTGTGAGACATTATACTTGCACAAAATATTAATTTTTCCCGTTGCAACGCACGGGCATATGTGCTAGTTCATCTTACAGAAGACAATGCAAACTCTGCATGTCGCTCTGAATTCTCATGGGATCTCTGTGTTCCAAGCAGGCTAACGATTCAGGACTAGCTTCATATGTCGCCGGTCAAATCGACCGCACACTGAGCTGGAAGGTAAACCAAGAAGAAGAAAAAGTCTTACTTGAACTTGACAACTAACTCTATTCGTGTATGAAATTTGTTCTAGTTACCGTGGCTCTGAACTGAAGATGTGGCCTTGTCGTGCAGGATGTGAAGTGGCTGCAGTCCATCACCACGATGCCGATCCTGGTGAAAGGAGTGATCACCGCAGAGGACAGCAGGCTCGCCGTGGAGAACGGCGCGGCCGGAATCATCGTGTCCAACCACGGCGCCCGGCAGCTGGACTACGTCCCGGCGACCATCAGCGCCCTGGAAGAGGTCGTGAAGGGTGCTGGCGGGCAGATCCCCGTCTTCCTGGACGGCGGTGTGCGCCGCGGCACCGACGTCTTCAAGGCGCTCGCTCTCGGCGCCGCCGGTGTCTTCGTAAGTGCAGTGCATGCCTTTGTCCTGGGCTAGCTAACTAGCGAATTCAGCAAGTCATGATATTAGGTGTGCATGGCGTGCAGATCGGAAGGCCGGTGGTGTTCTCGCTGGCGGTGGCCGGGGAGGCCGGGGTGAGCAACGTGCTCAAGATGCTGCGCGACGAGTTCGAGCTGACCATGGCGCTCAGCGGCTGCAACTCGCTGGCCGACATCACCCGCAACCACGTCGTCACCGAGGCCGACAAATTCGGCGTCATGCCGTCCCGCTTGTAACTTGGAACCAAATCAAGTCGCCGCACGTCGCCGGCGGCCGTATATCGATCCAAGGCTTACGTACGTAACTGCATGGATGCATGATATGCTACGTAGTGTAATTAATTTTGGACGGGATGTGTGTGTGTGTGTGTGTGTGTGTGTGTGTGTTTCCAACTTCCAAAGTGCTGTGATATGGCATGGATCGATCAGACATGATAAATGAATTAAATAGGTACATTATTCCTCGCAAAAGAAAAATTGAATTAAGTACATTACGTGCAAGGTGAGTTTGCAATTATCCAACGAACAAGTTACTCTACCGGCCGCCAACAGGTTGATCTCCAAGAAACTAACTAGTTTAACACTCGAACAAACGAAAACTTCATTTGAACACTCCAATCTCATGCTTGAAAATACAAGTCTCAAGAACAAAAATAACCATATGCTAGCAAGCACTGTACGTATGTGTCTTTAACCACCGGACTAGGACTAGGAGGGCATCGCTCGCCGGCCGCCGGCGTACGGCGAACCCATGGCGGCGACCCTTGTCTTCCGCTTCTGCAGAAACTGCTGCAACGACCGCCTCATCGACAGCCCCGCGGCGGCCGCTTGGCTGGTGACCGGCGCAGCAGCCCCTGCTCCCTGACGAAGCGGGCGTGAAGCCAACAATGGAGCCCAACGTTGCGGCGCCGGCTGGCTTGGATTCTGATGCGCTCCGCACTGTGCCACTGCAGTGCCGCCGCCGCTGCTGTCCTGCTGCTCGGTTAGAATTTGTTGGCTCGCCATGGTTATGATTTCCCTTGCCTGCGATTAATCAATCAACAAATGAACTTTGCCACAGCCACTTCTGCGCACACATTTCAAACAAGAAATATGACTAGAAAATTTCAAACAAATTTCTGTTCATAATCATTTTGATTTTTGGTGCGATCGAGCACGTGTTTAATTCTGGTTGTCTATTTTGTATGGAGGCTTGCCCCTTTTCTGACTAATTGCTTAATTAAGTCAGACCAAGAGATGCTGTCAAAAAAAAAACAAGTCTGACTAAGAGACGATTGCGTTTGGGGAGTTGAACGTGCTTGTCAATTGCACATCCACTACTCCACCAAGACTAAATGTGGCTGCGTCTTAGTTTTGCCTGTCTCCTGGATGTGGTACATCACGTGTCGAAATAAGCACAAGAATTTTGACCCAAACTTAAGTCATTAAATATTACTAGTACTATTCTGAAAATTCAACCGTATCGTACCGGATTTTCCGTCCAGCTCATCCACGTGCTGAAATAAACACGTGCATAATGCATATATTGTTACCATGTTTTTTTCCTCACAAAGAACTTTGATCTATTATAATAATTAGCCAGAAGTGATGTGGTGGTAGACGCCCAAGTTTGATCTTTGGATTTGATTTGGGTGTCTCACCTGGGGCATCTTCATCTTCTAGGTTCACACACGTCGTGTCATGCGTGCATAGCAGGATAGAAGATTGTGAGAATCACAACCTAAAGACTGGCTTAAAGAAGAAGCGCTCCCTTGTTAATTTGCTATTGGTTCTATTTGTTGGCATCGTTTACATTAAACTGCAAAAACAACTCGTGGTGAAGGATCCATTCGATCCATCATGCATACTCCCACATTGTTTTGCCTTTTAATCACTTCCAAGATTGAGCTAAGCACATGCATGATCGTCAGTGATGACCAACCTAGTCCAGACGAGCATGATTAAGTACTTAGGGTTGAAACATACAGATACATGGAGGGATGGAGCAAATTAAAATGATGCTAAGGAGCGGGGCAGTTAGCTTACCTGGAGCTCGGTGACGTCGACGGCGCACACCCGGCCATCGTAGAATATGGTCATGCTCCTCCTCGCCGCGCCGCCGCTGCTGCTCCCGGTCCGAAGCCGCAGGCTCAGTTCGACCTCCGCTCCCCCGTCGTCGACGCTTCCCCCATCTCGCCACCCCTCCGCGGTGTCCCGCGCGCTGCTACTCGCCGCCGCCATTAATGTGTATATTCAAGTAGTACCAGGTCTATCGATCTTTCCTCCTCAAGTTCTTGGAAGAAGGAAGGCCGGCCCGTCAATACACACACACACACACCTCTCAATCTCTCTCTGCCCCGCTTGTTTATGAAACGTTGTGCGCGCACGACGGCAACGGGGCGGTTCGGTCTCTTCTTTCCTTTTGCCGCGCAGCGCACGTGAAGAATGCGTGCGTGCGAGGGAGAGGAGAAGCGGCGCCGGCTGTCCTGTGTACTCCTGTACTCTGTTTTCTTTACTTTTCTTTCACGGGAACCTTCTCCGCTTGGTTTTCTTGCCATCTTTTTCCCTTTTCGTTTGCCATAGCTAGCTGGCTTAATTTTTGTGCGCATGATTTGTGCAAACCACGTACTACTACTAATGAAAACGAGATCGATCATTGCTTTGACATGTCTGTTCCGGCTCTCTTCCACCTCTTTGTCGGCACGTGCTCTTTTCCTATGCATCCAGGAGTTCAGTGGGCCCACGTGCTACCAGATTTACACTATTCTATTCAGCAGTTTGACTATTTTTCCTTGAGGGATTGAATTAACTAAATTATTATAGCACATCACTTTGCTTAAAATCACAGCACCAAACTTTTTTTCTTTTCCAAAACACGAGGCAAAAACTTTGCCCATCTCATAACAAGGTTGTTGCCTAGTTAATTACGAAAAATCAAACGAAACCCAATACAAAGCCCATCCAAACAATGCCACATGCCACACCCACTCTCGCCGACAGCTCGCCGAACATCCAGGCCCGGTCCTAAGATTTCGAGGGCCCGGGGCAAGATAACAAAAAGGGGCCCTAAACCCACATATATTTTTTCTATTTCAAATGAAAATGAATACTTATTACACTAGAATTTATGTTGCCTTATCTATTCAGAAAAACCAGGGCCATAATCATTCACATAAAATTTGGCCGGTCTTGCCAATCAATACCTATGTTTTTCCCTTCGGTGCCAACTCAAAATTTTATCATCCTATAATTTTTCGCTAGGTTGTTATTCAGCAATAACTAACTAAAGCTAATTCCTTGAAATCCCTAGCAGAGGTACTTTCTTTATTTGCGGGGAATTAGTACATGTACTTTCCTGGGACTCAATAAACTCATTTGCATGTTCTCTTTTTTCACGTTGTTAGATGATATTATCCAAATAAAATCTACAATACAAGAAATTAAGAACACTACTAATTAAATAATATATAAATGCTAAGAAAGAGTCATGGAGCGATGTACCTGGATGGCTAAAAAATTCAAAATTGCAAGCTTTTGCTTCTGCTTACGAATCACGAAGAGAAATCCGAGTTTCCATTTTCTATTCCCAAACAATACAAGAAATTAGAGTGTGAGAGAGATATGTACAAGAATTAACTTCACGAACCGAACAATCTGACAGGACTAAAAACAGAGGATTTTCGTTGAAGAGGAGGTTAATGGAATCTCCGAAAATCACAAGTAGACAACGCAGGCGACCTTGGTATTAGCATGGCTGTTTCATTCCAGAGAAGAAGTAGAAAGATGAGAAGACCACGCGCGTGCGGCAAGGCCGGAATTAATCTATCTGTTATAGTTGTTTCTCTTTTTGAGAATCAGTCAATCTGTTACTTGGGAAAGAATTCTTTCCTAAAAATCACACATGCAAAAAATCACTCGATCTGTAAAATGGGAAATAATTGATCACCTTTTTAAGAACCAGTCAATCTGTTAACATGGGAAAAAATTCTTTCCTAAAAATCACAATTACTTTCTAAGTATCACAACGTAAGAAAACTAAGTCATTAGCCATCGGGGGCCCGGGACGGCCGCCCCTCCTGCCCCACCCCATTAGTCATTAGCCATCTCTATTTTTAATGGAGGAGTTCATATGTTGTTCCTTCGTTCGTTCGCTCGCTCCCCCTCCCATCTCGATCTCCCCATCCACCGATCCACCCCTCCCACCGATTTTTATTGCTACTGATTTTTTAGATTGCTCTCGGTTTTTTTACAATGAAATGAACCGGCAGCCATCCATGTATTCCATATATATATATATGAAGTAAATCAGCAGTCAATCAACCAACGAAGTAAATCGGCAGCCATTCAACCAATCAGCCATATATCCATATATAACATGTATTCCATATATAACACAAATCATATCACAATTTAGGATTAAGCGGTAGTGTTTCCATGTAGAGCCGAAATCTTCCACATTTAGCCAAAAAAACATAGGAGGGCCAGGCGAGCCAGAGTTTGCCATCGGAGCAAAAATCAAAGGAGGAAAAAAACAAACGTGGCCTCCCTTTCCTCCGCAATCGGATCCCTGCCAGCATGGCCATGCCGCCGCCGCCTGCAGAGTCCGCCCGGATGGAGGAAGCGCTTGGGGCGAGGGAGAGGTCTAGGCGTCGTCCCGGTGCTCGTCTCCCTCTGGTGTCCGGTGTTGTCTGCTGGCTGCTGCTGCTGTGTGCGCGGGAGATTGGGAGGAGGCTTCAGATGGGATGGAAGAATTTTATACTGATTAACTATCTTCTGTGGGAAGCTTCAGCTGTTGATTTCAGCAGAAGATGTGTGGTGTGCTGCTGCTATTTCGGCGACAACGCTAACACAGAGATTGGTACTTTGGTGTGTTCCTTGGATGGACGACCGGTCAAGGTCAGATGATCAATTCACTTCTTGGCTGCCGCTGCCAAGTTTACTATTATGAATCTAATCCCTCCTATTATTCTCTTGTTGTTACAAATCTGCTCACTTCACAATGTTTTGGCGTGACATGCTTTGGGCGGCTTGCTTTCACACATGGAACAAACTGATTATATTTATTTTCAGGTACAAAGATTATTTGCAGGAGTACAAAGAGAAATATAAAGTCTACCCTTACTTGAATAGTCAGATAGATAAAACACAGTATTGTTACACTGAATTTTCCTTTTAAAGTTCCCCTTTGTATTCTGTTTATTTCTTAAGTCCATGTCATGTTATCTCCTATAATTGGCCTGCTTGTTACGCAATTTTGAAGCTAAAGGTTCATGCGGATTTCAATGTTGCTAAAGAAAGATACAACGATCGGTGCTACATTGTTGAAAGACTCAAAGACATGTATCATGAGTCAGACACAGTAATTAAGTTTTCTACATGCCTTTTCCTTACTAACTAAACCTGAGTACATGATTATTTTCAGTTTTCTCAGAGGAGCGGTAGCGAAGGGAACACACAACAGTTGTTGTCATATGCACCACGGGCACGGTGGGTGGTAGATTACGCGGACACTGGGCGTCGTCTTGCTTCTTTTGTTCTGCTTATTAATTAATTCTCTATCTATTTATGATGATGCAATTTTGGGTTGTGTGTGTGCTGCTGCTGCTTACACATAACAAATAATATTGATATGAATTTTTCTTCTTCAGTTGCTAATGCACTGATATGTTATTGTTCATGCACATGTACTTTAGCACCCACATTTCCATGTCTCCTTCAATTTGTTGCAGATTTCTTCCAAGTATAGTGAGCTACTTTATTAATGTGAACTTTTACTTCTTGCAGTTGCTAATGTATTGATATTTTTTTGTTCATGCTCATGTGTTGTAGCTCCCACATCTTTCTCTGTCTCCTTCAATTTGTTGTTCATGCTCATGTGATGTAGACTACACACGGCATGCCGGTGCAGGAGGTGGCGTTGCGATGTGTTGGATCTGATCTTTTTTCTCCTGCTATACGGTTGCTTTGAGTGGTGATGCCAGGAATGAGGAGCGGACACCTACGTCATGTGTCACCAGTGGAGGAAGGAAGGCAAGAAGAAGCTCTCCAACACCAACTTCACATTGTTCCGTAGTTTGATTCGTTATATTTTCCCCGAGTTCCATGTTCCCCCCTTTTCCATTCCATGCATGCGTTGTGTTGTGTGTGGTAAAGTAATTTCAAGAAGAATCATCGTGCGCAATTATTTACGTGTGTTGCTATATTTGCCGGTGAATTTGCAGGACATTTAAATGCATTAGTTAACTAGGGCGTTTGTGTTGATCTAGGACATCTGGACGTAGCTGTTCTACTCCTTATTTAGCCAGAAGAATTCCTAGCTGGGACGAAGGTGAGCCATCTTAAGTCTAGCTTTTGCATGTTCTCCAATTGTTGGAGCTTCCCAAATTGTAGACTCTCTATTGCCTTGCAGTTTGTACTCCACTACCGCTTACTTATATGAATATTTCACTTTAAAGTTCTCACTAAGTTGGTATGCTAGACACGCAAAAGTGGCCCCTTTCAAATTGTCATAAACTATTTGATTAGTGCATAATTAATTGCAAGTGAATTATATAATAATCCATTTTATGTACTTACAAGTTCAAACAATAACCCCAATTTGTCATGTAGTAAATTAGTTGTACTATATGTACTTCATTTCTTATATGTAGCTAGCTTGCTAGGTTTAAATAAGGACAACGTTTTGTTAATTTTCTTGAGCTTTGAAACCCTAGATTTATTTGATGGAGTATCTTGCAAATAAGTTAGGATTGGGAGGCAAATATAGAAGATCAAGAAGAATTTGACCCAAAAGAGCCAGCAATATAGAAGACCAGGGAGGGGGGGGGGGTCATGAAAAGAGGTCCTCACCTTGGGTGTCGTCCCTCCTACCCACATCCGGACAGAGAGCGGTGAACCCTGCTGCATCGACCAGTCGGATCCGACTGATTCCATGTCAGACTAGCGGATGCATTGGCTTGGTGTCAATGCGGTGGTGCGAGAGATTGTCGGGCAGATAAAGGGGCCGGCAACACCGTGGCAGGAGAGGAGGATGCAGGTGACGTTGTCGAGGGACTTGTGGAGAAAGGGGACACGATAGACGACAGGGATAGGAGATGCTAGCCGACGCCATGGAGGGAAGAGGAGGATGAGGTGGACGGGCTCCTGTAGTGGTGTGGAGAGGAGGAGCATCGATGCCGTGGCGGGGAGAGGAGGGGCCGGCCGCGGCGGGGAGAGGAGTAACTGGCGCACGCCGTGCAGGGGTGAAACGATTACGTGGACTGAAGGGGAGGCACGATGATGGATATGGCTGTGAGTGGAGACAGTGAGAGGACTACCCTGACCTTTGGCCGCTGTGCGGTGAGGATAAGGTTGTGTAGGTAAAAAAATAGTTTTTCTTGCAAATAAATACACTTGTTTCAGTCTTAGTTTCATTTTTATATTTAAACATTCAAAATCATTAGTATCAATGTGTTTCTAATAACTTTTCTTGCTCAATCCATGATGTTAGATTCAACACGAGATCTAAAGTTCCGCCTGAAGCCAAACATTCAGTTGTTGACAACATTGTTTGATAGTTGTCCAGGTAGACAATAACATCTCATCGTGCGACCTGGCAAGTAACGTCTCTTGTCATTGTTGTCATGGTTTACGGTTTTTAATTGCTACCGCTTGTAAATTTATCTTCCATATGCAAATTAGACCCTATCCATGGTTCGATATATCTTGTACATCATCGAAAAACATGCACGCATGTATATATTTTAGACCCTATCCATACATCAGCCAAAGGTTAAAACTCCAAGGAATTTAGTGATTACAATGATTTGTGAGGGAATTCAACGACACACTTCCAATTAGCGCAACCTGACTAGAATTCCAATATATCTAGATGTCAACGTGTATTTTCGGCTGGTATTCCAATGATCATAGATGGGTAAATTTATATACTTCACTATCATAACATTAAAGATACAAGCATTTATTTTCTGTTATCACTATATTTAATATAATATTAATTTAGGAAATTGCAGGGATGTGTCTGCCTCCAGCAAAACGTGACAATGGTTCCAGCAAAATGCCATGCTGGTTGCAGCGTTACATTGATCTTGCAGCAAACATGGGCTCCCGTTCCAGCAAAACAAAACGCCGGTTCCAGCAAATCGTAACGCCAATTGCAACATTGTCGTGGCGTCCCCGCCGTTCTCCACCGTCGCACCACCGCGGCTCGTGGTAGCTCTTCCGAATGCTGGTTGTGGTTCCAGCACTTTGTGCGGTCGGTTGCAACATTAATTGGCTCGCTGTCCGTCGTTCAACTCCAGCGACGCGTCGCTCGTCGCGCCATGGCCATGTGTCGTTGCAGCTCCACCCCACCCCTTACGAAGCTCTGGGTGGTTGCAGATTTCGTCGGCTGTGGTTTGCATGCCGCGTGGAGGGAGGAGGTGTGGATCTCGCCGGCGCGCGCTCCGTCTCGTATCTCCGTCCACCTCTGGTATCAGCTCGCCGGCGCATAGTCGAGGGGAGCCGCGGGGCGCGCTCGGACGACTGGGGAGCAGATGGGGAGCAAGAGAGCGGAAGAGGAAGGCAACCATAGCGAAGGGATAAGGTGGGGTCACGGTCTGTTCTGGCCACATGATGACTCCCGATCGAACGTCCCGCGCACGACCGGCCCAATGTTCGGCCGACGCGCCGGCTATAAATGTTTTTAATTGTATACTCTCGTGGAATGGCAAAGAATTGGTGCATCTGATTTGTACGGTGAGTATTCACTGTTGCACATCTTAAGACCTTCAACATCAATAATATTCTTGTTAACTACATATATTTCTTGTGCAGGATGATTATGAGTTGATCAAGTAGTTTTTATTATACTTGCTCAAATATTGTGCGAATGAATCTAAAGACAATATTCCTAGATATTGTGCGAGAACAACTTAGGGCATCAAGTAGTGCTTAATTCGTAACAGATTCTTAGTTGGATCATCACTCTCTATGTATACAAAGTCAAATTACCTTTTTATCAACTTATATTGCAAGTAAAGTGGATTTCAATTTTTACCCGATTGTTACTGCTATCTTTTCTATACAAGTGAAATTTAGCATGATTTATGTTATATATATAACTCAAACAAAATATTTTAAAAGCCCGTGGCAACGCACGGGTATTCTACTAGTCACATCAGCACACAAGCCAAACTCACACAAATCAACGGTAACCTGTTTCACCGAGTTAGTCATAATCCCACCACATTGCCGAAGAGAAGAAGCCGTGACTGCTACTAGAGTAGCAGACCCGGAACACTCCCACAGCTGTGAAGATGCATGCACTCCATAGGACATGTGCCCAACGCAATGCAACTCACGACACTCCGACCACCAACATCAAGAGCAACTTCACTGCTCACGCATCACTCGAACTGCTCGAACTCTCGAGGCCTCTGCCCCTACTTTCATCTGCGATCCATTGGCAGCCCCTTCCTCTCTTGCCCTCACCTGCGGACGAAGCCCCTAACCGCATCCTGCCGCCGAGTCATGAGGCCACCGGATCCAGCCCCAACGGACAGACCAATAACCCCACCACCACTGACGCCGCCCGGGCTTTGCCCAACGATGCTCTCCATCGGTGGTGAGGGGAGAGGAGGAGACGGGGAAGAGGCCCTGTGATGGATTATGGATGGGCTTAGACCCATATAAAACAATAATCCATGGTTAATCTCTAAGGCCCATGCATGTGTACGACAAGTGGTGGGAAGTTCAGTACCATATTGCTACAATAAGCAGAGTGACATCTCTTTATAAGGGCTGCTCCATCACTTGCTATTGGGAGCTTGTGAATAGGAGTTGTACACGCGCGCTCCTCCTCCTCCGTCGCCCGCCTCGCCACGCCTTGCCTCGCCTCGTCACGACGCGTGCGCGCGCCGCGGGTTGTGGGAATGAGCCGAGATGAAGCTTATTTTTGCCAGTCAGGAATGGCTAATTAATCTCGGATTAATTAACGAGTCGCTTACAAAAGTGCCACTGTCCGAGACGTTGGACCGTGGGCTGTTCGCGAACTCGATCGTGAGCCTGAGCCCAGGCCCATCTACCCGGTGACCTATATAAGAAGGCGCCCTAGACCTCATCTACTGTTCCTCTCTCCGTGCTGCTTCCGATGATCCCATCCCGACAACTGCGTGCATGGTTGGTCGGGAGAGCAGGTGCCTCCGGAACCCTGTCGTTCGAGATCCTGCCCGGAAGAACGGCAATAAGTTTTTTGGGGAGTGTCTCGACGCGACTGCTCCCGATCCATCCGCCTCTGCTTCCACTACTTCCCCTGCATCGACTCCATGGCTGAGGACGAAGCCGCAAAGAAGAAGGCCTCGGCCGATGCCGAGGCTGCCGCCGCCGCATTGGCCTGGCCAACCGGAGGGTATGACTCGTTCATCCCCTATTTGCTTGTTCATGTCCTGGCCGTATATATGCCGTTCATAGATGTTTTGGTTCTATGTACTGTAGGCACTCACATGCTTAGGTATCGGTATGAGATGCATACTATATTTGCCATGCTTACTGTTTACTCATGGATTAGATTAGTCGAAAAAGTGCTAATATTTCCAACAATCCAAAAACCTTATTTTAGGCACTTTTTGACTCATGACTTTACCGCTACTCTGAAACAGGAAAAGTTTACCGGAACGCATTTTAAGCGTTGGCAGACGAGGACCACCTTGTGGCTCACAACAATGAACGTGTTCTGGGTTGGTGGTGTGTCTCCCACGGTAATGATTGCTCCTGACAGGAGAATGCATTTAGGGAGGCAACCACCATCTTTGTGGGAGTTGTTCTTACTATGATCGCAGACAAGCTTGTGGACGCATATCTCCGTATGTGCATTTCCAAGAATTTGTGGGATGCGCTCGAAGCTAAGTTCGGCGCAACCGATGCTGGAAGCGAGTTGTATGCTATGGAGCAGTTCCATGGTTACAAAATAGTTGATAATCGTTCTATATTGGACCAGGCCCATGAGATACAATGCATCACTAAGGAGTTAGAGCTCCTGAAGTGTGAGTTACCAGACAAGTTTGTCGCGGGTTGCATTATTGCAAAACACCCTCCTGGATGGAGGAACTTTGCTACTTCTCTTAAGCACTTGAGACGTGAATTCTCTGTTGAGGATGTCATCGGTCATCTAAGTGTTGAGAAGAACTCGAGAGCAAAGGACTCACATGTGAAAGGGGCAAAGGGTTCTTCTAGCGCCAATGTGGTGCAGAAGAACTTCCACAAGTTCAAGTGAAAGAACTTTGTCCAGCAGAATACTACCTTCAAGAAGAAGGGTAAGAAGAAAGACAAAAAGCGCGATGGTTGCTTTACTTGTGGTTCAGAGGAACATTGGGCAAACAAGTGCCCAAACAAGTACAAGAAGCCAGGACAGGACGCAAAGTCTGTCAATGTCACTCTGAGAAACAATGATGGGGCATCTGGGTATGGTAATCTGTTTACCGTACTTTCAGTTTGTCAGTCCACCGATTGGTGGGTTGACACTGGGGCCAATATTCATGTGTGTGCTGATGTGTCTTTGTTTTCTTCTTACCAGGTCACACGAGATTGTTTCGTCCTGATGGGGAACGGCCCACATGCTTCTGTTCATGGTGTTGGCATGGTAGGTCTGAAGTTTACTTCGGGAAAGATCGTGCAACATGTCCCCGCCATCAAGAAGAATCTCGTTAGTGGCTCCCTTCTATGTAAAGAAGGGTTTAAGTTAGTATTTGAGTCTAGCAAAGTAGTTGTATCTCGGTATGGACTATTTATTGGAAAGGGATATGAGTGTGGTGGTTTGTTCCGCCTTTCCCTGGAGGATTTCTGTAATAAAGTCATGAACCAAATTCATTCTAATGTGAACGAATGTGAGGTTTGACATTCATGTCTTTGTCACATAAATTTCGGTTGTATGATGCGATTAGCTAAGATGGATCTAATTCAGAGTTTCACTTTAGCCAAAGGCTCTAAGTGCCATGCGTGTGTGCAAGCAAAGCAACCTCATAAGCCTCACAAGCCTGCGAAGGAGAGACACTTAGCACCACTAGAGCTCATACATTCAAATCTCTGTGAGATAAATGGTGTGTTGACTAAAGGTGGAAAGAAATACTTCATGACTTTGATTGATGATTCCACTAGATTCTGTTATGTGTATTTGTTAAATACAAAGGATGAGGCTCTACACTACTTTAAAATCTATGAAGTTGAGAACCAACTTGAGAAGAAAATAAAACGAGTCTGGCCTGATCGTGGAGGAGAGTACTTTTCTAGCGAGTTCGATTTATTCTGTGCGTAACATGGTATTATTCATGAGAGGACGTCTCCCTATTCACCCTAGTCAAATGGGTTTGCCGAACGGAAAAACCTACTCTAACAGATTTGGTTAACGCCATGTTAGATACTTCAGATTTATCCAAGGCATGGTGGGGGGAGGCTGTATTGACATCATGTCATGTACTGAACAAAGTCCCCGCGAATGATAATGAGACTACTCCCTATGAGCAATGGGAAAAGGAAAGAACTACACTCTCTTACTTGCACAGTTGGGGTGTTTGGCGAAAGTCAATGTGCCGATCCCCAAAAATGTAAGCTTGGACCAAAGACCGTGGACTGCGTTAATTTGGGCTATGCTAAGAATAGCATTGGCTATAGATTTCTAGTAGTAAAATCTGAGGTACCTGACCAGAAGGTCAGTACAATTATAGAGTCTAAGGATGCTACATTCTTTGAGGATATTTTCTGATGCGGAGCATCCCAAGGCCATCCCCATGGATCTACCTACATCTCCCACGACACCACTTGGACCAATGATAAGAGCCCGTGCGAGAGCCATGGAGAACGAGGTTAACTCTCTCCTTGTTGAACTTCCCTTTGACCCACTTGAGACATGGCTACTACCTCAAACGGAGATGCTTTGTGTGCTTAGGTACCATGTAAGCAACCAAGGAGAAGTTACGATGCAAGATGGACATCAAGAGCTTGAAGAACATCTTCCCAGCGTAGAAATACCGGTACAACCGCCCAACTACCGGTCGACCGGTACAACCGCCCAACTACCGGCCATCCTTCTGTAATCGAGCGGTGCAAGGCTGGTACAACCCCGGTTTATACTGGTAACAGCCAAAAGACCGGTACTACCGCCCCAAGCACTGGTACAACTGCGGAGCACCTTCGGAAACACCTACAGGAACCAGTATCTGAGCTCCCAGCAGAACTACCGCCCTCATGACCGGTACTACCGGCCTGCCTATGCGCAGTGAAAGGGTCAACGACCCGTGTAACCACCAGCTTACCCCTTGGACTATAAGTACTCATCCCCTAGCTCCGAATTAGGGTTAGCGTTGTGATAGCTCATATTAGAGATAGAGCCTCTCCCATCCACATTGGATCTACTCCACGAGAGAGACCGCGGCCCCTCTACGGATAAGATCCCCTTGGATTCAAGACTCCCTTTTGGGTGGCTGAAAGGATCGATATAGTTGACTAGAGAGGGGGGGGGGGTGAATAGGCAACTAACAATTTTAACTTTTCTTTACCAAATTAAGCTTTGTATCAAAGTAGGTTGTCTAGATATGCAACTAGGTGAGCAACCTATATGATGCAACAAGAACAAGTACACAAGCAAGCAAGGGATATAACACAAATAAGCTTATACAAGTAAAGGCGTGATATAACCAAGAGTGGAGCCGGTGAAGACGAGGATGTGTTACTGAAGTTCCTTCCTTTTGAGGGGAAGTACGTCTCTGTTGGAGCGGTGTGGAGGCACAATGCTCCCCAAGAAGCCACTAGGGCCACCGTATTCTCCTCACACCCTCACACAATGCGAGATGCCGTGATTCCACTATTGGTGCCCTTGGAGGCGGCAACCGGACCTTGACAAACAAGGTTGGGGCTATCTCCACAACTTAATTGGAGGCTCCCAATGATACCACAAAGCTTCACCACAATGGAATATGGCTTCGCGGTGACCTTAACCGTCTAGGGTGCTCAAACACCCAAGAGTAACAAGATCCGCAAGGGATGAGTGGGGGAATCAAATTTCTCTTGGTGGAAGTGTAGATCTAGGCCTTCTCAACCAATCCCTAGAGAATCAACAAGTTTGATTGGCTAGGGAGAGAGATCGGGTGAAAATGGAGCTTGTAGCAATAATGGAGCTTGGGGATGGAAGAGATAGTCAACTCAGAGAAGAAGACACCCCTTATATAGTGGAAGAACAAATCCAACCGTTATCCACCAACCCAGCCTGCGTAGCATGGTACTACCGCGCCAGGGTCGCAGTACTACCGCAAGGGCATGTGGTACTACCGTAGGGCCCCGCGGTACTACCGCCAGAGCAGCACAAACCAGGACTGCCCAAATGCATTGAAGCAGAGGGCGGTAGAACCGCTGGCGCGGTACTACCGCTCCCCCTTACGGTACTACCGCAAGGCAATGATGTTCCAGATTTTAAGAAGGCATGGACATATAAACATACATCCGTGGCAACTTCCACTGAGTTGGAGTCAATGCAAAAATTCGACATGGTAGTACCGTGAGCCAGGGGTGGTACTACCGCGCGGGGTGCGGATGTAAAAAAATTACATCCGCTCCTACTGTCGCGCCGGCTGCTGAGCCAGACCAGAACGCACGGTACTACTGCGCACCGGGCACGGTGAAGGAAATATGCCCTAGAGGCAATAATAAAGTTATTATTTATTTCCTTATATCATGATAAATGTTTATTATTCATGCTAGAATTGTATTAACCGGAAACATAATACATGTGTGAATACATAGACAAACAAAGTGTCACTAGTATGCCTCTACTTGACTAGCTCGTTAATCAAAGATGGTTATGTTTCCTAACCATGAACAATGAGTTGTTATTTGATTAACGGGATCACATCATTAAGTGAATGATCTGATTGACATGACCCATTCCATTAGCTTAGCACCCGATCGTTTAGTATGTTGCTATTGCTTTCTTCATGACTTATACATGTTCCTATGACTATGAGATTATGCAACTCCCGTTTGCCGGAGGAACACTTTGTGTGCTACCAAACGTCACAACGTAACTGGGTGATTATAAAGGAGCTCTACAGGTGTCTCCAAAGGTACATGTTGGGTTGGCGTATTTCGAGATTAGAATTTATCACTCTGATTGTCGGAGAGGTATCTCTGGGCCCTCTCGGTAATGCACATCACTTAAGCCTTGCAAGCATTGCAACTAATGAGTTAGTTGCGGGATGATGTATTACAGAACGAGTAAAGAGACTTGCCGGTAACGAGATTGAACTAGGTATTGAGATACCGACGATCGAATCTCGGGTAAGTAACATACCGATGACAAAGGGAACAACGTATGTTGTTATGCGGTCTGACCGATAAAGATCTTCGTAGAATATGTAGGAGACAATATGGGCATCCAGGTCCCGCTATTGTTTATTGGCCGGAGACATGTCTCGGTCATGTCTACATTGTTCTCGAACCCGTAGGGTCCGCACGCTTAAGGTTACGATGACAGTTATATTATGAGTTTTTGCATTTTGATGTACCGAAGTTTGTTCGGAGTCCCGGATGTGATCACGGACATGACGAGGAGTCTCGAAATGGTCGAGACATAAAGATTGATATATTGGAAGCCTATGTTTGGATATCGGAAGTGTTCCGGGTGAAATCGGGATTTTACCGGAGTACCGGGAGGTTACCGGAACCCCCCGGGAGCTAAATGGGCCATAGTGGGCCTTAGTGGAAAAGAGAAGGGGCTGCCCAAAGTGGGCCGCGCGCCCCTCCCCTCCCTTGGTCCGAATAGGACAAGGAGAGGGGGCCGGTCACCCTCTCTCTTTTCCCCCCTCCGCGAATCCTATTCCAACTAGGATTGGGGGGGGGGGGAATCCTACTCCCAGAGGGAGTAGGACTCTCCTGGCGCGCCTCTCCTAGGCCGGCCGCACCCCCCCTTTTAGTCCTTTATATACGGAGGCAGGGGCACCCCAGAAAGACACAAGTTGATCCACGTAATCATATTCTTAGCCGTGTGCGGCGCCCCCTTCCACCATAGTCCTCGATAATATTGTAGCGGTGCTTACGCGAAGCCCTGCGACGGTAGTACATCAAGATCGTCACCACGCTGTCGTGCTGACGGAACTCTTCCCTGACACTTTGCTGGATCGGAGTCCGGGGATCGTCATCAAGCTGAACGTGTGCTAGAACTCAGAGGTGCCGTAGTTTCGGTGCTTGATCGGTCGGGCCGTGGAGACGTACGACTACATCAACCAAACGCTTCCATTGTCGATCTACAAGGTATGTAGATCACACTCTCCCCTCATTGCTATGCATCACCATGATCTTGCGTGTGCGTAGGAATTTTTTTGAAATTACTACGTTCCCCAACAGTGGCATCCGAGCCTAGGTTTTATATGTTGATGTTATATGCACGAGTAGAACACAAGTGAGTTGTGGGAGATATGAGTCATACTGCTTACTAGCATGTCATACTTTGGTTCGGCGGTATTGTTGGACGAAGCGGCCCAGACCGACATTACGCGTACGCTTACGCGAGACTGGTTCTCCCGACGTGCTTTGCACAGAGGTGGCTTGCGGGTGACAGTTTCTCCAACTTTAGTTGAACCAAGTGTGGCTACGCCCGGTCCTTGCGAAGGTTAAAACAGCACCAACTTGACAAACTATCGTTGTGGTTTTGATGCGTAGGTAAGATTAGTTCTTGCTTAAGCCCGTAGCAGCCACGTAAAACTTGCAACAACAAAGTAGAGGACGTCTAACTTGTTTTTGCAGGGCATGTTGTGATGTGATATGGTCAAGACATGATGCTGAATTTTATTGTATGAGATGATCATGTTTTGTAACCGAGTTATCGGCAACTGGCAGGAGCCATATGGTTGTCGCTTTATTGTATGCAATGCAATCGCGATGTAATGCTTTACTTTATCACTAAGCGTTAGCGATAGTCGTGGAAGCACAAGCTTGGCGAGACGACAACGATGCTACGATGGAGACCAAGGTGTCACGCCGGTGACGATGGTGATCACAACGGTGCTTCGGAGATGGAGATCACAAGCACAAGATGATGATGGCCATATCATATCACTTATATTGATTGCATGTGATGTTTATCTTTTATGCATCTTATCTTGCTTTGATTGACGGTAGCATTATAAGATGATCTCTCACTAATTATCAAGAAGTGTTCTCCCTGAGTATGCACCGTTGCGAAAGTTCTTCGTGCTGAGACACCACGTGATGATCGGGTGTGATAGGCTCTACGTTCAAATACAACGGGTGCAAAACAGTTGCACACGCGGAATACTCAGGTTATACTTGACGAGCCAAGCATATACAGATATGGCCTCGGAACACGGAGACTGAAAGGTCGAGCGTGAATCATATAGTAGATATGATCAACATAGTGATGTTCACCAATGAAACTACTCCATCTCACGTGATGATCGGACATGGTTTAGTTGATTTGGATCACGTAATCACTTAGAGGATTAGAGGGATGTCTATCTAAGTGGGAGTTCTTTAAGTAAATTAACTAAACTTAAATTTATCATGAAACTTAGTGCCTGATAAGTATCTTGCTTGTTTATGCTTGATTGTAGATAGATGGCTCGTGCTGTTGTTCTGTTGAATTTTAATGTGTTCCTTGAGAAAGCAAAGTTGAAAGATGATGGTAGCAATTACACGGACTGGGTCCGTAACTTGAGGATTATCCTCATTGCTGCACAGAAGAATTACGTCCTGGAAGCACCGCTGGGTGCCAGGCCTGCTGCTGGAGCAACACCGGATGTTATGAACGTTTGGCAGAGCAAAGCTGATGACTACTCAATAGTTTAGTGTGCCATGCTTTACGGCTTAGAATCGGGACTTCAACGACGTTTTGAACGTCATGGAGCATATGAGATGTTCCAGGAGTTGAAGTTAATATTTCAAGCAAATGCCCGGATTGAGAGATATGAAGTCTCCAATAAGTTCTATAGCTGTAAGATGGAGGAGAACAGTTCTGTTAGTGAGCATATACTCAAAATGTCTGGGTATAATAATCACTTGATTCAATTGGGAGTTAATCTTCCAGATGATTGCGTCATTGACAGAATTCTCCAATCACTGCCACCAAGCTACAAGAGCTTCGTGATGAACTATAATATGCAAGGGATGAATAAGACAATTCCCGAGCTCTTCGTGATGCTGAAAGCTGCGGAGGTAGAAATCAAGAAGGAGCATCAAGTGTTGATGGTCAACAAGACCACTAGTTTCAAGAAAAAGGGCAAAGGGAAGAAGAAGGGAAACTTCAAAAAGAACAGCAAGCAAGTTGCTACTCAAGAGAAGAAACCCAAATCTGGACCTAAGCCTGAAACTGAGTGCTTCTACTGCAAGCAGACTGGTCACTGGAAGCGGAACTGCCCCAAGTATTTGGCGGATAAGAAGGATGGCAAAGTGAACAAAGGTATATGTGATATACATGTTATTGATGTGTACCTTACTAATGCTCGCAGTAGCACCTGGGTATTTGATACTGGTTCTGTTGCTAATATTTGCAACTCGAAACAGGGACTACGGATTAAGCGAAGATTGGCTAAGGACGAGGTGACGATGCGCGTGGGAAACGGTTCCAAAGTCGATGTGATCGCAGTCGGCACGCTACCTCTACATCTACCTTCGGGATTAATATTAGACCTAAATATTGTTATTTGGTGCCAGCGTTAAGCATGAACATTATATCTGGATCTTGTTTGATGCGAGACGGTTATTCATTTAAATCAGAGAATAATGGTTGTTCTATTTATATGAGTAATATCTTTTATGGTCATGCACCCTTGAAGAGTGGTCTATTCTTATTGAATCTCGATAGTAGTAACACACATATTCATAATGTTGAAACCAAAAGATGCAGAGTTGATAATGATAGTGCAACATATTTGTGGCACTGCCGTTTAGGTCATATCGGTGTAAAGCGCATGAAGAAACTCCATACTGATGGACTTTTGGAACCACTTGATTATGAATCACTTGGTACTTGCGAACCATGCCTCATGGGCAAGATGACCAAAACACCGTTCTCCGGTACTATGGAGAGAGCAACAGATTTGTTGGAAATCATACATACAGATGTATGTGGTCCGATGAATATTGAGGCTCGTGGCGGATATCGTTATTTTCTCACCTTCACAGATGACTTAAGCAGATATGGGTATTATCTACTTAATGAAACATAAGTCTGAAACATTTGAAAAGTTCAAAGAATTTCAGAGTGAAGTTGAAAATCATCGTAACAAGAAAATAAAGTTTCTACGATCTGATCGTGGAGGAGAATATTTGAGTTACGAGTTTGGTGTGCATTTGAAAAATTGTGGAATAGTTTCGCAACTCATGCCACCCGGAACACCACAGCGTAATGGTGTGTCCGAACGTCGTAATCGTACTTTACTAGATATGGTGCGATCTATGATGTCTCTTACTGATTTACTGCTATCGTTTTGGGGATACGCTCTAGAGACGGCCGCATTCACGTTAAATAGGGCACCATCAAAATCCGTTGAGACGACGCCTTATGAACTATGGTTTGGCAAGAAACCAAAGTTGTCGTTTCTGAAAGTTTGGGGCTACGATGCTTATGTGAAAAAGCTTCAACCTGATAAGCTCGAACCCAAATCGGAGAAATGTGTCTTCATAGGATATCCAAAGAAGACTATTGGATACACCTTCTATCACAGATCCGAAGGCAAGACTTTTGTTGCTAAATTCGGAAACTTTCTGGAGAAGGAGTTTCTCTCGAAAGAAGTGAGTGGGAGGAAAGTAGAACTTGACGAGGTAACTGTACCTGCTCCCTTATTGGAAAGTAGTACATCATAGAAAACTATTTCTGTGACACCTACACCAGTTAGTGAGGAAGCTAATGATGATGATCATGAAACTTCAGAACAAGATACTACTGAACCTCGTAGATCAACCAGAGTAAGATCCGCGCCAGAGTGGTACGGTAATCCCGTTCTGGAAGTCATGCTACTAGATCATGATGAACCTACGAACTATGAAGAAGCGATGGTGAGCCCAGATTCCGCAAAATGGCTTGAGGCCATGAAATCTGAGATGGAATCCATGTATGAGAACAAAGTATGGACTTTGGTTGACTTGCCCGATGATCGGCAAGCAATTGAGAATAAATGGATCTTCAAGAAGAAGACTGATGCTGACGGTAATATTACTGTCTACAAAGCTCGACTTGTTGCAAAAGGTTTTCGGCAAGTTCAAGGGATTGACTACGATGAGACCTTCTCACCCGTAGCGATGCTTAAGTCTGTCCGAATCATGTTAGCAATTGCCGCATTTTATGATTATGAAATTTGGCAGATGGATGTCAAAACTGCATTCCTGAATGGATTTCTGGAAGAAGAGTTGTATATGATGCAACCAGAAGGTTTTGTCGATCCAAAGGGAGCTAACAAAGTGTGCAAGCTCCAGCGATCCATTTATGGACTGGTGCAAGCCTCTCAGAGTTGGAATAAACATTTTGATAGTGTGATCAAAGCATTTGGTTTTATACAGACTTTTGGAGAAGCCTGCATTTACAAGAAAGTGAGTGGGAGCTCTATAGCATTTCTGATATTATATGTGGATGACATATTACTAATTGGGAATGATATAGAATTTCTGGATAGCATAAAGGGATACTTGAATAAGAGTTTTTCAATGAAAGACCTCGGTGAAGCTGCTTACATATTAGGCATTAAGATCTATAGAGATAGATCAAGACGCTTAATTGGACTTTCACAAAGCACATACCTTGACAAAGTTTTGAAGAAGTTCAAAATGGATCAAGCAAAGAAAGGGTTCTTGCCTATGTTACAAGGTCTGAAGTTGAGTAAGACTCAATGCCCGACCACTGCAGAAGATAGAGAGAATATGAAAGATGTTCCCTATGCTTCAGTCATAGGCTCTATCATGTATGCAATGCTGTGTACCAGACCTGATGTGTGCCTTGCTATAAGTCTAGCAGGGAGGTACCAAAGTAATCCAGGAGTGGATCACTGGACAGCGGTCAAGAACATCCTGAAGTACCTGAAAAGGACTAAGGATATGTTTCTCGTATATGGAGGTGACAAAGAGCTCATCGTAAATGGTTACGTTGATGCAAGCTTTGACACTGATCCGGACGATTCTAAATTGCAAACCAGATACATGTTTACATTAAACGGTGGAGCTGTCAGTTGGTGCAGTTCTAAACAAAGCGTCGTGGCGGGATCTACATGTGAAGCGGAATACATAGCTGCTTCGGAAGCAGTAAATGAAGGAGTCTGGATGAAGGAGTTCATATCCGATCTAGGTGTCATACCTAGTGCATCGGGTCCAATGAAAATCTTTTGTGACAATACTGGTGCAATTGCCTTGGCAAAGGAATCTAGATTTCACAAGAGAACCAAGCACATCAAGAGACGCTTCAATTCCATCCGGGATCTAGTCCAGGTGGGAGACATAGAGATTTGCAAGATACATACGGATCTGAATGTTGCAGACCCGTTGACTAAGCCTCTTCCACGAGCAAAACATGATCAGCACCAAGGCTCCATGGGTGTTAGAATCATTACTGTGTAATCTAGATTATTGACTCTAGTGCAAGTGGGAGACTGAAGGAAATATGCCCTAAAGGCAATAATAAAGTTATTATTTATTTCCTTATATCATGATAAATGTTTATTATTCATGCTAGAATTGTATTAACCGGAAACATAATACATGTGTGAATACATAGACAAACAAAGTGTCACTAGTATGCCTCTACTTGACTAGCTCGCTAATCAAAGATGGTTATGTTTCCTAACCATGAACAATGAGTTGTTATTTGATTAACGGGATCACATCATTAAGTGAATGATCTAATTGACATGACCCATTCCATTAGCTTAGCACCCGATCGTTTAGTATGTTGCTATTGCTTTCTTCATGACTTATACATGTTCCTATGACTATGAGATTATGCAACTCCCGTTTGCCGGAGGAACACTTTGTGTGCTACCAAACGTCACAACGTAACTGGGTGATTATAAAGGAGCTCTACAGGTGTCTCCAAAGGTACATGTTGGGTTGGCGTATTTCGAGATTAGAATTTGTCACTCCGATTGTCGGAGAGGTATCTCTGGGCCCTCTCGGTAATGCACATCACTTAAGCCTTGCAAGCATTGCAACTAATGAGTTAGTTGCGGGATGATGTATTACAGAATGAGTAAAGAGACTTGCCGGTAACGAGATTGAACTAGGTATTGAGATACCGACGATCGAATCTCGGGTAAGTAACATACCGATGACAAAGGGAACAACGTATGTTGTTATGCGGTCTGACCGATAAAGATCTTCGTAGAATATGTAGGAGCCAATATGGGCATCCAGGTCCCGCTATTGGTTATTGACCGGAGACATGCCTCGGTCATGTCTACATTGTTCTCGAACCCGTAGGGTCCGCACGCTTAAGGTTACGATGACAGTTATATTATGAGCTTTTGCATTTTGATGTACCGAAGTTTGTTCGGAGTCCCGGATGTGATCACGGACATGACGAGGAGTCTCGAAATGGTCGAGACATAAAGATTGATATATTGGAAGCCTATGTTTGGATATCGGAAGTGTTCCGGGTGAAATCGGGATTTTACCGGAGTACCGGGAGGTTACCGGAACCCCCCGGGAGCTAAATGGGCCATAGTGGGCCTTAGTGGAAAAGAGAAGGGGCTGCCCAAAGTGGGCCACGCGCCCTTCCCCTCCCTTGCTCCGAATAGGACAAGGAGAGGGGGCCGGTCACCCTCTCTCTTTTCCCCCCTCCGCGAATCCTATTCCAACTAGGATTGGGGGGGGGGGGAATCCTACTCCCAGAGGGAGTAGGACTCTCCTGGCGCGCCTCTCCTAGGCCGGCCGCACCCCCCTTTTAGTCCTTTATATACGGAGGCAGGGGCACCCCAGAAAGACACAAGTTGATCCACGTAATCATATTCTTAGCCGTGTGCGGCGCCCCCTTCCACCATAGTCCTCGATAATATTGTAGCGGTGCTTAGGCGAAGCCCTGGGACAGTAGTACATCAAGATCGTCACCACGCCGTCGTGCTGACGGAACTCTTCCCCGACACTTTGCTGGATCGGAGTCCGGGGATCGTCATCAAGCTGAACGTGTGCTAGAACTCGGAGGTGCCGTAGTTTCGGTGCTTGATCGGTCGGGCCGTGGAGACGTACGACTACATCAACCAAACGCTTCCGTTGTCGATCTACAAGGTATGTAGATCACACTCTCCCCTCGTTTCTATGCATCACCATGATCTTGCGTGTGCGTAAGAATTTTTTTGAAATTACTACGTTCCCCAACACACGGTACTACCGCGTAGGGCGCGGATGTAAAAATTACATCCGCTCCTACTACTGCAGCCGCAGCAGCGCCTGGCCTGGGGCCACGGTACTACAGCTCTAAGGGAGCGGTACTGTCGTGGGCGCTTGCAGTACTACCACGCCTGGACCCGGTACTACCGCAAGGGCCTGCGGTACTACCGCTCCTAGGAACAGTATTACCGCATGCCCAAGCTCAGCCAACACGACAATTTGCATAGACGAGAAAAGACGGAGGATGCTCCAAAGTGCCAAAGGAAAGGCGGTGCAAAGGAGAAGATGTGTACGTGATGATTCCACCAAAACCTTTCCAAAGCGGACCCCCTCTTAATAGTACGACTTTCCTATGACTCAAATCTACCGAAAAGAAACATAGAAAAACGCCGTCTTCAATAGTCTTCGAGGGGCACCAAAACGTCTTGTGCCTAGTGATGAAATGTCTGAAATACTCAATGCACACGATTAGTCTGCAAAAGCATTGTCATCAATCACCAAAATAACTAAGGGATAAATATGCCCTTACAATCTCCCCCTTTTTGGTGGATTGATGACAATACGGGATTTGCAAAAAGGAGATAACATAGAACATGGGCAAACCCCATACCTCTAAAATATAGATGGGCTCCCCCTAGATGTGTGCTATCTAGATGAGTGCTTTGGACTGCACGGCACACATACTAGGATCAACACTCCCCCTATATTTTAGAGACAAGGCAAATCTTGCAACAAAAAAGGCTAACACTAAGCAAGATAGTACATATGAGCATAATATAAATAGCACAAGATAGCATAAGCTCAATAAGGTACGATAGAGTGCATATGTCTTACATCATATGGTAGATAAGTCTCACAAGCGCAAACCAAACCAAAGCAAACAAGGTTCAACGGAACAAAAGCAAACGACACAACGAAACAAAGATGACTCGCAAATCCTACACTCTCTCCCCCTTTGGCATCGAGACGCCAAAAAGGCAGAGAGAACGCCTACAACACAAGTGGTGGCTCAAGCGGAGTAATCACTCACACGCTCCTCGTCATACTCGGCAGCTAGGACAGACTCCTCCTCATCCTCCTCAGAATCAGTCCACCTGTAGCCCTGCTTCTTCATCCAGGCTGCCTCTGGCATGATGACCCTCTCAGATCCGCTAGATATCTGCTCACCAAACGTCCTCAAGATCCGCTTGTCGCGGCGGCGAATCTCCTTCTGAGCAACATGAGACCGGTACTGCCCCTTGGCCTGCATGCAGAACAGTGCCTTCATCTTGTTCTTCAGCTTCTTATCCCAAGAGGGCTCAGACGATGAAGGCGAGTAGCCAGCAGAGCTGTCCTCATCAGTGTCCTCCTCCTCAACCTCCTCTGCATCCACATCCATCTGAGCAGCCGCTGCCTCAGCATGGGTAGTAGTGTTGGCCCATCGGGGCTTGATACAAAGCCTAATGGGGTCATGAGGAATCCAGTCAGGGGCAAGAAACTCATCCTTGGGAAGGAGCTTCTCCCAAGTCCTCGTGATCAGCAGAAACAGGTAAGGTCCATAGATGGGAACCCTACGGGTGAACACCACAAACCGAAGCTCGCACCACATGATGTGTGAGACATCAAGTGGTTGAGTCTAAGAGAGACGAGCCTCCTCATAGATGAGCATCATATCCACAAGATAGGCATGCACTTTTTCCTTGTCACCAATGCGGGGAAAGAGAGAGTTGCGGAAGACGCGATACATGATGTCGAGGAAGGGGTTCAGCACCCATGCCTTCTTGCCATTGGGAAGCGATTTCTCAACATAGTAGGGTAGAAGCTTGTCCTTGTTGGCTGACTCGGGATTGGCATGAGTGCTTAGACCAACGGGTGTGGTGAGCCCCTCATCAGGAACCTGAAGCAAATCCATGAAGTCCTTCCATGTAGCAGTCAGCCGCTGTCCGTTGGTCATCCATGTCATCCTTCGTTCCTCATCAGTATGGAAGTGGACCGTGGCAAAGAACTGGGCCACAATCTCAGGGTCATAATCCAAGTGGAATGAGATCACATGCTCAATGCCAAACTGCTCCATGAGGTCCAAAGCCTCACCAAAGTAATCACGATGCCTTTCATCCCGCATGTGATGCATGTCCATCCAGTGCACGTCCACATAGAGGTTCTGCTTTGCCTTGATCACATCCACATAAGTGAGATACTGCTGCTTGGTCCAGAACAGATCATTCTCGCTGAAGTTGGCACGGGGATTCACATAGGGGTTGAGTTTTCTTCGAGAGGCAAACTCGGCAAGAAGAATCTCATCCATGCCCTTGGTGGGCTCCTTGATCTTGGTGGCAGTGGTCTTGGTCCTGCATTGGGGGGGCATTGGAGCCCTCAGGAGCGTCGTCTTGGTTGCGTAGACGCTTGGAGCCCGTGTCACGACTGGGATTGGAACGGCAAGTAGGAGCACCGGTGCCACCACCTAAGACACAAAACACAAAAACACGCACGAGAAGCGAGAAGGATCAATGCAAAGACCTCAGCAAAATACGTGAAACAAGTAGAACTCGTGCTAGAGAGTTGTTACAAGAGAGATTTGACAGAAACGGTAGTACTGCATGGCTGCGCGGTACTAAAATTCTAGTTTTGCTCCTAGTCACGGTAGTATCGTGCCAGGGTGGTACGGTAGTACCGTGTCTTGGAGCGGCAGTAAAATTTTAGTGCCGCGCCTCGCGCGGTAGAACCGCTCCGGAGGAGCGGTAGTACCATACGAGCGGTAGTACCGCACCAGAGATGCGGTAGTACCGCACGGCGGCAGATCCGAGTCCACAATTGGATCTGAGCACAACCGTGACAACGACGCGGTACTACGGTTGATCAAATCTACCACGGGGCAACAAAGCAAGCACAATCTCTACGCATTGCTATTCTCCTACCTCCTACTCTTGCATAGATTTGGCCTAAAATCTCAAGAACAACATGCATCTCCCAAAAACCTAGAAGCAAACAAATGAACCAAAGAGAGAGGGATTTGGGGAGAAACCTTGTTCCATGGCAAGAGGAAGTGGTGGGGAACGATCCCACCGGTCAGAATCCGAGGAGAGCGGCCGGAGACGGAGATCCGGCGAGGACCTCCGGCGCCGTTCTTGAGCGAGAGAGAGAGAGAGATGGCATGGGGAGAAACAGATGAATGGGTATGGGGGAGTTGGAACTCCCCCTGCCCGCTCTTAACCCCCACGCGCCCTCGACAGCGTGGTAGTACCGCATGTCATCGCGGTAGTACTTCCTGGGCGGAAGTATCGCACCGAGGGCGGTAGTACCGCTCCCCCAGGCGGCAGTAAAAAATTACTGCCACGCTGGGTGCAGAAGTACCGTGCGCTACTCACGCGGTAGTACCGTGGCAGGCCGCGGTAGTACCGTGTGCTCAAGAAGATGCAAGTTTCAAGAACAAGGGAAAACAAAGGGCCTTTGCAAAGCAACCTTCAACCGAACGGACACACCAAGACCCTGGCACACGAGACAACACACACAAGCACGACACGATGAAAGGAAGATAAGAGACAACAAGGACTAAAACACTCAACACAACCTCTCTAAAAATAGGGCGGTGGCCGGAGCCACCTATGTTTGAGTCAATTGGTATGGCACCACGGAGAATTATCCTTGGGCCCATGACCAAAACTCGTCTTTGAAGCACAAGTACCATCAACAATGGATAATATGAAAGAGTTGATCAATTTATCCATAATGGGGGAAGGGAGAGTTCATTGAGAGAACAACACTCCCCCTATGTCCATGCCTATACCTAAACAAGATAACAAGTTGAGTATGGTGGGGTGTGCACGGGTTCAAGCAACATTGCTCGAATCAATGATATTTGGCTCATGCCTTAACTCACGAAATCTTGCTTCATCCAGGGGCTTCATGAAGATATCTGCAAGGTTATCAAGAGTGTTGACATAGTTGAGCTCAATCTCCCCTCGCCTAATATGATCCCGGATGAAGTGATATCGAATCTCAATATGCTTCGTCTTGAAGTGTTGCACCGGGTTGAGAGAAATCTTGATGGCACTTTCATTGTCACACCAAAGAGGCACTTGTCACAAAGGACACCGTAATCCTTTAAAGTTTGCCTCATCCAGAGAAGTTGTGCACAACAACTACCGGTAGCCACATATTCCTCTTCTGTGGACGAGAGGGACACGCAACTTTGCTTCTTGGAAGACCAACTCACCAAAGAGCAACCAAGAAATTGGCACCCTCCGGAAGTTGACTTCCTATCCACTTTGTCTCCCACCCAATCGGAGTCCGAATAGCCCATGAAGTTAGATCCTCTTGGATACCATAAGCCAAAGTTTGGGGTATGAGCCAAATATCGAAATATTCGCTTGACCGCCACATAGTGGCTTTCCTTAGGTGCAGCTTGAAACCGTGCACACATTCCCACACTCAACATGATATCCGTTCTAGATGCACAAAGGTAAAGCAAGGAGCCAATCATGGAGCGATATACCTTTTGATCCACCGCTTTACCATTGGGATCAATGTCAAGTTGGCATTTGACGGGCATTGGAGTGGAAGCCGTCTTGACATCACTTAGCTTGAATCTCTTGAGCATGTCTTGAGTGTATTTGGCTTGGTTGATGAAGGTTCCTTCTCTTCGTTGCTTGACTTCGAACCCAAGAAAGAACTTCAACTCTCCCATCATGGACATCTTGAACTTGGAGGTCATAAGTGCGGCAAATTCCTCATTGAAAGCTTTGTTAGGGGAACCAAAGATAATATCATCAACATATAGTTGGCACACAAACAACTCCCCTTTAACCTTCTTAGTAAAAAGAGTGGGGTCGATTTTCCCAATTTCAAAACCACGATCTTGCAACAACTCGGTAAGGTGGTCATACCACCCACGTGGGGCTTGCTTAAGGCCATAGAGTGCCTTATTGAGTTGGTACACATGATCGGGCAAATAGGGATCCTCGAACCCGGGGGGTTGCTTGACATATACCAACTCATTAATAGGACCATTAAGAAAAGCACTCTTCACATCCATTTGTTGTAACTTAAAGTTATGATGAGAAGCATATGCAATCAACATGCGAATGGATTCAAGGCTAGCAATGGGAGCAAAGGTTTCACTATAGTCGATACCCTTGACTTGGGAGTATCCTTGGGATACCAAACGAGCCTTGTTGCGAATGATAATCCCATGAGCATCTTGCTTGTTCTTGAATATCCACTTGGTTCCAATGACATTATGGTTCCCCGTTGGCCTGTGCACCAATCTCCACACCTTGTTGTGCTCGAAGTTGTTGAGTTCTTCATGCATGGCATTAAGCCAATCCGGATCCTCGAGCGCCTCATAGACCTTTTGGGGTTAAACACAAGAGACAAACGCGTGATGTTCACAATAGTTTGCTAATTGTCTATGAGTGCTTACCCCTTTCTTAAGCTTCCAAGCACATTTTTCATGAGATGATCTTTGGTGGATAGCTTGGATGCGATCTTGGCGGCACGACGCTCTAATTCCTCCTCTAGAGAGAGTTGAGGAGCGGTCACTTGATCATCTTGAGCGTCGTCTTGAGCTCATTCTTGATCTTGAGCTCGCTCTTGATCTTGAACTTGCTTGAATGATAGAACTTGCCCTTGGGCATCACTTGGTGATTCAACACCATCTTGAGGTTGATCTTGCCCTTGGTCTTGTTCATGAGGTTGAGGGCCTTCACTTTGTTCTTCGGAAGCGTGTGGGCCTTGAGTTGGTGATGGCTCCACGTGAGTGGAACATTGTCCTTCTCCTTCGGCCACAAGGGGATCCTCAATGGGTAGGATAAAACCAACACCCATTCTTCTTATGGCTTGGGGAGGAATTTCATCACCTACATCACAAGTGCCACTTTGCTCCACTTGGGAGCCGTTATTCTCATCAAACTCCATGTTACATGTCTCCTAGGACATGGTAAGCATGGGAGTTTGTAGCATAACCAACAAATATGCCCTCATGAGCTCTAGCCTCAAATTTAGACAAACAAACACCTTTCTTGAGAATGAAACACTTACACCCGAACACCCGGAAGTACTTGAGGTTGGGCTTGTTACCGGTGAGTATCTCATATGGAGTCTTGTTCAAGCCTTTTTGGAGGTAGAGCCGATTGGATGCATGACACGCGGTGTTGATGGCTTTGGCCCAAAAGTTGTATGGAGACTTGAACTCCGCCATCATGGTCCTTGCCGCATCCATCAACGTCCGGTTCTTCCTCTCCGCTACACCATTTTGTTGAGGGGTGTAAGGTGCGGAATATTGATGCTTGATCCCCTCATCACTAAGAAACTCATCCAAGGTGTAGTTCTTGAACTCGGTGCCATTGTCACTTCTTATTATCAAGATCTTTGCATTGTGTTGACGTTGAGCTTCATTTGCAAAGTCAATGACGGTTTGTTGGGTCTCACTCTTCCTCTTGAAGAAATATACCCAAGTGTATCTTGAATAATCATCCACAATCACCAAGCAATACTTCCTACCCCCAAGACTATCAAAATATGGAGGCCCAAAGAGATCCATGTGAAGGAGCTCCAAAGGCCTCTTCGAGTAAATGATAGTCGTGGGAGGGTGAGCCTTTTCATGTAGCTTTCCTTCGATACAAGCACTGCAAGCACGATCTTTAGCAAAACTAACATTTGTTAGTCCACGGACATGGTCCCCCTTGAGAAGACTTTGCAAAGATCTCATATTGACATGGGCTAAACGGCGATGCCAAAGCCATCCCACGTCAACTTTAGCCATTAGGCATGTCGCGGTCTTAGTGAGTCGCTCCCAAAAGTTAATCACATAGAGACCATTTTCGACATGCCCAACAAAGGCTACTTTAAGAGTCTTGCTCCAGAAGAGGGCCACGGTATCAACATCAAAGAAGGTGGCAAAGCCCATGAGTGCAAGTTGACGAACGGAAAGTAAATTGTATTCAAGGGACTCAACAAGCATGACCTTCTTGATTGTGAGATCATGAGAAATGACAACCTTGCCGAGTCCCAATACCTTAAAGGACGAGGCGTCACCCCACTCGACGCTGGTGGGCATAGATGGAATCTTTTGCACGTCCACCACCAAGTCCTTGCTTCCGGTCATATGATTAGTAGCTCCACTATCGAGCAACAATGACCCCCCACCGGAAGCAAACACCTACACGAGATCAATGCTTGGTTTTAGGTACCCATTTTATAATGGGTCCTTTGATGTTAGTAACAAGGGTCTTAGGAACCCAAATAGACCATTCAATGTACTCATAAGAAGAACCAACAAATTTGCCATAGACATGTCCATCACTAGCACGGCATAACACATAAGAAGGGTTAAAGTCACCTACTTTGTTGGGAAGAGTAGCATTGCCCTTCTTGGCATCACTACTCTTCACATTGTTCTTCTTCTTCTTAGAGGCACCTTCTCCCTCTTTGACAAAAGTTTGCATGAGAGGAGGAGGTCGTTTGGTCTTGTCATTCTTCTTCTTCTTCTTGGACTTGGGTGCAAACCCAATCCCTTCCTTGGCCACAACTTCCTTTTGATCGCTCAAAAGGCCGTTGAGGTTCTTCTCGCCTTGTATGCATGACACAATGCCTTTCTAAAGTTGCTCCTTCAATTTAGCATTCTCCTCAACAAGATACACATGCTCACAACACGGGTTAGTAGCATTTGCATTATCAATTAAGACCATATGAGGAAATGTGGCTTTCTCCTTGGTTAGCTTTACTTGGAGTTGACCATGAGACTCTTTGAGGCTAGCATAAGCACCCTTCAAGACCTTGTGAGCCTTGTCAAGTAAGTCAAACTCCTCTATGAGTCTAGCAAGATCAACTCCAAGCTTGGTCTTCTTGGAGTTTAGCACACGAGAAACAACAAGAGCATGATCAAGATCTTTCTTTAGTTTAGCATATTCATCATTGTGAGACTCCTCAAGAGCCAAGCGATGACCACGCTCTTCCTCAAGAGCATTAGAGAGATCCGATATCTCATCGGCATAGTCACGACTATGCCCCTCCATCTTAGATATGGTGTCCTCGTGAGCCTCGATCATGTCATTGGCTTCACCAAGTTGTTCCAAGAGAGCAACGAAGTGCTTCTTGGATTTACCCTTAAGCTTACTCATAAAAGACTCAAACTCATTTTCCTCCACATTAGACCCCTCATGTTCATCAATGCAATCTATCAAATAAGGATTATTAATGATGGTAGTTTTGATGTTGGGGGTTACCTTTTTGGTGGCTTTAGCCATAAGGCACTTGGCAGTGATGTTCTCATTGGGTGAGTCGAAGAGAGACACCTGTGGAGTTGTCGCAATGGCAACGGAGGCCATGGCAACCGGCTCGCCGTCATCATCATCATCATCCTCATTGTACTCTTCTTATGCCACCAACCCCTTGGGAGGAGTCTTCTTGGTGAAGTTGCTCTTATTGGGGAAAGACTTGGCCTTGTCCTTTCGGATGAGCTTGCCACCATTGTCTTCCCTCTTCTCATAAGGACATTCCGCAACAAAGTGGCTCACATTGCCACAATTATAGCACATCCTCACTCGTTGCTTGATCTTCGCGCCACTTGAGTGGTTTTTGTTGAAGTTGGGCCTTGTGTTCTTCTTGCTCCAAAATTTCCTTGAAGCAAGCGCCATGTGTTCATGATAGGCATGCTTTGTATCTTCGGGGTTGCTCTCCTCTTCTTCCTATTCGTCCTCTTCTTCCACACTAACTTTGGCCTTCAATGCAAGGTTGAGCTTCTTTGCTCTTTGAGAACGTAACACCACATTGTCGATGGTCTTGTCCAAGATGCTCATAGCCACAAACGCATCCAACACTTCACTTGAGGACAAGGTGTGGAAGTCCGGCCTTTGATGAATGACGGAGGACATTGCCTTGTGATAAGGCATCATGGCCTTGAAGAATTTGCGCTTGATCCAATGTCATCCGTATCCTTGCTCCCATGATCTCAGAGTGAGACCGCGTGTTTGGTTAATCTCCGACAAAGCTCACGAGGTTCTTCATCTTCTTCCATTGCAAACTCATCGGCTTCATCTTGCACCACTTCATAGTTGGAGCGTTGAATGCTTGCGCTTCCCCTATAGAGGGAAAAAACATGGTGCCATGCATCCTTGGCCATGGTGAAGGGCCGGAGATGAGGAAGATCTTCGGGTGGAATTGCATCTTGGATGATGAAGAGAGCATTCTCATTGAATTGATTATCCATGGCTTCTCTAGGGGTGAAGTTGCTTCGGTCATGCGGATAAAAACCTTGTTCAATGATTCTCCACAGGTTAGTATTAACATGGTTCAAATGACGCTTAAAGCGATAAACCCAAGAATCAAAGTCCTCATTTTTCACAATCTTAGGGGGAGGACCGGCATGATTCAAATGAGTGGAAGGAATCGGTCCACCATAAGTAAGCGGAGGTTCCACATGAGCAAAGATGCCGTTGCCAATTTTACCACTAGAAGAAGGAGCCTTTTCACTAGTAGCTTCCCCCTTGTCGGAGTTAGCATCCATCACCTTGTTAGTGGGATCACCCACTTTCAACGGTGTGGTAGATAGTTTAAGCCCATCTAAGAATTTATTAAACATGCTTTCAACCTCGGCCGTCATGGAGGTTTTCAATGTGTCCAAAGCCACATTGAATTCCTCACGAGAGACCCCGGTTCCCCCATCGACCGTAGACAAGACCGGATTCACACCGGAGTGCTCCTCCACACCGTCAACGGTGTCAACCATACTCTTCGGACGACAAAGTAAAGAGACGAGGCTCTGATACCAATTGAAAGGATCGATATAGTTGACTAGAGGGGGGGGTGAATAGGCAACTAATAATTTTTAACTTTTCTTTACCAATCTAAGCTTTGCATCAAAGTAGGTTGTCTAGATATGCAACTAGGTGAGAAACCTATATGATGCAACAAGAACAAGTACACAAGCAAGCAAGGGATATAACACAAATAAGCTTGCACAAGTAAAGGCACGAGATAACCAAGAGTGGAGCCGGTGAAGACGAGGATGTGTTACCTAAGTTCCTTCCTTTTGAGGGGAAGTACGTCTCCGTTGGAGCGGTGTGGAGGAACAATGCTCCCCAAGAAGCCACTAGGTCCACTGTATTCTCCTCACGCCCTCACACAATGCGAGATGCCGTGATTCCACTATTGGTGCCCTTGGAGGAGGCGACCAGACCTTTACAAACAAGGTTGGGACTATCTCCACAACTTAATTGGAGGCTCCCAACGATACCACAAAGCTTCACCACAATGGAATATGGCTTCGCGGTAACCTCAACCGTCTAGGGTGCTCAAACACCCAAGAGTAACAAGATCCGCAAGGGATGAGTGGGGGAATCAAATTTCTCTTGGTGGAAGTGTAGATCTAGGCCTTCTCAACCAATCCCTAGAGAATCAACAAGTTTGATTGGCTAGGGAGAGAGGTCAGGCGAAAATGGAGCTTGGAGCAATAATGGAGCTTGGGGATGGAAGAGATAGTCAACTCGGAGAAGAAGACACCCCTTATATAGTGGAAGTACAAATCCAACCGTTATCCACCAACCTAGCCTGCGTAGCACGGTACTACCATGCCAGGGCCGCGGTACTACCGCAGGGGCATGCGATACTACCGCAGGGCCCTACGGTACTACTACCCGAGCAGCATAAACCAGGACTGCCCAAATGCACTGAAGCATAGGGCGGTAGAACCGCTGGCACGGTACTACCGCTCCCCCTTGCGGTACTACCACAAGGCAATGATGTTCTAAATTTTGAGAAGGCACGGACATATAAAAATACATCCGTGGAAGCTTTCGCTGAATTGGAGTCAATGCAAAAATCCGACATGGTAGTACCATGAGCCAGGGGCGGTACTACCGCGCGGGGTGTGGATGTAAAAAAATTACATCCGCTCCTACTGCCGCGCAGGCTGCTGAGCCAGACCAGAACGCACAGTACTACCGCGCACCGGGCGCGGATGTAAAAAATTACATCCGCTCCTACTACTGCAGCCGCAGCAGCGCCTGGCCTGGGGCCACGGTACTACAGCTCCAAGGGAGCGGTACTACCGTGGGCGCTTGCGGTACTACCACGCCTGGGCCCGGTACTACCGCAAGGGCCTGTGGTACTACCTCTCCTAGGAACAGTACTACCGCATGCCCAAGCTCAGCCAACACGACAATTTGCATAGATGAGAAAAGATGGAGGATGCTCCAAAGTGCCAAAGGAAAGGCGGTGCAAAGGAGAAGATGTGTACATGATGGTTCCACACAAACCTTTCCAAAGCGGACCCCCTCTTAATAGTACGGCTTTCCTACGACTCAAATCCACCGAAAGGAAACGTAGAAAAACTCCGTCTTCAATAGTATTCGAGGGGCACCAAAACGTCTTGTGCTTAGTGATGAAATGTCTGAAATACTGAATGCACACGATTAGTCCGCAAAAGAATTGTCATCAATCACCAAAACAACTAAGGGATAAATATGCCCTTACAGTGGCCCCATCAAGACCTCCTTTGGAGAAGAACCGATTACCGTGTATCGTCCCTTGTTGATCGTGGATCATGTATCTCCTTTTGTGTTCATGGATCTAGCACATGTGTGATCATACTTGTTGGTTTTGAGTGTTTCTCTTGTGTTTCCCTTTGTGATTTCCCCTCGTGTTTCCACTCGTGTTCTTCATGTTCCTCGCGGGATCCTCTACTTTAATGAAAGATCGGCCATCTAGGGTTCCACCCTACATCATCTTGGTATCATGAGCCACGTTGATCACGATTTCGTAGCCTCCCCTCTTCGTTTTCTAGCTTGATTTTGTTGTTTTTTCATCCCGACACCAGCTGTACTTCCGCCCACTCCAAGCAGTACTACCGCTGAGCTCTAGGAGGAGTACAACCGCCCTCACAAGTGGTACAACCGTCCCTCCTCGTTTCAGCTTTGGCTGATGGACAGTTTCAACCATGACTTCCACATCCAGCGTCCGATTTTCACGTTCTTTAGCTCGTTGAGTAGCTATTGACATTCCCCATCCACATAGATAGGTTCCAACACAATTTGACACCTTCAAACTTTTGTCATTTTGGCATCTTTGCCTAGGCCCTCCACCATATCATCCGCATACCACCACAACTTTCTGCAAACAATCTCACTTCCGCATTGCCAACTTTGATACCACCATTTTGATTTTGGTTTTGACACTGTGAGTTGTGGTTCATCGTTTCCTAGGGTGTTTCGCCTAACTAGGAACGGTTCAACATCGACATAACCGCCGCTCATCTTCGCAAAGGACTCGTCATCAACGGTAACCTCATCTTGGTATCGTGTTATCATCATACATTCTTGCAATTGAATTGATAACCCCATAGCCTTACTTTTTGCGTCGCTTACCCATCGATACTAGCCTTTGAGTATTGCCGGCAACGTGACTTGTGCACATTAGTGATCATACTTACCATAGCATACATACATATCATTGGTGCATATCTTGGTATCATCTTTTGTGTCACAAAGTTGTCATCACATACACAATTGCTATCTTGGTTCGTGAAGCATTGCATGAGAAAAGAGCTCAAAAAGAAAAGAGCCAAACAAGCTTTTAAGCAAAATAGGAAAGATAAGCAAAGAGCTTTTAAGCAAGAACCATAGCATCATACTACATTAAGATTGTCATACTAGGTCATCTTGGATCATATCATCGGAATACCATACACAGAGCATACTTGGGATAGAAGTTGTTGCATTTTTTCTTAGTAGGTTGTGCACAAGTCCTCGTATCTGCCTATTGTGCAATCGTGCTAGCGTCTCTCTAGTGTTGTGCAACAAGAGCATTTTCGTGGATTCCACATTTTGGCTCATCCTTGGTTGCAAGACCCCGTTCATCTCTTTGCGTGTGTGTTTCCGTGTACCATATTTTGCTATTGGTCTACTTGTTGCCTTACAAACTTGCGAATCTTTTCCAACATTATTGAAGCTCACTAACAATTGCATCAAATTTTGTGCCACCATCCTAACCGGGCTCCACCATAAGCTTTTACTTGTGTAGGTGTGAGAAACCAACAAAAATTGGTACCAATTGTGCTATTTCCTTGTTCCACATTGGAGTGATCTTCGATCCATCTTCAACATCGGTCAAGGTACATTTGGTATATGTTCTTCTCTTTCTCCCACTCACATATTTCCCTCGGAATGATGGATAAGCCAAGTACTTCTACCAACCCACTCTTCATCGGGCAAGACGACGACATGAACTCCTACATCACAAAGAGCCACCTCTTTGGTGCACAACGTGCTTTGCATCAAGAGCAACAAGCAATGAGTGACCGCATCAATAACCTCGCCACCGACTTGCGACTCTCCGAGCAACACACAAGAGATTACTTCAACCACAAGCTCGACGACCACAAGCAAGAGAATGACGCAAGAATGGACGAGATTCGTGCTTTGTTGCTCAACCGCTCTTCTTCCACTTCGTCCTCATCACGACGGAGCCACTCAAGTTCACACTCCGACTACACCATCTCCAGCTCAAGTACACTGACATCCAATACTCTTCGACGTGTCGTGCGCCAAGATCGTGAAGAAAACCGCAACCCTCTACATGACAATAACTCTCAAGAACAACGACATTGTCAAAACCAAGCTACCTTTGCGCAAGCACAAGAATGGCAATGCCAATGCCAACACGAAGAGGAAGAGCGAGCGCGACTACACCAAGAAGCACAAGATGCCGAGGCACAACGTCAAGAACAACAATTGTGAGAAGCTCAAGCACTTGAGGCGCAATAAGTCCTCCGAAAATCAAGTCGAGCCATAGCCCACCGAGGCCGACAAGCTCGTGCGCATCAAGAAGCGCTCTGTGATGAAGTTCACGGACGAATATATCAAGCTCGCGTGCAACGTCAAGCTCGAAAAGTTCCTCCACAAGCTCGCCAATAACACCAAGTTCAACAAGAGCAACAAGACATTGGAAATCCTCCACGACAAGAGCAAGGTGTGAGAGACGATCCTCCTCATCTAGGACGTCATCATCCCTGACCTAAACACAGTGAAGAGCAACGCTACTGTCGTGGAATTGTCACGGCAGATGTCCTAGCGAAAGGACTTAGTCGTAGGGCCATCGCAACTAGGAATCTTAAAGGGGTTAATCAGGACAAAGGACACGAGAGGTTTTATACTAGTTCGGCCCCTTACGATGAAGGTAAAAGCCTACGTCTAGTTGTGTTTGGAATTGCTAGGGTTTCAAAGACCAGGGAGCGAATATGCCTGTCCTGGTTTCGAATTGTTGTCTCTTGTTTCTTGACCTAAGCCGCCACCGGGTCATCCCCTTATATACACGGGTTGACGCCTGGTGGCCTACAGAGTCCCCGTCGGCTTATAAAACGTGTCCGGCTCGGTGACTTCTTTTACATGCCTTTCTTTACAAGTCTTTCCTTATAATGGCGATTTACAATATTGGGCCTTAAGCCGCCTCTGGGCTTAGGCCTTCTATAAGTCTTAATAAACTATCGCCTTGAATGTTACTGGGCTTCTTTTGTAACCTGCCATTGGGGCTGACCCGTCCTGGTAGCTATATCCCCAACATTAGGCCCCAGGTTGACTTTGAACTTTGTTCTTTGTCAATCTTCAATACTTAGACGAAATCCATCTTCCTCTCTTCGCATAAATTTTTGTAACCCGCCATGACGTCATCTCTTGAAAACTCGAAAAACTACTATGATGTCATCTCTGAACGGATCTTTATCCTTTAATGCCTTCCGAGAATCGAGGCGTCCATTTAGTTGGATAATCATTATTTGGGTATTCCTCGATTTTCACACCCGCCTGTTCGCTTATCCCCTTATAAATAGGCACACCCCGGTCTTTCTCATTCTTCTCTCTTCTTCGTCTTCTTCCTCTCGCAACCCCCACCGCTGCTCGAGCTCCGTCGCTGTCAGAGAGCACCTCACCTCCGTCGACCTAGGCCGCTGCATCAACCGGAATCGGTCCAGAGAACGGCAGTGACTCTCTGCGGAAGATTTGTGGCTGTAAGCATTTCCCTTCTTGCTCCTCAGATCTGCATTAGGGCTTTCTAGGTTTTTGCGTGTTCTTCATAGTTCATCACAGTTTCTTCGTAGTTCTTCCACTGCAACCTCTTCTTGATCCAAAAAGAGATATATATACTTGTGCGGTAGTTGTTTTGTGCCTACTCTTGATACTAGTAGATCCCTTTTCCCGGTATAAAGGCCTCATTAGGACTCATGAACTCATCTGTGCTAGATTTTTAGGTCTAGAATATTTTCCATTTTGAACGACCCTTTGATCCAGAATGATATCAAGAAATTAGGAAACTTGTTTGCCTCAACACTTAGCCAATTCTGTTTCTGTTTTCCTCCAAATGTCTGTAGTCATGGCGGCTTATGACGCCGACTTACTTTTCCCTTATATGACATTAGCCCTTTCTTAAGCTGCCATTACTTATTTGCACTATCATCATTTAACTGTTAATTTCACCATTGAATTGAACCAACACGTTACTTTCTTTTCAGTTCGTCTTTTGATCATCATGCCGTCAAAAGCACCGACCGTCTGCAACTGGGTCCCTTCCACAATAACTGAGGACAATCTGAAGGAATTCTTCACCATAGGTTTTTTGCTAGGGAAGAATGTTATGTCTTACCGTGCACCTGACCCGGACGAGGAACGGCCCAATCCCAAAGATGGTGAAGTCATTGTCTTTTCCGACCACATGAATCGGGGCTTTTCACCACCCGACTCAAAGTTCTTCAGAGATGTTCTCCATTTTTTTCAAACTCCACCCTCAAGATCTCGGGCCCAATTCTATATCCAATATATGCAATTTCCAAGTTCTCTGTGAGGTGTACCTTCAAGAAGAACCGAGTGTGGAACTCTTTAGAGAGTATTTTTATCTGAACCGCCAGAACGAGTGTACCAATGGCCCTAGCTTGGAACTTGGAGGCATTTCGATCCAGCGCCGACAGGGTGCCGTCTTCCCCCTAATAGTCTTGCCGAGTCATCCCAAAGACTGGAATCAGACCTGGTTCTATTGTCAAGACACTTCACCAGCCAACGAGAAACCACTGCCGGGTTATCGCGCGGAGCGTTTAGATTCCAAGTTTGTGCTCCCTGACAAGATCACTGCCACCGAACGCAAGAAGCTTATTCCATCAATTAAAAGGATTAACACCTTATTAGGGAATGGCTTAACCGGAGTTGACTTGACCCGTTGCTGGGTCTCATGGCGGGTCATCCCTCTAAGCCGTCGATCCAAATTGATGTATGAATATGGTGGAGGCCCAAATGACTCTCTTCGTCACAGCTACGTTCAACTAACTGAAGAAGATATTGTTTCAATGTCAACTCTCCTGGTGAACGGCAAATATGAAGACTGTAGTAAAGTCGGGTTAAACCCCTTCTGCAAACTTAACCCGGCGCCTAAGGTAAAAACCGTCTGACCTTGTTCTCTTTGTATTTCTCTCAGCAGTTATAAATACCGGCATGACCTTTTATCTTGTTTATAGGCCAAATCTGACTTCTGGAAAGCCAAGTACGACCATGAAGCCGCCAAGAAGGCTAGAGCCGCCGCCATAACCGCCAAGAAGACGACCCGGAGGTCCAAGAAGAAGAAAAAGAGCACCGCTGAAGACCTGTTAAAGCTTGATGATGATACTTCTGAGTCGGAGGTAGCCCTTGACTCCCTTGGCCAGTTTTTTAATAACCTTATTGACACTGATTATTGCCAGGACAATACGGGGGCCAGTCAGGCCGGAGAAGAAGAGGTAATTATTTCCTCCGACTCAGACCATTTGCCGAGACAGAAACTTCGACTGGTAACCCGAAAAGTAAGGTTTTCACACCCTTTGGCTTATTTGGACCCTCATTTTCTTTTGAAAAAGCAGCAACATGAGAGCCGTCGTCAAGCCCGGAATGATGATGAGCCGCCTTCTGTTGTACAACAAACTCCTCAAAAACGCCAAAATGAGGTCTCTTTTATATTCCTCTTCGGCTTTCATTAATGAATCTATTCTCTTGTGTTACTGACGTTATTTGCCCTTCGAAGGAGGTTTCTCGCTCTTTTGGCGACTCATCTCAGATGCAATTTCCGGCCTTCAAGACTGCCCCTGGGTAAGGAAAAACTCATCCATCCTCTATGTCTTTAAAAATTGCACCATTGCACTAATTGTCTTATAAAATCCTTCTTAGTGGCCAAGCCAAGTCCATGAAGGCCAAAGTGGTTAAACTGGTGGAAGACCCGTCAGTTCTTGCACCTGAACCGGCTATGCCAACTTCTCCCCCTCAAACTGAAGTGCCAGAAGATCCGGCTGTGACGGCTCAATCGGACCCTCCAGATCCGTCAGCTGATGAGACCACTCTCAACCCGGCTATAACTGAACCATCCAGTTCAGCTAACCCACCGACAACCTCTGACACTGACGTCTTGATTATTGGTAGCCGGTCTGTTGAGCCAGGGAACCCCACCTTATTAGCTCGACACACTGCTAAACAAGAAGCCTTAGAGAAACAGAAGGTGCGGTTTGATGTCTCCCATTACACCCATCTCAATGTCAATGACGTGCTGTCCCGCTATCTCAGTCATGTGCACTCCAGCCGTGACTCAGAAATCGAGATGGTCAAGCAATTGCAGCTGAAGTATGAGGTATGCTCTTCCGGCTTACTTATATTCTGCCAGCCCCCAAGTCTTTAGATTATAGTAAACCTGAATGATCTGTAGACTTATGATATAGGCTAAAGCTTTACCTTTATATTTTTCTGAAGTCCAATAAAGTAGTATAAACTTCACCTGTAGTCCCCAAGGGTCGGTTCACTTGATCATAAATGAGCCGGTACTTAATTTCATAACTGTCTTGTGCCAGTCCCAATAAATATTGTAATCCGGTTTAATCTTGAGAGACTTTCTGAATATCATGCATTAGCCCCCAAGTGCCAAGTATTGTTACTTTGTAAGGTACTTGGGACTTGAAATATATAAGAATCATAAGAAATTGTTTTGGCAAACATTAGCCCCCAAGTGCCAAGTGTTATTACTCTGTAAAACACTTGGGACTTGAAACATATAAGAGTCATAAAAGATTGCTTTGGCAAACATTAGCCCCAAGTGTCAAGTAGTATTGTAGTGCAAAGTACTTGAGACTTGAATCTTTATAACTTTTAGTTTAAGCATTGACACACCTGTGTATGTTTTGTAGAACGCCCTATCTGAACTGGGCTCTCAATTAACTGATGCAAAGACCCGGTTGGCAGATCAAGAGGCAGAAATCAAGTCTGCTGATTCTAAATTTCAATTAAGTCTTGCTGAGATGGAAAAATTAAAAACCAGCTTGACGACCAAAGAGAAATCCTGGGTCGAAGAAAAGATGCTGCTGACACAACGTGCTGAAAAAGCTGAAGCGGCTCTTGAGGAGGTTACCGCGGAGCTTACCGGCTTACAGAACCGGGTGTCTCAAATGGTGTCCGCCATCTTTGGTAAGCCATCTGTATTGATCTTTTATACCTTCTGTTGATCTAGAATATAAACCGCCTGCTGACCCCTTGTTTACAAAATATGTGCAGGCCCGTGAAGCAAAAATCTGAGCCAAGATAATGTGACTAAACTGAAAGCGGTCTATACCTTAGTGGAACAGTTGTACACTGGCGCTCAACGAGCACTTGCTGCTATCTCTCCTGCCAACCAAGGACCCAACCGGCTCAGTGATGTCTTGAAAAAATTGTAAATCTTACCCGCCAGGTTTCAAGAAGTCAAACGATCCTGTGCCAGAGCCGGAGCCTTGACTGCCCTGAGCCGCTCCAAAGCCTGGGTGCCAGATCTAGACCTGGCGGATGTAGCCAGGGGGTACCCTACCGTGAAGGAAGACATGTCTCTATTTGAGCAGGATGACTTCGTTGCTTGTGTGAGGGGAGTTCGACCTCAAGCTACCATTCTTGGAGATGAAACCAATATTGACAAATATCAGCCGGGTTTTGATTTGGAGAATAAGAAGATGGCAACTCCCTCTTACAAGGTGACAAATCTAATCCCGCCGGTTCATCAACATACATTTGCTCCGGAAGTTGATCCGGCTGGCCTAATTGATGAAGAAACAGAGTTCATTGCCGTGAATGGTTTTGACCAGCTTCCAATCAGCAGAAGGAGGTGAACCGGCGAGGGAAGAGCGAGAACCATCTTGTGGGCTCTTTGAAGCCTTGTAATAAATTTATCTTGAAACAACTGCATATTTTGCCTATGCCATCGTGCATAAAATGCCATGTGTGACTCTTTGCTTCCTGATGTCAATATATGCGTCACATTTATGATTATCTTTGTCATATTTCGGCTCTTTTCCTGTAGAAAAAGAGAAAACTGGCTTTAGCGGTTTAGCACCAAACGGGTCAGAACACCCGGTATATAACCAATGGTTTATCATATTAGAAGAAACAGAAACAGATGCAAAAATAAACAAGGTTGAAACAACCTTTGATTAGCACATAAACAACTGTTCATAAATAACAGTCATACATGTATCTTTTACCTTTGGACCACTGGTTTATATGACCTGGGTGATGAGGTTAATGATCCAGTCCTTTTGAGAAGTCAATGCTTCTGTACGCCCGATGACTATCATACCTTGGTGGCTTATTATCAAATAATCAAGCCGGTGAAAAAACCGTGCTGATCATTTAAATTTGAAACAACAAAGACCAGTAAAACAAATAGCAGATTTCAAACAATATAAACTAACTTTGTAACTGAAAGTGGGGGATTTCTGATTCGAATACGACCAGTAAACCGGACCAGAGGGGTTAAGCTAAGATTCGAATACGATCATATAGCCCCCAGTGGCTTTGGCGTTGTGCCGATCAAGAGGGTACCGACAGCTATGTTCTCTTTGGTTCGAATATGACCTATGTTTGAACAGGAAGCCCCCAAATGACCTTGAGAGGTTTTTAATGACCCTTATTCGAATACGATCCAAGTCGGACCGAAAAGGGGTTAAGCTATGATTCAGATACGATCAAGAAGCCCCCTAGTGAGTTTGGCCTTGAGCCGATCAAGAGGGTTACGACAACTATGTTCTCTTTGGTTCGAATACGACCTATGTTTGAACAGGAAGCCCCCAGGTGATCATGAGGTTTACAGCTAGATTCGAATACGATCATAAGCCGGACCAGAAAGGTTAAGCTAAATTCAGATATGATCAGCTCCTTAATAGTCATGAAAAATAGTAAAGATATATAACCTTTGAAGAGGAAAAAGGACAGAGGTCCTGCTTTATTACTTATCATAGTATATACAACGTCAAAGTATGTACATGACGAGAGCTGGTGGCTCAAGTGTAGTATGGCCGAAGTTGAGCAATGTTCCACGGCCGGCGGGTCTCTTCCTCCGACTTACGTGAATCTTTGTGCTCTCGAACGTTAATGAGGTAATATGACCCGTTGTTCAAGTTCTTACTGATCACAAAGGGTCCTTCCCAAGGCGGGGATAGCTTGTGTGCATCTGACAGATCCTGGATGAGCCGGAGCACCAGGTCACCGTCTTGAAAAGTCCTGGACTTAACCCGACGACTGTGATAACGGCGCAGGTCTTGTTGATAAATTGCTGATCGAGCCGCTGCTAAGTCTCTCTCCTCATCTAACAAGTCAAGTGCATCCTGTCTGGCTTGTTCGTTATTAGCTTCAACATAAGCTGCCACACGAGGCGAGTCATGACGGATGTCACTAGGCAGCACCGCTTTCGCTCCATAAACCATGAAGAAGGGTGTATAACCCGTGGACCTGTTAGGAGTGGTGTTGATACTCCACAGTACCAAGGGTAAATCCTCTACCCAACAACCAGGCGTCCGTTGTAAGGGAACAATGAGCCGGGGTTTGAGACCTTTTAAGATTTCCTGATTTGCTCTCTCAGCCTGCCCATTAGATTGAGGGTGAGCTATAGAAGAAACATCAAGCCAGATATGCTCAGGTTGACAAAACTCCTCCATAGCCCCTTGGGATAAATTAGTGCCATTGTCAGTGATAATGCTATGTGGAAAGCCAAAGCGAAAGATCACCTTTTCATGAACTGAACCGCTATGGCTGCATCACACTTACTCATTGGCTCTGCCTCAACCCACTTTGTGAATTTGTCAACTGCCACTAAAAGATGTGTCTTTTTATCCTTAGACCTTTTGAAAGGTCCAACCATGTCAAGCCCCCAAACCGCAAACGGACAAGTGATTGGAATCATCCGCAACTCTTGAGCCGGCACATGCGCTCGTCGTGCAAATTTTTGACATCCATCACACCTACTGACCAGATCCTCTGCATCAACGTGAGCCGTCAACCAGTAAAAACCATGACAAAAAGCTTTGGCCACAAGAGACTTTGACCCGGCGTGATGACCACAATCCCCTTCATGGATCTCACGAAGTATTTCTTGGCCTTCTTCAGAAGAAACACACCGCTGAAACGCTCCGGTGACGCTGCGATGGTATAACTCTTCGTCAGAAATCGTCATTGATTTGGACCGCCGGGTTATCTGTAGGGCCAGGGTCTCATCCTTTGGCAACTCGCCCTGGGTCATGTAAGCCAAGAACGGTACTGTCCAATCTGGGATGACGTGAAGAGCCGCCACCAACTGTGCCTCCGGGTCAGGAACGGCCAAATCTTCCTCTGTAGGTAACTTAACAGACAGGTTATGCAAAACATCCAAAAAGGTGTTAGGTGGCATCGGCTTACGCTGAGATCCCAATCGGCTTAAGGCATCAGCCACTTCATTCTTTCTACGGTCAATGTGTTCCACTTGATAACCTTTAAAATGTCCTGCAACAGCGTCGACCTCATGGTGATAAGCCGCCGTGAGAGGATCCTTGGAATCCCACTTGCCTGATACCTGCTGAGCCACCAAATCTGAATCGCCAAGGCACCGGACCCGGATTAGACTCATTTCTTTCGCCATTCGAAGACCATGGAGCAAGGCTTCATATTCTGTTGCGTTGTTAGTACAAGGAAACATCAATCGCAACACATAACAAAATTTGTCACCTCGAGGGGAAGTTAACACAACTCCAGCCCCCGAGCCTTCCAACTGTCTGGATCCATCAAAGTGAATCGTCCAATATGTGTTGTCTCGTTTCTCCTCTGGCATCTGCATCTCTGTCCAGTCATTAATAAAGTCAACCAGCGCTTGAGATTTGATCACAGTACGTGGTACATACTTCAACCCATGAGATCCAAGTTCAATGGCCCACTTGGCGACTCGTCCAGTAGCTTCTCTATTTTGAATGATGTCTCCCAAAGGAGCAGAGATAACCACAGTGATTGGGTGACCTTGAAAGTAATGTTTGAGCTTCCGGCTTGCCATGAACACCCCATAAACGAGCTTCTGCCAATGTGGATATCTTTTCTTAGATTCAATCAATACCTCACTGACATAGTAAACCGGCCATTGGACCAGATGTTCCTTGCCAGCCTCCTTGCGTTCTACCACAATTGCCACACTAACAGCTCGTGAGTTAGCGGCTACATATAACAATAGCGGCTCTTTCTCTACCGGATCAGCAAGAACCGGCGGCTCAGCAAGTTGTTTCTTCAGATCCTCAAAGGCAGATTTGCAGCTCCACTCCAAACAAAGTCATACGTCTTTTTCATCATCTGATACAAAGGCATCACCTTCTCCCCTAACCGGCTTATGAACCGGCTCAGAGCAGCAACACGGCCCGCCAGCTGTTGAACATCATTGATGCATGCTGGTTTGGCCAGGGATGTGATTGCCTTAATTTTCTCCGGGTTAGCTTTAATACCTTGGTTGGACACCAAAAAACCCAAGAGTTTGCCAGCTGGGACTCCAAAAACACACTTGGCCGGGTTGAGCATCATCTTGTAGACTCGGAGGTTATCAAAGGTCTCCTTCAGATTTGTTACCAAGGTTTCCTCTTTTCTGGACTTTACCACTATATCATCCACATAAGCATGAACATTACACCCAACGTGATTGTGAAGGCAATTCTGCGCACATCGTTGATAAGTCGCCTGGGCACTCTTAAGACCAAAAGGCATAGACACATAGCAGAAGGCTCCAAACGGAGTGATGAAAGCTGTCTTCTCCTGGTCCTTGACTGCCATCTTATTCTGATGATAACCTGAATAAGCATCCAGAAAACTCAAACGCTCACAACCCGCCATAGCATCAATGATCTGATCAATACGAGGGAGAGCAAAAGGGTCAGCTGGACAAGCTTTGTTTAAATCGGTGTAATCCACACACATACGCTAGGTGCCGTTCTTCTTGAGTACAAGCACCGGGTTAGCCAACCACTTTGGGTGAAAAACTTCCACAATGAACCCGACCGCCAAGAGCCGGGCCACCTCTTCTCCAATGGCCTTGCGCCTTGTTAAATTGTCGGAGAAACTGCCTGACCGGCTTAAACTTCGGATCAATATTAAGAGTGCGCTCAGCGAGTTCTCTCGGGACACCCGACATGTCAGAAGGTTTCCATGCAAAGATGTCCCAGTTCTCACGGATGAACTCGATGAGCGCGCTTTCCTATTTTGGATCCAAGTTGGCACTGATGATGAACTGCTTGGATGAGTCGCCAGGGACAAAATCAACCATTTTGGTGTCATCAACTGACTTGAATTTCAACACCGGTTCATGCTCCGTTGTTGGCTTCTTTAAAGACGTTATGTCTGCCGGGTCAACATTATCTTCATAAAACTTTAACTCCTCTGTTGCACAAACAGACTCAGCATAAGCGACATCTCCTTCTTCACACTCCAGGGCTATTTTTCGGCTTCCGTGTATTGTAATGGTGCCTTTATAACCTGGCATCTTAAGCTGCAAATATACATAACACGGCCGAGCCATGAACTTGGCGTAAGCGACCGTCCAAACAGAGCATGATATGGGCTTTTGATCTTAACCACCTCAAAAGTTAACTTCTCAGCCCTGGAATCATATTCATCCCCAAAGGCTACTTCCAGTTTAATCTTACCAACTGGGTATGCCGACTTGCCAGGTACAACACCGTGAAAAACGGTGTTGGATTGCTTAAGACTTTTATCAGTCAATCCCATCCGACGGAACATCTCATAGTAGAGGATGTTGATGCTACTGCCTCCATCCATGAGCACTTTAGTGAATTTATATCCACCAACCTGAGGTGCCACTACCAAGGCTAAGTGACCCGGATTATCAACCCGGGGAGGATGATCTTCTCTGCTCCACACAATAGGCTGTTCTGACCACCTTAAATAATGTAGAATCGCCGGCTCAACGGCATTGACCGCCCTCTTATGAAGCTTATGGTCCCTCTTGCATAAACTAGTGGTAAATACATGGTATTGCCCACTATTCAACTGTTTTGGGTTGCTCTGATATCCGGACTGTTGCTGCTGATTACCTTGGCCGAGTTGTGGATTATAACCTCCCTGGTTACCCGTATGGCCCTGAACGTGAAAACCGCCTCCACCTGAACCGGCGCCCGGGCCATGAAAGCCGCCTCCGCCTGAACCGCCGCCAGGCCCGTGACTTCCATCAAATGTGTTTGAATTTTTAAATGCCTTCATGATTGTACAGTCCTTCCACAGATGGGTGGATGGCTTCTCCCGGGTGCCGTGTCTTAGGCAAGGTTCATTCAATAGTTGCTCGAGGGTGGGACCTGATCCGCCTGACCGAGGGGGTTTCCTACCCTTGCGCCGTTGATTGTTGCCCTATGCATTGGTGTTAGCCACAAATTCGCCAGCCTTACGTTTATTACCTCCTTGATTTGCCGGGTTATGCTGGTGACCCTTGCCGTTGCCGTTCTTCTTTCCCTTCCCTAATTTTTCTTCATCAGACATGGGATCCTTGGTACTGTCAGAATCAGCATACTTGACCAGAGCCCTCATCAACTAGCCCATGTCATTGCAGTCATGCTTGAGCCGCCCCAGCTTCTGCTTCAGAGGTTCAAAACGGCAATTTTTCTCCAACATTAAGACTGCCGAGCCAGCATCCATCATATCAGATGAATGTATTATCTCCTTGACCCGGCGCACCCAATGGGTTGTGGACTCCCCTTCCTCTTGCATACAATTAGTCAGGTCCACGATTGACATAGGTTGCTTACATGTGTCTTTGAAGTTCTGAATGAACCGGGCCTTCAACTCCGCCCATGAGCCGATGGAATTGGGTGGCAATCCTTTCAACCAAGTGTGAGCCGTTCCATCCAACATCATGGTGAAGTACTTAGCCATTGCTACATCGCTGACCTCTAACAGCTCCATTACCATCTCGTAACTCCCAATCCATGCCCCAGGCTGCAAATCGGCCGTGTAGTTAGGCACTTTACAAGGCCCCTTAAAGTCTTTAGGTAAGCGCTCATTACGTATAGCCGGCACCAGGCAAGGAACACCTCCTGTCCTTGTGGCTACTCCTGCCTCAACAGAGGTTGCTGGATAAGCCAGAAAAGTTTGATGAGCCGCCCGCTCAGCTGCCAGTTGAACCGCCCGTGCAGCCTCTTGTCGGATCCTCTCCTGATCCGCTAAGTTAAGGGCTCCAGCCTGCACCGGCTCATGCCTGCGCGGTTGGTTACGGCGTTGAGCGTTGCTTGACATATCAGCTGAGTCCATATGCCTGCTATAGCTCGGGCTCCAACTTGGGCGAGGGGTTGAATGAATTCTGTCTCGACTGTAAGAGTACGCATCCTGCTGCGCTAGAGCCGTCAGAAGAAGTACTCTCACCCTTCGTGTTTCGATTGCTGTCGAAGAGTCTCCTTCCATCGGGAGAGCCTCCAAACAAGCCGACGCAGCAATGAGGTTTTCCAAAGGATTGGAGAAGTGACCCAGTGGTGTTGGCGCATAATGAGGCAGAGCGGTATACATGCGAGGTGGTTCCATGGCCCGCGGCTGAACCGGTGCTCCGGGTGTCGTGATCCGATTTGCCTCCGGCGGGTTACTTGGACCGGCCCCGGGTGTATGGAAAAGGTTCCTAGGATCGAGCGTCAGAGGTAGACGTGACTGAGTTTTCTGGTGCCTTCTCCTCATGACCTCATTTGACGCATTCAGATCCACCGAGAGCCGGAAGGTCTCCGCTTGAAGCTGCTGAGCACGAGCGTCCAAAGCCGCCCGCTCCGCGGTCATCCTGACCTCTTCTGCTGCTAAATTTTCCTTGGCCCGTGCCATCTCTTCGCATACCCGTACCACCTCCACGTCATGCTGAGCTTTATCCGCCGGCTCTACCACGTCAGTCAACAGAGCCGTCAGCTTATCCGTGAGGTCCATTAGCATCCGAGCCGGGGGGCGCGTGGGGTCTCCTGACTCGGCCGCTGCCGACCTGGTGGTTGTTGCTGCTACAGCCGTGGAGTTCTGCCCGAGCTGAGTGCCTGCCATGAAGACTCCGACTCGATTCGACGGCTCAAAGGGGTCCGGAATACTGCTGCCATCGGAACAACCCCCAAGCATGCCATCCTGCAGCTGATACAAAGAATCCGTCTCGCCTATTGATGACATGGCGTCAGAACAGATGGCCGTCTCCCTGCCATCCATTGATCCTTCCAAGTATTCACCTCCATGGATGCAACCCACAAAGGCATGCTTTACGGCGGGTCGGGCCCGGGCGGGTCTCGCGCGCTGAGCCGTCTCGATGATGTTGGTGCACACGTCCGGCTTAGGGCCCGATTCGCCGATCCGGCCGATGAAGACATGAATCCCGCCGAAGGGGCCCCGGTACCCGTACTCAATTGAGCCAGCCTCGGGGCCCCAGCCTTCGTCGTCGATGTAGAGCTTGCCGCGACGACTCTTGGTCATCCGGCCCACAACGTATCCCTTGAGCCCTTCGAAGTTGCCCTTCAAGAACTCAAATCCACCATGCGCTGGCCCCACGGTGGGCGCCAACTGTCGTGGAATTGTCACGACAGATGTCCTAGCGAAAGGACTTAGTCATAGGGCCATCGCAACTAGGAAGCTTAAAGGGGTTAATCGGGACAAAGGACACGAGAGGTTTTATACTAGTTTGGCCCCTTACGATGAAGGTAAAAGCCTACGTCTAGTTGTGTTTGGAATTGCTAGGGTTTCGAAGACCAGGGAGCGAATATGGCTGTCCTGGCCTTGAGTTGTTGTCTCTTGTTTCTTGACCTAAGCCGTTGCCGGGTCGTCCCCTTATATACATGGGTTGACGCCTGGCGGCCTACAGAGTCCCGACCGGCTTATAAAACGTGTCCGGCTCGGTGACTTCTTTTACATGACTTTCTTTACAAGTCTTTCCTTATAATGGCGGTTTACAATATTGGGCCTTAAGCCGCCTCTGGGCTTAGGCCTTCTATAAGTCTTAATAAACTATCGCCTTGAATGTTACTGTGCTTCTTTTGTAACCCGCCATTGGGGTTGACCCGGCCCCTCCTGGGCGGGTCATACCTGTTAGCTATATCACCAACAGCTACGGCAAGTTAAAGTTCACCATGCCCAAGTTCAATGGAAGCATTGATCCCAAAGAGTACCTTTCATGGGCATTGAAGGTCGACAAAATCTTCCGTTTGCACAACTATGAAGAAGAGAAGAAGATCGCGATGGCATCCCTTGAGTTTTCCAAAACTATGTCCTCATTTGGTGGGAACAAGTTATTGAGCGTCGAGAGGCAAAAGGTGAACCACCCGTCACTACTTGGGCGCAAATGAAGGATGTAATGAGAGCACACTTCATGCCAACCTACTACAACCGCGACCTTTTCAAGAAACTCCAACTCCTCAAGCAAGGAACCAAGAGCGTTGAAGAATATTATAAGGAAATGGAGATTGCAATGATACGAGCCAATGTCACGAAAGATGACGAGAAAACTATGGCATGTTTCGTGAATGGACTCAATCACCCTATCAAGAAGATCGCCGACTTCCAACCTTACTCGAACCTCATCGAGCTAGTGCATCAATGTAACGCCCCGAGACCGTTGCGCCAGGTGTCTTTCAGTTATTCGCTGTTGTTGCCTTGTCATTTGCTTGCGTGTCGCATCTTGCCATGTAATCATGTGCATTGCATCATCATGTTTTAAAAACTTGCATTCGTCCAGGTCTCTCAGTTCTTTCCGTTGTCCGTTCTGAGACCAAACACACTTGCACGCGCCCGCGGCATGTCCGAAATAGTATTTTATAAGTGGCCGGAAAATGTTCTAGGAATGGGTTGAAAGTTGGCGTGCGGTCTTATTATAGTGTAGATAGAACGCCTGTCAAATTCCATCGCATTCGGAGTCCGTTTGATGCCCCAACGGATAAATATAGCGGCAATAGTAGCCGGTCTATCGTCGGACGTTTTCGGTTTCCGGAAACGGTTGCCGGGTTGGATTCCTCCCCTCTCTTCTCAGTCCAACCACACACTTGACCTCGTTTGCCTAACCCCTCTTTGCACAGTGCATCGACCCCCCGCGCGTGTCCGAAACTTACCCGAACCCGACCCGGATTGTCGTTACCGATGGATCCGAATCATCCCCAAACATCCCTAAAATATCTCCTTTTTTTATTTGGACTCTCCCTACCTATTTATTTCTCGATCGTCCGATTTTGATCGGATGATCCAACTTCCCTCTTTTCCCGTATATATATAGTCTACCCCTAGTCTATTTTGGACCTAACCCTATTCCCTAGGGATCCTCCACAGCCGCCGCCACTACACTCCATCCCATCACCCAGATCCGTCGCCACCTCCTCTGTTTCTGTGCCTAACCAATCCCGCAGCGCCCCTTAGCAGCTCACGCACGAACCCGCTCCTCCTCTGCTCGATCCCGAGGGGATCACGAGCAGCTCGCCACCGGCTGCCAGCAGCAGCACCGCCAGGACCCCATCGCTCCTCCCCCTCTTCTTCTCCTCCGTCCCTCCTCCCTCTCTATCTCTCCCTTGTCTCTCATACCTCTCCCTCTCTGTACCAGGGGAACCCAAGACCCTGCCATGGATGCCCGACGAAGCTCGCCTCACCACCAGATCGAGTGGTTGTACGCCTCTTCGACCTCGGTTTTGCCCCGTCTTCGGCGAGATCCGATGAGCCGCGACGAATCCGACCTCCTCCCGTTCCCCTGCTTCGGATCTGGTGCTCCACACCTCCTTCCTTGCGCATGCGGCCTACCGCTCGTCACTGTGGCCGCAACAAGTTCAAGCGCCGCCACTCGGTGCTGTTCATTGAGCCGCCCCGCGCTCCTACTACCAGGAACCGGCTCCTCGTCGTCAAGACCTCCCGGATCCGTCCGTCTGCCGCCCAAGGCCTCGCCGGAGTCCCACGACTCGTCCGCACCAAGTTCCACTTCCGCCTGCCCTGATCCTCTGCACGAGGACCAGCGCCTCGTCCCGCTCGCACACGAGTTGACCGCATCGCCTCTGCGTCGTCCTCAACGCCCGCTGGAGCAGAGGGCGTCGCCTCAGTCGCCGCCTTGCCAAGATCCTCTCGCCGCCGAAGTCTGCCAACGCCCTCCCGCCTCCACCACAAGTTCTACGCTGCGGCGGCTTTGCTTCCTGTCGAACAGAGGGTCGCCCCGCAACCGCTGCCTCACTCACCCGTTTTGACCCCGTCCCAGCGCCAGTGGACCGGTCAACTCCATCCTTGGGCTGTCCCTTCTCTTCCTCGTTCGGCCCAGCCAGAGCTGGCCGCTGGGCGAGCAGCCCCCTGGCCTTTCCTCTGTTGGGCTAGCCAGATGCGGGCCATATCGTTTTTTCCCCTACATGTGATTTTAGCTTTTTTCCAGTAAAAGCAGTTTTGTAAAAAAACCCATGTTAACCATGCATATAATAACTTAATAACCGTGCATCAGATCAAAATGTTTTATATATGAAAGATGCTTAGATTTTCGTCTAGTTTCATAATATGCAACTTTCATCCATGTCTAAAATGTTTAAAATGCTGTTTGTGTTTATTTTGCTTAATTGCCATGTTAAAATGATTTATTTCATAACTAAATAACCGTAGCTCCAATTTTAATAAACTTTATATGTAAATGGGGCAGAAAAATGCATATATTAACTTGGTGGCATTACTTTGCATGTCTAACAACTCTAAAATATGGTTTAGGGAAGAACAGTGCCAACTTTTAAAATATGCACATGAGGATTTTTCCGGACTTGTTGCTTGTTGTTCCGGCCTCATTTAAACTTGCCTAGATAGGTAGTTTTATCATGCTTCACATCTTGCCATGTTTAATAACATTTAACCTTGTTGGGTACATAAATGGGAGAGAACTAAATAAGTCATGTGGCATTTCGTCAATATGCAAGTCGTTGCATATTGAGCTACAATTAACTTGTAGTTTTGCTTGTGCACTTTGCCATGCCATGTTTTATTAAACCGGACATGCATCATACTTGTTTGCTTATCATGCCATGCTTATGTGATGTTTGTTTACTATGTTGTTTGCTTCTTTCCGGGTTGCTTCTCGCGTTAGCTTCGGTTTGTTTCCGGAGTTGTGTGGATTCGTTCGACTACGTCCGTTTGTCTTCTTTATGGACTTGTTCTTCTTCTTTGCGGATTTCAGGCAAGATGACCATACCCTCGAAATCACTTCTATCTTTGCTTGCTAGTTGTTCGTTCTATCGCTATGTCGCGCTACCTACCACTTGTTATATCATGCCTCCCATATTGCCATGTGAAGCCTCTAACCCACCTTCCTAGCAAACCATTGTTTGGCTATGTTACCGCTTTTTCTCAGCCCCTCTTATAGCGTTGCTAGTTGCAGGTGAAGTTGAAGTTTGTTCCATGTTGGAACATGGATATGTTGGGATATCACAATATCTCTTATTTTAATTAATGCATCTATATACTTGGTAAAGGGTGGAAGGCTTGGCCTTATGCCTGGTGTTTTGTTCCACTCTTGCCGCCCTAGTTTCCATCATACCGGTGTTATGTTCCTTGATTTTGTGTTCCTCACGCCGTTGGGTGTTATGGGAACCCCTTGACAGTTAGCTTTGAATAAAACTCCTCCAGCAAGGCCCAACCTTGGTTTTACATTTTCCTAACAACCTATTACCCTTTCCTTGGGTCGGCCAACCCGAGGGTCATCTTTATTTAACCCCCCCGGGCCAATGCTTCTCTAAGTGTTGGTCCGAACCGAGTAGACTGCGGGGCCACCTCAGGGAAACTTGAGGTTTGGTTTTACTCATAGCATGTCTCATCCGGTGTTGCCCTGAGAACGAGATATGTGCAGCTCCTATCGGGATTGTCGGCACATCGGGTGGCTTTGCTGGTCTTGTTTTACTATTGTCGAAATGTCTTGTAACCGGGATTCCGAGACTGATCGGGTCTTTCCGGGAGAAGAAATATCCTTCGTTGACCGTGAGAGCTTGTGATGGCCTAAGTTGGGACACCCCTGTAGGGTTTAAACTTTTGAAAGTCGTGCCCACGGTTATGTGGCAGATGGGAATTTGTTAATATCCGGTTGTAGAGAACTTGACACTTAACTTAATTAAAATGAATCAACCGCGTGTGTTGCCGTGATGGTCTCTTTTCGGCGGAGTCCGGGAAGTGAAGACGACCTTGTGTTATGGTTGTGCGTAAGTAGTTTCAGGATCACTTCTTGATCACTTCCAGCTTCTCGACCGCTGCGTTGCTTCTCTTCTCGCTCTTATTTGTGTATGTTAGCCATCATATATTCTTAGTGCTTGCTGCAGCTCCACCTCATTACCCTAACCTACCCATAAGCTTAAATAGTCTTGATCTCGCGGGTGTGAGATTGCTGAGTCCTCGTGACTCATGGATACTTCCAAACAGTTGTAGGTGCCGATGATACCAGTGCAGGAGGCGCAACCGAGCTCAAGTGGAAGCTCGATGAAGATCTTGATCGTTGTTATGTGTCTTTTTCGGTTTATCAATAGTGGAGCCCAGTAGGGACGATCGAGGATCTAGCATTTGGGGTTGTCTTCTTTTATTTTGGTTCCATAGTCGGACTTTGATTGTACTCTGGATGATGTATGAATTATTTATGTATTGTGTGAAGTGGCGATTGTAAGCCAACTTTTTATCCCTTTCTTATTCAGTACATGGGATGTGTGAAGATTACCCCTCTTGCGACAAGCCTACCATGCGGCTATGCCTCTAAGTCGTGTCCCGACATGTGGGAGATGTAGCCGCATTGTGGGTGTTACCATCAAGCTACCAAAGCGGAACATCAAGTGCAAGATGACTTCAAGTGTGCCAAGTTCTCATCCAAGTCCTATGGTTTCTCCAACACCCAAGCTTCAATGACTCCAACACCGTCTACCTCAACCAAGCCTTCTACAAGTAACGTCGACAAGTCAAGTTACAAGGAAGCTTCGACAACCTCAAGTCATCCTCCTACTACGAGCAACTTCAAGCCGAGAGCTTCATCATCATCTCCCCCAACCGATGAGACCGTTAAGACAAGTTCCTTCAAATGCTTCACATGCGGAGGCCGAGGCCACAAGTCCTTTGAGTGTACCAACAAGCGGACCATGATCCTCAACGACGATGGTACATACGACTCCATGAGTGACGGAGAGACGGAAGCACTTGAGCAAGTCACCATACACCGGCAAGTGAACGATGAAGAGGAACAAGTCTTTTGTGATGAACATTCAAGTCCCGCTCTTGTTGTCTCCAAGGTCTTGACTCTACAACATCACCAAGAAGAAGACCAAAGGTGCCACATATTCCATACCAAGGTCGGCATTAATGGAAGGTCCATCAAGGTCATCATCGATGGAGGGAGTTGTCATAACTTAGCAAGTGAAGAACTTTGCTCCAAGCTCCAATTACCCAAGACGAAGCACCCACACCCCTACAAAGTTCAATGGCTAAGCGACTCCGGGACCATCCAAGTCGAGCATAGAGTGCAAATCTCCTTCAAAATCGTAGCTTATGAAGACACTTTGGAGTGTGATGTCGTTCCAATGACCGTTTGCTACCTTCTTCTCAGACGACCATGGCAATTTTATAGAGGTGTCATCCACAACGGCCGAACGAACCACTATATCTTCAAGATGAAAGGAAAGGAGTATGTACTTCGCCCTATGTCGCCAAGCCAAGTGATCGCCGACAAGCAAGCCACCCATTGTGGAGAAAATAGTGAGAGAGCAAACCACCAAAAAGAGAGTGAGCGCCACAAGCCCAAATCGAGTGCCTCCACGATGAGCGAAAAGAAGAACTTAGTTCTATTTGCCACCAAAAGTGAGATAAGAGAAATGTGTGGGAACCCATCAAGTGTCCTACACTATGTCCTTTTGTGCAAGGACGAGGCACCAAAAGCTAACACCTCTCACACCCTACCTTTAGTGTTGTCTTCTCTTTTGCAGGAATTCCAAGATGTTTTCCCCGACAAACTACCTCCGGGTCTACCTCCACTATGAGGCATCGAGCACCGCATCGACCTCATCCCCGGAGCACCACTTCCGAACAAAGCTCCCTACCGCATCAACCCCGAAGAAACCAAAGAAACACAAAGGCAAGTAAAACATCTCATAGACCATGGACATGTGCGTGAAAGTTTGAGTCCTTGTGCCGTTCCGGTCATTCTTGTGCCAAAACGAGACAGTAGCTTTTGCATGTGTTCCGATTGTAGAACCATCAATGCTATCACCATTCTCTATAGGTACCCCATTCCACGCCTTGATGATATGCTAAATTAACTTAGTGGTGCCACTGTTTTTTTCCAAAATTGATCTTAAAAGTGGTTACTATCAAATCCGCATACAAGAGGGTGATGAATGGAAGACCGCTTTCAAAACAAAGTTTGGTTTGTATGAGTGGTTGGTCATGCCTATGGGTTTATCGGAAGCACTGGGTACTTTCATGCGTCTTATGAATTATGTGTTTCGCCCTTACATTGGTGAGTTTATTGTGGTCTACTTCGACGATATCCTTGTTTTTAGCAAATCTCTCAAAGATCATGTCACCCATGTCTGCACCGTGTTGCAAACTCTTCGAAAAGAGCGCCTATATGCTAACATGGAAAATGCCTTTTTGGCATTGGTAAGCTTGTTTTCTTGGGTTTTGTTGTGTCCTCTAAGGGTGTTCATGTTGATGACTCTAAGATTAATGCTATTAAAACTTGGCCACAACCAACAAACTTGCAACAAGTGTGTAGCTTTCTTGGTTTAGCCGGTTTCTACCATAGATTTGTGAAGGACTTTAGCACCATTGCTTCACCTCTGCATGCTTTGAGCAAGAAGAATGCACCCTTTGTTTGGGGACCATCCCAAGATAACGCATTAAATGAGCTTAAGAATTTTCTTACTCATGCTCCCATGCTTGCTTTACCCAACTTTGACAAATCCTTCGAGATTCATTGCGATGCTAGTGGTAATGGCATATGATGTGTGTTAACGCAAGATAAGCGCCCCATATCTTACTTTAGTGAGAAACTCTCCGGAGCGCAACTCAATTACCCCATCTATGACAAAGAGCTCTATGCTTTAGTGCGAGTTTTGCGTGAATGGGAACATTATCTTCGCCCACATGAATTTGTCATTCATATCGATCATGAAATGCTTAAATACCTTAAGGGTCAAACTAAGTTGAACAAGCATCATGCTAAATGGTGTGAATTCATCGAGTCATTTCCTTATATCATCAAGTACATTAAAGGTAAGGAAAATGTTGTGGAGGACACTCTTTCCCGCATATGCATGCTTGTTACTCAACTTGAATTGGATGTCATTGGCTTTGAGCACATAAAAGACTTGTATGCGCATGATCCTACTTTTGCAATTCCTTATGCCAAATGTTCGACGCATACCTCTTGGGATCGTTATTACATCAAAGATGGATATCTTATGAGAGCTAATAAACTTTGCATCCCCGAGTCTTCTCTTTGTTTGTTGCTTTTGCAGGAATCTCATGGAGGAGGACTAATGGGACATTTTGGACGCGACAAGACATTTGCTATGCTCTACAAGAACTATTTTTGGCCCAAGACGTTTCACGATGTCAACCGATTCACCAACCAATGCTCTACATGTCGCAAAGCTAAGTCTAAAGCTCAATCCCATGGTCTCTATATGCCCCTTCCAATACCATTCCAACCATGGGAAGATATTAGCATGGATTTTGTACTTGGTTTGCCTAGAACTAGAAATGGAAAGGACTCAATATTTTTTGTTGTGGATCGATTCTCTAAGATGGCACATTTCATTCCTTGAAACAAGATAGATGATGCTTCACATGTTGCCAATCTCTTTTGTAGGGAAATATTTTGCCTACACGGAGTGCCAAAGACGATAGTCTCGGACCGCGATGTCAAGTTCCTAAGCTACTTTTGGAAAACCTTATGCGCCAAGCTCGGAATCAAGCTACTCTTCTCCCCGGCTTACCATCCACAAACCGACGGCCAAACGGAGGTGACCAACCGCACACTCTCCGCTCTACTTCGCGTTCTAATCAAGAAGAACATCAAGGAGTGGGAGGAGTGTCTACCTATCGCCAAGTTTGCCTACAACTGCGCAAGACACTCAACTACCGGCAAGTCCCCTTTCGAGGTCGTCTATGGATTCAACCCATTGTCACCATTGGACATTCTTCCTCTACCACTACAAGAGTGCACAAATATGGGCGCGAGTGCCCGAGTCAACTACCTCAAGAAGGTGCATGAAGATACAAGGCACACCATTGAGCGCCAAGTACAATGACTTGTGACCAAGTTCAACGTCAACAAGCAACCCATGATATTCAACATTGGAGATCTTGTGTGGCTACACCTTTGCAAGGACCGCTTCCCCAACGAATGCAGGTCCAAACTTCTACCACGAGCCAATGGACCCTTCAAGGTGCTTGCACACTACAACAACAATGCCTGCAAGATCGACATCCCACGCCACAAGTACTCCGTGAGCGACATCTTCAACGTCAAAGATCTCTCCCCGTACCATGGTGATGAGGATTTCGATCCGAGGTAGGATCTGTTGGGTTTCGTAGTAATTTCAAAAAATTTCCTACGCACACGCAAGATCATGGTGATGCATAGCAACGAGAGGGGAGAGTATGATATACGTACCCTTGTAGATCGACAACGGAAGCGTTTGGTTGATGTAGTCGTACGTCTCCACGGCCCGACCGATCAAGCACCGAAACTACGGCACCTCCGAGTTCTAGCACACGTTCAGCTCGATGACGATCCCCGGACTCCGATCCAGCAAAGTGTCGGGGAAGAGTTCCGTCAGCACGACGGCGTGGTGACGATCTTGATGTACTACTGTCGCAGGGCTTCGCCTAAGCACCGCTACAATATTATCGAGGACTATGGTGGAAGGGGGCACCGCACACGGCTAAGAATATGATCACGTGGATCAACTTGTGTCTCTAGGGGGTGCCCCTGCCTCCATATATAAAGGTTCAAGGGAGGGGGGCCGGCCGGCCAGGAGAGGCGCGCCAGGAGGAGTCCTACTCCTTCTGGGAGTAGGACTCCCCCCTTTCCTAGTTGGAATAGGATTCATGGAGGGGGGGAAGAGGAGAGAGAGGAGGAAGGGGGGCCGGCCCCCTCTCCTTGTCCAATTCGGACCAAGGGGGGGAGGGGCGCGCGGCCCAGCCCTGGTTGCCTCTTCTCTTCTTCCACTAAGGCCCACTAAGGCCCATATACCTCCCGGGGGGTTCCGGTAACCTCCCGGTACTCCGGTAAAATCCCGATTTCACCCGGAACACTTCCGATATCCAAACATAGGCTTCCAATATATCAATATTTATGTCTCGACCATTTCGAGACTCCTCGTCATGTCCGTGATCACATCCGGGACTCCAAACAACCTTCGGTACATCAAAATGCATAAACTCATAATATAACTGTCATCGTAACCTTAAGCGTGCGGACCCTACGGGTTCGAGAACAATGTAGACATGACCAAGACACGTTTCCGGTCAATAACCAATAGCGGAACCTAGATGCTCATATTGGCTCCTACATATTCTACGAAGATCTTTTATCGGTCAGACCGCATAACAACATACGTTGTTCCCTTTGTCATCGGTATGTTACTTGCCCGAGATTCGATCGTCGGTATCCCATACCTAGTTCAATCTTGTTACCGGCAAGTCTCTTTACTCGTTCTGTAATACATCATCCCGCAACTAACTCATTAGTTGCAATGCTTGCAAGGCTTATGTGATGTGCATTACCGAGAGGGCCCAGAGATACCTCTCCGACAATTGGAGTGACAAATCCTAATCTCGAAATACGCCAACCCAACATGTACCTTTGGAGACACCTGTAGAGCTCCTTTATAATCACCCAGTTACGTTGTGACGTTTGGTAGCACACAAAGTGTTCCTCGGGCAAACGGGAGTTGCATAATCTCATAGTCATAGGAACATGTATAAGTCATGAAGAAAGCAATAGCAACATACTAAACAATCGGGTGCTAAGCTAATGGAATGGGTCATGTCAATCAAATCATTCAACTAATGATGTGATCCCATTAATCAAATAACAACTCTTTGTCCATGGTCAGGAAACATAACCATCTTTGATTAACGAGCTAGTCAAGTAGAGGCATACTAGTGACACTTTGTTTGTCTATGTATTCACACATGTATTATGTTTCCGGTTAATACAATTCTAGCATGAATAATAAACTTTTATCATGATATAAGGAAATAAATAATAACTTTATTATTGCCTCTAGGGCATATTTCCTTCAGTCCCCCACTTGCACTAGAGTCAATAATCTACTTCACATCGCCATGTGATTCAACACTAAGAGTTCACATCACCATGTGATTAACAACCATAGTTCACATCGTCATGTGACCTATACCCAAAGGGTTTACTAGAGTCAATAATCTAGTTCACATCATTTATGTGATTAACACCCAAAGAGTACTAAGGTGTGATCATGTTTTGCTTGTGAGATAATTTTAGTCAACGAGTCTGTCACATACAGATCCGTAAGTATTTTTGCGAATTCTATGTCTACAATGCTCTGCACGGAGCTACTCTAGCTAATTGCTCCCACTTTCAATATGTATCTAGATCGAGACTTTGAGTCATCCAGATCTGTGTCAAAACTTGCATCGATGTAACTTTTTACGACGAACCTTTTGTCACCTCCATAATCGAGAAATATTTCCTTATTCCACTAAGGATAATTTTGACCGTTGTCCAGTGATCTACTCCTAGATCACTATTGTATTCCCTTGCTTAACACAGTGTAGGGTATACAATAGATCTGGTACACATCATGGCATACTTTATAGAACCTATGGCTGAGGCATAGGGAATGACTTTCATTATCTTTCTATCTTCTGCCGTGGTCGGGCTTTGAGTCTTACTCAATTTCATACCTTGTAACACAGGCAAGAACTCTTTCTTTGACTGCTCCATTTTGAACTACTTCACAATCTTGTCAAGGTTTGTACTTATTGAAAAAAAAACTTATCAAGCATCTTGATCTATCTCTATAGATCTTGATGCTCAATATGTAAGCAGCTTCACCGAGGTCTTTGTTTGAAAAACTCCTTTCAAACACTCCTTTATGCTTTGCAGAATAATTCTACATTATCTCTGATCAACAATATGTCATTCACATATACTTATCAGAAATGCTGTAGTGCTCCCACTCACTTTCTAGTAAATAAAGGCTTCACCGCAAGTCTGTATAAAACTATATGCTTTGATCAACTTATCAAAGCATATATTCCAACTCCGAGATGCTTGCACCAGTCCATAAATGGATCGCTGGAGCTTGCATATTTTGTTAGCACCTTTAGCATTGACAAAACCTTCTTGTTGCATCACATACAACTCTTCTTTAATAAATCCACTAAGGAATGCAGTTTTGTTTGTCCATTTGCCAGATTTCATAAAATGCGGCAATTGCTAACATGATTCGGACAGACTTAAGCATAGATACGGGTGAGATACTCTCATCGTAGTCAACACCTTGAACTTGTCGAAAACCTTTTGCAACAATTCTAGCATTGTAGATAGTAACACTACTATCAGCGTCCGTCTTCCTCTTGAAGATCCATTTATTCTCAATTGCTTGCCGATCATCGGGCAAGTCAACCAAAGTCCATACTTTGTTCTCATACATGGATCCCATCTCAGATTTCATGGCCTCAAGCCATTTTTGCGGAATCTGGGCTCACCATCGCTTCTTCATAGTTCGTAGGTTTGTCATGGTCAAGTAGCATGACCTCCAGAACAGGATTACCGTACCACTCTGGTGCGGATCTCACTCTGGTTTACCTACGAGATTCGGTAGTAACTTGATCTGAAGTTACATGATCATCATCATTAGCTTCCTCACTAATTGGTGTAGTAGTCACAGGAATAGATTTCTGTGATGAACTACTTTCCAATAAGGGAGAAGGTACAATTACCTTATCAAGTTCTACTTTCCTCCCACTCACTTCTTTCGAGAGAACCTCCTTCTCTAGAAAGGATCCATTCTTAGCAACGAATGTCTTGCCTTTGGATCTGTGATAGAAGGTGTACCCAACAGTAACATTTTGGGTATCCTATGAAGACACACTTTTCCGATTTGGGTTTGAGCTTATCAGGATGAAACTTTTTCACATAAGCATTGCAACCCCAAACTTTAAGAAATGACAACTTTGGTTTCTTGACAAACCACAGTTCATACAGTGTCGTCTCAACAGATTTAGATGGTGCCCTTTTAACGTGAATGCAGCTGTCTTTAATGCATAACCCCAAAACGATAGTGGTAGATCGGTAAGAGACATCATAGATTGCACGATATCCAATAAAGTACGGTTATGACGTTCGGACACACCATTATGCTGTGGTGTTCCATGTGGCATGAGTTTGTGAAACTTTTCCACATTGTTTTAATTGAAGACCAAACTCGTAACTCAAATATTTGTCTCCGCGATCAGATCGTAGAAACTTTATTTTCTTGTCATGATGATTTTCCACTTCACTCTGAAATTCTTTGAACTTTTCAAATGTTTCAGACTTATGTTTCATCAAGTAGATATACCCATATCTGCTCAAATCATCTGTGAAGGTCAGAAAATAACGATACCTGCCGCGAGCCTCAACACTCATCGGATCACATACATCAGTATGTATTATTTCCAATAAGTCAGTTGCTCGCTCCATTGTTCCGGAGAACGGAGTCTTAGTCATCTTGCCCATAAGGCATGGTTCGCAAGCATCAAGTGATTCATAATCAAGTGATTCCAAAATCCCATCAGCATGGAGTTTCTTCATGCGCTTTACACCAATATGACCTAAACGGCAGTGCCACAAATAAGTTGCACTATCATTATTAACTTTGCATCTTTTGCCTTCAATATTATGAATATGTGTATCACTACGATCGAGATCCAATGAACCATTTTCATTGGGTGTGTAACCATATAAGGTTTTATTCATGTAAACAGAACAACAATTATTCTCTAACTTAAATGAATAACCGTATTGCAATAAACATGATCAAATCATATTCATGCTCAACGCAAACACCAAATAACACTTATTTAGGTTCAACACTAATCCCGAAAGTATAGGGAGTGTGCGATGATGATCATATCAATCTTGGAACTACTTCCAACTGAAAGCACAAGTGCTCCCTAGGTGGTTTTGGTAATTGATGACAACATATCTCTTGTTGGACTAACATTTCGATCTAGCATGTTTCAGATAAGTTGAACAATGGAGTGGCATGGACTAAAGGTTGTGGGAACCCCTTCAAGATGCTAAGGACAAAGGATTGGCTAAAGCTTCAAGCTCAAGACTCCTCATTTTACATTTTAGTGATCCAAGATCACATTGAGTCTTTAGGAAAAGCCAATACTATTAAGGAGGGATGAGGTGTTGCTTAATGAGCCTCTTGCTTCATGTGCTTAGTGATATGCTCCAAAACCCTCAGCTACTTTCCCACTTCCACATATGACCCAAACCCTAAGCCAAACTCGGTCCTACCGATTCTTCCTATCCGGCGCCACCGAGTTTCACTTGTCATAAGCCACTGCCAAACCCTAATCAGTTCGGTCTCACCGATGGGATCTCGGTCTCACCGAGATGGGCTTGAAAACTCTCTGTTACCCATTGTAATATTCTCGGTCCCACCGAGATATGCAATCGGTCCCACCGAGTTTGCTTGATCAAATCTCAGTTTCACTTATTACCCAAATTGGTCCCACCGAGTTTGAGTAATCGGTCAAACCGAGTTTTGGATTTACCCTAACCCTAGCACATCGGTCCCACCGAGTTGATCCAGTCGGTCCCACAGAAATCTCTAACGGTCACTAGGTTTACATTTTCGGTCCGACCGAGTTTATTGATTCGGTCCCACCGAGATTGGAAAACTGTGTAACGGTTGGATTTTGTGTGGAGGCTATATATACCCCTCCACCTCCTTCTCATTCGATGAGAGAGCCATCAGAACACACACACCATTCCAACTCATATGTTCTGAGAGAGAACCACTTACTCATGTGTTGAGACCAAGACATTCCATTCCTACCATATGAATCTTGATCTCTAGCCTTCCCAAGTTGCTTTCCACTCAAATCTTCTTTCCACCAAATCCAAATCCTATGAGAGAGAGTTGAGTGTTGGGGAGACTATCATTTGAAGCACAAGAGCAAGGAGTTCATTACCCACACACCATTTGTTACTTCTTGGAGAGTGGTGTCTCCTAGATTGGCTAGGTGTCACTTGGGAGCCTTCGACAAGATTGTGGAGTTGAACCAAGGAGTTTGTAAGGGCAAGGAGATCGCCTACTTCATGAAGATCTACCGCTAGTGAGGCAAGTCCTGTGTGGGCGATGGCCATGGTGGGATAGACAAGGTTGCTTCTTTGTGGACCCTTTGTGGGTGGTTGCTTCTTCGTGGACCCTTCGTGGGTGGAGCCCTGTGTGGACTCGCGCAACCGTTACCCTTGGGTGGAGCCCTGTGTGGACTCGCGCAACCGTTACCCTTCGTGGGTTGAAGTCTCCATCAACGTGGATGTAGGATAGCACCACCTATCCGAACCACGGGAAAAACATCCGTGTCTCCAATTGCGTTTGAATTCTCCAAACCCTTCTCTTTACATTCTTGCAAGTTGCATGCTTTACATTCCGCTGCTCATATACTCTTTGCATGCTTGCTTGATATGTATTGTGTGTGTTGAAATTGTGCCTAAACTCCACTTAAACCGAAAAAGCTTAAAAATTGCAACTTTAGCACTAAGTGTCTAATCACCCCCCTCTAGACACATCTACTTCTAGATCCTACAAGTGGTATCAGAGCTTTGGTCTCCATTGCCTTGGTTTAATCACCATTGGAGGAAGATGGATGTGTCTACTCTAGGGAGTCTTAGACATAGAGTGCCTATTCTTGATGGAAAGTATTTTCATGAGTGGAAAAATGAGATGCTTGTAATCTTCAATCAATATCATTTGAACAAGTATATTGCTAGCCCTTGTGCACCCCATATTGATCCCTTGCATCCTACCCTAGATGAAGATATTGACATGATTCGCAATCTTAGAACTATTGAGCTCATCATTAGAGGATTGCCCAAAAATTTGATTGCTAGTTTGCCTACTTACAATTGTGCCTATACCATATGGAAATTTCTTGAGGAACGATTTCCCGATTATTCCTTGAAAACTTTGGATGAAATTCTCCATAAATCTATTGCCTTGAGTAAGATGAACTCTAGTGATCCTAGTTTTGGTAAATGTCTTTTTGAACTTTCCAATCTTAAGCATGCTAAAGGAGATGTTGGAATCATTAATGATATCATATTCAAAGCTATAAGAATTCATAAAAGTAACGCAAATGTGAAGACATTCACATTGAAGACTATGACAAGAGAAGACATCGCATGAAGACTATGGAGCGCGAAGACTTAGATCTTTCGTAGTTCTTTTTCTTCTTTGTTGAGTCATAGGAACCACCGTACTGTTAAGTCGGGTCCAAGAAAACCAGTCAGAATGACTGAAGTGATGCTTAACCAAAATCCTATGTCTTCGAGTGAAGACTATGAGAGCAAATCTTATTCAGAGTTGGACAAGTCAGCTTTGCTTGTAGCCCAAGTAAAGTTGTCGTGTGTGTTTGAAATCTGACCGTTGGAACACGTGTCAGTTCCTTAGTGACCCAGGGTCATTTCGGACAAATCAGGTCGGGTTGCCTAGTGGCTATAAATAGCCCACCCCCTACAACCATAAACGGTTGGCTGCTCAGAGTTAAAATACGGCTTTTGTCGTTTGAGAGCAACCCACCTCGAAGCCTTTGAGAGAGAATTCCTTGAGAGGATAAAGCCCTAACCACCCAGAGCCAAAGAGTGTTAGGCATCACTTAAGTCTTCTTGTCTGTGTGATCTGAAGACTTATTACACTTGAGGACTGTGAATCCTCCAGCCGGTTAGGCGTCGCATTCTGAGCATCCAAGAGTCATTGTGGATTGCCGGTGAACGAAGTCTGTGAAGGTTTGGAAGTCTACCTTGAAGACTTACCAGAGTGATTGGGCGAGGACTGGGTGTCCTTAGCTCAAGGGGAATAAGGTGAAGACGAGGTCTTCTGAGTTGAATCTCAGCCTCCCTAACCAGACGTACAGTTGTCACAACAACTGGAACTGGTCCAACAAATCATTGTCTTCAACGAGTCACTGGTTTCATCCTTCCCTTCCCTTTACTTACTGTTGGCTCGTGTGAAGTCATTGTACGATAGCATCACCGTTTGACTTCACTAAGTGATTACGTGGACTTATTGGCTTCTCAACATCTTCCTACCTGATCCTTACTGCCTAGCTGCTATTTGTCATTGTGCTTTTACTTCATTGAATACATGACTATGGTGTGCCTAGTGTAGTCTACCTTCCGCTGCATGATAATAGGTTTATTTCTATCGTTTGTCTTCGAAACTTACATGTTTTGAAGACTTTCCTAAAAATTGCCTATTCACCCCTGTCTAGTCGATCACTAGCACTTTCAATTGATATCAGAGCAAGGTACTCCCTTGTTCTATGTGATTCGGTTTAACCACCTAGAGTTTTAGCTATGTCGACTGCAGGGATAATTAAAGTCTCCGCTGCGTGCCCCGTCTTCGATGGAACTGAATATCCCTACTGGAAGAATAAGATGCGCATGCATCTTGAAGCCATTGATGTTGACCTATGGTATGTCGTTAAGAACGACGTTCCCAAGGCTGGAGAACGTGTCACTGCCACTAATGTCAAGAAGTTCGTTCAACTGGACTCTACTGCCAAGAATATCATCTGTGGTCATCTAACCAAAGGACAGTATGGCCGCGTGAGTGCTTTGGAAACATCTAAGCTCGTCTGGGACTGGCTATCCAAGGTCAACGAAGGCGTCTCAACCCAGAGAGATCAGAGAATCAGTGTCCTTCGCAACCTCTTCAATCGCTTCAAGAGAAATGACAATGAGAATGTCCAGCTCACGTTTGATCGACTCACTGACATCACAAATGAGCTTCAAGCCCTCAGCGCTACTGAGATCACCAAGCATGAAGTCGTCAAGACACTCCTGAGATCACTTGATAGTTCGTTTGACACCCTAGCCCTGATGATTCAAGAACGTCCTGATTTCAAGACACTCGATCCGTCTGACATACTTGAGAGGCTCAACACACACGAGTTTCAGCTTTCTGAGAAAAGAGACATCTACGGTCCCAACTATGGGCGAACTCGTGCCTTGAAGGCAAAGGCTGTCTCCTCATCTGAAGAAGAATCTGATAGCAGTTCTGATGATCCTGAAGACATTGGAAGGGAGCTTGCTATGCTTGTGAAGAAGTTCCAAAAATTCACCAAGAAGAAAGGCCTCAGAAAGTCTTCACGATCAAGCTCAAGGAATGATGAAGCTTTTGCTCATGACTACAAGAAGAGAACATGTCACAAGTGCAAGAAACCTGGCCACTACATCTCTGAATGTCCACAGTGGGACAATGAGAACAACAAGAAGAAGAAGAGCAAGGAGTATGACTCTGACGACAAGAAGAAGAAGAGATACTCAAAATCTTCTTCCAAGTCTTCCTCCAAGTCTTCATCACACAAGAAGAGCTCATGTGGCAAGGCACGTGCGTTTGTTGGCAAGGAAATGGACTCTGAGGATGAGTCCGCTTCTGAGGAGGCGGAAGTGGAGTCTGAGGAGGAGTCCGATTCTGGCGTTGCAAGTCTGGCTACAGCATACGTTGCCAAGTCCATCTTCAACACTGAAGAAAATGACTTCATCACCGACACCGATGCAAACGACAAGGACTACTCCGTTCCTTCCTACTGCTTCATGGCACGCGGTGCCAAGGTAAACACACGCACTACTCACTATCAAACATCTAGTGACGATGACTCTGGTTGTGTTTCCAAACCCAGCTACAAAACACTTTCTAAAATTGCAACCGAAAAATAGAAAACCATGGAACACATTCAAAAACTGTTAGACAAAAAGCGATGATCTGTTAGACGCTGAAATGACTCGATCTCAGTCCTTAATTGAAGACATAAAAAATCTTCACGTTAAGTATGAGGAACTTGAAAGTCATCATGAAACGCTCTCAACAGCTCATGAAAGGCTTTCCTATGATTATCTTCAAAGGAAGCAAGATCTTGAGAAATTGAGAGCGGCTCATGAAGATCTTCAAAAAGAAAACGAGTCACTTCGCGCCGAACAGATCAGTTCAGCTCAGGAAGGATTTGAACCACCATGTCTTAAATGCATCGAGCGTGATAACGCCACTTCTGTTGCTGAATGCTCTACTGCTGCTACTGTTGCAAAATCTTCAACTATTGATGTGGAAACTAACCCCTCTGCTAAGGACACCACTGCTATTGCTGATGAGAATGCTAGGTTGAAGACACTGCTTGAAACAGGGATGTACAAAAGTCTCAAAGGGCATCAGACACTATGCGATGTCCTAAAAAGGCAGATCCTGAACCGAAACCCTAGGAAAGAGGGTGTTGGGTTCGTAAGGAAAATGAATGCTGATGGCTCTTACTGGAAACCTGAGCAGTACCCCAAAACCACATGGGTTGCTGCAAAGGAACCTTCAGCAGATCCATCCACTCTATCTGGATTCACTTGTGCTAACCCCATTATTATTGATGAATCCTTTGATGCAAACTATAAACTGTTTAAGAATCAGAATGGTGAAGTGTTTGCCAGGTACATTGGTACTAACTGCAGGAATGGACCGCTTATGAAGAAGATCTGGGTGCCGAAAAGGTGTTTGGAGAATCTTCCTGTGAGTGTCATCATGACACCACAGGTGAAGAAGACAAACTCCAGACCACAGGCTTCATATGGTCCAAAGGCTTCATACAGACAGAGGACTCACCGGAGTCAAACTAACGCAAATGTTTTGCAGGGAAGCCATACTCAGGCCTATGAATATGAGCACGGTTCATCAAATTGCCATGTTCATAAGATCAAGAACTATTCTGCTTATTCTTATGAGTACTATTGTCCACCTGCAAGACTTTTTGCTAGGGCTCCAAAGCCAAAGTTCTCAGATGCTGCACTTAGACTTATTGCTTCGAAGCCACCCCTGAAGATGTGGGTGGCTAAGAAAGCTTAACTCTCTTTTGCAGGGAAAGGTCTCCAGACGAAAACCAAAATCGTCTGATGCTATTGGTGGGGACCTTAAACATCTTGTAGGGTGCAAGATCAAATTCCCAAATGGTCTTATTATGTATTTTGTTTCTGAATCTCTTGCAACTTGCCCTATCAGTCCTAATCTCGATCTAAGATTTAATAATCCACTGGTTCGTCAAATGCTTTTGCTTCACAATTCTCTTCGTGAAGCCTATCCCCCTAACTACACTGTAGGGTATGACACCAGCTGCTTCAGAATGGATTATTGATAGTGGGTGTACAAATCACATGACTGGCAAGTGAAGCCTTCTCATGGACTCAACTTTATGTCCATCAGACAAAAGTCACATCACATTTGCCGACACTGGTAAAAGCAAGGTATTTGGTCTAGGTAGAGTTGCAATCTCAAAGGATCAACACATGGATAAATTCATGCTTGTTGAATCCCTTGGTTTCAACTTAATGTCTGTCTCAATGCTTTATGATTTAAACATGATTGTGATGTTTGGAAAATATCATTGCCTTGTACTAATGGAATCTGACAAGTCTCTAGTGTTTGAAGGGTATCGAAAAGATGATTTGTATGTTGTAGATTTCTCAGCAGGACCACAACTTGCAGTATGTCTTCTAGCAAAAGCTTCTGAATGCTGGCTCTGGCATCGAAGGCTAGGGCATGCTGGCATGAGGAACCTCCACACTCTTGCAAGGAAGAAGCATGTCATAGGCATCGAGGGCGTCAAGTTCAAGAAGGATCACTTATGCGGTGCCTGTGAAGCAGGAAAGATGACGAGGGCCAAGCATCCCTCAAAGAAAATCATGACAACGACTCAACCCTTCGAACTGCTACACATGGATCTTTTCGGTCCCACTCATTACTCAACTCTTACTACTACTGCTTGTCTCTATGGCTTTGTCATTGTTGATGATTATTCAAGATACACTTGGGTGCATATAATCCTTTACAAGACTGAAGTGCAGGATGTCTTCAGACGCTTCGCCAATCGAGCAATGAACAACTATGGCGCTAAGATAAAGCACATCAGAAGTGAAAATGGCACTGAATTCAAGAACACTGGCCTTGATACATATCTTGATACTTTGGGCATCACACATGAATTCTCAGCTCCGTACATGCCACAGCAGAATGGCGTCGTCGAACGCAAGAACAGAACACTTATTGAGATGGCTCGAACGATGCTTGATGAATACAAGACTCCAAGAAAATTCTGGCCTGAAGCCATTGACACTGCATGCCATATCATCAACCATGTTTATCTTCACAAGCTTCTGAACAAGACATCCTATGAGCTCCTTACTGGCAAGAAGCCAAATGTCAGCTACTTCAGAGTATTTGGCGCCAAGTGCTGGATCAAGGATCCACATCACACTTCAAAGTTTGCACCAAAAGCACATGAGGGTTTTATGCTTGGATATGGAAAGGATTCTCACTCCTACAGAGTCTTCAATCTCTTTCATTACAAAGTGGTTGAAATAGTGGATGTGCGGTTCGATGAAACTAACGGCTCACAAAGAGAGCAACTGCCAAATGTGCTAGATGAAGTTCCATCCAGTGAATCAATCAAACTTATGGGAACTGGAGAAATCATACCTTCTGAAGCTCAACCCGAAGAAGAACTTATCATCTCCGCACCTGATCAACCTGAAGATAATGCTCAGCCTGAAGACAATCCCTCTAACAATGACGATGATCGGCAAGAGTAAAATCTTCGTCCTATACATCCTCGTGTTGCAAATGAAGTGCAGATTGAGAGAATAATCGATAGCATCAATGCACCAGGTCCACTCACTCGTTCAAGGGCAACTCAGCTAGCAAATTTCTGTGGGCACTTCGCATTCGTCTCAATAACATAACTCAAGAAAGTTGAAGAAGCCTTTATGGAACCTGAATGGATTCAAGCTATGCAAGAAGAGCTTCAACAGTTTGAGCTGAATAATGTATGGGAACTGGTTAAGCGTCCTGATCCTCGAAAGCACAATATAATAGGCACCAAATGGATATATCGCAACAAGCAAGATGAGCATGGTCAAGTTGTCAGAAACAAAGCTTGTCTCGTAGCTCAAGGATACACTCAAGTTGAAGGGATTGACTTCGATGAACCATTTGCTCCTCTGGCTAGACTTGAAGCCATACACATACTGCTAGCCTATGCAAATCATCACAACATACTTCTATATCAAATGGATGTGAAGAGTGCTTTTCTCAATGGCAAGATTGAAGAAGAAGTGTATGTTGCACAACCGCCTGGCTTTGAAGATCCAAAACATCCTGACATGGTGTACAAGCTCAACAAGGCACTGTATGGCCTCAAACAAGCTCCTCGGGCTTGGTATGACACACTCAAAGACTTCCTGAAGAGCAAAGGCTTCAAATCTGGTTCCCTCGACCCCACTCTCTTTACGAAGACATATGATGGTGAACTGTTTGTGTGCCAAATATATGTGGATGACATTATCTTCGGCTGCACCAATTAGAAATACAGTGAAGAGTTTGGATATATGATGCAAGAGCAATATCAGATGTCAATGATGGGTGAGCTGAAGTTCTTCCTTGGTCTTCAAATACGTCAGCAACGCAACAGCATCTTTATATCTGAAGAGAAGTATCTCAAAGATTGCCTGAAGAAGTTTGGTATGCAAGACTGCAAAGGTTTCACGATGCCAATGCCAGCCAAACATCATCTGGGTCCCGACGATAATGGTAAAGAGTTCGACCAAAAGGTATACTGCTCCATGATTGGTTCTTTACTTTATCTATGTGCATCTAGGCCAGATATTATGCTTAGTGTTTGCATGTGTGCTCGATTCCAAGCGGCACCAAAGGAATCGCATCACTTAGCTGTGAAGCGAATTCTTCGATATTTGGCTTACACCCCAACTCTAGGATTATGGTATCCAAAGGGCTCAGAGTTTGATCTGGTTGGTTTCTCGGATGCTGATTATGCTGGTGACAAGGTGGATCGCAAGTCTACATCAGGCACATGTCATTTTCTGGGACGATCACTTGTATGTTGGTCTTCAAAGAAGCAGGACTGTGTATCTCTCTCTACTGCTGAATCTGAATACATTGCTGCTGGATCTTGTTGCACTCAGCTTCTGTGGATGAAGCAAACACTCAAAGACTATGGTATTCATCTGAAGCAAGTGCCACTTTACTGCAACAACGAAAGCGCCATCAAGATTGCCAACAACCCAGTTCAGCACTCGAAGACAAAGCACATTGAAATTCGTCATCACTTTCTCAGAGATCATGTTGTGAAGGAAGATATTGATATCATAAACGTCAACACTGAAGAGCAATTGGCAGATATCTTCACCAAGCCCTTGGATGAGAAGAGATTTTGCAAGTTACGGTGTGAGCTAAATATCTTGGAATCCTCAAATGTCCTGTGATCAGGCACACATCCTAACACTTATGCATATTGACGACTTAGATGTGCAACACATGAAGTAAAGTATATCTTCAATCAATGAATACATACATCCTAAGTGTGAATACATTAATGTGGAATTTGACTTTGGAGCACCACGATAATTGTGCGCCGTGTCTGGGTCTAATACTTCCTATACAGTGGGTAACGCCACCACCAAATTCTTTTGTTTGAAGTGTTTTACCCATGGCGTTACATTTGCTATGTCTTCACAGTTTGTTTGTCTTCATTCTCAACTTTAACTCATGATTATCTTCACTATGTTGGTTTGATTGTCTTTTTCATATATATACATAGTGTTTTGTCCTCTACAGCATTCACTTATAGCTATGTCTTCTTGTTGAATCTTTTGAACTAAGTGAATGTGATCGGACCCTAACCTCTCTATGCTTTCTATCTCAAACTCTATCTCTCCAAATCATATGCATTCTATTGAAACTGTCGAATGTCTTCTCTACGTCCTTGTCAGCAGAAGATACAGAGACAAACATTAAGTCCGCTTTCAATGCCAATTCCTTCACCTGAAACCCGGAGAAGTGGGAACGACCACCTGACAATCCAGGTGTGCGTGGGAACGTGGAACAACCTCCGATATGCTGCATGATGGCCACGTGTTCTTCAGATGTGAATCGCCAGGGGCACCTGTGTAATAACGTTGTGCCGTCTTTGTCCCTATAAATACACGCCTCACCACAGTCACTATCCTTTCTTCCACTCCTGCACGAACCCTAGCGCCACCGCTAGCCCTCGACGACACCGGTGACGAAGCGCTTAGCTGCCGCAACCTCTCCGACGCCGTCTTCACGCCAGCCGCGGACATCGTCTTCTCCGCCGTCACCGTAGGTGTCCTCCGTCGCCAAGTTAGGGCACGGACGATCGAACTGCTCGGCCTCCTCTTCCACTCCGTCTAGCAGTTCCTTGTGTGGTAAATAAAACTTCCTTTTTACGGCCCCTTTGATCCTGTTGATTCATCACTTTCTGCCACAAGAAGTTTCTATTCACACAAGTTAGATCTACTTCATACTGCATCTCATATTATGCCTAGTATGTTCACTTATGCTTCACAAAGTAGTTAGATTCCTCACTTGTACTGATCTATGGATTCGTACAAATCTGGAACCAACTCCTTATCTATGAGTGAATGTCTTCGCACGATGAGGTCAATGTCTTCTAAACTGATTTATCTTCAAAATCTTCTGAGAATGCATATGACCTCTTCCCCTTCCCTCGCACCTTAATGCTGTCACAGGTACATGTCCGTGGAAGAATCCCTTGGATCTCATAGTCTACATTCATTTGCAGAATTCTTACAGCATCATATAAATTCTCCCGAAGCCAGTTCCTGTTTATCCAGCAAGCGAAAGCCTCTGAAGCCTTTGAACGTGTTGAAGCCATTCAGTTTGAAGTTCATGGCTGCAGAGAAATCCGTAAGGAAGGGTGGCAGATAGCGTCGTTGGGGAACATCAAAAGATTTGCCTGATGACCTCTCAGAGCTTTACAAGACAGATCCTGAAGAGGATTACAATCAGCGCAAGACCCGAATCCAATGGATTCGAAGATATTGGGCAGAACAATGGTTCAAATACCGGTTTGTGACCCAGGAATATGCTGAGAAAAATGCCATCAAGCGACCTTGGGGAGACATCCTATACAAAAATCTTCAACCTAGGTCCAGAGACGAAGCCATTGATCAAGGCTTCTATCCCTGCATGGTCCGAGGACCACAGCCTGCAGATGCACACCCATCGTCACTACTATGGTGTCGTGACGACAATCTGTTCAAGCGCAACTTCCAGTTTGCCAAGAACTCAGCGAAGCAGAACAAGAAGTCATTGGGACTAGACTTCAACCCTGGTCCCTCTGCTCCCCGTGCCGATGGCACCCGCGAAGCTGAAGTCAATCTTGTTGGGCCCTTCTACAATCTGGAAGGTCTCATCACTCACATCGTGGTTCAAGGGATAGCTGTGGATGAGCCTACAGATGACGCTGAATCTGATGAAGCGCCTGCAGCGCCGAAGCCAAAGAAACTGAAGCAACCTAAAGCTTCAAAGCCTGCCTCAGCCCCAAAAATCTCACGGGCGAAGCCACTGGCTACTGCACCTCCTGAAGACAGTGTGCAGTCTGAAGATCTGTCACGTATCTCCAAGCCCCTGAGAGTCAAGATGCCTCTGCCACACACCAGCCAAGAACTGACTGTTGCTGCCATTCTGCGCAACGATGCCATTGATCTGTCCAGTGATGAAGATCTGGCAGATGACGCTCTTGAGCAACTGATCAAGAGCAAAGAAGAAGCAGAAATCTTCAACAATTTGCCTCTCTTTGACATGGCAATCATCCACGACTTCATCAATGAGTGGTTTGAAACGCCCAACCTCAGCTTTGAAGACCTGCAACTTCCCATTGGCCTCAGTGTTGCCTTCCATGGCACCATTGCTTCAGAGTTAGCTATCGCTCAGCACATCGTTGAACTGAAGCAGAAGATTGACTTTGAGAAAGCTCAGTTCAAGAAGCATATGGCCAAGCTCAGCGTGCAAGAGGTGAAGAACTTCAAGATTATGCTGCACGAGCTCAAGGAAGCCTTTCTCAAGAAACGTGCAGAAGCTCAGGGTTCTGGTGAGCGCATGAAGAGCCTGGCTGACCAGTGTGTACAAGCCTACAACGAGGCTGAGATGCGCAAGGCCCTTGGGCGTCCGGGCATTGATCCCAGGATGGCTGCAAAGAAGAAGAAGAAGCCCGCTGTGGCCGAACCCAACGCACCAAGGCAGGAAGCAGATCCCATTGTCTTCCCAACTGAAAGCACAAGTGCTCCCTAGGTGGTTTTGATAATTGATGACAACATATCTCTTGTTGGACTAACATTTCTATCTAGCATGTTTCAGATAAGTTCAACAATGGAGTGGCATGGACTAAAGGTTGTGGGAACTCCTTCAAGATGCTAAGGACAAAGGATTGGCTCAAGCTCAAAAGCTCAAGACTCTTCATTTTATATTTTAGTGATCCAAGATCACATTGAGTCTTTAGGAAAAGCCAATACTATCAAGGAGGGATGAGGTGTTGCTTAATGAGCCTCTTGCTTCATGTGCTTAGTGATATGCTCCAAAACCCTCAACTACTTTCCCATATCCACATATGACCTAAACCCTAAGCCAAACTCGGTCCTACCGATTCTTTCTATCCGGCGCCACCGAGTTTCACTTGTCATAAGCCACTGCCAAAACCTAGCAATTCGGTTCTACCGATAGGGATCTCGGTCTCACCGAGATGGGAATGCAAACTCTCTGTTTCCCTTTCGTAACTTTTCGGTCTCACCGAAAGAGCGAATCGGTCCCACCGAGATTGCAATGTAAACTCTCTATTTCCCTTTTGTAACTTTTCGGTCTCACCGAAAGAGCAAATCGGTCCCACCGAGTTTGCCTGACCAACTCTCTGGTTAGCTTATTACCAAACTCGGTCTCACCGAGTTTGTGTAATCGGTCTCACCGAGATTACGTTATGCCCAAACCCTAACCATATCGGTCCTACCGAGTTGCATGTCAGTCCCACCGAAAATCTCTAACGGTCACTAGGTTTACCTTTTCGGTCCAACCGAGTTTGTTGATTCGGTCCCACCGAGATTGGAAAACTATGTGTAACGGTTGGATTTTGTGTGGAGGCTATATATACCCCTCCACCTCCTCTTCATTCGTGGAGAGAGCCATCAGAACACATACACAATTCCAACTCATATGTTCTGAGAGAGAACCACCTACTCATGTGTTGAGACCAAGATCTTCCATTCCTACCATATGAATCTTGATCTCTAGCCTTCCTCAAGTTGCTTTCCACTCAAATCTTCTTTCCATAAAATCCAAATCCTATTTGAGAGAGTTGAGTGTTGGGGAGACTATCATTTGAAGCACAAGAGCAAGGAGTTCATTACCTACACACCATTTGTTACTTCTTGGAGAGTGGTGTCTCCTAGATTGGCTAGGTGTTACTTGGGAGCCTCCGACAAGATTGTGGAGTTGAACCAAGGAGTTTGTAAGGGCAAGGAGATCGCCTACTTCGTGAAGATCTACCGCTAGTGAGGCAAGTCCTTCGTGGGCGATGGCCATGGTGGGATAGACAAGGTTGCTTCTTCGTGGACCCTTCGTGGGTGGTTGCTTCTTCGTGGACCCTTCGTGGGTGGAGCCCTCCGTGGACTCGCGCAACCATTACCCTTCATGGGTGGAGCCCTTCGTGGACTCGCGCAACCGTTACCCTTCGTGGGTTGAAGTCTCCATCAACGTGGATGTAGGATAGCACCACCTATTCGAACCACGGGAAAAACATCCGTGTCTCCAATTGCGTTTGAATTCTCCAAACCCTTCCCCTTACATTCTTGCAAGTTGCATGCTTTACATTCCGCTGCTCATATACTCTTTGCATGCTTGCTTGATATGTATTATGTATGTTGAAATTGTGCCTAAAACTCCACTCAAACCAAAAAGGCCTAAAAATTGCAACTTTAGCACTAAGTGTCTAATCACCCCCCCTCTAGACACATCTACTTCTAGATCCTACAAGTGGTATCAGAGCTTTGGTCTCCATTGCCTTGGTTTAATCACCATTGGAGGAAGATGGATGTGTCTACTTTAGGGAGTCTTAGACATAGAGTGCCTATTCTTGATGGAGAGTATTTTCACGAGTGGAAAAATGAGACGCTTGTAATCTTCAATCAATATCATTTGAACAAGTATATTGCTAGTCCTTGTGCACCTCATATTGATCCTTTGCATCCTACCCTAGATGAAGATATTGACATGATTCGCAATCTTAGAACTATTGAGCTCATCATTAGAGGATTGCCCAAAAATTTGATTGCTAATTTGCCTACTCTTAATTGTGCGTATACTATATGGAAATTTCTTGAGGAACGATTTCCCGATCATTCCTTGAAAAATTTGGATGAAATTCTCCATAAATCTATTGCCTTGAGTAAGATGAACTCTAGTGATCCTAGTTTTGGTGATTATCTATTTGAGCTTGCCAATCTCAAGCGAGCTAAAGGAGATGTTGGAATCATTAGTGATATCATATTCGAAGCTATAAGAATTCATAAAGGTGACCACTTTGATGATCATTTATCTAATGAATTACCCTCTCTAGGAAATGATGAGTCACAAGATCATGGTGAACATGGATACTATGATGATGATGATGATGATGATGATGATGATGATAGTGACTCCGATCTTGATGATGCAATGAGACATTTTGGTCTTATGGCAAATCTTCGGGGATATGAGTCAGGAGGAAAGGAATGGGTTCTTGATAGTGGATGTACTGATCATATGACCGGAGATGAAGAGATGTTCCGTGAGCTTGCTGAAAATGACGGCCCTCGAAAATATGTCACCTTTGGTGATAATTCAAAGGGTAAAGTGGTTGGCCTTGGTAAGGTGGCCATCTCACATGATAGTTCCATTCAAAATGTCATGCTCGTTGAATCTCTTGGCTACAACTTACTTTCAGTATCTAGACTTGCTGATTTCGGTTTGAATGTCCTATTTACTGAGGTAGAGTGCCAAGTATTTCGTCGAGACAATCATAAAATGGTCTTTACTGGTATGCGTAGAGGTGATCTTTACATTGTCGATTTCTCTAAAAAGGCACAACCTAAACTTGCTTTATTGCTAAATCCTCAAAAGGTTGGTTGTGGCATAGACGACTAGGTCACGTTGGCATGAGAAACCTTGACAAGCTTATTAAAGGAAATCATATCCTTGGAGTTAACAATGTCATATTTGATAAGGATAGACTTTGCAGTGCTTGTCAAGCAGGTAAACAGGTTGGAGGAAGGCATCCCGTGAAGAACATCATGACCACAAGAAGGCCACTCGAGCTACTTCATATGGATCTTTTTGGTCCCAACGCCTACAAGAGTCTCAGTGGAAATTCTTTTGGTCTAGTTATAGTTGATGATTTTTCAAGATTTACGTGGGTGTTCTTTCTTAATGACAAGTCGCAGGTCCAGAAGATCTTCAGAAACTTCTCTAGGAAGGCCCAAAATCAGTTTGACGTGAAGATCAAGAAGGTTCGGAGTGACAACGGAACGGAGTTCAAGAACGCAAATGTGGACACCTTTCTTGACGAACAAGGGATTTCACACGAGTTCTCGGCTACGTACACACCTCAACAAAATGGGGTTGTTGAGAGGAAGAACCGGACACTCATCGAAATGGCAAGAACGATGCTTGATGAATACAAGACGCCGAAGCACTTTTGGGCAAAAGCGGTTGAGACAGCTTGTCACGCAACAAATCGCTTATATCTTCACAAGCTACTCGGCAAGACGGCATACGAGCTTCTCACCGGTAACAAACCCCAAGTTGGATACTTTTGAGTATTCGGCTCAAAGTGCTACATTCTTGATAAGCATCGTCGTTCAAAGTTTGCTCCTAAATCTCATAAAGGTTTTCTACTTGGTTATGGCTCAAACTCTCACACTTACCGTGTCTACAACAATTTCACCCGAAAGGTTGAAGAGACGGTAGATGTGAAGTTTGATGAATCTAATGGCTCGCAAGTAGAGCAACTGCCAATTGATGTAGGAGACAAAGACCCTTCAGAAGCAATTCAAGACTTGTCCATTGGCAAAATTCGTCCAACGGAGGTGAAGGAGAGTACTTCATCCGTTCAAGTGGAAGCTTCTACTTCACGACAAGGTGAACCAAGAATCGACACGGAAGCATCCACAAGTGGGACACACCAAGATGAAGAAAACGAGGAAGTACGTCAAGATGAACATCAACAACCTCCTTCTCCACCACGACAAGAGAACGACGACGTCAACAATGAAGAAGGCCAAGAAGAAGAACAAGATGAAGAAGATGTTCAACGAAGACCCAAGCAAAAGCTCTCATGAGTTCGAGCAAGAATTGCCAAAGATCATCCCGTCGAGCAAATCCTCAATGATATACAAACCGGGAGAATCACTCGCTCAAAAACTCGTTTAGCTAACTTTTGTGAAAACTATTCATTCATCTCTAGCATTGAACCTATGAAGGTTGAAGAAGCATTGGAAGATCCGGATTGGATAAACGCTATGCATGAAGAGCTACATAATTTTGAGAGAAACCAAGTTTGGACATTGGTTGAGAAGCCCGACAACAACCACAACATCATTGGTACCAAATGGGTGTTTCGCAACAAGCAAGATGAAGATGGACAAGTGGTTCGCAACAAAGCACGTCTCGTCGCCCAAGGATACACACAAGTCGAAGGTATGGACTATGGTGAGACGTATGCTCCCGTTGCTAGACTTGAGTCCATTCGCATCTTACTTGCCTATGCTAATCACCATAATATCACCTTGTACCAAATGGGCATTAAAAGTGCTTTTCTAAATGGTGAAATAGAGGAGGAAGTTTATGTCAAACAACCTCCCGGCTTTATCAATCCTAAGAAACCAAATCATGTTTACAAACTTCACAAAGCTCTTTATGGTCTTAAACAAGCTCCTAGAGCATGGTACAAATGCTTGACCAAGTTCCTTACTACAAGTGGCTTTGAAATTGGTAAAATTGATTCTACTCTTTTTACTAAAAGGGTTAATGGAGAGCTATTTGTATGCCAAATTTATGTTGATGATATCATATTTGGTTCAACTAACCCCCTCTTTAGTGAAAAGTTTGGAAAGCTAATGTCAGAGAAGTTTGAGATGTCTATGATGAGTGAACTCAAATTCTTTCTCGGGTTGCAAATCAAGCAAACTAAGGAAGGTACATTTGTCTCTCAAACAAAGTACACCAAGGACTTATTCAAGAAGTTCAATATGCAAGAATGCAGAGGTATGTCTACACCCATGCCTACTAGTGGACATAATGATTTAACCAAAGATGGTGAACCGGTTGATCAAAAGGTTTATCGCTCTATGATTGGTTCATTGTTATACCTATGTGCTTCACGTCCCGATATTATGCTAAGTGTGTGCATGTGTGCACGATATCAAGCTGCTCCTAAAGATTGTCATCTTAAGGCTGTAAAAAGGATAGTGAGATATTTAATCCATACACCAAATTTTGGCATTTGGTATCCTAAGAGGTCTTCTTTTGATCTTGTTGGCTATTCCGACTCGGATTATGCCGGAGACAAGGTTGATAGAAAGTCCACTTCGGGTACTTGTCAATTTCTTGGTAGATCTCTTGTGTCTTGGTCTTCCAAGAAACAAAACTCGGTATCCTTATCCATCGCCGAAGCTGAATACATTGCCGCTGATTCATGTTGTGCTCAATTACTTTGGATGACCCAAACTCTTAAAGATTATGGGATTTATGTGAAACATGTTCCACTGCTTTGTGACAATGAAAGTGCTATCAAAATTGGTCATAATCCTGTACAACATTCTCGGACTAAGCATATTGAAGTTCGTCATCATTTCATCCGAGATCATGTTGCTAAGGGTGACATCAATCTTAAGCATGTTCGCACCGATAAGCAATTAGCGGATATATTCACTAAACCACTTGATGAGAAAGTGTTTTGCAGGTTGAGAGGAGAATTGAACATCATTGATGCTTTGAACTTGCAGTAGAAACTCCATTGGATACATGCAAGACATGAGCTTATGACTAATCCATGATATATCTCTTATGATAACTATCTTATGTCTTGGATATATTTGCACCTTGCATGTTGTCTAACCTATGTAGGTACTTGGTTGAATCCAATTCCATGAGATTGCGACTCATTCATATCCTGAGCAATCTCTACATCACCAAGACTCAACACAATAGTGGTTGAAGACAAGGAAGCACAAAACCATACAAACATATCCTTTGATAAATTCTATGATTGAGCTTCATGATTGTCATTTTTGGATACACAAGTGCTCTTCCTTGCAAGAACTAACCCATGTAGGTAGATGAACTCAAACTCCAAATGGTGCTCCCAACTCTCGATGAGCTACATCAACCTTGAGCACCCACACAAGTTCAACTACATGAGCAAGAACCACACCACCACCCAAGGTATGTTATTCCATCTTAGAGAAGCTTTACTCCAAGACATGAGTCAAAGCAACTCAACAAGATGTGAATACATCAAGATGCTTAAATGAAAGATGGTAACCCCATTTTGAGCTTAAACGATGAGTATGACCTATGATCAAGTGTTCTCACTTGACTCCTAAGTCAATATACTCTAACATAGGTGACTATGTCACCGCCCAATTCTAGATGAAGTTCTCTTGTGTTCCTTTCTGAGTTATTGCATTTGTCCCTTGCATATTTGTTTCTTTCTTTTTCAATCAAAAAAAAACTTCATCTAGAAACCTTTTACCCTTTTCTTTTTGATTTTTGTTCTGCATAATTCTGCATCAAATTCCTTGCAAATCTTTCAGCTATTCGACGGATTCCAGGAAAAACCTTCTTGGAAATTGATGTCAAAAGGGGAGAGAGAGAGATCACATCAAAGCTTATCATCAGAGAGAGAGAGAGATCACATCAAAAGCTTATCACCTACAAAGGAGAAAGTACTAAGGGGGAGAGAATACTCAAGGATCCCAGATGCTTGATGTTCAAGAGGAGAGATGCCACATGTCTTTTTGGGGGAAAGACATGTTCATATGAACTCATTTGAATTTAGTTCTATTCATATCTTTCAGCTCTGATTTTCTGTTTCCTATCTTCTCCCAATATCCCATATAAGATTCAGGGGGAGCAAGACACCTAAGGGAAAGAAATCAGTCAAATTCATTGCATATCTTTATTCTTGGGGACATGTTGAATTCAATATGGTACCTTGTACTCACTCTCTACACGTCATCCCAATCTTGGTATTCTTGTGGTTTCTTTTGTTTGCTCTGGCTAGTGGACGTACCTGTGTTATCTAACCTTGTTTGTGCAGGTTCATTCCATCCTAAGCCAACTCAAGACCACAAGGTAAGTATATGCATCAAAATCATGAGTATGAGGAGTTCTTGCTTATGTACATACTGTTTGCAAGAAGGACTCATGAGCATGAAGGTATTTTCCTTGATAATCTTTTGCTCTGATGCATATGGCCAAGATACATGTAACACATTGCCTACTCTATCATGGTTATGCCCTCACATGCCTCTCTATTTCATATTTACATGAGTGCATACATGTAGGGGGAGCCTATGCTTGTTACATGTCCTTCCAAAGCTTTACTTGTTGTTCTTTATATCTCTATCTAAAGCTTTGATGTATGTTGCCATCAATTACCAAAAAGGGGGAGATTGAAAGCACAAGTGCTCCCTAGGTGGTTTTGGTAATTGATGACAACATATCTCTTGTTGGACTAACATTTCGATCTAGCATGTTTCAGATAAGTTCAACAATGGAGTGGCATGGACTAAAGGTTGTGGGAACCCCTTCAAGATGCTAAGGACAAAGGATTGGCTAAAGCTTCAAGCTCAAGACTCCTCATTTTACATTTTAGTGATCCAAGATCACATTGAGTCTTTAGGAAAAGCCAATACTATTAAGGAGGGATGAGGTGTTGCTTAATGAGCCTCTTGCTTCATGTGCTTAGTGATATGCTCCAAAACCCTCAGCTACTTTCCCACTTCCACATATGACCCAAACCCTAAGCCAAACTCGGTCCTACCGATTCTTCCTATCCGGCGCCACCGAGTTTCACTTGTCATAAGCCACTGCCAAACCCTAATCAGTTCGGTCTCACCGATGGGATCTCGGTCTCACCGAGATGGGCTTGCAAACTCTCTGTTACCCATTGCAATATTCTCGGTCCCACCGAGATATGCAATCGGTCCCACCGAGTTTGCTTGATCAAATCTCAGTTTCACTTATTACCCAAATCGGTCCCACCGAGTTTGAGCAATCGGTCAAACCGAGTTTTGGATTTACCCTAACCCTAGCACATCGGTCCCACCGAGTTGATCCAGTCGGTCCCACCGAAATCTCTAACGGTCACTAGGTTTACATTTTCGGTCCGACCGAGTTTATTGATTCGGTCCCACCGAGATTGGAAAACCGTGTAACGGTTGGATTTTGTGTGGAGGCTATATATACCCCTCCACCTCCTTCTCATTCGATGAGAGAGCCATCAGAACACACACACCATTCCAACTCATATGTTCTGAGAGAGAACCACTTACTCATGTGTTGAGACCAAGACATTCCATTCCTACCATATGAATCTTGATCTCTAGCCTTCCCAAGTTGCTTTCCACTCAAATCTTCTTTCCACCAAATCCAAATCCTATGAGAGAGAGTTGAGTGTTGGGGAGACTATCATTTGAAGCACAAGAGCAAGGAGTTCATTACCTACACACCATTTGTTACTTCTTGGAGAGTGGTGTCTCCTAGATTGGCTAGGTGTCACTTGGGAGCCTCCGACAAGATTGTGGAGTTGAACCAAGGAGTTTGTAAGGGCAAGGAGATCGCCTACTTCGTGAAGATCTACCGCTAGTGAGGCAAGTCCTGTGTGGGCGATGGCCATGGTGGGATAGACAAGGTTGCTTCTTCGTGGACCCTTTGTGGGTGGTTGCTTCTTCGTGGACCCTTCGTGGGTGGAGCCCTGTGTGGACTCGCGCAACCGTTACCCTTGGGTGGAGCCCTGTGTGGACTCGCGCAACCGTTACCCTTGGGTGGAGCCCTGTGTGGACTCGCGCAACCGTTACCCTTCGTGGGTTGAAGTCTCCATCAACGTGGATGTAGGATAGCACCACCTATCCGAACCACGGGAAAAACATCCGTGTCTCCAATTGCGTTTGAATTCTTCAAACCCTTCTCTTTACATTCTTGCAAGTTGCATGCTTTACATTCCGCTGCTCATATACTCTTTGCATGCTTGCTTGATATGTATTGTGTGTGTTGAAATTGTGCCTAAACTCCACTTAAACCAAAAAAGCTTAAAAATTGCAACTTTAGCACTAAGTGTCTAATCACCCCTCTCTAGACACATCTACTTCTAGATCCTACACCAACACACATCGTCACTTCACCCTTAACTAGTTTCTGTTCATTCTGCAACTCTTGATTCGAGTTACTACTCTTAGCAACTGAACCAGTATCAAATACCGAGGGGTTGCTACGAACACTAGTAAAATACACATTAAAATTCTGTATATCAAATATACCTTTGTTCACTTTGCCATCCTTCTTATCCGCCAAATACTTGGGGCAGTTCCGCTTCCAGTGACCAGTCCCTTTGCAGTAGAAGCACTTAGTCTCAGGCTTAGGACCGGACTTGGGCTTCTTCACTTGAGCAGCAACTTGCTTGCCGTTCTTCTTGAAGTTCCCCTTCTTCCCTTTGCCCTTTTATTGAAACTAGTGGTCTTGTCTACCATCAACACTTGATGCTCTTTCTTGATTTCTACCTTCATCGATTTCACCATCATGAAAAGCTCGGGAGTCGTTTTCGTCATCCCTTGCATACTATAGTTCATCACGAAGTTCTACTAACTTGGTGATGGTGACTAGAGAATTCTGTCAATCACTATCTTATCTGGAAGACTAACTCCCACTTGATTCAAGCGATTGTAGTACCCAGAGAATCTGAGCACATGCTCACTAGTTGAGCGATTCTCCTCCATCTTTTGGCTATAGAACTTGTTGGAGACTTCATATCTCTCAACTCGGGTATTTGCTTGAAATATTAACTTCAACTCCTAAAACATCTCATATGCTCCATGACGTTCAAAACGTCTTTGAAGTCCCGATTCTAAGCCATTAAGCATGGTGCACTAAACTATCAAGTAGTCATCATATTGAGATAGCCAAACGTTCATAACGTCTGCATCTGCTCCTGCAATAGGTCCGTCACCTAGCGGTGCATCAAGGACATAATTCTTCTGTGCAGCAATGAGGATAAACCTCAGATCACGGATCCAATCCGCATCATTGCTACTAACATCTTTCAACACAATTTTCTCTAGGAACATATCAAAATAAACACAGGGAAGCAACAACGCGAGCTATTGATCTACAACATAATTTGCAAAATACTACCAGGACTAAGTTCATGATAAATTTAAGTTCAATTAATCATATTACTTAAGAACTCCCACTTAGATAGACATCCCTCTAATCCTCTAAGTGATTACGTAATCCAAATCAACTAAACCATGTCCGATCATCACGTGAGATGGAGTAGTTTCATTGGTGAACATCACTATGTTGATCATATCTACTATATGATTCACGCTCGACCTTTCGGTCTCCGTGTTCCGAGGCCATATCTGTATATGCTTGGCTCGTCAAGTATAACCTGAGTATTCCGCGTGTGCAACTGTTTTACACCCGTTGTATTTGAACGTAGAGCCTATCACACCCGATCATCACGTGGTGTCTCAGCACGAAGAACTTTCGCAACGGTGCATACTCAGGGAGAATACTTCTTGATAATTAGTGAGAGATCATCTTATAATGCTACCGTCAATCAAAGCAAGATAAGATGCATAAAAGATAAACATCACATGCAATCAATATAAGTGATATGATATGGCCATCATCATCTTGTGCTTGTGATCTCCATCTCCAAAGCACCGTCATGATCACCATCGTCACCGGCGCGACACCTTGATCTCCATCGTAGCATCATTGTCGTCTCGCCAATCTTATGCTTCCACGACTATCGCTACCGCTTAGTGATAAAGTAAAGCATTACAGCGCGATTGCATTGCATACAATAAAGCGAAAACCATATGGCTCCTGCCAGTTGCCGATAACTCGGTTACAAAACATGATCATCTCATACAATAAAATTTAGCATCATGTCTTGACCATATCACATCACAACATGCCCTGCAAAAACAAGTTAGACGTCCTCTACTTTGTTGTTGCATGTTTTACGTGGCTGCTACGGGCTTAAGAAAGAACCAATCTTACCTACGCATCAAAAACACAACGATAGTTTGTCAAGTTGGTGCTGTTTTAACCTTCGCAAGGACCGGGCGTAGCCACACTCGGTTCAACTAAAGTTGGAGAAACTGTCACCAGCTAGCCACCTTTGTGCAAAGCACGTCGGGAGAACCGGTCTCGCGTAAGCGTACGCGTAATGTCGGTTCGGGCCGCTTCGTCCAACAATACCGTCGAACCAAAGTATGACATGCTGGTAAGCAGTATGACTTATATCGCCCACAACTCACTTGTGTTCTACTCGTGCATATAACATCAACATATAAAACCTAGGCTCGGATGCCACTGTTGGGTTTCGTAGTAATTTCAAAAAATTTCCTATGCACACGCAAGATCATGGTGATGCATAGCAACGAGAGGGGAGAGTATGATCTACGTACCCTTGTAGATCGACAAAGGAAGCGTTTGGTTGATGTAGTCGTACGTCTCCACGGCCCGACCGATCAAGCACCGAAACTACGGCACCTCCGAGTTCTAGCACACGTTCAGCTTGATGACGATCCCCGGACTCCGATCCAGCAAAGTGTCGGGGAAGAGTTCCGTCAGCACGACGGCATGGTGACGATCTTGATGTACTACTGTCGCAGGGCTTCGCCTAAGCACCGCTACAATATTATCGAGGACTATGGTGGAAGGGGGCACCACACACGGCTAAGAATATGATCACGTGGATCAACTTGTGTCTCTAGGGGGTGCCCCTGCCTCCGTATATAAAGGTTCAAGGGAGGGGGGCCGGCCGGCCAGGAGAGGCGCGCCAGGAGGAGTCCTACTCCTTCTGGGAGTAGGACTCCCCCCCTTTCCTAGTTGGAATAGGATTCGTGGAGGGGGGGAAGAGGAGAGAGAGGAGGAAGGGGGGCCGGCCCCCTCTCCTTGTCCAATTCGGACCAAGGGGGGGGAGGGGCGCGCGGCCCAGCCCTGGCTGCCTCTTCTCTTCTTCCACCAAGGCCCACTAAGGCCCATATACCTCCCGGGGGGTTCCGGTAACCTCCCGGTACTCCAGTAAAATCCCGATTTCACCCAGAACACTTCCGATATCCAAACATAGGCTTCCAATATATCAATATTTATGTCTCGACCATTTCGAGACTCCTCGTCATGTCCGTGATCACATCCGGGACTCCGAAAAACCTTCGGTACATCAAAATGCATAAACTCATAATATAACTGTCATCGTAACCTTAAGCGTGCGGACCCTACGGGTTCGAGAACAGTGTAGACATGACCAAGACACGTCTCCGGTCAATAACCAATAGAGGAACCTGGATGCTCATATTGGCTCCTACATATTCTACGAAGATCTTTTATCGGTCAGACCGCATAACAACATACGTTGTTCCCTTTGTCATCGGTATGTTACTTGCCCGAGATTCGATCGTCGGTATCCCATACCTAGTTCAATCTTGTTACCGGCAAGTCTCTTTACTCGTTTTGTAATACATCATCCCGCAACTAACTCATTAGTTGCAATGCTTGCAAGGCTTATGTGATGTGCATTACCGAGAGGGCCCAGAGATACCTCTCCGACAATCGGAGTGACAAATCCTAATCTCGAAATACGCCAACCCAACATGTACCTTTGGAGACACCTGTAGAGCTCCTTTATAATCACCCAGTTACGTTGTGACGTTTGGTAGCACACAAAGTGTTCCTCGGGCAAACGGGAGTTGCATAATCTCATAGTCATAGGAACATGTATAAGTCATGAAGAAAGCAATAGCAACATACTAAACGATCGGGTGCTAAGATAATGGAATGGGTCATGTCAATCAGATCATTCAACTAATGATGTGATCCCGTTAATCAAATAACAACTCTTTGTCCATGGTCAGGAAACATAACCATATTTGATTAACGAGCTAGTCAAGTAGAGGCATACTAGTGACACTTTGTTTGTCTATGTATTCACACATGTATTATGTTTCCGGTTAATACAATTCTAGCATGAATAATAAACTTTTATCATGATATAAGGAAATAAATAATAACTTTATTATTGCCTCTAGGGCATATTTCCTTCAGGATCTTTTCCAAGGGAGGGGAGATGATGTAGAGCATCCCAAGGCCATCCCTATGGATCTACCTACATCTCCCACGACACCACTTGGACCAATGACAAGAGCCCGTGCGAGAGCCATTGAGAACGAGGTTAACTCTCTCCTTGTTCAACTTCCCTTTGACCCACTTGAGACATGGCTACTACCTCAAACGGAGATGCTTTGTGTGCTTAGGTACCATGTAAGCAACCAAGGAGAAGTTACGATGCAAGACGGACATCAAGAGCATGAAGAACATCTTCCCAGTGCAGAAATACCGGTACAACCACCCAACTACTGGTCGACCGGTACAACTGCCCAACTACCGCCCAACTACCGGTCAACCTTCTGTAATCGAGCGGTGCAAGGCCGGTACAGACCCGGTTTATACCAGTAATAGCCAAAAGACCGGTACTACTACCCCAAGCACCGGTACAACCGCTGAGCACCTTCGGAAACACCTCCAGGAACCAGTACCTGAGCTCCCAGTGGAACTACCGCCCCATGACCGGTACTACCGGCCTGCCTGTGCGCTGTGAAAGGGTCAACGACCCGTGTAACCACCAACTTACCCCTTGGACTATAAGTACTCGTCCCCTAGCTCTGAATTAGGGTTAGCGTTGTGATAGCTCATGTTAGAGATAGAGCCTCGCTCATCCATGTCGGATCCACTCCACGAGAGAGACTGCCGCCCCTCCACGGAGAAGATCCCCTTGGATTCAAGACCCCCTTTTGGGTGGCCCCATCAAGACCTCCTTTAGAGAAGAACTGGTTATCGTGTATCATCCCTTGTTGATCATGGATCATGTATCTCCTTTTGTGTTCATGGATCTAGCACATGTGTGATCATACTTGTTGGTTTGAGTGTTTCTCTTGTGTTTCCCTTTGTGATTTCCCCTTGTGTTTCCCCTCGTGTTCCTCGTGGGATCCGCTCCTTTCGTGAAAGATCGGCCATCTAGGGTTCCACCCTACATCATTTTCCCCATGAGAGATATGCAATGCACTTCTAGACTGGAATCTGATGAGACTCCTGAACCTGCCATTCTGATGGAATACTGTGAACACAAAAGTCATGAAAGTTCCACGGAGGATGACGAGGAAGCTCCTGTTAGGAGCAAGAGAAAAAGGATTGCAAAGTCTTTTGGTGATGATTTCCTCGTGTACCTCGTGGATGATGACACTCCCAGTTCCATTTTAGAAGCTTATGCATCTCCGGATGCTGAATACTGGAAGGATGCGGTCCGTAGCGAGATGGATTCCATCATGGCTAATGGGACATGAGAGATCACTAATCGTCCTTATGGTTGCCAACCACTTGGATGTAAGTGGGTGTTCAAGAGGAAGCTTAGTCCCGATGGTACTGTTGAGAAATACAAGGCTAGGCTTGTGGCCAAGGGTTACCCAAAAAGAAGAAGAGGATTTCTTTGATACTTACTCACCTATGGCTAGACTCACAACCATTCGAGTGTTACTCGCATTGGCTGCCTCACATGGTCTTCTCGTTCATCAGATGGACGTTAAGACGACTTTCCTCAATGGAGAACTAGACGAGGAAATTTACATGCAACAGCCAGATGGCTTTGTAGTAAATGGTCGGGAAAGAAAGGTGTGTAAGCTAGTGAAATCTTTGTACGACCTGAAACAAGCGCCTAAGCAATGGCATGAGAAGTTTAATAAACTTTGACATCTGCTGGCTTTGTTGTTAACGAAGCTGACAAATGTGTATACTATCACAATGGTGGGGGCGAAGGAGTTATACTATGTCTGTATGTCGATGACATACTGATATTTGGGACTCACCTCAAAGTCAATGAGGAGGTCAAGGCTTTTCTGTCTCATAACTTTAAGATGAAAGACTTGGGTGTGGCTGATGTTATCTTGAACATCAATCTACTGAGAAATACTGAGGGTGGAGTTACACTTTTGCAATCCCACTATGTTGAGAAGATTTTGAGCCGTTTTGGATATTCGGACTGCAAACCTTCTGCAACACCATAAGATCCTAGCGTGCGGATTCGAAAGTTCGAAGGCACGGCTGTAGATCAATTGAGATATTCTCAAGTGGTTGGTTCACTGTGTTGGGGAACGCAGTAATTTCAAAAAATTCCTACGAACATGCAAGGTCCATCTAGGAGATGCATAGCAACGAGAAGGAAGAGTGTTGTCTATGTACCCTCGTAGACCGAAAGCGGAAGCGTTATGACAACGCGGTTGATGTAGTCGTACGTCTTCACGATCCGACCGATCCTAGCACTGAAGGTACAGCACCTCCACGATCTGCACATGTTCAGCTCGGTGACGTCCCACGAACTCTAGATCCAGCTGAGGTCGAGGGAGAGTTTCATCAGCACGACGGCGTGGTGACGGTGATGATGAAGCTACCGGCGCAGGCTTCGGCTAAGCACTGCAACGATATGACCGAGGTGGAAATCTGTGGAGGGAGGCACCGCACACAGCTAAACAATCAACTTGTGTCTATGGGGTGCCCCTCCCTCATATATAAAGGAGTGGAGGAGGGGGAGGGCCAGCCCTCTCATGGCACGCCCAAGGGGGGAGTCCTACTCCCGGTGGGAGTAGGATTCCCCCTTCCCTAGTTGGAGTAGGAGAGGAAGGAAGGATGAGAGAGGGAGAAGGAAAGGGGGGCCGACCCCCCACCCCAATTCGGATTGGGCTTGGGGGGCGAACCCCCACCTTGGCCGCCTCCTCCTCTCTCCCACTAAGGCCCAATAAGGCCCATACACTCCCCAGGGGGTTCCGGTAACCCCCTGGTACTCCGGTAAATGCCCGAACTCACCCAAAACCATTCCGATGTCCAAATATAGCCTTTCCAATATATCAATCTTTATGTCTCGACCATTTCGAGACTCCTCGTCATGCCCGTGATCACATCCGGGACACCGAACAACCTTCGGTACATCAAAACATATAAACTCATAATACCGATCGTCATCGAACATTAAGCGTGCGGACCCTACGGGTTCGAGAACTATGTAGAAATGACCAAGACTCACCTCCGGTCAATAACCAATAGCGGAACCTGGATGCTCATATTAGTTCCTACATATTCTACGAAGATCTTTATCGGTCAAACTGCATAACAACATACGTTGTTCCCTTTGTCATCGATATGTTACTTGCCCGAGATTCGATCATCGATATCTCAATACCTAGTTCAATCTCGTTACCGGCAAGTCTCTTTACTCGTTCCGTAATGCATCATCCCGTAACTAACTCATTGGTCACATTGCTTGCAAGGCTTATAGTGATGTGCATTACCGAGAGGGCCCAGAGATACCTCTCCGACAATCGGAGTGACAAATCCCAATCTCGATCTATGCCAACTCAACAAACACCATTGGAGACACCTATAGAGAATCTTTATAATCACATAGTTACGTTGTGACGTTTGATAGCACACTAAGTGTTCCTTTGGTATTCGGGAGTTGCATAATCTCAAATTCATAGGAACATGTATAAGTTATGAAGAAAGGAATAGCAACAAACCAAACGATCATCGTGCTAAGCTAACGGATGGGTCAAGTCAATCACATCATTCTCTAATGATGTGATCCCGTTAATCAAATGACAACTCATGTCCATGGCTAGGAAACTTAACCATCTTTGATTAACGAGCTAGTCAAGTAGAGGCATACTAGTGACATTCATAAGCATCGCAGCCCCAAACTTTAAGAAACAACAACTTGGGTTTCTTGCCAAACCATGGTTCATATGGTGTCGTCTCAACGAATTTAGATGGTGCCCTATTTAACGTGAATGCAGCCGTATCTAAAGCATAACCCCAAAATGATAGTGGTAAATTAGTAAGAGACATCATAGATTGCACCATATCTAATAAAGTACGATTATGACGTTTGGACACACCATTACGCTGTGGTGTTCCGGGTGGCGGGAGTTGCGAAACTACTCCGCATTGTTTCAAATGAAGACAAAAATCATAACTCAAATATTCTCCTCCACGATCAGATCGTAGAAACTTTATTTTCTTGTTACATTGATTTTCCACTTCACTCTGAAATTCTTTGAACTTTTCCAATGTTTCAGACTTATGTTTCATCAAGTAGATATACCCATATCTGCTCAAATCATCTGTGAAGGTAAGAAAATAACGATACCTGCCGCGAGCATCAACACTCATCGGACCACATATATCAGTATATATTATTTCCAACAAGTCTGTTGCTCGCTCCATTGTTCCGGAGAACGGAGTCTTAGTCATCTTGCCCATGAGGCATGGTTTGCAAGCATCAAGTGATTCATAATCAAGTGATTCCAAAAGCTCATCAGCATGGAGTTTCTTTATGCGCTTTACACCAATATTACCTAAACGGCAGTGCCACAAATAAGTTGCACTATCATTATTAAACTTATATCTTTTGGCTTCAATACTATGAATATGTGTATCACTACTATCAAGATTTAGTAAAAATAGACCACTCATCAAGGGTGCATGACCATAAAAGATATTACTCATATAAATAGAACAACCATTATTCTCTGATTTAAATGAATAATTGTCTCGCATCAAACAAGATCCAGATATAATGTTCATGCTCAACGTTGGCACCAAATGGCAATTATTTAGGTCTAAAACTAATCCCGAAGGTAGATGTAGAGGTAGCGTGCCGATGGCGATCACATCGACTTTGGAACCATTTCCCATGCGCATCGTCACCTCATCCTTAGCCAATCTTCGCTTAATCCGTAGCCCCTGTTTCGAGTTTCAAATATTAGCAACAAAACCAGTATCAAATACCCAGGCGCTACTGCGAGCATTAGTAAGGTACACATCAATAACATGTATATCAAATGTACCTTTCACTTTGCCATCCTTCTTCTCCGCCAAATACTTAGGGCAGTTCCTCTTCCAGTGACCAGTCCCTTTGCAGTAGAAGCACTCAGTCTCGGGCTTAGGTCCAGACTTGGGCTTCTTCACTTGAGTCGCAACTTGCTTGCTGTTCTTCTTGAAGTTCCCCTTCTTCCCTTTACCCTTTTTTCTTGAAACTGGTGGTCTTGTTGACCATCAACACTTGATGCTCCTTCTTGATTTCTACCTCCGCAGCCTTTAGCATTGCGAAGAGCTCAGGAATTGTCTTATCCATCCCTTGCATATTATAGTTCATCATGAAGCTCTTGTAGCTTGGTGGCAGTGACTGAAGAACTCTGTCAATGACACTATCAACTGTCAGATTAACTCCCAGCTGAGTCAAGTGATTGCGGTACCCAGACATTCTGAGTATATGTTCACTGACAGAACTATTCTCCTCCATTTTGTAGCTATAGAACTTATTGGAGACTTCATATCTCTCAATCCGGGCATTTGCTTGAAATATAACTTCAACTCCTGGAACATCTCATATGCTCCATGACGTTCAAAACGTCGTTGAAGTCCCAGTTCTAAGCCCTAAAGCATGGCACACTGAACTATCGAGTATTCATTAGCTTTGCTCTGCCAGGTGTTCACAACATCTGGCGTTGCTCCTGCAACAGGTTTGGCACCTAGCGGTGCTTCCAAGACGTAATTCTTCTGTGAAACAATGAGGATAATCCTCAAGTTATGGACCTAGTCCGTGTAATTGCTACCATCATCTTTCAACTTAGCTTTCTCTAGGAACGCATTAAAATTCAATGGAAGAACAACACGAGCCATTTATCTACAACAACATAGATATGCAAAATACTATCATGTACTAAGTTCATGATAAATTAAAGTTCAATTAATCATATTACTAAAGAACTTCCACTTAGATAGACATCCCTCTGATCATCTAAGTGATCATGTGATCCATATCAACTAAACCATGTCCGATCATCATGTGAGATGGAGTAGTTTTCAATGGTGAACATCACTATGTTGATCATATCTACTATATGATTCACGCTCGACCTTTCGGTCTCAGTGTTTCGAGGCCATATCTGCATATGCTAGGCTCGTCAAGTTTAACCCGAGTATTATGCGTGTGCAAAACTGGCTTGCACCCGTTGTATGTGAACACAGAGCTTATCACACCCGATCATCACGTGGTGTCTCGGCACGACGAACTGTAGCAACGATGCATACTCAGGGAGAACACTTGTACCTTGAAATTTAGTGAGAGATCATCTTATAATGCTACTGCAGAACTAGGCAAAATAAGATGCAGAAAGGATAAACATAACATGCAATCAAATAAGTGATATGATATGGCCATCATCATCTTGTGCCTTTTGATCTCCATCTTCAAAGCACCGTCATGATCACCATCGTCACCGGCTTGACACCTTGATCTCCATCGAAGCATCGTTGTCGTCTCGCCAACTATTGCTTCCACGACTATCGCTACCGCTAAGTGATAAAGTAAAGCAATTACATGGTGATTGCATTTCATGCAATAAAGCGACAACCATATGGCTCCTGCCAGTTGCCGATAACTGTGTTACAAAACATCATCATCTCATACAACAATTTCTATAATCACGTCTTAACCATATAACATCACAACATGCACTGCAAAAACAAGTTAGACGTCCTCTACTTTGTTGTTGCAAGTTTTATGTGGCTGCTACGGGCTTAGCAAGAACCGTTCTTACCTACGCAAAAAACCACAATGCAGTATAGTGATTGCTTTTTGATCTTCAGAAAGAACCTTGTTCACTGAATCCGATTCAACTAAGGTTGGAGAAACAGACACCCACTAGCCACTTGTATGCGAAGCACGTCGGTAGAACCAGTCTCACGTAGGCGTACGCGTAATGTCGGTCTGAGCCGCTTCATCCAACAATACCGCTGAATCAAGAATCAACTAGTGACGGTAAGAACTATGTATATACCCACGCCCACAACTCCTTTGTGTTCTACTCGTGCATATAACATCTACGCATAGACCTGGCTCGGATGCCACTGTTGGGGAACGCAGTAATTTCAAAAAAATTCCTACACACACGCAAGATCCATCTAGGTGATGCATAGCAACGAGAGGCAAGAGTGTTGTCTACGTACCCTCGTAGACCGAAAGAGGAAGCGTTATGACAATGAGGTTGATGTAGTTGTACTGCTTAACGATCCGACCGATGCACCGAAGGTACGACACCTCCACGATCTGCACACGTTCAGCTCAGTGACACCCCATGAACTCTAGATCCAGTTGAGGTCGAGGGAGAGTTTCGTTAGCACGACGGCATGGTGACGGTGATGATGAAGCTACCGGCGCAGGGCTTCGCCTAAGCACTGCAACGATATAACCGAGGTGGAAATCTATGGAGGGGGGCACCGCACACGGCTAAACAATCAACTTGTGTCTATGGGGTGCCCCCTCCCCCGTATATAAAGGAGTGGAGGAGGGGGAGGGACGGCCCTCTCATGGCGCGCCCAAGGGGGGAGTCCTACTCCCGGTGGGAGTAGGATTTCCCCTTCCCTAGTTGGAGTAGGAGAGGAAGGAAGGAGGAGAGAGGGGGAAGGAAAGGGGGGCCGGCCCCACCCCAATTCGGATTGCGCTTGGGAGGGCGCGCCCCCACCTTGTCCGCCTCCTCCTCTCTCCCACTAAGGCCCAATAAGGCCCATACACTCCCCGGGGGGTTCCGGTAACCCCCGGTACTCCGGCAAATGCCCGAACTCACCCGAAACCATTCCGATGTCCAAACATAGCCTTTACAATACATCGATATTTATGTCTGGACCATTTAGAGACTCCTCGTCATGTCCGTGATCACATCTGGGACTCCGAACAACCTCCGGTACATCAAAAAACATAAACTCACAATACCGATCATCATCGAATGTTAAGCATGCGTACCCTACGGGTTCGAGAACTATGTAGACATGACCGAGACTCATCTCCGGTCAATAACCAATAGCGGAACCTGGATGCTCATATTGGCTCCTACATATTCTACGAAAATCTTTACCGGTCAAACCGCATAACAACATACGTTGTTCCCTTTGTGATCGGTATGTTACTTGCCCAAGATTCGATCGTCGGTATCTCAATACCTAGTTCAATCTCATTATCGGCAAGTCTCTTTACTCGTTCCATAATGCATCATCCCGTAACTAACTCATTAGTCACATTGCTAGCAAGGCTTATAGTGATGTGCATTATCGAGAGGGCTTAGAGATACCTCTTCGACAATTGGAGAAACAAATCCTAATCTCGATCTATGCCAACTCAACAAACACCATCGGAGACACCTGTAGAGCATCTTTATAATCACCTAGTTACGTTGTGATGCTAGAACACTAAGTGTTCCTCCGGTATTCGGGAGTTGCATAATCTCAGTCACAGGAACATGTATAAGTTATGAAGAAAGCAACAGCAACAAACTAAACGATCATCATGCTAAGCTAACGGATGGGTCAAGTCAATCACATCATTCTCTAATGATGTGATCCCGTTAATCAAATGACAACTCATGTCCATGGCTAGGGAACTTAACCATCTTTGATTAATGAGCTAGTCAAGTAGAGGCATACTAGTGACATTCATTTTGTCTATGTATTCACACATGTACTAAGTTTCAGGTTAATACAATTCTAGCATGAATAATAAATGTTTATCATGATATAATGAAATATACTTAACAACTTTATTATTGCCTCTAGGGCATATTTCCTTCACACTGATGTACCTAGCTTGTGCTACTCGTCCTGACATCTCATTTGCTGTGTGCAAACTAAGACAGTTTGTTTCCAATCCGGGAGATGTGCATTGGCATGCTGTTGAGCGAGTGATGCGCTTTTTGCAAGGTATTGTGAACTATGGAATTTACTATTCTGGGTACCCGACGGTACTCTAGGGGTATAGTGATTCAAATTGGATATCTGATACTGATGAGATGAAAGCCACAAGTGGATATGTCTTCACACTTGGTGATGGTGCTATTTTCTAGAAGTCTTGTAAGCAAATGATCTTAACTAGATCGACTATGGAAGCAAGACTCACGACATTAGACACATCATGCGTCGAAGAACAATGACTTCGAGAGCTTTTAATGGATTTGTCGGTGGTTGATAAACCAGTCCCGACTGTCCTTATGAACGGTGACAATCAAACTGTGATTGCCAAGGCTAAGAGTTCAAAGGACAACATGAAATCCACAAAGCACATAAGGAGAAGATTAAAATCTATCAGAAAATTAAGAAACTCCAGAGTGATAGCGTTGGATTATATCCAGACAGCTAAGAATCCGGCAGACCCTTTTACGAAAGGGCTATCACGGATTGTGATAGAAAATGTATCGAGGGAAATGGGTATGAGACCCACGTAAGTTGCCATGGGGGTAACCCAACCTATGTGATCGGAGATCCCGTGAATTAGGACCTGGGAAAACAATCCATCGGTGAACTAAGGAGAGTATCCTTACCTAACCCACTCCGTTGGAATACTCTCAATTCTATTAGGCAGGATGACTTTTGTCTTAATGTGTTCCAAAGCTTATGTAAGCAAGATGCTAACCTATAGAGCATTCTTTGGAGGACACACCTATGTGAGCCCGACTGCTGGTCACAGTCTATGAGATTGGGTGATCTCTAGGAAGCTCATGAGAAGGTACGGAGTATGACTAGGTTTAGCCTTCGGCAGCCACGTATCAGCTGACAATGGGCGAACCTTCTACATGCCAAACTGATAATTCAAGGCATAGTCTATTGTTCAGTTGTGAAGAAGTCTAATCCTATTGCTCTAGGTGGAAGTTCAAGTTAACAGTCTCCACTGAAAATTCTGGTATATCAAACATTATTTGGAACAATTGACAAACTTATGTGCCTCGAGATCTGGTGGGGGGTCAATGGATTATGGATGGGCTTAGGCCCATATAAGACAATAATCCCTGGTTAATCTCTAAGGCCCATGCATGTGTACGACAAGTGGTGGGAAGCGCACTAAGAAGAGTGAGACCTCTTTATAAGGGCTGCTCCATCACTTGCTATTGGGAGCTTGGAAATAGGAGCTGTACACGCGGGCTCCTCCTCATCCGCCGCCCGCCTCGCCTCGCCACGCCTCGCCTCGTCACGACGTGCGCGCGCACCGCGGGCTGCGGAAATGAGCCGAGCCGAAGCTTATTTTCGCCGGCCAGGAATGTTTAATTAATCTTGGATTAATTAACGAGTCGCTTACAGAAGTGCCACTGTCCGAGACGTTGGACCGTGGGTAGTTCGCGGACTCGGTCGTGGGCCTGAGCACAGGCCCATCTACCCGACGGCCTATATAAGAAGGCGCTGGTCAGTGGAGTGAACCCTAACCCAGTTCACTCCTTCCCCCTCGCACAACCCTAGCCGTCATCTACTGTTCCTCTCTGTGTGCTACTTCTGGTGATCCCATCCCGATGACCGCGTGCACGGTTGGTCGGGAGAGCAGGTGCCTCCGGAACCCTGTCGTTCGAGATCCTGCCCGGGAGAACAACAATAAGGTTTTTGGGGAGCGTCTCGACGCGGCTGCTCCCGATCCGTCCGCCTCTGCTTCCACTACTTCCCCTGCATCGACTCCATGGCTGACGACGAAGCCGCCAAGAAGAAGGCCTCAGCCGATGTTGAGGCTGCCGCCGCTGCCGCGTTGGCCTGTCCAACCAGGGTGTATGACTCGTTCATCCCCTATTTGCTCGTTCATGTGCTGGCCGTATAATGTTGTTCATAGATGTTTCAGTTCTATGTACTGTACGCGCTCACATGCTTAGGTATCGGTATGAGATGCATACTGTATTTAGTCATGGATTAGATTAGTTGAAAAAGTGCTAATATTTCCAACACCCTGGCCGGCTGGTCTTGGGTGCCCTAGTGTGACCTCGCGGGAGCCGCACGAGAGCGTGAGGGGAGGGGTATTTCTTTAGCAATATGAAAAAATACTGGAATTCTTAATTTTTTCCAAAATTGTCTCATTGAAATAATAAAAATTAAGAATGGGCCTACTTGGTTAAATTCAAAAGGTTAGAACTTTGTTACCTAGTTATTACCTAAATAAAGATATTTAGCCCAAGCGGGGAAGATGACGGAGCAGACCATCATCGTCGAGTCCATTTAGAATGAGGTGTATGTCGACACCAACCGGCGGTTCATCCGGTAAGAACTGGCAGTGACCAACTCACTTTTTGCCGAACTGGTGGCGGAGGCCGACGCAGAGGAGCCACATGAGCCGGAGTTTGCGGCTGGCGCGCATATATCCTGGGCCAGGCACGGAGATCGTGTGCATCTCCGATGAGTAGGGTAGTGTAGATTTAGTTGATCTACTTAGTACTTATCTTTTCTCTTTTGCATGTGTGTTTGGATTTAAGGTTTTAAGTTTAAGGTATTTAGACACACAGAACAAAATTTAAGGAGTGCTCGGTCACTGCCATGGACGCACGCGAGCACATCGGTGGACATTTGTTGATGTCCATGACTCTAGATGCTCTGAAGAGCACCCGTAAAAAATAAGCTCTGAAAGGAAAGAGAAGAGGCATGCGTGATGGACACACACATGGATGCAGGAACCATGGGTTGGCTTGATCGGCCGAGATGGCCGATTTTTATCTTAATATTATACTCCCTTTGTTTGAAAATAAGTGTCTCAACTTTGTATTAACTTTAACTTTGTATTAAGGTTGAGACAGTTATTTTGAGACGGAGGGAGTATAAAATAAAAAGTTAAGAGTTTACTATATATGTTAAGCTTCTTAACCAGCATGCATAATGCATAATTGCAACGCGAGCAAATTCCTTTTTGAAGTAGAGGCGAGCACATGATAGTTGCGAGTATATATGTAACAAATCTTGCCTTTTCTGTTCTTTTTCAGAAGGTGCAAATATAACATGGCGTGACGACTTGGCTAGCTGAAACAAAGGTAGGCATGCCGCATCTCAAATTTTTGGCTGCGTATCCGCTGCACGTTGTTCGCACTTGTGGAATCTTTTCGCGCACATGCGAAATAAGAGGATGGCCGATTAGCAACGTGTCAACGTGTGACGTGCTTAAGTACGTAGCGGTATCGTCGGAGCCCATCATCTTGAGGAGGCATACGTGCCGGGCGTGTCGATCCTTGATCGAAATCAGTAGGTATAACACTATTCACGAGGTGAAATTATGTGACACAAAATTGATATGGTTGGAATCTCATGGTAGTATCACTTTTGTACTATATTGGTCTCGCTACTAACAAGTTTGGAATTTTCAAATGTCTGACCTTTCAGAACGGATACCATCAAATTTAGTTTTTTTGCATGCACTCTTGCGTCGAAATTGACGAGTACTCAAAGGAGGGAAAGTGAGCACGATTCATCGTATATACTCCCTCCGTTTCAAAATAAGTATCTTAACTTTGTATTAATTTTAGTATAAAGTTATACTAAACTTAAGACATTTATTTTGGGACGGAGGGAGTATGGCTAAAAGGTGCCACACACGAAACTAAAGTTTCTTTTTAATGTAACCAATGCCTTTTCAACATCATGCACGTTTATCATTTCCGTTGGTTTCACTTGCAAGAAATGAAATTGCACCCCATCAACTTTAAGCACTACACCTACATCTCAAGTAGCTCATGAATTCCTATGATTTCTCTCTGTTGGTGTTGCCAGCACCATGGCCGTCCCTCTAGACGCACCACCTCCCCATAATGCTCCCTCCATCATCTTTGTAATCCTGATGGCTTGAGTTTTTTGTCGTGTCATTGATTGTTGTCGTGCCACTTCGTCCAATGTCTGTTCTTGGTTTCTAATGGAGGAAGCAGCAGGAGGAATGGATCTCAAAATCACACTTTAGAGTTTTGTCCCTCTAGCTCCCGCTCAAATACCTCGGATGGTCTAAGAATCTTATATTCTTCAGCCAAAGCCTGGAGTTTGAAACTTTTTGGAGTTTACTGAATATTAAATGAGAGGGAATAAATGACTTCCCAAAATTCCTCATTTGGTTTTGGTTGCAGTTGAAAGTTTATTTGGATTCTGAAATATTCAAATAATTCCCAATTTAAAAGAAAACAATGAAAGAAGCTCATATGATTTCTTCAATTTAAAGTTAATTAGGAAATGTTTTGAATAATTTTTTGGAGTTCATAGAAATATTTTGGATTTAATAAAACCTAAGAATTAATTTAGAAAATTGTTATTATGGAAAAATTGTTTTATAAAATTTAAGAAAATCTATTTGGCCGGAATAGAAAGTTCAAAGGATTCCATATGAGTACAGGTAATTTAATGAAAATGTTATGGTATTTTTAAAAATACCTTTAGATTTGTTTAGGGCTACAAAACCTTCGCTGCGTTTAAAACAAATGCCAAACAGACTGAGTGAACCAGCTCTTAACCCACTCCCGTGAGCACAACATAGCAGTAGCAACACGCAGCCCAACAACCGGGCGCCCCAGTGTTCTTTCGTTTTCTTTTTCACCCACGGGCCTTGTCTCTCTGGCCCAATGCGTGGTAATTCTTCTCACGTGCACGCGTACACATAATTAAATTTTGCTCAAAAGAATTAAATTGCCTAAAAAAACGTACACATAATTAAATCTCTGTGTACATCTCTCTTTAGTTCTACATTGACTATCCGCTAGACTTAACCTATATATAGAGATCCAAAGAGCACCAAAAAATCATTCAATTCGGATTAAATCAATTTTTGGTTTAGTTAGAATAAACAATATTTCTTCTCTCCCACGGAAATACTAGAAGTCGTCCCCTCTCTACATATGAACGTATAATTTTGATCATAGTCAGATTACTCCACTAATTTTGATCATAGCCATGTCATAGTTCCTAAGCAGATTCAAATGTTATATTGAGTTACTTATATCTTTTTGATCCGTTAATCCAATTCTAGTGATACTTTTTCTTAGATATTCATATTGATCTTAATTATCCTGTAGCATCAGTGCTTTCAACTTTTGAGTTATTCAAATTTGAGCAATTCAGATGTGAATTAAAACCATATCTTGCTAACCATATATCCTATTCCATTGATTTCTTTTGCACCTAAACCCTTGTGTCATATGCTTTCTGTTCATATCCAGTATACTCCATATTCAAATATTTTTTGACCCATTTGAATTGAAATACAACTCAAACTTTATTTCACTATAACTTGAGTTGCAGTACTCCATTTCAATTGATTCTTCTTGCAAACGAATTCTTATGCCATATGCAATCTACCAAGCAACATTTATTTTGTTCTCCGTATACTTTTGATCATATTCCATAGTATCTCCAACATAAGCTTATATAGCAATATTTCATCATCCATTGGCTCGTTTTGAGTTGATTCCTTCACCTTTCACCTTATGGCACCATAAGAACCTATATTACCTATTTATCCTTTGTAATTTGTTGCTGTTTACACTATGTCATATTTGCTCTTGTGTTCTTTTGGTTCTTCTATATGGCATGATTTTTTTTGAATTCTATCGGTTACGATAGATTGTTCGAAGTGTGACGAGTAGAATTATCAGGAATTGTGAGTGTGAAGTGATAGAGAACGTTGCATGGAAAACAAAATTCTTCCTACGAAACACCCAAAGATCTTTCTATTGAGATGCTAGCGAGAGGGGGGAGTGTGTCTGAGATTAGCACATGTTCGGCTCGGCGGCGCCCTTTCCTTGATCTAGCAAGATAGAGAGATGGGGTAGATGAGATCTGAACCAGCAAGACGATGTGGTGGTGGTGCTGGCAGTGGAACTCCAACAGGGCTTCGCCAAGCGTCTGCGCGAGGTGGAGGAGGTGTAATGGGAGGGAGACGTGCAAGTGTGGAAGGGTGGCTACCCCCAACGCCTCCCCACCTTTATGTAGGCGTGGAGGGGGATGGTGGCTTGTCCTCCAGTCCTCGGGGTCGTTGGGCAAGGGGGGGGGGAGGAAGGAAATCCCTCTTTCCTTCCCCACTAATCGATATCCTCCTTTTTAGGGATCTTCATCTTATCCCTTTGGGATATGATCATATTCCTTTTAGGGGAGGATCTTGGTGCGCCTAGACTAGGGATGTGGGGACTTTCCCTACTACCCATGTCCATATAGGTCCCCTCATGCAGGTGGGCCCCACTTCAGAACCTTCTAGAACCTTCTTGGTACATACCGAAAAAACCCGAACATTTTCGGAACCCTGAATATGAGTACCCATATATAAATATTTACTTCCAGACCATTTCCGAGCTCCTCGTGATGTCCTGGATCCCATCCTGGAATCCAAACTACTTTCGGACTTCACCATATGAATATCTCTATACTACCCTAGCGCTATCGAACGTTAAGTGTGTGACTCTACGGGTTCGAGAACATGCAGACATGACCGAGACTCCTCTTCGGTCAATAGTCAATAGCAGGACTTGGATGCCCATATTGACTCCCACATATTCAACGAAGATTTTTATCGGTCGAACCATGACGTTGAGGATTCAGTTAATCCCATGAAATTCCCTTTGTCCGGCGATATGTTACTTGCCCGAGATTCGATCGCGGGTATCTCCATACATAGTTAAATCCCTTACTGGCAAGTCTCTTTACTCGTTTCGTAATACAAGATCTCGACTAAACTCATTAGTCACATGCAACTTCTTGCGATGTTGTATTACCGAGAGGGCCCAGAGATGTCTCTCCATCACACGGAGCGAGAAATCCAAGTCTCAGTCCATGCAACCCAACAAATACTTTTGGAAATACCTGTAGAGCACCTTTATGATCACCCAGTTACGAAGTGATGTTTGATAGCACACAAAGTATTCCTCCGGTATTCGGGAGTGGCATGATCTCATGGTCTAAGGAACTGATACTTGACATGAAAAAAGCTATAGCAAAGAACTAAGTGACACGATCTGATGCTAAGCTCATGGTTGGGTCTGTTCATCACATCAGTCTCCTAATGATGTGATCCCATTATCAAATAATAACTCATGTCTATGGTTAGGAAACCTTAACCATCTTTGATCACCAAGCTAGTCTAGTAGCGACTCACTAGGGACACGATGTTGTTTATGTATTCACATATGTATTTAAGTTTCCGGTCAATATAATTCTAGCATGAATAATAAACATTTACCATGAACAAGGAAATATGATAATAACCATTTTATTATAGCCTATAGGGCATATTTCCAACATGAAGAACTTCATCATAAGTACAAGACAAGTTGCACTTTGACCATGGTCCAGTTATACCTATGTTTTCTATGCATTCTAGTCCAAATTGAATATTATGCATGAGTAGGTTTATGACTATGGCTATGCTTTACACCTAGTAGATAATTGAGCTAGGTATGATCCTTATTCTTTTGTTGCCACCATGTAGTATTTAATTGCCTCCGTAAAAGTAGATGGGGTGGTGATCTGCAGATTCATGGGAGTTGTGAGAGAGTAGTAAATAAGACTAACTATTAAGTAGTAGTGAATAATTTGGGTGGAATGGTTGCATGGTGAGGGGCACCCTAGAGTAACCAGGGATTTTCCCGAGTATCCTGGAGTAACCAATGATCACTCTTTAGTGGAATGCCACCCAGGCTCAAAGGGATCGACCATGTTTTCACAACTAGAAGCTTCGTGCAGAGCAACAAGCTATCATTGGCTCTAGCTTAGTTGAGTAGGTTGTGTGGACTCTTTCCGTGTAGGCTTGCCGATGAGTGAGTGTGTGTGTGGATCTTCTAGTTCTCAAACACCAGGCAGTGCGAGAACTACAAAGGAGGTGATCGAGTCTTGCGGGGAAAATGCGCAAACCACAGTAGAGTGTGAAACTAACCGATTAGTCGTGTCCCCGGTTATGGACAATTTGAGCATAGTTTGAGTGGAGGAACCATCTCAGTCATATGATAAGCTTTGTAGTAATAAATTGATGATCATGGAAGTAGGACAAAACTTGCCTTACGCAAAATTGATACTTAGAAGCTTCCACAAGCCACATTGCATGTAGAAGTGGGACCTTTTTTATTATATCTTATGGTGTGACTTGCCAGCTGATACGTCCATTTTGCATCATGTTTTCTTACTGTTATTTATAATGTTTTTACCCATAATAATGCTTTTTGGAGTAATTCTAATGCCTTTTCTCTCATAATTTACAAGGTAAACACCAATAGGGAGATTCCGGCAGCTGGAAATCTGGACCTGAAAAAACTACGTCAGGCTACCTATTCTGCACAACTCCAAATGAGCTGAAACTTCACGGGGAATTTTTATGGAATATATAAGAAATACTGGAGCAAATAACTACCATAGGGGGCACCAGGTGGGCACAACCCACCTGGGCACGCCAGGGTCCCCTGGCGCCCTAGGGGGTTGTGGCCTCCTTGGCCCACCTCCGGTGCCCATCTTCTGGTATATAAGTCATTTTAACCTAGAAAAAATAAAAAAGAGGAGGACTTTCGGGATGAAGCGCCGCTGTCTCGAGGCGGAACTTGCGCAGGAGCACTTTTGCCCTCCGGCGGAGCGATGCCGCCGGGGGAACTTCCCTCCCGGAGGGGGAAATCATCATCATCATCATCACCACCAACAACTCTCCCATCTTGCGGAGGGAAATATCCATCAACATCTTCGACAACACCATCTCATCTCAAACCCTAGTTCATCTCTTGTGTTCAATCTTGTTACCGGAACTATAGATTGATGCTTGTGGGTGACTAGTAGTGTTGATTACATCTTGTAGTTGATTACTATATGGTTTATTTGGTGGAAGATTATATGTTCAGATCCAATATGCTATTTAATACTACGCTGATCATGAGCATGTTTATCATTTGTGAGTAGTTACTTTTGTTCTTGAGGTCACGGGAGAAATCATGTTGCAAGTAATCATGTGAACTTGATATGTGTTCGATATTTCGATAATATGTATGTTGTGATTCCCTTAGTGGTGTCATGTGAATATCGACTACATGACACTTCACCATATTTGGGCCTAAGGGAATGCATTGTGGAGTAGCAATTAGATGGTGGGTTGCGAGAGTGACAGAAACTTAAACCCCAGTTTATGCGCTATTCCGTAAGGGACCGATTGGATCCCAAAGTTTAATGCTATGGTTAGAATTTATTCTTAATACTTTTCTCGTAGTTGCGGATGCTTGCGGGAGGGTTAATCATAAGTAAGAGGTTTGTTCAAGTAAGAACATCACCTAAGCACCGATCCACCCACATATCAAATTATCAAAGTAGCGAACACAAATCGAACCAACATGATGAAAGTGACTAGATGAAATTCCCGTGTACCCTCACGAACGCTTTGCTTATCATAAGAGACCATTTTGGTCTGTGCTTTTCCTGAAAAGGATTGGGCTACCTTTCTGCACTTTTGTTACTACTATCGTCACTTGCTCGTTACAAATTATCTTGCTATCAAACTACTCTGCTACTTACAATTTCAGCACTTGCAGACATTACCTTACTGAAAACTACTTGCCATTTCCTTCTGCTCCTCGTTGGGTTCGACACTCTTACTTATCAAAAAGAGCTACAATTGATCCCCTATACTTGTGGGTCATCAAGGCTATTTTCTGGCGCTGTTCCCGGGGAGTGAAGCGCCTTTAGTAAGTGGAATTTGGTAAGGAAACATTTATATAGTGTGCTGAAACTTATTGTTACTTGATACTATGGAAAACAATCCTTTGAGGGGTTTGTTCGGGGTATCTTCACCTCATCCGGAACCACAATTAGTTACCCCTCAACCTAATGCACCTACTGAAAATATTGAATATGAAATTCCTTCGGGTATGATAGAACAACTACTAGCTAATCCTTATGCAGGAGATGGCACCGAACATCCTGATATGCACTTGATATATGTAGAACAAATTTGTGGATTGTTTAAACTTGCAGGTCTACCTAGGGATCAAGTTATTAAACAGGTTTCCCTTTATCTTTGAAGGGAAAAGCATTGGCATGGTATAGGCTATGCGATGATATTGGATCATGGAATTGGAATCATTTGAAATTGGAGTTCCACCAAAAAATTTATCCTATACATCTAGTTCATCGTGATCGGAATTATATATATAATTTTTGGCCTCGTGAAGGAGAAAGTATCACTCTAGCTTGGGGGAGGCTTAAGTCAATTTTATATTCATGCCCCAATCATGAGCTCTCAAGAGAAATTATTATCCAGAATTTTTATGCTCGGCTTTCTTGTAGTGATCAAACCATGCTCGATACTTCTTATGCTGGTTATTTTATGAAGAAGACTATTGAATTCCGGTGGGATCTTTTGGAAAGAATTAAAGCAACCCTGAAGATTGGGAACTCGACGAAGGTAAAGAGTCAAGTATTAAAATTAAATATGATTGTGTTACATCTTTTATGGATACCGACGCTTTTCAAAGGTTTAGCACTAAATATGGACTTGACTCTGAGATAGTAGCCTCCTTTTGTGAATCATTTGCTACTCATCTTGAACTCCCTAAAGAGAAGTGGTTTAAATATCACCCACCTACTAAAGAAGAAATTAAAGAATCGGTGCCAGTTAAAGAAGAAACTATACTTTATAATGTTGATCCAGTTGTTCCTTCTGCTTATATTGAGAAACCACCTTTACCTATTAGGATAAAGGAACATGATAAAGTTTCAACTGTGGTTAACAAAAGCTATATTAGAACACCTACACGTGATGAACAAATTGAAGTAGAACCTAGCATTGCTATGGTTAAAGATCTCTTAGAAGAAGATAAAGATGGGCATGTTATTTACTTCTGTGAAGAAGCTGCTAGAATTGCCAAACCTGATAAAAAGGATAAACATAGACCTGTTGTTGGCATGCATGTCATCTCAGCTAAAATAGGAGATCATTGTTATCATGGTTTATGTGACATGGGTGCTAGTATGAGTGCTATTCCTTGCACCCTTTATCAAGAAATTATGAAAGACATAGCACCTCCAGAGTTAGAAGAAATAGATGTTACTATTAAACTTGCTAATAGAGACACCATATCACCATTTGGGATTGTTAGAGATGTTGAAGTCTTGTGTGGGAAAATAAAATACCCTACTGATTTTCTTGTTCTTGGTTCCCCACAAGATGACTTTTGTCCCATTATCTTTGGCAGACCTTTCTTGAATATAGTTAATGCTAAGATAGACTGTAAGAAACAAACTGTTGGTGTTAGCTTTGGTGATGAGTCTCATGAGTTTAATTTTTCCAAGTTTAGTAGAAATCATCATGAAAAAGAATTGCCTAGTAAGGATGAATTAATTGGTCTTGCTTCTATTTCTATACCACCTACTGATCCTTTAGAACAATATTTGCTAGACCATGAAAATGATTTACATATGCATGAAAGAAATGAAATAGATATTTTTTGAACAACGTCCTCTGCTCAAACACAATTTGCCTATTGAAACTCTAGGAGGTCCACCTCCACCTAAAGGTGATCCTGTGTTTGAATTAAAACAATTACCAGACACTTTGAAATACGCTTATCTTGATGAAAAGAAGATATATCCTGTTATTATTAGTGCTAACCTTTTAGAACACGAAGAAGAAAGATTATTGAAAGTTCTAGGGAAGCATCGAGCTGCTATTGGATATACTCTTATTGATTTAAAAGGCATTAGTCCCACTCTATGTCAGCACAAAATTAATATGGAACCTGATGCTAAACCCGTTGTTGATCACCAACGTCGGTTAAATCCGAAGATGAAAGAAGTGGTAAGAACGGAAATATTAAAACTTCTGGAAGCATGTATAATCTATCCTATAGCTGATAGTAGATGGGTAAGTCCTGTTCATTGTGTTCCTAAGAAAGGAGGTATTACTGTTGTTCCTAATGATAAGAATGAACTTATTCCACAAAGAATTGTTACAGGCTATAAAATGGTAATTGATTTTAGAAAATTAAACAAAGCAACTAGAAAAGATCATTACCCTTTGCCTTTTATTGATCAAATGCTTGAAAGATTATCTAAACACACACACTTTTGCTTCCTTGATGGATATTCTGGCTATTCACAAATACCTGTTTTCCAACCTGATCAAGAAAAAGACCACTTTTACTTGTCCCTTCGGAACCTATGCTTATAGACGTATGCCTTTTGGTTTATGTAATGCACCTGCTACTTTTCAAAGATGTTTGACTGCTATATTCTCTGACTTTTGTGAAAAGATTATTGAGGTTTCCATGGATGACTTTTCTGTTTATGGGAAGTCTTTTGATGATTGTTTAAGCAATCTTGAGCGAGTTTTGCAGAGATGTGAACAAACAAATCTTTTCTTGAATTGGGAGAAGTGCCACTTTATGGTTAATGAAGGCATTTTCTTGGGTCATAAAATTTCTGAAAGAGGTATTGAAGTGGGCCAAGCTAAGGTTGATGCAATTGAGAAAATGTCATGTCCTAAAGATATAAAAGGTATTCGTAGTTCCCTAGGTCATGCTGGTTTCTATAGGAGATTTATCAAAGACCTTTCTAAAATTTCTAGGCCTCTTACTAGTCTCTTGCAAAAGGATATTCCTTTTGTTTTTGATGTTGATTGTTTAGAAGCCTTTGAAACACTCAAGAAAGCCTTAATTTCTGCACCTATTGTTCAACTACCTGATTGGAACTTGCCTTTTGAAATTATGTGTGATGCTAGTGATTATGTTGATGGCGTTGTTCTAGGACAAAGAGTTGATAAGAAGTTGAATGTTATTCATTATGCTAGTAAAACTCTAGACAGTGCTCAAAGAAACTATGCTACTAGTGAAAAAGGATTTTTAGCAGTGGTGTTTGCTTGTGATAAATTTAGACCTTATATTGTTGATTCCAAAGTAACTGTTCACACAGACCATGCTGCTATTAAATATCTTATGGAAAAGAAAGATGCTAAACCTAGACTTATTCGATGGGTTCTCTTGTTACATGAATTTGATTTACATATCATTGATAGAAAAGGAGCTGAGAACCCCGTAGCTGATAATTTGTCTAGGCTTGAAAATGTGCTTGATGACCCACTACCTATTGATGATAGTTTTCCTGATGAGCAGTTAGCTGCAATAAATGTTTCTCATAGTACTCCTTGGTATGCTGATTATGCTAATTACATTGTTGCTAAATATTTACCGCCAAGCTTTACGTACCAACAAAAGAAAAAAAAATCTCTGATGATTTAAGACATTACTTTTGGGATGAACCCACATCTCTATAAAGAAGGAGTAGACGGTATTATTAGACGTTGTGTACCTGAGCATGAACAGGGACAAATCCTACGGAAATGTCACTCCGAAGCTTATGGAGGGCATCATGCTGGAGATAGAACCGCTCATAAGGTATTGCAATCTGGATTTTATTGGCCTACTCTCTTCAAGGATGCCCGTAAGTTTGTCTCATCTTGTGATGAATGTCAAAGAATAGGTAATATCGGTAAGCGTCAATAAATGCCTATGAATTATTCACTTGATGTTGAACCATTTGATGTTTGGGGATTTGATTACATGGGACCTTTTCCTTCCTCTAATGGGTATACACATATTTTGGCTGCTGTTGATTATGTTACTAAAGAAGCTATTCCAACTAGTAGTGCTGATCACAACACCTCTATTAAAATGCTTAAGGAAATTATTTTCCCAAGGTTTGGAGTCCCTAGTTATTTAATGACTGATGGTGGGTCACACTTTATTCATGGTGCTTTTCGTAAAATGCTTGCAAAGTATGATGTTAACCATAGAATTGCATCACCCTATCATCCTCGGTCTAGTGGTCAAGTTGAACTTAGCAATAGAGAAATAAAATTAATTTTGCAAATGACTGTCAATAGGTCCAGGAAGAATTGCTCTAAGAAATTAGATGATGCACTTTGGGCTTATAGAATAGCATATAAAAATCCTATGGGTATGTATCCATATAAAATGGTCTATGGAAAAGCTTGTCATTTGCCTCTTGAGTTAGAACATAAAGCATTTTGGGCAGTTAAAGAACTCAACTATGATTTCAAACTTGCTGGTGAAAAGAGGTTGTTTGATATTAGCTCTCTAGATGAATGGAGAACCGAAGCTTATGAAAATGCAAAATTATTCAAAGAAAAAGTTAAAAAATGGCATGACAAAAGAATTCAAAAGCGCGAGTTGAAAGTTGGAGAATATGTTCTTTTGTACAACTCTCATTTTAGTATGTCATCGAGGAGGTTTACCGGTCTGGAGCCATCAAAATAAATAATCCCGGAGGTACTAACCCGAAGGTTGTCAATGAGCAACGAGTAAAGCATTATATCTCAGGTACGCCCGCTAATGTTGAAAGTAATATTATCCAAACTTTGACACCGGAAGAGCACATAAGAGAGTCCTTCCGGAACACTCCAGAATCATGAAAATAAGTAGGTACGTGATACGGTAAGTAAACAGACTCCGAAAAATCCGCAAAAATATTTTTTATCAGTTTTGGAATATTCTAGAATTTTGGAAATAAATAAACTCCCTGGAAGTGTCTCAGGTACGCCCATTAATGTTGTGCCCACCTGGGACACCTTTCGTACTCCGTTTTTCTCTCGTATGCTTGTCCTCCAAGATAAAAAAAATCTATGTATACTTCCGAACCTGTTGATCACTGTGTCGTGAAGAAATCCTCTGTTATCTTTTCTTGCTGTTTCTGGTCAGATTTATCAAGCCAGGCACCATGTCTTCTTGCTCCTCCAACAACATGGAAGAAGATGCTTGGCTGATGAAGATCGAGACGAAGCGGGAGGAGCCTACGGACGCCACCAAGGGAGACAAGGGCAAGAAAGCTACCTTAGATCCATCCCCGGTGGCAGCACAAGCGCTGCTGGCCAAGGAGGACAAAGAGGATATCCTTAAGCCCTATCTTACTCATCTTACTCCTGCTGAGATTGAAGCTTTTCGCGTCATTGAAATAGTTCGCATAAAGAATAAGTATCTTACTCATGAAAATATTCTGCATCAAGAGCACATCATCCATCTCTGGAGCGTCATCCGTCGGTTGGAGAACCTCTTGATCCTTAAGGATAGGATCGCTTCTTCACCACCATCATCTTTTTCACCACAAAGGAGAATTGAGTATCGGGTATGTGCACTCCCCTTGGCTTCCACCAAGCTTGGGGGAGGTTCCCTGGTATCGTATCATCCCACTATCTTTTTTCTTTTACTTATTTTAGTTCGATCTTTTGCATTAGATGAATAAAAGTTCCATTCAATCCTTTCTTATTTGAGACTTTGCTTAGTGATCTATCCTTGTAATTGTGTGCAAGTTATATAATAAAGTTGAGTTTGAGTTTTTGCTGTCTTTATTTCCATGTTGCAAATGAAAGAAAAGAAATAAAGAAAGAAAAAGAGAAACACTGGTACGCGTCGGTCCTAAACAAACGGTTTTAACCCCTTTCTGCGACAGCATTTGGAACCGTCGCCAAGTGAGTGTTGGCGATAGGGGGGTCCTTCCCACACGACCCAGAAACCGTCGGGGATTGGGAGCCTTGATGCATACAGTTGTCCCTATATAATCGTTTCCGATATCTTGAATATCCCAAACGCTTCATCCTTGCTACTTGTTTGTGCCCGCATTGCCATCGCAGTCGGAGTTTTGCGGTTTTACCTAAAACCAGGCAGATTCTAGGCACGGGGGCTTTCCAGCAGATTCTAGGCAGATTCCAGCACAGGAGATTTACGATGCCTAGCACATCACAAACAGTTCATGATTATAAACCGTGTATGATAGGTAGACAATCACACACATTTATTTTTCCCGCACCGTATGTGATAGTGTCTGACATCACACATGCTTTGCAAACAGCAACTGTGTGCATGCTTGCACACGTTTCCTCTGTGTGAACCGTCTCGGATTATGGTGTATATCGCAAACGTTTGTGTTTTACCAACCGTGTGTGCTGTAATGACCTGCACAACGTAATTTCACCCTAATTTAACTGCTGCTATTTAAATTTGTACCTAATTTAACCTTGAAAGTAGGCTATAGCTTTATTCATATCCATCAGGTTCAAACAGCCAATGCATTATTCGATTCACATGTACATATGTTTAAGAATTACAGAAGCACCAAATAAAGAATGATGTACCAAGGTTCTATACTTGTACTATTACAGATGGTAAAGAAAGAGGCGACATACATTCCAGTTGCTGAACAAGGTGAAGCAGAATGGCCCTATTGTGCTCTCCTGGATGCAGAAGGCATGCAGGACTCTAGTTCATCCCCTTGTGATGGCCGGCCGCCAATCATGTAGTTTGAGAGGTAATATTGAGTAAACTACTTCAGGATCCACTGCAAAAGAAAAGAGATTCATATATTGTCATCTAACACAACTCATTACGGACAGTAAAAAGAAGGCTACATGGTTCTTATTTACCATCCTGCAGTTCACTGTTGTCTTGCATAAAGTGTAAACAAATAGTTCGATTGACATCTTTTGACCCATTTTAGTAACAATCTTTATTAGTTTCCTCACTTGATGCTGGTTCATGAATATCTCATTGCCCCATACGTAGAAAGGGTCGAAGTGTGGATCTTTGGCAATGATATATGTACCTAAAAGCACCAAGTTAATATTAGAAGCTAAACAACAATTGAAAAATGATGTAGTACAACACTCCATCCATCCCATTATATAAGATTTTATTACATGTGTATCTAGAAATCATCAGAACATTAAGGTAACACTCTTCCTTGTTGCTATGTAGCCTGGTATTGCATATTTAGTCTTTTAGTACAATGCGTGTTGCTAAACAACAACTGAAAAACGAAAAGGCATGTTAACTGCAATATCCTTAACAACAACCAAATATCGTAATTCATAGTGGTATTGTTGAAACTGTTATTGATGAAATTGAACTGCACGGCAAATAGTTGCACATATAGAGCATCACATTGTTAAGAACTGAAATAAACAAGTCATAAGGACATCTCTAGGCGATCCTTAAAAAGATAAAGGACTAAAACCCTTAGTGGATATATATATATACTCCAGCAATTTTTGGCCTTTTCTAGTCGATCCCCTAAACTTAAGGTTGTAAACTTCAATTTGATCAAGTTCAAAGCAGGTTCAACCAAAAGTAGCATGCATTCAAACATAAACATAGATAGTTTTGCATAACCGAACATAAAATATAAATTTAAACTAAGCTAAACTACTTTCGGTTGAAGTAGAGGTCGAGCCAATCCTTCCTCGTCATGTACAGTGTGCTGTGTGCTGGGTCCGGGCCAGTACCGTCATCGGGGTCATTGGGGAAGGCACTCCTCCACTCGTCGACATCGATCTCCTCGTCCTCGGGGCCAACCTCGACACCCTTCACGCTGCCGTCACTGCCGTCGTCGACCTCGTCATCAGAGGAGAGCGCGATAACCTCGCCGCCCTTTGCACCGCCGTCCTCGCCGCCTTCGACCTCGTCATCAGAGGAGAGCACGATAACCTCGCTGCCCTCCACACCGGCAAAGATCGCCCGCTCCGCCTCCATGAGCTCTGGGTGTTGCTGGCGGAGCTCTTGCATGTAGGCCTCGTCGGCGGCCTCGGCCTCGAGACGCTCCCACGGCTCACGGTCCTCCCGCGCCATAGCCGAGCTCACCACCCCTGGCTCCGGCGGAACGAGGTGGACCGTACGTGTGCCAAAGGGGAAATTGAGCCTAGCCACCGCGCCGTGGTAACGGACCTACCAGCGGTCGTACTCCATGGCCATGAGCTCGGCCGTGTGGAAGCTACCGAGCCATCGACGGGTGTGGGTCTCTCGATCTGTAATCTCGGCGACCCATGTCTCCCACCGCCGCTGCCGGACCCCGAGGTAGGACTTCGTCGGCTGCCGGGTCCGGGGGAGGACGGGGAAGTCCTAGAACCGGCGTAGGGGCGCGGCGGCGGGCAGATTGGGGGACCGACGACGACGGATCGGGCCCGCGGAGGACGATGGGGACACCTCGGCAGCCACCTCGCCAGCATCGGGCGAAAAGGCCGCGATAAACCTCCTTTTGGCCATTGGCTACTCGAGCTCCCCGGCACACATGCAGAGGTTGAGGATGGAGGCGCCGGTGAGGGCGGCAACCTACCAATGGTTTCGAGGGTTGTGTGTGTCTGTGTGAGCGGAGATTGTGTTTGAGGAAATACTGCTGCAACTGAAAATTTTACTAGGCGGGAGTAACAAGGCGGGGCTACTGAAAATTTGGATCAAGGGCGAGCAAATATTTTTGAGATTGCAAGGGATGCAGAGGCGGGAGTAAAATGCCGGGGCTACTGAAAATTTGAATCAAGGGACTGAGGCAGAGCGGGAGTAACAGACATTGCACACGGTGCGCACATACTAATCATGTGCTATCAAGCATTAAAACCTTCCAGGCGGTAGATATTTTCAAGATTGCGAGGGATGCAAAGGAAGGAGTTTTGGGGGAGCGAGCTAGTGTGCTTGACACGCCGGCTGTGGACTTTAGCCGACGCACCTTCTCGCGTAAGCCATAGGCATACTATACACCGACGGTGCTCCAAGATATTTTGTACTACATCTCACATGGTTGGTGAGAATAAATGGTGTGGGATCTACTTGATTTGAATTACAAATTGGGGTCACAATGGCAATGGACGATGTTTGAATTGCTAAACGTTTTGTTTGCAGTGAACATGCAACTGTATGTGTGTCGTAAAAGAATTGGAATTATTCAGGGTTTGTTTGGACATTTCATTCATTAAACTGGTTTTCTAGCCATTTCAGGTGCACAATTCAAAATTAAACTACATGCACATGCTCCGGTGCATACAAATTGGTTGAAAAATCAAATCTGTGTCCTCCAGTGCATGCTTAGGTCCCATGGAAGAAATGGGAATGAATTTTTCGGGGTTCGTTTGGCCTTTTTTATACATTAACTGGGGTTTCTAGGCATTTTATGTGCATAATTCAAATTTGAACTACAAGCACATGCTCCAATGCACTAAAGTTGGTCGATAAATCACATGTGTGTCCTTGGGTGAATTTCTAGGTCCCATGCAAGAGATGGGAGTTAATTTCAAACACCAGGGCACTGTTGATTGCCGGCAAAACGTTGAGATACCTGGTTTTTAAATTATAGTAAATCCAAAACTCGTCTGAAATTCATGAAACTTGGCATGCTATCATGGAGCGGCATCAACATGCCGTGGTGAAGAGTTTTTCCCATTTGGGGCGGGTTTGGGTATAAGCTTCTCACAAACCAGAGCTTCTCGCAACAAGCATGATGGTTTTGATAGGGAACATACCACCTTTGGGGACGGGATGATATCCGTTTCCTCTTATTGCTTTCAAAAAATTTCTAGTGTCAACATAGAACAACATGAGTGTTGTGTTCAATCTTGTAATTTTTCAGGGTTCGTTTGGCCTTTTTAATACATTAGCTAGGTTTTCTAGGCAGTTTATGTGCATAATTCAAATTTGAACTACAAGCACATGCTCCAATGCACCAAAGTTGGTTGAAAAATAACATGTGTGTCCTTGGGTGAATTTCTAGGTCCCATGCAAGAGATGGAAATGAAATTCAAACACCATGGCACTGTTGATTGCCGGCAAAACGTTGAGATGCCTGGTTTTTAAATTCTAGTAAATCCAAAACTCGTCTGAAATTCATGAAACTTGGCATGCTATCATGGAGCGGATGAACATGCTGTGGTGAAAATTTTGTCCCATTTGGGGAAGGTTCGGGCATATGCTTCTCACAAACCAGAGCTTCTCACAACAAGCATGATGGTTTCGATAGGGAAAGTACCACCTTTGGTGACGAGACGATATCCGTTGCCTCTTATTGCTTTCAAAAAATTATAGTCTCAACATAGAACAACATGAGTGTTGTGTTCAATCTTGGAATTTTTTGGGGTTCGTTTGGCCTTTTTATACATTAACTGGGTTTTCTAGGCATTTTATGTCCATAATTCAAATTTGAACTACAAGCACATGTTCCAATGCACTAAGGTTGGTTGAGAAAACACATATGTGTCCTTGGGTGAATTTGTAGGTCCCATGCAAGAGATGGGAATGAAATTCAAACACCAGGGCATTGTTGATTGCCGGTAAAACGTTGAGATGCCTGGTTTTTAAATTCTAGTAAATCCAAAACTTGTCTGAAATTCATGAAACTTGGCATGCTATCATGGAGCGACATCAACATGCCGTGTTAAAAAATTTGTCCCATTTGGGGCAGGTTCGGGTATATGCTTCTCACAAACCAGAGCTTCTCACAACAAGCATGATGGTTTCGGTAGGGAACGTCCCACCTTTGGGGACCAAACAATATCCACTGCCTCTTATTGCTTTCAAAATATTTCTCGTGTCAACATAGAACAACAGGAGTGTTGTGTCAATTTTTGGGATTTTTCGGGGTTCGTTTGGACATTTTTATGCATTAACTCGGTTTTCTAGGCATTTTATGTGCATAATTCATATTTTAACTACAAGCACATGCTCCAATGCACCAAAGTTGGTTGAAAAATCACATGTGTGTCCTTGGGTGAATTTCTTGGTCCCATGCAAGAGATGGGAATGAAATTCAAACACCATGTCACTGTTGATTGCCGGCAAAATGTTGAGATGCCTGGTTTGCATATTCTAGTAAATCCAAAACTCGTCTGAAATTCATGAAACTTGGCATGCTATCATGGAGCGGCATCAACTTGCCGTGGTGAAAATTTTGCCCCATTTTGGGCAGGTTTGGGTATAAGCTTCTCACAAATCAGAGCTTCTCACAACAAGCATGATGGTTTCAATAGGGAACGTACCACCTTTGGTGACGGGACGATATCCGTTGCCTCTTATTGCTTTCAAAAAATTTCTTGTGTCAACATAGAACAACATGAGTGTTGTGTCAATTTTTGGGATTTTTCGGGGTTCGTTTGGACATTTTTATGCATCAACTGAGTTTTCAATGCATTTATGTGCATAATTCAAATTTGAACTACATGCACATGCTCCAGTGCATATAAATTGGTTGAAAAAAAATCAAATTTGTGTCCTTGGGTGCATGCTTAGGTCCCATGCAAGAAATGGGAATGAATTTCAAACACCAGGGCACCGTTGATTGCCGGCAAAACATTGAGATGCCTCGTTTTTAAATTCTAGTAAATCCAAAACTCGTCTGAAATTCATGAAACTTGACATGCTATCATGGAGCGGCATCAACATGCCGTGTTAAAAAATTTGCCCCGTTTGGGGCAGGTTCGGGTATATGCTTCTCACAAACCAGAGCTTCTCACAACAAGCATGAATGTTTCGGTAGGGAACATCCCACCTTTGGGGATGAAACAATATCCATTGCCTCTTATTGCTTTCAAAAAAATTCTCGGGTCAACATAGAACAACAATAGTGTTGTGTCAATTTTTCGGATTTTTCAGGGTTCGTTTGGACATTTGTATGCATTAACTGTGTTCTCAATGCATTTATGTGCATAATTCAAATTTGAACTACATGCACATGCTCCAGCGCATATAAATTGGTTGAAAAATCAAATATGTGTCCTTGGGTGCATGCTTAGGTCACCTGGAAGAAATGGGAATGAATTTCAAACACCAGGGCACCGTTGATTGCCGGCAAAACATTGAGATGCCTTGTTTTTACATTCTAGTAAATCCAAAACTCGTCTGAAATTCATGAAACTTGGCATTCTTTCATGGAGCGGCATCAACATGCCGTGGTAAAATTTTTGTCTCGTTTGGGGCAGGTTTGGGTATATGCTTCTCACAAACCAGAGCTTCTCACAACAAGCATCATGGTTTTGGTAGGGAACGTCCCACCTTTCGGGACGAAACCATATCCACTGCCTGTTATTGCTTCCAAAATGTTTCTTGTGTCAACATAGAACAACAAGAGTGTTGTGTCAATTTTTGTGATTTTTTGGGGTTCTTTTGGAAATTTTTATGCATTAACTGAGTTTTCAATGAATTTATGTGCATAATTCAAATTTGAACTACATGCACATGCTCTAGTGCATATAAATTGGTTGAAAAATCAAATATGTGTCCTTGGGTGCATGCTTAGCTCCCATGCAAGACATGTGAATGAATTTCAAACACCAGGGCACCGTTGATTGCCAACAAAACATTGAGATGCCTGGTTTTTAAATTCTAGTAAATCGAAAACTCGTGTGAAATTCATGAAACTTGGCATGCTATCATGGAATGGCACCCGACATGATGTGGTATTTTTCGTGTCCATTTTGAGAGAAGGCGCACTCGAATAATGACAGCCAACAAAGGCATTTTGAAAAAATAGCTGCCACTTTAATATCTCAAACATTTGTATAATTCAAACCGTGTGCGTTCTGTTAACCATTCACGTGACGCCATGTGTTTTGGTTTTAATGGCTGTAGGAGGGGCCGTGTGGACAACTGCTTGACCTTGACTTAATGGGAGGCGTGCGTGCGCAGTCCGGTGCGCAGGCTAACCGAGAGGCGTGCAAGCTGTCCTCCAATGCGCAGGCTCACCGGGAAGCGTGCGAGTTGTACGCTGCGCAGGCTCACTGGGAAAGGAGCCCTTTGACTTCCATGGTCGCCCGCCTTCCTCTCCATTAATGGCGCCCGAGCCGCTGTTTAATACGGGTGGCCTTACCGTTCGCCTCGGATTCCCCTCCCCCCGCAGACCTCCACCGCCATGGCGCAGAATGATCATCTGCCACTAGTATTCACGTTTGGTGAAGTCGACACTGAGTCAGAGGAGATAAAAATAAGGAGGAATGGGGCCTCATGTACATGGCCTAGAACGAGCTGGCAGCGGCGGTTGCTGCCCCCGCTCCCGTCCTAGCTCCCATCCCCGCGCCCGCGCCAATGACCATCCCCATAGGATGACGGGATGGTCGCCCAGCACTATCGCAGAGCTGGAAGCCGCGGGCGTCAGCGAGGTCTCGCGGACCCGCGCGAGCTAGTGTACATGCCAGCGCCAGCGCCCGTGCCCGTGTGTGCCCCTCCACCCATCGTGGCTCCGGCCCCCGTGCGTTTGGCTGCACCCGCTGCGTCCGTGCGCGCCCCTCCACCCACCGCGGCGCCGGTCCCCGTGCGTTTGGCTACACCTGTCACGCCCATGCCCGTGCACGTGCGCCCCCCCTTCAGCGGCATGGGACGCTGCCGTCGACCGCTACCTCTCAGCGGCGCCAGTTGTCGTCCTCCCGCGCCCCGCCCGTCGATCGCCCGACGACATGATTTTTGATTTACAAGTGAAGAACATTTTGTGCTACCTTGAAGACCTCAACAATGGCGTCCCGGAGGACGACAACGACAACTACGACGTGACACGCCGCCTCTGCCGCCACCGGAAATAGTTTTTTTGGGGTTTAATACTGTATCTCAAATTCTCAATCATATGATTATAAATTCGCTGTGTGACTGAATGAAAGATATGGTTTGAACGAACTTGCGTTTTTCTCTCTTAATGTACAGACTTATCAAACGATTTTCTTTTGAAAAAGCGTCAACGGTATTTAAATATAAAACACTCATCGCAAACGTTTTAGTTAGAACACCCGTATGCAAACCGACATCTTTTTTTTTGACTGAAAGACTATAAGGGAACCCCCTACAGTATAATTGGTGCAACAAACCCAAATTGCAAGTACCATGCCTTGAACCTGGGTGGGTGGGAAGGCATCAGCCCCTTCCCACCACTAGGCCATGCCTTAGTCTGCGCAAACCGACAGCTTCCCTAGGAAGCCAAGGGAAAATGTGCCGAGCAGGATTTCTGCATCCCTTCAATGCAAACAGTTGTTTTGCATGACCCGTGTGCAACCACGTACAAACAATTGGGTAAGATTTGCATATCTGTCATTTTGGGTATGTTGCCATTTCTCAAACTGGAAAGATTGACATTTGTTTATCTAGTAACATTGCCATTTGTCAACCTTGTAACACTGCGATTTGTCAAAATATGCTGCTACAAATCACTAGCACTATCTAATTTTTGCAACTAAAATCACTAGCACTGTTCATATGGACACCACTAACAGGCGTGAGTTCATGCATGCATATGCAAATGTACCATTGATTACATACAACAAGTAATCAACCCACAACAACAACGAGGATACGCGTTGGATTATAGATCATTTCCAACAAAACATTCTAGTAAAGTATTTCTGACACAACAAATAACAAAGAGATGAAATGAACTTCAGCTCAACCACTCGTCGGTGTTGGAAACACTTGCTTTGAACCAGAAGTGATTCTCTAGGAAGGGCCAGCTACTGTCAATCTCGAGACCAACGCAAGACTGATCATCGAGGCTAAAGCAGCCTATGTCAGGACCCATATTGGGACGGTAGGGAAGCATAGTAATGTCCGAGGTTGTAATGTTGCTTCTCATAAATGGTAGTAACGTTGTGTAAACAGCAGCCGGATCGCCTTCCACCATCATTGGATAGTTTTGTTCAAGGAAGAGTGAGTTTCCTCCAAGACTTTCAATACTGAACTAGGGAGAAGGTGTTGGCGCTAGTACACTAGTATCCATCCCGAATACCCTGCAACGGATGTTGGAATAGGTCCAGAGAGTGCGACCATACGGGAAAACACTTGCTTCCTTAGTAACATCAGTAGTGCCCCGTATACAAACAAGAAGAGGTGATCCATCAGAATAAGTTGCCAGGCGCCACTGAGTATATGGGTCCTGCTCGTCCTCATGCTCGTGAATAAAATTTTCAAGTATAGGTGGTGGAATGTTCATAGGACCTTGGAAACACAAGAAGGTTAATTAGTAAAGGGAAACTAGCTAACCTGCATGCATGTGGATGAAACAATTATAATTACGGTGGAAGACAAACGTACCAAAATCATAAGGATTCCATGCAAAAACAGTGCTACGAGTTGTGGCAGCAAACACAAGACCCTCGTATTGAATTGCATCACAATACTTATCCGTGTATAGAAACTGATTTTTGAGCAATATCCATCGAGTCGAACCATGAAGGACGGCAGCAAGCTTGTCGAAGATAGCGACAACATAAGCATTCCTAGAATCCCAAGAGCGGTTGGGAACTCGACAAATTGCTATCTTCCGTAGACGACAGTCAGCATGATCGTATTTGAACTCACGTAGAATACCGGTGTACTCAACCTCTGGGCAGTGGTCTGAGATTTTCCGAAGTGGAATAGATGACGAGTGTACACATTCACAAGTTCCAACTCGCAGTTGTACCCGATATAAACAACCCAATCTCCATTTGCGCCTGCCGAAGCCTTGCACTCAAGCTATGGCATCTTAACATCATGCGTATCATTATCAAGGGGCATCAACTTACACAAGGCGAGGCTTCCCTCATCCCCGCGTCAGTCAGCAGGGTCACGACGAAGAAGATAGGGGAGATCAAACCGCTCCTGGACCCTTGGGTTCCTTGTAATGATGTTATTAGTTGAGTCGAGAATGGTCTTGAACGAACCTACCATGCTAGCCAAGGTGATGACATCGTACTGATTAATGAGTTCCGCCACCACGTCATCATTCAGATCGGGGCAAGAATAACGGGGTCGTTTTCGGCTTGTTCCCTCCATGGAGAAGATGATCAAACAATGGCAGAAGGAAGGGTGAAGGCAAATGGAGGAGGGAGGAAGAGCTAGCATGTTACAGCAGTTCCAAATCAAGAGGGAAAGTCGAAGAGTCGGTGGACGGTTTCCATGGTACACGAAGAGGCGCCTGGGGAGCGAACGGTTGCCACAGAGGTCACACACTAACGATAAGGGCTGAGTGAACCGCATGCAATCCCATGGCACAACACACACGTCTTGTTAAGTTGAATCATTGCTATTCTCTTGTGTCAACGCAAACAGTTCATCCGAGTGAACCGCATGCCGTATACCGCACACACCTTGATCTGGCTGACCGTTTCTTTTGTGTTGCCTAATCACAAACGGTTCATCCGAGTGAATCGTATGCTGTATATCGCACACACCTTCATCTGGCTGCCCATTTATTTTTTGTTGCCTAATCACAAACAGTTCATTCGAGTGAACCGTATGCTGTGTATTGCACACACCTTCATCTAGCTGCTCTCCTCATCGCAAACAGTTAATTGAACTGAACCGTATGCCCTTCATCGCACACGCAACTAAAATCTGAACCATGTTTGATGCATCCTCCATCGCAAACATTTTCACCTTTTTGACGGTTTTCATACACCACCGTTTGCGATTATTGCATCGCACACAGTTTCTCGAAGGGTCTTCTGACCGTAGTGTCGTGTTAGCAGCATCCTACAGTAGTGAAAAGAAATAAATGAAAGGAAAGAAATAAATCAATAAGATTATATACTAATCCTATGGTAGGTGATGTCACCACATAAGGAAAAGTATAAGTAGAAAATTTTATTAGAGATTGATAAACATAGCACTAGTCAATGATGCAACTCATGGAAGAATTAATAAGGGAAGAGAAGGTTCACATATAAATATACTATCCTAGAAATCTTTTGTGATTGTGAGCCCTCATCAAAATATTTTATGCCAAAATTGTTGACGTTGGATAAGGAAGACAACTTAATGATTTATGTATGTTTATATTCACATAGAAGTCATATTGTCATAGATCCTTCAACATGTGGTGCTTGCCCCCTATCTTTGCTATCCAAAAATTCCGCACTAAGTAGAGATACTACTTGTGCATCCAAAAACCCTTAAACCCAAATCTTATTTCCAACTGTCCACCATACCTATCTAGGGATTGAGCAAGATCCCTCAAGTAAGTTGTCATCGGTGCAAAAAGGCAATAAAAATTGCTTCTAAAAGTGTGAGATCATTTAGTGTAAGAGAAAATTGAGTGTTGCACGAACTTGTGATGGTGAAGAATAAAAGTGACAGACTGCATAATAAAGGTCGCTATCACAAGGGGCAATGTAACGTGACGTTATTTTGCACTAAGGGTTTGAGCATACAAACAAATAAGCACATCACAACCTCTGCTTCCCTCTGCGAAGGGCCTATCTTTTACATTTATGTATTTACTTTTATGCAAAGAGTCAAAGTTTTCCTTCTATTCCTTTTATTTTCTCCTTTGGCAAGCATCATGTGGTGAGGAAAGATCTAGGCACATATGTCCAGTTGGATATAGATAGCATGAGTTATTATTATTGACATCACCCTTGAGGTGAGTATGTTGGGAGGAGATAATATAAGCCCCTATCTTTCTATGTGTGTGGTTGAAACGTTTTGTTCATGGGTACAAGGTGAGTGTTAGCAATCATAGAAGACTATATGATGGTTGAATATGTGGAATTGCCTAAAGGCTCTGACACGTGACCCTTCCTGAAAAAATAATGAATTGTAGTTGCAAAGTTGACTGGGAACATAGTTTGTTGGTTTCTAATAGATTTTTTGCTTTATACTTCGATTGTGTGATGAACTATTACTTATTCATGAGAAGTATATGATAAAAGTCCTATGTTTACTTTTGTTGCCGTTATAATGATCAACATGATGCTTCTATGTCTGTATTTTGTTTTTATCGACACCCCTCTCTTTCTCTCTCTCTCAAAGCATGTGGACATGTTTCTCGATTTCGGTTTTCGCTTAAGGACAAGCGAGGTCTAAGCTTGGGGGAGTTGATACGTCCATTTTGCATCATGTTTTCTTACTGTTGTTTATAATGTTTTTACCCATAATAATCACTACTGCAGGATGCTGCTAACGCGACACTACGATCAGAGACCCTTTGACGAAACTGTGTGCGATGCCATAATCGCAAACGGTGGTGTAAAATAACTGTAAAAAGGTGCAAAATGTTTGTGATGGAGGATGCATCAAACACGGTTTAGATTTTAGTTGCGTGTGTGATGCAGGGCATGCGGTTCAGCTCAATTAACCGTTTGTGATGAGGAGGAACAAAAGAAACGGGCAGCCAGATGAAGGTGTGTGCGGTGTACATCATACGGTTCACTCGGATGAACTGTTTGCGATTAGGCAATAGAAAAGAAACGGTCAGCCAAATCAAAGGTGTGTGCGATATATGCCATGCGGTTCACTCAGATGAACTGTTTGCACTGAGATATGAGAACAGAAATGGTTCAAATGAACATGATGTGTGTGATACGAGGCAAACAGGTCTGTAATCGAAAATGTGTGCGAGGACCGATAACAAGACAGACGATTACTGCTAACAAGCCGTGTGCGTTGTGAGCAAACAATTGTTGGTATACAATTGTGAGTGATTCTTAAAAACATCACCGACAGGTTCCATTGTTTAGTCCGCGTGCGATATGATTTTCTTTGTCCGCACAACATCTACGCTCTGTCTACAAAGCATCAACATATATACTTAAAAGGATAGCATTGCATATCCAAATTAAGCATACAATTACACAAGTGACTACACACATAACATTTCCACACACCAAAGAAAGCAATTACATGCATACTAAAGTAGGAGAAATGAGGATGTAATCATCTACTTATTGTTGCAACGATGCTTGCCATTGCTCTTCTTCCAGCTAGATCCCTGGCCGTTTTGGGGACGGAGAGACTTCCTCATGTCAACGATCCGTCTATACATGTCGTAGCTCGTGTATGCCTCCTTCCACAACGTGAGCTTTGTCGAGTTTCTCCATCCAGGCCGAGTGCCAGGCATGCTTGTCCTTGTTGCATGAATCCTTCATGTCTCTGTAGTAGGGGTCAATGATGGCCTCGGCGAGGTGAACCAGTGAGTCCTTATCATGATCTTTGCTGCCCCTGATCTTGTATCGGCCCTGGATGTCGACAAGATTCTGGCAGGCAATGCCCGAATTCTCGAGCGCCTTTACATCGTTGGTGATGTCCACCATAGCAAACATGTAGTGGGGGCTGTTGACAAACCTGGCGAAACGCTCGCAAGGCCTTGTGGCCAGGCAGTAGTGGTAGACGAGGACGTTGTGGCGCACACACATCTGGGCGACGGCGACCTTGGGACGAGACCCGACACGAGCGCGGGTGTACTCAAGGTCGAACCCGACCACCTTGTACTTCTCCTCAGCAAGCAACAACTTCATGATGTGGATGGAGTGCTCCGCCCAGTCCGGGTCGTTGGCGTACACCACCGAGAGGTCCATGAACCTTCTGTGGGTTTCCACCCCGGCACACATGGCGAACTGCTGCTCATCGTCGGCAGCCGCTCGGAGCGCCATTGGAGCCGCATAGGATGCCCTTTAATAATTTCTCATGGTGGGTGTGCTTCTTGCAATGGTGGGGCGCGATCGAAAGGTTGAAGAGACACAAGGGTAGGTTAAATGGCCGCTGTAATAAATGGGGGTTAGCCGGCCTGTAATCGTCACGTCTTGTCACGACGTCCATAGCAAAGGATTCTAGAATCTAGTGCACGCTTGACAACACCGCACCCCAGGCGTGGGCTCGAAGATGCGCCAAATGTATCATCGGTGAGCCTGTTCCCGCGCTATCGCGCTGTTTACTGCGCAAGCTTCTCGCCTGGCTAGTTTGGCCACGCATCGGCTTGAAGAGGGACAAATCATGGGCGTTTATTGGCAAAAAGCTTTGTAAAAATGAAGTGTGTGGAATGACATCAGTCATAAGTTTACCCTTGGGTGATGAGGTCAAAGTTACACAGAAGGGTGATGATGGGCACTCGAGTGCGATAATTAATTCCGCGCTCTACAGTGCACACGGTGGAAGAAACCAACTGTGTGCAACAATGTCGAAGATCGCAGTCGAGTTAGCTATACAGATCGTGTGCGCTGTGAGATCGACAAGGTAAACTGATTCGAGAATGGTTAATAAAATCTAAGACCTTTGCGTATTAAGGTCAAAATAGTGCTAGCAATATACGAGTCTCATACGATGCCATTTCAACGATTGTACCACAAAATCTCGAAATGTTACAAGGTTCAAATTCCAGAGTTATATGGCTCAAATTCGAAGATTACAAGGTTCAAACTAATATTAGAAATGAAACTCAGCTCATCGGCTGCAAACGCTCACGCTGATGTGGTGAACATGGATATCAGAAAGGTTCAAACTAATATCACTGCTTCTAAGTTTGGCTTCGAAACCTCACAATTTTTGCAAAGGGGTCAGCCATTGAGAAGTCATGTATGGGGTTGACCCGATGACTTCCGAGTACTCTGTCATCTGAAGTTCCAAAATGAAATTCAACATATTTGGAGCCTACTCCATTCTGCCACAGGCGCCGGCACTGATCAACAGACCATTCATTTTTGCGAAATAAATGTAGGGCAAAGCTCATTTCCTTCAGCACCCTTGCTCTGAGAACAAAGAACCTGGTGAATATAATCTCCGGTAAGGTCCCTCGGTAGGAGTTGAAAGTAATTTCTGAGAGATGCAGATCTAGGTATTCGACGAGATTGTTATATTGTATCACATTATCCACCATTGGGCCTAATCCTATCTGCAAAAGAAGAAAACGTGTTAGTGCCTACATGCAGTTTTAAACATTACTACAGGCCTAGCTATTTGGTTTGCAGGATTTGTAAAATGCACTAACATGGACATTTGATTACATTCTAGAAAAATGTAGCCTTCTTCACAAGAGGTTGGAGTGGATGAGAAGTTCCCTAAGAAAACTAGTACAGATGAATCCAAGGAGAAATGCTTATTGATTGTGACCATATGGATCAAGCAACCAATATGGGGGGGGGCATGTATGTACCGAAATCCTCCAAAAGAACCTTCAGAAATCGTAGTACATTGTCATTGTAAACTTGGAAAAAGGTGTCACAAATTGAACTCCCTTATGGTTAACATTTAACAGGAAAGGAACATCACCTCGATATATAGCTTCTCCAGGCACTAAAAGCATCTCAGGAAACTGACAACTTGCTTTTCGTGCCTGGAGAAGCTATATATCGAGGTGATGTGGGATGAAGTTGGAGACCGTTAGTTGTTTGTACCAGATTTGATTAAGGAGTCTGAAGAGAAGCTTGAACTGATACGAGATAGACTGAAAGTAGCTCAGTCCCGATAGAAGAGTTATGCAGATTCAAAACACAAGGAGGTAGTCTATGAAATCGGAGACAGAGCATATCTACGAGTGTCACCTCTACGAGGAGTTAAACGTTTTGGAGTTAAGGGAAAGTTAGCCCCTAGATTTGTTGGGCCGTACCGTGTTTTGGAACGCATGGGAGAGGTAGCCTACAAGTTGGAATTACTCGAAGGACTGTCAGGTGTACATGATGTGTTTCGCGTTTCCCAGTTGAAGAAGTGCCATGCTGAGATGGCCGATATCCCTCTAAGAGATATGGTGCCCCTGGAAGCAATTCAGTTGGATAGTGATTTGACATATGAGGAGAAAACTGTAAAGATTCTCGAGTTTGCCAGCCGAGTTACTCACAGCAAGGTTATCAAGTTTTGCGAAGTCCAGTGGAGCCACCATACCGAGGATGAAGCCACCTGGGAACGAGAGGATGATCTACACAAGGACCATCCACACCTATTTTCTAGCCAACCCAAATCTCGAGGACGAGATTCATCTTAAGGGGGGTAGGTTTGTAACATCCCTAATTTTCAATTTGGAATGTTATACATAGGTCATCCATGCATATCATATTTTATTGCATTTTTGCTTAGCGATCCTCGAAATTCTAAGCAACTCAAGGACCCACGGAGAGAGTTGGGGATTTCGTTATTTTCATATTTGAGTTTTTCTCAAATTTTGAAAAGAGGATCATTTGGTTTTAATTATTTTTCCCCTCCGAAAATATTTCATAATAAAATATAGGAGAGGAGATAATATGACTTCTCCAAAATAAATGAAATATTAGAGGAAAAATATTAAAATCAAATAAGTTGTTTTATTTGGATTTTGTTGCAATTTTATTTGAATTAGGAAAAAATGCATTTTTCAAAATTGCATTAGAGGTCTAAATAAATGTTCACTTTGTCCGCAATATTATTAGAGGACCGCGAAAATTTATTTCATGATTTTTGGAGTCCATTTAGTATTTCTTTTATTTTTTTCTTCGGCAGGATTTATTTAAAAAAAAGAGTAACCGACCTACCGGGCCGTGTCCAACCAGGACACTTGACCCGGCCGGCCTTATAAGCCGAGCCCGCGTAGCCCCGAGGCCAGCCCAAGCCACGCCCCTTCCCTAACTCTAAGCCGCCGCCCGCTGCCGCCGTATCGCCGTGCCGCACCTCCGTCGCCGCTGCCGCACGCTGCCGACCTCGCCGAGGTAGCCGCCGCCGCCGGTTTTCGCGAGAAAACCGTTCGGTTTTTTAAACCCTAGTTCATTTTTTTAGATCAGTTTCTTTTCGGTTTTTCTCAGTTTAGTTAAATCGTGGACGTTCGTCCGTACGTTCGTTTTAACGAACGCTGTTCATCCGTTAGTCGCAGACAGCGAACATTGGTTCGTTAGCTTGTTCGTCAGTTTTCTTTTTCTAGGGTTTTTCCGCGATTATTTTCGATTGCGATTTCTGCCCTAATCTTCTTTCTAGTATATCTTTTCGCTCGTTTATCCGAATCAGGTGAAACAAGCGCCTAGATCTTCGTCTCGAAGCCCTCTTCCCATTTAACCAACTTGTCGTGGAATGGTCACGGTGGATGTCCTAGTGTGAGGACTTAGTCGTGAGGCTAGCACATCTATGTGGTAGCTTGAGAGGGGTTGAGCGGAATCGAGAGAGGCAATGCAAGACAAGGATTTATACAGCTCCGGGCGCCGGGAAACGTCATCCGATAACAACCCTACATGTTGTTTGTGGCTAAGTCTCATTATCATCACGAGGGAGTCGCCGTAAACTGGCTCTCCCAGTTATGTCTAGCCCTAAGATTTTTTTTCTCTCTCCCCTTGGGGTGCCCTGCCCCTCCTTATATATGTTGAAGGGGCGGGTTACATGTAGAGTCCAACTTGGATTAAGACTTAAACTATTCTGACTTCTCTTCATGGGTTCTTAACGTCTTGGGCTTCATAACGTCTTGGGCTTCATAACGTCTCGGGCTTCATAACCCCAGGCGACTCTATCTGTCGAGTTATGACTGTCAACCAGTTATCATTGTCTGTCGGGTTATGACTGTCTGCCGGTTTATGATGGTCTACTGGGTTATGACTTCCTGTTGGTTTATGATCTGACTTAACATCTGTTGGGTTATCATCTGACTTAACACCTGCCGGGTTATCATCTAACTTAACACCTGCCGGGTTATCATCTGACTTAACACCTGTCGGGTTATCATCTGACTTAACACCTGTCGGGTTATCATCTGACTTAACACCTGCCGGTTTACCAGGTCCCAGCCGGGTTATAACTCCAGCCAGGTCATACCGCGGGGTATATCCCCGATATTAGCCCCCAGTTTAATTTGGATTTATCCATGTTAAACTGATCCCGATCATCCTTATGTCCTTGTCATTTCCTTCTTCTAGAAAATTCGGGTCAATAGGCCAGCTTCATAATCAATTTGCTGACATTGGTTTGTCACAGAAAAATATTATGAAGAATAATTCATTTGGCTCAGCTCCCAATGCTTAACAAAAATATCGGTCCTTGAAATACTCATCTGATCTTCAGTCGGTTTAAGGATGTAGAACTTGCCGGTTTATCATTGCCAAGATTGCCGGTTTATAAATATTGATAGCACCGGGTCATAATTGTAATTAACATCAGGCTTGAAAATATACCTCTTATATGCCTATCACTTGTATCCCCCAAGTCTTAAGAAGGTAACGTAGTAACAACTTAAGATTTGCTTCAATATGAATGTCACAAGCTTGAAGAAATCTAGGTTGTTCATCTCAATCACCAGTCAGAACTGAGTATTCCACATATGTAGCCCCCAAGTGTCGGGTTGTCATGCTTGCAGCAACCTGGGACTTGTTATTGCCTGATACTCATAAAAACTTCAACCAGTGTAGCCCCCAAGGGCCGGGTCATTATGCAATAATGAGCAGGGACTTTGTAAATATAATCATGTAAACTTTGAACAACAATGTGTATCTCCCAAGGGCCGGCTCAGTAAGATAATATTGAGCTGGGACTTGATATATACTTCAATGAAAATAACATCATATGATGTAACCCCCATCATGGGGCTTGAACCCATGTCCACAAGGTTAAGAGCCTTATGCTTTACCAACTGAGTAGTGGACCCTTCAATATAATGGATTAAAAGCTTTGAACCTTGAATTGTTGACAGGAGCAATTGGTAGCCCCCAAGGGCCGGCTTAGTACGATGTGATGAGTCGGGTCTTCAGTAAGGTGAGCAAATAATGACTTTGCATTAGCCCCCAAGTGTCATGGTGCATGCTTGAAGCGACATGAGACTTGTGTATTTGATGTAATCTCAACTTGAATAATGTATCCCCCAAGTGCCGGGTCGTAAGCCTGCAGTGACTCGGGACTATTCCTTCCATTGTAGAATAAATTATATCCATTGTGCTGAAGCGACTTTGAAAACCTCAATCATAATATTGGTTATTGATAAAAATCTAGCCGTGTTGGCTATTAAAGATTTGAATAATATAACCTGGTTTGAAAACCGATTCCTGCCATATAAACCGGTATATCCGTGCCCATATGATACATGCTAAGATGATGTAATGATGATGCAATGTATGACGCAATATATGATGATGTATGTGTATGCTCAAGAGGGTTTAAGCTATGGTTCAGATATGACCAGAGCCCCCAAGTAGTCATAATTGTGGCATTGCGCCGATCAAGAGGTGTAGCTATGGTTCGAATACAACCAAGCCCCCAAGTGATTTCCCTGGTGGCCTTATGCCTATCAAGAGGTGTAGCTATGGTTCGAATACGACCAAGCCCCCAAGTGATTTCCCTGGTGCCCTTATGCCTATCAAGAGGAGTGACTATGGTTCGAACATAGCCCCCAAGTGATATTGTGAGCTGTGCTCAAGGGATACCCATGTTTGAGCTGTGTTGTGCAGCAGACTCTCTTTGGCCCCTTATGATAATATTGGCTTGATAGCCGGATTACCGAAGTAACCAGAGTTGTGCTCTTATGATAATATTGGCTTGATAGCCGGATCAAGAGGTGTAGCTATGGTTCGAATACGACCAAGCTCCCAAATGATACTGTGAGCTGTGCTCAAGGAGCACCTATGTTTGAGCTGTGCTTTTGTAATAGACTCTCTTTGGTCCCTTTAATTTTTCCTGAGAACTCGAACTTGCGAGAGATTATTCTTTTTGAACTGGAAATTCTTAAACCGGCTACTGAGGGCTTCAAAGCTTTGTGGGAGATAGCTTTCCCTTGAGCCGGATTTTAAACCAAAATCCTTCTTTTTAAGCCGAAAATTGACGGCCTTTAAATTTTCACCAATATGGCGATTTAGGGTCGTGCATTAGATAACTTTGCAAGCCGGAGTAATTGCTCTTTTAAAGAAAGCAACATATAATATAAAAATATACTGGATGGATTTCACCTGATACGCCAGGCTAGTAGTTATTCACTTCAGAGTTGATCATCACCACGGTGAAGCTGAAATCAATCATGGCCGAGTCGGCCGTAGGAGTAGACAATTGATCCAGCCATGGCGTTGTAAGCCAGTGCGAACGAGCAAGTTGCCCTCCGTGTTGTAAGCCGGCGTGAATGCGTGAACCGGTTGCGTGGGTGGACGGGTGAGTCGTCCGTGGCCTGGAGGCCGCGGTGTATCGACGTAGTCCATACCGCAGGGATAGTGGCCTATGCGCCTGTTCGTCGGGCAATATGACACGCGCAGACGCCGACGCAGAGAAGCTAGCATGCACTCCGCCCGTGGCATGGCATCACTGTCATAGTGAACACTTATCCTGCATATGTAAAATATACATGCCAAAGTAATTTGTTCTCGAGCGAATTACCATATGCTGAGGAAATAAACAAAGTGAATAGCACCTGATGATTTTGGTTGACTGTGCAACCGGCGGGTAGTACCGTGTTATTTTGTCTTCACCTACCAATTGGTGGATTGATGCCATGTGCTAAGAGCAGCAGCATAGCTTCGTAATAACTCCTTGATATCTGAAGCGAGTAACCAGAGGTTTGATAGCAGCCTCGGGATTTGATTTGCATCACGCACACCGGCTCTCGCAGTAGGAAACGACAATTGAATAGCGGCGTACTCTGCGGGCTCGGTCTCGCCGGATTGTACTGGCTGTTTGATGGAATTCAACCCCACTCAGATAGGCAGATCGACCGGTCGCGTGTGATGACGCTCACAAAACCCTAGTTTCTTTTGATCTCCAAACTTCTCGACCGTGAAGGCCGATTCAAACTTTTTTTAATCTTGATTAATGAACTTGGAGTTGATGTAGATCTTGATTGGCTCTTCTTCACCAAAAAATTATGAACTTCTCGATCCCTGAGAAAAAATCCCTGCAAGAACTCAATAACACCGTGCGTGAGCCCCACGGTGGGCGCCAACTATCATGGAATTGTCACGGCAGATGTCCTAGTGTGAGGACTTAGTCGTGAGGCCAGCGCATCTATGTCGTAGCTTGAGAGGGGTTGAGCGGAATCGGGAGACGCAACACAAGACAAGGATTTAGACAGCTTCGGGCCCCGGGAAACATCATCCGGTAACAACCCTACATGCTGTTTGTGGCTAAGTCTCATTATCATCACGAGGGAGTCGCCGTAAACTAGCTCTCCCAGTTATGTCTAGCCCTAAGATTGTTTTTCTCTCTCCCCTTGGGGTGCCCTGCCCCTCCTTATATATGTTGAAGCGGCGGTTTACATGTAGAGTCCAACTTGGATTAAGACTTAAACTATTCTGACTTCTCTTCATGGGCTTCTTAACATCTTGGGCTTCATAACGTCTCGGGCTTCATAACCCTAGGCGACTCTATCTGCCGAGTTATGACTGTCAACCAGTTATTAGTGTCTGCCGGGTTATGACTGTCTGCCGGTTTATGACGGTCTGCCGATTTATGATGGTCTGCCGGGTTATGACTTCCTGCCGGTTTATGATCGGACTTAACATCTGTCGGGTTATCATCTGACTTAACACATGTCGGGTTATCATATGACTTAACACCTGCCGGGTTATCATCTGACTTAACACCTGCTAGTTTACCAGGTCACAGCCGGGTTATAACTCCGGCCAGTTCATACCATGGGGTATACCCCCGACACAACTTGAACAAGATTTTGGTACTGTAAAATTTGACTTTAGTCTAGATTAGTAATCAGATCTTGTTTCTTTCATGGTTTGAGTTTCGTTGCTCCGTTTGATTTGATTCTTTTTGCAAACCGGAGTTCTTCAGCTGAACTTTCTGGTTAGATCTTCTTATTTGAGTTTTCCCCGTGCATCTTTGCTTGATTGCTTATGTATGTTATTGTTTGTTTGCGACAGAACACCCGGAGTGCGAAGCGTGCTACTATGAGTCTCTAGGTTTTGTGGATCATCAGCAAGACAAGTAACACTTTGATCATACCCCTTTATCACCCAGTTTTTATGCATTAGTTTCAACCCTTACACATTGCATGAGTAGGATCTCTTAACATGTGGGTCTGGGAAGTAGATGATGAGGTAGAACCTATTACATGTTTTATTATCAAACCATGGGAGTTACTTCTACGTTATGCTTATATTGCTATGCTATGCTCGTAGACGTGGTTTGGGTTTGAGTGTATCCATGACAAATGTGAGTTGTTAATTAATGATTCAACTTAAGGTGGCAACTTTAATACACATTTGGGTGGATTGCTTGTGGGCACCTGGAGAATCCAGTGTTGTCCAAGGATATCCCGGAGTACCCGTGTGATCATCCTACGGTCCGCCACCCAGGCTCAAAGGGATCATAAGATTATTCATCCTAGAAACTTCCGTGTGCAGCCACAAGCCATTATGGGCTCTGGCATAGTTGAGTATGTTGTGTGACCTCTTTCAGTGGTGGGCTAGCAGATGTAGGGGAAATTAGGTGTAACGGTCCACCCAGAGTAAAAAGTTAATGCTTCTGAAAGACTATGTCTCGGTCATCCGTTTCTCAAACACCCTGTAGTGTGAGAAATCCAACGGAGGTGATCGAGTCTTGTGGGGAAAAGTGTGCAAACCTCTACAGAGTGTATAAACTAATCATGGTTAGCCGTGTCCCCGGTTATGCACATCTTGAGTATCTGGTACTTGAATTATTGATTTGATCTCATCACTCTAAATTACTTTGTTGGGTTGTTAATGACTACTTTAATTGGGACTCAGTTGGAGGAACCTTCTCAATGTTGTTTCAACTACCATGATAGTTAAAATAAAATATATTCCTTTGTTGTAGGAAAAAATTGGCTTTTCGCAAAACAATATAACCATAGAGCCTCCACCAGCCATATATGCATGTAGTGATAGCATTTATCTCTTCATCATTCTCTTGTGTTACTTTGCCAGCATATTCCATGTGCTGACCCGTTTTCGGGCTGCAACGTATCATGTTGCAGACTTTTCAGACGACGAGTAAGATGCCGCAGGTCGTTTGTCGTGCACTCAGCTATGCCGTTGGAGTTAATGGAATCACTTTATCTTCCAAGCCTTCTGCTGTTATCTTAAGTAGATGGCCTTAAGCCATATTTATTGCAATAAGTTCTCTTTTGAGACTTTCGATGTAATAAGTGTGTGATTGCTACTCTGTTATAAATCCTTCGAAGTACTGTGTGTGTCAGCATTACCGATCCATGGATGACACTGAAGCACAGAGACTTGACCGTCTGAGGCCGGGTCGCTACAAGATGGTATCAGAGCACACGCAGAATGTAGGACACGACCACTAAGATGAGCCATAGATCACTCTTCTCTACTCATTTCTTACTCTCCATTTTCTACTCTTTAGGATGGTGGACGCAAGGAACATGTTTACACAGCCGGATGAAGACACCCCGTTTGGACGACACTTGAAGGAAGTCACTAGGTACATTGGAATACCAAGCATCACCGGGACCTACACCGCCACTTTACCAGAAAAAGAGCGTTGGTTGATTCGAGTTCAAGTTCGAGGAAGGACATTCGCGCCAGTCACTAAACCCACTAGTCGTCAACCCGTGCATTCGCACGGGCTATTGATATTTCCACATTGGACGTGAAATATATTAAAAATATATAATGACTGAGACTTAGAAAAAATAACTTAAACCTAAATGAATGAAGATGACATTAGGGAAGGTATGTAAAAGATTGCTCCATATACAAATACAACACGATGGAACTATAGTTGCTTAAATCATTGCCATGTTACTGACTGATGACCCATATGAACCCAAAGCTTATCTTTGTATAATCATCGCCAGTATATTCTTAGAAATATATGACAATAAGGGGAGATATTGGGTATTGGTTTAGAATACTTTTTTTAAAATGGCTGAGACTTACAAATAATAAGTTAGTTAAACCTACATGATTAGACATCACATTAGGTAAGTAGCACGATCCACCATAGCTTTAACAACCAACACAATGGAATTTTATAAGGATGAATTTTTTGGCAGATTATCGATGATCTATGTTAATCCAATTTTTTTTCTATAAATTGTGTCAGCACATTCTTTAGGAATCGATAGTAATACGCGTTAATATTGGATACTGTTTTAGAATTTTTGCATATATTTATACCACTGTACTTGTCATATAGACCTATTCATGTTATTAATTTGTGTTGGATGGCATGCAAAACACGCACATATATAAAAATGATATAAAACGTTGTATGTTCCTTCTTGGACGCTACTTCCAACTATTACTGTATAAACAAATGAAGGGCAATCAGCTTGTGTAGTTGCATGCTTAATATGTACAACTTCAAAAAATGGGTTGTTCAAAATAAATGGTTAATATAAATATATAGCTGATTGCTCACATGCTAGCTCACGGGTCGCTATACTTACCTCAATCTTCAGCCTACATAGATGCCACGGTTGGCCATGGAGCATCTTACAAACATGTGATTTGCATGCCAAAATTAGCTTTTGCAGAAGTTTTACCTAACGGTGCAAGAGTGGCATCGTATACTTCTCTATCTTTCAAAACTAATTAAGAAAAAAAATAAACATTGCATATATAGATATTATCTGATAGAATTTGCTCACGTAACATATTTTCCATTAGTTTGTTTTATAGTCATGTGTTGGAAAACATAAAAAGTTACCAAGTCAATTTGGGACATGAAGATCAAGTGTAATTTGTTAATAGTACAGGTTCTCATTCTCAATTTAGTCGACTGAGAATCTAATGTTCCGTTTATTTTTATTGTGGATGGCAGAAATCCTCCTGAGTACGACGTGGTGAATTTGTACCTGCTGCATGTACGCAGAGATGAATACAGTATAACATTAAGCAATGGCTATGTATCAATCTACCCATACAGTACAGAGTACAGTTACGGCAATATAAATATGGAGACGGATTGATTAGATGACTCAACATGCATGTACTGTGTATACCAATTAATATACCACTCTGCTGTTTTCACGTGTGTGCGCCTGCAGCCGAGGAGAATCGACCAAGCCATCTTTGTGCACTTGCACATCTCACGGAAAATCAATTAAATGTTTAGCTCACCAGAGCGCAGGCATGTGAGCAGCGACAACAACTCCCGCGCAGGGTGCGTGCCCTCGGGGTACACAGTGCAGACAACCGCCGACTGGCCCGCAGCGTAGGACGCACGAGGATGGCCCCACCAGCACACCTGACATACATGCATCTCACCAGTAAGTAAACAGCAGAAGGCAGCGTGTGCCCTCGCAAAAAAAGAAGGCAGCATGTGGATGAGCGGACTATATCGTGGAGGAAAGGATTTGGAAAAGGAAGGCAATGGGGACGGGTGACATAATCTGGGCGTCCCTTCATGCAGTATGCAGAGCTGCGAGAAACCCTGTCCGCTGCCTCGGTCCATCAGACGGCCAGTCGGCATATTGCAGGGAGGCTATTGCGCAACGTACATGCCTATCGCTGTGAGATTGAATTTGTTATTGCTAACCTAGAGGTAGGGGACGATCGTGACCTAGAAGAAGGGAACTGTCATGAGATATTTGGAAAGGGGCACGGCTGCTTATAGTTTTACCATGCCAGGACTCTATACACGGGAGGTTAGATCTTTTTAGAATCAGGGTGGTTAGATCTTGATGTTTTTTTCTTTGGTTCTGGTGGCAATTTCTAACGGGTTAATCAACACCCTAATAACTTGGTGGGTGGTTAGATCTTGATGTTTTTTTTTCTTTGGTTCTGGTGGCAATTTCTAACGGGTTAATCAACACCGTAATAACTTGGTCCCACGCTAGATTAACGGCTCGTAAAATCTAATTAACGTAGGAATTTGTAGGAAGTCTAGAATTAGTATAGGTATAGATATAGATAGATATAGATAGATAGATATAGATAGAGTTTTCCTTTGATGCACCCACCTGGAGTCTAGGCAAGAGCATGGCAGCCCATATTGCCATAGGACACATCGGCGAAGTTTACCACAAGGAGCTTAAGGACACTATCTACTAGATATGTGGGCGCCGAGATGAGAAATGGGAGATGATCAGCACCAGGAAGGACAGGTCCATTGCAGCATTCATCCAAGAGTCAAATCATCACATACGTCGCCAGGAGAATCAGATGTGTGCAAGCATGATAGATTTGAAGAAGGCGATGACCAGGATCACAGAGCTAGAGGAGGAGCTCAAGTCTACATGCGATGGCTATGAGGAGGAAATGATGATACCTGTGGAGAAGAATGACGACATGACAAGGAAGCTAGGAGTTTTCATGGGAGACCTCGCGCTAGGAGGAGATGACGGACCTAAGGAGATTCGTTCTGAAGACTACATCATCATCGACGACACTGACTCCAACCCCGATAGTAGTGATGATGACAATGAAGAAGAAGCTGGAGCGGATATCATGGAGTCTTCCACTGATCAAAATTTCTAGTAGACCACCATATGATTAGTAGTATTCCCCCATGTAAATATTAGTAGTCCGAGCACTATAATGATAGTTAGATCGATTGTATGCCCTTGCTTGATTGATTGAGTGATATGATATGATTGTGTTTGTCTGATGTGCATATGGGTAGTGCTCTCTCCTTAGACCTCATTCTATTCTAATCTCTCCCCTCTAAACCCATCAGATGCCTCCGAGATGTGACCCCGGATTTGCTTTACCACCGGAGCTCACTCAGTTGATCCAGCAGCATAATACACTGATGTAGTTGCTAGTTCATAATCAGGGCAACAACAACAACAATAAGAACAACCCTCCACCACCACCTCCAGTTGACAACTTAGCCCGTTTTCTGAGGTTACAGCCACCGGTGTTTTTCAGTAGCACCGATACCGTAGTTGCTGATGACTGGCTACGTAGGATTGGAAGGGAGTTAACCACTGCCGGTTGCACAGATGTTGAGAAGGTGCATTTTGCCGCACACCAATTGGATGGACCCGCAGCCGCATGGTGGGAGAATTACACAGCCACTTTTCCCATAGCTAATGTCACTTGGGAACAGCTTCAGCAAGCTTTCCGCACAGCCCATGTCTCAACTAGAGCTATGAGCATGAAGAAGCGTGAGTTTCACAACTTACGCCAGGGGAATCGTACTGTAGGCCAGTACGTGGATGAGTTTAGTAAGTTATCCCGCTATGCCCCAGATGATGTGGCCACCGATGCCGCGAAGCAAGAGAAGTTTATGGAAGAGCTGAATGATGAGATGAGCATGCAGTTGATGGTGGCAACATTCAAAAATTACCAGGAGTTGGTAGATAAGGCACTTATGATTGAAGGGAAGCAACAACAGATTGAGAGCCGCAAGAGGAAGTATGGACAAGGGAGGTACAATTCAGGAGCTCAACAAAAACCCCATCTCACCCCGAACCCAAGAGGATTTACCCATAGCCATGGAGGCCATAACCATAATGGAGGATTTCCGCATAACCATCATGGCCCTAGGAATGGAAATGGGAATGGAGCAGGCAGCAATCAGAACCGCTCTAATCCAGCAACGCCCGCCAAGAAGGGCCTGAGTCACATTACTTGTTTCAAGTGCGGGAAGACTGGACACTACGCCATCGAGTGTTCTGAAGAGAAGAATGGGAATGGCAATGGAAACTTTGGGAAGAAGCCCAACCCATTCAACAAGGGACAAGTGAACCACGTGAACGTGGAGGAGGTCGAAGAGCAGCCTGATGCAGTTATCGGTAAGTTTTTGGTTAAGTCATTTACCGCAATAGTTCTTTTTGATACTGGTGCATC